>NC_134405.1:226078887-227448887 GCF_038048845.1 Mixophyes fleayi
CTCTCATACATTTGGGACACAAATTGTACCAGATTTGGCTCCCTGGGACCTTGCTGCTCCCACCCTTCTTTTAACATATCCAAGATACCCCTGGGCTGTCTCCCAAACAATAACTCAAAGGGACTAAACCCTGTTGAAGCTTGAGGTACCTCACGGATGGCAAACATCAAATAGGTAATAAGAGTGTCCCAATCATCATCATCATCATCATCATCAACATTTATTTATATAGAGCCAGCAAATTCTGTAGCGCTTTACAATTGGGAACAAACATTAATAAGACAATACTGGGTAATAAATACAGACAGAGAGGTAAGAGAACCTTGCTCGAAAGCTTACAATCTATAGGACAATGGGAGTTAGAAACACAAGGGCATGTGCTACATCATATTGCACAATGGACCAGCCAGACTGCAAAGGTAAAAGTACTGAGTGGGCTGTGTGTGTTGCAATGTTGGTCAGAAGGTTGTTGTCTTGCGTTAGCAGTGTAGAGGATGGCAATAGGGTAATCTAGGGAAATTAAGATGATGGTTGAGGAATATCATAACCTTGTCTGAAGAGGTGGGTTTTCAGTGAACGCATGAAGGTTTGAAGACTTGAGGAAAGTCTTACTGTGCGAGGGATGGAATTCCAATCTTTTTTCTCTTGAGCCACTGCTTTCCTGAGCATGTGCTTTAATGTGCGGCTAAAGCGTTCCACCAAGCCATCTGTTTGTGGATGTTATACAGAGGTGTGAAGCGCCGTAACCCCTAGCAACTGGCACATGTCCTTCATCAGTTTAGACATGAATGGAGTACCCTGATCTGTGAGAATTTCTTTGGGTATTCCCAATCTTGTAAACATCAATACAAGTTCTCTAGCTATGGTGCTGGACTTTATGTTTCGTAGGGGAATTGCTTCTGGATACCTGGTTGCATAGTCAAGCACCACTAGTATATATTGGTGCCCACGTGCAGATTTTTCCAGTGGCCCCACAAGGTCCATGGCTATCCGTTCAAAATGAACTTGTACTATTGGTATTGGAATGAGAAGTGCCCTGTACATGGGTTTAGGACAGGTTCTCTGACAAATGGGACAGGACCGGCAATACTGTTTCACTGCCATGTGTACCCCAGGCCATTAAAGCCTAAGCAGAACTCGTTCCCGTGTTTTATCCACCCCTAGGTGTCCCCCACAGACATGTGTGTGCGCTGCTTTTAACACTATGGGTACATGGACCTGAGGAACCATTAATTGTTCTACTTTTCCCCCTGTACATTAGCAACTCTATACAGGAAATTATTTTTAGCAATAAAATATGGTATACCTTCTGCAGGCTGGGTGGCTTTCGCTACCCCATTTACCTCAGTCACACTTTTAAAGGCATGTTCCAAAGTGGCATCATTAAGTTGGTCTCGAGCAAAGTCCTGCAGAGGAAACAAAATTGGTATTGCGGACCAGTCCGTATCCTCACTGACAGGCGGGGTGGGCTCATCTGCGACATCACCGACCAATGCTAGTTTGGACTGTCCATGTTTCCCCGCAGGTGGATGCTTTTGTGGAACTCCTGCTGTGACTCCCAGGATGGCATTCCGGTTTGGCGGTTCCCAAAGATCGATGTCCAGATGTTGTGGATTCTTAGGCGGTTCCTTTAAGACCGGGCTTCCGACCATTGCATCAGTTGCCGACATGTCCAGCCGGATCCACTCACCGAGGACATCATTAAACAGAGGGAAGACTCGCCCCAAAATGAGTGGATATGGGAGTTTAGGTGCTATGGCAGCTTCCACCATAACAGTTTTGTCTTTGAGTGTGACTGGTAGTATTGTTCTTTCATACTCCTCTGTCGTGCCATGTACGCAAATAACCTTCACCTTGGGCAACCGAGAAGTTATGGTTTCGGGTAAGGCAGAGCTGGAAACCAATGAGAGTTCACTCCCCGAGTCAACCAAGGCCAGAACAAGGTTTTAGTTGATTAGCACAGTCACCCGGAACAAACAAGGACTTCCTGATGTGGGACTCATGGTAAACCAGCTTGAAAATGCAGGTCCAATATGTGCCACGGAACAGTCCATGGGTTCCTGTAGTTTAGGACACTCTGCCTTAAAGTGGCCTGGCTCACCACATTCAAAACACTTCAGATTAGACAGCTGTGCACCTGGCCCTCTGTCTGTAGCAGTTTTGCCATTGGGCACTGTGGCAAGGATTGTCAAACCTGGCTTTTGGAGTGGCAGCGGCTTTGGCACAAATGCAGGTTCTTTAGTCATTTGCTGTAGCGCACAAAACCTTTCTACCATGGTGGCAAGCTCTTCATAAGTTTGTAGGTCTGATTGCAGAACCCACCTTTGCAAATCACGGTTCAGCCCCCGGATGCAGTGATCTATCGCCAGAACTTCAATAATCCGAGAAGGCAAATTCTCCTCAGGCTGCAGCCATTTCTTTAAAATTTTAGAAAACTCAGCCACTTGCGCTCTGACCGGTTTTTCTTTATCATTGCGCCATTGATGAAAGCGCTGGGCTCGGCCTGGCCCGGAAACTCCAATGCGAGCCAATATCTCAGACTTTAGGCACAAATAATCAGAAGCCCGTTCCTCATCTAGATCCATATAAGCTCGCTGAGCTTCACCAGTCAGATATGGTGCCAGTCTCTCAGCCCAATCTTTAGGAGGCCATTTTGCCCTTTTTGTAAGTCTCTCAAAAGACACCAGATATGCTTCTACGTCATCAGCTGGTGACATTTTCTGCAGAACCGGACCAGGTGGTTCATTTCTGTCATGCCTCACCTGGCTTAACTCTTCTCTTAACAGCCTTGTGTTTTCCACCTGTGCCTCGGCGACTCGTAGCATCTGAGCTTGCTGCTGTTGCTGCGCAGCGGCCACATTCACGATGGTTTTCAGTACTTCCTCTATGTTGACGTCTGCGCGGGTTGGGTAGCGGAAACTTGCTTTCCGGAGCATCCCACTTCTGACACCACTTGTGGCAAGAGCCCGCTACAGCTGAAGCACATACGAGCAACTTCTTCCTTTTTATGTAGTTTTATTGTCAGGATGGTAAATGTTTTGACACTGTATAAATTTCACAGCAATTCTTGAAGACCCTAAATGCTAGCTAGACATAGCTCAGCTCTCTCAAGACCAGCCAGCTTCCCCAGCTGGCTTGGTCTCAGTGCACAAATGACACAAACAAGCTTTTATGCATGAATCTCCTCCCCCAGCCCTAGCTTGATGGGCAGGTGACACACCCACCTTCTCTTTAAGAGAAAACGCCCATCACTGGCTCTGTTTGCACTAAGAAACACACCCTGTCTGTTTGCTGAGAGTAAATCATGTAAGTTAACAAAACTTTAAACTACACATAAGTTTTTACCTGGTTTAATCTCAACCTAGGTGCATAACTGCGCCAATGTTTTATTCTGTATGTATGTTTTCTCTGCCTCTTGTCAGATAAATGCCTCCCTTTGTTACAAAATATATATATATATATATATAAAATCATATACACACACTCTAGCACCCTGTTCTTTGCATTAATTAATTCCAAGTTGTGTCGTATGAGTCCAAGGTCTCCCATGGCTGCTAGTGCTTGTGAAAGACTTACCTTAAAAGCTATGTGCAGGTAAGCCTTTAGCCCAGATAAGAAACCATGGCATTTGATCAGGTTAGGATCCCATGGCTGCTAGTGCTTGGGAAACACTTGCCTTTAAAGCTATGTGGAGGTAAGCCTTTAGCCCAGATAAAAAAGCATAGCATTTGATCATGTTAGGACTGATATTGCAATATGTGGAGCTAACATTCCCTGTTTTTTATATAGAAAAGATCCCTTATCAGTACGCTTTCTTCTTAGAAGTGTTATATAGATCCAGATCGGCTCCACAACAGGGTCAATTAATAATTTTTAAATCTTTACTTTCAACACTATTCAATTTTTAATATTTCGCTTTTTTTTATTTGGTAGTATACCTATACCAATTATTTTTAATGCATATCAATAAAATTTAATATATTAATGCGACAATTATATGTACCTGGAGTGCTAACTAAGGTCATTACTCTGTCCTCTTTTTGAATTCATCTGCATCATCCCTGGGTCTCTTGGGAAAGCAATTTTGTTTTTCTAGCAGCAGTTGCAGGAGAAACTGAAGGAGGAAACACCGTCATGTCACATACCACTTGAGCTGTTATCTTGCTCACCAGGAGCCCCTTGCATCTCTTGAGATCTCGGTCAGTTGGAAACAAAGAGAAGACATAGCTCTTAAACCAAGGATCAAGTAAAGTCGCCAAATGCAGTTATACGATTTCAAGATTTTGATAACTCTTGGATTTGGCAAAGCGAATAAAGTACTTGATCTACAAGTCCAACATACTTAGCATAATTGCTTTGTTTCTTCTCCTTCTTCAGTTTCTCAAGCTGCTTTTCCAAAAGTCTAATTAAGGGAAACACCTGGCTCAAGCTAGCAGTGTCTTAGCTCACTTCACATGTGACTACTTCAAAAGGACTAAGCACCTTTCACAAGACAGAAGGTATTCTCCACTGCCCTGGACTAAAATACATTCCACCTCCTTTCCCAATGTCATGGCTTGTGAAATAAGCGTGAATGGCTTTCTGCTGTTCCTCCAGCATATAAAGGGTGAAATTCTTTAGTTGGTGGCAAGGCAAAATAAATTGTTTTGTGGCTGCTGAAATCTCCTACATGCTGTTGCAGAAAGTCGGAAATGTTACGAATTTTTTCGGCCCACAGACAGCAGCTCCTACACGTCCCTGTCATTTTTAAAAAAACTCTGCACCACCAGGTTTATTGTGTGAGAAAAACAGGGAATGTGAGCAAATTCCCCCAACTTTAATGCTCTCACAATATTGGTGGCATCATCAGAAATGACATATGCTAAGGAGAGTCCAAGTGGGATAAGCCATGTAGCAAAGACATCCCTTAGTTTTTGTAACAGATTGTATGCCTCTTAGGGTAGACGGTGATACACAGAGTAGCCTACCTCTGAAAAATGTGATGTAGTTGGGTACATGTTGCTGTTGTTCCTGCCGATGAAGGCGAATCTCAAACCAGTGGGCTGTCACAGTAATATAATCTTTAGTTTGCCCAGTTCCGCTTGTCCACATCTCTGTGGTTAAGTGTACAGTGGGTAGAATGGTATTTTGTAGCCCAATAATTACATTTTATGAACCTTCTGGTAGAGGTGAGGAATAGCTTTTCTAGTAAAACGGTGTCATGATGGAATTTTGTAACGAGGACACAAGACCTCAATTAACAGTCTAAAGCCAGCTGCATTAATAGTGAATATTGGACGCAGATCTAATATAAGCATAGTCGTCA
Source organism: Mixophyes fleayi (assembly GCF_038048845.1). Taxonomy (NCBI): domain Eukaryota; kingdom Metazoa; phylum Chordata; class Amphibia; order Anura; family Limnodynastidae; genus Mixophyes; species Mixophyes fleayi. Next base: position 226,084,193 of record NC_134405.1, read on the forward strand.
TGGTGTCTGTGATCCGGTCGGTGATTTACTCGGACAAACTTGATGTGTGTTATACGGCAAGTCGTGATTTTATAATTGTTGGGCTTATAGTAATCAATATTGTCACGTTGTTTTAAAGTATGTTGGCATTTCTAGTGCCGTGTTAATGACTACCACTGTGTAGCCGGACCCCCTTAAAAAATAATATATTTCTTTTGTTTTAAACTCTAATGTGTTTTCGCTTTTGCCCACACAGCAAATTTTGTCAGGGGCAGGCAGTGACATTTTTATTAAGCAGGGATAAAACAGGGAGTTGTGCTTAATGTGAGCAGCAGGTTGTTTTTTCTTTAACTATGAACAGCACAAACTCCTCCAAAATCTACAATATAAATGCTTAGTGGCGTGTGTTAGTCTGTCTGTGTGTGTGTGTGTGTGTGTGTGTGTGTGTGTAAAAAATAACACCAAGCTGCAGCGCCACCTGCTGGGCGGAGTTATACACTGACCTACTGAATTCTTAGTGTCTGTGGAAAAAAAAATTCAGAAAGGGCTGAAATTTGGTATACTAAGATGTTTTTAATTTGTTAATTTAATTTGTTAATTGTTAAAAGTGTTTATAAAGATTTTAAAAAAATATATATATATTTCTTGAAGGAGAAGTGACAGTTGGGAGTGGTTGGTGGTTGCCGGGGGTGACAGTGGGGAGTGGTTGGTGGTTGCCGGGGGTGACAGAGTGAGAGGAGTGTGATACTCAGGACCGCTGAGAGAGATCCCTGTGTCTGGATAGACATCTGGATAGATGTGGCGATGAAAATGAAGGATAAGGTGATGGAGAAGAATGATGAGGTGGTGACATGTGGACAAAACCACGTTAAAAAGGGCGCTTACATCGGGAAGTAACGCTCTTCCCCTGAGGAGGCCTGGGCTATGGCCCAAATGTATGACAATAACCTTTTTAACACCTTAAGTAGCTTGATTTGACTAGAATGCATGAGTATCATGCACGGGTTAACTTGTATATAAATATGTTTGTTAACAAATAGGAAGTGATTCTTAAACTAACATGTATTTTTGCAGCACTGCAGACAAAATTGGTGAAAATTTGGACAGTAGTGAAGAGATCATTAGAAAATAGACTATAAATGACTGGAAATGAATATTAATGCTATAAATAGTAATATAGGAGCAAAAAGAGCTAAAAAAAAAATCACATAATTTGACATATTTTTCCCAATTTTTAATTAAATACACCTCCAAACCAAAATCTTTCAGTATTTTTGGGCAAAACCAATAACAAAACCAAAACACAAAGATGTTTTAGAACCAAACCAAAACTACCTTCAATACCAAAATATGTAAATGTATATATATATATATATATATATATATATATATTTATATATATAATTTTCAGATTTGAAATATCCTTTCTGTCCTGCAAACCATTTTTTTATGTCAAGTCTTGTTTCTATGTAATAGAATTTCACTGGTTACTACTTTGCCTGTCTGGCAAAGAGCTGTCATGTTCAAGCACCCGAAAATAGAAACAAGTTTAAATGTCACATACTTTTCTGTGCATAATGAACAGCAGTAAGATAGATAATGATACTTAATACCGTGTCAAGGAAAATCTTTTGTATGAAAAGGAACATGTCAGACAAACTTTACAAAGTGCATTAAGAAACACCAACACCTAAAACACTCCAAGAATTGCACTCAGGAAATGGATTATTTAGAGAAATGATGCCAGATCTATTTACATCAGGGGTGTCCTTAACAATTGCAAATATGGCATTCTCATTAGGAGAGTGACTTATGAATGGCTCTTTAAGCCAGCATACTTTCCACTGAGTGTACAGAAACTTCCATGTGGAGATGTCTGATAAGAGAACCAAGGTAGCATGTAATACTGTCCCCAGTGAAAAGAATGTTAAGTACACTGTATACCATAATACAAATATTTTAGGGTAAAGATCAAAAATGCACCATTGAAAAGTGACGTTTAGGCAACTATTTATGATTGCATACACAGCAAGTTTTCAATGGTGATCTAATCTTCATTGGAATAAGAATACAAATAAATCAGACTATGCTATTTATAAGAGAATACATAATTGGAAATAAGTTAGAATATTAAATATATTGTAATCAATTTGAGGTGTGTCAGTATGAGAAATAATTGCTTCACCTAAACATTAAAATATGACAATATGACTAATAATACAAACAAATAACTGATTATTTCATATTTATTCATAAAAAAACACTATGCACCTACATTAAAAATTACAAATGTTAAATAAAATAATTTCATTCTAGAAAGAGTTACAAGACTGCATTCTGTAACAACAGCAAAAATGAGAGCAGACAAAAATGGATGAACAGGTTTGGGACCGCATCATGCAGTTACAGCAGGAAGACGACTGAGAGAGTTCCGTCAGCTTTGTGTGGTGTGCAAAAAGTAGAGGGAGGGAGCTGGAAGGCTGTCTAGTGCTATATATGCCCCATATGTAACTTGGACCTTCATCACCTGGTTGTGGAACATACTGGATTACTCGGTAGGACTATCGCCCTGAGTTAAAAGTTGACAGCCAGCTCCTGCACATGGCCTTTTATTTGTTTAGTGGGATCCTGCTAACCCATTCAGGAAGAGTATATTTTACAGTATGTTTTGAGTAGGATAGGGCTGGCAAATTCTAGCCTGGGGGGTGGCAAAACTTAACTTAGCAATCCATTAGGAACATTTTAAAAGAAAAAAAAATGCAGATGACCCAACTCAAGGTAGCCCTCTATGGGACAGGCCCAGCCAGCCCCTGGTTTTGAGTATTTTCAAACACTTGGATTTGGTTGGCAAATTAATATTGGAAAAGTAAAGAAGTGTACAATAGAAACTTTTTTACTGTGGAGCATAAAGTACTATTGATATTACTCATAAAAGTGAGCAGGCTGTTGGCTAAATGAAAGCATCATTCTGACATTCTATGTAGAGTTGGGAAAGTAAACTATGAGATTTCACAGCCTTGGAAAATAAATATATCATGCTAACCTTAATATCTATATCTTAATATTTGAAGGCAACAGGATGCTTTATTTTGAGTTTATTGGTGATTTTGGCCTTCCGGTTACTGAGGCTATTGTAGATCTAGTAGCTTATTTAGAGAAGAAAGCATTAATACTTAGAATATAGGTAGATAAAGATGCAAATAAAAAAAGGTTTACAGTATTTACGTTAATATGTTGTGTGAAAAGCATTTAAGATACATCCAGTTGAAAAGCTCTAGCATTTGCACCAGGTGTGTCAAGCGCGTGTCAAGCCTCCAGCTCACAAAATTATTGTATGCCTTTATTTAACTAAATTGCATTACCGCATGTATTATCAGGGGATTAATATTTTTCGATATAAGCGTTTGAGTGTGGATTTACGATAACTCCGTGCAAGGACTCTCCACAATAGTTCTTACGAAGGAAAAGTGACAGAACACAAAATGATCAACGCCATGTAAAGCACTCAGGGGTTGACTTTTGTAGCCTCACATCCTCCTGATAGACAGTCTCTACTCTTATCAGCATGCATTCTTACATAACGATATGGATGCGCTAATTACAGGGATCGAATAAGGATTATGCCTGCAGAAGCCCAAAAAAAGAGGTTAACACAGTCTATACAAAAACCCTTTTTAATCTATCTTATTTAGTTATAAGACTGTAATAGAACTCATAAAACTCACTAGTTGATAAGTAGAGACTTTATACTACCCGTATATTAGAAGCGATAGGGAGACTTCATATGCAAGTAATGTAGGCTTCACTTTACGTTATATGATATATACCTTTGAACAGAGCTGTAACTTAGAATTTCTAGCGCCTGGGGCGAGAAAGACAAATGCCGCCTCCCTAGCCCTCAATTTTAACCAAATGAACCTAAAATATTTCTAAATTGCGCCCCCCTTCAGCATTGCGCCCTGGGCGGTTGCCCCTGTCGTACAGCCCCAGTTACGGCCCTGCCTTTGAACTGTGAGGAGCAAACTGGCAGTGCTTTTCTGCTAGTTTTAGCAGCACAATTCTTTGGTTTGCATTTAACATTTTCTTCTTTTAATATTTCGCTAATCTGTCTTATAATGACACAAAATAACATTGTTTTAATGCATACCAATAAAACTTAATTTATGTTTAATTAAATTGGTTTCTAGAGTGCCCCGTACACACACTCTTTTTTTCTTTGTGTCCATGTCTATTGGTGTATGTGTATGGGTGCACCACCCCTAGGTTTGGCTACTAAAATATTAAAAATATTTATGATTTAGAATAAAAATAACATAACAAATAAATAATATTGACTATAGATTTGAACCAATTTTCTAGGTGGATTAGGATCCACCTGGTGCTGTATATGTCCTGTGTGAAATATGTAAATGTGGATGAGTGTGGGGGCCATGTTGCATGTCTGAATCTTACTATTTCTATCAGGTAGCGTGATTTCAAGGACTTTTGGTTACAGTACTTACAAATTTTTAGCTATTAAATATGGTTTATTTTACATTGATTCCTATACAAAAAAACATCTTAAATTTGAGGCAACGCTATACATTTGTTAATAAGATAACAAATTTATTTTAATTAACTACTTTGTCTATGCTTTATACTCTATTTCATTTTCTTGGTTTACAAATGTTTACAAGAGTTACATGCAATAGTTCAAGCACTTATGGTAGAAGGTTATTCATATTGAAATTTTATTATTATGGCACATTTATATATATTATATTACATTCACAATACAAATTTATATTGTATCATTACAGTAAGGATGTACACTATTTGGTAAGATTATGAGGTTGAAAAGTAAGAAAATCCATCCATATTTTGTTTTAAAGGGGTGTTTATTTACACTACCTCCTCACTAATTCTCTTTATATTTCATTTTCCTAGAAGTTCATTTATACTGCCCCCCTCACTATTCCTCTCAATATTACACCATTTCCTTAGAAGAGGGGTGTTCATCTACACTGCCCCCTCACTATTCCTCTCTATAGTACACCATTTCCTTAGAAGAGGGGCGTTCATCTATACTGCCCCCTCACTATTCCTCTCTATAGTACACCATTTCTTTAGAAGAGGGGCGTTCATCTACACTGCCCCCTCACTATTCCTCTCTATAGTACACCATTTCCTTAGAAGAGGGGCGTTCATCTACACTGCCCCCTCACTATTCCTCTCTATAGTACACCATTTCCTTAGAAGAGGGGCATTCATCTACACTGCCCCCTCACTATTCCTCTCTATAGTACACCATTTCCTTAGAAGAGGGGCGTTCATCTACACTGCCCCCTCACTATTCCTCTCTATAGTACACCATTTCCTTAGAAGAGGGGCGTTCATCTACACTGCCCCCTCACTATTCCTCTCTATAGTACACCATTTCCTTAGAAGAGGGGTGTTCATCTACACTGCCACCTCACTATTCCTCTCTACACTGAACCCTTGCTAAACTTATGTATATTAATATTATTACTTAGTAAATAAACTAGGAATAAATGTAATGTCCACACACATTATAATATTGCAAAACATGTTTTGTTAAAAATATACATCCTTGTGAATTGATTCTGCTATTTAGTTTATTTCAATGATATTGCTCATATCAATTTTGATTAAATACGTTGTTCATACATGACATATAATAATTGTTGGCCAAAAACTGATTGTGGACATGTGTTAAACTATAATAGAATAATAATAGGCTGGTGTCAAAGTGACCTTAGTCTCTTGTGTCTTGGTTAGGAAATTTCATCTGTAAGGTCCAATGGTCATGGGACAGATTTGATGGAGATGTCTGTACAGAGCTGTTCAAATATTGGCACAATTTAACTTAATGATGCTGATTATCTTGATGATGATATTTTCTTTATGGACACTGGTTCCTTTCACGGTGATGACTATTCTTTAATATCTGAAAAAATAGGTTTAAAAATATAAATAATTACGTAATACATTTATTAAAAATATGTAGCAAAAGATTGTAGCAGGGGCTGAGAGTGAAAAGTAAGAAAAAAACAATGAAGATTTGGAAAAAGAACGTGTTCAATTTTTTTTGCATAGCAATGACAAAAAAGACATTTGAATGTATACATACTTACTTTTAGGCCTTGTGATTAATTCTCTTGTCTGCTGTCTGTATCTTATGATAAAGTTTGTAAACAACCTTGACCTTAATCTCAATAGTCTGCAAATAGATAAAATAAACTTAAGGCAAAATACACTGCAAATAAATGATGTAGTCATGGAGACAAGAGAAGAACAAGTGAGATACAGCATTTTGTCTGCAGGAAAAAAAAGACAGAGCGGGAGAGAAGGATATGTGTGGTGCAAAAAGCCCTTACCTGATGTGGTGCAGTCATGCAGGGCAGTAGGCTCTTCTGTTTTCAATGATGTTGCAGTTCATCTGTGAATGTTGTCTGGTCTTCAGCCTCAGTTCCATCTGTTTTTGTTGATGATTCTGAGCTTTGTACCTGAGCTGGCTGAAATGGCGTTGGCCCACTCTGTTAGACATTTCTTTGCATCATGTCATTTACGATCAGTTGCAGACTTGTGTAAGCTTCAAGGCTTGCAGCTGCCACCTGTTGTGTGACAACTTTCATTCAAAGTTGCCCACATTTGTTACTGTGCCAGTTCTACATTCTTGAGTGCTGCTGAATGTTCCATTTGAAGCATTCCCTGGTTCAAAAGTGTGTGGGCAAAGAGATTCTGATTGGCCAAAATCTGTCTTTACGAATCAGAGGAAGGAGTGACTGGCTCCTCTAGACTTGCATCATCACAAGGTCTTTCCTCACACTGTGTTGGTGGAGGTGAGATGCTTTTAACTACATCTTCAACTTGTGATGGAGGTGTGTTTACCAGTTCTGTTCTTGCTTCTGAATTTTCTGTGAACTCAGTTGGGGATGTATCCACCACTTCAGGTTACGTGGTGTCCTGTGCCTCAATTTTTCCTGTGTGTGTTTCCATTTCCACTGTACAGACTTCTGTGGGATTGACTTTAATGGACACATCCTCCAAATCGATCACAGTGGATTCAGTATTTCCATGCTCAGGTATTTCAAACTAGGACAGATTCCATAAGGAAAGCAAGGCCAAAGGTATAATTATATTTGCCGCTAGTGAAAACTAGGCTGCATTTCAGTAGAAAGTGAATGTAACAGGTGGTTTAAGATTTACAGTTGGGTTAAGGCATGTCCTAGATCAACGAGAATGTGAGCGTTAAAATACAGCTAACAAGGTTTGTTGTGCTATATGAAGAAAAAACGATTAATTGATTTATGTACATAATCAAAAAGTATTTAGCCGCACTTGCGTTGTAAAATGTTGTGTCTTGCACCAAACCCCCCTTGTATAACTCCCCTTACCCCTCCCATTTTACTTTTACTTTCTGTACCCTTAACAATTAAAATTCTCAATAAAAATCATTTTTGAAAATAAAAAATAACGCATCTTGGAAAAGTTGAGCAGATTATTGTTACCTGCTTTTGATAATAAATGATGGAAAGTATGTTTAGAAATTTAAATGAAATTATTTAAAAGCTTACCATGAGACTTGGGTTTCTCATTTAGGGTTTTTTACTGGCGAAATATCTTCATCAGATGTGTTGAGGTCATCACGGAACTACTCCTGCCATTGGTTGAAGTGGACCTTGAGTCTCATCTTATCGATGGACACTAGAGCTGTTTTCGCAATATTTGACTTGGTGCTCTTCCGGCAGTCACTCCTAGGGGTGTCATGGACTGTAGAAATCACATGAAAATTGCATGAATCAGATGAAACTCCAGATCTTCATCCCCATGTGGTAGCTGGTCTTCATAACCTCTTTGCCAAGGATCTTGTCCATGACTCGCAAAATCTAGAAAAAATATATGACAATTTTATAAAAAGAATAATAAATGTAGGATTATACATTTTTACATTACATTTTTATGATTTGGGTATTGTTGATTGGACATAAAAAATGTGTTTTTTTAGGTTAGCAAAATATAAGAAGATCACGTGTGGCTTTGAAAATGAAGAAAGAAAGTTTAAATTTACATAGGGTCAATGGACACTACATTAGGTAAACATATTGAAGATGGGAAAGCTAAGTTTTTTCCTAACAGCAGTTGAGTGAGAAACTGAAGGAGGAGACACCGTCCTGTCACGTAACACTTGAGCTGTCATATTGCTCACCAGGAGCTCATTGCATCTCTTCAGATGTGGGTGGTTCAGTTGGAAACAAAGAGAAGACATAGCTCTTAAACCGAGGATCAAGCACAGTCGCCAAAATGTAGTGATCCGATTTCAAGATTTTGAAATCTCTTGGATCCTAGTGAAGCGAATAAAGTACTTGATCTACAAGTCCGACATAATTAGCGTAATTGCTTTGTTTAATCTCCTCTTTCAGTTTCTCAAGCTGCTTTTCCAAAAGTCTAATTAAGGGAATCACTTGACTCAAGCTAGCAGTGTCTGAACTCACTACACAGGTGACTACTTCGAATGGTTTCAGCACCTTGCACAACACGGAAAGTATTCTCCTCTGCACTTGAGTAAAATACATTCCCCCTCCTTTCCCAATGTCATGGTTTGTTGAGTAAATGGCTTATCGCTGTTCCTCCATCCGCAGAAGCATATACAGGGTGGAATTCCACTTTGTCACCACCTCTTGCTTCAGTTGGTGGCAGGGCAAATTAAATTGCTCTAGTAGCTGTTGCAATCTCCTACATGCTGTTGCCAAATGCTGAAAATGTCAACATATTTTACGGGCCACAGACAGCATCTCCTGCACGTTCCTGTCATTTCTTAAAAAGCTCTGCACCACCAGGTTTATTGTGTGAGCAAAACAGGGAATGTGATGGAATTCACCCAGCTGTAATGCTCTTACAATATTGGTTGCGTTATAAAAAATGACATATCCTGAGGAGAGTCCAAGCGGAATAAGCAATGTTGCAATGACATCCCTTAGTTTTTGTAACAGATTGTCAGCTGTTTGCCTCTTAGTGAAACCAGTGATACACAGAGTAGCCTGCCTCTAAAAAATGTGACATACCTGGGTACATGCTGCTGCTATTCCTGCTTGTGAAAGTAAATCTCCAACCCACTGGGCTGTCACAGTCATATAGTCTTTAGTTTGCCCAGTTCCACTTGTCCACATATCTGTGGTTAAGTGTACAATGGGTAGAATGGCATTTTGCAGCCCAATAATTACATTTTTACAAACCTTCTGGTAGAGGTGAGGAATAACTTTTCTAGTAAAACAGTATTGTGATAGAATTTGGTAACGGGGACACAAGACCTCAAGTAATTGTCTAACACCAGCTGCATTAATAGTATATTTTGGACACAGATTTAATACTAGCATAGTCGCCATGGCGTCTGTGATCTGCTTTGCGACTGGGTGACAGCATTCAATCTTGCTAAGGATTGTTTAACAGTCAATTGTTGTAAGCTACTAGTAGTCTTCTTCTTGGTCTGCTTCTGGGTTGAAGATCCACCCCCAACAGCAGGAGCAGCAGCAGTGGGCCTAACGCACAAGGATTCTTCTAAAGAGTCATGGTTAGTGGAGGAATCATCTCGCTTTAGCAACTTGGATGCAGGACTAACTCCAATCACTTGTGAGGATATTGATGATGAAGGTGTTGGAGGTGTAGATTGCAGGTGCTGGGATCTAGATGAGAGAAGGGAGCTAGCTGATGCTGGACTGCTTGTTGTTATTTTTTACCATAAGTTTCTGATTTTCCCAAGAGCTTTCCATGAAATTGCTTCAAACGTAACATAGATGAGGATCCTAGATGGTTTCAGGTCACTACCTCTACTGACTGTGGCTTTACAAACGCTACAAATGGCTAGACAACTGTCGTCAGGATTTGGGTAAAAATAATTCCACACATAAGAGGTTAATTTTTTGGTTTTATGCCCAGGCATGACAATGGCCTTCTTATCACTGGCAAGAACTGCTGCAGTCTTTGTTTGAAAGTGTATAAAAATAATATTGTGACCTGTGAGGTGGTCAAAATTGACTGCAAATTACTTGAAATTAGTGTTATTGAGGTTAATAATAATGTAGGAACAAAAAAAGGGCAAAATTATGTGATTTTAGCATATTTAAGCAATTTTTCTAAAAAATCCAAATCCAAAACCAAAACCAAAACACACAAGGGCCGGTTTTGCCAAAACCAAAACACAAAGCTAATCGAGATCCAAAACCAGTTCACGGGGGTCATTGAGCATCTCTAGCTGTAACACTGGAGAGCTGGGAACAGGTATGGGTGGTAACGATCTGCAGCAGGATAGTGCTGACATAACAGAGAGCTGGAAGCAGGTGTAGGGCTGGAAGCAGGTATAGGTGGAAACACTCTGCAGCCAGATGATGCTGTAACACCGGAGAGCTGGAAGTAGGTAAATGTGGTAATCAGTGCCGTAACTAGACATTTTAGTGCCCTGGGCGAGACAGGGCACCGGCGCCCCCATCTAAGTGGGAGTGTCAATAGTCGAGTGGGCGTGGTCAATCTACTGTGGGGGCGTGGCTAGCGCTTTACAAGTTCTAAACCGCACTGAAACCCCTCCCTCCCCATTCTTCACGGTCTAGCTTTGTAAGGATCTTTACGTAATAAGCCTCCATAGAATCAAAGTACTTTAAATGCAGCTGTCACATGCTAGCTGTATAAAAAATTAATTGTTTTTTTTAAATAACACTCACTGAAACAAATTAAAACATAATTGTAACGGTACCATCTGTATCACACTGCTACTTCATCCCACTGTGCCGTCCATCACAGTTTCTTCTTTATCACACGTGCCATGGAGCCATCTTTATCACATTGTGCCCCCTTATCACCATCACACGAAATTATTATATATATATATATTTATATATATACACATACACACACACACACACATACAATATAAAGAGCCTCCTAGTGTCCACCATACAATACAGAGAGCATTCCTGTGACCTCCATACCATACAGAGAGCATTCATGTGACCTCCATACCATACAGAGAGCATTCCTGTGACCGCCATACCATACAGAGAGCATTCCTATGACCACCATACTATACAGAGAGCATTCTTGTGACCTCCATACTATACAGAGAGCATTCCTATGACCACCATACTATACAGAGAGCATTCCTATGACCACCATACTATACAGAGAGCATTCCTGTGACCTCCATACTATACAGAGAGCATTCCTGTGACCTCCATACTATACAGAGAGCATTCCTGTGACCACCATACTATATGGAGAGCATTCCTATGACCGCCATACTATACGGAGAGCATTCCTGTGATCTCCATACCATACAGAGAGCATTCCTGTGACCTCCATACCATACAGAGAGCATTCCTGTGACCTCCATACTATACAGATAGCATTCCTGTGATGGAGAGGGTGCAGAGGTTACAGCTGTATTTCGGGGGTCCAGGAGTCAGAATTGACAGGTGTCAGGGATCAGAAGGAAGGGAACCATATCTGGATAGAAACAGAGGGAACTGATATGCAGGGCAAGGAAAGGTCAATGATGGGGGCTCTGTACTGTACCGAGAGTTGGAAGGGGCACTGGAGTCATAGTTATCAGGAGCAGAGGTGAGAGTGTTGGTGGAACGCAGGGCTGTCAGGAGGAGCTGGGGATGCTGGGAGGGGCAGTCCTGGAAGCAGAGAGCTGCTAACACACAGCATGTGATATAACAGACCAGTGCTTAGGGAGAGAACAACTAATGGAGCTGACAGATCCCCCTCCCTCACTTACTTAAGGTCTGTTCTCAGCTCCCCGCAGTGTTGGCTCTTCTGCACTGACAGCATGGTGACATCATCAGTGATGCTGCAGTGACAGGGAGCCGGCTTTTTTTTTCATAGTCCCTTCATTGACCAGCCACCACCCTAGCCCCTCCCCCCTCTCTCGGCACCCCCCCCCCCTCCCCCGACTCGCGCCCCCCCCCTCAGCTGACTCGCGGGGGGCGGGTGCCGCGAGTCGGGGGAGGGGACACAAATTTTTCTTTCGATTTTTTTTTTTTTTTTTTTTACTATGTAACACAGAGGGGAAGGTAGCGGGCGGCTGCTGCGCCCCCTCGGGCTTGTGCCCGGGGCGACGGCACCGCCCTCACCACCCTAGTTACGGCTCTGGTGGTAATACTCTGCAGCAGGAGAACGCTGAAACACTGGATAGCTGAAAGCAGGTATAGGTGACAACTCCTTGACAATCTTGTACATACTCATTTTAATTGGAAAAATGCAGCGAAAACAAATTTTCATGTATGTATTGGTGATTAAGAGAGGCTACAAGGAGAACTTACTTTCAAAGATGCAACTAAAATTATTAACATTCTTTTACCTTTGTCGTGAACAGAGAGAACTTATTTATAAGGGTTAACCCATCACATAATTGTGGGGAATAAGGCCTAAATCATAACTGCAGTGTAAATATGGAATATCAAACGAATCCATTGATAAGTTGAGCTACTAAAGTGTAAAATGTGAAGTCAGAAAGTCTGTTGTGCGTGTATTTGTTGGCTCTGCGCATCCCAGTATTAGAAGATAGCAGTGTCACCTGTATCAGCTTCAAAGGGCCCCTGCTGTGAGCTATATCCTAACACATTTTTTGGACACCTGAATGGACTTTGTAAGGCTGGTCACAGCTGGACATCCTTGCAGCCAAAGGCAGCATTTGAAGGTCCATACAAGCATATAGAAATATGAGCTGCAAAGTAAAATGTCTTCATAGTTCATATTTTGGGAAATGGGGTGCCACTCCATACTGAGGAGCAGATATTCACCAGGTTTGTGAATGACAGGTACTGCTATAATCCCATATCTTTGGGAAAGGTATGTCACATTGTCATAATTCCATCATGTTTGGTATTTAAATGTGTGGGAGATTATGACTGGTTTATTGAAGGGGGAGTTATGTCTCTGGGAAATATCCGTGAAGAATTACCCAGAGGTCAAAGCTTTTGGAATATTTGTGAGCAAACTATAGTGACACCCATGGAACATCCCTGCCCCCTATTAGCATTAACACTGCCCCTATAAAGAGCATCTCATTTCATTTTGCTTAAAAAACCTGTGCTGGGAAGGGGCAAATTGTCAGTCTTTTGGGAAATCACTCATTCATTGATAAGCCTGTTCATCTTCAAGCCAATTGCCCTTGGCTCAGAATATACCACTTCGATGTAAGTTATACTCTGAATCTAATTCTTTTTATTTTAAACTGTTTTGCTTGTGTATGTTTCGTCAATTATTTATTAATTGTTTTTTATATTTGAATGCCCTGTACCTTTGTATATCAAATCTATAAATTAAATTGAATACTCTAGCGAATATATTAGCCTGTTAAGAAGAATATAGTTCGACCAAGTTAACGTTTTGAATGCCGGTGTGTGACTTGTTGATACATTTGACTAACAAACCTAGTATGTGCTTACATTTACATTTGTGTAACAGTCTGGAGGTGTGAAGAGTTAACACTTTGTTTACTGGTGTGGGTTTTGCTAGCCTCTGGGTAGCCAGAAGCCTTGTGTGCCAGTGTGGGACAGTATATTGGGGTCCTATTGCCTGTATTCAATAGATGGTGGTAAACCTGAAGTGTGTGGGGTTGTGAGAGTGCTGTGTGTGTGGGGGGGGGGTAGGGTGATTCAGAAAGATATTATCTTGAAAATCACTCAGAAAAGCATGGACTAGTGAAAAAAAAATTTTTTTTTTGCCCTTCACTAACTAATATTACTTGCAGGCCCATGATACAGTAATGGGTACAACTTGTGTTAAAATAGATGCACCTTTGTTCCATGGGTTATGGCAGGAGACATTTTCACTAATAAAATCATATATATGTATAAATAATATTTAATCCTGTGACACTAACAGAGCTTGTATCTTCCTAGCAATAGTAAATGAAAATTAACTAAATCTCAAAAGAACTAAAGGTATGTAGCAGAATAAAAAATTATTTTTTGGTTCTGATGATTGCCAAGAATTAATCTATCATCATTTTGAAAATAAAATATATAATATTTTTGAAATACAACTTTTGTTGACACTGTTCAAATTTGTACCTGAGAAACACTAACTATACTATGCCAACAAATGCTTTTAGGATTTTAGACTTAACCAGAAGTATTTCAGAAGAATTCACATGAATTAAAAAAATAATTGTGTGTTAAGAGGCTATTGGAATAGGGGTATCCAGAAGACCTGGCAATGAGCACAATCTATACTCATGGGCCACTTTGTTGCTGTAAAAGGTAGAAGGAGAACAAAACAGTTTCATTTGTTATTTTTAACTAGTGGGAGATGCAATATGAGTATTGCAGAAAAAAAAATATGATCTAAAAATGGATCCTGATCTCAATGATTTATCTAACCATTTGGCAGAGACATTTTGCACATTTTGCCAGCAAAATTGGCCTTATTGCTTCCAGTAATACCCCAACCATACCACACTGTAGAATGAATTGCCAATCATTATTTCAGCTATATTTTAGCTCTCGTCATAGACTATAAATTTCATGAAATGGGAATTTATAAATAGAGACCACATGTGACCCAGCAAAACTCAATTCATGAGAAATTCCCTGCAATTTTCTGTAGCAGGATCTATCTTGTGAAATAAATTTAAAAAAAGGCTTGGGGCATATGTAAATATGCGCCACCTGTTCATTCATTTTTCTGACGAAACAAACTGAGAATAAAAACTACAATTAAAGTTTGTATTAAACACAAAACAAGTAACAAAATATACCTGCATCTGATTATGTACCCACAAGACCATAATTATGTCAGCAAAAGAAGAAGGAAATGAAAAGTGAGGATTTCTAAACATATTATCTACATAATTAATGCAACACAAATAGACAGTCCTGAGCTGTTTAATAAACCTGAAGGTAAGGAGAATAGTACTGCCAAGAAACCCGAGAAGCCTGGTAACACCAACAGACATTTCTTACAATATGTACCCCAAAACGCCAAGGTATTGAAATCATGGCCTGGAGACAATATTCTGTGGAAAATGAATCTATGAGATCTTATTGTGAAAAGCTTTTTAATATCAAAGACAAAAAGTGTATGCTCAACGCTTGGACTGTGGTATGTATACATTAAGAGATACACTGCTGCCGAAATATTAAGGGTATCTAGTCCTTATAAGATGCAATATAAATTATGTTATTAGGCACATTAACAAAAAGACAATGTGGTAATTCAGATATATAAAATAGTGGAGATGAGTTTGGTCAGCAATAGGATAATGCATATAAGAACAACAATAGTAAAACTAATTAAATAATAGCAGCAATTAATGAAGGAATATAAATAAATTGGAGATGAATATAACAAAATGAACTGATGAAATGGGTCTGAAATTGAAAATGGATAATATAAATATCAATATATTATAATAAAATGTAAATAATGTATGATAAATGAGCAAAACTACTATATATTTTATATATGTTCTAAAATTTCAATAATTATGTTATGAATGAAATTATTGTAGAAATAACCATTTGGAATATAAATTATGAAATTATTAAAGTAATTCTATCGTTTTCAAATATGCATTGTGTAGGCGATTGTATTGTGTTTCTAACGCACAAAGTGATTTATTTTAGCAGATGTAAATAGTCAACAATTCAATACATTATTATATTATGATACAGTACAGTACAGTCAATACCAAAAGATACATACATACCGCTGCTATTGCATGCGCTCGCTCCGCTAACCACGGGCACCCCTGGACAGTGATTCACCTTTGAATACTGTGATCAGTGAAGTCTGAGGCTGCTGGGGGTGCAGCTGTTATATATACAGTACAGTGTTACAGTGAACAATAGAGATGACGTAGCTTGCTTCTATAGGTCCAGACAAGGGTGGTTCCAGGGTAAACAGGTCATAGGCTGATTCAATCTAAGGAATCCAAAGGTTGGGGTCGTCTCTCCAGGGGATGTGAGCATTTCATAGCCAGCATCATACAAAGGTTTATTCCCTAATATCAATAACTAAAGTATGCAATGTGCGATCTCTTCGCCGACTGCACCGGACAGCTGCTGATGATTAGGGTTTCAATATGATACTAGGCATGATACCTTTCCTATAACCTGAACCTTGAATATCACTGAAGTGTACATATAATCAATATATATATATATATATATATATATATATATATAGATATATATATATATAGACTAATAATAAACCAAGTACTATCTGCTCATAAATTACAGTGTAACGGAACCAATATGAATATGAATTATATAAATAACTAAATGTTGTAAAGAGAGTGTGTGTGCGTATTTTACCGTGCGATCGCCGTATGCCATGTGTAGCGTGGCATACTAAGTGCAATCGGCCAATAAAACAATATTAACCCAATATACTTTCATTCATCCAATTATACGACTTCAACAGTTCCACCCTTTGATAGTAAAATAAACTATCACCTTAAAGATGTTATATGCAGGATCTCAGTACCACGTTTCATTGCTATGTAATGCAAATTCCCCTTGGTGTATGACCACGCTGTTTGTAGATCTAAACAAGTTATCATAAGAGGGAGTCTTAATCCTCTAAATGACTTCTTCTTTTTACTATAAACTGTACACTTCTGGATCTTGGAGATAACTTTTTGTATGCCCTTCAAGGGTGCAATAAAACACGTAATACATTATTTGGAAAGGTATAAAGTACAATAGAACATGTATCAGTTATACAGAATACTCTACTACAGTTCTTCAAGTTTAACAGGTTCATCTGTATAACACATGTCTTTAAGCTCAGAATACATTTAAACACTTCATGTTCATCAATAGCATCATCCTATGTCTATCAATAATGTCATATACAATCTCCTTCAGCTTGCGTTAATATACACACTTCTAATAATGTCATCAGTTCTTTTCATCGACACTTGTGGGCGGGCTATTGTCTGTTCGTTCTTCCCAGTCTCCCAATACTCAGATTTAACAGTGATCGGCTTGTAAACTATAGGGAGACTCCAGACTAAGGGACCTAGGTGTTGTACTTTTCCCCTAGTGACCTCCCACCCATAATTCGGGTACCTCAAGAATATTTAGTGGAAAGAGAACTAATCCTACTTGATATAATCATTGAGGCACATGAGAGCACGCCCAGTAATTTGTTTGGTCTAAAACCTTACCCTCCCAAGAATGATAATCATTCTCTAGGATGCCTGCTCAAGTCCGAATATTACTGGACTGGCATCGCTGGGTGTACCTCTTTTTATCCATGGGGTCGCCGTACTTACAGATGTAATGCTACTCAGACAATAGCCCCTCGCACTTTCTCCAAGCTGCAAGGTTTCCAGATTTTCCTTTACCCCTGAATTAAATAGAGTAATTGGCTGGACCGATTATGCTACTAACTTCATCTTTCATCCCCAATACCTCCTTATCATTACCTGAACCAGCCTCTGTCACCTGCTAATAATCAAAAGAATTAACCGTCCTGAGAAGAGAATGAAATGAGAGAACACAAAACAGGAAAACTACAACTTCATGCTGGACAACTGTCTTAGCCTTTGGCTCAGGTGCTACTAACTGCATTCGAGGCCTTCCAGAACAGACTCATGAGTGCCCTTGGACCCTTCTCTGAGTGTTGGCCCCTCTGCAGTTGGTGGAATGGGCACCAGTGTGTCTCTGCTACCCTTGAAGCCGTGATGCTGGTAGCCTACACCTGGTACCTGTCTGTCAAATAACCTGAGCCTAAGAAATTATTGCTCCACAACTTACTCTCCCGATCCAACATCCTGACAGTTAATGTGACTTTTCAGGAAACAGTGTTTTGGATGTTCTCGGTTGCTGTCTCACCATTTACCTTCTCTCAAGGTCTAACCTAGCCTCCCAGTTAGAATCTCATCTCACGAGGGGTCAAGAACATTTCAATAACTGACAGGTTAAGAGTCTGCCCAGGAGAAATCTTTTGGTAACGGGAAAGGACTAGTGGCCGAAGCTATCAGTCACTTCAATCAAGTTCCAACTCTTATTCTATTCAATTCGTTTTACCGAGTATCTTTACCTTATGTTCACACTGGTTTATGGCTAATTGAAAGTATGTGATTTGTTACCACTACTCATACATTATACATCTGTTATTAATAATATGAATACTCCTATCATCTATTATAACTCTAGGACTATCACATTGAATAACAAAAGCTTTGAGTATGACACAGTAATACATTAGACACATTTCAATATACCTTTACCCAGACATATTTCATTGGTACACCAGTGTATACTTGAGGATCCTGCATGGTGGTAATTGGATGACGTGTATTTGTTTTACCTGGAGGAAAACCCATCTGCAGGAGGGATATGGGATGGCTCTATTGGTATCATTTTCCAGACATTCTCTTAATCAAGATAGGACGTTGCCGTCCTACTAGCTTGAGACAAAATATCTGGTGCACCCCAATATACTCTTACCAGTTTGCACATACCTTCTGTACCCAGCTGAGCCAGACCATTTGCTGCCTCCTCTGGGACTGGGAGATACACTCTGGGAGCTTCTGGTCTACCTTGTCCATCTCTCCAGAGTCCACCAGACTCCTCACCACATCTCTTCACCTTCCAGACAGTTTATTCCTCAGGTAACACAAATCTTCATATATTAACCAATATGTGTATGTGTGCATGTTTGTGTGTGTGTGTTCACATTTTAAAACTAAAACAATACAGCGAAAAAAACAAAACAAAACATAGATTTGTTAGCTGTCACATAAAACCCTGCTGTCTATTTGACAGCTATGTTTGCCCTGGTGTGACAGCCATGTATGGTTGTGTGTGTAAGTGTGAACTTTACTAGCAGTTACTTCAGTTGGTAACTGTGTCACTGTATAAAGTCCTCTATGTAGTTTCCTAATCATGTGCTGGTATTGCTATAAACAGATTTCTCAGTCACCTCAACATCGCCCCCTAGACTAGAAAAATGCTGAAGGCCAATGTATATCAATCGATTTTCCCTCTGCCAACTCACATGCCCTTCTCAGTACCTCACATTCAGCTACTTGACTAAGGGAGAAAGACAAAGGGGTCTATTTCTATAACACTTTCTTCAAATATAACAGTACCCAGTACATGTCTGTCTAACAGTAAAAAAATATAAAACATGAAAATTCTACATTTTTTAGGGTTTCACATTATGTCGTATCTTGTGGTAAAAATCCTACTCCAATGTTCTTTACAGAGATGCATATCTGTATGCCTAACCTCCAGCAATCTCCTATCCACCCAAAAACAAAACTGATATGCAATCTATAAAACATGAATCGTATTTCCACAACAGAACCTTTCTGCTTAAAATCAGCAGTTTCTATACACATGAAAACAAAAACCCCTGACTGTTTCTGTAATTCATGTCAATCTAGTGTGTGTATCTCTGAATTTGTCTTATGTAAAAAAAAAAAAAAATATATGTCTTAGCCCCATTGATGAGACTGTGTCTGATTTTATCTCTAACAGAGCAGAGAGAGAGAAAGAGAGAGAGAGAGAAAGAGAGAAAAAGAGAGAGAGAGAGAGAGAGAGAGAGAGAGAGAGAAAGATAGAGGGGTACAAGCATTTGTGTAAAGAATGAGAAATAAGAAAGCAATGAATAATGGGAATACAAAGATTTGAATACAAACATACATGTAGAAAGGGAGATTTTACAGCAAAAATGACAGCTGGATTGGACTCTATGGGGAAATGTCTGAATTCATTCCACTGCTCCCCTTAGCTATTTGCTAACTATGACCCCTCCCCATACTTGACTAGGTGGTCTTAACCGTGCAATCCAGTGTCGTCCGTCATTTGTTCATTAAGAACTGGGTATCACATTGACTACATACCTTTTCAACGGATTTACTTAACTTATAATAGAGAAATGTAAAAATTAACTGTTGATGACTCATCTGAGATACATAAAACTGTATTTTTGGAGAAAAGTATGTACACACTTCATTTTTGGATAATGATTCTCGGCCAAACAAATTATCATTAGACACTGCAGCCTGAAACAAAGAGTGTTCCAATGATCCATTGTTAATTAGTCTTTCGAGAGTAATCTTTCTATTTCTCTACCTCACCCTTTTAAACACTGAGTCTATATTTCTTTTGTCTACCTTTATCTGTGAAGAAAAGACAAGATAGTTATCTTTAAACAACAAACAAACCAAACATTCTCATTCTTTACCATCGGCCAGCGATTTAGGAAAGCAAACATGTGACAACATAAAACAAACAAGCAACATCAACAAAGATTACCTTTTAAATCAGTTTTTTTTTTCTAAACTTTGCACATTAATACTTACCAACGAGTTTTATTTGTCTTGCCTGGTCTTAATTTCCTAGCTTTGGCTCTAATATTTTCTTTGCAATTTTTCCTCAAATGTCCCTTCTTAAGACAGTTAAAACACTTTAAAGATTTCTGTTTCTTTCGTCCCTTATAGTGGTTTTTATAATTCTGAGGCTGTGAATGTAATTTTTCTAACGCCTGGATACCCAACATCATTAAACTATCACTGTGTGCTTTTTCCTTCCTACATATATTCTTATCACGTTCTACAGCATGCTCTCTAATATCATCTACCATGAGACCTCTCCAATTAGGAAAAGAGGTTTGTATCCAGGTCCTTAGATCCTCCCGGAGGCCGCCCATTAGTACTGCAACAGCTACCTCCCTATGATGTGGATCTACCCTTATATCTGATATCCCTGTGTACTTAGTCATGGCCGCTAGAGCCCTAGAAAAATAATCAGTTGTAATCTCATTACCTTTTTGTTTTATGGTTAATATTTTGCCCCATTCTATTATCACTGGAAAATATATGGCCAACTTTGTGATTATACATCCAATATTATCCTGATTGTCATCCTCAGTTAAGGGTTTATCCTTCTACAACCTACAATCCTTAATGAACTTTTGTATATCAGTATCGAGAGGAAGACAAGCTTTAAACACCACTCGCCAATCTTTATTAGTAGGCTCATGTGCATTACCTAAATGTCTAATAAATTTCTGACACTTGGTCAAATCTTTTCTAGGATCAGGGAAATCAGACATGATTGTAAATACTTCTGTCTTAGTCCATGGAAAATACATTGCTACCTGTTTCATGGGAACTACACCATCTCTGTCCGCTTTCCCATTGGGAACTGCTGTTGTGCGGACAGGATATAAGCCTACCAAATCACTATGTTCTGAACTAGTTGCTGGAATCGCTGTTGCAGTACAATGAATGTCTCCCCCTTTGATAACCTTTACATTATTCTCACTAATTTCAGCCGCTGCCCCTGCCAGTGGAACCATTCCCTTTCCTTGTCCGTGTATGTTACTGGCATGGGCAATGGCTGAAATGACTGTGGGCACATTTTCTCACTTCCTCTAAAACATTACTTAAGACATCATACAACTTACTCATTACATTTGTAACATTTTTGGTATTGGCTGTACTTATCACCTCAATCGCATTTGGCTGCGAGGGCACGCATGCGCTCAGTTCTCCACGCTTTGCAACGCTCACTTCCGTTGTGCGCACGATTTGCGCCACGCCTACTTCCGCTGAGCACGCGCTCCCTTGCCACGTGTACCATTCTTATTGCCACAATTTTAAACAGTCATCATGTTCAATTCTCATTTTTGTTGATTTAATCAACCGTACTTTATCTCTAACATTATTTAACACCTCTGCCTCGAAACTACCTATGTTTGGTAAAGGTTTCACACACTCCCGGGTCATCTTGACCCATTTGTCGCAGTATGCCGTTGCATACGCACCGTATTTATTATACATAACATACTTCGCCGAACCAACCGGCCATTCATTAGGCAGCACAACATGAACTATCTCGAGCGTTTGCTTCGTATCCATTGTAAAAACAACCTATTTCTCAACGCTACACAAAAAGACTTTTTACCTGTTCTCCTTTCAAACACAACCTACTAGAGATTTTTATCCGTGGACGGTTTCAACAGGTACGTCCCCTTAAAAATATCAATGCCTTTCCTAGTTTGAGTACTTTACCACTGTTAGCAACCGATATCAATCAAGAATATCAGTGGTTGCAGTGCATTTCTTCCCACATCTCCCAAGTCGCAATCACAGCTGCACTAAATCAACCATGCGGTCCGATCGCACTGCTTACGGATACTAACTATCAGTAAGCTTTGCGATTAATATTTGGGAATGCCGTGAAAACCTGTTATTTTCGCTTTGAGTATGCCATGCATACTCTGTGGTGTCTCATTATCACCTGCTCTTTGTTAGAACAGAACACCACTCACACAAAGGTTTCTTTATATCCTGTTCACACCGAGAACAGAACCTTTGTTGTCAGGTCCCTTTTTTACCGTCAGACACACCTGTACCAAAGCGCTATCTATCTTCAATAGTTACACGCTGCCCTCCCAATACTCAATCAAGGCCCTGCCATGCGGTCCAACCGCACTGCTCAGAGATACTAGTTATCTGTGAACATCGAGATTAGTATTGGGCGCACATGCAGAACCCTATATTCCGTTACCAGTATACTTTTGTCTTTATACATAACATTCGCATACACACACACAACCTTTCCTCAAACAATGGCACTATCTTTTCAGAGATTTTACCAAGTGATTACACTATGCATAGATAACAGACTATGATCATGACTGTTTACACACATGGCAACAATACCGGAAGTACACATACTCTATGCAGGAAGTACACATACCTTATGCAATGCTATCCCCTTTAAAACGCAAAACGACAATAAAAAGAAACATTTTTCTTTCTTGTCCCTAGATTCTAATTAGCGTTCCTTTAGTCTATGCAACAACGGACATTCGGTTTCGCAACACAAAGTGAACCACAGGTCTTAAACACATTGCGTTCTTTCCTGTATGCGACGCATCCGTCAATCCACACTTTGTTGAGGAACCAAATACCGTAAGCGTTGCATACCTGCCGATAACGTAACTCACCTTCGAGCCCCCAAATTATTAAAGTAATTCTATCGTTTTCAAATAAGCATTGCATAGGCGATTGTATTGTGTTTCTAACGCACAAAGTGATTTATTTTAGCAGATGTAAATAGTCAACAATTCAATACATTATTATATTATGATACAGTACAGTACAGCCAATACCAAAAGATACATACATACCGCTGCTTTCCCATGTGCTCGCTGCGCTAACCACGGGCACCCCTGGACAGTGATTCACCTTTGAATACTGTGATCAGTGAAGTCTGAGGCTGGTGGGGGTGCAGCTGTTATATATACAGTACAGTGTTACAGTGAACAATAGAGATGACGTAGCTTGCTTCTATAGGTCCAGACAAGGGTGGTTCCAGGGTAAACAGGTCATAGGCTGATTCAATCTAAGGAATCCAAAGGTGGGGGTCATCTCTCCAGGGGATGTGAGCATTTCATAGCCAGCATCAAACTTTGGTTTATTCCCTAATATCAATAACTAAAGTATGCAATGCGCGATCTCTTCACCGACTGCACCGGACAGCTGCCGATGATTAGGGTTTCAATATGATACTAGGCATGATACCTTTCCTATACCCTGAACCTTGAATATCACTGAAGTGTACATATAATCAATATATATATATATAGACTAATAATAAACCAAATACTATCTGCTCATAAATTACAGTGTAACGGAACCAATATAAATATGAATTATATAAATAACTAAATGTTGTAATGCGAGTGTGTGCGTGCGTATTTTACAGTGCGATCGCCGTATGCCACGTGTAGCGTGGCATACTGAGTGCAATCGGCCAATAAAACAATATTAACCAATATACTTTCGTTCATCCAATTATACGACTTCGACAAAATCTAGAATAAAGACGTTAATACGGAGTCAGGGTTAGATGTTGTCACGAAACAAGTTTGATAACACTTTTACCAGCCTGTCGCTCGATTCTCACATAATGTGGTTTATAGCAAGCACTTTTTATAGCCCTTGCTTTTGTTCCCCAGCTCAACAGAGTACAACTGTAGTGTCTAATTACATGTGGATAAGGGGACATTGTAGCTAATTGTAAATATGTATATTGTTTATTGTATATTGTTGATGTGGCATTGAGGTTGTTATTCATTGTCCTTAAAGTGAAGCCAGGGGGGGTTATGGGTAGGGTTCAGGTTGCAAGATACTTGTGAGGGGAAGGCTAATTAGTATCCATTGTTCTCACAAGACTACTCCAGACATTTGGTCTACAATCTGGCAGGGGAGTTTCTGTGGAAGTACAGCTCATCTTCACTCCCCTCTCCAACCCCCTAGTCCAGGACTCACCAATGTTTTACAAGTAGAGGCCCAGGGGTTTGCCCAGGGAGAGGAAAGCACTGTGGAAATTTGACCCTAGATATAAGGAGCCACTCCAGGCAGGGGGGGATGTTCAGGGTGGCTGGTGGCTCTACCAGTGAAATACATTGGCAGATCCAAAGGTCGTTAAGTCTGGACAGTCAGGTGACTGTAACTTCTTAAGCTAGTGGGGTAAGGAACAGATAATGTGGTAAACCTGCCTGGTATTTATTTACTGTGTGTATATAATATTCTACTGATTGTTTTTATTACAATAATTGTATGGCTTTACTTTATAACTGCATTTTCCTAAGTGACTAATAAGAAACTTAGAAGGCACTGGGTAGGCTTCCCTGGCCTAGGAAGGCACCCGTGGGTGGCCAGTCAGGGTGAAGTGAGTAGAATTGGGCCATAAAACTCAGTATCTTCACAGAGGTGATAATTCCAAACTCCTTTGGCATAGTATATGGTCTTTAAGAATCTAAAATGACTCAGAACAGAGTCATGTCATTATTTCCACTTGGATATGTAATATAAACACATTTTCTTACTGAAGGCTTTAATGTTGAAAAAATGTTCTTGTGTTTGGTTGGGTGTAAGTCTATCTGGATTGGTGGTAGTCTCTTCACTGATGCTGGTAAATCCGACACTGAGGACACCTAGAAAAGAAAAACGATTTCAGAAGACGACAAGAATATACACCGACTAACCTGATAATCGACTGTCCAGATATCCAATCGTACCAGAACATCGTGTCAGAACCACGCAGATTAACTGTTAAGAGAGGGGTCCTGACATTGCCGCTTTAAATGAAAATTCATTAAGGGTGCACTCACGTCAGGCACTACTGCCGGACACCTGTGCATTTGGAAGAAGCTCCTGTCAGTGTTCTGGTACAATCGGATATCTGGACAGTCACTGATCAGGTAAGTCTGTGTATATTCTTGTCGTTGTGTTCTGAAATCGTTTTTCTAGGTGTCCTCAGCGTCGGATTTACCAGCATCGGCGGCGCGTACCCCTCCCATCTGGATATAAATACACCTAACTTAAACCTGACGCATATGCTACTGGTGCAGAGCTGGATGCATTTTTGGATGGGCCCAGCTTGGAATACGGGCGTAAATATGCTATTTTAATGTTATTTTGCCATATGCTTTTAATAGCATACTTTTTGGTTGCGTATGTATACAACTCAGCCCTTTAATGTACAGCTGAAACACTTAAATAGTATGTATAGATGATGGCTTCTTTGTAGTTCCAGTACACATTATTATCACTGACATTCATAAAATTACATAAACACTTAGGGGGAGATTCAAATAGCTACAAAGTATCTCCAGAATGTACGCAAGACACACGCATTGAGGTGCAAGGGAATTTGAGCAAAGATTACTACCATCATTGCTGGCAATGTGCTCGGTGCAATGTCCGTGCGTTACAGCTAATAGCAAACGCTGTGGGCCCCATAGCAGCTGAACCCCCTGCACCTTTTCTAGTTTTGTCCTTGGGTTGCAGGTCAACTTTTGAATAACTAAAATGTATGTATTTATTTACAATCTTTAAACAGTCTATTGTTATCAATACAAATAATACATTGCAGCATAAATAACTTGTTTACATCTGTTTTTTGCAGCATAGTCCCATCCTCAATAGGCATAACGTGTGATAACAAGTTCACTTGGTTCAAAAGCAAACACTCACTCATAGTGAACTCATCGATCTCTATTTTGCTTCTCTCCTCCTGCCCTGTAAATTTTGGATAACTAAACTCTGTTTCCCCATAGCTCAACTTGCAGTTCTTCTCTTTGTTAATGTATGGTGCTGAACAAGATGGTCATGTATGTTGAGTACCTGGATTCTCCATGCTAAACTCACAAAGACTTCACCTTGTCAGGAGCTGTCTCCGGTCCATGGGGATGCTGCTTTGCCTCTGCAGCTCCTGTCTGCTGGACTAATTAATGTTGGACTTTGTTATTGTTGCATTAGGCCTGCAGTATATCTGGTTTACCAGAGGTGCTGTTATTGTACTATTGCCTTTTTTCCCTCACGAGCAGAAGTTAACCTTCTCCTCTTGTTAATTACTGCACTTGTGTCTCTGACTATATATGCCTGTTCCTCACAATGCTTCTTGTTGTTCCCTTGGACTTCCTGCAAGCTGCAATCTATTTCCATGTATCCCAGTACCTGGCTACCTTTACCTTTACCTAATCTGTGCCTTCTCTGCATATTTGAATTGAGTTATTGCTTTAATAAAACAGTTTATGTATTCACCATACCCCTGGCTCCATAGCTGTCCTTACAAGATTCCAGTTATTAGAACAGAAATGTGACATACAGTAAAAAGCATTCATGTGCTCAGATTCTGATTCTCACACTTGTTGGGACCAAATGCATGCAATGTTCTCTTCTCACTGCAACATTCTGCTCAATTCTGCACATGCTAAGTTTGTTTTGCTACTGTAGCTCTGTATTACTCAAACTTCAAGTGTCACACCTACTTACATAACCCAGGGAATCAAATCTCTCGTGCTACTCTGGGATAAGCTCCACAGAGCAACTACCTTTTTCCTCAATCCAAAAAACTACTAGGGGTAAATGAATCAAGCTGCGAGTTTCCGGCGTGTTTGATAAGTGGAGATGTTGCTTATAGCAACCAATCAGATTCTAGTTAGCATTTATTTAGTACATTCTTTCAAAATGATAGCTAGAATCTGATTGGCTGCTACAGGCAACATCTAAACTTTTCAAACCTGCAGCTTGATACACGTACCCCCAGTCTTATATTTGAAAACTTGACAACTTCACAGACAAATCATAAATCATATAATTTTTCTAGAAACTTGAATCTAACGTTCATTTGCAACTGTAGTACTTCTCTAAAAATTCTTCCATTCCATTTTTATAGCTGTTCTGGACATGCGTTTGAAAACACTATAGAAAAACAAAACATATGGTTAGTTTATCTGTATCACTAGATAATTTTATAAATCAGTGCACATAATGCATGTTAATACCTACTATTATCATCATACGTCCACTCGAATGCTATTTTTACAAACTGTTTACATAAAAGTTTGGGAATGATAAAGCAAATATAATTATAGCTACATATGCAAAATGAAGAATGCCTCTTTTAATAAATTTGCTAGTCTCCCTCTAGTTTTGCATACATATTGATGTGTTCTATAATTTTCCATGTTATAATTTTCTTGGAAAATTAAAGCAATAAACTCCAGTTTGTTGTTAGTCTGAGCACTGGCTGTGATTGTCACAGTGGGTGGTTGTAAGCGATGAGAAAAAAAGTATTGTCAAAAACATATGGAGACAACATAAATGCTAATTACTAAAGCCTATTATCAAAGCAGTATTTTTAGACTAAGCATTGCATTTACAAATTCTCCCTTTCGATAGAAACTAGTTAGTGTCAATGCACTTAAACCATACTTTTGCTTGTACTTTTTTTTTTTCTCTTTTTTTTCTGGAGTTTCCAGCAATGCAGCTCTCCATTAGGTCTTACATGAACTTTTAATATTTCCTTCTAAACAATTTAAATGCAATCAATAAAATCTAACAACTTGCCAACCGGCCCTTGTGTATATATATAACTCCTGACAAGGCTTTTGGAAACTTTCAGACAAAGTGGCAGGCATGCAGCGTGTGGAAAGATGTTGCCAATGGAACTAGGCTGTCACTGACAGACCTGCAACCATTAGATATGGTTCCCAGTGACAACATTAGTAAAATATTTCAGAGTCTGAATACTGTGTTTGTACTATTGAGAGCAGATGTGGCATACCACCATAGGAAAAACAAGTTTAAAACTTGGCTTTATAATGATGTCATATCTTGAATAAAGTATACACATTTAGTATCGCTATACTCAGGAGAATTATGGGGTACATTTCAAGATAATATTAAAGTAACTACTATATATATATATATATATATATATATATGTATATATGGGTCTATGCTTGTCTTGTCTGCTGTTCAATGAAAATCTGTCTTGAAAAAGGTCTGGGTGTAAAACCGAAAGGTCAACTATAATCAGGGCTGGACTGGCCACCTGGCACTTCATTTGCCAGAAGGGCCGATGGCTAGATGGGCCGGTCCGGCTCCTGGCTCCCCCTTGTTCTAGTTCCCGACCCCGGCGCTCCCTGTGGTCTTGAAGCTTCCCTGCGCACCCGATGTGTGGTTTAGTTAGAAGAGCAATAGTCCCTTTTAACAGCTGCAGCAGGAAGTATTAACTTGTTTGGAAGTACACAATTTATTTTTGTGTATAGATGAGTTTATTAAATTAATATTTTCTTTTTTTTTTACGTTGGTTTACTCTTTTAGCAGCGCTGGAGATTATTCGTGCAGGGGTAATAAAATATCTTGGGGGGTATTTAATAAATAGAGCAGCTTTGGGGGGCATGATCTCTTTATTGTGTGGTGGCTACATGAAAGCTCTCTGTGGCCTTAGCGATCACTAGAATACTAAATACTTCTGAGATGGGGCTGGTAGAGGTTAATATTTGATTGACAGCAAATGTTCAGTTATTGCTTTTATATGCTTGTACAACGGGGTAGTTTTATTTGGCCATAATGGAGTGTTTTGTTTGAACTAAAGGGCCTAATCATTCAGGGTTTATTAACATTTTGCATTATAATAAAATATGATACAATTTTCAATACAGGACTCCAACTTTCCAAAATCCATCAAAAAGACAACAAAGCTGCAAGAACAAGCAACAGAGAAGAGCAAGAACAGGTAAGAGACAACAGCACAATCTGTCTCAACTTGAATGCTGGAGAATACATCTGAATATTCATATTCATGAGTATTCCTAATACATTGGGGGGGGGGGGGGGGCGCAACCAGTGTATTCGCCTAGGGCGGGCAGAACACTTAATCACCCTTAACCCTTTTTTTGCCTTACTCTCCTTAATTACTCAAACCCTATATGTTTAATTTTTGCAGATAACCATTCACTTATTCTGCCTTAGTGAATTTAATCAAATTTAATTATTTGCACCAGTTTTTTGCAGCGCTGCATTTTTTAGTTTTTCTGTCTTGAGTTGGGACATATATTAAGGTCTTCTATTACAGATGCAACTTAATTTTCCAACTGGTAAGAAGTAAGCTCAGCACTTGAATTTGCTCTTTGGTTATATTTTATAGACTCATAAACAAACAGTAAATGTAAAATGTAACTTTCATTAGGTATATTTAACATAGATGGAAATTACCTTAAAGCATTACAATGGTCCAAAGTGATTTATTTGGAAATGGCTAAAACAATATGTAAAGGATGCAACATTTATATCACTCCTTGTCCACACTGGAGAGAATAGAATCAATAACTATACCGTTATATAATTCAATACAATGTTGTATCATTTAGATATTGCTTAAGCTTATTTATACTAGGGATGTGCACCGGCGACTTTTGGTGTCTCGTGTTTTGTGTTTTGGATTCGGATTTGCTTGAGGTTTTGGGTTCGGATTTGTCTCGCAAAACACCTGCCGAAAGGTTTTGGTTCGGATTTAAGGTTTTGGATTCGGATTTTTTTTTGAAAAAAGCATAAAAAGTTAAAAAATCAAGTTTTTGGGCTTATTTTCACTCCTACGCTATTATTAATCTCAATAACAATCAATAAAAATCATTTCCACTAATTTTTAGTGTATTCTGAACACCTCACAATATTGTTATTAGTCCAAAACGTTGCAACGAGGTATCTTTCTGGACTGCGTAGTGGAGTGGTCCCCACAATATAATTAATAAAAAACCCTCCACGGGTCTGAATTCCCCAAAAAAAAATTCTGGACTGCATAGTGGGGTGGCCCCGGTACCCAATTTGAAACCGGGGCCACAATATAATTAATACACCCTCAACTGGTCAGAATTCCACCAAACAAGTATCTGGACTGCGTAGTGGGGTGGCCCCGGTACTAAATTTGGTACCGGGGCCACAATACCTCCTCCAAGTTCCAAGTGTAGTGTTTATAACATATTAACACTACACTAATTCTAGCACGTCAATACCTCTTGTTTTAAATAATGACAGGGCATTTAACTTTTGATTTAATTTTTTGAATTTGTTGACATTTTGTTTTACTTTTTGAACATGGCAAACGACTGTTGAATGGTCACATAATGCCTAAAAAAGAGTTGCAAGATGGAATTGTCCTTGGGCCCTCCCACCCACCCTTATTTTGTTGAAATAGGACATACACACTTTAACAAACCAATCATTTCAGCGACAGGGCCTACCAAACAACTGTGGCTGAAATGATTGGTTTGTTTGGGCCCCCACACCAAAAAAACAATTCATCTCTCCCTGTACAAACTAAACAGGCTCTACTGAGGAAAGATGTCGTCCTCATCCTCAACCTCTGATTCCTCTCCCCCTACAGTGTGTACTTCCTCCTCCTCACACATTATCAATTCATCCCCGCTGGACTCCACAACCACAGGTCCCTCTGTACTATCTGGAGGGCAGTGCTGTACTTCATTGAGGAATTGATTATTCATTTTTATAAACATCATTTTTTCAACGTTGTGAGGAAGCAACCTCCTTCGCCGCTCACTGACCAGGTTCCCCGCTGCACTAAAAACTCTTTCCGAGTACACACTGGAGGGGGGACAACTCAGGTAAAATAGAGTCAGTTTATACAGGGGCTTCCAAACTGCCTTTTTTTCCTGCCAGCAACAATATGGACTGTCTGACATGTCTATTTGGATGGTGTCAGCAAAATAATCCTCCACCATTTTTTCAATTGTGACAGCATACAATGCAGCAACAGTAGACATGTCTGCAATGATTGGCAGGTCCTTCAGTCCGGACCAGATGTTATCAGCATCCCCGCCAGCGGGTCTTTTAGGAAAACTGAGCTTTTTCCTCGCAACTTTATCCTCCAAATTTTTGTTTTCCATTATATGTAGCACAAGAGAGTGTACCCCTAAGCCACACACACACTCGGCAAAGCCTTTAAAAATTATATGCGGCACAGGAGAGTACCACTGGACTTATACTGCAGAATCAGTGAACTTTGTAATATTGCAGTGCCACTGGACTTATACTGCAGAATCAGTGAACTTTGTAATATTGCAGTACCAATGGACTTATACTGCAGGATTGTTTTTGGATATTTTTTTTTAATTTCTTGTTTTTATAATTTTTTTTTTTTAGAACTTTTTAAAAAAATTTTTATAACTTGGGAATAATGGGGAAATAACAATCCCCTTAGAAAGACAGAGCACAGGACACAGCACCACTGGACTGAACAGGACACAGCACAGGACCCAGCAGCACCACTGAACTCAGAAGGACAGAGCACAGGACACAGCACCACTGGACTGAACAGGACACAGCACAGGACCCAGCAGCACCACTGAACTCAGAAGGACAGAGCACAGGACACAGCACCACTGGACTGAGCACAGTACAGCACAGCACAGCACAGGATATAGCAGGGCAGAGGACCACCTAACACAACCTCCCTCTACCCTGATCAATGCCTGAGTGAAGATGGCGGTGGCCAGCGGGGAATTTATAGAATCTGAGTATCGCGAGATCCGACAACGGGATTATGACTCGGAGCCTCGCTTTCAGTTTTGCAATTGGCGGGAATACCCGGATCTGTCTCGGATCCGGCTCGGATCAGCAAGGTTCGGGTGGGCTCGGATTTCAGATATCCGAGCCAGCTCATCCCTAATTTATACCATCTGATTTCCAAATTATTATTTTAATACTTGAAGGTAATTTCAGTATATATTTCAGTATATATTAAATATACCTAATAAAAGTTACAGCAAAGGTGACAGCAATTATAAATGATGTGGGAAGTCCAGTTGCAGAGCCTCTTGTACCTGGTGGAAGGGGTCATGTTGGATGGTCTGCTGACTTATGGTTTGCCTAAATTTCAGTAATTAGGTCTTTTATTTCAGTTCTATGCAATTTATGTTTTACATGTTAATTTTAGTTGTTATATAAAATACTTAAGTTATTTTTGGTTTGATGCTGTGGCTTACATATAGTATATTATGATTCAATAAATTGCTATGGCCATTACATCTCAAAAAATTACTGTCTTATATGGTGCAGTGGGAAGTAGCATGGACACACTATACATTGTATTTTAACAATATATAATTTAAAAAAAAAACATTGTGGTTTTGTGCATTTTCCCAGTGCTCCAGGTGCTTTGCACAAAAAGGAATTGATCAGGATGGGCAGAAGACAATTCTTGATAAATACATTTGTGCTGAGGCTTTATATTGCACTGCACCAGCAACGCCACATCAGCATGCAACAATATCGTGCATGGAGCCCACAGCAGGTGGGTCTGTGTACTTTAAATGCCAGGGCTGATTTTTAGTCCCAGTCCGGCCCTGACTATAATATAAAGGAACTGGATTGAAAATTAAGAATAGTCTATCTGTTTTAAATGGTGAGTGCCCTCTCTATTTTATGAACATGTACTAGCTACTATGGAAATGGAAGCTATTGTGGAGCACCCCAAAGAGGATTTACCTGCAGATGTGAGTGCAGTTTTTTTCAAATAATTATATATATAAATAAACTTTGTGTTTTGGATCTGTATTTTTTTAAAAAATTGCTAAAATATGCTAAAATTACATAATTTTACTTTTTTTTCGTTCCTGCATTATTAACCTCAATAACACTAATTTCCAGTCATTCCCAGTCAATTTTGACCACCTCACTGGTCACAATATCATTTTCATCCACTTTCAGCCAAAGACTGCAGCAAGCTGGATGGATACTAAGCGACAGAGCATCAGAACAAACACACAGCAGTTCATAGCACATCTAGGAAACATTACCACACAGCAGTGGCAGAAAAGAAAAGTGGTGCAAGATGGAATTGTCCTTGGGCCTTCCTACCCACCAGTATGTTAGAAAGGTTTAACAAACTCACACAGAAACAGGAGGGGTAGCAGGTACAGTTTAACAAACTAAGCACTTTTGTGGCTGAAGTGCTTGGTTTGTTTGGGCCCCCACAAAACAAGTTACCAATAGCTTAGCTGCAATAAGCTCAACAGGGCTGTCAATGAAGTTTACAGTGGCAAGATGTTGTTGTCATCATCCTCACCCTCACCCTCATCCTCACCCTCACCCTCATCAGTGTGTACATCATCCTCACATAATATTAATTCATCCACGGGGGAATCCACCATTTCAGAAGCCTCTGTACTTTGATGTAATTGCAGATAAAGGCCTTCCTTAGTGGAATTTGTAGTTCATTTAGCTGAACATCATTTTTTACACATTTTGTGCAAGTAGCCTCCTTTGCCAATTGCTGACAAGGTTCCCGGATGTGCTGAAAACTCTTTCTGAGTACACACTGGAGGGTGGGAAGCTTAGGTATTGCAAAGCAAGTTTGTGCATTGCAGAAGTGTCACAAATTTTGGGCAATTCTTTTAGACCAGATGTCAAAATGTTGTGCTGACTCATGTGCATCACCACTGGGTCTCTTAGGAAAGCTTAAGTTTTGCAAAGCACATGGCAGTTCATAGCACATCTAGGAAACATTTCCACACAGCAGTGGCAGAAAAGAAAAGTGGTGCTAGATGGAATTGTTCTTGGTCCCTGCTACCCACCCTTATGTTGGATATTATAAAGTACATGTACAGTTTAACAAACCAAGCACTTAAGCAACAAGGAGGGCCACTTTTGTGGCTTAAGTGCTTGCTTTGTTTGGGCCCCCACAAAACAAGCTACCAATGGGCTTAAGGCAGCTAAGCAGAGAGCTGGCTGGATACCAATCGACAGAGCAATGGCACAAACACATGGCATTTCATAAAACATCTAGGAAACATTGCCACACAGCAGTGGCAGAAATGAAAAGTTAGATGGAAACAGGAGGGGTAGCAGGTACAGTTTAACAAACAAAGCAACTTAAGCGACAAGAAGTGCCACTTTGGAGTTGAAGTGTTTGGTTTGTTTAGGCCCCCACAAAAACAAATTACCAATAGTTTAGCTGCCTTAAGCCCAATAGTGCTGTCAATGAATTATACTGTGGCAAGTCAAGCAGTGCTTTACTTGTCACTGTCAAGAACTGCTTGACTTGTGGAAGCAGTTCTTGCCAGTGATAAGAAGAAGGCCAATGTCATGCCTGGGCATAAGACCAAAAAATTAATCTCTTATGTGTGAAACTATTTTTACCCAAATCCTGACAACAGTTGTCTAGCCATTTGTAGCGTTTGTAAAGTCACAGTCAGTAGAGGTAGAGACCTTGACCATCTAGAAACTTCATCCATGTCACGCCATTTGAAGCGAGTTCATGGCAAGATTTTTTGAAAATCAGAAACTTATGCTCAAAAAATAACAAGCAGTCCAGTATCAGCTAGCTCCCTTCTCTCAGCAGCTAGATCCCAGCACCTGCAATCTACACCCCAACACCTTCATCATCAATATCCTCACTAGTGATCAGAGTTAATCCTGCATCCAAGTTCCTAAGGCTAGAAGACTCCTCTCCTATCCAGAAATTCTCAGAAGAGTCCATGAGCATTAGGCCCACTGCTGCCGGGGGGGGGGGGGGTTGGATCTTCATCCCAGAAGCAAAACAAGAAGAAGTCTACTAGTAGTTTAAAACAACAATTGACTGTTACACAATCTTTTGCAAGAGAAAGCAAGTAGGACTGCAGTCACCTGGTCGCACAGCAGATCACAGGCGCCAAGGTGACTATGCTAGTATTAGATCTGCATACAATATCCACCATTAATGCGGCAGGTTTTAAACAGTTAATTGAGGTTCTGTATTCCCATTATCAAATTCCATCACAACACCATTTTACTACACAAGCAATTCATCACCTCTACCAGAAGGTTTGTAAAAATGTAATTATTGGGCTGCAAAATGCCATTCTACCCACTGTACACTTAACCACAGATATGTGGACAAACGTAACTGGGCAAACTACAGATTATATGACTGTGACAGGCCACTAGGTGGTGAATCGCCTTCAGCAGCAGGAACAGCAGCAGCATCTAACAAACAACGCCAGATCTTCCAGAGGCAGGGTACACTGTGTATCACTGGCTTTACTAAGAGGCATACCGCTGATAACCTGTTTGAAAAACGAAGGGATGTCATTGCAACATGGCTTATCCCGCTTGGACTCTCCTGAGCATTTGTGATTTCTGATAATGCCACAAATATTGTGAGAGCATTATAGTGGGGCGAATTCCATCACATTCCCTGTTTTGCTCATACAACCAACTTGGCGGTGCAGAGCTTATTAAAAAATCACAGTGACATACAGGAGATGCTGTCTTGTGTCCTGCAATATTTTGGGTCATTTTCGACATTCGACAACAGCATGTAGAACAGGGGTGGGCAATTAATTTCTTTCGGGGGCCACATGGAAAATCAGATCTGTGTTCGAGGGCCGAACCAAATTTATAAAAGGCCATTATAAAGGGCCCATCATAAAATGCAGCAAATTATATATAAGAATCATTTACCTGTTAAGTGGGAGAAATCTAGTCTGTCTTGGGCTTGAACAAGTGCACTGAAATCTGGCGGAATATCTGAGGTGGCTATGCGAAGGACAGCTGAGAGGTGGTCATCAGTGATACAGGATCTGTGTCTGGATTTGTTGAACGTCATCACTGAGAATGTCTGTTCACATATGTAGGTAAATCCAAAGAGGACTAGAATTTTCAGAGCATGTCTCCTCATGTGTGGAAAGTTCTCCTCTTTGAGTGATGAGTAAAACTCAAGCAATGGGACAGACCTAAAGTGCGCTGCCAGAAGTGTGTCAGACTGCAAGTCAATGAGTTCCATCTGAACATCACTGGGTGCATTATCCACATTGCAGCTAAAGGGAGAAGAAACCATGTCCATTTCACTCTCAAGTCTTTTGAAGTCTTGAAATCGCAATGAAAACTCAGCATGCAGTGCTTCTAACATGGATGAGTACCTGTGAAGGTGATCAGCTGATGGTTTGGCTTCCTTCGGTGTTGGCATGTGAGTGAGAATATTGTCCCCCATTTAGTTTGATAGAAGCTGCAACTTTTTCATGAAAGCCTTCACTGCGCTGTACATTTCATGCACAAAAAGGCCCTTGCATTGCAGTTTCACATTCAGGTCATTCATCTGAGAAGTCACGTCTACAGCAAAACTAAGGTCTGCCAGCCAGTCTGCATCTGAAAGCTGAGGGATGTCATTTCCCTTGTTCTCACAGAACTGCCAGATCTCCTCTCTCAGGTCCCAGAAAACTTTCAGGACTTTTCCCAGGCTCAGCCACCTGACATTTGTGTGGTAGCTGATATCACAATGTTCAGACTCATTTCTCCAATAGTGCAACAAACTGTCTGTGATTCAGTGCTCTTGCTCTGATGAAGTTAACGGTTTTAGTTACAACATCAACATGGTTCATTTTTAATACTGACCTACACAACATTTCCTGATGTATAATACAATGCAAAAATGTCAATTTCTGCTCAGGGTTAATTTCGGTAACTTTATCCTGCATTCTCTTCAAAAGTCCAACATTTCTCCCCGTCAGATTTGGACAACCATCTGTTGTCACACCTACAAGTTTGTCCCATTTCAGTCCCAACTTGTCTAGACAGGCATTTACTTCTGTTAGGAAATCAATCCCTGTTGTTGTCCCTTTCATTGACTGCATGGCTGCCAGTTCCTCCGTTATTTTGAAGTCTGCAGTGATCCCACGTAAGAAGATAAGTAGCTGGGCAGTGCCTCGTACATCGCAGCTCTCATCCAGAGCCAGGGTAAAAAAGGAAAATGTAACCGCTCTGTTCTTCAGCTGAAACTCCAAATTTCCTGCAATGTGCTCAACCCTTCTCGTCACAGTACGCCGGGACAGAGGGATGTTCTCAAATGCATCCTTTTTCTCTGGACATATTAGCTCAGCAGAGTCCACCAAACACTCTTTAATAAACTCTCCGTCAGAAAACGGTTTACTTCGTTTAGCTATTTTATGAGATATGAGATAACTTGCTTTGGTAGCTGTATCTCTGGATGTGCTAAGTTTTGTAAAAAGTGTTCGTTGAGTTTGCAGCTTGGATAGCAAAATCTCCGACTCCTTTGCTCGCTCTTGGTCAGACAAGTTCCTATATTTATCCTCATGTTTGGTCACATAGTGGCGATTCAGATTATAATCTTTCAACACAGCGACAACTGTGCCACAAACTAAGCAAACGGCTTTGCCTTTGACTTCCGTAAATAAATATTTAGCAGTCCATGTCTTGTTGAAAACACGGCATTCAGAATCAACTTTCCTTTTTTTTATGTGAGACAACATTTTTGGGGGGCAGGAGCAGCTGGCGATGTAAACAAACAAAGAGAAGCACAATAGTAACTGCAGTGCCGGCAAAATGGGCAGCAAATTAGTATCCCCTATGATAGGTGGTATCACTCACGTTTAGGCAGATTTAAGCAGAGTGTCTGAAGGTCAGGAGCAGAGGACGAGACAGCTGGCAGTATGGCAGTGGCAGGAGAACTTACTGGGAAGAGATGAAAAACAGAAGAGAACAAGTTACTAGCACCTCCATCAATAAAAACAGTGACCCACAGCACAGCCATCAATAAAAACAGTGACCCACAGTACCAATATCAATAAAAACAGTGACCCACAGTACCACCATCAATAAACATAGTGACTGGAACCCCCACCTAGATATTACCCCACTATACCAGAGCTCTATCCGTCCATCTGTCCATCTTTAATCAACATCATGCCGGGCACAGCAGGGCTGAGGGGCAGCGCGGCATGATGCCCGCTGTCCTGTGGTGATCCGCATCATGCCGTGCTGCCCCTCAGCCCTGCTGCACCCGGCATGATGTTGTCTGTAACGGTAATACGTACCTTTTTACTGTCTTCTTCCATACTCTTCTGTGCTCTCCTCCGCGGCGCTGCTGTGAATGCGGCGGGAGAGGTGTATGGACAGTGCGCACTTCCTCTCTACGCAGCAGCGCAGGGGATTACGCTGTATCCGGCCCCGGCATGATCTGATGCTCTGGAAGGGACGCGCATCGCCGACCAGCTCCGTATCCCTTCCAGAACCTGTGGCTGGCAGCAAAATTAATTAAATCTCCTGGGCAGACCCGGCGGGCCGGATTCGGAAGGCTGGCGGGCCGTATGTGGCCCGTGGGCCGGAGTTTGCCCAGGTCTGATGTAGAAGATTAAAGCAGGTGCATGAAAAATAGAATTTGATGGGGAATGTACTTTAGTCCAGTTCAGTGAGGAATACTTTCCATGTTGTGCAAGGTGCTGAAACCACTCGAGGTAGTCACCTTTTAAGTGAGTTCAGACACTGCTAGCTTGAGTCAAGTGATTCCCCTAATTAGTCTTTTGGAAAAGCAGCTTGAGAAATGAAGGAGGAGAGGAAACAAAGCAATTCCGCTAAGTATGATGGACTTGTAGGTCAAGTACTTTATTTGCTTCACAGGATCCAAGAGTTATCAACATCTTGAAATCGGATCACTACATTTTGCCAACTGTGCTTGATCCTAGGTTTAGGAGCTATGTCTTCACTTTCTTTCCAACTGACCCAGATCTCAAGAGATGCAATAAACTCCTGGTGAGCTAGTTGACAGCTTAAGTGGTACATGACAACATCTCTTCCTTCAGTTTCTTAGGCAACTGCTGCTAAGAAAAACTTAGACTTCCCCAAGAGAACCAGTGATGATGCTGATGAACAAGTACAACATTTTGACATCTAGTCTGGTGTAAAAGAATTGGCAAAAATCATGTCAGCTCTGCCGTAAAAATGAACATCAAATTCTGCAAGGAGCGCTTTTACCGGTAATTACATCAAAGTACAGAGACTTCTGTAATGTTGGATACCAGTAGGGATGAATAAATATTGTGTAAAGATGATGTACACACTGATGATGGTAAGGATGAGGATGAGGATGATGACAGTTTAGATTGCAGGTGGTGGGATCTAAATTAGAGAAGGGAGTGTCACGAGCCGCGGTGGTACGCCACATCCTGGCGTGATCTAGCAGCCGGGCGCGTGCTCTATTTCTATGCTCTGGTTTTATTCTTTGGGATTATCCTTGTTGCATAGATGCAGGAGGGTGTAGTGACATCCTCCAACACCAGGGGGAGCTCCTATATGATTTAAACTGGTTCACTTTTATTTTTATACATGCCTCCTGGTTATCTTATTACCTATGCTAGTTCCCAGCTAGTAATTAATTAGCAGCCTCCTGAGGCTCATTGTCAGCCCTGTCCTCCTCCATTCTGATTTGTCCATCATAGTATTTAAGGCAGTGAGGACTGGGCCTCACTGCTGGTTATAGTTCCTGCTCTGTGCATACTTACCTGCTCCCTGCTTAGTTCCCCTTCTCTGCCTTTGGATTGATCTTGCTGTGTATGACCTTGGACCGTGTACTGGACTCTGCTGTATTGCCTGTGACCTCGATCTCTGCCTGTTTCCTGGATTTGTTGTTTGCTGCCAGCCCTGACCTTTTTGCTTGGACTTCACCACCGCTGTATGCTATTTCACAATATCCCTGGGTTCTCCCCAGTCAGTACACATCTCACGACCCTCTGTCTGTCTGCAGCCAAGTCTGTCCCCACCACTAGGGGCTCCAGTGAACACCAGACTTTCGGAGCAGATTCTGGGTTTTGTTGTACTGGCTGGAGGGGTTCCAGACATTATAACCATCCGACATACTTGGGATTTACTCCCATGGATCCTACTCCTCCTTCCCTTGCTCAAGTGCTGGCTAATCAACTGCAGGCTCAATTTCAGATTGTTCAAGACATTTCTACCAGATTGTCTGTACAGGAACAAGCCTCCAGGATTATCTCTTTTCAGGAGGTTAAAGTTCAAGAACCCAAGCTTCATCTGCCAGACAGATTTTCTGGCAACCAAAGGGATTTCCACAACTTCAGGGAAAGTTGCAAATTATATTTCAAGCTACGTCCACTGTCTTCTGGTTCGAAACAGCAGCGAGTGGGTATTGTTATATCACTGTTGCAAGGAGATCCACAAACCTGGGCATTTGGATTGTGCCCTGAAAGTCCGGAATTGTTATCTGTAGATTCCTTTTTCCAAGCCTTGGGTCTCCTGTATGACGATCCTGACAAAGTCGCTACTGCTAAGTCTAAACTTAGATCTTTGAAACAGGGGCGTCGTTCTGCTGAAGAATATTGTACTGAATTTCGCAGGGGGGCCTCAGATTGCGAATGGAATAATCCAGCTATCTGCAGTCAGTTTCGGTTGGGCCTTACAGAACTAATAAAGGACATATTGGTGCAATATCCAGCTCCTGATTCTCTGGAGTCCTTTATGTGTTTGGCAATTTAAATGAAAGAAGACTGGAAAAGGAATTTCATCCGCAGAACTTTTTCCCTATCTCCAACTCAGTTTATACCGGGGATACTAGAAAAGTTAATTTAGGCGTTTACCTTGTACAGAATAAAAATTCCCTCCAGTTACCTGCCCAGATTTCCCTGGTTTCTGGGAGTTTTGATGTCCTAGCTTTCGTGGACAGCGGAGCGGCTGGAAATTTTCTGGATATTTCTCTGGCACTGCGGTTTGCTGTTTCTACCCAACCAATAAAAGTTCCAGTATCTATTTGTGGTTTGGATGGCCACCTAATTAAGGGCGGAAGCGTGCTAGAGAGTACCAGCTCTCTTACCCTGACAGTGGGAGCACTCCATAAGGAAATGCTGTCATTCTACCTTATCCATTCGCCCACATACCCTGTGGTTCTGGGGTACCCTTGGCTTAGCAAGTCCTTGATTGGTCCACAGGAGAACTGGTGGCATGGGGGAAAAACTGCCAAGGGACATGCCTAGCAACACCTATTAAGGTTGCTACTGCTTCAGTCGAACCAGGTCTCACACTCCCGCTGCAATATCAAGATTTTGCTGATGTTTTCTCCAAGCAAGCTGCAGATACATTACCACCACATCGCCCGTACGATTGCACTATTGATATTCAGCCTGGGAGTAAATTTCCTAAGACTCGTTTATATTCTCTTTCCGTGGAAGAGACCAAAGCCATGGACAACTATATTTCTGAGGACCTGAAAAAAGGGTTCATTAGACCTTCTCGTTCACCCCTGGGTGCCGGATTTTTCTTTGTAAAAAAGAAAGACGGAGATTTACGACCATGCATTGATTACAGAGGTCTGAATCAGATCACCATTAAAAACAAATATCCTCTGCCACTGATTTCTCAGTTGTTCGACCAGCTAAGAGGTGCTTCAGTATTTTCTAAAATTGATTTACGTGGAGCGTACAATTTGAAACGCATACGGAAGGGTGATAAATGGAAGACCGCTTTTAACACTCATTCTGGACATAACGAGAATTGTGTTATGCCGTTTGGTCTTTCTAATGCGCCAGCCGTGTTCCAGGATTTGATCAATGATGTACTACGGGATTATCTGGGTAAATTTGTCATTGTGTATCTGGATGACATCTTGATCTATTCCTCGTCCTTGCCCCAACACCTGGAACAAGTCCGTTTGGTACTGCAGAAATTTAGAGACAATCATCTATTTGCCAAATTAGGGAAATGCGAGTTTGAAGTCTCCACTGTGGCATTCATGGGGTATTTCATTTCTGCCAACGGATTTACGATGGATCCAGCCAAAGTCCGAGCCATCACTGATTGGAGCCTTCCCAGTAACCTAAAAGCCATCCAAAGGTTTCTTGGGTTTGCTAATTACTACAGAAGATTCATTCGTAATTTCTCGGTAATTGTGGCACCTATCACTCAATTAACTAAGAAAGGAGCTGATCCAGCGGTATGGCCGCCAGAAGCTGTCAAAGCATTTGATACCCTAAAAAAGGCCTTTGTTTCTGCTCCTATCCTCAAACATCCTGATACAGAGCTACCTTTCATTGTTGAAGTGGATGCTTCTGAGGTTGGGGTGGGGGCAGTTCTGTCACAAGTGTCCAGTTCTGATGAAAAGCTACACCCATGCACATTCTTTTCTAAGAAATTCTCAGCAGCAGAGATAAATTATGATGTGGGAAATCGGGAGTTACTAGCCATTAAATTGGCATTTGAAGCATGGAGACATTGGCTGGAGGGTGCTAAGCATAACATCACGGTGTACACGGATCACAAGAATCTCCAATACATTGAGACTGCTAAGAGGTTGAATCCCAGACAGGCACGCTGGGCTCTTTTCTTCTCTCGATTTAATTTTGTGATCACATATCGCCCTGGTTCTAAGAATTTGAAGGCGGATGCCTTATCCAGAAGTTTTTTACAGAAACATGAGGATCCCCTTTATAACACTCCTATCATACCTTCTCAAACCATTGTTTTAGGGCTAACTCAGGGTTTGGCAACCCAGTTACAGGCAGTTCAGGATCAGGCACCAGCTTCCATGTCTCCCAATTTGTTGTTTGTGCCAGCTGGTCTGAGACAGTCTGTCTTGTCTGAGGTCCATGACAGCAAAATATCTGGACATCCAGGTATCACCAAGACTATCAAATTACTCTCTCGTTCTGTTTGGTGGCCTTCTATGAAAAAAGACGTTAGAGACTTTGTACAGTCCTGCGAGATTTGTTCCAGGGTGAAAACACCCAGAGATTTGCCCATGGGACAGATGATGCCTTTATCCGTGCCCAGTGTTCCATGGACGCACATCTCCATGGATTTTTTTACGGATTTGCCTTTGTCTAAAGGGTGTAATTGCATTTGGGTGATAGTGGATTGCTTTAGTAAGATGGCTCATTTTGTTCCTTTACCTAAGCTACCATCTGCTAAGTCTTTGGCTCCTCTGTTTATTCAAAATGTTTTCAGATTACATGGAAAACCCACTAATATTGTATCAGATAGAGGTACTCAATTTGTGGCCCAGTTCTGGAAATCATTTTGTGCCTTGCTTGACATTCAACTAAGTTTTACATCAGCCTATCACCCACAAACTAATGGACAGACGGAAAGGGTAAAGCAGTCTTTGGAACAGTATTTAAGATGCTACATTTCTGAATTACATGACAACTGAGTAGAATACCTGCCATGGGCCGAATTTGCCTACAATAATTCACCACACTCTTCCTCTGGTTATGCCCCATTTTTCTGCATTTATGGGAGACATCCCAAGTCTGTTTCATTTTCTGACATCATCCCACCCACCCACCCTGAGATCGGACACATTTCTCATTCTCTGAAGAGAATTTGGAAAAAGATAAACTTATCTTTGAAGCAAGCTGCGTCTCGAGCCAAGTTATTTAAGGATCGCTTCAGACGTCCTTGTAAGTTCAAGGAGGGGGATAGAGTATGGCTCTCCACTAAGAACATCAAGCTCCGCCAGCCTTCCTTTAAGTTCGGACCAAGATACATTGGTCCATTTAAGCTAATCAGGAAGATTAACCCTGTGGCTTTTCAGTTGGAACTGCCCAACTCTTTAAGGATACCCCGTACGTTCCATGCATCCTTATTGAAGCCAGCTCTTACTTCCCGGAGGTTTCCCAGGAAACAGCCAAGCAAACCTGCCCCAGTGATAGTGGATGGTCACACGGAATTTGTGATCGAAAAGATTCTTGATTCCAAATGGGTACAATGCCAACTCCACTATCTGGTTCACTGGAAGGGCTATAGCCCTGAGGAAAGATCATGGATACCATCCAGGAACGTGCATGCCAATGAGTTAAGAAGAGCTTTTCATCAGAAGTTTCCAGATTA
Organism: Mixophyes fleayi; assembly: GCF_038048845.1. Taxonomy (NCBI): domain Eukaryota; kingdom Metazoa; phylum Chordata; class Amphibia; order Anura; family Limnodynastidae; genus Mixophyes; species Mixophyes fleayi. Next base: position 226,128,132 of record NC_134405.1, read on the forward strand.
GCCTAGATTTAGGGGTTCCTTAACCACTCCTCAAGGGGGGGGGTACTGTCACGAGCCGCGGTGGTACGCCACATCCTGGCGTGATCTAGCAGCCGGGCGCGTGCTCTATTTCTATGCTCTGGTTTTATTCTTTGGGATTATCCTTGTTGCATAGATGCAGGAGGGTGTAGTGACATCCTCCAACACCAGGGGGAGCTCCTATATGATTTAAACTGGTTCACTTTTATTTTTATACATGCCTCCTGGTTATCTTATTACCTATGCTAGTTCCCAGCTAGTAATTAATTAGCAGCCTCCTGAGGCTCATTGTCAGCCCTGTCCTCCTCCTTTCTAATTTGTCCATCATAGTATTTAAGGCAGTGAGGACTGGGCCTCACTGCTGGTTATAGTTCCTGCTCTGTGCATACTTACCTGCTCCCTGCTCAGTTCTCCTTCTCTGCCTTTGGATTGATCTTGCTGTGTATGACCTTGGACCGTGTACTGGACTCTGCTGTATTGCCTGTGACCTCGATCTCTGCCTGTTTCCTGGATTTGTTGTTTGCTGCCAGCCCTGACCTTTTTGCCTGGACTTCACCACCGCTGTATGCTATTTCACAATATCCCTGGGTTCTCACCAGTCAGTACACATCTCACGACCCTCTGTCTGTCTGCAGCCAAGTCTGTCCCCACCACTAGGGGCTCCAGTGAACACCAGACTTTCGGAGCAGATTCCCGGGTTTTGTTGTACTGGCTGGAGGGGTTCCTGACAGGGAGCCTCTCTGATTCTGTACTACTTGTTGTCATTTTGGGTAGTATGGCTTGTTGGCAATTTTATGTTTTTCTACAGTAAATTTTTCCTTTGTTAAAGAGGTGTTTTTTCTTTATCAATGTAAAAGCTTGTTTTTTGGATTTCAGTTTCCCTGACTTAAGCCCATGTCCTTGAGCATAGGCTTTAGTATATGTTGTAGAAAGACTACATCATTATGACTGGTGACAGCAGCTGGTTGGTGCTCCTGTTCTTCTGTCGACTGATCATGACCCTTAGTGATGGCACTGAGCAATGTAACTAGAGACTGGAGAGTGACAAGAACACTACTACCCCTTTTGTTTCTGTGTGAGCAATGGCACTGTACGATGGCACTGGAGAGTGAATAGAGCACTTCCACCCCTTCGGTTTCTGTGTGAGCAATGGCAAAAAGCAAGAGCACTGGAGACTGACAAGAACACTGCCTCCCCTCCTGTTTCTGTGTGAGCAATGACATAAAGCAATGTCACTGGAGACTGACAAGAACACTGTCACCCCTCCTGTTTTTGTGTGAGCAAAAGCACAGAGTATTGGCACTGGAGGGGGCCCTTAGTATCCCATGTATATATATGGACTATATAGGTAATCTCTACTCTTATATAGATGAGTGTCACATCTTTTAAATAATTACCAACAGTCACACAATATTTTCCAGGCCTACCTGAAAGGAGATCTACCTATAAATATGAATGTTGCATTGCAGTACTTATAAATATTTAACATCATGTAAATGCTGTAGAACTAAGCCATCTTTGGGCCTCTGCACATCCTATTGCTGTCATTTCATCATGGTTCCACGCTAACAAAGCATCTTCTGGACTATCTTTGGGTCCTTGCTTCTCTTGGGAATCTGATCAAACATCTGCCACAAACCAAAACTACTGTCACATAAACTCTGCACCACTCGGCAACATTTACAGTATAAACAGAACACAAATTTTTATTACAGCATGAAAGGGTAAGCACTACCAGGTAGGCCAAAAATAGCAGTAAATACAGGTAAACATTAACCAATACAGTAGGACTACAATAGCTAGTCCTCGTTCCCCGCCCCTCCACCCCAGTTTTCATTGTGAGGTGTGTAAATAGAACACAAAATTTCTCCTCCTGCTGCTCCTGCTCAATACAATTTATTAAATTAATTAAATAAAAAATATGGAAATGCCTAAAACAGCAGCACAGTACTGTAAAGTAAAAATGGCAAGTAGCATTAGCATTGCCATCACACAGTAACATAAAAAAAATATTAATATTGACAAGCATACCTTACTTATCTGTGTTCTCATATGAATTTCCTACATATCCTTCAAATCATCCACAGACACATATTGTCGTCATATTAAGTAGAGAAGAATTGGATTTGTCTTGTGGTGATCTTATCATTTTCTTTGGTCAATTCTTCAACTATTTCCATCACCTGCCTGCAGCAGAAGAAATACAGTTCAAAACAATTAATTCATAATAAATACTGTATAGCTATACATAGAGCACTTCTTGTAATAAATTGTATGCGTCATGTTGCTTATTTTAAATAGTCTTTCATGTGTCAGATATCCCTATGTTTAGTAATTCAGTCATGTCACAATAAGAGATTTTGTTAATAATATCAGTTGTTCAGTGATTTATATGAAAATTTTGAGTTATATTCTTTTATATTATCCACTGAATCAGTGGTTTCCATTTCTGACCAGGTAACTAGCTCAGGCAGCAGAATTTTAGTCAGTACTTTGTGTTTTGGTGCACAACAAAGGATCTCCCACTGGCAAACTTGAATATAAATAAACTTTTTATTATCAGTAGTTTTGCTGCAAAATCACACAGTAAACAATAAACCCAGTCTCTGTAGGGAACGGACTTTTTCTGCAGTGGTTTTCAGGTGATAGGGACGATGGGGGAATGATGAAGGTGAACCACTGCACCAGGGATCTTCTTGAGTGGTTAGATTCCTATAACTTAATGGTGATAGAAGTAGTGGAAGTGCAGTACTTCTCAGGCAGGTATATAGTAAATCTGTGTGTGCCTACCAGCATTGTTTTGGTCTAACACAATTGAACAGCAGTGCAATTTCTTGACCATGGTATAAACTGCGATGGTTAGAAGCTAGGTAGCATTAGTTTGCCACCTGTTCAGGCCTTGGAATTTGAGATCCTTCCAGGGCCATCTTTTCCATTGGGCACGATGGGCAGCTGCCCGGGGACCCCACGGGCAAGGGGGCCCCATAGGCATGGCTCTTAATGAGAATAAATAATCCTGCAAAAGAAAAAAACCTGCAAAAAAAAAACTACAATTGTCACTGAGCAAGTACATCTATCTATCTCTATCTCTATATATCTATATCTGTATCTGTATAAATCTATATATCTATATCTATATCTATATCTATATCTATATCTAGGGGCCCTGGTGCACTGCTTTGCCCGGGGGCCCATAATGTTGTTAAGATGGCCCTGGATCCTTCCCAACAGGACTGGAAGATGCCAGGATTCGGTCTGAAGAATTTGGTAAGCAGTGCAAGTGTGAGAACATTGGTTGACTTAATCCAAGAGTGGTCTTCATGATTCAGTAGATTGAGCATGCTAAACAAGATATATCATCATAAGTATATCATCCAGGTAGATGAGGACTGATGTGTCCAGTAGGTCCTTAAAGAATGAATTCACATAGACTTGGAAGACAGTTGAGGCTTTACACAGGCTGAAAGGAATGACTCAGTATTTGTAGTGCCCACGCTTAGTGTAAATTGTATAAGCAGGGATAATCCAGAATGAGTGTGCTCTTGGGGGGGGGGGGGGTGTAAGGGGCTGATTTACATCAACTCCTGGTGGCTGAAGTGAAACACATCAGCATTTAGATTGTATTACGGGTAATCAATACTGGGGTTACGGGTTGTCCACCCACAGCTTCTATGGCCATTGGCCTAATTTTAGGAACCAGAGGTAGTTACATCTAATGGGCAAAGTCCAAGTCTGTATAAAATTCTCCAACTCTCCAGAATCCAAGAAGGCCTCAGTGTCAGTGTAGCAGGACCCCCAGGAGAGGGTGATAAATAGCTGGAATTGAACAATGAAATGTTGAGGAAAAATTGCACCAATGCTCACCGGATTTGCCTCCTGTTCCAGTGAGCAATGCCATTTCCCGCCACTCCGATTTTCATAATTCTGGACACACCTTCTTCCAGTGATTTTAGTGCTCACCATAAAGACATCTACCCATCTCTAGATGGTGAGTTCACTCTTCAATGTGTAACAAAGTCCTCCTGAGCTGCACGGGCTAATCTAATTTCACAGATGGCACTGATTATCCATGGCTGTTGAGTTGTTAGGAGATAGAGGGTAGCTGTCTCTTTCTTCTGAAACTGACATTCCAGAATGCAAATGTCAATGAATCCCTCCAGGAATGTCAGAAATTCTTGGCTAGTGAGCTCATCTTGAATTGTGTCCACAAATACTTTCTGGAAGGAGGCTAGAAGTGGCTCATCATTCCATCTAGTCTCTGCTGTGAGGGTCCGGGATTGTATGGCACTGTTGAAGGTAGATTAGTTATGGACAAAGCCAAAGTTAAGGAATTAGTTAAGGTTGAATAGTGGGGGATGAAGGATTGGAGAAGGCAGAAAGCACATGCAGATAAATCTAAAACAAGACTTTGCTCCCATATAAAGGATACAAATGGACAGCACAGTGGCTCAGTGGTTAGCACTCCTGCCTCACAGAGCTGTGGTCATAAGCTCAATTCCTGACCAGTGACTTATCTGTTGTTCGGACTCTGCCATTTGTTTGTAATTGGCTTCCAGTACCACTTTTCCACCAGAGGTGAGACAGTTTTACTTTTCAACATTCCACCTTGCCTGCAGGAGTTAACCTCGCTCCGTGATTAGTGCCTGCATCTGTCATTGCTCCTTTCAGTTCATCATTTATCCTTACTGCTGCTGTCTGTATAACCTGTGAATACTCCTTTTCAGTTTGATACTTGGTTCTGACCTCTGTCTGTGACCTGACCATCCTTGATTGCTGCCTTGATTGACGCATTGCTTTTGACCCTGACCACATATATCGTTGCCTGCACTGACTCTTTGCCTGGAAATTTGACTCTGTCTATTCATGTGTGATTCCATTGTCCAGACTCAGGCTTGTGGTGTCCGCTGTCTGCTCCATTGGACTTACCTGTGCTCACTGTGTTCCACCATCCAGATTTGCAGCTTTTTCTGGCCTCTGCAAAATTTCTTGCATTGTGTTGCTCTCCAACGCCATCTCCATACAGGCCACAACTGGCACTGCACCAAACCTTGAATCTATGTTGCTATAGACCAATGTTGGCTAACCTGTGACACTTCAAGTGTTTTAAAAGTCCCAGCATGCTTTGCCAATATATAGCAGCTTATTGCTGGAAGGGTATGCTGGGACTTGTAGTTTCACAACCCCTGGAGTGTCACAGGTTAGCCAACACTGCGATAGACTGAACTATCAATCATTCCTGGCATCCGTGGCTCAAACCTGGTTGACCTGCTTCCTTGGACTGCGGTTAGCCATTCATATCCTAGAACTTTTTTGCTATGGACTAACCTTGGAATTTCATATGTTTGAAACACACCATTGCTTGTTTTAAGTTGCTGTTCACAGGTTCTTTGCAATAATGGACTTTTTAAGTGTATCTACTTTAATAAACATACTTCTTTTTATTCCAATACTTCTGCCTCACCCTGAGTTCATGCTAGAAATCATAACATCTATGTGGCGTTTGTATGTTTTCCCTGTGTTTGTGTGGGTTTCTGCTGGGTGCTCTAGTTTTTTCCCACACTCCAAAAACATACTGGTAGGTTCACTGGCTACTGACAAAATTCTCCTTAGGCTGTTTGTGTCTGTCTGTGTGTATTAGGGAATGTAGACTGTAAGCTGTGAATGGCAAATATTCTCCATACAGTGCTGCAGAATTGGTGGCCTAACATAAAAATATGGTGGTATTATAGGTGACATAAATTGTTCTGATTGACTTCATATTTTCACTTAAGGGTTGATTGCAGAGTAAAACAAAGCTATGCAGTGGCCCAGTTGAGGTGACTAGCTAGTTTGCTGTTCTTAGCAGAGTGCTCATTACAGGAATTTAGATTAGGGGCTAAATGTATCAAGCTGAGAGTTTTACGGCGGGTTTGAAAAACAAATCAGATTCTAGCTATCATTTATTTAGTACATTCTACAAAATGTCAGCTAGAATCTGATTGGTTGCTGTAGGCAACATCTCCACTTTTCAAACCTGCCAGAAAACTCTCAGCTGATACATTTACCCCTAGGTGTTTGTAGCTCTCATTGTGAACTGCTTTCTGTCACCTGGAGCTAGTGTTTTGAATCCTCAGAGTAATAATGCAAGCAAAATGGGAAAAACATATAGCAAAAATAAGTGTTTACACTGCTGCATGCAAAATAATGTGATCCACTGCACACATATTGCATGAGTCGCAAGACATTTTTCTGCCCCAAAACCTCTAGACCCAATCCCCACACCAACCAAAAATGCCACAGGTTCTACTCGGTAATTCGAGAAATTATAGGCATTTTGATTGACTCTTTATAGACATGGTAGATCAGTGCATTCCCAGCTAAATGTATGTTAGGCATACTTATGCTCCTCATATTGAATCCAAATTCAAAGATGAGAATTTGTTATGCAGGATTAGATGTTTAAATGAGATTTAAGAGAGAGCACATATTTATATCCCTTAGTTGGCAGATGGCTACAGACTCTATTTCCCCTAAAAAGGGATTGTTTTTTTACGGGTGCTTAGGAGGTAATGGTAATCGGGAGTCACCCTATAATTTCAATAGGATAGCTTTTATACTATTCAGGTTTATTTGATGCGAATAAGCACATATGACCAAATACCCATGTAAAAAGTAAGTCAACAAATAAGACACATATAATAAAGACAGTCCTTATGTCCCCATACACTATTGATTAATTTAAATAAGGCTTAAACGTGCAATACTTAACTGTCCTATTGGGGCACTAGACAGGACTCTGAGGGACGTTTTAAATAATTTGCCTGTACCTATGTATGTGCTACGCAGACAACTAGGCAATTTTGTGCATACATTAATGCAATGCATGTCAGAATTTTTGGAGATTCCTAAAGGAACAATAATGTACTGATCATAATATTAAAGCAATGTTTCCATGGGCAGCAGAAAATAATTTAAGAACCGCAGCTGCTCTGTGTTTATTACTTGTTCTATGATCCATTATAATGAGACTGATTAATACTCCACACAGCAACATCATTAATCTTCTTCTTGTGCTTTAGGGATAATTCAGTTCTCTTTTGCTTTAGTTACAATACTAAAACGTTCTATGAACAACAACAAGTCATTAATAAATGTCAATATTCTTGCAAGTCTTCTTTTCCAAAAACGCAAGCATGAAAGCTTGAGTTCAGTTTTATTTCCCAGGGGAATAAATATTTATGTTTTATTTTATGTTGATATGGTTTGTTTAAACAAATACAAATGTTTTATTTAATTAAATTTACACTGTTAGACAATTTATGAAATTAGTAATTCTTTATCAGTGCATGTTATTGAAAAATAATGATTTTATTTGTTCAATAAAATTGTGGTAAGTATAAAAATATGTCTTACAAATATATTAACTTTATAGTCATATTGCACTGACAGTTTTACGCAAAGATGATTTATTTACAGGTATGGCTTCTTCCTCTATTATGCTCTGCTCTTCTTTGTTCTATGACAATCCTATGGTTAAGACATAAAAAATATTGATAGATGACGAGAACTCACCCCTTGCTTAGCCGTGATGCGAATGGCAGGTGAGGGGCCTGTCCGCAAGTAACTAATTAAAAATGACTTTGCTCTGATTGGTTAAAGTGTAAGAAAGTTATTTGCATTTAAAATTCACATTGGAGTGAATGAACTTAATTTTATCAATCAGGTTAATATATAAAATCTATCATTGAAGTTGCTTTGTAAGGAACGAGTTCTTGTCACCTATCAGGGATTTATATTTTTTTTACTACTGGATAGCCATAGAAGAAAGAAGAAAAGAAGAAAGAAGATGGAAAATATCCATGATTTAGGAGTATAACAAAATTGAGAATGAATATTAAGGTGATTGTTTAATAATGAAATTCAATTACTTTTAATGCAGTGTGGGCTTCAGGAACCCACAATATTCATGCCCCAGCATTTGCGTAAGCAGACCTGGCTATGAGTGTTTGCACTTGGGTGAACTTTGAAAGGGTGGGCATTTTTATTTATTCTTGTTCTTTTTTTTTAATATAAAATTCATCAAGGCACGCATACTAGGTTTGATTCATCAAGGCACACATACTGGGCTTGATTCATCAAGGCACACATACTGAGCACAACCTGTGATTGTTTTCAAATGCCTGGAATTCGGGCATACTCATGCCCAAATTAAAAAAGGAGAGTATCTGAAGATACGTGCGCCGATGAATTTGGGCATAGGTCTGCTCAACTGTACTACACAAGGCACTGTAGGATACGTCCAATACCTATGTGAAATATAAATTCGCAAATAAATGCACTGAAAAAAAAATCAATTAATGTCATCTGTTAATGTTATAGACATTAGTGATAAAGCAGTTTAATAATTTTAATAAAAACAAAAAAAATGTCATATATATATATATATATATATATATATATATATATATTCACATTTATTAGGATGTTCTTAATGTCTAAATGTCTACTGTACATTAAATATATTTTTACACTTGCTCCTGATTGCAAACACATATTTTAGCTTCCATACGGGGACTGTCGTCACATGTAATCATGACTTAGACTAGCCCTGTAGCTGGAGCAAGAGGTATGGCAGAAAATAAATTCCCTTTAGATGTCCAAAACTTGAAATGGATGTGGCTGCTGTGCTTGATATTGGCATGTCCTTACCGTACACTAACTACGGGCGAACACCCCTTCCCCACCCCATTCCCTTCCAGAAATTGTAAGCTGTAGTAAATGTCCTTTGTGTACAAAGATGAATTTAATGTTGCTGTATTTAGTTGCGTATGGCCCGGTTCTGGGCATGCCCAGATCAAATTTGCAGATGATGAGCTCAAAATTGTCAGATATGTGCCTAGGGCAGGGGGGATTTTAACTGAGGCTGGTGGGCTGGAAACTGGTCCTGGGGTTCTGGTAACTTGGGCTGAGGTGCTGGAAAGTTGGATCAGCTATAAATAAAAAATAATTGTTTAGAATTGCAATCTTAGAACATTTTTAAAACATATCTTAGCTGTATGGGTGTACTTTTTTCACACATTTGCAAGCTCAGCAGAGTTCAGAGCAGCTACATTAAGTGAAAATCTCTGCAAATCTCTGCAAAGGTTCATCATCATCAAGAAACTTACATTCTTCGGCAGTGACCTATGCTTGGATACCTGTCTCCTCATCCCAATGGTGGGATGTTGGGAAAAGGGAAACTGGGGATAAAGATCTCATTTCAGTTTCCTCCTGGGCCTCCTGCTCCTCCTCCTCCTTGACCTCCTGTGCCTTTTGCACCTCCTCAGTGGACTCCTCCCTAGCCCCCTGATGTCTTTGGCAAAGACATAGGCAGAGGCAGCTGTGGCTGAAGTGTTCTGTTGGAATAAATATGACACATTAGTTTATTTATAAATGTTATTTCTGTCTCACACATATATAGAGACATCCAGAAATGTTAGGTTGCAATGTGAGTGACACATCCAATACCACACATGGGCCATCATTGGCAAAATAAACCCACCTCTATGTTACAGCCGCGGCGGCTGCGTCCCGGCCGTCGCTATGATGACCAGGATGTCACTTCCAGGGGTCGTCCCAGGCCGTTGCCTAGGCAACGGTCGGGACGCTGCAGTCCCATTGCGCTGCGTCCCAGCATTAGGAGCAACCGGGCGCTAACACACCTGAACCCTGTCATGACAGCCTCTAGGGCTGATTACAGTTTGGCTCCCATTGGTCACTGCCTGTTTATAAGGCAGGGAGGGCTTAGCCTTCCTGCCAGTTATAGTTCTGTCTGTAGCTTGCTCCTGTGCTTTTTGGCGAAGAACCTGATTACCTGTGTATGACCCCTTGCCTGTTCTTGGAATTTGAGCCTTTGCCTGTGACCCCTGACCTTTGCCTGTGTACCGATTCAGAATCTTTGCCTGTGATCCTGATCCATTGCTTGTCCCTGGATTCTGAACCATTGCCTGTGACCCTGACCGTGCTGTTTCCTGACACCTCCTCCGGTGCTCCGTCCAGTCTGCAGAACGCTGGTCCGCCGCTGTTCCGTGTGCCATCACCTGTACCCGTATGCAGCTGTGTGAGTATAAACTCATACTACTTTGAGTTTAAGACCTGGGGGCATCTGAGTAGCTGTGAGCATAGCCAATCTCTACGGGAAAGGCGGCTGCTATAGGTGAAGACCTCCTATACCTGTTCTATAAGTTTATGCAGCACTGGTTGTCGTAACATTATAACCGGCCAGTGAAGACTGGGAAACTATTCCCATGGATGAAAGCGGAACAAATCTTTCTCCAGCTCAAGTCCTGGTGGGCCAAATTCAAACGCTTTCTCAGATGGTTCAAGGCCTGTCACATAGATTATCTGCGCAAGAGGAATCTGCCCGGGCCTCACAAGCCCAGCAAGCTCCCTTGTCATGTACTGTTGAACCTAAATTGAACCTGCCAGATCGGTTCTCCGGAGATAGAACCTTATTTCGCAACTTTAAAGAAAGTTGTAAACTGTACTTTCGCCTTAAGCCCCGTTCATCTGTATCGGAACTTCAAAAAGTTGGCATCATTATATCGCTCCTGCAGGGTGATCCTCAATCCTGGGCATTTAGCCTTGTGCCCACAAGTCCTCCACTCCAATCTGTGGATGCGTTCTTTGATCTCTAGGACTCCTTTATGACGTTCCAGACAGAGTTGCCTCGGCTGAGTCACACCTCAGGGCCTTGAAGCAGGGTCGTCGCACTGCTGAGGAATACTGTGTGGAGTTCAGGCGCTGGTCCACAGATAGTGAGTGGAATGACACAGCACTCCGTAGCCAGTCCCGTTTGGGTCTTTCCGAACAAATAAAAGAAGCTCTGGTGCAATATCCTGCACCAGCTACATTCGAGAACCTCATGCAACTGGTCATTAAGATTGACCGCCGGTTTAAAGAAAGGAAGGCAGAGAGAGACACCTCTGTTACCTCAAGCTCTTTTCTCACTCCCCCCACTGTACATTATGAAGCCGCTGAGCCCATGCAGCTAGGTGCTTATCATCTCACGACAGAAGAGAAAACCCGAAGACGTACCCTAGGCCTTTGTCTCTATTGTGGTAACAAGGGCCACTTTCTCCGAGCTTGTCCCAACAAACCAGATAAATCAGGAAAAGAGCAAGCCTAGAGAACATGGAAGAGGTTCGTCTAGGCTTACAAATAATATCTTCCAAGAATGCACTCCTGGTTCTTGCAGTTATCTCCTTTGGTGCACAATCTGCTCCTATCTCTGCATTCCTGGACAGTGGCGCTGCCGGAAACTTCTTGGATCTGAATTTTGCCCATTCCTTGGAAATACCTGTCATTAAGCTTGAGTCGCCCATCACTGTCTGTGGCCTGGATGGAGGTGGAAAAGTATGTTCACAGACACCGCTATTACAACTCACTGTGGGGGCGCTACATTCCGAAGCCCTGTCCTTTTAACTCATTAGGTGCTCTTCCATTCCAATGATCCTGGGACATCCTTGGCTACAACTCCACAATCCGGTCATTGATTGGAACAAAGGAGACATCATTCACTGGAGACCGTCCTGTTCTTCATCCTGTTTGTCTGTGCCTGTTGGTCTGCTCCAGGTCTCTTTGGATCAGCTGCCTATTCCCTATCATGAGTTTCAAGATGTATTCTCTAAACAGGCAGCTGACACACTACCTCCTCATCGTGACTATGATTGTGCAATCGACCTAGTCCCTGACTCTAAACTCCCTAAAGCGAGATTGTATTCTCTCTCGATTCCGGAAACCAAGCAATGAAAGAGTACATCAAGGAGAATCTCAAAAAAGGCTTCATTAGGCCTTCGGAATTTCCTATAGGACCCGGGTTTTTCTTTGTCTCCAAAAAGGATGGGACTCTTCGACCATGCATAGACTTCCGCGGGTTGAATAACATCACCATAAAAAATACGTACCCGCTTTCACTCATATCTGTTCTCTTCGATCAACTCAGATGTGCTTCAGTATTTACTAAGATCGACTTTCGAGGTGCATACAACCTTATTTGTATCAGAGATGGTGATGAGTGGAAGACCGCATTTAACACTCATTCAGGTCACTATGAGTATTTGGTTATGCCTTTTGGTTTATGCAACGCACACGCTGTCTTTCAGGATCTAATTAATGATGTCCTCAGGGAATTCCTAGGCCGGTTTGTTGTGTTATACCTGGATGACATCTTGATCTTTTCCTCGTCTTTGGACCAGCACCGCCTTCATGTGAAACAGGTCCTGCTCAAACTCCGGCAGCATCAACTCTTTGCTAAACTAGAGAAATGTGAATTTGAAGAGGGGTTCCTAATGGATCCTAGCACAGTTCAAGCAATCCTAGATTGGGTACTTCCAACTAATCTCAAGGCCATCCAGAGGTTTCTGGGTTTCGCAAATTATTACCAGAGATTCATTCATTCATTCTCTGACCTAGTCGCTCCTATTACCGCCTTAACCCGAAAAGGGGCTGATGCCACCAATTGGACCTCCGATGCCATAGTCTCTTTTGAAGCTCTAAAGTCAGTATTTGCCTCAGCTCCAGTCTTGAGACACCACAATCCTGAATTGCCTTTCGTCATTGAAATAGATGCCTCTGATGTGGGTGTCCCAGAAAGATACTCGAGAACACAAGTTACACCCATGTGCCTACTTTTCACGAAAATTCTCTTCTGCTGAGATTAATTACGATGTGGGCAATCGTGAACTCTTAACTATCAAGTGGGCATTTGAGGAATGGAGGCACTGGCTAGAGGGAGCTGTCCATGTTATCTCTGTGCTTACAGATCACAAAAATCTCCTGTTTATTGAATCTGCTAAATGCTTATATTCCAGGCAAGCACGTTGGGCTTTGTTTTTCACCCGTTTTAAGTTAATTATCTCTTACAGACCGGGCTCCACAAATACCAAAGCGGACGCCTTCTCCAGTAGTTTTATTTCTTTTCACACCCCGTCTACAATTCCGCTTCGTATTTTTCCTCCAGCTTCCATCCATGCAGGCTTGACCTTGGATCTAGGGGCATCTCTCAGACGCGGCGCAATGGAACTGCAGCATCCGGGACAACCCCTGGAAGTGACGTCCCGGTCGTTATAGCGACGGCCGGGATGCAGGTGAGAGTCGTGGTGGCTGGGCACCACCGCAGCTGTAACAGTACCCTCCTTGAGGAGGGGTCAAGGAACCCCGACATCCGGGTTTTTCAGGGAATTGTTTGAAGAATCTTTTGAGCAGACTGTCAGCGTGCAGGCGTTTCTGGGGAACCCAAGAGTGTTTTTCAGGACCGTAGCCCTTCCAATGCACCAGGAAATGGGTTTGCCCCTGGACTTTCTTTGAGTCGAGAATTCTCTCTACAATAAATTCATGAGACCCATGCACGTTGACTGGTCGAGGTTTCGATGATTTGTGAGTTCCAAACTTGGAAAAAGAGATTACAGGTTTCAAGAGGGAACAGTGGAATGTATTAGGGATTCCTAAGGAAGATGGCAGCTTCTTAATAATAGCAAAAGGTCCGATGACCCTAGGTCCCAATTTTTTGCAGGGTTGTTTGATTCTAACATAGCGGGTAGACAGCCATACTTTGTCTCCCACTTTAAGAGAACAGGCCTTGCGGTGGCGATCAGAATTTTTTTTTGCTCGAGCAGAGGCCTGAAGCAGGGCGGAATGGACCTTCTTCCAAATATTTCTAAGACGAGAGGCAGTTGGACGTATACCAGAATTGATTGTAGAAAAGGAATTGGCCATGGGATGAAATCCAAAATTACAAAAGAATGGAGAGAGCCGGGTGGAAAAATGAGAGGCATTGTTGTAAGCAAATTCAGCCCATGGGAGCAATGAGGACCAGTTGTTATAGAATTTGGAGATGTATAATCGAAGGAATTGTTCCAGAGACCGATTGACTCTTTCTGTCTGACCATTTGACTGTGGATGATAGGCAGACGATAGGCTGATATTGATGCCCAGGTGAGTGCAGAAGGATCTCCAAAATTGAGCGATGAATTGAGATACACTGTCCGAAACAATATCCTCCGGCAAGCCGTGGAGACGAAAGACATGGTGGATGAACAATGATGCTAGGGTCCGAGCATTGGGTAAGCCTGCCAATGGAATAAAGTAGTCCATTTTGCTAAATCGGTCAAACACCACCCAAATTGTACTGTGACCAGACAAGCTGGGTAAATCCACAATGAAGTCCATTGAGATATGGGACCATGGTTTAGTTGGAGCGGACAAGGGCATGAGTTGACCCGACGGACAATTTCTAGTAGACTTGTTCCCGGCACAATCCTTACAGGATAGGACGAAATCTCTGACATCAGAAGATAAGGTGGGCCACCAAACGGAGCATGAGAGAATTTCAATTATCTTAAAGATGCCTGGATGACCAGCACTTTTATTTTCATGGGCTTCAGATAAGACGGCCTTTCTAAGGTGAACAGGTACAAAGGTTTTGCCAGACGGAGTCTCGGGAGGAGCAATTCTTTGGAACTGACTGTTTTTTCATGTAGCACACAAATACTTGATAGCTTATTTGTACACTGAAATTTGAAGTTGATATTTGTGTGCTACATGAAAAAACAGTCAATATTTAACTTATGTGCAAAACAGAAAACTAATTTTCACCCCTTGCATTGTAACATGGTTTTATCCAGTAGACTTAAATAAGAAACTTCTTAATTTAAGTTCCTTAATGTATCAGGCCCCTTATCTTTAAAAAACAAAGAAATAACTGAGCTTCCACCTTGCATGTTCACCACTGATATCCTCTGCTGCCCAGATGTGCTCTGTTTCCCAAATGCCCTCTGTTGCCAAAATGCTGTCTGCTGCCCAATTGCCCTCTGCTGACTAAATTCTCTCTGATGCACCTCCACCCTCGTCTGCTCCACGTTTCTCTGCATTTTCCCCACTGTTGCCCACTGGTAACCATAAATCAGGGCAGGCAAATGGAAAGTTGCCCAAAAATAAGAATTTTTGTGCAAAAAAAACAAAACAAAAAACTCCACCCTCTGTTTCCCAGCTGTCCAACTTCCCACTGCTGCCCAACTGCCTTCTGTTTCCCAAATGACTTCTCTAGTATCTCCACCCTCAGCTGCCCCACTGCCCTCTGCTGCTCCACTGCCCTCTGCTTCTTTCCCACTGTTGCTCACCACATCGGGGGTAATCAGAAGACAGGGCCAGGCCAAAATGACTTTGAGTGTCAGCCCAAGGGGAAAGTAGCATGAAAAGTATGTTTATTTAAAACAAAAAATATATTTATTTGCACATGTGGTTTGTCTTTAATAATTTGGATGTTTGCTGTAATATACTATTTGGAAAAGAAAAAAAGGGTTCCGTGTCTTTTTGTCCATTTACTTTAAGCATTACATTTGAAGTACAAGTCTAAAGGTACTTATTTTTTAAGTTTGATGAAATCCAATATTTTTTCTAGCTGGATTTGTCTGGGAAATCCTATAAAGAGTAAAAAAGAAGGAATTTTTTTTCTACATAGGCATAAATAGTAGACAACATAGACAAAACATTTAAAGTCTTTTAAAGCACACAATCACAATTCACATGTATGCAAGCTTGAAGGAACTATACAGCATGCACATAACATTTAAAAATAGACAAGCAATGGTAATGTCCACTCGTGTTAAAATTGTTCAAAATATATGAAAAAGAAAAATACAATTTCAGCATTCGCACAAGCATGTAGTGCTAGTTATATATGACAAAAATACACCTGTCTCTTTGGTGTATAACAATCCCATAATCCTCAGCAAACACTGGTAGAAACAATCCTTTTAACTAAATGACACCATAGTGATCTCCATCTGGCATTCTGGATGTATAACGAGATGAGTGTGAGCAGTTGTGCAGGTGTATGCATGTGAATAATTCTTTTTCCCATTAGATGGCAAAATTCTGTGTATGGTCATCACTACGAGTTAGACTAGACCCCGCCAGATTTTGAATCGGACCTATCTGCAAGGGAATGCCTTTACTGTACGTTCTGTGGCTTCCTATCATCATCATCATCATTTATTTATATAGCGCCACTAATTCCGCAGCGCTGTACAGAGAACCCATTCACATCAGTCCCTGCCCCACTGGAGCTTACAGTCTAAATTCCCTAACATACACACACACAGGCAGACAGAGAGGGAGAGACTAGTGTCAATTTTTGATAGCAGCCAATTGACCTACCTGTATGTTTTTGGAGTGTGGGAGGAAACCAGAGCACCCGGAGGAAACCCACGCAAACACAGGGAGAACATACAAACTCCACACAGATAAGGCCATGGTCGGGATTTGAACTCATGACCCCAGTGCTGTGAGGCAGAAGTGCTAACCACTACGCCACTGTGCTGTCTTGAGACTATCCATGCCTGGCTACAATCTTCTGTCTGACCTCTTTGGGTAATTATCTGGCTTTCCTTCTCTTCTCCATGCTCATTGTGATACACACAGTGACACAAAACAGGTGGATGAGACATTTTATCTATTTAAGCTCATTTAATGAGTGAATTCTTATATTGCAGACACCTGCTACTCACCACAGGTGAGTTCAGTTCCAAAGTGAAGGAGAATCATCTGTTCGAAATCTAATTATTTCTAATTGCTTCTAAAAGGGATTTCTGTATGAATTAAGTTATGACTTGACTATAAGTTTTTCTGTATTTTATCTTTTATTCTACTTCAAACCAAAGAAATAGAATGTGGACACCAAAATATTTTTCTAATTTCAACAATTTTCTCGAAGAATTTGTGCATTAAGAAAAAACTGCAAGGCTGCCAATAATTTTGCCAATGACTGTACATGTTTAAAAATTATGCAGATACCATGTGACAGGCTAGTTCACTGAAATGTATGTAGTAAGTATACAAATATATTGTTACATGATGAACACTAGGAAAACACACAAGCTGAAGTTTTTGCTATTAAATCTATTAGTATTTGTTGTTTATTTGAATCTTTGTATGTTTTGGCTAATTTATTTATTTTGGGACACCTTATTCATAGAAGTAGCAAAAATATTACAATTAAAGGGGAATGATCATCCTGTTTTCTGCAAATGTAACATATTTTTATTTTCCTTACAGTGGTGAATAGATTTGAAAACAGGATTGCAGAATGTACACTGAAAAAAAATTCTAACAATTTTATTCTGTGACTAAATAAAGAATATTTACTGGGACTTGTATCTTTAAAACCACCAGGGAGTCCAATATTGTTTCTACTAATACATTTACAGTATTATTAGAATGATATTTCAGTGTCAAAAGATATCCATGGGATCTAACAGTAGATGGTTATAGAAAACTAAACATATTTAAAACTATACTATAGAAAACCTGTACACACCATTTCCCAATAGAGTAAATACCCTATTCAAAAAATAGCAAATCTGATTTTAGGCAATAAACACCAGTAACCCAATAACATTGTATATTAGGTTACTCGGTGGTTGGCAAACTTGAAATTGGCTTCATGTATGTAATACATCTTATCCTGATTTCCCTATCTCATCACTAAATAAATGTGTCCATATGAGAATCTTGTCATAATTTGCCTTTCTTTGTGGTAAGAGGAAATTATTCTTATTTTTTCTTAAAACAGGCAAAAATAAAAAGTTTAAAGTCAATAATTATTTTTGGGTTACCCTCTGTGAACCATTGTCTGCCCCTGTCCCTCAAACTAAAAAATACATATTTTTGTCCACCTTCCTTAGCTCATCCATTTTATAGTTTGCCACTTGAATTTATTGTCATTGGTCTCCAAGCATATACTCATAAAAGAGAATTACGACAAAAGTGTCCAAAATATGGGACCGGGTGTAAAGAATGGTTTTTGATAACAAGGAGATGAAACTAGAGCACACTATCTAGAGCATGGAGGTTACCCAGTGTCCAAAGGTAATTGCACACCACTTGGAAGTTTCTGGATCGAGTGCAAAAATACTATTTGGCAAACTCATACTCTTCATAGTCTCCCCTAGAATGTTATCTTTAGTGCTGAGTGACCAGCACTAGGAACATCTGCAGATGCTTATCCACATGGAGAACGATGGTGAAAAGTGGCAGAGAGTAGGGCGTTATGCACAGGACTGGCTGATGTATATATGTAGTGGTATGTACTACATTAAGTATTGCCCCAAAATAATGTAGGTTAAAAACGAGGCTAACAGTAGGGCATCACAAGTGCATCACTACAGCTCCCCTCACAGTTGTTGTAATAAATGTGCGTCAGACCATCTCTCGACAAAGTCCACTCTTTTATTGAACAACTCCAGAGCATACTTAGTAATTGATAAAAACACTTCCTCTTGTGCTCTAATTATCCTCCATAGCAGCTGTCCTAATGTCTCTGCCTGTAATACCCCCACAATATTTGAAATGTCCCCTTTGTCCTTTATTCCCAGACAAGTATATTACACAGATTACATCTATCTAAGCTCTTTTGTTATGTTTAGTCTACCTGGCTTTACAGTCTTACTCAATAGGTTGTCTCTCCAGTGTCAAGCTTGGCATGAAATGTACTCAATATCTCTGTATATTAAAGAGTGCGATGGTGTGCATACACAAAGCAGCATGTTCCTACCACATTGAAAGCTCAAGGGGCATGCTTAGTGCTTCCAAAGCACAAAGCCATTGTCGGACTGCCCTGCCAGGGAGCCGGGGAATTCCCCGGTGGGCCCTGATGCCAGATAACTCTGCCCTCTTCAGTGGTGGGACAGAGCAAAGTACAGTTGGAACCTTTGCTACCTCCCCACTATGTGTGGCCTATCGGATTAGATATCATATGGAACGCACACCATGTGACAGGTGCCGTCCCATGTTAGCAGAGAATAGAGCACTGCTAAAAGTTGTCAGGGCTTCGGGGGAGGGGCTAATATTTATAGTATGTGTGAGGGCTGCGGGAGGAGCACTAATATCTATGGTGTGTGTTGGCTGTGGGGGGAGGCATAGTAATATTTATGGTGTGTGTGAGGGCAGCGGGGGGGCTCATGTCAAGTGTGAGGGCAGCGGGGGGGGCTCATGTCAGCAGGAGGAGGGCTGATGTCTCTGGTGTGTGTGTGATGGAAAAGAGGGCTTGTGGCAGTGTAATGTGTGTATTGGCAAAGGGGGTTGTGGCAATGTATGCGGGTGTGAGGTAGATGTGGACTACCGTATTTCCCCATGTATAAGACGCACTCTTTTCCCCCAAATTTTGGGTCTTAAAAAAAGGTGCGTCTTATACACTGCAAGCGCTACTTACCTCAATGAAGAAGTCGGCACCTGGTGTGAGAGAGGAGTCCCCGCTGGCTGTGTACCCGCTGGCTGTGTTTAACAGCGTGTCCTGCTGGCTGTGTCCCCGCTGGCTGTTTGGAACAGCGTGTCCTGCTGGCTGTGTCCTCGCTGGCTGTGTTGAACAGCGTGTCCTGCTGGCTGTGTCCCCTCTGGCTGTTTGGAACAGCGTGTCCTGCTGGCTGTGTCCCCGCTGACTGTTTGTAACAGCGTGTCCCTGCTGATTGGCAAAAGAACCTTAAGGTCCTTCAGGCACCTCCCACAGTCTCGGAGCTGTCAGTCTTTATGTAATACATCTTTTTTTTTCATTTTGGACCCCAAAATTAAGGTGCATCTTATACATGTGTGCGTCTTATACTTGGGGAAATACAGTAATTAATGAGTGCTATTTTGTTTGTGGGGTGATAGTGAGGCAATTTAATTTAATAGAGGGGCTTATTAATTTATGATGGGGTGATTTGGGGGCTATTAATTGAATGTGGGAGTGAGGTGGGGGAGAATGAGGTCTAATTATTAAATGTGAATATGAATTATTTAATGTAGATGACATTAAATAATTCATAATTTTTTTATTTTTTTTCCTCCTGAAGAAGTCTACTAAGACGAAACGCGTTGAGGCCCCATTACTTCTGTATATGCTAATCAGGTCAACATGCCACCCTGGACATTAAATGTATATACCCTGATACTTCTGTGTGGAGATCATTGGTAATACTTGTAGAACCCTCTAGAGATCCATATTGGTACAAGCTGACCTACTGCCAAGCACAGATAAGCTTTTATTTACTTTACATAATGTGAGTTTGCATTTTATATGATTGCTGAATAAACTCTTTGTACATAAATTACTACACTATATGGCTCCTCTATCTCTACTATTTTGGCTGATTGGAGTTTGATAGCGGTGATTGCATGGAGACGGCTGTCCGAGGCTAAGAATTACCGTATACTGCATTTGCTGTTTTGCCTGTTCCTGATACACTAGGCGGAGCCGGGATTTCCTCTTGGAGACCTGATACAGATAAGCTGGTTTTATATTACTTTCTGGTACGCTCCTACCTATTAATTTGTTATCTGGTGAACTGCACTACTCTATATACCTCCTGTTTATCCCTGTCTTTTGCTGACATATGATTGGAGAGTTTGTAAGCTGTGTTACACTGGTCCAGCAAGCTTTATATGAGTAGCAATTGAATCTTTTTATTGTGGCATCAGAATTGAATCTCTGCACGTCAGTGTCTGATACGTTTGGTCACTCTGTCTAGCATTTGGATTTGAGACTGGACTTATTACATAGATTGTTGGACACCAACCCAGAGACTTGTACTATATCCATATGCCTATTTATTTTGTACCCACTTTGTTCAGTACAATCTGTTAACGTCACCATTGCGCCCTCCCTCTGTTGTACCTATTATATGAATTATTTAATGCCTGGGATGGTAGTGGGAAATGGTTATCAGATGTAAATGCTGTTCATTTATTGCTGAGGCTGTTTGGAGGGAGGAAATAGATTTAATTATTAAATATGAATACTATAATGTTGGGTCTGGCTGGAGGAAAATAGATCCAATCATCAAATGTGAGTATTATTATTTTAATTTTGGGGATAGAGAGAGGCCTAATTATTAAAAGTGGGTGCTACTGATTTAATGTCGGGGCTGGTTGGAGTTTTCTAAATTTCATATATTTTTTTTTTCCCAATAAGGTCTTCAATATGCCAGGATTCAGACATGCAGCAACTGATCTAAAGGACCCAGCAGCCACATGTGGTGAAAGTGACAAAAACAGGTAGGAGAGAGCAAGACAGTCTGCCAACTGTCCTGAATCTGGTGGGACAGTCCATAATTTGGGTGACTTACTCACTTAGTCAGGATATGGTCTGACTGCAAGGACAGTTGGGAGATATGTCCCGCTTCACACTGTACTGCTTGTGAAGGCAGAACTGCGTGCACCTAACAGTAGTACATACAGCACTGCCTGTGTATTTGTCTAAAATGATTACCATGTTACATCATAGGGGTCCCCTGTCTTAAGTACTCAAGGCCCCCCAGAGCTTTAATTCAGCTCTGCTCACTGGCACACTGATTACATTTGAGCTCCGCTTCAGCACAGTGGCAGCTGCGGTTCTCAAATGTAATTCATACTTGCCTACTTTCGGCAAGTGTTGTCCGGGAGATGGGCGTGACTAGAGAGCGGGAGGGGGCGGGATGCAGCCAAACCCGCCATTTTGGCTCCGCCCCCGCAACATAATGCCATTTTGTCATGGAGGACGGGGGCCAAAATGACGCGATTCATCGCGAATCGCGTCATTTAGGCTAGGCAGTTTGCGGGATACAGGAGACTTGCCTGCTCTCCCGGGAGTCTGTGAGACCGACCCGACTTTCGGGAGTCTCCCAGACATTCCGGGAAAGTTAGCAAGTATTATGTAGTTAATGAGTGAGAACTACATTTGAGAAGCACCGCAACCTCAGTACTGATAATAAAATGGATGAAACTGAGATACTGTGCATGCCCTAAGTTGGCCTTTCCTGATCTGAAGAACAGGACAACTTGAAAGGAACACTAAAATTTTGTGCACCCCACCTGTTGTTAGGAACCCCTCCAGCCGGCACAACACAACCCAGAGTCTACTCTGTCAGTCAGGTGTTCACTGGAGCCCCTGATGGTGGGGACAGGCTGGGCTGCAGACTGACAGAGGGTCGTGAAGTGTGTACCGGCTGGGAGAACCCAGGCAAGCGGAATGAAGTCCAAGCAGAGGTCAAGGGCCGGCAGCAGGTAGCAATTCCAAGTAACAAGCCGAGGTCAAGGGTCACAAGCAGTCAGGAAGATAGGTAAACAGGCCAGAGGTCAGGGTCACGAGATACGCAAGCAAAGTCCAAATCCAGGCAAAGGGTCATACATGGGTAATCAGCAGAAAGTACAACAGGCAGGAACAAGGCACAGAGCAGGTCAGCAGACTGGCAACAGAAGCTATAACCGGCAATGAGGCAGCAGACCTCATTGCCTTAAATACAGCCAGCAGCCAATCAGAGCCTGTCCCCAGATAGAGCAAACTTGCAGGCTAATTGCCTGCTGCCCTAAACACCAATCAGGGCTTAGCCCTGGAATCCACACTTGCAGGCTAATGCCTGCTAATTCAGCCACAGACTACTTGCCCCCTATGCGCGTGCGTGCCCAGCTGCCGGGACGCGGCGCTGAAGAGGCGTCCAGCCGTTGCCTAGTCAATGGTCGGGAGTTGGGAGGAAGTGACGTCCCGGTCGTCATGGTGACGGCCGGGACGCCAGAGCGGATAGGAAGCGAGTCGCGGCGGCTGTGAGTACCGCTGCGGTTCGTGACAGTACCCCCCCCTTGAGGAGTGGTTAAGGAACCCCGACCTCCAGGTTTCCTAGGAAATTTTTTGAAAAATTCCTTCAAATGTCTTGAAGCGTATAGTCGTCTTCTCGAAACCCAGGACCGCTCCTCTAGCCCACGATTCTTCCACTGTACTAGGAAGTGCACCTGCCCCTGCACTCATTTAGAGTCGAGAATCTTCTGGACAACATAGTTGATGAGGTTGAAAAAAGACACCAGTCCATCAAGTTCAACCTATTTTGGATCTCCTGCGATCCTGCACTTATATTTGAAATTAATCCAGAGTAGGCAACCGCCCATCTGTTTCAATTTTGAAAATCTCCCAGACTCAATATTGCAATCCAATTTTTACCCTATATCCACTACTATCCTTTATTTTAAATTAACGGTCGTATCCCTGGATACACCTTTCCGCTAAAAATTTGTCTAACCCTTTCTTAAACATATCTATTGAATCTGCCATCACAACCTTCCCTGGCAATGAATTCCATATCTTGACTGCCCTTACTGTAAAGAACCCCTTCCTTTGCTGGTTGTGAAATTTCCTCTCCTCTAACCTTAGGGGATGACCACGTGTCCTGTGTATGGTCCTTGGGGTAAAAAGTTCCCATGAAAGCTCTCTGTATTGACCCCTAATGTATTTCTACATAGTAATCATATCTCCCCTTAGACACCTCTTTTCTAAAGTAAACATGCCTAAACTGGCTAACCTTTCCTCATAACCTAATGACTCCATACCCTTTATCAATTTTGTCGCCCTTCTCTAAACCCTTTCTAGTTCCAAATTATCTTTTTTATAGAGTGGTGCCCAGAACTGTACTGCATATTCAAGATGAGGTCTTACCAACGATTTATACAGTGGCAAAATTACACTGTCTTCCCTTGCATCTATGCCCCTTTTTATGCATGCCAATACTTTGTTTGCCCTTGCAGCTGCTGCTTGACATTGAGCACTATTGCTAAGTCTACTGTCTACGAGCACTCCCAAATCCTTTTCCATTATAGATTCTCCCAAATTAATTCCATTTAATTTATAGATTGCGTTCTTGTTTTTGATCCCTGAATGCATAACCTTACATTTATCTGTGTTAAACCTCATATTCCATTTAGCCGCCCAATCCTCCAGTTTATTTAAGTCCCTCTGTAGAGAAGCTACATCTTGCTCTGATTTTATTACCTTACAGAGTTTAGTGTTATCTGCAAAAATAGAAACTTTACTCTCTAAACCATCACCAAGGTCATTAATAAATATATTAAAAAGGAGTGGTCCCAGCACGGAACATTGAGGTACTCCACTTAAGACCTTTGACCAATTAGAAAATGTTCCATTTATCACAACTCTCTGTTCCCTATTCTCTAACCAGTTTTCGATCCAAGTACAAATTTTGATTTCTAGACCCAGTTCCCTTATTTTGTAAACCAACCTCTTGTGTGGCACTGTATCAAAGGCCTTTGCAAAATCTAAGTAGACCACATCTACTGTCCTTCCCTGGTCTAAGTTCCCACTAACTTCCTCGTAGAAACTAATTAGATTAGTTTGACATGACCTATCCCTCACAAATCCATGTTGATTCCTACTAATAATTTTATTGCGTACCAAGTAATCCTGAATACTGTCCCTTAAAATACCTTCCAGTAGTTTCCCCACTATTGATGTCAGGCTTACAGGTCTATAATTCTCTGGTTGTGATCACGTCCCCTTTTTAAACAACGGCACCACATCTGCTATTCGCCAATCTCTTGGTACTGAGCCTGATGAGATTGAATCTCTGGAAATTAAGAATAGCGGTCTAGCTATTTCCGAGTTTGACTCCATAAGGACCCTTGGGTGTATGCCATCTGGACCTGGAGCTTTATTTATCTTAATATTCTTCAGTCGCCTTTGGACAAATTTTTGTGGTATGTTCCTATTTCTCACAGAAAGACCTGTAGGCTGGGATTGATTCGGATATAGCGAACAATGAAATGTGTTGGGGATCCTTAGTGAGCCAGGAATCTTCAATCTGAAGGCTTTCGGATTAATCTGCTTGGTAATCATGAACGGACCAATAAATTTAGGCCCCAGCTTCTTACAAGGCTGTCTGAGTCTAACATTTCGAGTTGAAAGCCACACTTTCTGGCCCACTTTGAATGAGCAGGTGGAACGGTGGTGATCCAAAATATTTTTAGCAGATAATGAGGACCTTTTTAAGGAAGACTGAACTTTCTTCCAAATTACCTTCAGATCAGCAGCTGTGGAACGAATCTCCGGGATACCAGCAGATTTGAGAGAATATAGAGAATTAGACCTGGGATGAAAACCGAAATTACAGTAGAACGGGGAAGTTTGAGTAGATGAGTGAGATGAGTTATTGTAGGCAAACTCTGCCCAGGGCAGCAAAGAGGACCAGTTGTCATGGAATTCTGAAGTATAACATCGTAGGAACTGTTCAAGAGACTGGTTAACCCATTCAGTTTGCCCATTAGACTGAGGGTGGTATGCAGATGACAGACTGATCTTAATTCCGAGAAGGGAACAGAAGGATTTCCAGAATTGTGCTATGAATTGTGAACCACTATCTGAAACGATATCAGAAGGAAGTCCATGGAGACGGAAAATATGTTGGATGAAGAGAATGGCCAGATCTCGAGCGGTAGGAAGCCTGGTAAGTGGAATGAAATGTGCCATTTTGCTGAAGCGGTCTACCACGACCCAAATAGTATTGTGTCCCACAGAGGGTGGTAAATCATCAATAAAGTCCATGGACAAATGTGTCCAAGGTTTTGCAGGAATGGCCAATGGAACCAACTGACCTACTGGGCGAGTCCTGGGAATTTTGTTCCTGGCAAAAACCTCACAAGAGAGGATATGACTCTTGACGTCAGCAGACAAAGATGGCCACCATACAGCGCGGGAAAGAATTTCCAATGTTTTGAAAACTCCAGGATGTCCAGCAGTCTGATTATCGTGTGCTTCAGCAAGGACCGCCTTCCTTAGATGAACTGGGACAAACAAGCATCCTACTGGAGTATTATCAGGAGCTTATCTCTGAAACCTTTGCAAGGTACAGCTGAGGTCTTGGGTTAACCCAGCATGGATCATAGACAAGGGAACAATAGGCTCTGGACTAGTAACCGGAGCATGGTGTGCCAGGAAGCTTCTGGACAGGGCGACTGCCTGGACATTTTTAGAACCTGGACGGTTCTATAGGAATAGGAATCCATAGGAATTCCAGCAGAGCGGGCAAACCCGATGTCGAGGAAGTTGCCTGCAGCTCCACTGTCAATGAAGGCCGACAGTTCCACAGAACCAGCACTGAACGTAAACTGTGCAGGGATTAATACAGCATTTTTTGGGGAAACAATTTGCAGACCTAGGTGAACTTTCCCCTCATTCCCTAGGCATGCTCTTTTCCCGGCTTATTAGGGCAGGATCGGGAGAAGTGGCCCTTAGTGCCACAATAGAGACATAGGCCTTGTGATCGTCTCCTGTCTCTTTCCTCAGGTGAGAGACGATATGCTCCTAATTGCATAGGCTCCTCACCATCCGTGGTAACAGGAATCAGATGGAAGAGAAGATGCCTCCTTCTCAGACTTTCGTTCCTTGATTCTTCTGTTGATTTTAATGGCGAGGTGCATCAGATCGTCCAATGAGGTAGGAGTCGGGTATTGCACCAAAGAGTCTTTAATCTGTTCCGACAGGCCTAGACGAAACTGACTGCATAAGGCAGGGTCATTCCATTCACTGTCAGGTGACCATCTACGGAATTCAGCGCAGTATTCCTCTTCCGACCGCCGGCCTTGTTTCAAGGCCCGTAGATGAGCTTCAGCGGAGGCCATTCAATCCGGGTCATCATATAGTAGACCTAATGCCTCGAAGAAAGCGTCTACTGACTGCATGGTAGGACTGGTCTGTGGCAAGGAAAAGGCCCAGGACTGGGGGTCACCCTGTAGGAGGAAAATGATAACACCGACTCTTTGCTGCTCTGAACCGGAGGAGTGGGGTCTCAACCGAAAATAGAGCTTGCAGCTCTCCCTGAAATTCCGGAACAGGGATCTATTTCCAGAGAACCGATCCGGCAAGTTCATTTTAGGTTCACAGGTGGAACCTGGAGTGGATTGTGAGGATTTTGCAGCTTCTTCTTGAACGGACAAACACTCAGACAATCTCTGGATCATTTAGTACAGGGACTCAACATGGCCCGCTAGGGCTTGCGCCGGAGACGGTGTAGTTCTGCTTCCATCCATTCCAACATCGTCTCAGGGTTTACAGCATTGGAGGTCGACATCGAGACTGCTGCCCTGAACCGAGGACAGAAATGTGGAGGTCGCCCTGGACACAGGACTCTGACTATAACCCAGGTGACTAGAGTTTTCTACTCATCAGGCTCCTCTGTTTAGAGCTTCCTCATGTCCGTCTAAGGTATCAGGCACGCAGATCTGTAAGTCTCAGAATTATACAGTTACTAACAATTTGTTTATTGTAATTGTTTTGGTAATTAGATTTCTGAAAGATGACACACCATCCCCAGAACTTTGTCAAGAAGTTTAAAAAGAGTTTTCAGACCTTCGTCCCAGATACTGTCAGGCTATTCTGCACTAACACCCAGTGTAAAGAGTCTAAAAGGGACATCCAGTGTAAGGAGTCCAAAAGGGGCATCCAGTGTAAGGAGTCCAAAAGGGGCATCCAGTGCACAGAGCCCACAGAACTGGGTATCCAGTGTAAGGAGTCCAAAAGGGGCATCCAGTGTATGGAGCCCACAGAACAGGACGTCCACTATTGGGACAACCCACAGAAACTAGACCAGAGTCTCTATTGGGACTCAAAAGTACTGTCAATATAGGGGTATAGACAGTTAGCAGATAGATGACAGCAACCCCCCCCCCCATAGAAATGATGCACAGATTTCTAGGATGTGTGGGGAGTAGAAGGTCTGCAAGTAATTTATCAAGAAAGCGGGGATAGCCAAAGAAGGAATTGATATGTGTTAATGGAGAAACAAGGATGTTGCAAGTGGTAATGTGACAAGAACAAAGGGTTATTGAGACCAAACCCCAAGAGATAGTTTGAGGTGGCAATGGAAACTTAAGTGATCTGGAAAGTCGCAAAATATGTGGATAGGCTAAATGTATCACAAGCTAAATGATATAATGACTAAAATAATGAATCAAGCAGGTTGTGTACTAAAAATGTATGTTTGATGCTGTGCAGCTGAAAGAGTGAAATGTGCCCCTCCCTTATTCTGTGTAAAAAAATTCAGTTTGTTGAGATAAGAAGGACTCTGTATTTTGTTATCTGGCAATGTATGTAACATTGATAAAAAGGTTCTTCAAGTATGCTTCAATAATTTGGTAATAACATGTTGAAGCTAACTTGTATTTAGTCTAATGCTGGGACTTGTAGTTCCACAGCAGTAGTCTGGAAGATAACAGTTAATTTTTCTTTCTCTGTATGTGAGTTTTATCTCTGTCTTACTGCGTGTGAGGGAGATCCATGTTTGTCTGACTTTACTGTTTTAAAAGAGACATGTTTCAAGGTTGAAAAAGTTGTACATTTGTAAATAATGTGAAGAGATGCAAAAGAAGTTTTAAAATCTTTGGACTGTCACTGCATGATTCAGTGGACAGACAAGACTGTAAATAATGTACATTATCACTATTATTACTTGTGTCAGAACAAAGCTGACTGGGGTCCAACAAATCGTTTCTGTATTTGAATAGAGCAATTTTGTTTCTGAAGTTGAGAAAAATAGGTTTCTCTTTAATGAAGTTGAGAATTGTGGGAGCTTTTACATGCAGATATTAAAAGCTATTTTAATCTGTGTAAAAATGGCGCTGATGAATGTTGTCAGAAATCAGGAGGGTTTGTTATGCCCATAAAGAAATGTTATGAGATAAAATGTCATCTGTGAGCGAGAATTGTGAATATATATTTTTACTTTCAACATGGAAATCACAGAATCTGGAAATATGTGTGAATATTTGGTCACGGGAGATTTTGTTGGGAAAATATTGAGTGATTTACAGATACAATGGGAGGCGTCTAACGAGAGTACTCTGATTTATAAGAGAAGCAGTGTTGCTTTCAAATGGCTGAATGCCTGGAACCAAGATTACAGATTGTATGTTTGCAAACCCGGAAAACATATTAGTGTCATTCAAGGGGGCTGTACTAGGTGATGATGAGAAAGTGGTGGCTTTGAATGCCCAGGTCTCGTCACTTTGACATTCTCTGTTTGTGAGATTAGGGACTGCCCCTTTGAGGAAATCATGGCATGGAACACATAGTGCCACAGTTAAGCTTTTAGCAGCTGTTCACTGCCCAAATATGTTTACTGGTTACCTGATAATGGTGTACTGATACTGACAAGCATGATAGTTACTGTAATTCCTAGTGAATAAATGTTAATCTCTATGCAAAAGTTTTTTTCTTCACAGGTCTCCAGCTACAAAGACCCTTTAGGCAATCCAGATTGCATTGATCCAACTTCCAATGAATAGAAGTTTGCAATATGTTTTGGTCTACAGCCACAACAAACATAAATATAAACTAATGAAGGATTTAAAGAATACTCTACTGAGTAATGATTACCTTGTTTTGGAAAGAGATATTAGAGTTTATGGGCTATTCACATAGCAACTGCATGAACTAGGTGGTTTTTCTGTATGTCGTAGAATGTCAGAAGGTATGTTTTTAAGGAGAAATGGATTAACATAGTTATATATGAAATAGTGTTTGGGTTTATTTTTTGGGTTTTTTTTAACCAAATTTTATATCAGATGGTTTGAAAGAAAGTAATGCAATGTAATGTCAAATTGTGGTAGATAACAAAAGGTTTTTATTTTTTATCCTCATAATAGTTTTGAGTCAATCAGTGTTGTAAAGACATTCACTGCCCTTATTTACTGTGCTATAATCATCATATACTGTAAACACCTCTTTGTATCATGGGTATGTTAATGCATTGATAGGAGTTCAATGTTTGTACATAAATGAAAAAAGCCTTAAGACTTTAAGAGCTGTTATCTGTGCTCCTGCAATAGCACTTCTGGATGATAGCAAGCCATTTATACTCTCCTCTGAGCAAAGCCAAATGTTTAATCAATTTTAAGCTGAAGTAACTTCAGTGCCAGCACTGACTTTGCCAGATTATGACAAGCCTTTCACATTATTTTGTTATAAAGTAAGTTCACATGCACAAGGAGTACTGACACAGATACATGGTCGCAAGCTAAGGTCACTTGCATACTACTCTGCACAATCAGACCCAGTCATACGAGCAGTGGCTGCAGCAGCCATAGTGTTTGGAAAATGTACAGATATTGTGCTAGGGCACCCAGTAACCCTAATGGTGCCACATGCGGTAACAGAAATTTTATATCAAGCAGAAACAAAACACTTCTCAGCAGCCAGACTAAGTAGCACTGCTAACTCCCTGTAACGTTACACTTAAGTGATGCACAATGTTGAATCCTGCTGCCTTATTGTAGCAAGTTTCAAAAGATGGGAGAAGTACCTGTATATATCAGGGTTCCCCTAGGGATTTGGGGTAATCCCATCCCAGCTTGAACAGGAAGAAAAGAAAACAAGCACAAAATTTTTCTGAATATGATTGTGTAGAACTAATTAGACAAGGGTCTTTGGTTTTATCTGACATTAAAGATACAACGCTACCACATAGATGGTGTTTCTTATACAGGGTGTGCTGTAACCACACACACAGAAATAGTGATTCAACAGACTCTACCGAGTCACATGTCAGCGCAAGAAGCTGAATTAAAGGCCCTGACACTTGCATGCATATATGCAAAAGGGCAAAGAGTAAACATTTACATTGATTCAAGTTATGCATTTGGAATTGCACATGTTTATGGCCCTATATGGAAAAGTAGGAACTTATAAGTTCAGCAAGCAAACCAGTTAACATGCTGAACATATCAGGGCACTGTTCACCGCATTCCAGCTGCCCCCCAAACTCAGTGATGAAGATGAAGACACACACAGAGACACTACCCCCGAAGCTAAGGGAAATAGAAGCACACGCGGACAACTTCTTCTTTTTTATGTAGCTTTATTGTCAGGATGGTAAATGTTTTGACACCGTACAGATTTCACAGCACTTCCGGAGACCCTAACCACTAGCTAGACATAGACCAGCCAGCTTCCCCAGCGTTGATCCCACTGAACAAATGATATAAACAAGCTTTTATACATGATACTCCTCCCCCAGCCTTAGCTTGATGGGCAGGTGACAGACCCACCTTCCCTTTAAGAGGAAACTCCCATCAGTGCTTCTGTTTGCACTAACAGACACACCCTGTCTGTTTGCTCTGAGGAAGAACATTTCAAACCATATAAGTTAACCAAATTTTAAACTGTTGTTTGTTAGACATAAGTCATCAATCTAGGTGCATTACTGCACAAATGTTTTACTCTACTTCCATGCTTTCTCTGCATATTGCCAGCTAAATGCCTCCCTTTGTTACGCTATATATATATATATATATATATATATATATAGAGAGAGAGAGAGGTGGTGGACAATGAATTACAGATTTTTTAGTTTGTTTAGGTAAACTTATTTTTTTCTTATTTATCACCAACAAGATATTGCACCGCCAGCTTACTACATTTCGAGTAATCCATATACAATTTTGTCTGCTAAGCCATGAGCTTGTAACTCCTGATTCCCAAGTACAAAGTATTAATATCACTTAAGCATATCATATACTGTATAATATCCATGAACAATATAATACAGGACTGCTGTATCAATATAATGTATACATCACATAACAATCATTCCCATGTCACCAATTCCACATAAATTATTCAGAGCTTCTATTAAATCAGAGGTGTCCAAACTCAGTCCTCAAGGGCTGCCTGCCAACTGTTCGTCTTTACATGATTTTTGTCAAGTAGAAACAGGTGGGGTAAATACTGACCCAGCCAAATAGACTAACTCACCTGTGTATGATTAAAGAAATCCTGAAAACATGAACTGTTGGTAGCCCTGGAGAACTGAGTTTGGACACCTCTGTATTGAATAATCTTTCTGCAGCCATGATTTCCATACAAACTACACAATTACCTATGATTGCCATTTTATAATAATAACAGTCTTAGTTCAAACTTAACCTTACATTGATGCCAATACTCCTTGTGTAAATTCATGTGTTAAAGCAGGAAAGATAGAGGAGATAAATAGATGTTTATGTTTATTTCTGAATCCAGCCCAGTGTGAGAGTCAGATAGACTGAGACTGAGGGGTATATTTACTAAACTGCGGGTTTGAAAAAGTGGAGATGTTGCCTATAGCAACAAATCAGATTCTAGCTGTCATTTTGTAGAATGTACTAAATAAATGATAACTAGAATCTGATTGGTTGCTATAAGCAACATCTCCACATTTTCAAACCCTCAGTTTAGTAAATATATACCTGAATCTTTTTACAGTTCACACATATGCAAATGGAGTTCTAATACAGAATGTGAGCCAAGTCCATCCATATGTATCTAAAAGGTCTTTAGTCTAGAACTCGTCTAACAACTCATCAGCAGTAGCATAAAGCGCCACTAATTGTACAGAGAATTCACTCACATCAGTCCCTGCCCCATAGGAGCTTACATTCTAAATTCCCTAACATACACATACAGACACATCAGCAGCAGCTATTTATATAGCGCTACTAATTCCGCAGCGCTGTACAGAGAACTCACTCACGTTAGTCACTGCCCTATTGGAGCTTACTGTCTAAATTCCCTAACATATACACCAACAAAGAGAGAGAGAGACTAGGGTCAATTTAATAGCAGGCAATTAACCTACTAGTATGTTTTTGAAATGTGGGAGGAAACCAGAGCACCCTTAGGAAACTCACGCAAACACATACAGGCCATGGTCGGGAATTGAACTCATGACCCCAGTGCTGTTCGGCAGAAGTGCGCCACTATGCCACCATGCTGCCCATAATTGAAGCTTACTGTCTAAATTCCCTAACATATACACCAACAGACAAAGAGAGAGAGAGACTAGGGTCAACTTAATAACAGCCAATAAACCTACTAGTATGTTTTTTCTGAGTGTGGGAGGAAACTGGAGTACCCGGAAGAAACCCACGCAAACACGGGGAGAACATAAAAACTCCACGCCATGGTCAGGAATTGAACCCAGTGCTGAGAGGCAGAAGTGCAAACCTCTAAGCCACCGTGCCGCCCATCACTCACAGTTTGGACAAAGACTAGTATTGTGTCATATCAAGTGGGGGAGGGATGTCCAGGGACTTGTATAAATGTTTAAATTAGATATTAAATGGAAAATTAGATATTATCTTTTTCACACACACACACTTGATTTTGTGGCAAAAAAAATTCAGGAATAGATGATCAATTGGGTAAAAAAATATATATATTTTCTTGTTAAAAAACCCTGTGTTGTAACAAAATATATTCTATGTATATGACAAAATATTTTCTGTGCATATGTGCTTATAACACAAATGATCAATTCTGTGCATCTGGATGAATTTGCAACAGATATATTTATTTTGTGGTACAAAAACCAATTACATGCAATTTTTTGTTTAATTATGTAGACAAATGACTGATTGACAAAGAGCACTGGTCTTATTTTAACACAACACTGCTGTATGATAGAAGATTTAGCTGAATCACAGACATTATTTGTTATTAATGCAGTTCATATTTGTTAATGATGTTATAAGTAAAAATACTGGTGTCCCTTCTGAAACATTTCATGCTGTGTTGACATCAACATATGCTTTGCTTCTATTGTTTATTAACTTTTAATTAAGCTGACAGTGAGGTGCATTAACCTGAATATCTCAGAACTCCAATTATCTTGAGTGAAATGGTTTCAAGTGAGTTTAATAAACTGATATGTCAACTTGTTCTCATCAGAGGCATAGCCAAATACCATAAAAAAAACCTGCTGAACAGTGTGAGATGTATATGTATGTGTCTGTGCATATGTTTTTGTAAAATTAAACAATTTAATGTTATTAAAAAATATATAAAAATGCTACAGAAATATGAAATATATGAAAATATGTCAAGGTCAGAGTTTTAATGGTTTTATTTACAATACGATGTGGTTTAGGCTACATACACACTGGTGATAAAATTGAATGTTTAATACGTGTTTCTAATAGAGATGTTCAGTGACCCCCTGTGTTTTGGTTTTGGTTTTGGATCTGATTTAATTTCGTGTTTTGGTTTAGTTTTGGTTTTGGCAAAACCGGCCCTTGTGTGTTTTGGCTTTGTTTAAAAAATTGCTAAAACCACATAATTTTGCTCTTTTTTTGTTCCTCCATTATTATTAACCTCAATAACACTAATTTCAAGTCATTTTCAGTCAATTTTGACCACCTCACAGATCACAATATTATTTTCATATACTTTCAAACAAAGACTGCAGCAGTTCTTGTCAGTGATAAGAAGGCCATTGCCATGCCTGGGCATAAGACCAAAAAATTAACTTCTTCTGTGTGGAATTATTTTTACCTAAATTCTGACAACTGTTGTCTAGCCATTTGTAGCATTGTAAAGCCACAGTCAGTAGAGGTAGAGCCCTTAACCATCTAGGAACCTCATCCATGTTATGCCATTTGAAATGATTTCATGGAAAGCTCTTGAGAAAATCAGAAACTTATGCTAAAAAAATAACAAGCATTCCAGCATCAGCTACCCCCCTTCTCTCATCTAGATCCCAGCACCTGCAATCTACACCCGACAACACCTTCATCATCAATATCCTCATATGTGATCTGAGTTAGTCCTGCATCCAAGTTGCTAATGCGAGGTGACTCCTCCCCTATCCAGGACTCCTCAGAAGAATCCTTGAGCATTAGGCCCATTGCTGCTGCTCTTGCTGCTGGGGTGGATCTTCAACCCAGAAGCAGACCAAGAAGAAGTAGTTTAGAACAATTGGCTGTTAAACAATCCTTTGCAAGAGGAAACAAGTATGAAAGCTGTCACCCAGTCGCAAAGCGGGTCACAGACGCCATGGCGACTA
The DNA here is from genome assembly GCF_038048845.1 of Mixophyes fleayi. Lineage (NCBI taxonomy): Eukaryota > Metazoa > Chordata > Amphibia > Anura > Limnodynastidae > Mixophyes > Mixophyes fleayi. The sequence continues at coordinate 226,162,775 of NC_134405.1, forward strand.
GGCTAGTATTAGATCTGCGTCCAATATCCACTATTAATGAAGCTGGTTTTAGACAATGACTTGAGGTCTTGTGTCCCCATTACCAAATTCCATCATAACACCATTTTACTAGAAAAGCTATTCCTCACCTCTACCAGAAGGTTCAAAAAAATGTAATTATTGGGCTACAAAATGTCATTAAACCCACTGTACACTTAACCACAGACATGTGGACAAGCGGAACTGAGCAAACTAAAGAATATATGACTGTGACAGCCCACTGGGTTAGTGATTTGCCTTCACAAGCAGGGACAGCAGAAGCATGCAGGGCCGCCATCAGGGGGGTACAGGGGGTACCACATTCTAATCTTTTCTTTTTCTTTTTTTTGCGCGCGTGAGCACCCGGGGGGGGGGGGGGCAGGGCGCGGGTGCTGGTGTTCAGGGGGGAGCAGGCTAGAGGGGGAAAAAAAACCCCCACAGATACTCACCTGTGATGGCAGAGCTGGTGTCTCTCCTTCTTCCTCTCTGCACTATTTACACTGAATGACAAATTCTGTACAGGCCTGTGGATCCCATGACAAACATTAGGGTTTAGACCAGCAGTTCCCAAAGTGTGCGCCGCGGCTCCCAGGGGTACCGCGGCGCTGTCACAGGGGTGCCGCGCGAAAGTCAGGAAAAAACAAAACAAACTCACCAATCCGCGCGGCGCCGGGACCCAGCAAACTCCTCTCTCACGCAGCTTGTCACTATAGCGACAAGCTGCGTGAGAGAAAGGAAGAATGCTGGGTCCCGGCGCCGAGTGGATTGGTGAGTTTATGTTTTGTTTTCTTCTGGCTTTCCCTCAGCAGAGGGGACCGAGTGAGAGGGAGCATGGCAGAGGAGAGGGGACAGCGTGACAGAGAGGGGACAGCGTGACAGAGGCCAGAGGAGGGGACAGCGTGACAGAGGAGAGGGGACAGCGTGACAGAGGCCAGAGGAGAGGGGACAGCGTGACAGAGGGCAGAGGAGGGGACAGTGTGACAGAGGCCAGAGGAGAGGGGACAGCGTGACAGAGTAGAGGGGACAGCGTGACAGAGGCCAGAGGAGAGGGGACAGCGTGACAGAGGCCAGAGGAGGGGACAGCGTGACAGAGGAGAGGGGACAGCGTGACAGAGGCCAGAGGAGAGGGGACAGTGTGACAGAGGCCAGAGGAGGGGACAGTGTGACAGAGGCCAGAGGAGAGGGGACAGCGTGACAGAGGAGAGGGGGCAGCGTGACAGAGGGCAGAGGAAGGGGGCAGTGTGACAGAAGGCAGAGGATGGGGACAGTGTGGCAGCGTGACAGAGGAGAGGGGGCAGCATGACAGAGGCCAGAGGAGGGGACAGTGTGACAGAAGAGAGGGGAAAGCGTGACAGAGGCCAGAGGAGGGGACAGCGTGACAGAGGGAGAAGAGGGGGACAGAGGCCAGAGGAGGGGACAGCGTGACAGAGGGCAGAGTGAGAGGGAGCGTGACAAAGGGCAGAGGAGGGGGGAAGCATGAGAGGGGGCAGAGTGACTGGATGCAGAGGGGGCAGTGTGTCTGGATGTAGAGGGAGCATTTTTGCATACAATTAAATAAGTATTTCTGTTCCTGACCTAAATACTTATAAAAAAAAATTGACCCAACTACTTCTAATTCAGGACTGCTCAGTAATTATTTTGGAGGGGTGCCTTGAAAATATTATGGAGACTCTAAGGGTGCCACGAACTGCAAAAGTTTTGAAACCGCTGGTTTAGACATTTTGGGTTCTAAATTAGAGGTAGAAACTTTGGACGAATCTTCACATGTAGTCAGTGAAGTAAAAAAAGTCACCTCCAGCATACACTTGCTACAGGCTTCCATCCTCCAACCTTTTTTGGTAGTCACCTAGTATTCAGGAGGGCAACATCTGACATCGGTTTTATATGGGTCTGTATAGGTATGTTATAATATATTATTATTTATTAAATGTGAATACTGTTATTTTAATGATGGGGTTGGAGAAAGACTGGCAGTGGGAAGGTCTGATTGAGCGTGGTAGGGAATTCCATAAGTGGAGAGCAGAACGGGAGAAGTCTTGAAGCCAGGATTGAGAGGTGGATGTCAGAGAGGAGACAAGGCACAGGTCAGAGGTAATACCACTGACAACCTATTTGAAAAACTAAGGGATGTCATTGCAACATGGCTTATCCTGCTTGGACTCTCCTGAGGATATGTGATTTCTGATAACGCCACCAATATTGTTAGAGCATTACAGCAGGGAAATTCCATCACATACCCTGTTTTACTCACATAATCAACTTGATGGCACAGAAATTTTTAAAAAATGACAATGACATGCAAGCAATGCTGTCTGTATGTTATGAACTTGTCCTTAGAATTGCCCTTATCCAAGATGGCCAGGACTGTCTGATGAACATTCCATCTTGGATCTCTGTTATAAACTTGCCCTTTCAATAGCCTTATCCAAGATGACCGGGACTGTCTCATGTAGATTCCATCTTGGATCTCAATTCCTGTTTGGGCCTAGAAAAGGCACTTCCTGTTTTGAAGCCTTTGATTGAGTATTGTGTTTGTATCTGAACTTGATGCTTCCACAGAACCTTGCTTCCTCTTGTGATTTGGAATACAATTGTTTGATATTTCTACCAGACCTTTATCTGTCTTGAAACTGTGGATTCCACTTGCTGGATACTTGAGGTTTATATATATATATATCAAAATAAATCCTGTTTACTACAGAACTACCTGACTATTGGGTTCCGTTTGTGATACCAGAAGTGTGACACTGTGTCTCGAAATATTTAGGGTCATTTTCGGGATTCTGCAACAGCATGTAGGAGAATGCGGCAACTGCAAGAAGAATATAATTTAGGGGGAATGTACTTTAGTCCAGTGCAGTTGAGAATTCTTTCCCTGTTGTGCAAGGTGCTGAAACCACTCGAAGTAGTCACCTGTGAAGAGAGTGCAGACACTGTTAGCTTGAGTCAACTGATTCCCCTAATTAGACTTTTTGAAAAGCAGCAAGAGAAATTAAAGGAGGAAATGAAACAAAGCAATTCCGCTAATTATGTTGAACTTGTAGATTAAGTACTTTATTCGCTTCGCCAGGATCCAAGAGTTATCAACATCATTACATTTTGGCAACTGTGCTTGATCCTAGGTTTAAGAGCTATGTCTTTTCTTTCTTTCCAACTGACTCAGATCTCAAGAGATGCAATGAGCTCCTGGTCAGGAAGCTCAAGCTCAAGTGGTACTTGACACTATGATTTCTCCTCCTTCAGTTCCTCTGGAAATTGCTGCTATGAAAAAAATAAGCTTCCCAAGACACCCAGTGGTGATAATGAGTCTGCACAACAATTTTTTGACATTTGGTCTGGTCTAAAAGAATTGCTAAAAAATTGTGACAGCTCTTTCATAAAATGAACTACAAATTCCATGTGGAAAGACATTACCGGCAATTACATTAAAGTACATGGACTTCTGTGATGGTCGATTCCATCTGGGATGAATTAGTATTGTTTGAGGATGATGTACACACTGATGAGGGTGAATATGATGACAGTGTAGATTGCAGGTACTGAGATCTAGCTGAGAGAAGGGAGCTAGCTGATGCTGGTATGCTTGGTAATATTTTGGGTAGAATTGTATATTGGCAATTTTATGTTTATCCTCAGTAAACTTTCACTTTTATTAGAGTGATGTTTTTTCTTTACAAAGGTACAAGCATTTTATTTACATTTTTGTTTCCCTGACTTAAAACCACTATGCACTTGAACATAGAATTTAGCACATGAGGTAGAGGAATTAGTATCATCATGACTGAGACTGGAGAGTGACAAGAACAATGTCACTGGAGACTTTTAAGAACACTGACAGTCCTATTATTACAATTTCTGTTTCAGCACAGAACCCTGCCACCTCTCCTGTTTATGATTGAGCTAAGGTACAGTAAAATGTAACTGCAGATTTAGACCAAGACTGCCAGCCCTATTATTTCTATTTCAGCAATGACAATTAGCAATGGAGCTCTCCTCTTTGTGTGTTACCTATATAACACTGGACATTATGGGACTGCAGATTTAGAAGCACTGGAGCTCTCCTGAATGTCTCTGTAGATTATGAAGAACACTGCTACCCCCTCCTCTTTCTATTCTACCTATGAAGCTGCCCCCCTGCTCTACAGACTGTGCTACCCCTTCTGTGTCCCTCTGCAAAATTGCGCTTGATCGCCATGGAGGGCGGGTACTTATAGAATCCAAAACTCGCAAGAGTTTCCTTTTTATGTGTGTGTACCCTCTACGCCATTGGGCGCATATCTGTGCACATGAAAGGGTCATAAACCTCATGGTTAAGGTCAAGCCTCATGGGTTAGGGTACAACGGGTGTTGACTCAGGAAATCTTAATTGACTCTCTAAAAAACTTGACTAACTAAACACATACACACACACACACACACACACACATTCACAAGTAAAGTCAACAAGCCGCAGTACTATGTGCAACACAATAGAAGATGGATGTCATTAACAGTGCAATATCACTTTAGAAGGCAATAGGTAGATAATGAGAATACAGTGTAGTTAAGAAGCTATCATTAGCTCAAATATGATATTGCACGCGGCTCAATGAAACAAAGGTGAGGCCATGTAGCAAAATCTTGTCTTCCTGAACTTCTTTGAGAAAATAGGGCATGTAGTAACAATTAGGGTTTATACGCTGTAAGAAAATATACATTTGTACACTGGATCTAAGGAATTGAATACTGGTGATGTGGATGAGATGGCGACGCTAGCACAAGATGTAAGTGTACACTCTAGAACAGGGGTGATCAACCTGTCAGAGGCCAAGATCCAAAAAATAAATCTATAGGTACTACAAAGAGCCAATTTTATCCTTTAAATGTGTGTGCATCTACATAGACCCATTAAAAACATGTGCATACATACTAACCACACATCCATTGAAAATATAGACTAAGCAAAAAAGAAAATATCCAACAGTGCCAAAATGTGCAGAATAATCATATAATCAGCACAGCTCTGCTCTGCACAGCGGAGAAGGTTTCAAAGGGCTACTTATAATCTCTTCACAGTAGCTCACAATGCTACTGCATCCACAATGCCTCAGATCTCTTAACGTGCCTCTCTGATCTCTTTACATGCCATCGGATCTCCCCAAATGCGATCACATCTCTCCACATGCCCCTCTGTCTCCCCATATGTCATCAGACCTCTCCACAAGCCATGAAATCTACCCACATGCCTCAGAAATGCCCATCAGATATTTGCACAAGCCCATTAGATTCCCTTATTGCCACCACATATCCCTACATGCCCCTTACATGCTCATCAGATCTCCCCACATGATATTATACCTCTCCACACAAATCAGACCTCCCCATCTGCCACCAGATTTCACCACATGACCCCTACATGCTATCATGCCTTCCTACATGCCCATCAGCCTCCCCACATGCCACCAGACCTTACCACATTCTCCTTCAATGCCATCAGACCTCTCTACATGTCCATCAACCTCCCCACATGACATCAGATGTCTCCACATGTCCCTTTAATGGCTAAGCCTCCCCACATGCCATCAGATCTACCCACATTCCTCATACATGCCATCAGACCTCCATACCTATCCCTTACATGCCCATCAACCTCCCCCTATGCCACCAGACCTACACACATTTCATCAGATCTCCCCGAATGCCATCACATCTCTTTACAGAATCTTCACATGCTACCAGATTTCACTTGCTCCTTACTTGCCCATGAGAGGATGGAGGAAGATCACACTACACTCTCTCCTTCTCCTTCTCTCTTTGGATTGTCTGTGACACTGTGACCTGTGATAGGTACATTAAATATGCAAAGCCTCGCAATGAGGACACACTCTAGCCCCCTTCCGCAACCAGTCTCAATGTTAAATCAATAACTCTCACGTTAAATAACTAGGCCTCACTCCCTGCAAACAGCCTTGACATAAAATAATAGTATTCACATTTACTAAAGAAACATATTCCTCCCAAAGTCATTAATTGATAGCATGTACATTTAATAAATACACATAACCCCCCCTGCCCAAGCAGCCCAGACAATAATTAGTATTTGCATGTAATAATTAAACCTGTTGCACTCCCTAAAAAGCTCTAACACTAAATATTAGCATTCTCTGTGAACAAAAGCGACCCTTCTCCCCAGACTCAGCCACACATTACATTATTAGACCCAAAACTACCCTAGCATTAAATTATACTATAGGCACCAGTGGTGCATTTAGATAGATAGCTATAGATAATATATATATATATATATATATATATATATATATATATAATTTTATTATTAATAGCAATGGAACCAACAAATAAACAGTCATATTATGTCACACAGTAGTGCCTCAGTTCAATTTAATGTCCTCTCCTCATCCCTCTCCCTTCATCCCTCACTGTTACAATGACAGGCTGCCGCTGTGCTAACCTGTGGCCAAAAACAACAATGGCTGGCTCCTGAGTCTTTTGTCCTGCTCCTCTGGGTGGCAGCTCCTCCTCCGTGGGCAGGTCTTCTTCCACATCACACGTCACTGCCGACAACAAGGTGCAGAGAGCCGCGTCTCGGCTCTCTGTAAGTAAAATCGCTCCGGACGAACGGTCTTCTGCTGCTCCCAGGGCTGGTGCAAGGGTTCTCGGAGCCCTAGCAAAGCTTTAACTTTACACCCCCTATACTCACTTCCCAGTGAGTGTATATCTCACATTTGAGATTTGTAATGTAAAAATTATAACTCTTACCTCCTCCTTGCTGACTGGCTGGCAAGGTTGTAGTTCAGATGCACGGATGTCTGATGCAGAATGCTGTCCCAACTCTACTGCTGCCCAGGAGCAAAAGCAGGATTTCTAGAGTGGGAGTTTTCAAGTTAGATTTTGGAACAAAGCAATAAGAAAGCTTGTCACAATAAGACAGCAACAGACATTTATTTTGATGATTTATTTGATACCTTATCATTATGACACCATAATATCCAAATATCTCACCAGTGTACCTGCATATGACCTTCACTGTACCAGGTGTACCATATAATATATAATTTAGAAGCTCAAGGAGAAAAGGCAGTTTATATAAGTGAGCAAAATTATTGTATTATTCCTCCAGGTTACTTGTGTTTTGACCTTTTTAGAAGGACATGTGCCTCACCACCTACCTTATTATTTGCCAACCAGAGATCTCTCTGGGTGAAGTGAAAAAAATTCTTACTTGATGTAAACTTTTATAGAGGTCTTTAAATTGGATCCATTGCTGATCTTTGAAGATTGTCCACAGATCTTTAAAATGAAGTTTTAGAATATGCTCAGTGTGGAGATAAATAAAACCTTGACAATTTTTCTGTGTGTGTAGCACTTTCATCAGAAGGTGAAAAAGAGAATGTCCAATCCCTATTTAAACAGGTTGTTACCAATCAGTGATAATACATTATTAGACAAAGCATCTAATGCATACAAAAGACTGATCGAAGTGCTTAAAATATAAATGATATAGAATAATGTTTAAACTTATTAAATAAATGTATCTATGGTGCTGATGTAAAACATTTCATAATTTGTATTAATACATAAATGAATTGATCTAATAAAGTAACTTTATATTTATTTATGTAATAGTGATTACAACACAAGTTGAATAATTGTTATGCCACGTTGTGGCTCTAAATCCCAATCTTCAGCTAATGATTTCAAAGCAGTTATATGCAGGTATAGCTGCCACAAAATAGGCTATACACCAGATGAATAAATTACTGGTTCGCTAATTCATACATGCCGTTTGTAACAACAAAAAAAAAAGTAAGAAAATAAATCAGTTTATCTTTAGTGCAGCCCGTTATAGATAACCCACATAAATTCAGGGTTGAAATATTCAGTGAAGTGGAACGCAGTGTCCGGTTACAGACAACACAATGATCTGGTTGTGCAGCTAAGTTTCAAAAGAGAAGAAGTAGTTAATAATAATATTCAGTAACCCTTCACTGCACTTACCTCCTCCTGCTCTTTTTGCTGCTCCGCTCCGTGCTCTCTGCACTTTCCGGCTCTGCTGCCCCTGCAGATGATAAATAGCACTGTGCTGTGCACATAATTCACAGCATAGAGAGCGGGATGGGGCATGAGCCTTGCCGCATGACACATCATCCTGGTGCCACTAAAATCTCTGCACTAGCCTGGTTGCTCTGCCCCACCAATGAAGTAGGTGGGGCTATCAAGAAGCTGGGCCCACCCGTGAATAGTCCGGCTGCCCGGCAGGCCAGTCCGACATTGCATATACGTCTTTAATCTAAACTTTACTTAATACAAATTCTAGATGATGTAAGCTCATTTTGCTGATAGCAGTTTGCACTGTCTTAAACATAGTTCAGTTTGTCACGACACTACTCAGAAAGGACACCAGCAAGGAAACTTTGGGCTTTACTGCAAAGTACCCGCAGGTCAGGGTTCACAAAAAAGCCCTACTAGGCAGCAGGGCATATCATAAAGTAAGGCCATTGACAGATAGTGATCATGGCAGGAGATGTTAGTTGTTAACAAGAAGACTACCCATGGTTAGGACAGCAAGAGATCTTGGGAAGTTAGTAATATAGTTTAGCAACATTTCATACAATTTGAGTTTTGAAACAAGAAACTTTGCAGAGGTATCAGTGATGTAATATTTCACGTCTGCCTTTGCTTTGCCATTCCATAAAATGCCATTTGGCACTGTATTTAGAAATTCACATTTGTCAAATTTACAATATATGAATAGAGAATGCACTGTATTTTTTAATTTGCAGAATTTATAGTATATGTATAAAGCTGGGATAAAATGGCCAATTCATTCTGCTGTATTGTGTGATTGGGTAGAATAAGGAGCAAATTTCGCTGGTGCACGGTGCAACGTTTAGTGGTCAAATGCAGAAGGTGAACATTTAGCGGAACAGTTCAATTGGCATACTTTAAATACATCACTGCTATCCCATTATTGATTATTGTCTAACACAGATATTTAGAGGTTTTAATATCATACAGACTTCAAGGATTTCTCTCTCAATTTACTCGGTAGAAGTGTGTCCCTGATGGGATGTATGTCTCTACACTGGTTGCGTGTTTTCTACTGACTCCAATATAAAATACTTTTACAAACCTACAAGACCATCAACAAAGCTGCACCAACAAACATCTCCTCTCTTGTCTCAAGATGTCTCTCAACTCGGCAACTCCGTTCTGCACAAAATCTGCGTCTCTCGTCCACCCTCATTACATCCTACCATTCCCGGTTACAGGACTTTTTTCGGGTTGCACCCACTCTATGGAATTCTCTCCCTCAATAAGACTCTCCTCTGGTCTACAAACTTTCAAGCTTTCTCTGAAAACCCACCTCTTCAGGCAGGCTTATAATATTCCTCAACCACCCTCTTAACCTCACTACATTATCCTATTACCACCCATTGCACAATTTCACACAAGACAACTACCCCTTGACCAACATTGTTGTGTGACAGGATCATTTAGCTTATGAGTCACGTTTACCTTTGCAGTCTGGCTGGGCCAAAATGCAAAATGTAGACTTAGCCTCATGTGTCAAACTCCCATTGTCCCATAGATTGTAAGCTTGCGAGCAGGGCCTTCTCACCTCTTTGTCTGTTTTACCCAGTTTGTTTTGTTTATGTCCCCAACTGTAAAGCGCTATGGAATATGCTGGCGCTATATAAATAAATGATGATGATGAGTAACCATTTTGGCTTCTACAAGAGCTTGAGAAATAACATTGCACATGTCATTTCTATTTTTTTGTGATCAACAAAGAAAGAAATTATAAATAGTTTCAACAAAACTCAGGAAAGAGGAATTATGTTTCATTAATTATGTTTTTACTTTTCTTTTTGCCTTTATAACTATTTCTTCTACCAGACAATATTTATCTGAAAAATGATGACATTTATAAAATAGTCAATCAGGTAGGCTAATAGAATCTGATTCAGGAGGAAATTGATGATCTGAACTGAAAACATCATTCATTTATCTTCTGTGGTTATGTTGATACAAAAGTGTAATCATCATGCTAAAAAGTAGCACACATTTCCTCATTGGAACATTTTCAAACATAAATATAGTGGGCAATACAAAGCAGAAAAATGTTTTAACATCTGCAAAGCATAGTTGCAGATCTAAACTGATAATCTATGTTTACCTTTACTAAGTCTACTTAAAACATTGCATGATGGATTTTGCTTTAAATACTGGTATTTGGATGCAATCTTTTGGATCAGAAATTATTTGCTTAACACAGCAGAGAACAAATTATATTTACATTGTTGTTGTCTAGAATTAGCATCTGTTAACATAAGTAGTATAAAACCCATCACATCTTCTGCTCATTGCTCCATGTATTTCCTTGCTAAAGCTAGCTACATACAAATGCTTAAATCAAACACAAAACCATTAACACATTAATTAGCACATTTTTGTTGATGCTGCATGATAACCTTTAACGATGCAACTAAATAACCAATCTAATCTCTTAGACCATACTTTGTTGCGTTCATTGCTACACTAATTTTAGTATATTCCTTAGAAATTCACAACACATAAGTAAACAAGCTGTCACTCCGCGAGGACCTCAATGCATAGGACACTCTAAAACATGCTATGTTACACCTAAATTTTAATATGATAGCTTATGGTTCATGCCTACTCCACCCATGTGAATGCAGTGCAAACTCATAATGAATTGCCAGCTCCACTATTGTTGTTCATATCATTCCTTTCTAGAGGAAAAGCAAATTGTGTTCAAATAGAGAAGATAATATATAATGAATTCAGGCTCTAGGAAGATCATAAGCGTCTTAGCACAGGAAAAAAGCAATTGGTAAAAGAATAATGTTGTTCAACCACTACAATCACTGGTGAAGTGGAATATATATTAAATACTAAGGGTAATACTATCAGAGATATCTGTAAATGTATATACTGTAATGTAACAGTTTTACAGTGAGTATGACTGAAGTCTGAGATGAAAGGTCCAAAGTTAGTATACAGTCAATTGGGTTGACAGGCGTTCTGTCCACGTCTCTACTGCTTCCTTGCTTCAGTTTCCTCTCCTGCAATTGTCTTTGAAAATGCTTATACAAAGTGCATTGTGAAGTAAAAAAGACAAGGAATAATGAAGTATGCTTTAAAATTCTAAGAGCACTCACAAAGAATTGAATAGAATCAGCATCTGAAAGATTGTCAGACACTGTATTATTCTTCCCTGTGTAGGTATTCTTTTCTGGGCTGTTTCTTCATACAGGTATATCAGAGTGACTCTCATGAATGAGAATGAGATACAAGTGGTAGGATGGTAGAGTGGGTGTGGAGTAGGCATGTCCAAATACAATTTGTCTCCTGTCAAGAGACTGAAGGTTGTGTTGTGGTAATATTCCCACATAGTTCATTTAAAAGTCTGTGTAGAGGAGCCATCAATTCTATCAATTCAGTGGTGTGTTAGACTCCTTGTTAGCCCTTTTATCTTATGGTGAAGGCCAGATCATGATAACTGAAGGAAATAGTCTACATATATTTCAGATAAACATAGTAACTGTTAACCTTGGTGGGCATTAAAACAAATCTAATGTCATTAAATACAGATAATGGTTGTCATACTTAGTGCCCTCACTAATGAGTAAAAATGTAAATATGTACGTGGGTGACATATATGCACATAGGCAAATTATGTACAGTAAAATATATTTTAAAAAAAGCTGAACAAATAACAATATATACACACTCCGGGCGTTCGGCTTCCATAACCGAAGCCTGGCGTGCTTACCTGCTCCCTGCTGACAGCTCCTCCATCCCGGCTGGCCGCCATCTACCCTCTACTGCCCTGTCATTTGCTTCCTAATTTGGCTCCAACTACAAAAGGCATCTCCTTCAGGAACTCAGTGCCTTTTCTTTTGGTCACCTACCTCTAGGTGTTAGACATGGCTCCTCTTACCTCCTGTATACCTCCTCCATTCTAGTGGCAAATCCGCACACTATTGCACCTCCTGTGTTAACTCCACCAGTCCAGTGGTATCATCCTGTCATCAGCAAGCTATCGCTTCCCCTGTGTGCCTTTCCAATCCTGTGGCCTACCCCGCTCTCCAGAGCCTGCTCTTCCATATTCATATTTCCCATTAGTTCCTGTCATCCTCAGTATGTAACCTGTGGAGCAGATGCCACTAAGACCAAACCACCTTGCGGGGGTCCCTGGTGAACACCATCTGCCCATTAGATTCTGTGCCTTGCTGGAAGTAGCGATCCAATTCCTACGGAACTGTGACAATGTATAGTTGACTCGGTACATAAAATGAAGCTAGCAAACTCGCTGATGTATGTGCTGTCATGGAGAAATATTGTTTAATTGACAATAAAGGCCCCTTGAGGGATTATATAGGATAGATATGAGAACTATTAAGTGACATAGTGGTTCAGTGAATTACTCAAACAGTTAGGTCACCAGTGAGGATTGACAACAATGCGGGTTTAATTCACCATAGAAAATAGTAATGATGTATGTCATCAAGTGTGAGCAGCCATTAAAAAAATGTAGTAAGAGTATAAATATAAAATTTTCAGGGTAGTGGATCAAAATGTGTAAATTAGTTGGGTTGGTGCATGTCACATAATCCATCGGTACAAAACATATTATGGCTAGTCTGTCTAATAAACTTGAATCTTATCATAGCCTAAGTAACAAACAAACTGCTGCAGCAGTTGGATATGAATGTTAGTAACAGGGGGTGACATAAACCTGTTTGATTGTATGTAGGAAGGAAATGTAATGATATCAGCAAATTTCAATGGCATCTGTGGATGGTTTAACCATCCTGCTATGTGACATACGACATTGCTCAGGGTCAATAATATGATTTGTTGGGTAAACAACATGAGTAGTTAATCCCAATATGTGGTGAAGAACATGTATTATGTGAATTATGGGTTACATTGTAAGTGGTGTTCCGGATGTATCAGAGTATTGTAATAGAAATGGACTGGTAGTTAATAGATCAATTTGGAAGAAATGGATCATCCAGGTTTCTGGTGTTGTGGGCTGTACAGTGTTAGCTAAGGGGACCCCCAGAAGCATGTAAATGATGGACTTGGGTGGATTGGTAAAGGAGAACTATGTAGAAAGTTAAGCTCATATAAGTGCCTCTAGGGTCTTCTTAACCAAAGTTTGTACTTCAAAGCCCATGTTTAGGTCTTTTGGTGCTAGGGTCTTTAGATGGTTTATCTATTTTGTCTCCTCTGTAATAATTCTTTGTTCTAGTCACACCCACACACCTCTAATCTTCCCTGACTTTCTGTATCCCCACAAAGCGTATGCCAGTAGGAACGCAATTGTAAAAATGTTTCAACTGGTGGTGAAAATTGTGCTGTTCAAAACCTTGCCTGATTTATCTAATATGCTTACCTATTCTTGTCTTTAAAGTTTTATTTATTCTTCCTACTTACTGCATATGACATGTGCATTCATAAGGATATATTAGTCCTTTAGAGTCTCAAGTGATAACACTATATATGGAGCCTGTTACATTTGATCTGAAATTGGAGGTGTCCTTTGATTGTGTGTACTCTACGTGTTTGCAGCTGCTGCATTTGCCAAACGGTTGAAGCCTCTTGTGCTTGTGATGAAGTTTCCCATGTTGGTGGTCCGTTTTTTAAATGGTTCTTGACTAGTTGTTGAAGACAGGGGAGTTTTCTAAAAATTATGCGTGGATGTTGATTCAGGAAGGATTCTTGCTAGGGCATCGTCCTTCAGGAGTATGTGCCAATGTTTTCTGATAATGCTCTTTATGTTACCACACATGTTGTACTTTTTTTATCTTGGTATTTTATTTCCTATACTGTAGTGCGCTTCTATCCAAATACATGGAGTCCTTAAATGCTTTCTCTACTGCATCTTTATTGTACCTATTTTATAAGAACTGTTGTTGTAGCATCATTCTTTGTGTGCTGTAGTCATCAATGTTGGAACAATTGCATTTTATGCATTTCAATTGACCTGTTGGTATGCTCAATAGCAAATTGGGAGTATGGTTACTTGTAAGAATGTAACTCTTGACACCTACGGGTTTATGGTATGTTTTGGTGACTATGGTCTTGTTTTCTATCCTGATGTTTAAGTCTAGGAATTATACCTGTTGCCTATAGTTGGTAGGGAAGACTAGGTTATTTGTGTTGTGGTTTAAATAATTGGAGAAGGATCATAGTGACTCTTACATGCCTTTCCAAATGAAAACCATATGATCAATGTATCTGCGCAGAGGACCAGTATTGCTCTGAATTGGTGGTCTTACCATATGTGGTCCATTTCTCATCTGTTCATAGACAGATTGCCATAACTCAGTGCAAATCTGGTCCCCAACATTGTGCCTTTCAGTTGTAAGTAGTAGTGATCCCCGAACTAAAAATAAATATGTTGAATAATGTTGGAAGATGTGATCCGCTAAATATATTTTCATTAGTCAAGATGGCCTGGCACACATTCATTTCAACACTGGTAACTGTATACCACGGCCCATGCTGCATATGCACCAATTTGCAACCAAGTATATGTATCCATTTGCAGTTCATCCACGGAAGCCTGAGAGATTGAGATAGAGCTGAGTGATTCACCCACAGTTATGACAAAGGTAAATGTAATGGAGAAATACACCACCACCTACCAGGCAAACAGGGGTTTACTCTTATTTTTCTGCAAGTTTCTATTAAAAAATGTTTTGGTTTCAGTATTTCAATATTTTAGTAACAGTGGTCAAATAGTTAGGACTTTTTATGTTTTAGGCAGGTTACATTTGGTTATCATTGCTTGTTATAATCATTTTCAGGTCAATGATAACTGTGTGGGTTAAACTTGTCCTACCATTGCTGTGTCTTATTTTCCACAGAAAATGGATTATGCACTATAATTTTTACCCCTTTTTGTTCCCAAATGTTCAAATAAAGGTTATGCCTGATGGGACCCTCTCTCATTTAGATAACCACCTCATGTTTCTGCCTTATATGTGTATAAGATATCATACATACTTTAATTAAGTGCCTATAAAGTGTAAAATGTCTACAGAAATGAATGGGAATTAAAGGCTGAAAAAAACAATGGGCCAGGGACCCAGAGCAAGATTCAGTGGTCAAGATCATGGAAAACTGGAGTCAGGAGTTGCAATTTGATATATCTGCTTTATTTGATAGGTATGGGTAGGGAGTTAGTGGAGATGTAAGCATGAGGAGTAGTGATTCTCTTTTCTTGAGCTGAACAAGAGCTACTGGAATTGTTGTGCCCTTTGAGGGCCTGCTATAGAGGTATGGTAACTGATGCTGTGATCATGTTAGTACATTTGGATAAAGAAATAAGAAGTGTCACTGAAAAATTGAGCCATGATGGGACGCAGAATGTCAATGCAAGAGGGAAGAAGGAATTCTAACAACTAATGTTGCTGATGGTTGAAAGGGATAATCTCCTCCTGGAGTTAAATGCAGGACAGGAAATTGTGCTATATACACTTTTTGGATAATAGAAACTTTGTTTCATTGTTTTAAAACTTCTTTGCAGTACAGCTGTGTGAGTACAGTCTCCATACAGGGGAATGCACAGAAAAAAAGTAGTAAATGGAGTGGTTAATGCACTAGTAGAATCGGACTGGTATTGTATGAGCCGCTAGTTGGATGAGGTTTAACCACTGCCTCTAATAACTGTATATAATTGGTATAGCTGCACTCTAATAATGACCAGACTAGGGATATGTGTGTGTGTGTTGATATTTGTGCATGCCCATAATAGGCAGATATCAGATCAGTTATTGTCATAAATTGTGGACAAAGATGCAACAGAAACATATACCAAGCTGCATAAATAGCTATCATATGCAATGCAATGGAAGTAATACAGACCACCGCCCCCCCCTCCCTCCCCCCAATACCCCATCTTATCATACCCCATCTCATCAACTGCACAAGTACCCGTTCAGCCATTTACACTTAACGGTAGATCCTCTATCTAATATAATTCCCACAGACCCCAGTCCTCCCCCAGACAGCCACATCAGGTGCCGCATAATCTATTTGAATCCAGCAGCACGTCATGTTCTGCTGCATCCAATCATAACCAAGAGGACACTATTAGTATCAGCAAGCACACTCCCTTCACTCACTCCTTGAGAAAGTCCGGCAAAATCACACATGCGTAATCTGACAACTTGTTCCAGCATTACACATCAATGATCGGGCTATCATTTCATCTACAAGATTGTAAGTATAACATAAATAAATGTTATAAAGCTTGCTTGGCGTTACTTCACTATGTGAAACTTTATTGTTCCCACGAGCTGTGAATCTGCGCATATCTTAGTTCCATCCACAGAGAAGTTCTACGGGGAGACATACCGCAACCACACACAGGGACCATCACGGAGCAACCACATCCAGCAGACAGTCCAAGACTTGAATAACACTCAGCACCTGAGTTCACTCATCCACCAACTTTGATCTGACGAGCGCGATCACCGCTGCTTTAAGGTCATTATCTAACCCTCACACGAACAGAGAACCCCAGAGCCTCATTGCATATCCACTTGTCAAGGTGTTAAGACGCTGCAACGAGGCCCAGTTTTTCCACCTATGGGCTATATTTAAGAAAGCACGGTAGTGCACTATCGTGCACTTACCGTGGAAATCAGCTCCCGATGTGCCCTCCGCAAATTTATTAAAGGTGCATCGCAGCAGATATCATGGATATCTGCTGCTTTGCACTCCTGATCGTTTTTGCGAGCAGTCACCATTCAACAGAATGGTGACTGCTCCTGGCCACAATCTAACAAGTTCCGAAAAAATGTTTTTTTCGGGAACTTGTTGTGTTAATGTACGCCAGCTGAAGCGTACATCATCCGAAATGCTGCTAAAACTGTTGTTCTTGGTTATGTCCAGCTCTGCTCCGGAGAGCAGAGCTGGACAGCGCATGGGCAGGGAGTGATCTTGTGATCCCTCCCTGTCACAGCCTCAAGCTCTCCGGATGGCACATGCGCAGTAGCATGAAGAACTGAAAGTAAGCCGAAGAGGAGGAGATCCAGAGCCAGCGCGACAGAAGAGGCAGTGGTGAGTATGGTTTTTTTTTATCACAGAAACAGAAGTTTTTCAGAACTGCTGTTTCTGTGATCCATTTTTCATAAATTTGAGAAATACATCAATCCTTATCTATGCGATAAGGATTGATAAGTATTTCTCGTTTTGCCCGATAAATGATAAATGTGCCCCTAAACCTGTAGAGGTCTGCACCTCGATTGCAAATGGCCATCACCTGGGACTATACAATTCACATTGTTGACACCAGATGTCTATCACATTACACTTACCTTCACCATTACTTCCATTGCATTGCATATGTTACCTATTTATGCAGCTTGGAATATGTTTCTGTTGGATCTTTGTCCACAATTTATGACATTAACTGATTTGAAAACTGCCCATTTTTTGGCACGCAGAACACAAATATAACCACCCACACATCCCTAGTCTGATCATTATTAGAGCGCAATTGTACCAATTGTATACAGAGAAAGCGTGCCCAGTTTAAAAACCTACCCTGAACTTCTTGTTACAACTGAAGGACATGTTACTGAAACTGCATGGACACTAGGAATGTGCACCGGCGACTTTTGGTGTCTCGTGTTTTGTGTTTTGGATTCGGATTTCCGCGATGTTTTGGGTTCAGATTTGTTTCGCAAAACACCTGCCGAAAGGTTTTGGTTCGGATTTAAGGTTTTGGATTCGGATTTTTTTTGAAAAAAGCATAAAAAGTTAAAAATTCAAGTTTTTGGGCTTATTTTCACTCCTACGCTATTATTAACCTCAATAACATTCAATAACAAGCATTTCCACAAATACACTGTGTATTCTGAACACCTCACAATATAGTAATTAGTCCAAAACGTTGCAACGAGGTATCTTTCTGGACTGCGTAGTGGAGCGGGTCACCACAATATAATAAGAAAACCATCAACTGGTCTTAATCGCACCAAAAAATGTACCTGGACTGCGTAGAGGAGTGGTCACCACAATATAATTTAAAAACCCTGAACTTGTATGATTCGCACCAATAAATGTATCTGGACTGCGTAGAGGAGTGGTCACCACAATATAATAAGAAAACCATCAACTGGTCTTAATCGCACCAAAAAATGTACCTGGACTGCGTAGAGGAGTGGTCACCACAATATAATTTAAAAACCCTGAACTTGTATGATTCGCACCAATAAATGTATCTGGACTGCGTAGAGGAGTGGGTCACCACAATATAATTTAAAAACCCTGAACTTGTATGAATCGCACCAATAAATGTATCTGGACTGCGTAGAGGAGTGGTCACCACAATATAATAAGAAAACCATCAACTGGTCTTAATCGCACCAAAAAATGTACCTGGACTGCGTAGAGGAGTGGTCACCACAATATAATTTAAAAACCCTGAACTTGTATGATTCGCACCAATAAATGTATCTGGACTGCGTAGAGGAGTGGTCACCACAATATAATAAGAAAACCATCAACTGGTCTTAATCGCACCAAAAAATGTACCTGGACTGCGTAGAGGAGTGGTCACCACAATATAATTTAAAAACCCTGAACTTGTATGATTCGCACCAATAAATGTATCTGGACTGCGTAGAGGAGTGGGTCACCACAATATAATTTAAAAACCCTGAACTTGTATGAATCGCACCAATAAATGTATCTGGACTGCGTAGAGGAGTGGGTCACCACAATATAATAAGAAAACCATCAACTGGTCTTAATCGCACCAAAAAATGTACCTGGACTGCGTAGAGGAGTGGTCACCACAATATAATTTAAAAACCCTGAACTTGTATGAATCGCACCAATAAATGTATCTGGACTGCGTAAAGGAGTGGGTCACCACAATATAATTTAAAAACCCTGAACTTGTATGATTCGCACCAATAATGTACCTGGACTGCGTAGAGGAGTGGGTCACCACAATATATATAATAAGAAAACCATCAACTGGTATGAAGAATCGCACCGAATAATGTACCTGGACTGCGTAGAGGAGTGGGTCACCACAATATAAATTCAAAACCCTGAACTTGTATGATTCGCACCAATAATGTACCTGGACTGCGTAGTGGAGTGGGCCACCACAATATATATAATAAGAAAACCATCAACTGGTATGAAGAATCGCACCGAATAATGTACCTGGGCTGCGTAGAGGAGTGGGCCACCACAATATATATAATAAGAAAACCATCAACTGGTATGAAGAATCGCACCGAATAATGTACCTGGACTGCGTAGAGGAGTGGGTCACCACAATATAAATTAAAAACCCTGAACTTGTATGATTCGCACCAATAATGTACCTGGACTGCGTAGAGTAGTGGGTCACCACAATATATATAATAAGAAAACCATCAACTGGTATGAAGAATCGCACCGAATAATGTACCTGGACTGCGTAGAGGAGTGGGTCACCACAATATAAATTAAAAACCCTGAA
This sequence comes from Mixophyes fleayi, assembly GCF_038048845.1. Classification (NCBI taxonomy): domain Eukaryota; kingdom Metazoa; phylum Chordata; class Amphibia; order Anura; family Limnodynastidae; genus Mixophyes; species Mixophyes fleayi. The sequence goes on from NC_134405.1 coordinate 226,182,321, forward strand.
CTTGTATGATTCGCACCAATAATGTACCTGGACTGCGTAGAGGAGTGGGTCACCACAATATATATAATAAGAAAACCATCAACTGGTATGAAGAATCGCACCGAATAATGTACCTGGACTGCCTAAAGGAGTGGGTCACCACAATATAAATTAAAAACCCTGAACTTGTATGATTCGCACCAATAATGTACCTGGACTGCATAGAGGAGTGGGTCACCACAATATATACAATAAGAAAACCATCAACTGGTATGAAGAATCGCACCGAATAATGTACCTGGGCTGCGTAGAGGAGTGGGCCACCACAATATATATAATAAGAAAACCATCAACTGGTATGAAGAATCGCACCGAATAATGTACCTGGACTGCGTAGAGGAGTGGGTCACCACAATATAAATTAAAAACCCTGAACTTGTATGATTCGCACCAATAATGTACCTGGACTGCGTAGAGTAGTGGGTCACCACAATATATATAATAAGAAAACCATCAACTGGTATGAAGAATCGCACCGAATAATGTACCTGGACTGCGTAGAGGAGTGGGTCACCACAATATAAATTAAAAACCCTGAACTTGTATGATTCGCGCCAATAATGTACCTGGACTGCGTAGAGGAGTGGGTCACCACAATATATATAATAAGAAAACCATCAACTGGTATGAAGAATCGCACCGAATAATGTACCTGGACTGCGTAAAGGAGTGGGTCACCACAATATAAATTAAAAACCCTGAACTTGTATGATTCGCACCAATAATGTACCTGGACTGCGTAGAGGAGTGGGTCACCACAATATATACAATAAGAAAACTATCAACTGGTATGAAGAATCGCACCGAATAATGTACCTGGGCTGCGTAGAGGAGTGGGCCACCACAATATATATAATAAGAAAACCATCAACTGGTATGAAGAATCGCACCGAATAATGTACCTGGACTGCGTAGAGGAGTGGGTCACCACAATCTAAATTAAAAACCCTGAACTTGTATGATTCGCACCAATAATGTACCTGGACTGCGTAGAGGAGTGGGTCACCACAATATATATAATAAGAAAACCATCAACTGGTATGAAGAATCGCACCGAATAATGTACCTGGACTGCGTAGAGGAGTGGGTCACCACAATCTAAATTAAAAACCCTGAACTTGTATGATTCGCACCAATAATGTACCTGGACTGCGTAGAGGAGTGGGTCACCACAATATATATAATAAGAAAACCATCAACTGGTATGAAGAATCGCACCGAATAATGTACCTGGACTGCGTAGAGGAGTGGGTCACCACAATATAAATTAAAAACCCTGAACTTGTATGATTCGCACCAATAATGTACCTGGACTGCGTAGAGGAGTGGGTCACCACAATATAACTTAAAAACACTGAACTTGTATGATTCGCACCAATAAATGTTTCTGGACTGTGTAGAGGAGTGGTCACCACAATATAATTAAAAAACCCTCCACGGGTCTGAATTCCCAAAAAAAAAGGTTGTGGACTGCGTAGTGGGGTGGCCCCGGTACACAATTTTTTACCGGGGCCACAATATTATTAAAAAACCCTCCACGGGTCTGAATTCCACCCAAAAAGTTTATGGACTGCGTAGTGTAGTGTTCCCCACAATATTATTTAAAATTTTTGCAGCAACAGTCAACGTTGTTTAATATCTGATACAGCTCTATCTGGACTGCATAGTGGAGTGGCCCCGGTACCCAATTTGGTACCGGGGCCACAATACCTCCTCCAACCATGGTACAGAGCATTCATCATTGAGATCCCATCAAGTATGTTAAAGACAGACAGGGTCGAAGTGTTATTGGTTGACTTTGTAAACCAAAAAACTGTCCCTGTTGCACATAGTCGTGCAATGAAGACTGACTTTTTCATTTAAAGGCAGCGTCTTTCAAGTGTAGTGTTTGTAAGTCATATTTTACTTTTGGTAAAATTTGTTTAATTTGTTCCTCTTGATGGTAACTACTAATAGAATTAAAGTATTAAATAGAAGCGGCAGTTCCTCTTTATGGGAATTAGTAATAGAATTAAAGTATTAAATAGAATTAAAGTATTAAATAGAGTGGTATAGAGTGGTAGTGTGGTATAGAGTGGCCCCCACAATATAATAATAAAACCCTCAACTGGTCAGAATTCCACCAAACAAGTATCTGGACTGCGTAGTGGGGTGGCCCCGGTACCCAATTTGATACCGGGGCCACAATAAAATAAATACACCCTCGACTGGTCAGAATTCCACCAAACAAGTATCTGGACTGCGTAGTGGGGTGGCCCCGGTACCCAATTTGATACCGGGGCCACAATAAAATAAATACACCCTCGACTGGTCAGAATTCCACCAAACAAGTATCTGGACTGCGTAGTGGGGTGCCCCCGGTACCCAATTTGATACCGGGGCCACAATACCTCCTCCAAGTTCCAAGTGTAGTGTTTATAACATCTTAACACTACACTAATTCTAGCACGTCAAAACCTCTTGTTTTAAATAATGACAGGGCATTTAACTTTTGATTTAATTTATTGAATTTGTTGGCATTTTCTTTTACTTTTTGAACATGGCAAACGACTGTTGAATGTTCACATAATGCCAAAAAAATAGAAAAATAGTTGCAAGATGGAATTGTCCTTGGGCCCTCCCACGCACCCTTATGTTGTTGAAATAGGACATGCACACTTTAACAAACCAATCATTTCAGTGACAGGGCCTACCAAACAACTGTGGCTGAAATGATTGGTTTATTTTTCCCCCCACACCAATAAAACAATTCATCTCTCCCTGTAGAAACTAAACAGGCTCTACTGAGGAAAGATGTCGTCCTCATCCTTAACCTCTGATTCCTCTCCCCCTACAGTGTGTACTTCCTCCTCCTCACACATTATCAATTCGTCCCCGCTGGACTCCACAACCACAGGTCCCTCTGTACTATCTGGAGGGCAGTGCTGTACTTCATTGAGGAATTGATTATTCATTTTTATAAACATAATTTTTTCAACGTTGTGAGGAAGCAACCTCCTTCGCCGCTCACTGACCAGGTTCCCCGCTGCACTAAAAACTCTCTCCGAGTACACACTGGAGGGGGGACAACTCAGTTAAAAAATAGAGCCAGTTTGTACAGGGGCTTCCAAACTGCCTTTTGGAGTTGTACCACGTCACTACCTCTAGTTAATTTAGATTGCAAGGCTTGTAAATATAAATACTTTGAAGATAAAAAAAGCAGGCTGCACAGACTGTGGAGCTAGAAAGTGAAATTAAATGGACCACGTTACTTTGGTGGCTATCTATGCCCCCCCCCCCCTCCCGCCATACACTTGTAGTTGAATATAAATAAAGCAGCCTGCATAGACTGTAGAACTAGAAATTCAAATATACAAAGAAATGGACAAAGGCAGTTTGGTATCTGTCTGCATCAGATCGCCTCTCCACTAGGAGTAAAATAGAAAACTATTCAGCCGTTATATAATCTAGAATATAAATAGAAATTGAGAAAGGCAATTTGGTATCTGTCTGCATCATAATCATCAACATCCTCCTCAGTGCCAGCTACATCAATATCCTCCTCCCGGTGTACAACATTCACACCTTCATTAGCCAAATCTGTAACTTGACTGTGGGTGATCCTTCCAGCATATGCAGAGGGCGTGCTGCAAATGCTGGATGGAGTCACCTCTTCCCGTACAGTGATGGGAAGGTCAGGGTTCACAACCAACAACACTCGCCTTGGGGATTTGTGATGTCATCTGTTTAGAAGGCAGAGTTCTTTGCTGTTTTGTTGTTGTTGCTGACAGCATAACTCTCTTAAATTTTTTGTAGGGGGGGAGGAGGAGGGCTTAGATCCTTTGGTGAAGCTGGACCACTAGTCATGAACACGGGCCAGGGCCTAAGCCGTTCCTTGCCACTACGTGTCGTAAATGGCATATTGCCAACTTTACGTTTCTCCTCAGATGATTTTAAGTTTCTCTTTTTGCTATTTTTTGAGAACTTGGGCTTTTTGAATTTCACATGCCCTGTACTAGGAAATTGGGTATCGGGCTTGCCAGACGATGTTGATGGCATTTCATCGTCTATGTCATGACTAGTGGCAGCAGCTTCAGCATTAGGAGGAAGTGGGTCTTGATCTTTCCCTACTTTATCCTCCAAATTTTTGTTTTCCATTATATGTAGCACAAGAGAGCATACCCCTAAGCCACACACACTCGGCAAAGCCTTTAAAAATTATATGCGGCACAGGAGAGTAGCACTGGACTTATACTGCTGAATTAGTGAACTTTGTAATAGCAGTACCACTGGACTTATACACTGCTGAATCAGTGAACTTTGTAATATCAGTACCACTGGACTTATACTGCTGAATCAGTGAACTTTGTAATAGCAGTTCCACTGGACTTATACTGCTGAATCAGTGAACTTTGTAATAGCAGTACTACTGGACTTATACACTGCTGAATCAGTGAACTTTGTAATAGCAGTACCACTGGACTTATACTGCTGAATCAGTGAACTTTGTAATAGCAGTACCACTGGACTTATACACTGCTGAATCAGTGAACTTTGTAATAACAGTACCACTGAACTTATACTGCTGAATCAGTGAACTTTGTAATATATCAGTACCACTGGACTTATACTGCTGAATCAGTGAACTTTGTAATATCAGTACCTCTGGACTTATACTGCTGAATCAGTGAACTTTGTAATAGCAGTACCACTGGACTTATACACTGCTGAATCAGTGAACTTTGTAATAGCAGTACCACTGGACTTAGACTGCTGAATCAGTAAACTTTGTAATATATCAGTACCACTGGACTTATACTGCTGAATCAGTGAACTTTGTAATATCAGTACCACTGGACTTATACTGCTGAATCAGTGAACTTTGTAATATATCAGTACCACTGGACTTATACTGCTGAATCAGTGAACTTTGTAATATCAGTACCACTGGACTTATACTGCTGAATCAGTGAACTTTTTAATATCAGTACCACTGGACTTATACTGCTGAATCAGTGAACTTTGTAATAGCAGTACCACTGGACTTATACTGCTGAATCAGTGAACTTGGTAATATAATATTGCAGTACCAATGGGCTTATGTACTGCAGGATTGATTTTGCAAATTTTGTTGTAATTAACTTTTTTTTAAAAAAAAATTTTGTATTTTTTTTTTATAACTTTTTTTTTATTTTTTAAACACTTGGGAATAATGGGGAAATAACTATGCCCTTAGAAGCACAGAGCACAGAGCACAGGACACAGGACCACTGGACCACTGGACTGAACAGGGCACAGCACAGGACCCAGCAGCACCACTGAACTCAAAATTGACAGAGCACAGCACACAGCACCACTGGACTTTTACTGTTGAATGTGTGAACTTGGTAACATTGCAGTACCAATGGGCTTATACTGCAGGATTGGTTTTGCAAATTTTGTTGTAATTTATTTTTTTTAAATTATTTATTTTTTGGTATTTTTTTTAATAACTTTTTTTTATTTTTTAAAACACTTGGGAATAATGGGGAAATAACTATGCCCTTAGAAGCACAGAGCACAGGACACAGCACCACTGGACTGAACAGGACACAGCACAGGACCCAGCAGCACCACAGAACTCAAAATTGACAGAGCACAGCACACAGCACCACTGGACTGATACTGCAGAAAACAGCACAGCACAGAACTAAACAGCACAGCACAGAACTAAGCAGCACAGCACGAGATCTACCAGGACAGAGGACCACCTAACACACCCTCCCTCTACCCTGATCAATGCCCGAGTGAAGATGCCGGCGACTAGCGGGGAATTTATAGGATCCGAGTATCGCGAGATCCGACAGCGGGATTATGACTCAGAGCCACGGTTTCAAGTTTTCATTTGGCGCCAATACCCGGATCTGTCTCGGATCTGACTCAGATCGGAAAGGTTCGGGTGGGCTCGGATTCACAAAATCCGAGTGCGCTCATCTCTAATGGACACTATGCCAATAACTAAAAAGAATGTTGCTCTTTCAGCATTATGATGGGGTGTGGTGTTGTACTATTTGAAAAGAGTTTTACATTCAATCAGGTACCCCATGCTCTCATACAAGCTAAATCTAAGTGTGCACATGAGGTTTGTAGGTACCCTATGCAAAGCTTCAGTCTATCATCCCTGATCCCCCAAAACCCTATTCACAGCCCTTTACACACACATAATTTTAGAAAATAAATGAATACAAATTCTGCTTTTATAATTAGATTTATACTGACTTAAACTCATAATAATTTATTAGAAAGGTTTAGATTTATATATGTTTTTTAGAACTGATGATGACTTTAGGCAATCAGAGATGTGCCAGTGTTGCCTTCTCTGTACTGTCACTGTCACACATTCAAGGTGGCACAGTGTCTCTGTATCTTGAATGCATCACACAGGCAAGATCATGGGTTGGTGAGTGCCCCCAGCCAATCAGTAGTCAGTTTGATGCAGGGTGGAATTTAAAATAGTCATGAGAACGCTTTTCTACACGTTGCTAACTGGCAATGTGTGACGATGTCCGGTGGCACACATTGCTGTTACGAGCCGCGGCGGTGCCCAGCCGCCGCGACTCACTCACCTGCGTCCCGGCCGTCGCTATGGCGACCGGGACGTCACTTCCGGCCCTGACCCGGTCGTTGCCGGGGCAACGAGAAGACGCTTCGGCGCTGCGTCCCGGCAATGAGAGGAAGCCGGGCGCAGCGCTCACCATATGTTCTAGCCTGTGGGCTAATTAATGCAGCCTATTAATTATGCTGGGGGCTGTGTCTAATTCAGAGCTAGGCTCTGATTGGTGGCCACTGGTATTTAAGGCAATGAGGTCTGCTGCCTCATTGCCGGTTATAGCTTCTGTGTTCCAGTCTGCTAACCTGCTAGTTCCTGTCCTGTATCCTGATATCTCTATTTGACTCCCCGTGTATGACCCTTGGCTTTGATTTGGACCTTGCTCGTGTTTCCTGTGACCCTGATCTTTGGCCTGTTTACCCGTTCTGCTATTTGCCTGTGACCCCTGACCTCAGCTTGTTCATCGATACCGTTGTCTGCTGCCGGCCCTTGACCTCTGCGTGGACCTGACTCCTTTTGCCTGGGTTCTCCCCAGCTGGTACGCACTTCACGACCCTCTGTCAGTCTGCGGCCCAGTCTGTCCCCACCATCAGGGGCTCCAGTGAACACCTGACTGGCAGAGTAGATTCCGGGTTGTGTTGTGCCGGCTGGAGGGGTTCCTAACAATTGCCAGATAATAGGGTACAAAAATATCTGTTAATTCACCAGACATTCTAGTAAGAACTTGACGAGATGTCTCTGCGGACTGTTCTGAAGACACATCATGTCACCTTACGGTTATTTGAATCTGCCCCTAGATGCACAGATGTGTGTTTCAAGTCCAGACTCCACTACCGCCTGTGGGCAAGTTACAGGAACAGGCTGTGGTGAAATCTTTGATGCAGTTGTTGATAAAAATCTAATATACAGTCAAGTCCATAAATATTTAGACATCAACACAATTCTCATATTTTGGGCTCTCTACACCACCACAATGGATTTGAAATGAAACTAACAAGATGTGCTTTAACTGCAGACTTTCAGCTTTAATTTGAGGGAATTTACATCCAAATCAGGTCAACGGTGTAGGAATTACAACGGTTTCTATATGTGCCTCCCACAGTACTCGATTGGTGTGTGATGTTCTGTATATTTAGACTATTTGGATAATTTAAATATATATCTAATTGATATAGTGAGTATTATATTAATGGTGTTTTAAGAATAAATGTTTTATTAATATTGAGATACTTATTTATTAAACTAATGTGTAAAGTGAAAATGCAACCACTGTTTGATTAAAACAGATAGTGATGTAACAATATGAAACTGTGAGAGAGATAATTATTCACTCATTTGTATTTGCAGAATATCATACTGATTTCGCAGATTATCAAGAGTTTTTATATTTTTTGTATGAATTGTACAAAATATGTAAAAAAAACAATGTTTTTTAATTTAGTGTTAATAGCACCTGCTATACTTATTTATCTTACCCTATAAGATCCTGTATTGTGAGCCTGTAGCTACCCCTAATGACGAAGGGAAATGCGGTGAGTGTCTGGCTCAGAGCAAGTGCTAATTACAACCTTTGTATATTCTTGGATGCTGTCAGCATTGCTTGTGTGGGTTTTTCAGGAATATACATCCTTGGCTGATTCATGCCTGCATGCATCACTCTGTATTCTGTTATTATAGTAAAAAAAAATGTAATAATTTTACAATATGGAAACGCCCCCTTATTCCATTAAGTTTTAGATTGATTATTCTCACGTGCACATAGGGTAATTGGAGGGGAAGAAGCAGGGATTAAAATCCGCTTGGTGACATTAATGAAAGGATGATTTCATATTCAATTGGAGAAGATCTGCTGGAGTGAACTTACAGAAATATATATTACTATTCTAACAAGTCCTTCAAGAGAGACTTTTTATAAGAAGCTATTTCTGCACTATATTTCTGTTTGACTTACACAAAATACAATAATATGAAATAAAACACAATAATAAACACCTTTTTATTTGCCTTCAACATGGGGGATAATTTCAAGCATACAGATATTTTTATACAACAAATAATTTTTTCTGTTATTTTGAGTAATTCATCCGCATACACAATTTAACACATATTAACAGAATCTCGCCCTTATCAACCAATGACCCCACCCCCTATTTCAATCTTGCACATGTACACTAAACCTCATCATTAGCAGGTCACCAAAGCTTCTAGCATCCACTAGGGGTGAAGTTTGTGAGGAACATCTCACCAGAAGCCTGTCCTAAATGGAAAGTCGTTATGATCAGGTAATTAACAAGCTGTGTAGTGGTATCGCGTATTGAAGTTACTTTAATTAAGCTTTGTTGCTACCTCCAACATGACGTCAAATAAAGATGTTTCTTTCAGAGACATACTTCATTTCCTCCCTCCAAATCCCTGGTCTCTAGGTAGTTGTCTTAAACTGCCCTAATCTGTCCTTCAGCTTTGGGCCTGAATACACAGAGCCAATATTACATGTTGCAACACATTTTGTCCATGACATTGGTTTCAGTTAAACAGCCATCATTCTGGAGTTGTTTCCGCTTTTGACAATCCATGTTCAATGTTTAAGATATTCAGATTTTGTACAAACTTTACAATTTCTGTTTATTTTGTTGATTTAGTGCTTATGTAAGCAAACCATGTTACTGAGTAAATATTTAATAATATGTCTCATCCTGCATTTGTTCTCTTTTCCTTTTTAATGTGTTATTATTATTATTTCATGTAGCTGTGGCTATTTTACTTGAAGTAAAAATTTTCATTTTCAACATTTGTCAGCAATCATTTAAGCCTCTATGTCCTGTATTGCATATTGCTTTTCACGTCATTACTTTCACAGTTGCCAATCTTTTAATTGATTCTGAAACTCCTGCATCAGTGCACTGATCAACCAATATGTCATCTTCTGAGGAAGTTGATCAAGAATTTCCTCAGACTAGTACTAGTCGGTTACATACACATCAGTCAGTTACATACATGTCAGTTAGTCAGTTACACACGTCAGTCAGTCAGTTCCACGCACGTCAGTCAGTCACACGCACCTCAGTACATCAGTCAGTCTCATGCACATCAGTCAGTCAGGTACACACAAGTCAGTTAGTCTGTTACATACACATTGCTGTCTTTATTCTCTCCCCCTGATCCTCTTCCTAGTACCCCTACATGATTTGCTCACTCATTTGCTAGGCCATCCTCTTTCCTTCTGTTCTTCCTCTCCCTACTCCCTTTCGCCTTTCTCCAATCCAGTTCCCATCCTCAACCCCTGCCCTCCTCTCTGTCCCAGATGCAGCTCACCCCAATGCACCAGCAACCCTGCCAATGTCATCCATATCTCCTCAATTCCCTCTCTCCTTTTCTCCTGTGCTTTCTGGAATTCCAGATCCATCTGCAGCAAACTGTCCTCTGTCCATAACTACTTCATCTACAACTCTCTTAACCTTCTTGCCATCAAAGAAACCTGGCTTTCTTCCACTGATACTGCTTCCCCCAATGCTCTCTCCTATGGGAGCCTCTCTTTCACCCACTCTGACAGACCTGATGGCCACCCAGGAGGTGGGGTGGGCATTCTCCTATCCCCCAATTGTAACTTTTTAATCATCTCCCTTGAACCCTTCCTTTTATTCTTCTCATTTGAAGTCCACTCTATCCATCTCTTCTACCCCATCCATATCAGTCATCTATCACCCCCCTGGTCCCACTTCCTAATTTCTTTATAAATTTTTTGCCTGGCTTCCCCACTACCTCTCCTCAGACCTCCCATTCATCATGCTAGGTGTCTTAACATTCCCATTGATAACCCCACAGACCCATCAAACTTCTTGCCCTTTCTCCCTCCTTTGGCCTCTCACAATGTACCTCTTACTACAGCCACTGTCACTCCCTTGACCTTGTCTACTCAAATCAATATTATCTTTCTCCATCTCTACCTTCCCACTTTATGACAACCATCCCCTGCACCCCTTCCCACGCCCAATTTGATCTATCTACTATTGCTTTTGATCCTGTCAGGGTTCCTTTCCAACTTGTACAGAGTCCAACTGGCATGGGCAATCACTCTCTATTTGCACTTTGCCCTTCTGCACTTTGGACAGCACAGCACAGCACCAGGTCCTTGGTGGTTCCTATCCATGTATAGTATACAATTCTTACTGAAGTCAGCATAAAACAGTATGGATGCCATGGTCAGTTCTTTCTTCAAACGGATGAAAGCCATCTGTTATAAGGATCCCCAAGCCTTGATCTTAGTCTCGGTGCCTGCTGAAATTCAATAAAAGAAATCATAGAAGGGTCCAGCAATTTTGAAGGAACTGTTGCTAACTGGCCGGTAGAATCCAACAAGACCCAAGAAAGCCTGCAGTTTGGTCACTGTACCAGGCATCTGCCAATCCAGGACTGCAGCTACTTTATCCATCGTTGGTCTCATTCCTTCTTTGGACACTACATGTCCCATATACTCCAAACTTGCCTTCAACTTCAGCTCCAAACCCTCCAACTTCTGAAACACCAGTTATAGTTGTGACAGCCAGGGCACAGGCAATGATGGGAGGCAACATGACTCTCCTTCTGATACCAGAGGACCCATGGGTTTCGACCATGAATTCTTTCCCTTCCAGATGCCCCTTGATCCCCACTTCCATCTGGAGAAATATTTCCTGACAATGATTGGTGCGAATAGAACCCAGAAGATTAGGTCCTGCTCATTCCGGTTCCACCCCACACTGTTTGATGAGTCACTGGAGAGCCTGTTGTACAGGCCTCTGTACCCATAAATCTCTACAGTAGCGGGTTTTTTTTCACAGACAGAACCTGATCCAAACCTTGAACATTCATTCCAAGGATAACAGACATGTGTTGCAACTCCAGTTCTTCTACTACAATGATGCCCTTTTTCCCCAGGGGTCGGCCATACAGTTCAACGTCCATCCATATTATCCCCACTACTGGTATGGGTAAGTACTTTGCATCTGTAAAGGTTACCCAAGCTCCTGAGTTGTCCTGCTGTAAGTGGCTGTAACTCATCCAGAAATAAGACGCCATCATGGTCGTCATCTGTAAACCCGTATCCTACAGGCAGCATCAGTTGAGGATCTGGAGCCTTGCCCTGCATGGGACGTTCTCCAATCAATTCGGCCAAATTGACATGTTCAGTGTGAGACTCCCTTGCTGTTTGTCCTGTTACTGCAAGGGATTCTAGTTTAACGGCTGTCGAAGGTGACTCTTCAGATCAGTTAGCTCCCTCTTCATCTGACTCATTTCCTCCTTCATCTGACAGATCACTTTGGTCAGATCTTTTATGCAACCTTCTTAGGGCTGGGTTGCTTGGACTATCACCTGTGCCAGCACTTGAACTTGTTGAGAGGTAACAGGAAAAAAGCCATAATTCTCTTCTACTTTCCAAGCAACGACATTTGTCTACATCTGGTGATAGGGTATCATTTTTCCGAACTCGGTCCAGTAGATCTTTTTGCAAATGCACATTCTGGAGACCCGTGACAAACTATTCCCTCAGTAACCGGTCGGTGTCTCCTATCCCTTCTTCATCCTTCTTTCTTAGTTTAACTAATAGCACTTGTAGAACAATGGAGAACTGGGGAATGGTCTCATCCTCTCACTGGAACCTGGTAAAGAATCGTCTCCTCAACATTATTGCCAAAGACGGATCTCTGTAAAGATCGGTCAGAATCTTCAAGTTGTCAGCCATCATCTTCCGCTGCTCAGAATCACAAAGCAGGACAGTCCATTGCGTGACTCCTTCCGAAGAGTTAAGGGACAATTGCGCCAACACCTTCTCATCCACACCGCACAGGTTGGCAGGTCCTTTTAGACGTTCCTCTAAATCAAACAGCATAAGGTTCCTCCCATTGAACTTGAGAATGTGGGAAAGTGTCACCCCCATTGAGATGAAGGCTGGGCAAACCGCCCCTTACACCTGCTGGTCCACTGCCGGATGTAAATTTGAAGCATCTACCAGGGGATTGTCAACAGGTGGCACAATGTCAGCTGTGTCACATATTGGGGTCTTAGCCACACTTAGCACATCCACCGCTGTCATATCACAGCTACCCGGGTCCCTCCTGGTTGCCTGCAGCATTGCTGTCCATCCCATTTCCGTTTGTAAGCAAACACATGTGTGTTTTACTGAATGGGCATGGACATCTTGGATGTAGTGAGGTGATTATTGCAGACCAACCAGGTTCAGCAGCTGTAATCACATTAACTGTGCAGCCAATAGTTGTTTCAAACACCCTATTTAAACCTGCTGCTGATATCTGTTCATTGCCAGAACAACACACTTCTTTCCTTCTGAGGATAGTTCTTGGCTCCAGGTTCCAGTTGTTCCTGCACTGTTCCTGATTACCCTGCATTTTCAAAGTGATCATCTTCTGTGAACATCCTGCATTACCAACTGAACTTCACTTTGTAAGTATCCTGCATTTTGAAGTGCACATCTCTTTTCAATTACCTGCAAGTCCAAGTGCATATCCTCCTTCAAGTATTCTGCATTACCCGGAGTTCATCTTTCTGCAAGCACTCTGCACTTCCAAGCTGCTCAACTTCCTGCAATATTCTGCATTCAGCAAGAGAGCTTATCTCAGTAAGAACTTTACACTATCCAATATCTATTCTGCAGTATCAGTAGCTTTACTAGTACCATCAGTTCTGTTGCTGCAGCTGGTTCTGATTCTCTAGGGCTTATTTACAGTTCTGTGTATCTGTCTGTGGGTTCCAGGTCTGTGACTGCTGGACAGTCCTTAGTTTGCCATTCTGTGTCACGTTTCTGAGTTCCTAGTCCCTGTCTCCAGTTGTAGTTTGTTCTGTTCTGAATTTCCGTGTGGTTTCTATCTGATTTCTTATTAGTGCATTCCAGTTCCGTGTGCCTGGCCACAGGTGCCAGGATTGAGTTCCTACAAACGGTTCCAGTTTGTCATTACACAGGATTCCAGTTCAGTACTCAGGCAAAGACTCCAGTCCTAAGACTTATATACTGCTTGTGCTACTCTGAGTACTCTAGATGAGCAAAGAGATCATCAAAGCCTCCATGTTTCATTTCAGTCCTGCTTCAGTTAGGCACAATGGTCCCGAATCGGATCGAGAAATGCTGACAACCGTGACAAGCTGGAGGTTGTCGACCGTTGGGGTCCATAGCACCCTGTCAGGATCCCGTCGACTGCGCCAAATGTAACATTACAAATAGTGTATCAATCTGTAACAGATGCTATAGGAAGAACCACTACACCACCGGAAAAATATCTCCCAGCACCCCATGTACTTACCTGATCATGAGGGACGACTATGAAGAGAATCCTGCTCTCCTCACTGACTTATCTTTAAGTACTAAACAGTTTGTAATCTGAGTTAAACTTACTACTTAGGATCTGTAGTTGTTCGCATCTCCATGTTGTGTATTTTTTTGCGTTTCGTAAGAGACTTGAGAACCAATTCATCTTGGTACGTATGTGTAGTTCCGTTGCCTATTGAATTGCTCATTACTCATCTTGACATTTTTTGCATAATATACGTTACGCAACTTGCAGTATGCGTCCGCTAATGAATCAGGCCCATTATATCTGATTTAATAATGATGCCCGAACCTGATGACCCACAGTAATACTCATTAATAATAATAATAATAATAAACTATTGGTAAGTCCTTTAGGATATAGTTCATAAAGGCACAGCTGATCTGTCCCTCTCCTTCCTGTTCCTCAACTCTTTTTCCCCACTGCTGAGCTGCAGTGAATACAGGTAATTGCGCTGTGTGAGGAGCTTTCCAGAGGTCCTTCCCTTCATATCTCCATCTGGGATCCTGCTAGAACAGGATCCCTTCAAGGTTACCCCAGAAGAGGCACCAGTGCAGGAGAGAGCATGAAAGAATACAGGAATGTGTGAAAGCTGCACCTGCATTAGAGTGGACAAGAGGAGGAGAGTCGCAAGCAGCAAAGGTATCAGAAGGATTGAAGAGCCTTTGGATGACAGTGCCTAGAAGTAAGGCATGAACGAAGAAAGCCTTGGAAGGAGTGAGTGAAACTGAAAAGTACGCCCATGACATGAGGGAGGGCTGCTCTGGAAAAAAAAGCAAAACCATAAACCTTCACTTGGCTGTCAAGCAGCTTGGAGGGCTCAGGATAGGTCTCAAGGAATCGCTACAGAATATGTTGGCGCTATATAAATAAATTATGATGATGATGATGATGATGGATGAGCTGATCATGAAGTCTATTGTGAGACTGGAGTGAACCTGAGGAAGGACCACACCATTATACAGACTATGTATTGTGGTGTTGCAAGCCACTTCAGAGAAAGACTAAAGTGGTCTAGATGCACACTTTATACTGAGGGTTGAAGAATTAATACAAATCTCCATAAGGGAGCTAGATTATTTATTTTGGTTGCAAATTAAAAACTCATTCACGTTTAAAGTCTGAATTTATCAGCTGGAGACCCTAATTTTTAAAAATACAAGTCACTTGACAAAGGGTACTACCAGAGCTTTTTCTTTTAATACAATAATATTTATATATTGAAATGCGATCAATATGAATGGACTAAAATGTCATAAAGCATTGATATTTATATGATTGGGATTGTTACCTATTGATGCAGATTGAGTATATGCTAACATTGCTATTATTGGTAGTGCAGTCTGATAGACTGAGTACATGCTGAGGTTTATAGGAGCTGAGATATTGAAACTGATAGATTTAAATGTGGTGATTTGAGATAATGCTGAAAGATTTAAATTGATAGACTGGAATGTGATAGACTGAATACATGCTGAGATTGATATGATTAGTATTATGCTATGATTAGGATTGTGAACTGAGATTTTAATGCTGGGATAATACAGAGCAACATGGAAATTGCACTCATACACAGATAGGAATCATACGGGAGACACAGGAAGTGATCAGTAATGGAAGTTAATGTACCAAAACACAAATCTTGTATTATCAATGTTGAACTGTTATATGTACTATGTGTCAAAATATGTTATTGAAGATATATGTTGTAACATTGTTGCACAATTAAATATACATATTTACTTATATATCTGCACTGTGATTGATGGTTTTCCATAGCATATATTGCCTTGGTACAGTAACTAATGAGCAAACAACTCTGTGAGGATTATATGTTATTTCAGTAATAAAGGACTGGAGTTAGTGTGGTTAAATAATGCAAGGGAAGATATGGATGCGATTAAATGATGAGGATTCCGGAGGAAAGGGCAAAGCTAGCAAATGCAGCATCTTTAATATGCTTCTGTTCCTGGAGGTTAGATATGCCACACATTTCTACCCTTTGGCTTTTAAATTTGCATGTGCACTCTTTATTTGGTCATTTGATTTGATTCATGTAGGCACTCTGTGGTTGGCAGTGAGGCACCCAGGACTCTACCATTTCATTGAACCCAAAGAAAATTATTGTTCGGGAACACACCAAGGAATTGGGACTGAATGCATTTTTCTGTTCTTTGACTTATGTTTGGTTTATGTGTTCAATAAAGTCATATTTCATCTAGCGTTGGGTTCGCACCTCCTTCATTCAGAGATACCATTACATTTGGTGGTTGCTCTGAAATTTCTGTTGTGCGGAAACATGGAGCAGTAGGAGCTTAAACAGCTATCTGTCTCCACATTGTGGAAGTTGTGCAGAATCATAGAACTCATTTGTGAGGGAATTGCTAAATCAGGGCTACAGGAACATAGAAACATAGTATTTGATGGCAGATATGAATAGCTTGGCCCATCTAGTCTGCCCATTTTTTTTATTAACTTATGGTACCTTAAATCCTATTTGATCATTTATTCTTTATAAGAATATTCTTATGTCTATCCCAACCATGTTTTAACTGCTCTACTGTATTAGTCTCTACCACCTCTGATTGGAGGCTATTCCACTTATTCACTACCCCTTCTCTGAAGTAGTTTTTTCTCAAATTTCCTCTGAACCTACTTCCCTCCAGTTTCAGTGCATGTCTGTCACTCACCAGACTGTGAGTGCTTCTTCCCGTATGTTTAGGAACCGTGGCCGTCCACCATCCTGAGGGTCTGCGCATGTGCAGCCCTTTCAAACCTTCAGTATCTGTTCCTTTTAGTTAATTGGCTGATTAGGCAACACTCCCTATTTAAAGCACCCGCTGTCTATACCTTGTTGCCTGATCTTGGAGTCTCATTCCCCATGAGCCTCTGAAGGTGTTCCTGTGTTTCCTCGTGTATTCAGCCCAGCTGATTCCTGTGGTTTCCAGACCACTTCATCTCCCTTGTGGTTTCCAGACCACTTCAACTCTCCTGTGGTTTCCAGATCACTTCAACTCTCCTGTGTTTCATCGTTACTACTCCAGCTGATTCCTATCCGCTGCCTCCGTGCACTACAGTTATCAGCTCACTTCTACTCTCCCGTGTTTCATTGTGACTACTCCAGCTGATTCCTATCCGCTGCCTCCGTGCACTTCAGTTACCAGCTCACTTCAACTCTCCCGTGTTTCATCGATACTGCACCAGCTGATTCCTATCCGCTGTCTCCGTGTTCAACAGTTCCAGCTTACCTCAACTCTCTCGTGTTTGATCGTGACTGCACCTGCTGATTCCTATCCGCTACCACCGTGTATCTGCAGTGTCCTGCTTATCGCTACTCTCCAGTACTCCTTGTGTCTGCAGCCAGCTGATCCGCTCTCCGTGCTTCTACAGTGTTCCTGCCTATGTCAACTCGCCTGTCTGCATTGGATCAACGCTCCGCTGTTGTCTTCTCTGCCTTACCACTTCTACTCTTCAGTGATCTCCAGGCGACCAGTCCTATATGCTACTGCTTCCTGAGTATTGTTTTCATCGTTGCTGGTCTACCTACCCGTGCGCTGCACCTACTTGGATTCCGCTTCCATTTCCCTGGGACTTCGCATCCTGCCGGCCTCCTGCCGCTCAGGTATCCCTGCACTCCTTTCTGACAGCCTGCTCTTCTGAACCACGGTATGCATACTTATCATTGACTGTGCTCGTGTATTGCATACCTGTCACGGGCACTAGGAGTCTTTACCCAGGGATCACCAGGTGATGGACTTACCAGAGCAGTATAGATGGTAATAGGGTACTCTGGTAGCGGGGTGATCACGGAACAGGAGACAGCAGATGGTAGAGAATGCTCGTGGAAAGTCTATGACTAGCAGCACTGGTAATATATAGGTAGTAGTACACGAAGAACTGAATGGACAAAGGAAACGTGAGGGTAGTCAGTGGTCTGCGGTAGCAAGTTGTACCACTGCTATAGTGAGGAGGAATGTCCAGAAGCAACGAGGAGGTGATGAGAGTCAGCGGTCTGCGTTTAGCAAGTTGTACCGCTGTCTATGTGAAGGAATGGAATCCAGGTGGAGGTATCCGGGAAGTCAGTGGTCTGCGTTAGCAAGTTGTACCACTGCTATGTGAAAGGATACTGGAAACAGGTCACTCAGGAAACAGGGAACAGTGGTCTGCCTCTAGCAAGTTGCACCACTGAATATATATGTGAGGAGGAGCACGGGGAGAGAAATGCAATACAGAGTATACACGGGCACACTGAACTTGATCCCACGATGATATGCACAATATAGTAATGACTGAACAGCACTGCACAATAATACAAAGTCACAGGAACTATCCGGGCAAAAGGTAACACAGTCAAATGATGGCAATAGTCTCATCGGATAGTAAACTCCAGAGGAGAACAACTCAGTCCAACAAGATATGCAATACACCAGCACAGTCAATGAGAAGTATGCATACCGTGGTTCAGAAGAGCAGGCTATCAGACAGGAGTGCAGAGATACCTGAACGGCTGGAGGCCGGCAGGATGCGAAGTTCCAGGAGGGTAGAAGCGGTAATCAAGTAGGTGCAGCGCACAGGTAGATAGACCAGCAGAGCTAGAAACAAATACTCAGGAAGCAGTAGTATATAGAACTGGACACCTGGAGAACACTGAAGAGTAGAGATGGTCTAGACGAGATGAAAGCAGCGAGGCGTTGATCCGATGCAGACTGGCGAGTTGACACAGGCCGGAACACTGTAGAAGCACGGAGAGTGGATCAGCTGGCTGCAGACACGAGTAGAACTGAAGGGTAGCGGCAAGCAGGACACAGCAGGTACACGGAGGTAGCGGATAGGGATCAGCAGGTGCAGTCACGATGGAACACGGGAGAGTTGAGATGAGCTGGAACTGCTGAGCACGGAGGCAGCGGATAGGAATCAGCTAATACAGTCACGATGAAACACAGGAGAGTTGAAGTGAGTAGATAACTGTAGTGCACGGAGGCAGCGGATAGGAATCAGCTAATACAGTCACGATGAAACACAGGAGAGTTGAAGTGAGTAGATAACTGTAGTGCACGGAGGCAGCGGATAGGAATCAGCTAATACAGTCACGATGAAACACAGGAGAGTTGAAGTGGTCTGGAAACCACAGGAGAGTTGAAGTGGTTAGAAACCACAGGAATCAGCTGAGCTGAACACACGAGGAAACACAGGAACACCTTCAGAGGCTCATGGATAATGAGACTCCAAGATCAGGCAACAAGGTATGGAACTCAGGTGCTTTAAATAGGGAGTGTTGCCTGATCAGCCAATTAACTAAAAGGAACCTGAACAGAAGGTTTGAAAGGGCTGCACATGCGCAGACCCTCAGGATGGTGGACGGCCACGGTTCCTAAACACACGGGAAGAAGCACTTACAGTCTGGTGAGTGACAGTACCCCCCTTTTTAAAGGTGGGCACAGAACACCTGGAACCGGGCTTGTCCGGATTTATGGAATAAAACTTCTTAAGAAGAGCTAGAGCATTGAGATCTTCAGCTTTGATCCATGAACGCTCCTCAGGACCAAAGCCCTTCCAATGAACGAGGAAACAAAGAACTCCTCGCGAAATTTTTGCGTCCAATATATGAGTAATCTCGAAATCTTCCTCCTGATGAACTTGAACTGGCTGAGGTGCTGAAGGAGGGACCGAGAAACGGTTGATGATGAGAGGTTTGAGCAAGGACACATGGAAGGCGTTGGAAATGCGAAGATTCTTAGGAAGTAAAAGTTTGAAACAAACTGGATTTATCACTTGAATGATCCTATATGGACCAATAGAACGGGGAGCGAATTTCATAGATGGGACCTTCAAACGAATATTTTTGGTAGATAACCAGACACGGTCTCCAATTTTCAGTGGTGGAATAGCCCGCCTCTCCTTATCTGCAAAAGACTTATATTTGGCAGATGTCTTCTTTAAACAGGTTTTGACCTGAGACCAAATATTTTTGAAGGTCTGACAAACAGTCTCTACAGCAGGGACTTGGGTGGGAGGGAGGGCAGGAAATTCCGGAAAAGACGGATGGTGACCGTAAACCACAAAGAATGGAGTTTTGGAAGATGACTCATGGTACATGTTGTTATGAGCGAATTCAGCCCAAGGAAGCAATTCTACCCAGTTGTCTTGATTGGCTGATGAGAACATCCTTATAAAGGTCTCGAGATCTTGATTGACCCTTTCAGTTTGTCCGTTTGATTGAGGATGGTAGGAAGATGAGAGTGCTAATCGTATGCCCAAGGTCTTACAAAGGGCCCGCCAGAATCTGGAAACGAATTATACTCCTCTATCTGACACAATCTCAGACGGACATCCATGAATACGAAAGATTTCCTTGACGAAATGCTCAGCCAGAGTAGAAGAGGAAGGCAAACCAGACAAAGGGACAAAATGAGCCATCTTCGAAAATCTGTCTACCACTACCCAAATAGTATTACAATTTTTACTAGGCGGAAGATCAGTAACAAAGTCCATACTAATATGGGTCCAGGGCTTGGATGGAATGGGTAGTGGTTGAAGCAAACCCGCTGGGGTTCCTCGGGAGGTCTTAAACTGAGAACACAATTCACAAGCAGCTACAAACTCTTTGACGTCTCTCCTCATCGAGGGCTACCAGTAACTTCGAGAGAGAATCTCAAAGGTCTTGCGTTCACCAGCATGTCCAGAAAAACGAGAAGAGTGGAACCACGAAAGGATTTTCCTCCTAAGAGTAGGAGGCACGAGGGTCTTCCCAAATGGTAACACTTTAGTGGAAGAAGCAGCCAGCGAAATACATTTGGGGTCTAGTATAGAGTGGTTGGAAACCTCTTCAACGTCAGAGGACGTCACAAAAGCTCGGGATAGAGCGTCAGCTTTTTTGTTCTTGACAGCCGGTTTGAAGGTTATGATTAATTCGAAACGAGAAAAGAAAAGAGACCATCTTGCTTGACGAGGATTCAAGCATTGAGCAGACTGTAGATATGACAAGTTCTTATGATCCGTGAAAATTGTCACAGGGTGACGAGCTCCCTCCAACAAGTATCTCCACTCCTCTAATGCTACTTTGATAGCCAGCAACTCCTTGTCCCCGATAGTGTAATTCCTCTCCGCAGGCAGGAGACCCCGAGAGTAAAAGGCACAAGGATGGAATTTTTGTTGCTCCGATCGTTGGGAGAGAATGGCTCCTAAGCCAACATTAGAGGCATCTACTTCTAGGAAGAAGGGAAGTGTCACATCAGGCTGTCGAAGAATGCGAGCAGAGGAGAAGGACTCTTTAAGAAATTGAAAGGCTTGGAGAGCCTCAGATGACCATTGCTTAGTATTGGCCCCTTTACGAGTCAGGGCCACAATAGGAGATGCAATGGACGAGAAATCTTGAATGAAGCGTCTATAGTAATTGGCAAAACCTAAAAAACGCTGAATGGCACGAAGAGTAGTTGGCTGAGGCCAATGTAACACAGCATTCACCTTTTCTGGATCCATTTATAGACCAACTCCGGAGACAATATAACCCAAAAATGGAATCTGGGGCAACTCGAATGAACATTTTTCTAGTTTGCAGAATAATGAATTTTTCCGGAGTCTGGACAGGACCTCTGCCACATGTTGGTGATGAGAAGGCAGGTTCTGTGAAAAGATCAATATGTAGTCCAGGTAGACAACGACACATACATATAACAAGTCCCGAAAGATCTCATTAATGAAGCCCTGGAAGACAGCGGGGGCATTACATAACCCGAAAGGCATTACTAAATATTCATAATGCCCATCTCTGGTGTTGAAAGCTGTCTTCCATTCGTCACCGGACCGGATTATAATTAAATTAAAGGCACCACGAAGATCCAACTTGGTAAAGATCCGAGCTCCCTTAATGCGATCAAATAACTCAGTAATCAGAGGAATGGGATACCGATTTTTAATAGTAATGGCGTTAAGTCCACAAAAATCTATGCAGGGGCGTAGTGATCCATCCTTCTTTTTTACGAAGAAGAACCCGGCTCCAGCGGGAGAGGTGGAAGGTCGAATAAAACCTCACTGGAGATTCTCTTGGATGTATTCAGATGTAGCTTGAGTTTCAGGTAACGAAAGTGGATACACCCGACCCCTAGGAGGAGTCTTGCCAGGTAGAAGATCGATCGGACAATCCCATGAACGATGAGGAGGAAGACGTTCAGACTGAGCTTTATCAAAAACATCGGCAAATGAAGCATACTGCGGAGGAAGTCCCGGTGAGGAAGATGAGATGGAAGATTGCTGTATTTTAAGAGGAATGACTTGGAAAAGACAACGATGATGACATTCAGCTCCCCAAGACGTAACTTGAGGAGTGCGTCAGTCAATCTGGGGAGAATGACATTGAAGCCATGGAAGGCCTAAAACAATCGGACTTGTAGTAACAGGAAGAATTAAAAACGAAATCTCTTCATGGTGTAGCACACCAATCTGAAGCGTTACTGGAGACGTACTCTGGGTGATGAGACCATTGATGAGACGTGATCCATCTATAGCAGTCACAGTAATCGGTGTTTTCAAAGTAATCACTGGTAGGGACCATTGATTCACTAGGGATTTAGAAATGAAATTTCCTGCTGCTCCAGAATCAATCAGTGCTTGGGACTCAAAGGATTTGGTAGCAAAGGAAATCGTAACATCAAAAGCGCAGACTTTTAATTTCGTAGAACATGGAGAGGACTCCAGGGACCCTAACTTCACCTCTCCAGAACTAGTTATGGCCTGGCATTTCTCTCCTCAGAAGTTAATTTGGAACGTCCTATCTCCATGGGGATCACAGGAGATGAAGTTGGACGAAGTTGAGGGGTTGAGCGAAGAGGTGCTTTAACTGAAGTTGTTTTTTCAGATTCCTTTTCACGAAACCTCATGTCTACACGATGGCAGAGGTAAATCAAATCTTCTAATGACGTAGGTAGCTCTTGGGTAGTCAGTGCATCTTTAATTTTATCGGAGAGCCCCTGCCAGAAGGCGGCAATTAATGCTTCAGTGTTCCACTGAAGTTCAGAGGCTAATATCCTAAATTGAATGACGTACTGGCCTACTGTACGAGAACCCTGATGTAACTGGAGAATGCTGGAAGCAGCGGAGATTACACAACCTGGTTCATCGAATACACTTCGGAACATAGAAATAAATTTGGCACTATCTTGTAATACTGGATCTTTCCTCTCCCACAGAGGGGAAGCCCAAGCCAGCGCTTGTCCAGAAAACAATGAAATAAGATAGGCCACTCTGGAACGATGGGTAGAAAAATTTTGAGGTTGGAGCTCAAAATGAACTGAGCATTGGTTGAGAAAACCCCTACAAGTTTTGAGGTCTCCCTCATACTTTGACGGAGTAGGCAGGTGAAGCGTGGAAGCCGTAGACACCTGGGATGGCACTGGGGAAACGGAGGAAAGCATAGGAGCTTCGACATTAGCTGTAATGTTCTGTCCAGATGTTCCTTGGGGGGCTAACGCCTGGTAACATTGTAGTAACAGCTGTTGGCGAGCATCCTGTTGCTCCACACGGGTAACCAGATGCTGCAGCATCTCTTTAGCTGTAGGTTCCGAATCTGGGTCTGTCATGGCCTGATCTTACTGTCACGGGCACTAGGAGTCTTTACCCAGGGATCACCAGGTGATGGACTTACCAGAGCAGTATAGATGGTAATAGGGTACTCTGGTAGCAGGTTGATCACGGAACAGGAGACAGCAGATGGTAGAGAATGCTCGTGGAAAGTCTATGACTAGCAGCACTGGTAATATATAGGTAGTAGTACATGAGGAACTGAATGGACAAAGGAAACGTGAGGGTAGTCAGTGGTCTGCGTTAGCAAGTTGTACCACTGCTATGTGAAAGGATACTGGAAACAGGTCACTCAGGAAACAGGGAACAGTGGTCTGCCTCTAGCAAGTTGTACCACTGAATATATATGTGAGGAGGAGCACGGGGAGAGAAATGCAATACAGAGTATACACGGGCACACTGAACTTGATCCCACGATGATATGCACAATATAGTAATGACTGAACAGCACTGCACAATAATACAAAGTCACAGGAACTATCCGGGCAAAAGGTAACACAGTCAAATGATGGCAATAGTCTCAGCGGATAGTAAACTCCAGAGGAGAACAACTCAGTCCAGCAAGTTATGCAATACACCAGCACAGTCAATGAGAAGTATGCATACCGTGGTTCAGGAGCAGGCTGTCAGACAGGAGTGCAGAGATACCTGAACGGCTGGATGCCGGCAGGATGCGAAGTCACAGGAGGGTAGAAGCGGTAATCAAGTAGGTGCAGCGCACAGGTAGGTAGACCAGCAGAGCTAGAAACAAATACTCAGGAAGCAGTAGTATATAGAACTGGACACCTGGAGAACACTGAAGAGTAGAGATGGTCTAGACGAGATGAAAGCAGCGAGGCGTTGATCCGATGCAGACTGGCGAGTTGACACAGGCCGGAACACTGTAGAAGCACGGAGAGCGGATCAGCTGGCTGCAGACACGAGTAGAACTGAAGGGTAGCGGCAAGCAGGACACAGCAGGTACACGGAGGTAGCGGATAGGGATCAGCAGGTGCAGTCACGATGAAACACGGGAGAGTTGAGATGAGCTGGAACTGCTGAGCACGGAGGCAGCGGATAGGAATCAGCTAATACAGTCACGATGAAACACAGGAGAGTTGAAGTGAGTAGATAACTGTAGTGCACGGAGGCAGCAGATAGGAATCAGCTAATACAGTCACGATGAAACACAGGAGAGTTGAAGTAGTCTGGAAACCACAGGAGAGTTGAAGTGATGTGGAAACCACAGGAATCAGCTGAGCTGAATACACGAGGAAACACAGGAACACCTTCAGAGGCTCATGGGGAATGAGACTCCAAGATCAGGCAACGAGGTATGGAACTCAGGTGCTTTAAATAGGGAGTGTTGCCTGATCAGCCAATTAACTAAAAGGAACCTAAACAGAAGGTTTGAAAGGGCTGCACATGCGCAGACCCTCAGGATGGTGGACGGCCACGGTTCCTAAACACACGGGAAGAAGCACTCACAGTCTGGTGAGTGACAATACCTTGCTGGACTGAGTTATTCTTCTATCCACTGAGACTATTGCCATCATTTCACTGTGTTACCTTGTAGTCCGGATAGTTCCCGTGACTTTGTATATTTGTGCAGTGCTGCTCAGTTATTAATACTTTGTGCTTATCATCGTGGGATCAAGTTCAGTGTGCCCGTGTATACTCTGCATTACATTTATCTCCCCGTGCTCCTCCTCACATATATATTTCTGTGGTACAACTTGCTAACGCAGACCACTGACTCTCCGGATACCTCCCCTTGGATTCCATTCCTTCACATAGACAGCGGTACAACTTGCTAAACGCAGACCGCTGACTCTCATCACTTCCTCATTATTTCTGGACATTCCTCCTCACTATAGCAGTGGTACAACTTGCTATCCGCAGACCACTGACTACCCTCACGTTTCCTTTGTCCATTCAGTTTCTCGTGTACTATTACCTATATATTACCAGTGCTGCTAGTCATAGACTTTCCACGAGCATTCTCTACCATCTGCTGTCTCCTGTTCCGTGATCACCCCGCTACCAGAGTACCATATTACCACCTATATTGCTCTGGTAAGTCCATCACCTGGTGATCCCTGGGTAAAGACTCCTAGTGCCCGTGACAGTAAGATCAGGCCATGACAGACCCAGATTCGGAACCTACAGCTAAAGAGATGCTGCAGCATCTGGTTACCCGTGTGGAGCAACAGGATGCTCGCCAACAGCTGTTACTACAATGTTACCAGGCGTTAGCCCCCCAAGGAACATCTGGACAGAACATCACAGCTAATGTTGAAGCTCCTGTGCTTTCCTCCGTTTCCCCAGTGCCATCCCAGGTAACTACGGCTTCCACGCTTCACCTGCCTACTCCGTCAAAGTACGATGGAGACCCCAAAACTTGTAGGGGTTTTCTCAACCAATGCTCAGTTCATTTTGAGCTCCAACCTCAAAATTTCTCTACTCTACTCCAGAGTGGCCTATCTTATTTCACTGTTTTCTGGACAAGCTCTGGCATGGGCTTCCCCTCTGTGGGAGAGGAACGATCCAGTATTACAGGATAGTGCCAAATTTATTTCTATGTTCCGAAGTGTATTCGATGAACCAGGTCGTGTAATCTCCGCTGCTTCCAGCATCCTCCGTTTACGTCAGGGTTCTCGTACAGTAGGCCAGTACGTCATTCAATTTAGGATATTAGCCTCTGAACTTCAGTGGAACACTGAAGCTTTAATTGCCGCCTTCTGGCAGGGGCTCTCCGATAAAATTAAAGATGCACTGACTACCCAAGAACTACCTACGTCATTAGAAGATCTGATTTCCCTCTGCCATCGTGTAGACATGAGGTTTCGTGAAAGGGAGTCTGAAAAAACAACTTCAGTTAAAGCACCTCTTCGCTCAACCCCTCAACTTCGTCCAGCTTTATCTCCTGTGATCCCCATGGAGATCGGACGTTCCAAATTAACTTCTGAGGAGAGGAACCGAAGAGTAAAGAATAGACTTTGTATCTATTGTGCTGATTCCACACATTTGCTTAATTCATGCCCTAAGAAATCGGGAAATGCCAGGCCCTAACTAGTTCTGGAGAGGTGAACTTAGGGTCCCTGGAGTCCTCTCCATGTTCTACGAAATTAAAAGTTTGCGCTTTTGATGTTACGATTTCTTTTGCTACCAAGTCCTTTGAGTCCCAAGCACTTATTGATTCTGGAGCAGCGGGAAATTTCATTTCTAAATCCCTAGTGAATCAATGGTCCCTACCAGTGATTACTCTGAAGATACCGATTACTGTGACTGCTATCGACTGATCACGTCTTATCAATGGTCTCATCACCCAGAGCACGTCTCCAGTAACGCTTCAGATTGGTGTTCTACACCAAGAAGAAATTTAGTTTCTAATTCTTCCTGTTACTACAAGTCCGATTGTTTTAGGCCTTCCATGGCTTCAATGTCATTCTCCCCAGATTGACTGGCGCACTCCTCAAGTTACGTCTTGGGGAGCTGAATGTCATCATCGTTGTCTCTCCCAAGTCATTCCTTTTAAAATACAGCAATCTTCCATTTCACCTTCCTCAACGGGACTTCCTCCTCAGTATGCTTCATTTGCCGATGTATTTGATAAAACTCAGTCTGAACATCTCCCTCCTCATCGTTCTTGGGATTGTCCGATCGATCTTCTACCTGGCAAGACTCCTCCTAGGGGTCATGTGTATCCATCATCATCATCATCATCATTTATTTATATAGCGCCAACATATTCCGTAGCGCTTTACAATTGGGGACAAACGTAATAAACTAATAAACAAACTGGGTAAAACAGACAAAGAGGTGAGAAGGCCCTGCTCGCAAGCTTACAATCTATGGGACAATGGGAGATTGACACATGAGGTTAAGTATACATTTTGCATCTTGGCCCAGCCAGACTGCAAAGGTAGGGTGACTCATAAGCTAAATGATCCTGTCACACAATAATGTTGGTCCGGGGGTAATTGTCTTGTGTGAAATTGTGTAACAGGCTAAAGGTAGTGAGGTTAAGATGGTGGTTGAGGAATATTATACGCTTGTCTGAATAGGTAGGTTTTCAGAGAACGCTTGAAAGTTTGTAGAACAGAGGAGAGTCTTATTGTGCGAGGGAGAGAGTTCCATAGAGTGGGTGCAGCCCGAAAAAAGTCCTGTAACCGGGAATGGGAGGATGTAATGAGGGTGGATGAGAGACGCAGATCTTTTGCAGAACGGAGTTGCCGAGTTGGGAGATATTTTGAGACAAGAGAGGAGATGTATGTTGGTGCAGCTTTGTTGATGGCCTTGTAGGTTAGTAAAAGTATTTTATATTGGATTCGGTAGAAGACAGGCAGCCAGTGTAGAGACATACAGAGTGATTCAACAGAGGAATAGCTATTTGCAAGGAAAATCAGTCTTGCCGAAGCATGCAAAATAGATTTTAGGGGTTTGAGTCTGTTTTTGGGAAGACCAGTAAGGAGGGAATTGCAATAGTCAATGCGGGAGATGATTAGTGCATGAATTAAGGTTTTAGCAGTGTTTTGTGTGAGATATGTGCGGATTCTGGAAATGTTCTTTAGATGTATGTAACATGATTTAGATATAGAGTCAATGTGGGGAACAAAGGATAGGCGTGAATCAAGGATTACACCTAGGCAGCGAGCTTGTGGGGTGGGATTTATGGTCATGTTATCAACAGAGATAGAAATGTCAGGTATGCTCTTGTTGGCGGGTGGGAATATTATTAACTCTGTTTTAGAAAGATTAAGTTTGAGTTGACGAGAGGACATCCAAGATGAAATGGCAGAAAGACAGTCAGTTACACGGGACAACACAGATGTCGAGATATCAGGAGAGGATAGATACCTGAAACTCAAGCTACCTCTGAATACATCCAAGAGAATCTCCAGCGAGGATTCATTCGACCTTCCATTTCTCCCGCTGGAGCCGGGTTCTTCTTTGTAAAAACGAAGTATGGATCACTACGCCCCTGCATAGATTTTTGTGGACTTAACGCCATTACTATTAAAAATTGGTATCCCATTCCTCTGATCACTGAGTTATTTGATCGCATTAAGGGAGCTCGGATCTTTACCAAGTTGGATCTTCGTGGTGCCTATAATTTAATTAGAATCCGGTCCGGTGACGAATGGAAGACAGCTTTCAACACCAGAGATGGGCATTATGAATATTTAGTAATGCCTTTCGGGTTATGTAATGCCCCCGCTGTTTTCCAGGGCTTCATTAATGAGATCTTTCGGGACTTGTTATATGTATGTGTCGTTGTCTACCTGGACGACATATTGATCTTTTTACAGGACCTGCCGTCTCATCACCAACATGTGGCAGAAGTTCTTTCCAGACTCCGGAGAAATTCATTATTCTGCAAACTAGAAAAATGTTCATTCGAGTTGTCCAAGATTCCATTTTTGGGTTATATTGTCTCCGGAGTTGGCCTGCAAATGGATCCAGAAAAGGTGAATGCTGTGTTACATTGGCCTCAGCCAACTACTCTTCGTGCCATTCAGCGTTTTTTAGGTTTTGCCAATTACTATAGACGCTTCATTCCAGACTTCTCTTCAATTGCATCTCCTATCGTGGCCCTGACTCGTAAAGGGGCCAATACTAAGCAATGGTCATCTGAGGCTCTCCAAGCCTTTCAATTTCTTAAAGAGTCCTTCTCCTCTGCTCCCATTCTTCGACAGCCTGATGTAACACTTCCCTTCTTCCTAGAAGTAGATGTGTCACGGGCACTAGGAGTCTTTACCCAGGGATCACCAGGTGGTAGGCTTACCAGAGCAATGTAGATGGTAATAGAGTACTCTGGTAGCAGGGTGATCACGGAACAGGCAATGGTAGATGATGAGATGCTCAGGAAAGTCTATGACTAGCAGCACTGGTAATATGGAGGTATTAATACACGAGGAACTGTATGGACAAGGACACGTGAAGGTAGTCAGTGGTCTGCGATAGCAAGTTGTACCACTGCTATAGTGAGGAGGAATGTCCAACAGCAACGAGGAGGTGATGAGAGTCAGCGGTCTGCGGAGAGCGAGTTGTACCGCTGTCTGAGTGAAGGAATGGAATCCAAGTGGAGGTATCCGGGTAGTCAGTGGTCTGCGATAGCAAGTTGTACCACTGCTATGTGAGAGGATACTGGAACAGGTGATACAGGAAACAGGGATCAGTGGTCTGCCTTCAGCAAGTTGTACCACTGAATATATATGTGAGGAGGTGTACGGGGAGAGACTGCAACACAGGATGTACACGGGCACCTTAAACACGATCCACAATAATATGCACAATATATATAAATGACTGAACAGGTCTGCAAATATAGAAAGTCTCTTGAAGTAATCCAGCACAAGATAACACAGTCAATGATGGCAATAGACTCAGCGGATAGCAGACTCCATACAGGCGAGTTGCAAGCTGGAGGCTGTAGTGCACGGAGGCAGCGGATAGGAATCAGCTAACAGTCACGATGGTGAACACAGGCGAGTTGCAAGCTGGAGACTGTAGTGTACGGAGGCAGCGGATAGGAATCAGCTAACAGTCACGATGGTGCACACAGGCGAGTTGCAAGCTGGAGACTGTAGTGCACGGAGGCAGCGGATAGGAATCAGCTAACAGTCACGATGATGAACACAGACGAGTTACCAGCTGGAGACTGTAGTGCACGGAGGCAGCGGATAGGAATCAGCTCACCGACTTGATGATGAACAGGTGAGTGGATGTGGAGAGAAGGCTGTAGTGCACGGAGGCAGCGGGTAGTAATCAGCAAACAGTCACAATGGAATATGATAGCGTTGAAGTGGTATAGAAGACTGTAGTGCACGGAGGCAGCGGATAGGAATCAGCAAACAGTCACGATGATACAGTTGATGGTAGAAGTGGTATGGAAACCACAGTAGTAGAAGTGGTTTGGAAACCACAGAGGTAGAAGTGGTTTGGAAACCACAGGAATCAGCAACGCTGAATACACGAGGAAACATAGGAACACCTTCAGAGACTCATGGGGAATGAGACTCCAAGATCAGGCAACGTGGTGTTGACCACAGGTGCTTAATATAGGGAGTGTTGCCTGATCTGCCAATTGAGTTAAAGGGACATACACTGAAGTATAGGAAAGGGCTGCGCATGCGCAGACCCTCAGGATGGAGGACGGCCACGGTTCCTAAATGTCCGGGAAGAGGCACTCACGGTCCGGTGAGTGACAGTACCCCCCCTTTTAAAGGTGGGCACAGAACGCCTGGAACCGGGCTTGTCCGGATTTTTGGAATAAAACCTCTTCAAAAGGGCAGGAGCATTAAGATCTTCAGCTTTGATCCAAGAGCGCTCCTCAGGACCAAAGCCCTTCCAATGAACGAGGAAACGGAGGACTCCTCGCGAAATTTTTGCGTCTAGTACCTCAGTAATTTCGAAATCCTCCTCCTGATGAACTTGAACTGGCTGCGGAGCTGAGGGAGGATTTGAGAAACGGTTGATAATAAGAGGTTTGAGTAAAGACACATGGAAGGCATTAGAAATCCGAAGATTCTTAGGAAGAAGAAGTTTCACACATACTGGATTGATTACTTGAATGATCCTATATGGACCAATAAAACGAGGGGCGAATTTCATAGATGGAACCTTCAAACGAATGTTTTTAGTAGATAACCAGACACGATCTCCAATTTTTAGTGGTGGAATAGCCCGCCTCTTCTTATCTGCGAAAGATTTATATTTGATAGATGTCTTCTTTAAACAGGTTTTGACCTGAGACCAGATATTTTTAAAGGTCTGACAAGCAGTCTCCACCGCAGGGACTTGGGTGGGCGGGAGGGCAGGAAATTCCGGAAAAGACGGATGGTGACCGTAAACCACAAAAAATGGAGTTTTGGATGATGACTCATGGTACATGTTGTTATGGGCGAATTCAGCCCAAGGAAGCAACTCTACCCAGTTGTCTTGATTGGCTGAAGAGAACATCCTTATAAAAGTCTCAAGATCTTGATTGACACGTTCAGTTTGTCCGTTAGATTGCGGATGGTAAGACGATGAGAGTGCTAATCGTATGCCCAAGGTTTTACAAAGGGCTCGCCAGAATCTGGAAACGAATTGTACTCCTCTATCTGACACAATCTCAGACGGACATCCATGGATGCGGAAGATCTCTTTAATGAAATGTTCAGCCAGGATAGACGAAGAAGGCAAACCAGACAGAGGGACGAAATGAGCCATCTTCGAAAATCGGTCCACCACCACCCAAATAGTGTTATGATTCTTACTAGATGGTAAATCAGTAACGAAATCCATACTAATATGGGTCCACGGTTTGGACGGAATGGGTAGTGGTCGCAGCAACCCTGCTGGAGTTCTGCGGGAGGATTTGAATTGGGAACATAATTCACAGGAAGCAATGAACTCTTTGACGTCTCTCCTCATTGAAGGCCACCAGTAACTTCGAGAGAGAATCTCAAAGGTCTTGTGTTCACCGGCGTGTCCAGAAAAGCGAGAGGCATGGAACCACGAAAGGATTTTCCTCCTTAGAGTAGGAGGCACGAGGGTCTTCCTAAATGGTAGCGTTTTGGTGGATGAAGCAGCCAGTGAGATACATTTGGGGTCTAGAATGGTATGGTTGGAAACCTCTTCTATATCAGAGGACGTCACAAAAGCTCTAGATAAAGTGTCAGCTTTTTTGTTCTTGGCAGCTGGTTTGAAGGTTATTATTAATTCAAAACGGGAAAAGAAAAGAGACCATCTTGCTTGACGAGGGTTCAAGCATTGGGCAGACTGAAGATATGACAAGTTCTTATGATCCGTGAAGATCGTCACCGGATGGCGAGCTCCTTCCAATAAGTATCTCCATTCCTCTAATGCCGCTTTGATAGCCAGTAACTCCTTGTCCCCGATAGTATAATTCTTCTCTGCAGGCAGAAGACCCCGAGAATAGAAGGCACAAGGATGGAATTTTTGCTGTTCAGAGCGTTGGGAGAGAATGGCTCCTAAGCCCACATTAGAGGCATCTACTTCTAGAAAGAAGGGGAGTGTCACATCAGGCTGTCGAAGGATTGGAGCCGAAGAGAAGGACTCTTTGAGTGTTTGAAAGGCTTGAAGAGCCTCAGGTGACCATTGCTTAGGATTAGCCCCTTTCCGAGTGAGGGCCACAATAGGAGATGCAATGGAAGAAAAGTCTTGAATGAAGCGTCTATAGTAATTGGCAAAACCTAAAAAAACGCTGGATAGCACGAAGAGTAGTTGGCTGGGGCCAATGTAGTACAGCATTCACCTTGTCTGGATCCATCTTCAGGCCAACTCCGGAAACTATATACCCCAAGAATGGAATCTGGGGCAATTCGAATGAACATTTTTCTAATTTACAGAACAATGAATTTTTTCGTAGCCTGGAGAGGACTTCTGCCACATGTTGGTGGTGAGAAGGCAGGTCCTGAGAAAAAATCAATATGTCGTCCAGATAGACGACGACACATACATATAATAAGTCCCGAAAGATCTCATTGATGAAGCCTTGAAAAACAGCGGGGGCATTACACAGCCCGAAAGGCATTACCAGATATTCGTAATGCCCGTCTCTGGTGTTAAACGCTGTCTTCCATTCGTCACCGGAACGGATTCTGATTAAATTGTAGGCACCACGAAGATCCAGCTTAGTAAAAATACGGGCTCCCTTGATGCGATCGAATAGCTCAGTGATCAGCGGAATGGGGTACCGATTCTTGATAGTAATGGCATTGAGTCCACGAAAATCTATGCAAGGGCGTAATGATCCATCCTTCTTTTTGACGAAGAAGAACCCAGCTCCAGCGGGAGAGGTGGAAGGTCGAATAAACCCACGCTGGAGGTTCTCCTGTATGTACTCAGATGTGGCTTGAGTTTCAGGTAACGAAAGTGGATAGACCCGGCCCCTGGGGGGAGTCTTGCCAGGTAGAAGGTCGATCGGACAATCCCAAGAACGATGAGGAGGAAGACGTTCAGACTGAGCTTTATCAAACACATCAGTAAATGAAGCATATTGAGGAGGGAGTCCCGGTGAGGTAGATGAGATGGAAGATTGCTGTACTTTGAGAGGAATAACTTGGGAAAGGCAACGATGGTGACATTCAGGCCCCCAAGACGTGACTTGAGGGGTGCGCCAGTCAATCTGGGGAGAGTGACACTGAAGCCATGGAAGGCCTAAGACAATCGGACTTGTCGTAACAGGAAGGATTAAAAACGATATTTCTTCATGATGCAGGGCACCAATCTGAAGTGTTACTGGAGACGTACTCTGGGTGATGAGACCATTGATGAGACGTGATCCATCGATAGCCGTCACAGTAATGGGTGTTTTTAAGGTGATCACTGGTAGAGACCATTGATTTACTAACGATTTGGAAATAAAATTTCCTGCTGCTCCAGAATCAATCAATGCCTGTAACTCAAAGGTTTTGGTAGCACAGGAAATCGTAACATCAAAAGCGCAGACTTTAGATTTCATGGAAGATGGAGAGGACTCCAGGGACCCTAACTTCACCTCTCCAGAACTAGTTAGAGCCTGGCATTTCCCGATCTCTTAGGGCAAGAGCTGAGAATATGAGTGGAATCAGCACAATAGATACAGAGTCTATTCTTTACTCTTCGTTTTCTCTCCTCGGAAGATAATTTGGAACGTCCTATCTCCATGGGAATCACAGAGGGTGAAACTGGACGAAATTGAGGGTTAGAACGAAGAGGTGCTTTAGCAGAAGTTGTTTTCTCAGCCTCTCTTTCACGAAATCTCATATCAACACGATGGCATAGAGAGATCAAATCTTCAAGTGATGAAGGAAGCTCTTGAGTAGTCAGTGCATCTTTAATTTTATCGGAGAGCCCCTGCCAGAAGGCGGCAACTAGGGCTTCAGTGTTCCACTGAAGTTCAGAGGCTAAGATCGTAAATTGAATGACGTACTGGCCTACTGTATGAGATCCTTGTCATAGGCGGAGGATGCTGGAAGCAGCGGGGGTCACACGACCTGGTTCATCGAACACACTTCGGAATGTAGAAATGAATTTGGCACTATCTTGTAATATTGGATCATTTCTTTCCCACAGAGGGATGGCCCAAGCCAGGGCTTGTCCTGAAAACAAAGAGATAAGATAGGCCACTCTGGAACGATGGGTAGAAAAATTTTGAGGTTGGAGCTCAAAATGGACTGAACATTGGTTCAGGAAACCCCTACAAGTTTTGGGGTCTCCATCGTACTTTGACGGAGTAGGCAGGTGAAGCGTGGAAGCTGTAGACACCTGGGATGGCACTGGGGAAACGGAGGAAAGCACAGGAGCCTCAGGAGTAGCTGTCACAGT
Organism: Mixophyes fleayi; assembly: GCF_038048845.1. Classification (NCBI taxonomy): domain Eukaryota; kingdom Metazoa; phylum Chordata; class Amphibia; order Anura; family Limnodynastidae; genus Mixophyes; species Mixophyes fleayi. The sequence goes on from NC_134405.1 coordinate 226,217,121, forward strand.
CTGTCCAGATGTTCCTTGGGAGGTTAATGACTGATAACACTGAAGTAACAGCTGTTGGCGGGCATCCTGTTGCTCCACACGGCTGACCAGATGCTGCAGCATCTCCTTGGCTGTAGGTTCCGTGTCTGGGTCTGTCATGGCCTGATCTTACTGTCACGGGCACTAGGAGTCTTTACCCAGGGATTACCAGGTGGTAGGCTTACCAGAGCAATGTAGATGGTAATAGAGTACTCTGGTAGCAGGGTGATCACGGAACAGGCAATGGTAGATGATGAGATGCTCAGGAAAGTCTATGACTAGCAGCACTGGTAATATGGAGGTATTAATACACGAGGAACTGTATGGACAAGGACACGTGAAGGTAGTCAGTGGTCTGCGATAGCAAGTTGTACCACTGCTATAGTGAGGAGGAATGTCCAACAGCAACGAGGAGGTGATGAGAGTCAGCGGTCTGCGGAGAGCAAGTTGTACCGCTGTCTGAGTGAAGGAATGGAATCCAAGTGGAGGTATCCGGGTAGTCAGTGGTCTGCGATAGCAAGTTGTACCACTGCTATGTGAGAGGATACTGGAACAGGTGATACAGGAAACAGGGATCAGTGGTCTGCCTTCAGCAAGTTGTACCACTGAATATATATGTGAGGAGGTGTACGGGGAGAGACTGCAACACAGGATGTACACGGGCACCTTAAACACGATCCACAATAATATGCACAATATATATAAATGACTGAACAGGTCTGCAAATATAGAAAGTCTCTTGAAGTAATCCAGCACAAGATAACACAGTCAATGATGGCAATAGACTCAGCGGATAGCAGACTCCAGAGGAGAACCAACACAGTCCAGCAAGGTATGCAATACACCAGCACAGTCAATGAGAAGTATGCATACCGTGGTTCAGAAGTAGGCAGTCAGATAGGAGTGCAGCGATACCTGAGCGGCAGGAGGCCGGCAGGATGAGAAGTCCCTGGAGGAAGAGTCTAGTAGGTGCAGCGCACAGGTAAGTAGACCAACAGGGACACGAATCCACAGGAATCAGTAGAACGTGGAACTGGACTCATGGAGGACCCAGGAGAATGGAGATGATCAGCAGAGGAGTAGTTGATGAGATACGAATCCAATGCTGACAGGAGGGTAGAGACCAGCAGGACACAGGAAGGCGTGGAGTGCGGATCAGCAGCGGGTGGACGATAGCGCTGACAGCAGCAGCAGGGCTCTGCGGACACATGGAGGTAACCAGTAGCAACCAACAGGTACCAATAGCGATGGAACACGGAAGAGCAGAGTAGACCAGGAGCTGTTGATCACGAAGAGAAGCAGATGGTAATAATAGCAGCAGTCTCGAGGAAACACAGGAGAGATGAGATGAGGCTGAGGTGCACAGGAGCAGCGGATAGGAATCAGCTAACAGTCACGATGGTGAACACAGGCGAGTTGCAAGCTGGAGGCTGTAGTGCACGGAGGCAGCGGATAGGAATCAGCTAACAGTCACGATGGTGAACACAGGCGAGTTGCAAGCTGGAGACTGTAGTGTACGGAGGCAGCGGATAGGAATCAGCTAACAGTCACGATGGTGAACACAGGCGAGTTGCAAGCTGGAGACTGTAGTGCACGGAGGCAGCGGATAGGAATCAGCTAACAGTCACGATGATGAACACAGACGAGTTACCAGCTGGAGACTGTAGTGCACGGAGGCAGCGGATAGGAATAAGCTCACCGACTTGATGATGAACAGGTGAGTGGATGTGGAGAGAAGGCTGTAGTGCACGGAGGCAGCGGGTAGTAATCAGCAAACAGTCACAATGGAATATGATAGCGTTGAAGTGGTATAGAAGACTGTAGTGCACGGAGGCAGCGGATAGGAATCAGCAAACAGTCACGATGATACAGTTGATGGTAGAAGTGGTATGGAAACCACAGTAGTAGAAGTGGTTTGGAAACCACAGAGGTAGAAGTGGTTTGGAAACCACAGGAATCAGCAACGCTGAATACACGAGGAAACATAGGAACACCTTCAGAGACTCATGGGGAATGAGACTCCAAGATCAGGCAACGTGGTGTTGACCACAGGTGCTTAATATAGGGAGTGTTGCCTGATCTGCCAATTGAGTTAAAGGGACATACACTGAAGTATAGGAAAGGGCTGCGCATGCGCAGACCCTCAGGATGGAGGACGGCCACGGTTCCTAAATGTCCGGGAAGAGGCACTCACGGTCCGGTGAGTGACAAGATGCCTCTAATGTTGGCTTAGGAGCCATTCTCTCCCAAAGATCGGAGCAACAAAAATTCCATCCTTGTGCCGTTTATTCTCGGGGTCTCCTGCCTGCAGAGAAGAATTACACCATCGGGGACAAGGAGTTGCTGGCTATTAAAGTAGCATTAGAGGAGTGGAGATACTTATTGGAGGGAGCTCGTCATCCTGTGACAATTTTCACGGATCATAAGAACTTGTCATATCTACAGTCTGCCCAATGCTTGAATCCTCGTCAAGCAAGATTGTCTTTTTTTTTTTCTCGTTTTGAATTAATCATAACCTTCAAACCAGCTGTCAAGAACAAAAAAGCTGACGCTCTATCCCGAGCTTTTGTGACGTCCTCTGACGTTGAAGAGGTTTCCAACCACTCTATACTAGACCCCAAATGTATTTCGCTGGCTGCTTCTTCCACTAAAGTGCTACCATTTGGGAAGACCCTCGTGCCTCCTACTCTTAGGAGAAAAATCCTTTCGTGGTTCCACTCTTCTCGTTTTTCTGGACACTCTGGTGAACGCAAGACTTTTGAGATTCTCTCTCGAAGTTACTGGTGGCCTTCTATGAGGAAAGATGTCAAAGAGTTTGCAGCCGCTTGTGAATTGTGTTCTCAGTTTAAGACCTCCCGCAGAACTCCAGCGGGTTTGCTTCAACCACTACCCATTCCGTCCAAGCCCTGGACCCATATTAGTATGGACTTTGTTATTGATCTTCCTCCTAGTAAAAACTGTAATACTATTTGGGTAGTGGTGGACAGATTTTCGAAGATGGCTCATTTCGTCCCTTTGTCTGGTTTGCCTTCCTCTTCTACTCTGGCTGAGCATTTCGTTAAAGAAATTTTTCGTATTCATGGATGTCCGTCTGAGATTGTGTCAGATAGAGGAGTATAATTCGTTTCCAGATTCTGGCGGGCCCTTTGTAAGACCTTGGGCATACGATTAGCACTCTCATCTTCCTACCATCCTCAATCAAACGGACAAACTGAAAGGGTCAATCAAGATCTTAAGACCTTTATAAGGATGTTTTCATCAGCCAATCAAGACAACTGGGTAGAATTGCTTCCTTGGGCTGAATTCTCCCATAACAACATGTACCATGAGTCATCCTCCAAAACTCCATTCTTTGTGGTTTACGGTCACCATCCGTCTTTTCCGGAATTTCCTGCCCTCCCTCCCACCCAAGTTCCTGCTGTAGAGACTGTTTGTCAGACCTTCAAAAATATTTGGTCCCAGGTGAAAACCTGTTTAAAGAAGACATCTGCCAAATATAAGTCTTTTGCAGATAAAAAGAGGCGGGCTATTCCACCATTGAAAATTGGAGATCGTGTCTGGTTATCTACCAAAAATATTCGTTTGAAGGTCCCATCTATGAAATTCGCTCCTCGTTTTATTGGTCCATATAGGATCATTCAAGTGATTAATCCAGTTTGTTTCAAACTTCTACTTCCTAAGAATCTTCGTATTTCCAACGCCTTCCATGTATCCTTGCTTAAACCTCTCATCATCAACCGGTTCTCGGTCCCTCCTTCAGCACCTCAGCCAGTTCAAGTTCATCAGGAGGAAGACTTTGAGATTACGCACATATTGGACGCAAAAATTTCGCGAGGAGTTCTTCGTTTCCTCGTTCATTGGAAGGGCTTTGGTCCTGAGGAGCGTTCATGGATCAAAGCTGAAGATCTCAACGCTCCAGCTCTTCTTCAGAAGTTTTATTCCAAATTTCCGGACAAGCCCGGTTCCAGGTGTTCTGTTCCCACCTTTAAAAGGGGGGGTACTGTCACTCACCAGACTGTGAGTGCTTCTTCCCGTATGTTTAGGAACCGTGGCCGTCCACCATCCTGAGGGTCTGCGCATGTGCAGCCCTTTCAAATCTTCAGTATCTGTTCCTTTTAGTTAATTGGCTGATCAGGCAACACTCCCTATTTAAAGCACCTGCTGTCTATACCTTGTTGCCTGATCTTGGAGTCTCATTCCCCATGAGCCTCTGAAGGTGTTCCTGTGTTTCCTCGTGTATTCAGCCCAGCTGATTCCTGTGGTTTCCAGACCACTTCATCTCCCTTGTGGTATCCAGACCACTTCAACTCTCCTGTGGTTTCCAGATCACTTCAACTCTCCTGTGTTTCATCGTTACTACTCCAGCTGATTCCTATCCGCTGCCTCCGTGCACTACAGCTATCAGCTCACTTCTACTCTCCCGTGTTTCATCGTGACTACTCCAGCTGATTCCTATCCGCTGCCTCCGTGCACTACAGTTACCAGCTCACTTCAACTCTCCCGTGTTTCATGGAGACTGCACCAGCTGATTCCTATCCGCTGTCTCCGTGTTCAACAGTTCCAGCTTACCTCAACTCTCTCGTGTTTCATCGTGACTGCACCTGCTGATTTCTATCCGCTACCTCCGTGTATCTGCAGTGTCCTGCTTATCGCTACTCTCCAGTACTCCTCGTGTCTGCAGCCAGCTGATCCGCTCTCCGTGCTTCTACAGTGTTCCTGCCTGTGTCAACTCGCCTGTCTGCATTGGATCAACGCTCCGCTGTTGTCTTCTCTGCCTTACCACTTCTACTCTTCAGTGATCTCCACGCGACCAGTCCTATATACTACTGCTTCCTGAGTATTGTTTCCATTGTTGCTGGTCTACCTACCCGTGCGCTGCACCTACTTGGATTCCGCTTCCATTTCCCTGGGACTTCGCATCCTGCCGGCCTCCTGCCGCTCAGGTATCCCTGCACTCCTTTCTGACAGCCTGCTCTTCTGAACCACGGTATGCATACTAATCATTGACTGTGCTCGTGTATTGCATACCTTGCTGGACTGAGTTATTCTTCTCTGGAGTTGCCTATCCACTGAGACTACTGCCATCATTTCACTGTGTTACCTTGTAGTCTGGATAGTTCCCGTGACTTTGTATATTTGTGCATTGCTGCTCAGTTATTAATACTTTGTGCTTATCATCGTGGGATCAAGTTCAGTGTGCCCGTGTATACTCTGCATTACATTTATCTCCCCGTGCTCCTCTTCACATATATATTTCTGTGGTACAACTTGCTAAACGCAGACCGCTGACTCTCATCACTTCCTCGTTATTTCTGGACATTCCTCCTCACTATAGCAGTGGTACAACTTGCTATCCGCAGACCACTGACTACCCTCACGTTTCCTTTGTCCATTCAGTTCCTCGTGTACTATTACCTATATATTACCAGTGCTGCTAGTCATAGACTTTCCACGAGCATTCTCTACCATCTGCTGTCTCCTGTTCCGTGATCACCCCGCTACCAGAGTACCATATTACCACCTATATTGCTCTGGTAAGTCCATCAACTGGTGATCCCTGGGTAAAGACTCCTAGTGCCCGTGACATTGTCCTCATGTTCTAGTACTTCTCTTCCTTTGAAGAATGTTTCCCTCCTGTAACCTGTTCAAACCTTTGATATATTTGAAAGATTCTATCATGTCCCCTTTTTGCCTTCTCTGCTTCAAACTATACATTTTAAGATCTTTCAGTCTTTCCAGGTAAGTTTTGTGCTGTAGGCCATGCATCATTTTAGTTGCCCTTTTTTTGTACAGTCTCCAATGTATTTATATCCTTCTGGAGATATGGCCTCCAGAATTGAACACAGTACTCTAGATGAGGCCGTACCAATGACCTATACAATAACATTATTACTTCTTTCTTTCTGCTACTGATCCCTCTCCCTATGCAACCAAACATCTGATTTGCCTTCCTCATTGCTTTGTTACATTGCTTACCTGCCTTTAAGTAGAGATGCTCACGGACCCCCGTGTTTTGGTTTTGGTTTTGTATCTGGATTACCGTCGTGTTTTGGTTTTGGTTTTGCCAAACCGTCATTTCGTGTTTTGGTTTTGGTTTTGTTTTGCTATTTTGTTTACAAAAATCAATGTTTTTTGGCCTAAAATAACCAAATTTAGTGCTCCACCTGTTTCTTGGATAAGTAATGTAATTGTAAAGCTAATAAATTATCCAAAAAAACAGTTTAATTCCTGGTAGGCCTTCATTAATTCTACACACAAACCAGATTGTGTTCCTCTCCATCTATGAATATTGGCAATGCAGCCATCGTCTTTGGATGTATATTACACCCTACACTTGTACTTAAACATGTAAAGAAACGGACAAAGACAGTTTTGTTTCTGTCTCTCTAGGCCCCCCTCCACTTGTACAAAATACCCAAAAATTCAGCCATTATAGACTGTACAATATTAAGAGAAATGGAGAAAGCCAGTTTGGTTTCTGTCTCTCTAGGCCCCCCTCCACTTGTATAAAATACCAAAAAATTCAGCCATTATAGACTGTACAATATTAAGAGAAATGGAGAAAGCCAGTTTGGTTTCTGTCTCTCTAGACCCCCCTCCACTTGTATAAAATACCAAAAAAATTCAGCCGTTATAGACTTTACAATAATAATTGAAATGGAGAAAGGCAGTTTGGTTTCTGTCTCTCTAGGCCCCCCTCCACTTGTATAAAATACCAAAAAAATTCAGCCGTTATAGACTGTACAATATTAAGAGAAATGGACAAAGACAGTTTGGGGTCACTCAGTGTATGACACCCTACCCTTAAGGAGAAATTGCCCAAACAGCAGCCTTACAGGACGGTACGTGATATGGAAATGCCCCAAGTCCCTTTCCTCTTTTGGGGTAGATTGCACCCTACACTTACATAGAAAGTTTTAAAAAGATGTTATCGTCATCATCTTCAGCTTCATCCTCACCCTCATCAGTGTGTACGTCTTCATCACAGACTATCAATTCATCGCCGCTTGAATCCGCCATTAGAGAACAGTCAGTGCTTGGATGTCTTGGATGGTGAAGGCCTTCCTCGTGGAAGATGTAGTTCATTTTTATAAACATCATTTTCTCTTCATTTTTGGGAAGTAACCTTCTACGGCGATCCCTGACTAAGTTCCCTGTTGTGCTGAACACTCGTTCAGAGTACACACTGGAGGGTGGGCAGCTTAGGTATTGCAAAGCAAGTTTGTACATGGGTTTCCAAAGGCCTGCTTTTCTTCCCAGTAAGGAAAGGGACTGTCTGGGACTGTCTGACTGTCTGACATTTCCATATCAATTACCTCTTGGAAATAATCCTCCACCATTCTTTGCATTTTAATACTCATATTGGATGGAGTTATGGGCAAGGTCACACATTTTTTGGAAAAATCCTTCAAACCAGCCCAGATGTTAAACTGTTCTGGTCTGCCCTCTTCGTCCTCCCTGCTTCTTTTTTGAAAATCCAATTTTTTACGAGCATCAGCTGATTGAGAAACTGAAGGAGGACAGGTCGTCAAGCCAAGGCACAGTTCAGCGGACAACTTGCTGAGCAATAGCTCCTTGCAAAAGTTCACATCTCGTTCATTTTGAAGCAAAGACTCAATGTAGGTCTTAAACTTTGGATCAAGCACATTGGCCAAAACGTACTGATCCGAGCTCAAGATCTTAATAACTCGAGGATCATTGTGAAGCGAAATAAGTACTTGATCTACAAGGCCAACATACTTTACGAGATTGCTTTCATTCATCTCCTCCTTCAGTTTCTTAAGCTGCTTTTACAATAGTCTAATTAAAGGAATGACTTGGCTCAAACTAGCAGAATCTGCACTCACTTTACACGTCACAACTTCAAATGGTTTCAGCACCTTGCACAGCACTGAAAGGATTCCCCACTGTGCAAGAGTGAAATACATGTCCCCCCTTCTCTCCCAATGTCATGGCTTGTGCAGTACGCTTGGATGGCTTTACGCTGTTCCTCCATCCTCTGCAGCATGTACAGGGTGGAATACCACCTATTTACCACCTCCTGCTTAAGTTGGTGGCAGGGCAAGTTAAACTTCTCTTGGAGCTGCTGCAATCTCCTACATGCTGTGGCCGAATGCCTGAAATGGCCTGAAATCTTACAGGCCACCGAAAGAATCTCCTGCACCTCACAGTTATTTCGTAGAAAGCTCTGCACCACCAAGTTGATGGTGTGAGCAAAACAGGGAATGTGCTGGAATTCCCCCAGCTGTAATGCTCGCACTATATTGTTGGCGTTATCAGAAATGACATATCCTGGGGAGAGTCCAAGTGGTATAAGCCATGTATCAATCACATCTCTTAGTTTGCGTAACAAATTGTCAGCTGTATGCCTGTTAGTGAAGCCGGTGATACAAAGAGTGGCCTGCCTGTGACAAATGTTACGTAGTGGTGTAAATGCTGCTGCCGTTCCTGCTGGTGAAGGTGAATGACCAAACCAGTGGGCTGTCACAGTCATATAGACATATAGTAGGGATAAGCGCTCTAATCCAGTAATAACAGACCACCCTGCCACGAGCAGCATGCAGAGAGACTCTCCCAAGACCTCAAAAATTAAATTGCAATCAAATTCTACAGCGCTCAGTGACAGAACATATAACACACCACATCTACAATCTCAAATAAAACAAATTGCATTTAGCGTGTGAAGACATGTGGTTTTCCACATTTGTGAGTCATGCACTACTTGAATCTTGATTGTACCAATACACTCTCCAACTTGAAAATAAATTTATAGCTTACCAATGTAAATACACATAACAAAAGTACCGTTTGTAGACTCAAATCTGGATGATAGTGTTACTCTATTAGATGATAACAGTCCTCCAAAGGGCTGCAGTTTGTATATGATCCGTAGTGGATTTGATGGTCAAAACTGTATTCCTGGAGGAAAGCTGACCGCCCGATGTTAAGCGCTAATTGCAGTCTCGATAACCAGCCAAAAGAGCTCAATCAGATAATTCTGGGTAATGTAGGCCATATCCTTGATGCCGTAATAGATCCTCCGGCGTTTTGCACTGATGTAGCTGTGAACACCGATAGTGCCCTTCCGATCCTCATACACGACCCAAGGAAGACCATATAATCAATCAGTATAAAAAACTTTATTGTGCCATACAAAGTACATCAGTACTTACACTGCAGTAATGTTCAAGATGTACATAATAACTTCTCAACGCGTTTCATGCCCCATATGGAACTTTATCGAGAGTGAGTAATGATTAATCTAGGTGCCTTATATACCTATTGAAACATTTTAATTGGTCAATTTAAAACCAATACTAATTCTTATATTTAACTCTTTATTCACTCATTGCTTAATTCCTGTTGTCTATTGATACATACTTGCAATAATATTAAAATAAACTAAATAAAACAAATTAATTAAAAAAGGAGGGCATCAATAAAAATTCAAAATTAAAATAATATATCATCAGAACAATTGAATAAAAGTAACAATTGCTAATTGTATACCGGATAATTTTATAACCATTATATAATATAAAAAGGCATAATATCAGTCGCAAGTTTAAATAAACATATGGATTCGAGGACCGCATATAATACATCTACCCATGTCACAGTCATATAGTCTTTGGTTTGACCACTTCCACTTGTCCACATATTTGTGATTAAGTGGACAGTAGGCAGAATGGCATTTTTCAGCGCGATCTCAACATTTGTACACACTTTTTGGTAGAGTTGTGGAATAGCTTTACGGGAAAAATGGTGTTGCGATGGAATTCTGTAACGCGGACACAAAACCTCAATTAACTGTGAAAAAACAGCTGCGTTTTATGTGGATATTGGACGATCTAACACTACAATGGCAGCCATGGCGTCTGTGATTCGCTTGGCGAATGGGTTACTGCTGTCATATTTGCTTCCTCTAGCAAATGATTGTTTCACAGTTAATTGTTGAAATGTAGGACTGATCTTTTTCTTGGCCTTCCTCTGGGCTGACGATTCACCCCCAGCAGCAGCAACAACAGCAGCAGTGGGACTAACGCTTTCTTCAGAGGAATCAATAATAGTGCAGGAGTCATCCAGCCTTAATAAGTGGGATGCAGGGCTAACTCCGAGCGCTACTGAGGATATTGATGAGGATGGTGTGGTGGGTGTATTTTGTAGCCATCAGGATGTCGGTGAGCGGAGGGTCCTAGCTGATGATGGAGTGCTTGTAATTTTTTTAGAAGAACTTTTCACTTTTCCCAATACTTTGCCATGAACTCTCGTCAAATGGTGTAACATAGACGAGGTTCCAAGATGGTTAAGGTCCCTCCCTCGACTGACTGTGGCTTGACATACACTACAAATGGCTATACAGTTGTTGTCTGGATTGGTGTAGAAATAATTCCACACATAAGAAGTGGATTTTTTTGTTTTATGGCCAGGCATGACAATGGCCTTTTTCTTGCCACGTGCCAGAACTGCTGCCACTGGTGCAGGACTTAGACAAACAACCTCATCCTCATCAACATCCTCATTAGCGCTCTCGTCGCCTACACAAATCTCCCCCTCCTCCTCTTCTATTTACAAAATGGCATCCTCAATTTGTGTATCACAGGCTACACTCGGGCTGTTCAGGCACACATCAGCAGAACTGCTGAAAGGGTCCCTCTTTATGGGTACACTAACAGAATGCTCACGATTAGACATCCCACTGTTGGATGGACTCTCCACAGGGATTGGTGTCATTTGTGATTCAGAGCAAACATTATCCTCTAATGCCTTGCTGTTATCTTGCAGCTCGGTTTTGACACGTAACAGTAGTTGTGCACCACTTGTAAGCTCAGTAACATTTTTTGATCTGCCACAAAGGTGAAGGCCTCATTCTCTCTTTGCCACTGCGTGTGTAGAATGGCATGTTGGCAATTTTTTTTATGGGCACTTAACTTCTCCTCAGTTACACTTCCTTTTCGCTTCAATACGGTAAATTTTTTTGGGTGTGTGTTTTTTTGACTGATTTCAAAAGACTGTGTACTTTGACATCGCCTTTCCCAGATGACGTACTAGGAACACTACCATCAGGACTGGTGACAAAACCTGGTTGCTGATTCTGCTCATATGTGGACTGCTTTGAATCCATTATGAGCCCAATGCACTTGTAGTGCTACAAATTATTTTAGATACTGCTGACAAATATGACTTTTGACAGCCAGAAATATTAATGCAAAAGAATGGGGGACATCCCAAAAGCACTTGGTAGTGCTAAATATTATTTTTTTAGACTGCTGACAAACAGGACTTTTGACAGTCAGAGATATTAATGCAAAAGAATGGGGGACACCCCAAAAGCACTAGGTAGTGCTTAATATTATTTTTTGAGACTGCTGACAAATAGGACTTTTGACAGCCAGAAATATTAATGCAAAAGAATGGGGGACACCCCAAAAGCACTTGGAGTGCCAGAAACTGCACAAAAAACCCACCTCTATCCTCCTCTTACTGCTGTAACAACTGGTATTAAGATTACAATGGTATTGCATACAAACAATAATGTGTCCAAATACTGATCTGTCCCTGCATTGATCTAGCCACTGTGACCTAACCCTGCTCTCTCCCTCTGTCAAATGGCGATGGATTGCTGTGGAGGCTGGTATTTATGCTTTTCAAATCTCGCGAGAACCGAGCTCAGAAATACGAATAGGTCACAATGACATTTTGCCTCGATTTCGAAACTGAATGGGCGGGGGAGTACCAAGCGTGCTCGGCTCGGTACTCGGATAGGCTAAATTCGGATGAATTCGGATCTAGGGGAACCGAGCCTGCCCATCTCTACCTTTAAGTCACCTGAAATAATGACTCCTAGAACCCTTTCCTCCTCAGTAGTTTCCATTATTATGTCATTAATAATATATTTAGCCTTTGGATTTTTGAGACCAAAGTGCATGATTTTGCATTTTTTGGCATTAAACTGTTGCCACGCTCTTGACCATTCTTCTAGTCTACCTAGGTCATCAATCATTTGTTTTACCCCTCCTGGTGTGTCTACCCTGTTGCATATTAGGGATGTGCACGGGCGACTTTTGAGGTCTCGTGTTTTATGTTTTGGATCCGGATTTTCTCGATGTTTTGGGTTCGGATTTGTTTCGCAAAACACCTGCCGAAAGGTTTTGGTTCGGATTTAAGGTTTTGGATTTGGATTTTTTTTGAAAAAAGCATAAAAAATTAAAAAATCAATTTTTTGGGCTTATTTTCACTCCTACGCTATTATTGACCTCAATAACATTCAATAACAAGCATTTCCACTAATTTACAGTGTATTCTGAACACCTCACAATATAGTTCTTAATCCAAAACGTTGCAACGAGCTATCTTTCTGGACTGCGTAGTGGAGTGGTCCCCACAATATAATAAGAAAACCATCAACTGGTCTTAATCGCACCAAAACATGTACCTGGACTGCGTAGAGGAGTGGGTCACCACAATATATATAATAAGAAAACCATCAACTGGTATGAATCGCACCGAATAATGTACCTGGACTGCGTAGAGGAGTGGGTCACCACAATATAAATAAAAAACCCTGAACTTGTATGATTCGCACCAATAATGTACCTGGACTGCGTAGAGGAGTGGGTCACCACAATATATATAATAAGAAAACCATCAACTGGTATGAATCGCACCGAATAATGTACCTGGACTGCGTAGAGGAGTGGGTCACCACAATATAAATAAAAAACCCTGAACTTGTATGATTCGCACCAATAATGTACCTGGACTGCGTAGAGGAGTGGGTCACCACAATATAAATTAAAAACCCTGAACTTGTATGATTCGCTCCAATAATGTACCTGGACTGCGTAGAGGAGTGGGTCACCACAATATAAATTAAAAACCCTGAACTTGTATGATTCGCACCAATAATGTACCTGGACTGCGTAGAGGAGTGGGTCACCACAATATATATAATAAGAAAACCATCAACTTGTAGGATTCGCACCAATAATGTACCTGGAATGCGTAGAGGAGTGGGTCACCACAATATAAATTAAAAACCCTGAACTTGTATGATTCGCACCAATAATGTACCTGGACTGCGTAGAGAAGTGGGTCACCACAATATATATAATAAGAAAACCATCAACTTGTATGATTCGCACCAATAATGTACCTGGACTGCGTAGAGGAGTGGGTCACCACAATATAAATTAAAAACCCTGAACTTGTATGATTCGCACCAATAATGTACCTGGACTGCATAGAGAAGTGGGTCACCACAATATATATAATAAGAAAACCATCAACTTGTATGATTCGCACCAATAATGTACCTGGACTGCGTAGAGGAGTGGGTCACCACAATATAAATTAAAAACCCTGAACTTGTATGATTCGCACCAATAATGTACCTGGACTGCGTAGAGGAGTGGGTCACCACAATATATATAATAAGAAAACCATCAACTTGTATGATTCGCACCAATAATGTACCTGGACTGCGTAGAGGAGTGGGTCACCACAATATATATAATAAGAAAACCATCAACTTGTATAATTTGCACCAATAATGTACCTGGACTGCGTAGAGGAGTGGGTCACCACAATATATATAATAAGAAAACCATCAACTTGTATGATTCGCACCAATAATGTACCTGGACTGCGTAGAGGAGTGGGTCACCACAATATATATAATAAGAAAACCATCAACTTGTATGTTTTGCACCAATAATATACCTGGACGGCGTAGAGGAGTGGGTCACCACAATATAAATTAAAAACCCTGAACTTGTATGATTCGCACCAATAATATACCTGGACTGCGTAGAGGAGTGGGTCACCACAATATAAATTAAAAACCCTGAACTTGTATGATTCGCTCCAATAATGTACCTGGACTGCGTAGAGGAGTGGGTCACCACAATATTATTAAAAAACCCTACACAGGTCTGAATTCCACCCAAAAAGTTTATGGACTGCGTAGTGTAGTGTTCCCCACAATATTATTTAAAATTTTTGCAGCAACAGTCAACGTTGTTTAATATCTGATACACCTCTATCTGGACTGCATAGTGGAGTGGCCCCGGTACCCAATTTGCTAATGGGGCCACAATACCTCCTCCAAACATGGTACAGACCATTCGTCATTGAGATCCCATCAAGTATGTTAAAGACAGACAGGGTCGAAGTGTTATTGGTTGACTTTGTAAACCAAAAAACTGTCCCTGTTGCACATAGTCGTGCAATGAAGACTGACTTTTTCATTTAAAGGCACCATCTTTAAAGTGTAGTGTTTGTAAGTCATATTATACTTTTGGTAAAATTGGTTTATTTTGTTCCTCTTTATGGTAACTACTAATAAAATTAAAATATTAAATAGAAACGGCAGTTCCTCTTTATGGGAATTAGTAATAGAATTAAAGTATTAAATAGAATTAAAGTATTAAATAGAGTGGTATAGAGTGGTAGTGTGGTATAGAGTGGTCCCCACAATATAATAATAAAACCCTCAACTGGTCAGAATTCCACCAAACAAGTATCTGGACTGCGTAGTGGGGTGGCCCCGGTACCCAATTTGATACCGGGGCCACAATAAATTAAATACACCCTCAACTGGTCTGAATTCCACCAAACAAGTATCTGGACTGCATAGAGGACTGGCCACTGGCCACCACAATATAATATATAGAAAACCTTCAACAGGTCAGAATTACACCCAAAAATAGTATCTGGACTGCGAAGAGTAGTGGGCACTGGGCACCACAATAAAAAATATATAGAAAACCTTCAATAGGTCTGAATTAAACCCAAAAATAGTATCTGGACTGCATAGAGGACTGGCCACTGGCCACCACAATATAATATATAGAAAACCTTCAACAGGTCAAAATTACACCCAAAAATAGTATCTGGACTGCGTAGAGTAGTGGGCACTAGGCACCACAATAAAAAATATATAGAAAACCTTCAACAGGTCAGAATTACACCCAAAAATAGTATCTGGACTGCGTAGAGTAGTGGGCACTGGGCACCACAATAAAATATATAAAAAAAACCTTCAACAGGTCTGCATTACACTGCACATACGGCTGCTTCTCCATCTTCTCCATCATATACATGTTGGAGTTTCAGCGTGTGAAAACCTCTTGTTTTTGATAATGTCAGTGCATTTTGAATATTTTTCAATTTGCCCCACACCACTGAATGTACTTTATCTATGATACGCATCTATCTATCTTGACTGCGTAGTGTGGTGGCCCCGGTACACAATTTGGTACCAAGGCCACAATATAATTAAAAAACCCTCCACGGGTCAGAATTCCACCAAAAACGGGTATGGACTGCGTAGTGTGGTGTGCCCGGAACACAATTTTTTACAGCGCCAACAATATAATTAAAAAATTGGGCATCAACTGTCACCGTTGTTTAATATCTGATACACCTAAATATGGACTGCACAGTGGAGTGGCCCCGGTAGTAGATTTGGTGCCGGGGCCACAATACCTCCTCCAACTTCCAAGTGTAGTGTTTATAAAGACAGACAGCGTCGAAGTGTTATTAGTTGACTTTCTTAACCCTAAAATTGTCCCTGTTGTAAATATTCGTGTAATGGACAGTTACTTTTTCATTGAAAGACTCAAGCTTTCAAGTGTAGTGTTTATAAAATATAAACAACAATACAGTAGTTTTAGAGCACGTCAATACCTCTTGTTTTAAATTATGACAGGGCATTTTACTTTTGGTTTAATTTCTTGAATTTGTTTAAATTTGGTTTTACTTTTTGAACATGGCAAACGACTGTTGAATGGTCACATAATGCCAAAAAAGAGTTGCAAGATGGAATTGTCCTTGGGCCCTCCCACCCACCCTTATGTTGTTGAAATAGAACATACACACTTTAACAAACCAATCATTTCAGCGACAGGGCCTACCAAACAACTTTGGCTGAAATGATTGGTTTGTTTGGGCCCCCACACCAAAAAAGCTATTCATCTCTCCCTGTACAGATTAAACAGGCTCTACTGAGGCAAGATGTCGTCCTCATCCTCAACCTCTGATTCCTCTCCCCCTACAGTGTGTACTTCCTCCTCATCACACATTATCAATTCGTCCCCGCTGGACTCCACAACCACAGGTCCCTCTGTACTATCTGGAGGGCAGTGCTGTACTTCATTGAGGAATTGATTATTCATTTTTATAAACATCATTTTTTCAACGTTATGAGGAAGCAACCTCCTTCGCCGCTCACTGACCAGGTTCCCTGCTGCACTAAAAACTCTTTCCGAGTACACACTGGAGGGGGGACAACTCAGGTAAAATAGAGCCAGTTTGTACAGGGGCTTCCAAACTGCCTTTTTTTCCTGCCAGTAACAATATGGACTGTCTGACATGTCTACTTGGAAGGTGTCAGCAAAGTAATCATCCACAATTTTTTCTATTGTGACAGCATCCAATGCAGCGAGAGTAGACATGTCTGCAATGGTTGGCAGGTCATTCAGTCCGGACCAGATGTTATCAGCATCCCCGCCAGCGCCTCTTTTGGGAAAACTGAGCTTTTTCCTCGCAGCCATAGATGTGGAAGAAAATGAGGGTGGAGCTGTTGGCGTGTCACGGTCCTCTTCAGAGGACAATCTCCAGACCAGCAGGTCTTTGCACCGCTGTAGACTTGTGTCCGCCGGAAACAGAGACACAACATACGCTTTAAACCGACGATCGAGCACGGTGGCCAGAATGTATTCCTCTGACTTTAAAAGAGTGACCACCCTCTGATCCTGGCAAAGCGTACGAAGGGCTACATCCACAAGAGCTACATGCTTGGTGTAATCGCAATGGCTTACCAGCTCCTCCCTCACTTTCTTCAGCTGCTTCTGCAACAGCCTGATCAGGGGAATGACCTGACTCAAGCTGGCAGTGTCGGAACTGACTTCTCGTGTGGCAAGTTCAAATGGCTGCAGAACCTTGCACAACACGGAAATCAGTCTCCACTGCGCTTGACTGAGGCGCATCCCCACTCCTTTGCCTATGTCGTAGGTGGCTGTGTAGGCCTGAATGGCCTTTTGCTGCTCCTCCATCCTCTGCAGCATATAGAGGGTGGAGTTCCAGCGCATCACAACCTCTTGTTTGAGGTGATGGCAGGGCAGGTTCATGCTTTTTTGATGTGCCTCTAGTCTGCGGTAGGCACTGGCTGAATGCCGAAAGTGTCCAGCAATTTTGCGCGCCACCGCAAGCATCTCCTGCACACCCCTATCACTCTTGAGGTAATGTTGTACCACCAAATTAATGGTGTGGGCAAAACATGGGACGTGCTGGAAATTGCCCATATTTAATGCCCGCACAATGTTACT
This sequence comes from Mixophyes fleayi, assembly GCF_038048845.1. Taxonomy (NCBI): domain Eukaryota; kingdom Metazoa; phylum Chordata; class Amphibia; order Anura; family Limnodynastidae; genus Mixophyes; species Mixophyes fleayi. The sequence goes on from NC_134405.1 coordinate 226,234,469, forward strand.
GGCATTGTCTGACACCACAAATCCCCATGAGAGTCTTAGTGGGGTAAGCCACTGGGAGATAATTTCCCTCAGTTTCTCTAATATGTTGTCAGCGTTGTGCCTCTTATTAAAGCCTGTAATACACAATGTTGCCTGCCTTTGCACGAGCAGCCATTTTGTAGATGTTGCTACTGATGCAGCTGTTGCTGTTGCTGCGGAAGGGGATGCATCTACCCAGTGGGCTGTCACAGTCATATAGTCCTTCGCTTGCCCAGAACCACTTGTCCACATGTCCGTGGTTAAGTGGACAGTGGGTACAACCGCATTTTTTAGAGCACTGAGGACACTTGATCGTACTTCTCTGTACATTTTTGGTATCGCCTGCCTAGTGAAGTGGAATCTCGACGGGATTTGGTACCGGGGACACAATACCTCCATCAACCCTCTAAATCCCACTCCACTGATATCGGACACCGGGCGCACGTCTAACACCAACATTGCAGTTACAGCCGCAGTTATACGCTTTGCAATAGGGTGACTACTATCGTATTTTGTGGTCATGGCAAACGACTGTTGGACAGTCAATTGTTTTGTGAAAGACTTAGCGGTCTTACGACTTCCCCTCTGGGAAGATGACCGACTAACAGCAGCAACAGCAGCAGTGGCAGTAGTAGGCGTACCGCTGCAGGATTCCTCGGATGAATCCCGTATTGAGGAGGACTCAGTCTAGCTGCTGACTTGGGCTGCAGGACTGAATCTGATGGAGATTGTGGAGGAAGTTGACGAGGAGGGTGTTGCTGGTGTGTATACAACTGGACCACGGGATTTAGGTGTCCCTGTACCGATGAGGGTCCTAGCCCCAGTTCCTGAACTAACCACTGAACTATGAAGGTTATTCAGGTGACGTATAAGGGAGGATGTTCCTAGGTGGGCAAGATCCTTACCCCTGCTTATTTGAGCTTTACATAAGCTACATATGGCCATACATTGGTTGTCTGGATTTGGATAAAAATAACTCCAGACCGAAGAGGTGCATTTTTTGGTCTTCTGACCAGGCATGACGATGGGCTTTTTCATCCCATGGACATCAGCTGTTTCCCCCCCTGGTGCCTCATTTACAATAACCACATCACCATCCTCATCATCAAGTTCCTCCACAGCGCCAGCTACATCATCAATAGGCTCCTCCTGAGCCACCTCTTCCCGTACAGTGATGAGAAGGTCAGGCTTGACAACCACCAACACCCTTGGACTCGCCTTGAGGATTTGTGATAATTTCTCTTTAGAAGGCAGAGTTGTTTGCTGTTTTGTTGCTGACAGCATAACTCTCTTCAATTTTTTGGAGGGGGGGGAGGAGGAGGAGGGATAAGATCCGTGGGTGAAGCTGAACCACTAGTCATGAACACGGGCCAGGGCCTAAGCCGTTCCTTGCCACTCCGTGTCATAAATGGCATATTGGCAACTTTACGTTTCTCCTCAGATGATTTTAAGTTTCTCTTTTTGCTACTTTTTCTTAACTTGGGCTTTTTGGATTTTACATGCCCAGTACTACGAGATTGGGCATCGGGCTTGGAAGACGACGTTGATGGCATTTCATCGTCTATGTCATGACTAGTGGCAGCAGCTTCAGCATTAGGAGGAAGTGGGTCTTGATCTTTCACTACTTTATACTCCAAATTTTTGGTCTCCATTATATGTAGCACAAGATACTGCAGAATGTGTGAACTTGGTAATATTGCAGTACCAATGGACTTATACTGCTGAATTGGTTTTGCAAATTTGGTTATAATTACTTTTTTTTTTTTTTATATTTTTTATAACTTTTTTTTTATTTTTTAAAAACTTGGGAATAATGGGGAAATAACTATGCCCTTAGAAGCACAGAGCACAGGACACAGCACCACTGGACTGAACAGGACAGAGCACAGGACACAGCACCACTGGACTGATACTGCAGAATGTGTGAACTTTGTAATATTGCAGTACCACTGGACTTTTACTGCTGAATGTGTGAACTTGGTAATATTGCAGTACCAATGGGCTTATACTGCTGGATTGGTTTTGTAAATTTGGTTATAATTATATATTTTTTAAAAAAAAATTATTTTTATTTATTTTTTAACTTTTTTTTTATTTTTTAAAAACTTGGGAATAATGGGGAAATAACTATGCCCTTAGAAGCACAGAGCACAGGACACAGCACCACTGGACTGAACAGGACACAGCACAGGACCCAGCAGCACTACGGAACTCAGCAGGACAGAGCACAGGACACAGCACCACTGGACTGATACTGCAGAATGTGTGAACTTTGTAATATTGCAGTACCACTGGACTTTTACTACTGAATGTGTGAACTTGGTAATATTGCAGTACCAATGGGCTTATACTGCAGGATTGGTTGTGCAAATTTTGTGGTAATTAAAAAAAAATTAAATTAGTTTTTGGTATTTTTTTAAATAACTTTTTTTTATTTTGTTAAACACAGGGGAATATTGGGGAAATAACTATGCCCTTAGAAGCACAGAGCACAGGACACAGCACCACTGGACTGAGCACAGCACAGCACAGCATTGAACTGAACAGCACGAGATATAGCAGGACAGAGGACCACCTAACACACCCTCCCTCTACCCTGATCAATGCCCGAGTGAAGATGGCGGCGACTAGCGGGGAATTTATAGGATCCGAGTATCGCGAGATCCGACAACGGGATTATGAGTCAGAGCCTCAGTTTCAGATTTGAATTTGGCGCCAATACCCGGATCTGTCTCGGATCCGACTCGGATCGGCAACGTTCGGGTGGGCTCGAATTTCATAAATCCGAGCGCGCTCATCTCTATTGCATAGCTTTGTGTCATCTGGAAAAAGGCATACTTGCCCTTGAATACCATTTGCAATGTCTCCAATAAAGATATTAAAAAGCACTGGTCCAAGTACAGATCATTGGTGTACTCCACTGGTAACCTTTCCCTCCTGTGACTGCACTCCATTTACTATAACACTCTGTTTTCTATCCTGCAACCAAAATCTTGCCCATTCAACCATCTTAGAATCCAATCACAAGCTTTCAAGTTTATTTAACAGTCTGCGATGTGGGACAGTGTCAAATGCCTTACTAAAATCTAGATAAGCTACATCTATGGCTCCCCCCTTGATCTATTACTTTAGTCACCCATTAAAAAAAGTCAACAAGATTTGTTTGACATTATCTCCCCCCCAGTAAATCCATGATGTATGGGATCCTATAAGTTACTGGATTTGAGATATTCTACAACTTTTTCTTTTAAGAATGTTTCTATCAATTTCCCTACTACTGATATAAGGCTCACTGGTCTGGAGTTGCTCGCCTCATATTTGCTTAGACTTTTGTGCAGTGGGACTACATTTGCTTTTTTCCAATCCTCTGGAATTACTCCTGTAGCTAGTGACAGGTTGAATAATTCTGTCCTCTTTTTGTTTTTCTCCTTTCACTTATATACCTATAAAAAAGTGTTGCACCTTTGCCTAGTGACTGGACCATTTTCCCTTCAGATTGTGCCTTTGCACATCTGATTACCTTGTTAGCCTCCTTCTGTCATGCATCTGTGGGGGTGCAAACATTTTCACTGGCCGATGGGAGCTGGGTGGGTAAAGGGCATTCTCTGCTTTGTAAAATGGTGGACTTTGTTTTCTTTGCAAAAAAGACTTAATTTTGCTGTAATGTCCATCAGATTCTTTTTAGGTTTAGAATTAGGTGAACTAGGCAACTAGTTGTACTTCTGCAGAGTGGAAAATTTGACTTTAACCAATGTAATAAATAAACATAAAATATTAGTGAAATAGATTTGGCGCTAATAATCTAATACATTTTAACATCACATCTATATATATTCCACCGATGTACATAAAAAATGAATAGAAAACACTTATCTGAGTATATAATATACAAATATAGAAGACGACGGAGCTTCTAGTAAGTCCACTTATAGTTTACATATAGAGTTCATGAAAACAATGTCACTGAACATTTCGTCACAAATTCCAATTTCAGATTCTGAGTGTTCTTTCTTTCATTATTTATCCATTCCACTCTCCATTTATCAGAATGACAAGCATAAAAAAGAAGAAAATAGAAACATAGTGCAACCTATATATTTCAATATAAACTAGTATAAACGGACTCCCTTTAAGAACCCGTGCAGTGGGGTAATATACAAAAACACCACGTGACTGATGAATCGGTTTAACCCCTCTCGGGTATGCACTTACTAGATGATATTGAATGTTACACGTAGTAATTTTAACAATCTTTAGAGGTGTTTCCTGTTGGTCCCATACAGAACTTCACTCCATCACAGTATTCAACATGGAGAGAGAAAAGAATTGCCTCATAGTGTAAACCTTAACACATTTTATTGAGACACATACACAGTTCAAAGATAAAAAACATAAACACGATTTCCACGATAAAAAGCCAAACGTTTAACATGACCAGATGAGGATAGATAGACTCTTACCATCCGTATGTCTAAAGTCAGCGTGTCGGTAGTTGTAAAAAACCCCCGTAGGGCACTCAAAAAATTACTACATGTAACATTCAATATCATCTAGTAAGTGCATACCCGAGAGGGGTTAAACCGATTCATCAGTCACGTGGTGTTTTTGTATATTACCCCACTGCACGGGTTCTTAAAGGGAGTCCGTTTATACTAGTTTATATTGAAATATATAGGTTGCACTATGTTTCTATTTTTTTCTTTTTTATGCTTGTCATTCTGATAAATGGAGAGTGGAATGGATAAATAATGAAAGAAAGAACACTCAGAATCTGAAATTGGAATTTGTGACGAAATGTTCAGTGACATTGTTTTCATGAACTCTAAATGTAAACTATAAGTGGACTTACTAGAAGCGCCGTCTTCTTCTATATTTGTATATTATATACTCAGATAAGTGTTTTCTATTTATTTTTTATGTACATCGGTGGAATATTTATAGATGTGATGTTAAAATGTATTATATTATTAGTGCCAAATCTATTTCACTAATATTTTATGTTTATACCCATGCACATACATTGATGGAAAGTATGTAAGTGAATAGTGGCAGCTGTTTGATTTTGTCAGCGCAGACATACCAATACTTTTTATTAGATGTAATAAATAGCTTCAAAAACACAATTGACATAATAAATTTAGTATTAATGTTCCCAGTGGTCAAAGAGGAAATTTAGAAGTGGTGGTATGGAATTTTGGAAGTGGGGGTATAGAAAATGCAACTAAGTGTGAGTAAATGGAATTTGATTTTGTTTTTTAAATTAAAGCAGTGTGAGAAGTGACAGTATGGCATATCAGCATATACACCTCCACTTCAACTAATGAATGTATCCTCACGATCATGACTAAATTAAGCAACAAATAAACAGTATTTTAGGAGGAAAAAGTAAAAGTTTAAATGAATAAATGTGATGGTCCTATTGTGGTAGTAAGTTTGACTTTGATATTTTTACTGTTTTCTTTGGCATCTGTCAACTGCAGACTTTAAAGAGTTATTTCCAGAGAAAATGAAGTGGGTGTGCCTTGTGAAATGTGTTTTGAAGACAAATAAGTATACTTGTGCTTATAAAGAACCATTGTGGGTCTGCAGATGTTGTGATTTGTAAATAGCAGTGCACAATGTCATTATAAATTAGAGATGGTCACTGAACCCCGTGTTTTGGTTTTGTATTCGGTTTTGGATCTGGATTACCTTCGTGTTTTGGTTTTGGTTTTGGTTTTGCAAAACCGCCCTTGCGTTTTTTGGTTTTGGTTTTGTTTGGTTTTGTTTTGCTATTTTCGCAAAAAATAAAACATTTTTGGTCTAAAATAACCTAATTTAGTGCTCCACCAGTTTCTTAGATAAGTGGGGTAATTCTAAAGCTAATAAATTATGAAAAAAACAGTTTAATCCCTGGTAGGCCGCCCTTAATTCGAACACTTGTCTGCAAATTATACAGACAAACCTGGTTGTCTACCTCCTCCATCTTTGATTATTGGCAATGTAGCCATCGTCTTTGGGTGTATATTACACCCTACACTTGTATTTGAATATTAAAAAAAGCAGCCTGCACAGACTGTGGAACTAGAAAGTAAAATTAAATGGACTACGGTAGTTTGGTGGCTATCTATGCTCCCCCCGCCCGCCACTTGTAGTTGAATATAAAAAAAGCAGCCTGCACAGACTGTGGAACTAGAAAGTAAAATTAAATGGACCATGGTAGTTTGGTGGCTATCTATGCCCCCCCCCCCCCCCCCCCCGCCCTCCACTTGTACTTGAATATAAAAAAAGCAGCCTGCACAGACTGTGGAACTAGAAATTCAAATATACAAAGAAATGGACAAAGGCAGTTTGGTATCTGTTTGCATCAGACCCCCCCCCCCCTATCCACTTGTAGTAAAATAGAAAAAAAAACAGCCTGCATAGACCGTAGAACTAGAAATTGGAATATACAAAGAAATGGACAAAGGCAGTTTGGTATCTGTCTGCATCAGATCCCCTCTCCACTAGGAGTAAAATAGAAAACTATTCAGCCGTTATATAATCTAGAATATAAATAGAAATTGAGAAAGGCAATTTGGTATCTGTCAGCAGTTCTGCTGATGTGTACCTGAACAGTCCGTGTGTAGCTGCTGATACACAAATTGAGGATGCCACTTTGGAAATAGAAGAGGATGAGGGGGAGATTTGTGGAGGTGACGAGGGCGCTAATAAGGATATTGATGATTATGAAATCATCAACATCCTTATTAGCGCCCTCGTTACCTCCACAAATCTCCCCCTCATCCTCTTCTATTTCCAAAGTGGCATCCTCAATTTGTGTATCAGCAGCTACACACGGGCTGTTCAGGTACACATCAGCAGAACTGCTGAAAGGGCCCTTTTTTATGGGTACACTAACAGAATGCTCACGATTAGACATACCACTGTTGGATGGACTCTCCACAGGGATTGGTGTCATTTGTGAATCAGAGCAAACATTATCCTCTAATGCCTTACTGTTATCTTGCAGCTCGGCTTTGAGACGTAACAGTAGTTGTGCACCAATTGTAGGCTAGGTAACTTTTTGGGATCTGCCACTAATAGCCAAAGGTGAAGGCCTCATTCTCTCTTTGCCACTGCGTGTGTAGAATGGCATGCTTGCAATTTTTTTTTTATCGTCACTTAACTTTTGCTCAGTTACACTTCTTTTTCGCTTCAATACAGTAAATTTTTTTGGGGTTTTTGTTTTTTGCACTAATTTGGAAACACTCTGGTGTTTGACATCGCCTTGGCCAGATGACGTACTGGGAACACTAACATCAGGACTGGTGACAGAACCTGGTTGCTCATTCTGATCATATGTGGACTGCTTTGAATCCATTCTGAGCCCAAAGCACTGGGGAGTGCTAAAAATTATTTGGTAGATACTGCTGACAGATATGACTTTTGACAGCCAGAAATATTTATGCACAGTTATGGGGGACACCCCAAAAGCACTGAGGAGTGCTAACAATTAGTTGGTAGATACTGCTGACAGATATGACTTTTGACAGCCAGAAATATTTATGCATAATTATGGGGGACACCCCCAAAAGCACTGAGGAGTGCTAAAAATTATTTGGTAGATACTGCTGACAGATATGACTTTTGACAGCCAGAAATATTTATGCACAATTATGGGGGACACCCCAAAAGCACTGGGGAGTGCCAAATATTAACAAAAAATAATAAACCTCTATCCTCCTCTCTTCTCTAGCGATTTTGGTTAGAGCAATTGCAAGAACAATATTGTATTCTCTGTCCCTGCTCTAATCAGCCTGTGACTACACCCTGCTCTCTCCCTCTGTCAAATGGCGATGGATTGCTGTGGAGGCGTGTATTTATAAAGTTGAAGTATCGCGAGAACCGAGCCCCGAGATCCAACGATGTCACGATGACGTTCGGCCTCGATTTGGATTCGGAACGGGCGGGAGAGTACCGAGCTGCTCAGCTCGGTACTCGGATACCCAAAGTTCGGGTGGGTTCGGTTCTCGGGGAACCAGACCCACCCATCTCTATTTTAAATAGTGCTTTGTTGGAGCAATATGACTAATTGTGACTAATAACATGACTAATAGTATATTATACATTGCAGGGAATAAAAATTATTCAACAGAGAAAAATAATTGACCATCAAATTATATGCATGCTGTCTACTTTGTATTGAATTGTCTATTTCTACAGTTTTGCTTCAAACAATGGCTGGTAAATGGAAAAAAGGATCACAGAAATATATTTCACTGGTAGGCCTATGAAGGGACTGGAGACATGATATAGTGGTGTGTGTGTGTGTGTGTTTGTGTGTGTGTGTGTTATTTTTGTTTTTGTATAATCAATTGTAACTGCTTTATGATGTGAATACTTTACTTTCAAATCTCAAAATAGAATTAACTTCAGACAAAAAACATTTAATTGTGAATTACTTGATCAGATTTGTAATCAGAGACTATGCTACTTGAAAATAATTCTAATACTGTCATATTTTCCTACTTTTCCTGCCTTGCTTCTGGGACATCTACTTGCAAAGTAGGAAAGATGATGTGGGCTAATCTTGATAACGTGGTTTGCGATGAAAAGTGAGTGGGGCAGTTGTGTTCCTTCAAGTACATAGGGAGAAACATTCTGGTGTACTGGTGCTAAACCAAAGGCATTTTGCACTGTGATTCATGCAAACTTTGTAAGTGAGATCTCCTTTTATAAATAAATCACCAGATCGGCTATAGAGCAGACGTTTGGCCTTTTAAAGACCAGATTTTGCTGTCTTGACCAGTCTGGTAGTGTTGTTATGTATGCCCAATATTGTATGCAACATAATTACTCTGTGTGTGGTATTCTAAAACGTAGCTATCAGGAGTGGGGTTTCATGGATGGAAGAAGCCAAGGTTGCTGACCAGGAGGTGGAGGACGTTAATCCAAGTTCTCCAGAGTCACATGATTATTTGGTCTATAAAGAATGTGATTTCTTTATACGTTGCATGTAAGTACCATTAGGCTTTGCTTCAAATGTAATGCTTAAAATAGACAAAAAAAAACAAGGAAACCATTTTTTTGTTTTAAAATTGTGTATTAGTGCAAACAACAAAAAGGGAAAAACCAAACCACACATGCAAATCAAACCAAAAAATGTGTTTATTCATTCTTCTAGGCTCGTTTGCACCCTGGGCCGACATTAGAAGTGATTTTTGGCCTTATCTTGACTTCTAGTTACCTGTTATGTGGTTGGCAGCAGTGAGGAAGAAGCAGAGGGTGGAGAAGCAGCAGAGGGTAGTGGGGCTGGAGATGGCAATGGCGTTATGGCTAAAGTTGAGGAGGATACTGAGTGTAAAGTTGGGGAGGAAGCTGAGAGCAAAATTGGGGAGGATAAGGAGAGTAAAGTAGGGGCCAGGGGAGAGAAATTTTGCAGAGGGGCAGGAATGAGGAAATGTGACATAGGTGAAGGAGCGCTGGCATGTGTCATTGGGGCAGGAGGGCTGGTAGTGATGTATTGTGAAACAAGGTTGGTGAGATGGGTCAGGGTAGTGTCAATATGATGGAAAGTGTAATGGATATGGGTTAGGGTTGTGCTGATGTCACGAGTGGTATTTTTTAGGACTTGTTTAGAGTGGTACTGTCAGAATTACTCTGTGGAATTGATGATACCTGCCAACAGTTGGCGCTACTGAGTACTGAGGTGCGGAGTCTAACACGCCCCTAGTTTTGACCAGGAACCCCCACAAGGAGGTATGGACTTCGCTGCAAGGGACACGCAGGTCGCGGCCCTCAGTATCAGTCAGCTGGCGAGGTAACAATTGAGGCAGCAATGACAGCCCACCAGGATGCAGGATGGAAGAGTAGTCAACAAGCCGGGTCACAACCAGGGGAACGGATATAGCCAAATCAGAAGCAGGAGAATGGTCAGGAAGCCGGGTCAATACCAAATATCAGTCTAAGCCAGAATCAGGAACCGAAGGAGAAGTCAGGAACAAGCCGGGTCAGAATCCAAGTAACAGCAACACAGGAACAAATGCTGGAGCAAGGCTGAAGACCAAATACTCTGGCACTAGACATGTGTCAGAGGCTGCTTTATATACTCTAAGGTGCCCTAAGGTGCCTCCTGATAGGGTTAGTGAGATTTTGGCGGTAACACATGCTGCCTGCAGACAGGTGAGCAGAGATAGCGTCCTGCTGCTAGGTGTCACTCACCGGACCGTGAGTGTCTCTTCTCCTGTTATTAGGAACCGTGGCCGTCCGCCATCCTGATGGTCTGCGCATGCGCAGGCCTCTATGAACCCTTCAGACCTGTTGCTTTTAGTTAATTGGCTGATCAGGCAACACTCCCTATTTAAAGCACCTGTGGTCATTACCTCGCTGATCTTGGAGTCTCATTCCCTGTGAGTCTCTGAAGGTGTTCCTGTGTTTCTTCTCGTGTCTTCAGCTCCAGCTGATTCCTCTCTATTGCATGGCCGGTTTCCAGACCGCTTCAACTTGCCGGTTTCCAGACCACTTCCACTCTCCTGTGTTTCATCGTGTCTTCAGTTCCAGCTGATTCCTGACTATTACGTGCCGGTTTCCAGACCGCTTCAACTTTCCTGTGTTTCATCGTGTCTTCAGTTCCAGCTGATTCCTGACTATTGCATTGCCGGTTTCCAGACCACTTCAACTCTCCTGTGTTTCATCGTGTCTTCAGTTCCAGCTGATTCCTGACTATAACATTGCCGGTTTCCAGACCACTTCAACTCTCCTGTGTTTCATCGTGTTTTCAGTCCCAGCTGATTCCTGACTATTGCATTGCCGGTTTCCAGACCGCTTCAACTCTCCTGTGTTTCATCGTGTCTTCAGTTCCTGCTGATTTCTGCATGAATCATCATTGCTCCACGCGTGTCAAGTTCTCTGCCTGTGTGCCACACAGACACGGATTACCGCTACCACTCTCCTGTGGCCTCTACTCGTGTCGGCGTTCAGCCGCTCAGCTATCCCTGTGTTTCTCTCGTGACAGCCTCCTCAACTGAATCGCGGTATGCTTACCTTCTATTGACTTTACTAGTTTATTGCATATCCGCTTGGACTGTGTCCTGCTCATCTACGGAGTCCTCTATCTTAAGAAGATATAGATGCTATTGACTTTGTCTCATTTGACCTGGATCTCAGTAGTGACTTTGTATCTCTCAAGCAGCGCTTGTCATTTGCTATTGTATTGTATATACCATTTGGGATCAAGTTCCTTGTGCTCTCCGTGTTACCTTCTATGTTCCACTCATCTACACTAGTGCCTATCCTCACCTATAGCAGTGGTACAACTTGCTGAACGCAGACCACTGACTCCCAGTTTCCTATTGACACCAGTTACAAGTTTCCTCACTATAAGCAGTGGTACAACTTGCTGTACGCAGACCACTGACTTCCCCGTTACCTACTTGCACCTGGAACCAGTCCCATCACTACAAGCAGTGGTACAACTTGCTGTACGCAGACCACTGACTTCCCTACCTCCTATCTACTCCTGGACAATTCCTCTCACTATAGCAGTGGTACAACTTGCTGTACGCAGACCACTGACTTTCCTCACGTCTTCACGTCCATCAAGATTCTCGTGTTCATATTGTCTAATCCATAACCAGTTGCTGCTAGTCATAAACTTTCCTTTAGCATCCTCTCACCATCTGCTGATTCTCCTGTTCCGCTAGTCACCCTGCTATCAGAGGACCACTGTGTGTATACACGACTCTGGTAAGACTACATCTGGATGATATCCTGGGCAAAGACTCCTAGTGCCCGTGACAGTAAGATCAGGCCATGACAGACCCAGGATCGGAACCATCAGCTAAAGAGATGCTGCAGTATCTGGTTACCCGAATTGAACAACAGGATGTTTGCCAACAACAGTTGCTGCAATGTTATCAGACTTTAGCCTCCCAAGGAACTTCTGTGCAAAATACCGCAGCCACTGTTGATACTCCCGTGTCATCACCTGTTTCCCCAGTGCCATCCCAGGTGTCTACTGCTTCCACGATACACCTGCCTACTCCTTCAAAATATGATGGAGACCCCAAAACATGTAGGGGTTTTCTGAATCAATGCTCTGTCCATTTTGAGCTTCAACCTCACAATTTCTCTACCCATCGTTCCAGAGTGGCCTATCTCATCTCCTTGTTTTCCGGACAGGCTCTTGCATGGGCTTCCCCTCTGTGGGAAAGAAATGATCCATTGTTACAAGATAGTGCCAAGTTTATTTCCATGTTTCGAAGTGTATTTGATGAACCTGGTCGGGTTATCTCTGCCGCGTCCAGCATCCTCCGTCTACGCCAAGGATCTTGCACTGTAGCTCAGTACGTCATTAAATTTCAGATACTAGCCTCTGAACTTCAGTGGAACACTGAAGCCTTGATTGCCGCCTTCTGGCAGGGGCTTTCTGATAAAATTAAAGATGCACTGACCTCACAAGAATTACCCTCTTCCTTGGAGGATTTGATTTCTCTTTGCCATCGTGTGGACATGAGATTTCGTGAGAGAGATTCTGAAAAAATAACTTCCCATAAAGCACTTCTTCGCTCAGGACCTCAAGTTCGTCAAGCTCCATCTCCAGTAGTACCTATGGAGATAGGTCGCTCCAAATTAACTTCAGAGGAAAGAGACCGAAGAGTAAAAAATAGACTCTGTATCTATTGTGCTGATTCTACTCACATGCTCAACTCATGTCCTAAAAAGTCGGGAAATGCCAGGCCCTAACCAGTTCTGGAGAGCTGAAGTTAGGGTCCCTGGAGTCCTCTCCAAGTTCCACGAAATTAAAAGTTTGTGCTTTTGATGTTACCATTTCCTTTGCTACCAAATCCTTTGTGTCCCAAGCACTTATGGATTCTGGAGCTGCAGGAAATTTTATTTCTAAATCCCTCGTGAATCAATGGTCCCTACCAGTGGTTTCTTTAAAGGTACCTATTACCGTTACTGCTATCGATAGATCACGTATTATTAATGGTCTCATTACTCAGAGTACGTCTCCAGTGACTCTTCAAATTGGAGCCTTACACTAGAAAAAATTTCATTCCTAATTCTTCCTGTTACTACCAGTCCTATTGTTCTAGGCCTTCCATGGCTTCAACTGCATTCTCCTCAGATTGACTGGAACACTCCTCAAGTTACGTCTTGGGTGCCTGAGTGTCATCATCATTGCCTTTCTCAAGTTGTTCCACTCAAGATACAGCAATCCTCCATTTCACCGTGTCCACCGCGTCTTCCTCCTCAGTATGCTTCCTTTGCCGATGTATTTGATAAGCTTCAGTCTGAACGTCTTCCTCCTCATCGTTCTTGGGACTGTCCGATTGATCTTCAACCTGGCAAGACTCCTCCTAGGGGTAGTGTGTATCCACTTTATTTACCAGAGACTCAAGCTACGTCTGAGTATATCAAAGAGAACCTCCAGCGAGGATTTATTCAACCTTCTTCCTCTCCCGCTGGAGCAGGATTCTTCTTCGTGAGAAAGAAGGATGGGTCATTACGTCCTTGTATAGATTTTCGTGGACTCAACGCCATTACCATCAAAAATCGGTATCCCATTCCATTAATTACTGAGCTTTTTGATCGTATCAAGGGAGCCCGGATCTTTACCAAGCTGGATCTCCGTGGTGCTTATAATTTAATTCGAATCAGGTCCGGTGACAAATGGAAGACAGCTTTCAACACCAGAGATGGAGATGGGCATTATGAGTATTTAGTTATGCCTTTCGGGTTGTGTAGCGCCCCCGCTGTTTTCCAGGGTTTCGTTAATGAGATCTTCCGGGACTTGTTATATGTTTGTGTCGTCGTCTATCTAGATGACATATTAATATTTTCTCAGGACCTGCCTTCTCATCATCAACACGTGGCAGAAGTCCTTTCCAGACTCCGAAGAAATTCGTTATTCTGCAAGTTAGAAAAATGTTCATTCGAGTTGCCCCAGATTCCATTTCTGGGATACATTGTCTCCGGAGTCGGTCTTCAGATGGATCCAGAAAAGGTGAACGCTGTATTATGTTGGCCTCAGCCAACTACTCTTCGTGCAATTCAGCGTTTTTTAGGTTTTGCTAATTATTACAGACGCTTCATCCAAGATTTTTCCTCGATTGCCTCTCCTATTGTGGCCCTAATCCGTAAAGGGGCTAATACTAAACAATAGTCCTCCGAGGCCCTTCAAGCTTTCCAGTTTCTCAAAGAGTCCTTCTCCTCCGCTCCTGTTCTTCGACAGCCTGATGTGACGCTTCCCTTCTTCCTAGAGGAAGACGCCTCTAATCTTGGCTTAGGAGCCATTCTATACCAAAGATCGGAGCAACAAAAATTTTATCCTTGCGCCTTTTATTCTCGGGGCCTTCTACCTGCAGAGAAGAATTATACCATCGGGGACAAGGAGTTGCTGGCTATAAAAGCAGTATTAGAGGAGTGGAGATATTTGCTGGAGGGAGCTTGCCATCCTGTGACAATTTTTACAGATCAAAAAATTTTGTCATATTTACAGTCTGCTCAATGTTTGAATCCTCGTCAAGCAAGATGGTCTCTTTTCTCTTCTCGTTTTGAACTTATTATAACCTTCAAACCAGCTGCTAAAAATAAAAAAGCAGACGCCCTATCTCGGGCATTCGTGACGTCCTCAGACGTTGAAGATGGTCCTAACCACTCAATATTAGATCCCAAATGTGTGTCACTCACCGGACTGTGAGTGCTTCTTCCCGGACATTTAGGAACCGTGGCCGTCCTCCATCCTGAGGGACTGCGCATGCGCAGCCCTTTCTATACCTCCAGTGTATGTTCCTTTAACTTAATTGGCAGATCAGGCAACCTCCCTATATTAAGCACCTGTGGTCATCACCACATTGCCTGATCTTGGAGTCTCATTCCCCATGAGTCTCTGAAGGTGTTCCTGTATTCCTCGTGTATTCAGCGCTGCTGATTCCTGTGGTTTCCAAACCACTTCTACCTCTGTGGTTTCCAAACCACTTCTACTCCTGTGGTTCCCATACCACTTCTACCATCAACTGTATCATCGTGACTGTTTGCTGATTCCTATCCGCTGCCTCCGTGCACTACAGTCTTCTAAATCACTTCAACGCTATTATTATCATTGTGACTGTTTGCTGATTCCTATCCGCTGCCTCCGTGCACTACAGTCTTCTAATTCACTTCAACGCTATTATTATCATTGTGGCTGTTTGCTGATTCCTATCTGCTGCCTCCGTGCACTCCAGCCTTCACTTCACATCCACTCACCTGATCATCATCAAGTTCCTGAGCTGATTCCTATCCGCTGCTTCCGTGCACTACAGTCTCCAGCTTGCAACTCGCCTGTGTTCATCATTGTGACTGTTAGCTGATTCCTATCCGCTGCTTCCGTGCACTACAGTCTCCAGCTTGCAACTCGCCTGTGTTCATCATTGTGACTGTTAGCTGATTCCTATCCGCTACCCCTGTGCATTGCCGCCTCATCTCAGCTCTCCTGTGTTTCCAGTCTACTGCTCACGTTGCCATCCGCTACACTCCTGGATCTACAGCTCCTGGTCTACTCTGCCATCCCGTGTTCCATCACTGTGGGTCCTGTTGGTTGCCCCTGGTTACCTCCGTGGGCGCAGAGTCCTGCTGCTGCTGTCAGTGCTATCGTCCATCTTCTGCTGATCCGCTCTCCACGCCTTCCTGGGTTCCCTGCTGGTCTACCTACCTGTGCGCTGCACCTGCTAGACCACCGCTTCACCCATCCAGGGACTTTGCATCCTGCCGGCCTCCTGCCGTTCAGGTATCTCTGCACTTCTGTCTGACTGCCTTCTCCTGAACCACGGTATGCATACTTCCCATTGACTGTGCTGTGTATTGCATACCTTGCTGGACTGTGTTGGTTCTCCTCTGGAGTGTACTATCCGCTGAGTCTATTGCCATCATTGACTGTGTTATCTCATGCTGGATTACTTCAAGAGACTTTCTATATTGGCAGTGTTGTTCAGTCATTTATACATTTATATTGTGCATATTACTGTGGATCAAAGTCAAGGTGCCCGTGTATATATTGTGCATATTACTGTGGATCAAAGTCAAGGTGCCCGTGTATATATTGTGTTGCAGTCTCTCCCCGTGCACCTCCTCACATATATATTCAGTGGTACAACTTGCTAGTGGCAGACCACTGACCCCTGTTTCCAGTTTCTCCTGCTCCAGTATCCTCTCACATAGCAGTGGTACAACTTGCTAACGCAGACCACTGACTCCCCGGATACCTCCACTTGGATTCCATTCCTTCACTCAGACAGCGGTACAACTTGCTATCCGCAGACCGCTGACTCTCATCACCTCCTCGTTTCTGTTGGACATTCCTCCTCACTATAGCAGTGGTACAACTTGCTACCGCAGACCACTGACTACCTTCACGTGTCCTTTGTCCATACAGTTCCTCGTGTATTACTACCTCCATATTGCCAGTGCTGCTAGTCATAGACTTTCCTGAGCATCTCATCATCTGCTATTTCCTGTTCCGTGATCACCCTGCTACCAGAGTACCATATTACCACCTATACTGCTCTGGTAAGCCTATCACCTGGTGATCCCTGGGTAAAGACTCCTAGTGCCCGTGACAGTAAGATCAGGCCATGACAGACCCAGATACGGAACCTACCGCTAAAGAGATGCTGCAGCATCTGGTCAGCCGTGTGGAGCAACAGGATGCTTGCCAACAGCTGTTACTTCAATGTTACCAATCATTAACCTCCCAAGGAACATCTGGACAGACTGTTACAGCTAATATTGAAGCTCCTGTGCTTTCCTCCGTTTCCCCAGTGCCATCCCAGGTGTCTACAGCTCCTACGCTTCACCTGCCTACTCCGTCAAAATATGACGGGGACCCCAAAACTTGTAGAGGTTTCCTTAACCAATGTTCAGTCCATTTTGAACTCCAACCTCAAAATTTTTCTACCCATCGTTCCAGAGTGGCCTATCTTATCTCATTGTTTTCGGGTCAAGCCCTGGCTTGGGCCTCCCCCCTGTGGGAAAGAAACGATCCAATTCTACAAGATAGTGCCAAATTCATTTCCACGTTCCGAAGTGTGTTCGATGAACCAGGTCGTGTGACCTTCGCTGCTTCCAGCATTCTTCGTTTGCGACAAGGCTCCCATACTGTAGGACAGTATGTCATTCAATTTAGGATCTTAGCCTCTGAACTTCAGTGGAACACTGAAGCATTAGTTGCCGCCTTCTGGCAGGGGCTCTCCGATAAAATTAAAGATGCACTGACTACCCAAGAGCTTCCTTCGTCACTAGAAGATTTGATCTCTCTTTGCCATCGTGTAGATATGAGATTTCGTGAAAGAGAGTCTGAGAAAACAACAGCTGTCAAAGCACCTCTTCGTTTAAACCCTCAATTTCGTCCAGCTCCATCCTCTGTGATTCCCATGGAGATAGGACGTTCCAAATTATCTTCAGAGGAAAGGAAACGAAGAGTAAAGAATAGACTCTGTATCTATTGTGCTGATTCCACGCATATGCTCAGCTCTTGCCCTAAGAGATCGGGAAATGCCAGGCCCTAACTAGTTCTGGAGAGGTGAAGTTAGGGTCCCTGGAGTCCTCTCCATTGTCTATGAAATCTAAAGTCTGCGCTTTTGATGTTACGATTTCCTTTGCTACCAAATCCTTTGAGTCACAGGCATTGATTGATTCCGGAGCAGCAGGAAATTTCATTTCTAAATCACTAGTGAATCAATGGTCCCTACCAGTGATCACTTTAAAAACACCCATTACTGTGACGGCTATAGATGGATCACGCCTCATCAATGGTCTCATCACCCAGAGTACGTCTCCAGTAACCCTTCAGATTGGTGTACTACACCATGAAGAAATTTCGTTTTTAATTCTTCCAGTTACGACAAGTCCGATTGTCTTAGGCCTTCCATGGCTTCAGTGTCACTCTCCCCAGATTGACTGGCGCACCCCTCAAGTTACGTCTTGGGGGTCTGAATGTCACCATCGTTGTCTCTCTCAAGTTATTCCTCTTAAAGTACAGCGATCTTCCATCTCATCTTCCTCCCCGGGACTCCCTCCTCAGTATGCTTCATTTGCCGATGTGTTTGATAAAGCTCAGTCTGAACGTCTTCCTCCTCATCGTTCTTGGGATTGTCCGATCGACCTTCTACCTGGCAAGACTCCTCCCAGGGGTCGGGTCTATCCTCTCTCGTTACCTGAAACTCAAGCCACATCTGAGTACATACAGGAGAATCTCCAGCGTGGGTTCATTCGACCTTCCACCTCTCCCGCTGGAGCTGGGTTCTTCTTCGTCAAAAAGAAGGATGGATCATTACGCCCTTGTATAGATTTTCGTGGACTCAACGCCATTACTATCAAGAATCGGTATCCCATTCCGCTGATCACTGAGCTATTTGATCGCATCAAGGGAGCTCGGATATTTACTAAGTTGGATCTTCGTGGTGCCTACAATTTAATTAGAATCCGTTCCGGTGACGAATGGAAGACCGCGTTTAACACCAGAGATGGGCATTACGAATATTTAGTAATGCCCTTCGGGCTGTGTAATGCCCCCGCTGTTTTCCAGGGTTTCATCAATGAGATCTTTCGGGACTTATTATATGTATGTGTCGTTGTCTACCTAGACGACATATTGATCTTCTCACAGGACCTGCCTTCTCATCACCAACATGTGGCAGAGGTCCTCTCCAGACTACGGAAAAACTCGTTGTTCTGTAAATTGGAAAAATGTTCATTCGAGTTACCCCAGATTCCCTTCTTGGGGTATATAGTTTCCGGAGTTGGCCTGAAGATGGATCCAGACAAAGTAAATGCTGTACTACATTGGCCTCAGCCAACTACTCTTCGTGCCATCCAGCGTTTTTTAGGTTTTGCCAATTACTATAGACGCTTCATTCAAGACTTTTCATCCATTGCATCTCCCATTGTGGCCCTAACTCGGAAAGGGGCTAATACTAAGCAATGGTCATCTGAGGCTCTCCAAGCCTTTCAAATCCTCAAAGAGGCCTTCTCGTCTGCTCCCATTCTGCGACAGCCTGATGTGACACTCCCCTTCTTCCTAGAAGTAGATGCCTCTAATGTGGGCTTAGGAGCTATTCTCTCCCAACGCTCGGAGCAACAAAAATTACATCCTTGTGCCTTCTACTCTCGGGGTCTTCTGCCCGCAGAGAAAAATTATACTATCGGGGACAAGGAGTTGCTGGCCATCAAAGCTGCATTAGAGGAATGGAGATACTTGTTGGAAGGAGCTCGCCATCCGGTGACGATCTTCACGGATCATAAGAACTTGTCATATTTGCAATCTGCTCAATGCTTGAACCCTCGTCAAGCAAGATGGTCTCTTTTCTTTTCCCGCTTTGAATTAATTATAACCTTCAAACCAGCCGCTAAGAACAAGAAAGCTGACGCTCTATCTCGAGCTTTTGTGACGTCCTCTGATGTGGAAGAGGTTCCCAACCATGCTATTCTAGACCCCAAATGTATTTCTCTGGCTGCTTCATCCACCAAAATGCTACCATTTGGGAAGACCCTTGTGCCTCCTACTCTGAGGAGGAAAATCCTTTCGTGGTTCCATGCCTCTCGTTTTTCTGGACACGCCGGTGAACACAAGACCTTTGAGATTCTCTCTCGTAGTTACTGGTGGCCTTCAATGAGGAGAGACGTCAAAGAGTTTATTGCTTCCTGTGATTTATGATCTCAGTTCAAATCCTCCCGCAGAACTCCAGCAGGGTTGCTGCGACCACTACCCATTCCGTCCAAGCCTTGGACCCATATTAGTATGGATTTCGTTACTGATTTGCCACCAAGTAAGAATCACAATACTATTTGGGTAGTGGTAGACAGATTTTCGAAGATGGCCCATTTCGTCCCTCTGTCCGGTTTACCTTCCTCGTCTACTCTGGCTGAACATTTCATTAAAGAAATCTTCCGCATCCATGGATGTCCGTCTGAGATTGTGTCGGATAGAGGAGTACAATTCGTTTCCAGATTCTGGCGGGCCCTTTGTAAAACCTTGGGCATACGATTAGCACTCTCATCGTCTTACCATCCGCAATCTAACGGACAAACGGAACGAGTCAATCAAGATCTTGAGACTTTTATTAGGATGTTCTCTTCAGCCAACCAAGACAACTGGGTAGAATTGCTCCCTTGGGCTGAATTCGCCCATAACAACATGTACCATGAGTCATCATCCAAAACTCCATTCTTTGTGGTCTACGGTCACCATCCGTCTTTTCCGGAATTTCCTGCCCTCCCGCCCACCCAAGTTCCTGCTGTGGAGACTGCTTGTCAAACCTTCAAAAATATCTGGTCTCAGGTCAAAACCTGTTTAAAGAAGACATCTAATAAATATAAGTCTTTCGCAGATAAGAAGAGGCGGGCTATTCCACCACTAAAAATTGGAGATCGTGTCTGGTTATCTACCAAAAATATTCGTTTGAAGGTTCCATCTATGAAATTCGCCCCTCGTTTTATTGGTCCATATAGGATCATTCAAATTATCAATCCAGTATGTGTTAAACTTCTTCTTCCTAAGAATCTTCGGATTTCCAATGCCTTCCATGTGTCCTTGCTCAAACCTCTCATCATCAACCGTTTCTCGACTCCTCCCTCAGCACCGCAGCCAGTTCAAGTTCATCAGGAGGAGGATTTCGAGATTACTGAGGTATTGGATGCAAAAATTTCGCGAGGAGTCCTCCGTTTCCTCGTTCATTGGAAGGGCTTTGGTCCTGAAGAGCGTTCATGGATCAAAGCTGAAGATCTTAATGCTCCTGCCCTTCTGAAGAAGTTTTATTCCAAAAATCCGGACAAGCCCGGTTCCAGGCGTTCTGTGCCCACCTTTAAAAGGGGGGGTACTGTCACTCACCGGACTGTGAGTGCTTCTTCCCGGACATTTAGGAACCGTGGCCGTCCTCCATCCTGAGGGACTGCGCATGCGCAGCCCTTTCTATACCTCCAGTGTATGTTCCTTTAACTTAATTGGCAGATCAGGCAACCTCCCTATATTAAGCACCTGTGGTCATCACCACATTGCCTGATCTTGGAGTCTCATTCCCCATGAGTCTCTGAAGGTGTTCCTGTATTCCTCGTGTATTCAGCGCTGCTGATTCCTGTGGTTTCCAAACCACTTCTACCTCTGTGGTTTCCAAACCACTTCTACTCCTGTGGTTCCCATACCACTTCTACCATCAACTGTATCATCGTGACTGTTTGCTGATTCCTATCCGCTGCCTCCGTGCACTACAGTCTTCTAAATCACTTCAACGCTATTATTATCATTGTGACTGTTTGCTGATTCCTATCCGCTGCCTCCGTGCACTACAGTCTTCTAATTCACTTCAACGCTATTATTATCATTGTGGCTGTTTGCTGATTCCTATCTGCTGCCTCCGTGCACTCCAGCCTTCACTTCACATCCACTCACCTGATCATCATCAAGTTCCTGAGCTGATTCCTATCCGCTGCTTCCGTGCACTACAGTCTCCAGCTTGCAACTCGCCTGTGTTCATCATTGTGACTGTTAGCTGATTCCTATCCGCTGCTTCCGTGCACTACAGTCTCCAGCTTGCAACTCGCCTGTGTTCATCATTGTGACTGTTAGCTGATTCCTATCCGCTACCCCTGTGCATTGCCGCCTCATCTCAGCTCTCCTGTGTTTCCAGTCTACTGCTCACGTTGCCATCCGCTACACTCCTGGATCTACAGCTCCTGGTCTACTCTGCCATCCCGTGTTCCATCACTGTGGGTCCTGTTGGTTGCCCCTGGTTACCTCCGTGGGCGCAGAGTCCTGCTGCTGCTGTCAGTGCTATCGTCCATCTTCTGCTGATCCGCTCTCCACGCCTTCCTGGGTTCCCTGCTGGTCTACCTACCTGTGCGCTGCACCTGCTAGACCACCGCTTCACCCATCCAGGGACTTTGCATCCTGCCGGCCTCCTGCCGTTCAGGTATCTCTGCACTTCTGTCTGACTGCCTTCTCCTGAACCACGGTATGCATACTTCCCATTGACTGTGCTGTGTATTGCATACCTTGCTGGACTGTGTTGGTTCTCCTCTGGAGTGTACTATCCGCTGAGTCTATTGCCATCATTGACTGTGTTATCTCATGCTGGATTACTTCAAGAGACTTTCTATATTGGCAGTGTTGTTCAGTCATTTATACATTTATATTGTGCATATTACTGTGGATCAAAGTCAAGGTGCCCGTGTATATATTGTGCATATTACTGTGGATCAAAGTCAAGGTGCCCGTGTATATATTGTGTTGCAGTCTCTCCCCGTGCACCTCCTCACATATATATTCAGTGGTACAACTTGCTAGTGGCAGACCACTGACCCCTGTTTCCAGTTTCTCCTGCTCCAGTATCCTCTCACATAGCAGTGGTACAACTTGCTAACGCAGACCACTGACTCCCCGGATACCTCCACTTGGATTCCATTCCTTCACTCAGACAGCGGTACAACTTGCTATCCGCAGACCGCTGACTCTCATCACCTCCTCGTTTCTGTTGGACATTCCTCCTCACTATAGCAGTGGTACAACTTGCTACCGCAGACCACTGACTACCTTCACGTGTCCTTTGTCCATACAGTTCCTCGTGTATTACTACCTCCATATTGCCAGTGCTGCTAGTCATAGACTTTCCTGAGCATCTCATCATCTGCTATTTCCTGTTCCGTGATCACCCTGCTACCAGAGTACCATATTACCACCTATACTGCTCTGGTAAGCCTATCACCTGGTGATCCCTGGGTAAAGACTCCTAGTGCCCGTGACAATGTGTTTCTCTGGCCGCTTCCTCCACTAAGGTGCTACCATTTGGGAGAACTCTCGTGCCTCCATCCCTTAGGAACAAAATCCTGTCGTGGTTTCATTCTTCACGTTTTTCTGGACATTCTGGTGAACGCAAGACTTTCGAAATTCTTTCTTGAAGCTAGTGGTGGCCCTCCATGAGGAAAGATGTCAAAGATTTTGTGGCTGCCTGTGAATTGTGTTCCCAGTTCAAGACTCCCCGCAGAACACCGGCGGGTCTACTTCAACCACTACCCAATTCTTCCAAGCCTTGGACCCATTTTAGTATGGACTTTGTTACTGATCTTCCTCCTAGTAAAAAGTGTAATACCATTTGGGTAGTGGTAGATTTTCGAAGATGGCACATTTTGTTCCTTTGACCGGTTTACCTTCTTCATCTACCCTGGCGGATCATTTCATTAAAGAGATTTTCCGTATTCATGGATGTCCTTCAGAGATCGTTTCAGATAGAGGGGTGCAGTTCGTTTCCAGATTCTGGCGAGCCCTTTGTAAGACCTTAGGTATTCGATTATCACTCTCATCTTCCTACCATCCTCAATCAAACGGACAGATCGAGAGGGTCAATCAAGATCTTGAGACTTTCATAAGGATGTTCTCTTCAGCCAACCAAGATAACTGGGTAGATTTGCTTCCATGGGCTGAATTCGCCCATAACAACATGTATCATGAGTCATCTTCAAAAACTCAATTTTTTGTGGTTTACGGTCACCATCCGTCTTTTCCGGAATTTCCTGCCCTCCCGCCCACCCAAGTTCCTGCTGTAGAGACTGTTTGTCAGACCTTCAAAAATATTTGGTCTCAGGTCAAAACCTGTTTAAGGAAAACATCTGCCAGATATAAGTCCTTTGCAGATAAACCACTTAAAATTGGAGATCGTGTATGGTTATCAACCAAAAATATTCGTTTGAAGGTCCCATCTATGAAGTTCGCTCCTCGTTTTATTGGTCCATATAGGATCATTCAAGTGATAAACCCAGTTTGTTTCAAACTTCTACTACCTAAGAACCTTCGTATTTCCAATGCCTTCCATGTGTCAATGCTCAAACCTCACATTATCAACCGTTTCTTTGCTCCTCCTTCAGCACCTCGGCCAGTTAAAGCTCATCAAGAGGAGGATTTTGAGATCACACATATATTAGATGCAAAAATTTTGCGAGGTGTGCTTCGTTTCCTCGTTCATCGGAAGGGCTTTGTCCCTGAAGAGCGTTCATGGATTAGGGCTGAGGATCTCAACGCCCCAGCTCTTCTAAAAAAGTTCTATTCCAAATTTCCGGGCAAACCCGATTCCATGTGTTCTGTGCCCACCTTTAAAAGGGGGGGGTACTGTCACTCACCGGACCGTGAGTGCCTCTTCTCCTGTTATTAGGAACCGTGGCCATCTGCCATCCTGATGGTCTGCGCATGTGCAGCCTCTATGAACCCTTCAGACCTGTTGCTTTAAGTTAATTGGCTGATCAGGCAACACTCCCTATTTAAAGCACCTGTGGTCATTACCTCGTTGCCTGATCTTGGAGTCTCATTCCCTGTAAGTCTTTGAAGGTGTTCCTGTGTTTCTCCTCGTGTCTTCAGCTCCAGCTGATTCCTCTCTATTGCATGGCCGGTTTCCAGACCGCTTCAACTCTACTGTGTTTTATCATGTCTTCAGTTCCAGCTGATTCCTGACTATTACGTGTCGAATTCCAGACCGCTTCAACTCTCCTGTGTTTCATCGTGTCTTCAGTTCCAGCTGATTCCTGACTATTGCATTGCCGGTTTCCAGACCGCTTCAACTCTCCTGTGTTTCATCGTGTCTTCAGTCCCAGCTGATTCCAGACTATTGCATTGCCGGTTTCCAGACCGCTTTAACTCTCCTGTGTTTCATCGTGTCTTCAGTTCCTGCTGATTCCTGACTATTACATTGCCGGTTTCCAGACCGCTTCAACTCTCCTGTGTTTCATCGTGTTTTCAGTCCCAGCTGATTCCTGACTATTGCATTGCCGGTTTCCAGACCGCTTCAACTCTCCTGTGTTTCATCGTGTCTTCAGTTCCTGCTGATTTCTGCATGAATCATCATTGCTCCACTCGTGTCAAGTTCTCTGCCTGTGTGCTACACAGACACGGATTACCGCTACCACTCTCCTTTGGCCTCTACTCGTGTCGGCGTTCAGCCGCTCAGCTATCCCTGTGTTTCTCTCGTGACAGCCTCCTCAACTGAATCGCGGTATGCTTACCTTCTATTGACTTTACTAGTTTATTGCATATCCGCTTGGACTGTGTCCTGCTCATCTACGGAGTCCTCTATCTTAAGAAGATATAGATGCTATTGACTTTGTCTCATTTGACCTGGATCTCAGTAGTGACTTTGTAACTCTCAAGCAGCGCTTGTCATTTGCTATTGTATTGTATATACCATTTGGGATCAAGTTCCTTGTGCTCTCCGTGTTACCTTCTATGTTCCACTCATCTACACTAGTGCCTATCCTCACCTATAGCAGTGGTACAAATTGCTGAATGCAGACCACTGACTCCCAGTTTCCTATTGGCACCAGTTACAAGTTTCCTCACTATAAGCAGTGGTACAACTTGCTGTACGCAGACCACTGACTTCCCCGTTACCTACTTGCACCTGGAACCAGTCCCATCACTACAAGCAGTGGTACAACTTGCTGTACGCAGACCACTGACTTCCCTACCTCCTATCTACTCCTGGACAATTCCTCTCACTATAGCAGTGGTACAACTTGCTGTACGCAGACCACTGACTTTCCTCATGTCTTCACGTCCATCAAGATTCTCGTGTTCATATTGTCTAATCCATAACCAGTTGCTGCTAGTCATAGACTTTCCTTTAGCATCCTCTCACCATCTGCTGATTCTCCTGTTCCGCTAGTCACCCTGCTATCAGAGGACCACTGTGTGTATACACGACTCTGGTAAGCCTACATCTGGTGATATCTTGGGCAAAGACTACTAGTGCCCGTGACACTAGGCAACAGGACGTGGTTGCTTGGAAGGTGCAGGCGTCCGTCTCCTGCCCCAAGTGTCAGTGCGGAGACGGCGCCTGACAGTACTCTCCCCTTTCTTCTTTTTCAGGGCTTGCAAGGTCGCCTCTCTCTCCTTCTTGAATTTGGCCAATAAGCGAGGGGCATGTATCTCTTGTACATTGATCCAAGATCTCTCCTCGGGGCCATAACCCTTCCAGTCAACAAGATATTGGTGGCGACCCCTGGAGATCCGGAAATCCAGAATCTGACTGATCTCATATTCCTCCCCATGATCAGTCTTTACTGGGACCGGGGATGGGGTGCTAGCTTTGTAGCGTCGGGAGGATTCCAATAATTTGGACTTCGCCTGAGACCATATTTGAGAAAAGTCCTGAATGAGATTCTGCACGGCCGGAAGCGCTGAACCAGGTTGGTAAAGTTCAGGAAG
Organism: Mixophyes fleayi; assembly: GCF_038048845.1. Taxonomy (NCBI): domain Eukaryota; kingdom Metazoa; phylum Chordata; class Amphibia; order Anura; family Limnodynastidae; genus Mixophyes; species Mixophyes fleayi. Next base: position 226,260,672 of record NC_134405.1, read on the forward strand.
GAGAAGGTGAAACCCATAGGTAAGAAAAAATGGAGACGAACCAGTAGATACATGCACCTGGTTATTATGAGCAAATTCTGCCCAACACAAGAAACGACTCCATTCAGCCTGATTACCCGAAGAGTAGGTCCTGAGAAATTGTTTCAAGTCTTGGTTGACCCTCTCCGTTTGGCTAGTGGTTTGAGGGTGGTACCCTGAGGAAAACTTTAGATTGACCCCCAACTCTTTGCAGAATGATCTCCAGAACTTGGACACGAACTGTACTCCTCTATCCGAGATAATATCCTGGGGACAGCCGTGAAGACGGAAAATCTCCTTGATGAAGAGGTTAGCAAGGATAGAAGCCGAAGGAAGTCCCTTGAGAGGTATGAATTGTGCCAACTTGGAAAATCTATCCACTACCACCCAGATAGTATTGAATCCATGGCTAGCTGGTAAATCGGTGACGAAATCCATAGAAATACTAATCCATGGTCTCTCTGGGATAGGAAGTGGTACCAAGGGTCCTGCAGGAGACTGCCTAGGTGTCTTGTGTCTGGCACAGATTCCACACATGGCAACATAGGCCTTAACGTCCTCCCGGATAGAGGGCCACCAATAATGCCTAGAAATGAACGAGAAGGTCTTCTTGACACCCGCATGCCCGGCAAACAGAGAATCATGGGCCCACTTGAGAGCCTTAGGCGGAAGCCTGGAAGTGAGAAAGGAGCGAACCGGAGGAGGAACCTTGGTTGAGGTTCTAGTGAGGGCCACAATGGTAGTAGGGTCCAAGATGGTTCTGGGGGTGGGGGCGGGTTGAAGATCTCTATCATCAAATGACAGGGAGAGACCATCTGCCCTGATATTCTTAACCCCAGGTCGAAAGGTCAAAATGAGATTAAAACGGGCAAAAAACAAGGACCAGCGGGCCTGACGTGGGTTCAGACACTGAGCTGTTTGCAAGTACGTTAAGTTCTTATGGTCCATGTAGACAGTAACAGGATGCTCAGCCCCCTAAAGCAAATGTCTCCACTCCACTAGGGCTGTTTTGATGGCCAATAATTATTTATCCCCGATACCGTAGTTTAATTCACTGGGAAAAAATCTTCTGGAGCAGAAACTACAGGGTTGAAACTTTCCATCAGAATCTTTCTGTGAAAGAATGGCTCCTATGCCAATGGAGGATGCATCAACTTCAACAAAGAACGGCCGAGACAAGTCAGGTTGTAGCAAAATAGGGGTGGAGGAGAATGCCCTCTTTAATGACTGAAAGGCACTGAGGGCATTGGCAGACCATGATTTTGCTGCTCCCTTGCGGGTGAAAGCAGTAATGGGAGAGATGAGAGTCGAGAAGTCCTGGATAAAGTGCCGATAATAATTGGCGAAGCCAATAAAACGTTGGATAGCCTTGAGACCCAATGGTTGTGGCCAATTGAGAATGGCAGCCACTTTCCTAGGATCCATAAAAAGACCAGCACAATATATCCCAGGAAGTGGACCTGAGATGCTTCAAAGACACACTTCTCCAGCTTGCAGTAAAGGTGGTTGGAACGTAGTCGAGAGAGAACCTCCTTGACGTGACCTCGATGGGATTCTAAGTCCCTGGAGAATATAAGTATGTCGTCCAGATAGACAACGACTGAGAGATAGAGTAGGTCTCGGAAGATGTCAATAATGAACTCCTGGAAGACCGCTGGGGCATTGCAAAGGCCAAAAGGCATCACCAGGTATTCATAGTGGCCATCCCAAGTGTTAAAAGCAGTCTTCCATTCATTGCCCTCAAGAATCCTAATCAAATTATAGGCGCCCCTGAGGTCTAGTTTGGTGAAAATCGTGGCACCTTTGATCCGATCGAATAACTCAGAAACCAGGAGTATGGGGTACCTGTTCTTCACGGTAATGGCATTGAGCAGTCTGTAGTCGATGCATGGTCTTAGAGAACCATCCTACTTCTTTATAAAAAAAAATCCTGCACCGGCAGGTGAGGAAGATTTTCTAATAAATCCTCGTTCGAGGTTTTCAGATACATACTCGGTCATGGCTCTTGTCTCAGGAAGGGAAAGAGAGTACGATCTACCACGAGGAATCTTCTCTTCAGGAATAAGTTCAATGGAACAATCACAAGGACGGTGGGGTGGAAGCGTCTCAGCAGCAGTTTTACTGAAGACATCCACGAAGGCAGCGTATTCAGATGACAACCCAAGACTGGGTGTGAGAGCGTGACACCTAATAGGCAGGGTCTTTAGGCATTGATAAGTGCAGAGCGGACCCCAGGAAGTAACTTGAGCACGTTCCCAATCAAATTGGGGTGAATGGTCCCTTAACCAGGGTAGTCATAATATTACTGGATTACCAGTCTGTGGAAGGACTAGAAATGAGACCCATTCAAAATGGAGGAGACCAACTTGCAGACGGATCGGCCAGGTGGCCTGAGAGATAGATCCATTGGCCACTCTGTTACCATCCACCGCTGTCAGAACCAAGGGTTGCAATATTGATTCCAGGGGTAGATGAAGGTTAGCTGCTAAGGATGCAGAAATAAAGTTTTCAGCTGCCCCCGAATCCATGAAGGCCTGAAGGGAGACCGGACCCTGGGAAGCATGGATGATGATGGGCATCAAAAAGTCAGTTTTGTCTGGAGAATTGGGGGAAGATGTACTCAGCCCTAGACCGGCCTTCCCGACACCAACTAGGATCTGGCGTTTCCCGGTCTCTTGGGACACTGTGATAGATTGTGAGAGGGGTCAGCGCAGTAGAGGCATAGATGTTTTTTTTAACCCTTCGTTCCCATTCTTCCACAGTTAGGCGAGAATGCCCGATCTGCATGGGCTCCTGAGGCAGAATTGGTGGGTTCTGAAAAGTGGGAGCCAAGCGTGGACTAGCCCGGCGAGATTGTTCACGTTCCTGATTACGCTCCAGAAACCGGATATCGACCTTGATGCATAAGGAGAGCAGATTATCTAGGGTAGCTGGTTAAATCCCTGGAGACCAACTCGTCCTTGATCCGATCTGTCAGCCCCTGCCAGAAGGTAGCTACAAGGACCTCATTATTCCTGTTTAGTTCTGAGGTGAGAGTCCTGAACTGAACCGTGTACTGACCCATGGGAAGGCTTCCCTGACGTAGCTTTAGAATGCTGGATGCTGCAGAAGCAACTCGACCAGGCTCATTGAATACTTTTCTGAAGGTTTGTATGAAGGAAGACGAATTTTGTAACAGGGGGTCATCATGCTCCCAGAGAGGAGAGGCCCAGGCAAGCGCTCACCACCGAATTTGTCGGGAGGTGGGATGCGAATCCCTCCAGTAGGATAAGGCGCAGCTGAAGCAGGAGAGCCGACAGCGGGGGGTACGGGAGCAACAGATACTCCGGGGGGAGTCAGGGTTCTCTGGAGGGTATCCATACGTGTAGCCAATCCCTTAAGGCACTGTAGGAGCTGAGTCTGGTTAAACTCTTGTTGATCAACTCGGCGAGTCAGGTGCTACAGGAGGTCACCGGCGCCTTCGGCATTTGACATGGCCAGAGTATACTGTCAGAATTACTCTGTGGAATTGATGATACCTGCCAGCAGTTGGCGCTACTGAGTACTGAGGCGCGGAGTCTAACATGGCCCTGGTCTTGACCAGGAACCCCCCCGCAAGGAGGTATTGACTTCGCTGCAAGGGACGCGCAGGTCAGGGCTCTCAGTATCAGACAGCTGGCGATGTAACAATTGAGGCAGCGGTGACAGCCCACCAGGATGCAGGATGGATGAGTAGTCAACAAGCCGGGTCACAACTAGGGGAACGGATATAGCCAAATCAGAAGCAGGAGAATGGTCAGGAAGCTGGGTCAATACCAAATATCAGTCTAAGCCAGAATCAGGAACCGAAGGAGAAGTCAGGAACAAGCCGGGTCAGAATCCAAGTAACAGCAACACAGGAACAAATGCTGGAGCAAGGCTGAAGACCAAATACTCTGGCAATAGACATGTGTCAGAGGCTGCTTTATATACCCTAAGGTGCCTCCTGATAGGGTTAGGAGATTTTGGCGGTAACACATGCTGGCTGCAGACAGGTGAGCAGAGATAGCGTCCTGCTGCTAGGCAACAGGACGTGGGTGCTTGGAAGGTGCAGGCGTCCGTCTCCTGACGCAAGTATTAGTGCGGAGACGGCGCCTGACAGGTACATTTTATTATAAAAATCTTGTATGTTGGGAGGCTGCCCACTGCTTCTGCTTTCTCTTCCATCTAAAGCTCTTCCACATCACAAGTCTCCCCCACCAGGTCCTCCACTTCTTCGACTGTATCTCCCAGGGGTGCTGCGGCGCTGTCACTGGGGTGCCGCGAGCCAGCTATAGGAAAAAACAAAGAGCACATAAACTTACCAATCCGCGCGGCGCCGGGACTTAGCAGACTCCTCTCTCCCGCAGCTGTCACTGAATATCGACGTCAGTGACAGCTGCGGGAGGGAGAAGTCTGCTGGGTCCCGGCGCCGCGCGGATTGGCAAGTTTATGTGCTCTTTGTTTTTTCCAATAGCTGGCTCGCGGCAGAGGAGTGAGAGGGAGCGTGACAGCGGGCAGACAGTGGGGCAAAGGAGAGTGACAGCGGGAAGACAGAGGGGCAAAGGAGGGTGACAGCGGGCAGACAGAGGGGCAGACAGCGGGCAGACAGAGGGGCAAAGGAGGATGACAGCGGGCAGACAGACGGGCAAAGGAGGGTGACAGCGGGGCAGACAGAGGGGCAGACAGCGGGCAGACAGAGGGGCAAAGGAGGGTGACAGCGGGGCAGACAGAGGGGCAGACAGAGGGACAAAGGAGGGTGACAGAGGGGCAGACAGAGGGGCAAAGGAGGGTGACAGAGGGGCAGACAGAAGGGCAGAGGAGTGTGACAGAGGGGCAGACAGAGGGGCAGAGGAGAGTGACAGCGGGGCAGACAGCAGGCAGACAGAGTGGCAGAGGAGAGTGACAGTGGGGCAGACAGCGGAGCAGAGGAGGGGGACATCGTGGGAGGGGCAGTGGAGGGGGGACATCGTGAGAGGGGCAGTGGAGGGGGGAAACAGCGTGACAGGGGCAGAGGAGGAGTACAGCATGAGAGGGGCAGTGGAGGGGGACACAGCCTGAGAGGAGGAGTGGAGGGGGACACAGCGTGACAGGGGCAGTGGAGGGGGACACAGCCTGAGAGGGGCAGTGGAGGGGGACACAGCCTGAGAGGGGCAGTGGAGGGGGACACAGCCTGAGAGGAGCAGTGGAGGAGGACACAGTCTGAGAGGGGCAGTGGAGGGGACACAGCGTGAGAGGGGCAGGGGGGGGCAGCGTGAGAGAGGGCAGAGGGGGGACAGCGTGAGAGAGGACAGAGGAGGGGACAGTGTAAAAGAGTGCAGAGGAGGGGGGACATCGTGAGAGTGGGCAGAGGAAGGGGGGACATCGTGAGAGAGGGCAGAGGAGGGGGGAGATCATGAGAGATGGCAGAGGAGGGGAACATCATGAGAGAGGGCAGAGGAGGGGGGACAGCGTGACAGAGAGCAGAGGAGGGGGACAGCGTGAAAGGGGGGCAGTGTGTCTGGATGCAGAGGGGGCAGTGTGTCTGGATGCAGAGGGGGCAGTGTGTCTGGATGCAGAGGGGTCAGTGTGTCTGGATGCAGAGGGGGCAGAGTGCCTGAGGGCAGAGTGTCTGGATGCAGAGGGGGCAGTGTGTCTGGATGCAGAGGGGGCATTTTTGCATACAACTAAATAAGTATTTTTGTCCTGACCTAAATACTTATTACATTTTTTTGACCCAACTACTTCTTAAACAGGACTGCTCAATAATTATTTTGGAGGGGTGCCTTGAAAAAATTTGGAGACTCTAAGGGTGCCGCGAACTGCAAAAGTTTGGGAACCACTGTACTAGAAGAATTTATGACAGTTTATTTTTTTTTTTTAGATAAAAGTCGGTGTCTATGTATATCTTTTCTAAAAAAATTTTTTAGAAATTCAGGTAACATATAAATTTTGCAAGCACCATATCTGTGTCATGAGTGGAATTGTAAAGAATTACTCTGATATTTGCACCTTCGACCAGTAGAAGTCTCTGTATTTGTAAGCTTGCTCTTAAATTTGCCCTTTTCCAAAATGGCCAGTATGGCACTGTGACAAAACGAGTCTGATGACACTTTAACCAGCCTATCCCTCGTTTCTCACATAATGTGGATTATAGCAACTACTTTTTATAGTCCTTGCTTTTGTTCCCCAGCTCAACAGACTACAACTGCAAAGTCTAATTACATGTGGATAAAGGGACATTGTCGTTCACTTGAATATGCATATTGGTTATTGTATATTGTTGATGTGGCAGTGAGCTTGTTATTCATTATCCTTAAAGTGAAACCAAGGGGGTTATGGGTAGGGATCACGTTGAAAGATACTGGACGGGGGGAATGATAAGGGAAAGGACTGTGGAAATTTGACCTGAGATATAAGAAGCCACTTCAGGGCTGAGGGAATATTCATTCTGGAATTTGATTAATGGAAGATGCAGTGTAGCAGGTTTTGAGTTTCCGTTCTCTACTAATGGACTATAGCTGCAGCTAAGAGAAGAACTCCATGTGTCTATAAGTCAGGATATCCAGGTGACTGTAGCTTCTTAAGCTAGTGGGGCAAGGGACTGATGATGTGGTGAACTTACCTGGCATTTATTTACTGTATGTACATAATAATCTAGTGATTGGTTTTTATTACTATAAATGTATTGCTTTACTTTCTAACTGCATTTGCCTGAGTGACTAATAAGAACCTTAGAAGGTACTGGGTAGGCTTCCCTGGCCTAGGAAGGCACCCGTGGGTGGCCAGCCAGAGTAAAGTGGATAGAATTGCCCCAGAAAATCTGGTATCTTCACAGACAGCAAAGAGAAACCATCTTGGATCATGTTTCCTGTTTGGGCCTATAATAGGCACTTCCTTGATCCGATATGTGCTTGAGTATTCTGCCTGCTCATTTCCTGCTACTTGCTACACTTGCTTGCATTCGTGACTACCCACTTGTGAACCAACTCGGTAAACATCTGACTACTCGCTGTATATCTGTTCAGCCATTGGACTTCAGATAATACTACTCGTATTGTTACAGGAATGTTACCTAGGCATCCTTTTGAAATCTCTATGTAAGTAATTACTCTGATATTTGCACCTCCAACCACCTGAGGTCTCTGTATTTGTAACTTGCCCTTAGAGTTGCCCTTATCCAAGATGGCCACGTGCTTCAGTATTCTGTTTGCTCAGCTCCTGCTACTTTCTACACTTCCTTGCATCTGTGACTATCCTCTTGTGTAATTACAATTAGCAAGTGCTAAAATATGAATTGTCATTTTTTGCTTTAAAAACAGTTATTGTTGGGTACGTTTAGATTTCTGTAAAAAAAAAAAAACATTTGTCATTGGTATTTTTATGCATGTATTGTGATCTGAAATTTACCTCTGCAGAATAGTGGTGTGGTTAGCGGTGGGCTATCTCTGGTGTAAATCCTGCCCACCCCCTGCACCAACTGATAATTTATGCAGTACAATGCTGTGGTCTCCAGGCGACTGCGATCCAACACAGCCAGGGGGACCACCTCCAGTCCCCTTAGCATGCCTGCGGTAGTCACGCAGATGGTCTTTCAGGTGATGCTTAAAGTCATACCACCTGTGTGAAATGTTCAAAGATAAGAATGTTGGAATGTATGCAATCCAAAATAATTGACATAGACTTTAAAGTTAGCAAAGATGTTGATCTGTCATTCCTTGGGCAATGATTTTAAGGTTACTCAAATTTACAAAGACCTGACTGATGTGCCTATGCCCTGAGAACTAATCAGTGATGAGAATGTTGAAAAGTCTCATTCACTTGCAAACTTGCAGGCTGCTACCTTCTCTCGTGCTGAACTGTAGGTACTTACTGCAACAATGGACCGTTGCTTTGGATGTATCTAACAAAGATAAAAATAATGCCTACAGGGCAGTGAAGGCAGGGTCAAGAGGGGTATCTGCGCCCAGGGCCGGTCCCATAGTGGGATACCTTAGGCTGGACCACCTGCTTTTTTCCCCTTTAAAATGTTCTTAATACTCTGCCTGAGTCGAGTCTTGCCCCACGAGCTAAAATTTGCCAGCCCTACCCTGAGTAAAGGTCTGTCTGCAGCGCAAGTTTGGCCTCCAATGCACCATTGTTCAAACGCAGAGACGCTGGAGTGATCTCAGGAGAAGGCAGCCAGAGCTCCTTTTTGATTTGAGGGGTGAAATGACAAGTTGTAAGTTCACAATTAATATTAAATAATTTTTAATATCTTTCAAGTGGCCCATTACAAAGCATTATGGCTTGTAATAACCTTTAATGGACAAAGTACAAGGCCTGCTATCCAATAGTGATGTTTCAGAATCAGTATGGGATTAATTTAAACCTTCCAGGTCAAGTTCATATGAAAGTGGTGTAATGGCCAATGATGGTCGTCCATGTATGGTATTGGATATTTCAAATTGCAACGTAACGTTATCTGGATGTCTCTATGTATGTGCCATATTTCTTCCAACAGAACGCCAACCCCACAGAATCCACAGCCGCCATCAGCAGGAGGCCTATGAGGAGGCCCTGGAGGAATCACAGGAGGAGGCCCATAAGGAGGGGGAAGAGATTGGTTATTCCCCACTGTCCAGCTCCCCAAACCCTGAAGATTCCCTTTCCCAACCTACCAGGAATCCCATGAGAAAGCAGGGAACCAAGGCCATGCTGAAGAATGTAAGTCATAATGTAGTCTAATAATTATTTTGCTTTGCAGCATTGGTCTCAAAACTTTTCTTTCCTAAATGTGACTTTCTCCAGGAACACTTTGCCATTCCACAGGTGTCTGACATCATGGACATAATAAGTATTTGCTGCCAAGTATCTCCCCCCACTCATTATATCTACATGTGCCTCCACTGGCTACTACGGACTTCAGCATAACATGAACCTTTGCAGAGAGTTTCACTTAATGTACCACTTCTGAACTCTGCTGAGCTTGGAAAATGTGTGAGCAAAGTACACCCACAGAGCTAAGATATGTTTTAAAAATGTCCCAAGATTGCGAGTCTAAAATTATTATTTATTTATTCTTGGCATGTTTATATTTTACCTCAAATTTCGATTATAAAAGTTCTTGGTTTGTCTAGGTGATAATCGTTTCCTTTACTCAAACAGTACATGGCAGCACAATCATTATAATCATACAGTTCATGGCAGCACAATCATTATAATCATACAGTACATGGCAGCACAGTCATTATAATCATACAGTATATGGCAGCACCGCCATTATTCCATTATTCCCACACTGTATACGGCAACACAGCCATTCTTCCACTATCATCATATATGCTTTTAACATATCATGCAATGTCATACAAACAGCATCATAGATAGAGTTAATGAGCAGGGTTAGTATACAATTATGATAACAACCATCATAATAAAACCTGAGTGTAGGGATTAATTATTTGCTTATAATTTAATGTAATTGTACGCCTGTGCATTCCACTGTCAATCGGCATTACATATGCATATCATAATTGAAAGTACGTCTGATTTAGCTAGAGGGGCAAAGAAAAACGCAATGCTACGTGCACCAGTTTTTATGCAACATAAGTGACTTTAGTCCCATATTCATCAATGAAAGTTATTTTAGATCTGCTCCTTGTTGAATATGAGTCTGCATTTACGTGCATCTTTTAAAAAAAATGCAAATTACGTTTACTTTGCACTCCATAAGGAATGAGATGCACTATATTTATTTACATTTGGGTCCATTTTCACTGAAGTGTTTGATTATGGAGTTGCAAAAAAAATCCACTGGGTATCCCTCTATTGCCAGCACTTACTGTATAGATCTAGTGTATGCTGTAACTAACAGTAACTGGCAAGCCATCTACGAATGGATCCAGTTTGCCTGACAGAAACTGTACATTTCTGACCTCTTCAAAATAGCATGATGCACACATCAACGATACGTCCAGTGCACAGCAAGCTACATGCCTCCTGCCCCTTTACTGCCACCCATTTCAACTGAATAAAGCATTTAGTTTTTGTCCTAAAATATTGCATTATGAGTGAAGGGACATATGGACTGTTTTTTTAAAAAAAAATTATGTGTTTGAAGTTGTGACATTTCAAGGAAATTTAATTTTGTAGTATCAGTCCAAAGTATGAAGTTCTGATACAATCTTTGGGGGTATTCAATTGTTAGCGAGATCGCTGAAATACTCACGCTCCAAAAATATTACCATTAATACGGTAATATTGTGCGTAATTACCGTTAATACTGTAATTTACTCACTGGATTTCAGCTCGCAGCTCCCTGAGCTGCGAGCTGAAATTCAGCGAGAGATTACCGTATTAACGGTAATATTTTTGGAGCGCGAGAATTTCAGCGATCTCGCTAACAATTGAATACCCCCCTTTGAGTTCCACTTTTTCATCACCACCCCATAGAATAGTCATTTTGCACTATATTTGTAAATTAGCATTTTGCTGAATTGACAGTCATAAATAGAACTAGAAAGACTGCAGTCAATTCATTCTGGCCAAATTCAGCACTGAAAACTTCCCCTCACTCTAATATTAAGTTTTGTATTTACATTGATCAACTACACATAAAAATGTGAAGGTGTATACATTTAAAGAGACCTATTCAACAGTCTAAATGTACAATGCCCTGTGTAAATAAATGCTTATCCAGTCCCAGATCTAAACAGACTTGGCTGGTTTCCCCTATAGCAGGGATACCATGACAGTGCATCCCTCCTGCTGCAGTGAAGGCCCTAGGTTGGTGCCTCTTTGGGGGAATACAGAGGTCCCAATCTTGCTATTTACCATGTCCCCACAGGCAATAGGGAAAACCCATAGCACTTGGGGCTTGTAGCCTCTGGGAGGTGAGACATGCTCATTCTTTTACTATTTCTCATAGAGGCAATAGCCCTGCACTGACCATAGGGCTGGTTTTCACTATAGCAGGGTGACCCCATTCATTCTTTTGTCCATATTATAGTGGAAACCTTACCAACCTGTGATGGGGCTGCTTGAGAATTTAATAGGACAAGACCCAATTTGATCTAGCTGTGAGCTTGTGCAGCATTCAAGTCATTTTGAGGAGAAGGAATAGCCATGCATGGCAAGAAACAGGCTTAACCTGTGACCTATTTACCTCTTTATCTCACTGAAATAATAATATTGCTTCACAAAATTAAATCTTGTCTCTGCACTGCAACAGAAAATGAGGCACACCAGTACTCCTCTTCCATACTTCTGTGGAAATGTCTCTCCACCCAATTCCCCCCCCCAGCACCAGTACAAACTTCTCCTCCCCTGCAAATGCAGCCATTTTTCACACAAACTGATGCTCCCTGGCAGAACAATCAGTTCTTGCAGCAGGTCCAAATCTGTATTTGTGTTGTGTAGCCGTCATTTTGCCCTTTGTAAAAGAGCTAAACTACATTAGTATATTTTCCTCTAATACTAATGTTTGCATAACGGTTGCAATCTTTTCAGCAGGTATCAAAAATGTTTGGGTATTAATGACCGTATGAATATCCCATCAATTATTGACAACATCAAATTGTAAGAAGTCATTCAGTTTAGAGAAATGGCTTCTGATTGGCTGTGAATGATGACATAAAATTACACAGAGCAATCTGCAAATTCAAGTGTTAAAACCTGAACTGAGGAAAAATCCATTGCTCAGGATTGAACCGAACAGAGTATCTCAAAGCATCCCTTCAGGGTAGAGGTTTCAGTAGATTACACTTTTAACTCTTTTATTGCCATATTTCACAGTTTAGAGAAAACATTGCCACAGAACAACCACACCAACCGATAATTTGTATTAGTCCTAAGGCAATACAGCAGGAGGTTTTGAATAGAAAGGAGTTTTGATTATGTTGCAAATGGTTTTCACAAGATTGGTATTCATAAGATTGGAATTTATTAATAAAAGAACACTTGCAATCAGGCTTTATATGTATTATTAATGTTACATTTTTAAACCTTTGTTACAATTCCTACCTGCGTCAATTCTGAGCGGAATCCTTTGTCTTGCGTTTAATTGGTACAGTAGTCTTTATTTACCTGGATGTGTGCTGTTGTTGGGTAAGGGGTAGTTGGTTTCCACCTACTAAACAATTGATTATTTTTCTTAATGGACCATATATTAAAGGAAAGAGAGAGAGCAGTATTGAAACGATGCAAAAATAATTTTTTTTGCTGGATTTTTATCAGCACATACTAATGAGCTTGTGGATCTGGAGTGTGGGATGGGAATGCTAACACTTCTGTTACCTGACTATCTGGGCTTCTCCAATAGACACAGTGCAAAAGGATGTTTGTGCTTATTCCACCTCACAGACAGTGCTGCAAGCCTGCAGCTGTCACTAAGTGGTTTTCCAGTTGCCTTGCCAGACTTCTCATTTAAGATATAAGATTCTCTTTAAGGCCTATTATCTTTCAAAACTACTAGTCAATTCAAGCTTAACTCTAAAAAAGATTTTTTTCCTGGTGTCACATTTTTAGAGGGGAATACCTGCATGGTCGATAATGCAAAAAAAATATATAAATAATTTATAACATTATAATGTATTTAAAAAGCAAAATTAAGAAAAACTGAAATCACTTGACTATTATTCAGTATTATACCTCATGATACTGCTCAGATCAAATAAGGCTTGAAAACAGAAGTGCTCTTTGTTACAACTTAAAAAAAAAAATATTGTTATGACTTTAGGTGCTGAAACCAGCATTTAGGTGAAATCCCGAACAATTGTGGCAGAACTACTATGGGTGCAGGCAGGGCCTGATCAACCACTAGGCTGACCAGGCTGCAGCCTGGGGCGCTGGGTCCCGGGGGGCGCTGCACTGTGGGTATTTTTTTTTTTTTTTTTTTTTCTTCATTCATTTTTTTTTTCGGGGTGGGGGAGGGGGGGGGGGGGTCGCCGCTGGGGATCGCCGCGGGGGGTGGAGGGCTCGACGATCAAAAGCATTGGTAGTCAGTGGTTAGCAACACACAGCCAATCGCCAGGCTGCCTGTTGCTGTGCAGCAGACAGGAAGCAGGACGTCTTCACTTCCTATCTGCTGATCTGAGGAGAGGAGCGACGCTGGCACAACTACAGGTAAGTGAAGGGGGGAACTGCCCTGCATATCTATAGGGAGGGGGGGAACTGCCCTGCATATCTATAGGGAGGGGGGGAACTGCCCTGCATATCTATAAGGAGGGGGGGAACTGCCCTGCATATCTATAGGGAGGGGGAGAACTGCCCTGCATATCTATAGGGAGGGGGAACTGCCCTGCATATCTATAGGAAGGGGGGGGAACTACCCTGCACAGGGCCTAATCAACCACTAGGCTGACCAGGCTGCAGCCTGGGGCGCTGGGTCCCGGGGGGCGCTGCACTGTGGGTATTTTTTTTTTTTTTTCATTTTTTTTTTTCTTCATTCATTTTTTTTTTCGGGGTGGGGGAGGGGGGGGGGGTCGTCGCTGGGGATCGCCGCGGGGGGTGGAGGGCTCGACGATCAAAAGCATTGGTAGTCAGTGGTTAACAACACACAGCCAATCGCCATGCTGCCTGTTGCTGTGCAGCAGACAGGAAGCAGGACGTCTTCACTTCCTATCTGCTGATCTGAGGAGAGGAGTGACGCTGGCACAACTACAGGTAAGTGAAGGGGGGAACTGCCCTGCATATCTATAGGGAGGGGGGGGAACTGCCCTGCATATCTATAGGGAGGGGGGGGGAACTGCCCTGCATATCTATAAGGAGGGGGGGAACTGCCCTGCATATCTATAGGGAGGGGGAGAACTGCCCTGCATATCTATAGGGAGGGGGAACTGCCCTGCATATCTATAGGAAGGGGGGGGAACTACCCTGCACAGGGCCTGATCAACCACTAGGCTGACCAGGCTGCAGCCTGGGGCGCTGGGTCCCGGGGGGCGCTGCACTGTGGGTATTTATTTTTTATTTTTTTTATTTTTTTTTCTTCATTCATTTTTTTTTTCAGGGTGGGGGAGGGGGGGTCGCTGCTGGGGATCGCCGCGGGGGGTGGAGGGCTCGACGATCAAAAGCATTGGTAGTCAGTGGTTAGCAACACACAGCCAATCGCCAGGCTGCCTGTTGCTGTGCAGCAGACAGGAAGCAGGACGTCTTCACTTCCTATCTGCTGATCTGAGGAGAGGAGCGACGCTGGCACAATTACAGGTAAGTGAAGGGGGGAACTGCCCTGCATATCTATAGGGAGGGGGGGGAACTGCCCTGCATATCTATAGGGAGGGGGGGAACTGCCCTGCATATCTATAGGGAGGGGGGAACTGCCCTGCATATCTATAGGGAGTGAGAGGGGGGACTGTCATACATATGTATAGGGAGGGAGAGGGGGACTGTCATACAAATCTATAGGGTGGGAGGGGGGGGGCTGCCATGAAAATCTATAGGGAGGTAGAGAGGTTGATATGTATAAAGGAGGGCAGAGGAGGGAGGATATGTGACTGGGGGAGTTTTGATGTGACGGGGGGGATAGCTAGCTAGCAGAGTGGAGGTAAGGAAAATAGCTGCAAGGGGGATGGATGTAGGGTGGGAGGTAAAGAAAATGGCTGCAGCAGGGGTTAAGGAAAATGGCTGTGCGGGGGGGGGGTTGTGGTTAAGGAAAATGGCTGCAGGGGGTATTTAAAAAATAGAGCAGCTTTGGGGGGCAGAATCTCATGATTGTGTGGTGGTCACATGGGTGGTCTCAGCAATCACTAGAATACTAAATATTAGTGAGATGGGGCTGGTAGAGGTTTGTATTTGATTGACAACAAATATTCAGATATTGCTTATATATGCCTGTCCAATGGGGTACTTTTAGCTGGCCATAATGGAGTGTTTTGTTTTAACTAAAGGGCCTAATCATTCAGGGTTTGCATTATAATACATTTTTGCATTTTCAAAAAAGGACGCCAACTTTCCAGAAGCCAGCGAGAGGATAACAAAGTTGCAAGAGAGAAGAGCAAGGACAGGTAAGAGACAATGGCACAATCTGTCTAAATTTGAATGCTGGAGAATACACCTGAACATTCATATTCAGGAGTGTTCCTATACACCTATATATTCGGAGGAGTGGGGGGGGGGGGCGCTGCGGCCGTATTAGCCTAGGGCGGCCAGAACCCTTAATCAGGCCCTGGGTGCAGGGGGTGTGGGTGCTAAAACACCCGCAAGTTAAGGCTCAGCAATGCCTGGGCTCTCTCCAGGCCACTATACCCCCCTTCTGAGGAACTGCAGCATTCCCCCCTTGGTCCCCTGTCTGCTTTGCAAAGTGTAGAGTCCAATTCTGAGCGGCACATGTGCAGTGGGTGGATGCACAGGATCTTGCGTGCTCAAAAGAGACCTCTCTATTTTCAGAGAAGAGCAGGGGGCTCAAGAAAATTAAGTGTGTCACCGTGCCCAAAAGAAAAACATGATTAGGAGCCCGGTGATGTGCTGTTCCGTTCCTGGTAGCAGTGTTTGTGGGAGATTCAATTAGAGAAAATCTGCGCAATGTGTCTCCGGAACAGTTGTAGAGATAGATATCTTGTGCATATTTTTTTTGTGAAATATTTGCACATTTTTGCTTTCACTCCATAGAGCTGCAAGCAAAAATGATCGGATATTTTTATCGTACTAATGGTAAAAATAAGATATGCTCATCTCCCCCTCAGAGTCACAGCACAGCACTTGTTTTAGGTAACATTTCTTGACTTGAAAAAAGTGTTGCATAATCTGAGACAGGACAAGGAAATATAACCAGAAGCAAGAGGTGGATTATGACTCTCACTGCTACAAGTCAACACTGAATTGTTTTCATTCTGTCTTTGGAAACAGCACCACCGTGTGTTAAAAAACTGAATTATAATACATTTGAAATACTGTTAAAGTATATTAATTTTAAGTTGGTTAACAAGATATGCATAAAGACTCAATCAGACATTTGAGGGATTTTTATCTGGAGTTGTACATTTTACCAGTATTAAAAAACCCAAATAGGACCATTTCCACCATGTGAACAGTAAAGAATTCTCCTGTAGAAGTTTACATGAAAGAACACATCAAACGTCTCATTACAGTTAAGACCAAATCCAGCTACAGGGCTACAGGGCGTATGGACGTGTTGTGACGTAAGGGTGCAAATGCATTTTTTTTTTTTTGCATTAGGGAAAATATTTTCTGCTACTGCATGTAGAGTGCAGCTCTAATTCTATAGATACACAGCCACCCCCAAGAGCATCTAGATTGAACCATGAAAATGATATCTGTTTACATTAATATTTTGTTATACAGAAATTGATTAATGAATGCACTCAATAAGTAAATAAATCAAATAGTGTGTGTACTCAAAATGTAAATAAAGGGTACAAGGCATACCACCATGTCTTTGCTTGTAAATAGTTAATCATTTCATTACATAAAATATGTCAGCTGTGAAAGTGCTGGAAGTAAACAGTGAAAGGTGAATACTTTGGGGATATTCAATAAAAATTTAGCAACACTAATAAAACAAACAGTATTTAGTTGCAGTCAGCTGAAAAGGTCAGAGGCAATATTCCACTAACAAGAAGCATAGACTGATTGCCATAATCATCATGTAAGGAAAAACAAACTACAATCCACTGAGATAAATGGATGAAAATGTCTTTACCAATGTACTGTTGCTTCACCCAGTGGTTCCTAAACTTTTCAGTTTGCGGCACCCTTAGGGTCTCCGTAATTTTTCAATGCACCCCTCCAAAATAGTTACTGAGCAGTCCCGTTTTATAAGTAGTTGGGTCAAAACAATGTAATAAGTATTTAGGTCAGGACAGAAATACTTAGTAAGTTGTTCGCAAAAATAATACACTTAAATCCAAGGGAAAATAATATTTTTATATATATTTTTTAATTATATTTCTGTCAAAGAATAATTAGAGCTAATATTCAGAGGAATAAGATCAAACAAAATAAAACAACAATATGTACAAAAGTCATCAGTGTCCCTTCACGATCACACTGTGCCCCTTCATCCTCACACTGTGTGCCCTCCTTCGTCCACACACTCTGTGCCCTCCTTCGTCCACACACTCTGTGCCCTCCTTCGTCCACACACTCTGTGCCATCTTTCGTTCACACACTCTGTGCCCTCTTTCGTCCACACACTCTGTGCCCTCTTTCGTCCACACACTCTGTGCCCTCCTTCATTGTTTTGCCCCCCCATTGCTGTTTCCTTTTACTATTTCCCCTCCGTTTCTTTACTTACCATACTTGGACTTCTTTCTTTTATTTCTTCTGTCTTTTCTTCTGTCTCCTTACCAATCCGGCAGCGCCCAGGACCCAAAATCCTCCTCTCCTTTGCCGCTTCTCACTGAATATGTTGGGCGTGATGACGTCACTCCTGACATTCAGTGAAACTTGAGTAAGAAAACGTACTCAATTGTTTCCTTAACTTTCCTTAATGAATCAGGCCCTACATCTCAATATACCATCATTGACTGATAAATTCACAACAAACAAAATATGACACTATGCATAATAACATTTGAAATGTCCTATCGCACCAGCCGAGTACTTCATGATTACATGTATATTGGTGCCTGAGCCTTACACAGGAATTATCCTGTTCATGGCATTTGCTTTATGGTTCGCCATAAAAGTGGATATAAATTAACTTAAAATAAAAATAACATTAGTAAAATAACAGTGGTAAAGTAATAAAATTATTGTCTGCTGTTTAAAAGGTGATGGCTATTATATATTCAAAAAGATGCCCCAGTCAAAACTTATATTTTGGCCATTCGGGAATAATCTACCAAGATTGTATATCCACCTGGCTTCTCCTTTTGATATGAGTGTGATTAAATCGCCTCTAAAATAAAATTGATTTTATTATTATTTAAATTTTTTATATTTTATTGATAAAGGACCACAAAGGGTTCCGCAGCAGCATAAAGAGAGCATACAACAAAAAGTAAATTAGATTACAGGTCACTATAATTTAGAAATAACAGTATAATACATAACTATACAACACAGCTACAAATAGCCGAACAAGCTTCTATACAAGGTGAAGTGTAGCATGTCACTAGAAAGAGTAGAGACAGGTTGCAGAATAAGAAGAAAATCTGGGAAAGCTGAGCTTGTGTCTAGAAGCATGTGTGGAGCAACATAATCAAAAGCACTGAGTGAGGTAAGGAAACTAGGGAGGTGTGGTGAACCAGGGCTGAGAGCTCAGGGCGTTGGTGCAGGACATAGTGTTATGAACTTGTCCATAGAATAGCCCTCATCCAAGATGGCCAGGACTATTTCATGAAGATTCCATCAATGATATAATTTCCTGGTTGGGCCTGTAAAGGACACTTCCTGTTTGAACCCTGTACTTGTGTATTGTGTTGGAATCTGAACTAGATGCTTCCTCAGAGCTTTTCTCCCATTGTGATTTGGATTGCAATCATTTGGCACTTGCACCGAACATTTCTTTGCCTTGCAATTATTGACTTTGCATGTAGGATACTTTAGATTTGTATATTTAAATAAATCCTGTTTACCTTAGAACTACCTGGCTATTTGACTTCCATCTGTGATACCAGAATTGTGACACATAGTTGGTGTGCTGGTGCCCGAGGTGATTAAGTAGAAGGACACAATGAAGATGTTTCGATGGTGGAAGCAGCAAGAGTGTGGGGGATTGAATGTGGGGAGTGAAAGAGAGATAGCGGTCAAGGGTTACTCTTATGCAGTATAATTGTGGGACAGAGGAAATGGGGGAATGTGATGGGACATGGGAGGTGTGCTTTTGGCAAAAATAATGAAAGGAAGAGCATAGGAGGAAAGATGGCCCTGCTCTAGAGGGGAAGGAGCAGGCAAGTTTAGTGACATAGAGAGGGTGAGTCAGTGTAGGAAGAAGTTTTGTTCAGAGCCCGTTTGAATCTTCGGGGGGGGGACTAATTGGGAGTGAGTGAGTAACAGAGGTGGGGAACACCATAGAAGAGGTTTTGGAGAGGGAGTGAGAGGAGGAAAATGGGAGGAGGTGAGAGGGCATGGGAGTGTGGGAATATGATCAGTTTGGTTTCACACAAATTAAGATACTAAATAAAGCACTGGGAAAGACACTAAGAGAATCCACCAGAAGTGAGACTGTTGTGGACTTTACCAGTGAGACAAAAAGTTCCTCTCTCACTTTATTACTTGCACTTGCCTCCCTAGCTTTAAATTCATGCCCCTTGCTCTGTTCTTTGAGGGGTCATTGTTTGTTTGTACCTCTCTACAGATTGCTGCTCTGATCTCAGGAAGAGGTATAAATTGAAATTCATTTTAAAATGTAAGAGAATACTTGTTCTCCAAAGTAATAAGAAATAAGGAAAATGTAGTAAATTTTTTAATCCTGCCAAAATCCCATGGCGAAGGCTGAAGGCAATGAGTCACCCTTAGGCGGGCGCTTGAGGATATTCAATTAGGAGATACAAGGATGGCAACAGATGCAGGGGTGAAAGCTGCATCTTAAGTCAAGAACAAGTTTTTTTTAACTACCGCATATTAGCCTGGGGTAGAAGGTAAGGGTTCACACAACCTTAATTAGGACCTGTCCATAAGTAAACTAACACTACTCTCTTTCATCAGTGATAAGTCCTCCCACAATGGAGCTTTTTCATAGGGGACACAGATACAAACAGTACTGGTACATCTGTCAAAATACAACAAATCTAATAAGTCCTTCAAATTGCTGTGATACTGTTTGGAGGACTTGTTCCTCCATGTGTCCTTTTTCTTGTAAGCACCCCTTCCATTTCATCAGAGTCTATGTTTTTACCACCCAAGTAAGTACAAGTCCTTCTTATTTAACCAACTCAACAATTGACAGGTCAGTTATCAAAGTTACTGGGTGCTCTTTGATTGTGATTTTCAACTGTTTCAGGCTGAAAGCAGAGAAAAGAGTGGGCTCCATTTCACATGACCACTCACAATTTGCTTTACTGCTGCAATAGAGAATGTTTTTACACCACAGATAAATGTGCACTGATGTGTATTTATTTTTTGTCCCCTTAGGATATCCCAGTAAGTTATCAAGATATTCACTAACAAATATATCTGTAGCGAATATGGACTCCTTTTCTACTGCCTTTTGTATATGTACCTTGCATTACCATTTCCTCAGTATCACTTATTACCATCCTCTTTCATGGGGTTCCCTTCACCAATAGCCTTATTTAAAAACTTAATAAACAATTATTTTTGTGTTATCATTATTATTTCCTTAAGAACACAATTGCGCCAACAATGTAGCCATTTTTTCTATCTATGCTACCCAGAGCACTTACCATAGTGAATAATGGTGTTTATAATGAGATGATGCAAATTTTAGCAAATTATTTTGATGTGTAATCAAATGATGTTATTAGGACCATTTCATTTCAATAAATTGCTTTTATCATTCTCATCTGAAAATTCCTTCAGTGTTAATGCTGCCGCACACCCATTTTCTCTTACACGTGGTAAATCATCCCATTTGCACGTCATAGTTATGTCCACCATGTTAGGGTACTATGCCTAACTACATCTGATCTTCTTGCATTTGCCTCATTTTTCTATTTTGTATATATACCTTAGGATGTGTGGTGATATTTCATAAGCCAACTGTGGCTAGCGCTGACAACACAAATCCAAAATCCGTAACAACCATGATAGTAAACCCTCTCCATATCGCCGTATGTGTTTTTCTGCTATGTCGCTTAACTCTTCTGTATTGTAAAATTTTTCTGTCACTTTAAAAGTTTGGTAATATACACTATATGGACAAAAGTATTCTGACGCTTGACCATATCACCAACAGGGACTGTAATGACACTGTATTCAAATACATATCATGTATGGAATACAGTCATGTTGGAATATAAAGGTCCTTCTCAAAATGTTGCCAAAAATTTGGAAGCATAGCATTGTCCAAAATGACTTGGTATGCTGAAACATTAAAATTGCCCTTCACTGGTAATAAGAGGCCTTTGCAAAACATTGAAAAACAGCCCCATACCATCATCCCTCCTCCACCAAATTTCCCAGTTGGCATAATGCAGTCAGGCAGGTAATGTTCTCCCAGCATATGCCAAACCCAGACTCGCCATCTGACTGCCAAACAGAAAAGCATGATTGGTCACTCCACAGAATACATTTCCACTGCTACACAGTTCAGTGTTGGTGTGCTTTACACCACTCCATCCAACGCTTGGCATTGGTGTTGATGATGTGAGTCTTGCATGCAGTTGCTCGGCCATGGAAACCCATTTTATTAAGCTCCCGCCTCACAATTGTTGTGCTTACATTAATGCCAGTGGAAGATCAGAACTCTTCAGCTATGGAATCAGCACAGCGTTGGTGACTATTACGTACCATGTCCCTTAGCAGCCGTTGACCCCGCTCTGTGATTTTACATGGTCTTCCAACTCATGGCTGAGTTGCTGTTGTTCCTAAACACTCCCACTTTCTAATAATATCACTTATAGTTGACAATGGAATATCCAGCAGGGATGAAATGTCAAAAATCATCTTATTGCACAGGTGGCATCCTATCCCAATACCATGCTTGAAGTCACTGGGCTCTTCAAAATGATCCATTTTGTATCACAAATGTTTGCAAATGGAGACTACATGCCAAGTTGCTTGATTTTATATACCTCTGGTAATGAGTCTGATGGAAACACCTAATTAACAGGTGTGGCCAAATTCTTTTATCCATATAGTGTATTGGATTTCCCCCTCTCCTCACTTTCCCTTCTACCTTTTTGGCATGTCTGGTACAATACCTATGCTATGTGGCAAAGAATATTGGATCATGAACAAAAGTAATCATGCCACCAGCTGGTTTCAAAATATCACATGACTGATATTCAAGTCTGCAAATCTGGTTTAATTTTTTTTACAATAGGTTTTCAGAGTAGATTCAATATATTTTGGCAACAATTTAATATCTCAATAATATAAGCATTGCTCCATAATACTGAGAATGTAGACATAAATATTTCAGAGATCCATGGATGCCTACTCTGCCACAATAAACACATCCCACGATCACTCAGAAGTTCACCCAATAGAAAAGGTGAAGCATTTGGGACACATCTCTTCACCAATATACCCCTTGACATCACAAACATACAACAAAGATTTTCCATGAAGTCTAATATCCTATCCATTGAAGAATTGGATTTGGTGAAATTTTTCTATGTTTGCCAATTGGTGGGTGAATTCGACCATGCCAGTCTCTACAAGAAAAGCTAACACATTCATATAGGGAAAGCTCTGCCTATATTTAGATGAAACATTATCTTGGGGAAATTAACTAAAATGACGTCTTCGGAAGAGAAGTAACACAGTTTGAACTGTTATGAACCATCCAGCAAGACGCAAAACACTGAGGGCCTGATTCATCTTCCAATGTAACATGCATATAAGTTGCCTGTTTAAAACAAGCATGGAATTTGAGAGTACGTGTATGCCTGTATTCAAATCTAAGCGGATCTCAAAAAACGTTTCCATTTGAATCTGGCTATGTACACTCTGCCTAAACGTTACTTGCCATATGTTAACAGACAAAACACAGTTCAGGATACATTTGTAATATAAAGTCCTATCAGACAATGCAAAAAAATTATAGTTTTTCCTATTTGCATACACATGTTCTGTGCTATCTAGTGGTATGCATACATGTAGTTTTTAATACTAAGGTGATGCCATATCAGTCATTACCATGAGTCAACACATACATCTGCCCTTTAGCTGGTGCAAAAGATACGGCTAAAAAACAAGTAGAGAAACCCAAAATTGAATCAGCCACTTCTGTATTGGCATGCCCCTACTGTACATTGCCTTCATCTGTCCACCCCTTCCCTTTCCTGGTCTGGCCTTTAAGTCGTAGGCAGTAGTAAGTGTCATTTGCATTCGGAATGTCATGCAATTATGTTCATTGGTGTAAATCCTGTTCTGGCACATGCGCAGAGCTATTTCATGCAAGATATGCCACGCAAATGGACTTATTTCCAAAGATTAATCAGGCACTCGGTCTCCTTGATAGAGGACTTATGGCCCTACCCCTTAAATTTTTTCATGCCTCAGGGTGAGACTTAGATATACAACTAAGTGCCCCATAGTCCAGTACAC
This sequence comes from Mixophyes fleayi, assembly GCF_038048845.1. Classification (NCBI taxonomy): domain Eukaryota; kingdom Metazoa; phylum Chordata; class Amphibia; order Anura; family Limnodynastidae; genus Mixophyes; species Mixophyes fleayi. The sequence continues at coordinate 226,283,781 of NC_134405.1, forward strand.
TCAGACACCATTTCAAAGTGTGCTGGTCTTAGAGACTCAATATAAGATTATTACCTTATGTTGTAGATATCCTAGCATCTTCAGCCAAAGGTTATCTGCACTATATATAATGTGTTGGCTTTGTGACTGCTCCCTATATATTTATATATATGACATTTATAAAACTTGCCATCAGCTTCCACTATGAAGGAGCGGTTAGAACTGGATTAGATTTTAATAAAGCGGGTGTTTGGGTGCTACAGCCATAATGCTCAGGGTAAAAAGGATTCAGAGAAATTGAAGTTTAAATAAAGTCTAGTTCAGACCTGTGTAGTTTGTATTTTGAGGAATTCCATGGAGACCATATGTTTTCATAATTGAGTCTTGCATGTCTTTCCATATACATATATCTTTCATGATTCATGGTGTCAATCATAAGAGCTTTCCATCTCCGTATATCAGGGGCATCCGTTGCCATCCACATGCGGGCTATAATAACCTTGGCTAGGGGTGTGAGGGTAAAGATATATTGACAATGAATTTTAGAGAAACTATCATCCAACAAAATATCAAATAAACATATCTTTGGCATAAGAGGAGGAACCCTATTCACCGTATTACAAATTCATGCCCATACTTTGGTTCATAAATCGTTTACTTTTGGCCATTGCCATAGCAAGTGCCAGAAGTTGTAATCCGTTGGCCCACACTTTGAGCATTCAGAGTCATATTTTCTCCCAAATTCAACCAGTGAACATGGAGTATGATAAACCCTATGTAATATGTATAAACAAATTTGTTGATAGCGAATACATAGCGTGGCTTTTTTCACACTTTTCAAGATGTGGGTCCATTCTTTCTCTGACAATACTCCTACATTAAGTTCCCATTTTGCTTAAAGAGGTAGTAGACTATCAGATCATCATCATCATCATCATTTATTTATATAGTGCCAACATATTCTGTAACGCTTTACAATTGGGGACAAACACAGTAAACAAACTGGGTGAAACAGACAAAGAGGTGAGAAGGCCCTGCTCGCAAACTTACAATCTATTACAATCTATGGGACAATGGGAGTTTGATACATGAGGTTAAGTCTACATTTTGCATTCCGGTCCAGCCAGATTGCAAAGGTAAAAGTGATTTGTAAGCTAAATGATCCCGTCACACAACAATGTTGGTCAGGGGGTAGTTGTCTTGTGTGAAATTGTACAACGGGTTGTAGTAGGGTAATCTAGTGAGGTTAAAAGGGTGGTTGAGGAATATTATAAGCTTGTCTGAAGAGGTGGGGTTTCAGAGAACGCTTGAAAGTTTGTAGACCAGAGGAGAGTCTTATTGTGCAAGGGAGTGAATTCCATAGAGTGGGTGCAGCCCGAAATAAATCCTGTAATCTATTATAGAGAGTTAGAAGTTGAGGGAAAAAAGCTTTACATTTTTTATACAGTTCAATCGGAATGCCATCCACTCGTGGGGCCTTGTGATTGGGAAAGGAGGTGATTGCCAACTCCCCCTCTTCTGCTTTGAAGGGGGCATCCAGGATGGCAACAGCCTCATTAGACAGCCTAGGAACTTGGATGGAGTCCAGATATCTTGCACCTCTGTATAAGATACCTTGGATTCATAAAGCGCACTATAGTAATTTAGAAAGGTGTTAGCAATACCCGTTCCCGTAAAATGTTTTACATGGTTGTGATGAAAGATAGTCATGACTGCCTTATCTACTTTCTCCTCCCAAGCCAGACAAGCCAAATTACTATTACCCATGTCTGCTCCAGTGTATTGGGAATGTCTAGTAAATAATAACCACTTCTTAAATTGTTGAATAAAAAATCTGACCACTCACTTTGTGCACTCAACCATCCAACCCTATTGTACGGGAAAGCAAGAATTTAGATTCAAGATTCTTGCCCTGTTGTTCCAATTCTAACTCCCTATGTTTATTAGAATTTTTAGAGTCAGCTTTTTTTAATAAGTGTAGACCGCATGAATGCCTTGAAGGCATCCCATATAAGTCTTGGATTGCCAATATTATTGTCCCCTAAATATCCCTCCCACAAGAATATAAGATCTGAACCCGTCGCCATTGGCTCCAACCAAGTCGAGTGTAGCTTCCAGAAACGTATACCCTTTTCTGTGGCAATTTCAACTTGAGCTATTACCGGAGAATGGTCAGAAATGCCTCTTGACAAGTATTCTATTGAGGACACTGAGAACAACAATCTAGAGGAAAAAAGGATGAAATCTATTCGAGAGAGAGAATTATAGGTAGTTGATTGACAGGAGAATTGCTGTTTATCTGGGTAACGCAATCTCCAAGCATCTACAAGTCCCATCTAATTAAGGAGGCTAGAAAAAGCTGTAGGTTTTGATGGTAATTGCTCAGAAGCCTCGCTCCACCTGTCGAGGGTAGGATCGAGGACATTATTAAAATCGCCCATACATGCAACTGGTGTGTCAGGAGATTAAGTCATGAAGGACGCTGCTTTTCCAAGCACTTCGGCATTATATGGGGGTGGGATGTTGACAGCAAGAATTATAATTGGGGAGGACTCTATCACAGCCCGCAAAAATACAAATCTACCATAAGCAGTGGCGCACGCAGGGGGGGATTCTGAGTCTCTAGAAACCCCCCCTGCGCTAACTAAGTGGCCACTGTCCTATACAGCACCGCCGCAGACGCTTCTTAGACAGCGCCGCGGCTGCTGTATAGGACAGCGCTGGCAAAACGGAACTGCTGCGCATGCGCAGCAGCTCTCTCTCTGGGTTTTTTTTTTTTTTTTTTGGGTCGGCGGGGGGAAACCCACCCCCCCCAACAATCCTCCGTGCGCCGCTGATAAGGGTCTAACTGTAACTAACTGTAAGAAATCTAATGTGAAGAGTAAATGTTTTTTAATGAGAAGAGAAACTCCTCTTGAATTAGGAGAGTGTACAGAGTGATAGGCCCATCTTCAGTGCCATAATTTTGTCACCATGTAGATGAGTTTTCACCAAACCAATAATATCTAGAGAATATTTCCGGAGATGGAACAGTACCAGGGAGCATTTGACCTTATCATTCAGATCCCTGACATTCCAGGTGAGTAAGCGGAGCCCACCCATAACAGGATTATTTACTGCCATAACGATTCAGGAAGAATTTGTTGACATTAGGATGAGACAATACCTATTTGAGGATAGTACTCCTTAAAACCATTCCATAGTTGACTAAATGAAAAATGCAAAATTAGTATTATGAGAACAAAAATAACCTATATGTAATTTACTAATATGCATCTAGTGGATTCCTCATTATAAATGTATCTGAAAAACCCAAAGTTTAACATTGAAGCAAACCTGCTCTGTTGAATTCTCCAATACATCAGATAATAATGCAGAACAAAAAGCTGTACGTCCAAAAATTGTACATAAGTAAGAAAAACAATAAACCTTCACAACCCACCCAACATACCCATTAAATTAACTAAGTAGATTATGTTTGGATCTCTACAACAAGAAGAAAAATTACTCCTAGACTATATTAACTAATAGGCCAGGGAGGGTCGCTAGGCTTTTACTAGCTAGAACTCTCCCAAGTATATCTACCTAACCAACTTTGATCTTAACATTTTGAGTTAATATTGATATCAACATCAACACTATGGGGGCACAATAAGTAACTTGTGTATTAATAAACAACAGTTAATCAAAGGATCCGGAGATCATGTAACAAGATCTGAATAAAAAATGTAAGCATATCTCCTTCAAGGATTTGAAACTTTTGCAGATACTCTCTTGTCAAGCCAATACATAACATCGCTGGGTGAAATGAAGAAATGTTGGTTTCCATCCGCCGACACCCGCAATCTCTTTTTAACCTGGGTGAACAAAGCTCTACATTTTTGGACTTCCAAAGCAAAGTCAGGAAAGACAGAAATAACATAAATATTGTATTTAAGGGAGCCTTGTTGACGTACCAGTTTTAAGACTGCATCTCTGTCTTTGAAGCGGAGGATCTTTTTTGATGAAGGTGCATGAAGGGGCGCCAGGAGGAAGATATTTTCCATATAGGGCTTTACTTCTGGATTGTTATGCTGGACTGTTAAATGTTGATATTTGAGTGAACTCGAATTATTGAATGCCCGATATACACACATTTTACTTTCTTTTGCTCTGTTTTGGAATTTAAATTTGTGTGGGTGCACCTCCCTTAATGAAGACTAATCAAGCATATTTTTAATAATTTATTTAAGTCAAATAAGTGATTAATGATTTCTTTTTGTGTGGTGTTAGAATTTACGATATTGTTGGAATTGTAAGAGTGATTGGTTCGGTTTACTCTCTGTAAATTTTGACTACAGCACAACACCTACACTACAGAGTACAGTAATTATATTAATCCTGTCACATAATTGTTTCCAATATTATGGGAAAACACAATTATGCAACTGCTGCCACGGCCAAACTGGAGCGATATGCTCGTCAGTCCATATCAGCAAATTCAAGTGAAGAGGCAACTGCCAACTTGAAACCCAACTCCTCCACCATTGCCTGATCTGCATCCTCCTGAGATTACCCCCTCATTACAGCAAGTGTTACTAGCTATAGCTACTAGTGAAAAGAAGGCTACTGATAGAATTGATGAAATGCAGGCCGACCTCTCCCTTATTCGCCATGATCTCATTAGAAGATTCTACCGCTCCTGTTCAGGATCAGTTTACCGAATTGATTGCTCAGATTACACAATGTAAACAAAAAATGTCAGCTTTTGAGGGACGACTCCGGCGCAACAATTTAAGATTTGATGGTCTCCCTGAGAAGACGGAGGGACTTAATCCGGAGGCGTTCCTGAAAAGTTGGTTATTCCAGGAATTTGGGAGAGAGGCATTCTCTCCTACTTTACAGTTGAAAGGACACACACCGTCTCCCACCACGGCCACCTCCTCCTGATAGCTTTATTTTTACACTGAAATAAAAAAGTTGATCTTGGACATGCCCTATTCCAACTATAAATCTTTCCCCACATTTAAATTTACCTTCCCCTCCAATGCAACATGGTTTAGCCAAGGTGCAAAGTTACTCCTTTTTCTGTTTTGCTTTCCTGAATGAATCAGGCCCATAGTCATTAATAAATAATAAATAAAGTAGCCAGATCTCCTGGCTACAGCTTCTTAATAAAGAATCATTTGCTCAATTTTGTACTTGTTTAAGAATATTATATAATAGTATCAGGGCTTGATACTTAATTAACTCTTGTGCAGTACTGGACCATGGGGTAACTCTGTTCTGAGTAGACAGTGAATGTATAAACTCCTATTTTGAAGCTTTTTGAACTTTTCTGCTGAATATTGATACCAATAGAGAGACAGAACTGTACTCACTGCTGTTTTACATGAAAAAGCAGCAATCCTACATAGACTTTTTTTAACAGCATTGTACCACTTTAACATGAAGATGAAGCTGAACATCTTCTTTCCAGGAGGTCCTGCAATCACTCAGTGTTCCCTTTGCAAAACTTGATTTCTAGAGATGATAAAATAGCTGATATGGGTGCTGTCAGATGCCGTCCCCGATGATTCCCTGTCAGACGGGGACGGACGTCTGACTCCCCTCTGCAGCTTCCGGCTTGTGGTGTCGGGCGCATGCGCCCTGCTTCCGTCCCATTGCTAGGCAACGGAACGCTATTTCTCTCTATTGTGTGGCCTCCTGAGCCTACCAATCAGCGGTATCTTGCCTCTATTTAAACCTGGCTCTGGTGTAAGAGTAACAGGTTTCCTATTCAGTGTTCCTGGTACTCCCTCTCTGGTTCTTCCTAGTGTGCTTCTATTGTTCCTGCTCTCCGTTGTGACCCGGATTGGCGACTATCCCGTTATCTGTTCGACCCATGTTTAACTACGACCTCGGCTTGATCGACTATTCCTTCGGATTCCCCTTGGTACCGTATATTCCTAAATTGCCTCGACCCGGACCGTCTGACCCTTCTACACTACACCGGCAACTGGCTAGTAGGACCGCGACCTGCGTACCCTGTGCAGCAAAGTCCAAACCTCCTTGCAGGGGTCCCTGGCGAACACCAGGGGTACATTAGACTCCGCACCTGCTAGTTCAGTAGTGCTAATACCGGTTAGTGTTTGCTCTATTATACTCAGCAAAAAACGCGGAAGCATCGGCTGCTGCATTTTCTTGGTAGATAGTTAACTGATCTCTGAGCCAGTCACAGAGCACCTAGGTAGTCACATGATAGCAGAGGAAGAAGAGACGGAAGGGGATGTGCATGCTGAAAAGAAGGGGTTTCAAAGCCTCTTTGTTCACTACATCATATGTCATGTGACTGATGTTGCCGTGGTAATCGTATGACATTGAGCATACTTTAACTCAGGCCTGTCCAACCTGCGGCCCTCCAGGTGTTGTGAAACTACAAGTCCCAGCATGCCTTTCCAGCTATCAACTGGTTGTCTACTGGCAAAGCATGCTGGAGCTTGTAGTTTCACAACACCTGCAGGGCCGCAGGTTGGACAGGCCTGCTTTAACTCATTTATAGCAGCCTAAATCTAACCATAAAGGGAAAATGAACAAAACAATCGGGGGCTCATGAAGATTTGGAAACAGTTGAGCCCTGAACTTACACAGGGAAATGCACAAGCAATAAAAAGCACATTTATGTATGGTATGTATATGTTCAGTCAAGTGCATTTCAAGATGTTACCAGCTGTAAAAACAGCATTTTCACCACGTTGTGCGAACAAGTGTGTACACTTATGCTCCAGTATAGTATAGTACTACGAGGCCTCATTTCGCAGGTGAAAAAAAAAAATGTTTTGACAGGCGGCCTATACTATACTATAGGAAAGGGGGGACTGCCTATTCTATACTATAGGAAGGGGGGGCTGTCTATATACTATACTATAGGAAGGGGAGGGACTGCCTATATACTATACCATAGGAAGGGGCGGGGACTGCCTATATACTATACTATAGGAAAGGGGGGGACTGCCTATTTACTATACTATAGGAAGGTGGGGGGGATTGCCTATGCTAAAATATAGGAAGGTAGGGGGCTACCTATACTAAAATATAGGAAGGTGGGGGTCTGCCTATACTAAACTATGAGGAGTGTAAAGGACAGGGGGGGGGCTACTATAATTTGGAAGGAATGGGGGGGTATGTTGCTACAATGTGTGATAATGTCTTAGTAACACATCAGTGGAAGTTAGGCTGTTAATTTAATGGTGGCGTTTAGGTGGGGGCTAATTATTTAATGCGTGCTATTTTATTTGTGGAGTGATTGAGCAATTTTATTTATTTGTGAGCTATTTCTTTAAATAGTGGGCCTATTAAATTAAGATGGGATGGCGGGACCTTTAATTTAAAGGTGGTGTGATATGGGGCTATTAATTGAATGTGGGGCTGAGTTTGGGCAGGAGAGTTATTTACTAAACGTGAATATGAATTACTTAATGCCGGGGATGGTTGTGAGAAAGGGTAATATTAAACGTAAATGCTATTAATTTTTTGCTGGGGTTGATTGGAGGGAAATAGATCTACTTATTAAATGTGTATACTATTAATTTATTGTCAGGGCTGGATGGAGGGAATAGATTAATTTATCAAATGTGAGTGCCATTATTTTAATTTTGGGACTGGAGAGAGGCCTAATTATTTAATGTGGGTGCTATTGATTTAATGCTGGGGCTGGTTGGTATTTTCTAAATTTCATGTATCCATTATTTTTTCCAAATAGGGCCTCCAGCATTCCAGGATCCAGATAAGCAGCAACTGATCTAATGAAACCAGCAGCCACAGATGATGAATGTGACAAGAACAGGTAGGATAGAGTAGGACAGACTGCCAACTGTCCTGAATCTGATGGAGCAGTCTCGAATTTAGGTGACTGTCTCGCTTAGTCAAAATTTAGTCAGACAGCAAGGACAGTTGGTAGGTATATCCTGCTTCACAGTGTACTGCTCATTAAGGCAGAGTTGTGTGTATCTAACAGTAGTGCAGACAGTTTTGCCTTTGTATTTGTCTAAAATTTATATAAAATGTTAACCCCCCCTGTGTTAAGTGCTCTGATTCCCCCCCCCCCTTCAGCGCCTTATTCCAGCTCTGGTGATACTTTAGTGATTCTCAGATTGATTCCATTGCCTCCTTCCTACCTTACACTGGTCCCATTCTCAGATCACTTTGTTGAACATATGGCCAGCCCCCATTGTACTGACAATATCATTAATCCTGTCTCCTTTGCACTTAGTATATCACCAGAAAACACTTGTAAAAACGTTCCCCTTTACTTACGCCATTGTCTGTCCACCCTCCCTACTCTGTTAATTCAAACCATCCCCAGTCACTGGGCACATTTAGGGCTCATGCACATTTGTTGCAAAAGAAGTGTTTTCTTGCAGATGCTATTTCACTTTTGTGATGATCGCACCTGGACAGCCATTTATTATAAAGATTATTATTGATGCATTTTTTAAACACACAGTACACATATTTATATATTATATATAGATAGAGATTTAACTGGTAGTTTGCATCTCATGATGTAAGGGAAACAACAGTACGTGAGGTGCTCATATGCTGCTCTGGCAGACTGATCAAATACGATTATGCCAACATGTTTCTTCATAGTTAAACTTATTAAACAAAGTCAGGTATGTTTCTATGAAGGGAATTTTGAAAGGATGTGTTAGTAGGCAACTAAACAAGTTGGAGCACAGAGGCATAAACCAGTCGTAAATAATGTAAAAGGATTCATGTAATTTTATGACACAGGACTGGCAGCATTTGCCCTGTTTTGCTTTAGAAATGACGCACTGTGTGTAAAGTCATCACATCTAGGTTTTCCTAAATGTTACTACAACCAAATTCCAGTAGTTCTAAATTGGCCCCACCTACAGTTATTTTGGTCCCGTCCTCATGAGGCCACTTCAATAATTTTTTCCAGGGCCACTTTAAGTTCCCAATCCGCCCCTGGTGATAGTTGTATATGCTAAATTTGCATTACCCTTTTGTACACAATATAATAATGTAATAAAGTGTCATATACACAAGAAAGACAGTTATTAATAAAAGTGACAGCTGCATTTTCAATATATAATAAAAATAAAAGTAAACACAAATGCAAAATACAAATGATAATATATTAAATTAAAATTAGACTGCATTAAATAAAGGTTACACTAAAATAAATAACATTTGTAATTTCCCCCATTAAAAATGAAATAGAAATATTCTTTTCTGCAGTAGTCCAAAAGGAAATGTCAATTAAGAAATATATGAATAGATGGCCACAACTTCACATAATATAGCTACGAAATTAATAAATTAAGTACTATCAACTGGAGAGGTCAATACACAGTCTTTCAATCAGAAGCATCTAAACAGTGTTGCTAATCATCAACAGCACCATTTCGTATTGTTATTGCACCAAACCCCCAGCACGCTCGAGACATACACGCTCGAGACATACACCTCTTGACAGGAATATCTGTGTTTGCATTCAGATCTAATTTGGGCACAATTACGCACACCCACCCTTACTGTTCTCAGTCTATGTTTGCCGACTCCTTCTCTCCTCCATTCCCCCTGTCCAGTCATAAGTTAAAGATGCTCCAGAATCTGTATACATACATATATGTGTGTGTTATTTTGGTATGAATATGCAGCATGGAAATCCTCACACAAAATAAAAATAGTTGCACGTCCATCTCTACGTGAGCCATATTTTCTTACAGGAAACCAGAGTGATTTATGTTAAAGACACACACCTACATTTTACAGTATATTACAATAAAGCTAACATGCTACCTGTTCAATGTCTTTACTGAAAGATAGCTAATACCACAGCTTCCCCATTGGAATGGGAAAGAATAAGAGTGCTCAGTATCCTGTGGCTTCATAAAACAGATCTATAGATCATGTTATTGGCTTATAGTTTGTTGTGTAATGTAAATTATCTGTACAGAATGATGATCAAACAATTTAATTTGCTATTTCTGCTATTTGACTCAACCCAACTCCTGAACTAGCCCCAGTGCTAGAGAGCATGGGCTATTTTCCTCTGTAACAGGGAGACCATGTAAGTGGGCTGCTTATCATATTATAAACGTGAGCTGCTTGCCATATTATAAACCAGCTCCAGGCTGGTCAGTGCATGTCTGGTGCTTCTATGATGTGTGGATTGTAAAGACAACATCTCCATTGCCAGTGACTACCATCTGAAATGCTACGGGGCTCTCATTTACATCCCTGACCTGTGGGGGCCAGGGTACTTAACAATCTTTTTATCCCTTGAGCCCTGAATGGTTGAGGATGTGGTATGGGGCATGCTGCCCATTTTTTGGATAATTTATTATTCACTTTTCTTTGCGGAGGGGTGTTTTGTTTATTGCTGCAGGAACTAGAGATGCTCGGTTTCAGTTTTTGGAAATCCGAGCCCACCCGACCATCGCCAATCTGATTACCGAGCCAACTCAGTTTGGTACTTTAACGTTCCCAATGAACTGAAAACGAGGCTTGGATGTTCAAAAAACAGTTTGGGATTCTATAAGTACCACCCTCCTCGGAGATCTTGCGCCATTTCACAGAATGGCACAGAAGGGATAGCAGGGTTCTTGGTAATCTCCAGTACAGTTGGGCAGCTTTATTAATGAAAGAGAAAGAGGAGGGCTGGCAGTGCTCCTAAAAGTTCCAGTGGCATTCTACTGTGCCATAGCTCACACAGAAACAGGAGAGGTGCCAGTGTTCTTGCCAGTCAACAGTCTATGCGTCATTGCTCATTGTCAGTGCTAAAACAGAAATAAAAGGGCTGGCAGTGTTCTTAAAAGTCTCCAGTCACATTGTACTGTGTTATTATAGCTCACACAGAAACAGGAGAGGTGCCAGTGTTCTTGTCAGTCTACAGTCTACGTGCAATTGCTTATTGTCAGTGCTGAAACAGAAATAATAGGGCTGGCAGTGTTCTTAAAAGTTTCCAGTCACATTGCACTTTGTCATCAAAATGGATTCACATCAATCCACAGAAGATCAGAAGCACCAAGCAGCTGCTGGTACCAGTCATGATGATAACAATCCCTCTGCGTTTTCTACTAAAGCCTTTGTTAAAGTGCATAGTGTTTTTAAGTCAGGGAAATAAAAATGTTAAAAAACACTTTTTGCATTGGTAAAAAAAAAACACCTGTAAATCAAGGCAAAGTTAACTGCAGAAAAAAATAAAATTGGCAACATGCCATTCTACACACGCAGTGGCAAGGAAAGATTCAGGCCTTCGTCCTTCTTTATAAGTGCTAGTTCTCAACTGTCAGTGAGGCATCTTCATGTAAGGCCAGTTATGATGATGCAAGACCTTGTCATTCTGACTCAAAAAGTGGTGCCCAAATAGTTTTAGGTGTAATGGACAAGATGGAAGAAAACATTAAGGCATTAGAAGAAACTGTATGTTCAGATTCAGAAATGACACAAATCCCTGACGAGAGTCTATCCAAGAGTGCTCTGTGTTAGCCTGACCTTTCTGATATTGTACTCATAAAAAAAACCTCCTTTCAGCATTTCTGCTGGATGAGCAGCTCAAGTGTAACCGGGATACACAAATTGAGGATGCCACTTTGCTATTGCAACAGGTTGAAGGGGATATATGTGTAGCTCATGACGGAGCTAATGAGGATGTTGATGACAATGATCTTGTTTGTGTAAGTTCTGCACCAGTGGAAGCAGTTCTTGCACGTGATAAGAAAAAGGCCATTGTCATGCCTGGGCATAAGACCAAAAAATCCAGCTCTTATGTGTGGAGTTATCTTTACCCAAATCCTGGCAACTGTTGTCTAGCCATTTGTAGCATTGTAAAGCCACAGTTAGTAGAGGTAGTGACCTTAACCATCTAGGAACCTCATTCATTTTACGCCATTAGAAGCGAGTTCATGACAAACTTTTTGGAAAATCTGAAACTTATGCTAAAAAAAATAACAACAAGCAGTCCAGCATCAGCTAGCTCCCTTTTCTTACCTAGATCCCGGCACCTGCAATCCACACCCACACCACCGTCCTCATCAATATCCTCAGTAGCGATCGGATTTAGTCCTGCATCCAAGTTGCCAAGGCTAGTTGTCTCCTCCACTATTCAGGATTTCTCACAAAAAAATTTGAGCGTTGGACCCATCACTGCTGCTGTGGGAGGAGGATCTTCATCCCAGAAGCAGACCAAGAAGAAGACTAGTAATTTACAACAATTGACTGTTAAACAATCCTTCGCAAGAGGAAGCAAGTATGAAAGCTGACACCCAGCTGCAAAGCGGATCACAAACGCCATAGCGACTATGCTAGTATTAGATTTGCATTCAATATTCACTATTAATACAGCTGGGTTTAGACAGTTAATCGAGGTCTTGTGTCCCCGTTACCAAATTCCATCAAGGCATATTTTCACTAGAAATGTTATTCCTCACCTGTACAAGAAGGCTCGTAAAAATGTAACTATTGAGCTATAAAATGGCATTCTACCCAATGTACACTTAAACACAGATATGTGGACAAGCTGAACTAGGCAAACTAAAGACTGTAACAGCCCACTGGATTGATGATTCACCTTCACCAGCAGGAACAGCAGCAGTATGTACCCAACTACATCAGATTTTTCCAAGGCAGGCCACTCTGTGTATCACTGGCTTCACTAAGAGACATACAGCTGACAATTTGTTTCAAGAACTAAGGGATGTCATTGCAACATGGCTTATCCCGCTTGGACTCTCCTCAGGATATGTCATTTCTGATAATGCCACCAATATTGTGAGAGTATTACAGCTGGGTGAATTTCATCACATTCCCTATTTTGCTCACACAATCAACTTGGTGGTGCAGAGCTTTTGAAAAATGACAGGGACATGCAGGAGATACTGTCTGTAAACTATCTGGACATTTCCGGAATTCTGCAACAGCATGTAGCAGCTACAAGAACAATTTAATTTGCCTTGCCACCAACTGAAGCAAGAGATGGTAACAAGGTGAAATTCCACCCTGTACATGCTTCTGAGGATGGCGGCACAGTGAAAACCATCCATACTTATTCCACAAGCCCTGACATTGGGAAAGGAGTGGGAATGTATTTTACTCAAGTGCAGTGGAGAATACTTACCGTGTTGTGCAAAGTGCTGAAACCACTCGAAGTAGTGGCCTGTGAAGTAAGCTCAGACACTGCTAGCTTGAGCCAAGTGATTCCCTTAATTAGACTTTTGGAAAAGCAGCTTGAGAAACTGAAGGAGGAGATGAAACAAAGCAATTACGCTAATTATGTTGGACTTGTAGATCAAGTATATTATTCGCTTCACCAGGATCCAAGAGATATCAAAATCTTGAGATCACTACATTGTCCATACATAGACAAAGAGAAGACATACTATGTCTTTTCTTTGTTTCCAACTGACCCAGATCTCAAAAGATGCAAGGAGCTCCTAGTGAGCAAGATGACAGCTCAAGTGTTACTGTCAGGAGCCGTGGTGGCCGCGGGCACCTCCGCGACTCACTTCCTCATTGTGTCAGCATCCCGGCCGTCTCCATGACGACAGTTTCTGTTTCTTGGCCACAGAGTGAGCTGATTGCTGCGCCCCTGCAAGTATTGCAGCCAGGCGCATGCACTAACTAGGCTGGGGGCTGATTAATTAGGTGACTTATTAATTACCTGGGGCCTGGTGATCATTTCAGGGCTAAGCCCTGATTGACTAATGTCAGTATATAAGGCAGGGAGGGTTTAGCCTCCTTGCCGGTTATAGCGTTCTGTTTACAGTATTGCTGCCTGCTCCTGAGCTATTGTTTGGTGTGGAACCTTAGATTGTTTGTCTGTGTATGACCTTTGCCTGTCCCTGGATTCTGAAGCTTGCCTGTGACTCTGACCTATTGCCTGTACTCGGATTCTGAACCTTCGCCTGTGACCCTGACCTATTGCCTGTACCCGGATTCTGAACCTCTGCCGGTTGTCACGGTTACAAACAGGAGTACAGCTAGGAGTCACGAATATGGTGAAAACACTCTGTTTATTTGCAGAAAAGTATAAATAGCAGGTAATCGAGAGCAGTAGTAAAAACCAGGTGCAAGCTGATGCAGGAAATAATACGAATGTTCAGAAACCAGCAGTTAAACAGCTAATGCAGGGAAGCAGGAGGTATGTACAGGTTCCAAGCAGGCATGAACCAGAGGAGCAAGGCAGGAGGAAGAATCCACAGGTTGCAACAAGGATATGACATCACAGGATGGGACAACAATAACCAGCAATGTGTGCTGGGAGTGACAGGTGAATAAAGGGAAAACCACACCCAGGTGCATGGGATAATTGGTGAACATGATGGTTAACCCCTAATGCACACAATAAGGCACAATAGCAGCACCTCTGGTGAATGGAGGTACTGCCAATACCAATACAATAATAAGGACAAAAAGGCAGGAGCTGCCATGCAAAGCAGCATGTAATGCATAAGCTGTAGGCAGATCGTGACAGTACCCCCTCCCTTAAGGGCGGATTCCAGACGCCCAATTACCAAAAATGTCTGAGTTCATCGGAATCATAGTCCAGAATTGGGGGCCCGGTAGAAAAGTCCTCGCCCATGGGTGGACGGGCAAAGGAGACTATGCCAGCTGCCAGTTCAAGCTCCATAGACCTTGCTCTCTTGTTTCGCTTTTTCTTCTTGCGAGAATTCCCTGGAACAGCAGTTTGAACCAATTGGGTGGAGCACAAAGGAATCTCTAGGCCAGATGAGATGGGTGGAACTGCTGACAATACGGAGGCCCCGTAAGATGGCATAGCGGGAGGTGTTGGTGAAAACTTGTTGATTACTGCCTCGACAAATAGTTGTAAGTCAGATAGGGTGGGGTGATTAGTCTCAATCAAAGGGTTTGCCCATTCCATAGCCTCTCCTCTAAAGTTTGTTAACAAAAACAAAACTTTCCTCTTTGGGTCACTGACAAGGCTAGGTACTGAGGGGAAATAAGAAGCACAAAACCTCAGTAGAGCACTAAATTGAGAAAGGTGCCCCTCAAAGGTAGGTGGCAGCTGTCACAGATTTAGGGTATTTGCTTACTGGTTTTTGCACTACTCACCAAAGAGGCGCGGAGTCTAACGTGTTCCTGGTCTTCACCAAGGACCCCCGCAAGGAAGTGTGGTCTTGGCTGCGGGAACACGCAGGTCGCGGTCCTCCGAGGGAGTAATCAGTGAAGCAGTAGATGAAAGCGGTGTCGTACAGGCCGGGTCCAAACCGTGAATTCAGGAGATGTCCAAGGGAAAGTTCAAAGCCGTAGTCAGGGTAGCCGGGTCGAGGTCAGAAGCACAGGAGGAAGAATCAAATATCAAGCCGAAGTCAAGTTCACAGGGAGCACAGAACAGGAGTAGTAAGTAACAAGCCGGGTAATACACAGGAAGCGCTGGAAACGGTACACAGGAACGCTGGAGCTAGGATGAGACCTAATACTCTGGCACTCTCCATGTGCCAGAGTGAGGTTTTTATACAGGTGTAGTCCAATCATTGGCGGTGGTGACGCTAAACACCACCGCCGGAGTTACTGGAAAGCGTTCCGTTGCCTAGCAACGGAACGCGCGACCGCTGACCCGGAAGTGCGCCCGGTTGCCTGGCAATCGAGCGCTCTGTCACAGAAGCAGACGTCCGTCTCTGTGCGGCAGACATAGCACGGAGACGGCGTCTGACAGTACCTCCTCCCCTACTTTGTTGGATAGATCTTTGTTCGAGGAACTGTTTTAATAGCCGTGGGGCGTGGAGATCTTCTCTTTGCACCCAGGATCTCTCCTCTGGCCCAAAGCCTTTCCATTGTACTAAGAATTGGTGTCGTCCATGGAGGATACGGGAATCTAGGATGCGACTTACTTTAAATTCTTCACCTTCCGTAGTACGTGCAGGAGCTGGACGATGAGGCGACTGATGAAATTTATTGAGTGCAAGTGGCTTGAGAAGAGAGACATGAAAGACATTGTGGATCTTCAGGGAAGGAGGTAACTGGAGTCTGTAGGTCACTGCATTGATCACATGTGTTATGGAAAAGGGCCCAATATAACGGGGAGCCAATTTTTGAGAAGGTACTCTTAACTTAAGGTTACGTGTGGATAACCATACTTTGTCGTGAACCTGTAAGAGAAGGACCAGTCTCCGATGGCGGTCTGCTGCTTGCTTATAGCGTTGGGAAGTCTCTTGGAGTTTAGTTTTCGTACTAGACCAAATCTGAGAAAAGTTCCGCATGACATCCTCCACTGCGGGAACTGACGAGGAACCTTGGCTGGAAAAATCTGGGAGGGTGGGTTGGGAACCATAAACAATAAAAAATGGAGAGGCACCAGTAGACTCGTGATGATGAATATTGTGAGAAAATTCCGCCCACGGTAAGAGATTAGCCCATTCCGCTTGGTTATCTGAAGAAAAACATCATAAGAAGACTTCAAGATCTTGGTTAACCCGCTCCGTTTGACCATTGGTTTGCGGATGATAACCTGATGAGAACTTGAGGTCAGACCCAAGTATTTTACAAAAGGCCCTCCAGAATTTGGAAACGAATTGCATTCCACGGTCAGAGATGATCTCACGAGGACATCCATGAAGTCTAAATATTTCTTTAATGAAGATAGAAGCTAACTGAGAAGCAGATGGTAGAGCGGACAAGGGTACAAAGTGGGCCATTTTAGAAAATCTATCCACAACAACCCAAATAGTGGTGCATCCATTGCTGGGGGGAAGATCCGTGATGAAATCCATGGATATGCTTTGCCAAGGAAAATCTGGAATGGGAAGTGGTTGAAGGAGCCCAGAAGGGGCCATTCTGGGGTTCTTACAACGGGCACATGTATCACAAGAAGCCACAAAACTTCGTACATCTGAATGTAGTGTCGGCCACCAATATCTCCGACGAAGGAATTCATAAGTTTTCTTAACACCGGCGTGTCCTGCCAATTTGGAGGAATGTGCCCACCGGAGAGCTTTGATTCGTAGTTTAGGCTCCAAAAAGGAACAGCCACTCGGGGGTGTCTTGGCCGTGGTTTTGGTAAGGGCGATAACCCTGGTTGGATTTAGAATGGGTAGAGGTTCCAGGGGAGTACAGAGATCCGTGTTGTCAAAAGATCGAGATAGAGCATCAGCCCGGATGTTCTTGGATCCTGGGTGGTAGGTCAGGATGATGTTAAAGCGTACGAAGAACGATGCCCATCGAGCTTGGCGTGGATTGAGGCATCGAGCCTTGCTGATATAAAGCAGGTTCTTATGATCGGTAAGAACTGTTAATGGATGTCGTAAACCTTCAAGTAAGTGTCGCCACTCCTCTAAAGCAGCCTTGATTGCTAGTAACTCTTTGTCACAAATTCCATAATTCTTCTCGTGAGATAAAAAAAATTTGGAAAAGAACCCGCAAGGTAGATGAGAACCAT
Source organism: Mixophyes fleayi (assembly GCF_038048845.1). Taxonomy (NCBI): domain Eukaryota; kingdom Metazoa; phylum Chordata; class Amphibia; order Anura; family Limnodynastidae; genus Mixophyes; species Mixophyes fleayi. Next base: position 226,301,146 of record NC_134405.1, read on the forward strand.
TTATGGATTTTTGGAAGAGTACTGCCCCAACACCTATAGCAGAGGCGTCAACTTCTAGAAAAAAGGGTTCAGATTGATCCGGTTGAGAAAGGGCTGGAGCGGATGAAAAAGCCTGTTTCAGGAGATTAAATGCTTTTAGGGCGTCCGAAGACCAATTCCTGGGGTTGGCTGATTTTCGTGTCAGCACAGTTATTGGTGCAATAATGGAAAAGAACCCTTTAACAAATTGTCTGTAATAATTGGCGAATCCAATAAACCTTTGAATGGCCTAGGTGCCCTGGGGAAGAGGCCAGTTGGTAATGGCAGACACCTTTTGTGGGTCCATGCTTAATCCTGCTCCGGAAACAATGTACCCAAGGAAAGAGATTTGTTCCACTTCAAAGATACATTTCTCTAATTTGCAGAAGAGTTGGTTAGCTCATAATCTGAGTAAGACTTCCTTAACGTGGTGCCGATGGGAGGCAATGTCTTGGGAAAAGATTAGGATGTCATCCAAATAGACAACGACGAAGTGATATAAACAGTCTTGGAAGATCTCATTAACGAAGGATTGGAATACTGCGGGGGTGTTACTAAGCCCGAACGGCATAACTAGATATTCGAAATGTCCATCCCGCGTGTTAAACGCTGTTTTCCACTCGTCTCCTTGACGGATCCGTACTAAATTATATGCCCCTCTGAGATCTAGTTTGGTAAAGATGCGGGCTTCACTAATCTTGTCGAAAAGGTCCATAATAAGGGGTAATGGATAACGGTTCTTAATAGTAAATTTATTTAGTTGCCGGTAATCAATACAAGGCCGTAAGGATCCGTATTTCTTTTTGACAAAGAAGAATCCTGCTCCGGCTGAAGAAGATGATTTTCTGATGAACCTTTGGGCTAGGTTCTCAGATATGTAGTGTGACATAGCTTGGGTCTTTGGTAAGGACAGGATATAAGTCCTACCACGAGGAATCTGTTTTCCCGGAATTAATTCAATCGGACAGCCCCACGGGCGGTGGGGTGGAAGAATCTCTGATCTTTGCTTGGAGAAGACGTCCTTAAAGGCTAGATAGACCGAAGGTAATGTACAGGTTTTAGAATTCGTCTAAGTATGACAGACTTGAAAGCGTGGTGAGGAGATACACTGCTTATGACACTGCGGGCCCCAGGAAATAACCTCCGCACGAACCCAGTCAAACTGAGGAGAATGGTTCCGGAGCCAAGGAAGACCCAGTATCAGTGGGTTAATTGACTGTGGTAACACTAGGAATTGCATCCACTCTTGATGTAAGGCTCCTACCAACAATTGAACCGCACTCGTGATGCTGGAGATGACACCGTTGCTGACACGGTTACCATCCACGGCAGTGAGGGTAAGCGGTTGGGGCAGATCTTGGATGGTCAATTGGAGCTGTGAAGCAAGAGAGTCCGAAATAAAATTTCCTGCGGCACCGGAGTCCACGAAGGCAGAGGTTCGTTGGGGTCCTTTAGTGGTCAGAAGCTGGACAGGCATGAGAAACTCGAGATTGGAGGTGGAGTAGGGAGTGGAAACGGTAACTCCTAAGGCGGCCTCCCTCTTACCGTCTAGGAGGAGACGTTTCCCGGTCTCTTGGGACAGAGACTTAGAACATGACCAGACTCCCCACAATATAGACATAATCTCTGCTTGAACCGTCTCTCGCGTTCCTCAGACGTTAGACTAGAGCGGCCAAGCTGCATAGGTTCTTCTGTGGAAGATATGGGGTTTTGAAATTGGGGAGCCAAATGGGGAGTCCATCTTGTAGAGGATCTTTCTGAAATTCTCTCTCTGAAACGAAGATCGATCCTGATACATAATGAAATGAGGGAGTCCAACTCCGAGGGGAGTTCTCTGGTAGCCAGTTCGTCCTTGATTCGGTCGGTAAGACCCTGCCAGAAGGAAGCTATGAGGGCTTCATTGTTCTATCGAAGCTCAGAAGAGAGGGTCCAAAATTGTACGGCATACTGCCCGACAGACATAGAATCTTGTCGCAGGGTTAAGAGGCTAGATGCAGCAGATGAGACTCGGCCCGGTTCGTCGAAAACCTTCCGGAACATGTCAATAAAAGATGCAGAGTCCTCCAGCAAAGGGTCATTGTGCTCCCATAACAGGGAGGCCCAGGCCAGGGCTTGCCCACTAAGTAGCGAAATTATGAAGGCTACCTTGGTACGTTCCGAGGAGAATGCTGAAGAGTTACACTTAAAGTGAATGGCACACTGGTTAAGGAACCCTCTACATCTTTTTGGATCTCCGTCAAACTTATCTGGAGAAGGTATTCTCAGTCCAGTAGTGGCGGCTGGAAGGGCAGCAGGAGCTACGGGAGCCACCGCAGAGCGAGAAGGAGCCGCAGATGGTTCCGTAGGAGGAGTTTGTTCCACCCGTAGAGTGTCCAGGCGAGATAGAATTCCCTGCACACACTGGAGTAAACGAGCCTCGTCTGCCTCCTGCTGTTCCACTCGGCAACCCAGGTGGATAATGAGATCCGAGTTGTAGGTTCACCTTTTCCATCTGACGTCATGGCCAGAGTATACTGTCACAGATTTAGGGTATTTGCTTACTGGTTTTTGCACTACTCACCAAAGAGGCGCGGAGTCTAACGTGTTCCATGGTCTTTACCAGGGACCCACGCAAGGAAGTGTGGTCTTGGCTGCGGGAACAGTCGCGGTCCTCCGAGGGAGTAATCAGTGAAGCAGTAGATGAAAGCAGTGTCGTACAGGCCGGGTCCAAACCGTGAATTCAGGAGATGTCCAAGGGAAAGTTCAAAGCCGTAGTCAGGGTAGCCGGGTCGAGGTCAGAAGCACAGGAGGAAGAATCAAATATCAAGCCGAAGTCAAGTTCACAGGGAGCACAGAACAGGAGTAGTAAGTAACAAGCCGGGTAATACACAGGAAGCGCTGGAAACAGTACACAGGAACGCTGGAGCTAGGATGAGACCTAATACTCTGGCACTCTCCATGTGCCAGAGTGAGGCTTTTATACAGGTGTAGTCCAATCATTGGCGGTGGTGACGCTAAACACCACCGCCGGAGTTACTGGAAAGCGTTCCGTTGCCTAGCAACGGAACGCGCGACCGCTGACCCGGAAGTGCGCCCGGTTGCCTGGCAACCGAGCGCTCTGTCACAGAAGCAGACGTCCGTCTCTGTGCGGCAGACATAGCACGGAGACGGCGTCTGACAGCAGCTCAGACTTGGCACCCTCGGCAACGGATGGTTCGGACTTGGCAGCAGGCTCGACAGGAGACCCGGCCTGGGCGGCATGCTTGGCAGGGCTTGGCAGCAGGCCCGGACTCGGCGGCTGGCATGGCAGTAGGTCCGGACTGGGCGGAAGGCTTGGCAGCAGGCCCACACTGGGCGGCAGACTTGGGAGCAGGCCCACACTGGGCGGCAGACTTGGGAGCAGGCCCGGACTGGGCGGCAGACTTGGGAGCAGGCCCGGACTGGGCGACAGACTTGAGAGCAGGCCCGGACTGGGCAGAAGGCTGGGCAGCGGCCCCGGACTGGGCAGAAGGCATGCCAGCAGGCCCAGGCTGGGCAGCAGGCCTGGCAGGGACAGCACTTTGAGAAGCCTGAGGGCAGACAGCACTTTGAGAAGCCTGAGGGCAGACAGCACTTTGAGAAGTCTGAGGGCAGACAGCACTTTGAGAAGCCTGAGAGCAGACAGCACTTTGAGAAGCCTGAGGGCAGACAGCACTTTGAGAAGCCTGAGGACAGACAGCACTTTGAGAAGCCTGAGGGCAGACAGCACTTTGAGAAGCCTGAGGGCAGACAGCACCAAGTGGTAACTCGGACTGAACCGCATGGACTGGCAACTCGGGCTGGACCGCATGGACTGGCAACTCAGGCTGGACCGCATGGACTGGCAACTCGGGCTGGACCGCATGGACTGGCAACTCTGGAGTGGCCTGGAGGGACAGGACCCCCTCTGGAGCGGAATGTAAGGGCAGCGCCCCCTCTGGAGCGGACTGTAAGGGCAGCTCCCCCTCTTGAGCGGACTGTAAGGGCAGCGCCCCCTCTGGAGCGGACTGTAAGGGCAGCGCCCCCTCTGGAGCGGACTGTAAGGGCAGTGCCCCCTCTGGAGCAGACTGTAAGGGCAGCGCTCCCTCTGGAGCGGACTGTAAGGGCAGCGCCCCCTCTGGAGCGGAGATTAAGAGCAGCGCCCCCTCTGGAGAAGTCTTTAAGGGCAGCGCCCCCTCTGGAGGAGTCTTTAAGGGCAGCGCCCCCTCTGAAGTAGACTTTAAGGGCAGCGCCCCCTCTGGATCAGGCTGAAGCTCAGGAACAGAGACAGCGGCTGAAGACTCGGAACTGGAGACAGAGGCTGAAGACTCGGAACCGGAGTCAAAGGCTGAAGACTCGGAACCGGAGACAAAGGCTGAAGATTTGGTACCGGAGACAGAGGCAGGAAACTCGGGACCGGACACAGTGGCAGGAGACTCGGGACCGGACACAGTGGCAGGAGACTCGGGACCAGACACAGTGGCAGGAGACTCGGGACCGGACACAGTGGCAGGAGACTCGGGACCGGACACAGTGGCAGGAGACTCGGGACCGGACACAGTGGCAGGAGACTCGGGACCGGACACAGTGGCAGGAGACTCAGGACTGGACACAGTGGCAGCAGGCTCAGGACCGGGCACAGTGGCAGCAGGCTCAGGACCGGACACAGTGGCAGCAGGCTCCAAGCTGGAGGCAGATGATGTGACCTCAGAGCTGGAGGCAGATGATGTGACCTCAGAGCTGGAGGCAGATGATGTGACCTCAGAGCTGGAGGCAGATGATGTGACCTCAGAGCTGGAGGCAGATGATGTGACCTCAGAGTTGTAAGCAGATGCTGACACCTCGGCACAGGAGACAGAGGCTGGCACTTTGGCACAGGAGACAGAGGCTGGCACCTCGGCACAGGAGACAGAGGCTGGCACCTCGGCACAGGAGACAGAGGCTGGCACCTTGGCACAGGAGACAGAGGCTGGCACCTTGGCACAGGAGACAGAGGCTGGCGCCTCAGGACAGGCGGCTGGAGCTGGCGCCTCAGGACAGGCGGCTGGAGCTGGCAGATTGGGTCTCTTCCCAGAGAACAGAAATGGTGGAGCATAAACAATTTTGGAATGCGGAGAGGAAATAACAGGAGATGGTTCAGTAAGCTGACGTGGTCTACGGACAGGACAGTCCTGCAAGAAATGTGCATTGCTGGCACAGTAGAGACACAACTTGTATGTTATCCTGTGCCTCCGTTCCTCTTCGGTCAGATAGGGGCGTGGACCACCTGTGTACTGGAAATTTGTTACCCCATAGTTCATAGAAAACAGCAAATTTGTAGAAGTACTTTTAAGAGGTGCTGTTTGCACAGGTTCATCAGCAGAGAAGGTGGATTGAGACAGCTCAGCAGCTTCTGAATTAAGAGAGGCAGAATCTGACAGTCTCCTGAGTGGGTCCACAAGTAAAGAGGAAAATCTAGCAAGCTGAGAACGTAGCAATATAATGTCCATCTGTAAAGTTTGTAGCAGTGGCAATTCCATGATTGGTGAAACAGACATGTTGCAAAAAACAAATGAAAACTTGATTGCAGAAAAAAGGTCCCAGAATAAAACAAAACTTTCACCGGACTCCAAAGCTGTTTTGTAGGCTGGTTATACTGTTACGGTTACAAACAGGAGTACAGCTAGGAGTCACGCATATGGTGAAAACACTCTGTTTATTTGCAGAAAAGTATAAATAGCAGGTAATCGAGAGCAGTAGTAAAAACCAGGTGCAAGCTGATGCAGGAAATAACACGAATGTTCAGAAACCAGCAGGTAAACAGCTAATGCAGGGAAGCAGGAGGTATGAACAGGTTCCAAGCAGGCATGAACCAGAGGAGCAAGGCAGGAGGAAGAATCCACAGGTTGCAACAAGGATATGACATCACAGGATGGGACAACAATAACCAGCAATGTGTGCTGGGAGTGACAGGTATATAAAGGGAAAACCACACCCAGGTGCATGGGATAATTGGTGAACATGATGGTTAACCCCTAATGCACACAATAAGGCACAATAGCAGCACCTCTGGTGAATGGAGGTACTGCCAATACCAATACAATAATAAGGAAAAAAAGGCAGGAGCTGCCATGCAAAGCAGCCTGTAATGCATAAGCTGTAGGCAGATCGTGACACCGGTGACCCTGCTGGTACCTAACATCTTCTCCGGTGCTCAGTCCAGTCCACAGATCTCTAGCCTGCCTCCACTCCGTGTGCTACCTCCTGTACCTGTACGCGGCCGTGTGAGTATAAACTTATACTACTTTGAGCTTAAGTCCTGGGGGCATTTGAGTACCTGTGAGCATAACCAATCTCTACGGGAAAGGCGGCTGCTAAAGGTGAAGACCTCTGCTACTAGTTCTATAAGTTTATGCCGCACTGGTTGTCGTAAAAGTTATGTGACAGAACGGAGTCTCCTCCGTCAGTTTTTCAGTCAACTGCTGCTAGAAAAGAAATTAGCTTTCCCAAGAGACCCAGGGATGATGGAGATGACCCAGCACAACAATTTGACATATGGTCTGGTCTAAAAGAATTGACCAAAAACCGTGACACCTCTGCCGTAACTCCACCTGATCCTACTGTCAACATCCAAAGGATGGTGAAGGATTATTTTAATGACAGCATAGAAATAGACACGTCAGACAGTCCCTTTGCATACTGGGAGGAAAAAAAAGGCAATTTGGAAAACCCACGTACCAACTCACTTTGCAATACCTAAGCTGCCCACCCTTCAGTGTGTACTCGGAAAGAGTTTTCAGCACAGCTGGGAACCTTGTCAGCGATTGGCGTAGGAGGCTACTTTCTCAAAATGTGGAAAAGATGATGTTTCAATTACATAAAAGTACAGAGACTTCTGTAATGGTGGATTCCATCAGGGATGAATTAATAATGTGTGAGGATGATGTACACACAGATAAGGGTGAGAATGAGGCTGAGAATGATAACAACAACAACATCTTGTACACAGTAGAGTTCATTAACAGCACTGTTAGCTTAGGTACCTTAAGCCCATTGTTAACTTGTTTTATGAGGGCCCAAACAAGCTAAGCACTTCAGTCAGAAAAGTGGCGCTCCTTGTCGCTGATGTGCTTGTTTGTTAAAGTGTGCATGTCCTTTTTAAGATTCTATATACTGGTGGGTGGGAGAGTCCAAGGATAATTCGATCTTGCACCAATTTTCCTTTCAGCTACCACTGTGTGCCATTGTTACCTATATGTGCTACATACTGTTGTGTGCTTTGCAAAACTTAGCTTATGCAAAACCACCCATTGATGATGCAGATGATTCAGCATAAGATTTTGACATCTGTTCTGGTCTACTGTAAAAGAATTAACCATAAACTGTGACACCTCTACCGTAACTCCATCTGATCCTACTATCAACATCCAAAGAATGGTGAAGGATTATTTATTTATCTTTTTAATGGTATAAAGACAACAGTTTTATTAACAAAGAACAACATTGTTTGCAGAAGTAATGTAAGCATAGATGTCTAAATAGACGTGTATATGTATTACTCAAACCTTCCACTTTGCTGCTGTTTCATCAGTATTGCACAAAGTGTTTGTAATCTGCACTTTATGTCAAAGGTACCCAGCTATATTTAAATTTTTGGGGGATTGGGGCAGATTCAAAGCACAGTGATGGCCTTGCTTTTTGCTGTGAATGTCAGTGGCTCTTTTTAGTGCACTGTCTGGAACAAGATCTGATATACTCATGTCAGAGTGATCACAGCCAAATTTTGGACATCTGGCAGATTTACTCTTTTACAGTTTGTTTTCAATCATTCCTTTAATTGCTTCTCTCTCATATGTGTGACAACATACTTTGTTTTTCATTGGGTTCGCAACCTCCATGCAGTGCTCTGGGTGACGGCGATCTTCTAGTCTTCATCTTCCAAAGCTTTGTCTGCAGGGGCCGGTAACACACCCATTTGTTTTCTCAGGTCTCTTAGCTGTTCTTTAAACTGGACATATTTATCGTTTTGCCTCGTGGCCTCCTCTGTATTATTCTTCTGAAGCACAGTGTATCTCTCGTGTACACCACCGCCGTCGAAATGGACGTGGCCATATAGTGATGCGTGTGTGGCTAACATGGGCTGTAGCTGTGCCTCTTTACACATGACATTATGGGGGGAATTCAATTAGCCACTAAGTGTCTTCGCAACGTCCGTGAGACACTTCACGGTAGAGATTTTGACAGAAATTTCTACCGTAATTGAAGGCAATGTGTGCGGTGCAATGTCCATGCACCACATCGCCGCCAATTGAATTCTCCTCATTATGTATTAAAATGGTGTTGCTCTTACCTAACTGTTATTGCAGCTTTCACAACCCGGTTACTGAATTCTTGTATGGATCCTGGAATGTTGGGACTTGTTTGGAAAATTTATAGGTATATGAAATATGGAAAATAATTAGTGAACACGGTAAACAGAACAGATCACAGAGTATATAATTATATAAAAAGCAAAATATGCTTGATAAAAATAATCACAGATATCTATATGTTTGTAAATGGTCAAATAATGAAACACAATTGTAGCCGTATAAAAGAAATGGCTACCTCTAGGGGCTAAATAAATACATCATAAAAATTAAGAAGCACTCAAAAACCCTTAAACATAAATTCAATAATGATAACAAAAAATGACATAAGATTTTAAACTCAAAACTAATTTATTCATAAAGTAACAATATGGTGGAGATTCAATTGCTGGCAATGTGGCACATGGACATTAAACTGCGCACACTTCCAGCAATTACATTAGGAATCTCCACTGTGAAGTGTCTCCTGGATGTTCCTGAGACTCCTCTTGTCTATTTGAATCTGCCCCATATCTCACAATACAGACAAATTATAAAATATATGTATATATATTTTTATATATTGAGTGCCTCTTAATTTTTTATCATACAGTATACAATACATACATTATAATGATACATAACATTTAACACGCCATTCCCACGGCCACATCACGTCACCCCCTTTGCCACATCATGCCACCCCCGTGGCCACATCACGCCACCCCTACAACTACATCAGGCCACTCCCACAAACACATTACAACTCCCCCAGACACCTCATACCCCCCCAGATACATCATACCCCCCAACACATCATAAGCCCGCTGACACATCATAAGCCCCCCCAACACATCATACCCCCTTAGATACATCTTACACCCCCAGACACATCATACACCCCCAAGACACATCATACGCCACCAAGACACATCATACGCCCCCCAGGCACATCATACACCTCCCAGACACATTTAACCCCCCACACAGACACATCATATTATCCCCAGACACATCATAACCCAGTGGTGCATGCAGGGGGGGTTTCTGGGTTTTCAGAAACCCCTCCCCTCCGCTAACAAAGTGCCCCACATAGCGGCACTGTACTATACAGCAGCCGCGGTGCTGTCAAAGAAGTGTCCGCAGCGGTGCTGTATTGTATACAGCACCGCTTCTTTGACAGCACTGCGGCTGCTGTATAGTACAGTGCTGCCGAAAAAAAAACAAAAAACGAGAGAGCTGCTGCGCATGCGCCCGCCCTAACAATCCTGCGTGCGTCCCTGTAATCCTCCCCAGCAAAGCAAATTTACCTAAGCTGAGCTGGAACTCAGTTTACAGACAGAGCTTAAGCTCCTCCTCCTTGCTCTCCAGGCTGCTGAAACAGTGTGTGCTGTGTGTAAGTAATCTTCTAATAGGTAATAAATGGATGAACAAGTTTTCTTCCAATAATAGGTTTTTTATTGATTAATAATGAAATATAATGAACTGAACGGAGCAGGTACGTTCAGTGTATATCAAAGTCAATATGATAGCCAATTCTGATTAGATAAACTTGGAGCTCGTATCTTTATAGGGTAAAATGGTAACTTGTGCCAAAAACATTACATGTCATCAATTGTCACTCGCCAAAACCAAACCTCCTGGCGTTCGATAAGACAGAAATTTACACACATATTTAGTTACATGTCACATGAAAAAAAAAAGTTTTTATGTGCATATAAAAGGGCTGAACTGTTAAAGTAAATTTTACTGAAACTAACAGAAATATATATATGAATTCACATGTAATACTAATATATACAGAACCAATGTATTATAAAGGCCTGTAGTATTACTCAGGACCTGTACTTTTAAGAAGATGAACTTTATCCTAGTTTTAGCAGAAAAACAAGTTATGCAATATTACTAATGAGACACAGATGTATATTTTAGGGTCCAACTGTTGCGCAAGATGGAGTCAACAGGATGGGAACCAAGGTTAGTTTGGCTAAAATAAGGTTAGAATGACCTTTAAAACAAAGCCTATGTCCAAAGAAATGTCTTCCTTGTAAGTGGGAGTTATGATGTATTGTCTGTCTTATCGGACGCCAGGAGGTTTGGTTTTGGCGAGTGACAATTGATGACATGTAATGTTTTTGGCACAAGTGACCATTTTACCCTATAAAGATACGAGCTCTAAGTTTATCTAATCAGAATTGGCTATCATATTGACTTTGATATACACTGAACGTACCTGCTCCGTTCAGTTCATTATATTTCATTATTAATCAATAAAAAACCTATTATTGGAAGAAAACTTGTTCATCCATTTATTACCTATTAGAAGATTACTTACACAGCTGTCCCACACTGTCCAGCGCCTGGGAGCTGCTGACAGCTGTCAGCTCGCTCCCTCCCTCTTAACCCTCTTAATTGTTTACTAGACTGTGCGGGGTCCGGGTTCCCCAGACAGGCCGGGTACTGGTAATTTGTATCTTCCCCACCCTCCTCTCGGCGCCCCTGGGTATATAGTACATACAATATAGTAAAATATGAAATTAGAGTTTGTTTTCACATGCATAAATCATATGAACACAAAAGTGTTTATTTGTATACTTACTTATGCCTATAATGTTGCATTGCCCTGTAAAAAATATTTTGTGGATTAATAAATATTTACCACTATTTCAAATAGGTGAAGCGATACAGTATTTTAAAATTATTTGGAAGTCTATATAGAAAATAACCACATGGTGGCGGCAGAACCATACACTATTTCTTCAGGATTACTAAAACTACAATTTGATACCTGGTAAACATATTAACTATTCTAAAATGTCTCATGCTCAACTCAATAGTGTTTGTTGAAAAGCAGAATTATATTAAGACACAAGAACTTTCAAGGTAACATTACCAACAATCTTTATGTACATCTTTTGTCCAGGTGTTGCGCATTTTACATTTACTTCATTTGAAATTAACCAGATTAGCTAGAAACTTGTAGGTAGCATACAACAAAACAAAATACAAATACATGACTGCAATATAATTAATTCAGTTAAAATGTTAATTATGAGAAAGTACTTTATGTACATTTTTTGTGCATATTATTTTCCAGTTTTTAGTATATTTAATAGGTACATTTATTTATATGTGAAATGTTTCATGGAGAAAAAAGTTATATTGAATGAAATATGTTATACACAGTTGGAATCGTCATTTGACATTGCAAAATATGTTATGTATTATAAAGCCAAGTACATATTTTATTTCTGGTTGTTTAATTGAGTTTCTAGTCTTCTGACTTAAACAAGTCTGCCAACTGGTATACGAGGTAAACACATATAGGCCTGTGGTGTTTTACTCAGGTTTATAGGATTTCCATCCAGCCTGATGTCTTCAAGAGATCTACGGGCATATGAAAAATCTTTCATGTTGCAGAAAGTATCTTCATGCAATTCCTGAATGTTGTTATCCTAAAACAAAATTGAAAAAGATTAGCCACATGATAGAAAGTTAATTACTGAAGGTTAAATCTACCCCATTGAACTTTTATATGAGAGTATTGGTTAAATGTATAAAATAGGTCTGTTTTGCAATGTATACACTGTCCTATCTCTCTTGCAGGGTTTTATCTTCATGGGCTGGGCATATGTAATCCTCTGCATTCATGCAGTCCCCACCACAACACCACATATCCAAAAGCTGTTTTTGGCTCCCAAAAAAAAAGGTCCACCTAAGGTGTCTTAAGGTACTTCACACCAAAGTCATACTTGCCAACTTGAAGTTGGCATCCAACTAATGGATGGCTCTAATTCTCCCCACTACACTAGGAAGTGGGCAGATGCGGGATACTGCCCTACTCTCCCCGGATTCCTACCTGACATTCCGGGAGAGATGGCAAGTATGAACTAAGTGCTGCTAGCCAGATCAGACCCAAACGTTACCTCTGGGTCTGCATTAGACCAGATAAATCAATCAGCTTACTGCAAGTGAGACCCTTACGGAACAATATATGATCAATCTAACACCTGTTTTTTATTTTATGGAAAAATTACAGATATTGAAACAGATGTAAATAGGCCCTCACTGATTTTTAGTTAAACCAACTGTAAACAGTCATGTCAAAGATGTAAGATGCTCATCTCAGAGCTAACCATTTTATTTATTATGGGGATTCCATCCTGCTTTGTGGAAGCCACCATAATTTATTTCATCTTCAATCTTTGAAATTCAGCAAATTAATGTTCCCACAAAGATTTCTTTCATATATCCTCATTGATATACTTTGCATTGCATACAATAATTTAACTTAGGGCATTATTTTTTTCCTACTCATTATTCCCTTGTTCAACAATTACCTTGGGTATTGGCATATTTTACTATAATTCTGCTTATAGCCATGGTGGTATTGATTACACTTAACTCACTCAATTTGTTTATATTGGAGTGTCTTAAATATGTAGAGCACAATTGAAACTGTAGTAGTATTTGTTATATATACAGTAAAATCTTAGATTGCAAAAAAGGAAACCTATTATTCAAAAAAGGTATGTAGCTCCTTAATCTCTACATTCTCCTGCCTTGACCAACAGCAAGTGTTACTGTCATCTGCTCTGGGTGAGGTTTCTCCTCCCCACCAATGGTGCCCAAACTTTACCCAACCACAATGTGGTACATTTACCTTAAAAAATGCCTGCAAATAGCCCCAAAAGTGCTGCTGAATGCAAAAGGAGGAAACTGCTTAAACAATTTCCAATTCAATGACTTTGACTCTGCCCTGAACTTGGCTGAACAAACTTAACTTTCCTCACTCATGTTCTTTAGAAGACTTAAATCCCCACAGCATGATGGCCAAATTTGTGCTCTCATCGAACTTCAAAATCTTTGAACAGTCCCAGAATACTAATTTCTTCAAAAAAGCCTATCCCTCTTTTTCTTCTCCAGCATAAGAATTCTTAAACCAACGCTACCTTATAGCATCTATTCTCACTTTCCCCCCAAGCAGCTAATATTAATATTCCTCTAACTTATTTATCGTGTTCCCTACACCTCTTATTTTGTAAGCTCATTTGGACATGGTCATTTTTAGCTACAGATTCTTGTCATTGTAGGTAAATTGTTAATATCATGAACCCATCAATATACAGTGCTGAGAAATATATTGGTGCTTTATAAATTAAAGACAATAATAATAGTACTAACTTGATGCATTTAAGTGTAAGATATGCCCTTTCCCATTTCTTCTGTTTCACAGAGCAGATGCCTTACTTACAGCAAAGGGTTTAATTTTCCCAAACCTTCACCTAGATACCAGTGTTACAAACCACAGGGACTTCTGCTGGTGGCCAATGCCTCAAGCCACTTACATAGTGAGAGAAGCATTCTATGAGAAACTGGTAAAATGTTTCAACCCGAATGCATTTGCTGTAATGGCATCTGGACTGGGCCATGGAAGGAACAAGTGAGATAAGAGATAGTAGTTCATGGCTGCACTGATTCAAATATGGGAACGTAGATGCAATGTCCTGATGGTCAGTGATATCATTACAGGTGCCAGACACATATCTACAAACATCCGACAATGCAAACGTGCAGTTGCCAGAAAATGTAATACCTGAGCAGTGTCAAGCATACTTCTGTTTTGGGTCATCCATGTACCAGACATTGACTTAATTATTTAACCTACATCTTTGACCTTGGTTTTTCATTTGATTCATAATCACCTCTTCTGATCCAGGCTATACCTGTGACCTCCATTCTGTTTGATAAGTTTGATGAGACCTTTAAGTGTACCAGACACTGACTATCATTATATAACTACATTTTACCCATAAAACCACTGGTACTTGTTTTACAACTTCACCACAGCATTTCCTTGCTCACTACTATTAAAGCAATGGATTCCTGCTGTGGAATTCCATCTCTATCACTCATCACTTGCCTCCAAAGTGCTGGTTTCTTGTTGAGGATTTTAAATATTGCTGGTGCAGTGTAGAATTGTGATTATTACTTTTTACAGCTTAGTTTGAACTTGCCAATGACTAATCTGCATACTGTGGTTTGTATATATCTATGGATGTATCCTTCATATTGACAATCCTGCATTACAAGCACCAACTAACTATTTGTGTTGCAGACAATTTGTTGGTGAAGTTGACCACCATTCCAGAACAGCTTCAATTCAATGACTGAGTCTGCCTTTTAATCTTTGTATTGACTATATTGTACAGCGCTATGGAAAATACTCCCATTATACAAGTAAATGTTAATGATTACTATATATTACATATATACAGTCATGGCCAAAAATCTTGGCACCCTTGCACTTTTTTCAAGTAACTCACAATTTCCTCTAAACATAAGATGAAATTAACAACAGTATTTGGTCTCCACAATTCTTGCACTGTTAATACAAAGAACTTTGTTTTTGATTTTGAATTTAATATTGTGTATCCTTTTAAATCAGAGAATGAAAATAAATGGCATTGACAAATTGATTGATACCCTAGACTTAATATTTAGTAGCACAGCCTTTGAATAACTGCAATTAACCCCTTCCTAAAGCCATGGATGAACTTGTTCTAATGACAGTTTAGTTCACTCCTCTCAAACTGATCTAGTTCTCCCATGTTTAAAAACTGCCTTCTTCCTAGTGCTGTTTGCAGAGCTCTCCATAGATGTACTATTGGATTTGGATCTGGAATTATTGCTGGGTGCTTTTGAAGAGTGTTTTAGGTCTGATGGAAGATCCATTAACTTCAATGGAGACCCAGCTTTCTAACACTGGGTTCAACATTGAACTTCAAAATGGCTTGGTAATCTCAAGTTTTCATATTGCCATTCCCATTTTCAGACACCCAGTCCCAGATGCAACACAGTAATGCCAAAACATTAGTGAGCCTGCTCCATTTTTAATTGTAGCAAAAATGTTCTTTTCATTTTGCTTTCTGTAAACATAGGGATGACATGCTCTACCAAAAAGCCCTAATTTGGTCTTATTTGTCCAGAGGACATTCTCCCAGGAGCAATTTGGCTTGTTCAGGTATGTTTTGGCAAAACTGCTAATGTGTTTTCTTTTGTCTTTTTCTTATCCATGGTGCCCATCTGGGCCTCTTGAAACTATTGTACTTTGTGTCTGAAGGTCAGTTTGAATCTGTTTGACAGTCGATTGGGGTGCTTTCTCCACCCTTCGAATAATTCTGTGCTGCAATCTATGATTTAGCTTTCTGTTTTCAGAGATGTTGGCTAGAATGCCATGGGTCTTAAACATCTTAATAATACATATGGTGGAAATAGGAACATCAAGGTCTCTGGAGATCGATTTGTAGCCTTGAGGTTGTTCATGCTTGGCTTCAGTCTTCTGCCTGACCTCCTCAAACAATTATTTGGCTTTCTTTGCTCATTGTAGTACATAGTGATGCAAAAACCGGAGACTGAAGGGTATATGTACTAAACTGTGGGTTTGAAAAAGTGAAGATGTTGCCTATAGCAACCGATCACATTCTCGCTGTCATTTTGTAGAATGTACTAAATAAATGATAGCTAGAATATTATGCAGTTTAGTAAATCTAGCCCTGAATCTTTCTTCTATTCAAGCTCATTTCATGAGTGTGTTTTATATTGCAGATACCTGCTACTCACCGCAGGTGAGTTCAGTTCAATGTAAAAGAGAATCACTTGCTTGAAATCTAACTATTTCGAACTACTTCTAAAGGATAACAGTTTTGCAAAACACTAAATTGTGACAACTAGGTTAGGAACATTGGGAATGTACTGTTGTAAAATAAATGTGCAAAACTTAAAACATACATGTACATCTAATAGTATTGTTTTGTTAATATTTCTACTGAGAGAAAGAAAATTGACTGTAAATAAAATGTAAACATAATTGGTAAAATACTTACCTGGAGATGA
Source organism: Mixophyes fleayi (assembly GCF_038048845.1). Lineage (NCBI taxonomy): Eukaryota > Metazoa > Chordata > Amphibia > Anura > Limnodynastidae > Mixophyes > Mixophyes fleayi. Next base: position 226,317,363 of record NC_134405.1, read on the forward strand.
AGAGCCTGCAAGCTGTCAGGAAGAGGCAATGGGACATGATCCAGGTTGTTGTTAGTTAAATACAAAAGTCGAAGATCTATCATATCCTGAAAAAAAGGAAAGATATTTTTTCTTAAAGTGAAGCATATTTACATGCATTTTAACACAATTACCAAACATATTCTAATGATGATGTGGAATATGGTTTAAATTATGTGTATTAGGAAATCATTAAAATTCCTTCCTGCCTTCTGGATTATTTACATATATTTTAATTATAATAAGGAGCAGTAAAATCATGATGAAGAGTTTCTCAGGACAATTCTGTAGGTATACTTGGGGGATCATCAGGTTTTATAATTATTTATGGTGTGACCTAGAACATTAGCTTTCATATCAGAAATTCACAACTGGAAAGTTGTGAATTTCTGGCAGATGCCTATTAGATAGGCAGATGCTTATTAGGTTGTAACAGGTGTCAGAAAATGTGAGTAAGAAGGTTACTCCACATATTGTCTCTTAACCAGTACATTGGATTTATTGAATACAGGTTATAAATGCAATAAGCAGTCTTGTGTAATCAGGATAGATATACAAGGAGCTAACTACTGCATGTCTGTGCAGCATTTCGACGCTCATATGTGTTAAGGAACGAGCATTGCCAATATGCAGTAGACATTCCAGATGGGCTGGGAGTTACCCGACTATCGGAGACAACATACAACGCCAATCAGTTTCAATAATTGGCACACTTCTTTGTTACTAGTGGATGACCACTCCTATTCCTTTACCTCTTCCTCGCACAAGTTTAGTTCTTGCTACATCAAATATTTCCTTACATACCACCAATGAACCATGTTTTAAATAAAGGCACAATTCATACACATTTTGTAATGTTTATATTATTATATACATTTAACTGCCAAAGTAAAGCAAACATATGCATAGATGAAGGATACCAAGAATATTTCACATAGTTGTGGCATTTGAGTTAAACAAGAAATGAAATTCCATCATGTAGGTATGATGGACTGCAAAGTTGTTTAATAATTATTTATATGGCTAAACCAAGAGATATTAAGTGCACTGAGATAGAGATTAATGTTGGGGCACATTTGGCAGCAGTTCATGTGATGACATTTGCTGAACTCTAAGATTTTTCTAATAAATAATTGCAGAGGTAATGTTGGATGAAAGACTGAGGAAGAGATGTCATCAACTGCCCTTACAGTACCATAATGTCTGTTATTTAGCTTACTGCAAATATTAATGTATACTATGTGCACCACACAAAGGGCTAGATTTACGAAGCTGCGGGTTTGAAAAAATGGGGATGTTGCCTATAGCAACCAATCAGATTCTAGCTTACATTTATTTAGTACCTTATACAAAATGACAGCTAGAATCTGATTGGTTGCCATAGGCAACATCCCCACTTTCTCAAACCCGCAGCTTAGTAAATCTAGCCCAAAGTCTTTATTGTGCTTTAAAATGAAGGTAAAGTGGAGTATAGAACACAGACACTGGTCTATGGTAACGTGGAATATAGTGTTAAAGTAATAGTCATTCAGGGCCTGATTCATTAAGGAAAGTAAAGCAAAACAAAGAGTAGATTTTTTCCAGGACAAAACCATGTTATAACGCAAGGGGTGCACATTAGTTTAATATTTTGCACATAAGATATATACTGTCTGTTTTTTCATGTAGCACACAAATACTTGATAGCTTAATTGTACACTGAAATTTAAGGTTGATCTAGGACATGCTCTACCCCAATTATATAGCTTTCCTCACCTTTTAAATGTACCTCCTCCTCCAAAACAACATGGTTTTGCCAAGGTTCAAAGTTACTCAATTTGTCTGCTTTACTTTCCTTAATGAATCAGGCCCTCAGACTTTAATTTTTTAAGTAGGGAAAATTGTGTTGTCTATTTATTTGTCCAGAGAAATCCATAATAGATCAAAGGGGTACAGGGAAGCAGACAAAAGTACCTTACACAGAGTCAATTCATACTTTTATTGGTACTAAGTACAGAGCAGTTGGCTGTTAACCGATAACGTCTCAATTCTCTGGCTACATGTTGGTTCTAGTGCAACTGATTTAAAACTAGCTTACATGTAGCCATTCAAGTAAAAAAGAAAGCAATACTTGCTTAGAGTCTATTGAATCAAACTTAAAGTTCCTGGTTAAATCCTTGTTTGGAGTGGAATCTCACCAAAATTTATTATCCGGATTTTGCTCCATTAAGTATCATTGGTCATCACAACGACGACAGATGACTTTTCAGGGGAATTTAATATATAAAAGGAAAAGGGGAAAGGGTAGGAAAATGTGTATATAGGGCACTCTTTTGGTTCAATATATACAATAAATTTCTGTTAAGAGTAATATCTTTATTAAAGTAAACAAATAATTCGTTAGCGAAATAATTAAAAACACTCAGTGAATGAAAATGATAACCAAATATACTGGGTAGAACACTGTTAAGAAGTAGTAAAAAAGACTACTTTGCTGTCTCACTGTGTTCTGTCAGTAATGTTAAGAGATGAGCTGTACCAATATCAAATAAGGTATTAATATTGAATTCAATATATATAGGTATGATGGATTATCCTTGTTGTGTATCCAATCCTTCTTTCATGTCATAGGTCTATTTCAGGACACATTATTTCCCATTAATACCCCTATATATATCTCCTCTCAAAAAACAGTCCCATATTATTTCTCCTAGGGGTAGAACTAAGTACTACACTGGTTATTGTAGTGTGGATATTGATAATCTGATGGTACAGAGGTACATAACCTCACCCCTCTACTGCTAAATAATAGTTAGGTGTAACAATTTGCTCAAGTTCTAATTGGTTTAGCAATAATAGAGACTAGGGTTAGGTATCACTAAATATCTAGATACCTGTCTCACCACCTAATCTGTTTATCTACCTCTAAATCTGCTAATTAGTAAGGTGCTCTTTGATAAAGCTCTTAGCGAAACGCGCGTTGGCGTTCAGCTGAGCTCACTGTTTGACTGTCTTATATCATTTGAATATGTATTGAGCTGCACTATTTAACTCCTCTCCAACAGATTAGAGGGGTTACGCTAGGCACCATTTAAGAGTGTTAGAGAGTATTTATTATTAAGATCTGCATAAGAAACTAGCTATTCCCTAACCTGTCAGGCTATGGGCTCTCACACTAAAGAGCACCTTACTAATTAGCAGACTTAGAGGTAGATAAACAGATTAGGTGGTGAGACAGGTATCTAGATATTTAGTGATACCTAACCCTAGTCTCCATTATTGCTAAACCAATTAGAACTTGAGCAAATTGTTACACCTAACTATTATTTAGCAGTAGAGGGGTGAGGTTATGTACCTCTGTACCATCAGATTATCAATATCCACACTACAATAACCAGTGTAGTGCTTAGTTCTACCCCTAGGAGCAATAATATGGGACTGTTTTTTGAGAGGAGATATATATAGGAGTATTAATGGGAAATTATGTGTCCTGAAATAGACCTATGACATGAAAGAAGGATTGGATACACAACAAGGATAATCCATCATACCTATATATATTGAATTCAATATTAATACCTTATTTGATATTGGTACAGCTCATCTCTTAACATTACTGACAGAACACAGTGAGACAACAAAGTAGTCTTTTTTACTACTTCTTAACAGTGTTCTACCCAGTATATTTGGTCATCATTTTCATTCACTGAGTGTTTTTAATTATTTCGCTAACGGATTATTTGTTTACTTTAATAAAGATATTACTCTTAACAGAAATTCATTGTATATATTGAACCAAAAGAGTGCCCTATATACACATTTTCCTACCCTTTCCCCTTTTCCTTTTTTCCTTTTCTAAATACATATATTGGTAATGTGTAGGAGCACCTCCCCACTTGATGAGACAAATAGATCTCTGTTATATGTAAGGGGTTGAGCTTGGTGCGGTAAAAATTGTTATGTTTGGAATTTAATATATAAGTCATGTACCTAATAACATGCACATTAACACAATATATAATTTATTGTATACATGCTATCTAATTTTACCTGCTAACTTTAAAGCAAATAATAATTTTGCATACACCTTAGTCATAATGAAACCTTGTGGATTTTTGTGATGAAACGGGGTGCTACTGGACTGAGAACTTTTTATTCATCACCCGTTTCTCACAGTTTAATGTACTTTTTATTCCTTGGCCCAGTAAGTATATACACCAGAGCATCAGTGTATTATGTGTATATTTATTTCATGTTATTACATGCATCTGATAGGAATGCTTTGGGTTTTGACCCAGAGCCCTTACTATTCATGTGAGTCCTAGTGGAGCGTATGCACATTTGCCATTTGTGATAAACAATGCAGGTGAGAGCAGCAATGCTGCAGGAGGATCCGAAAATCCCTCTCCTGTGATGCTCTCCCCATAGGATTGAATGGCTAACACCATCTTCAGATGGCTTTAGCTAAGGGTGTCAAGATCCAAAAAGCTAAGCTTTTCGGAGCTTCATAAAATTGGCCAGACCGCAGTCCCCATTGAGTAATAGAATTTCATATATCTCCTACGTTAGACTTTTCTTAAATTAACATGTTGCTTAAAAATGTCTATACAGTGCGGAAAAAGTAGTTTATGGTTTAGGGCTTCATAAATAGGCCCCTTGGTCTTTTAATTCTTATTACCTGGATTTCTGTCACATTTTTTAAGGAGCTCTGTGTTAATGTAAAATGGATGACATAGATTGATGTGAGAATGCAAAATATCAGGCTCCCCTTTAAACACCCCCTCCAGCATGTTTTATTTTTACTACATACTTTGAATGCCTCCTGCTTTATTCCTTTGCGTCCAAGTCTGTTCTTGCTGACATCAAGGAAATTCAGAGAGTTTGGCAGTTCTGGAAGTTGTCTTACTCTGTTATCCAGTAGAATTAGCTCATTAAGCTGAGGTAAGGTCCTAAAAGCATCTTCATCAATTGCTGCTATGATATTTGATGTCAAATCAATCTTCTGTAATTTTTCTAACAAAGACAGTGACATGAATGAATTATGACTGTAAACAGTGATGTTATTAAAAGGCAGACAGTGATGTAGTATTGTACATTAACAGAATATATAATTTATTGTATGCATGTTATCTAATTTTACCTGCTATCTTTAAAACAAATAGTAATTTTGCATACACCTTAGTCATAATGAAACCTTGATTTTTGTGACGAAATGGGGTGCTACAGAAATGAGAATTTTTTAATCCTCACCTGTTTCACACAGTTTAATGTGCTTTTTAATCCTTGGCCCAGTCTAAGTATATACACCAGAGCATCAGTGTATTATGTGCATTAATATTTCATGTTATTAGCTACATTTTGCCCTTGCTATTACCTGCAATATTGTATTAATAGAAATAGAAAGAATATTGCCATATAGTGTGAAAATAACAGGACAGCAGAAGTCATTTGCTTGTGTTAGCTAAGGTAATTACCATTTGTCTCAAATGTCCATTGTTATGAGGTGTGGCTAAGATCTGGTTTGTAATCAGAACAATGCCTGAGTGACTTGACATAGCTAGCTAGCAGCCCGTGTTAATTAGCTAGATCAACAGCTAATCTGAGAGATAATTAGGTTAGAATTTCTAGATGATATGCAATGTGCCTCCACAGTAATATACTGGCTGAAATAGCATTGGGAAATGTATTAGCATGTATCAATATAAATGTTATTGTATCAAAATGTATTACAGACTCAGACTGTGTAATGTTGCAGATACAATGTGTCAAATGTCTTGTTGATTCACTGAAGCGTGAAGTGTCATTCCTTGATGCTATATTGTAACCCTTTGTTTAGTGTATCCAGCCAAATAGCTAATTAAGTTAAGCCATTCCATTGTATAACCAAGGTAACAGAGACTGTATGTCTGACAGTTAAAGTGTCCACTGATGGACCCCGGCTGTAAGGTGGAGGATTGATACATTTGACCAAACTCCTTGTGAATACAGCCAAGAACATAAGGAGAGCAGAATGCTGTATTTTGTTAATGTCTTGTGGTGTTGTGCTGTCGTAATAAAGCTTTATTTTGGATATTCTCTGGTCTACCTGAGTGAGTTGACTCCCACAGAGGGTAACTGCCATGCCAGCTAAAGGTGGTATTCATACAATTTTACTAATCAAACTTAAGTCACTTTATACTAATAGCTCTAAAATATTGCTTTTCTTTATAGATTACTACCCAAAACTCTCCAAGACTGGCATAAAACCAAAATACATTCATTTCTTCTTTGTCACTGTACCTTGTTATAGACTAAAGCGGCGGTTCCCAAACTGTGCGCCGCGGCTCCCAGGGGTGCCGCGGCGCTGTCACTGGGGTGCCGCGGGCCAGACCTAGAAAGAAGAAAGAAAACAGGAACTTACCAATCCGTCGGGCGCCGGGACCCAGCAGCCTCCTCTCTCCCGCAGCTGTCACTGAATATCGACGTCAGTGACAGCTGCGGGAGAGAGGAGGCTGCTGGGTCCCGGCGGATTGGTAAGTTCCTGTTTTCTTTCTTCTTTCAATGGCTGGTACCTGGCGCGGGGAAGAGTGTGAGAGGGATCGTAGCAGAGGAGGGGGACAGAATGATGGCAGAGGAGGAGGGGGGACAGAATGATGGCAGAGGAGGAGGGGGACAGAATGATGGCAGAGGAGGAGGGGACAGAATGATGGCAGAGGAGGAGGGGGACAGAATAATGGCAGAGGAGGAGGGGGACAGAATGATCGCAGAGGAGGAGGGGGACAGAATGATGGCAGAGGAGGGGGACAGAATGATGGCAGAGGAGGAGGGGGACAGAATGACGGCAGAGGAGGGGGACAGAATGACGGCAGAGGAGGAGGACAGAATGACGGCAGAGGAGGGGGACAGAATGACGGCAGAGGAGGGGGACAGAGGGCAGAGGAGGAGGGCAGAGGAGGGAAACAGAGGGCAGAGGAGGGGGACAGCGTGAGAGAGGGCATAGGAGGGGGGGACAGCGCGAGAGAGGGCAGTGTGCCTGGATGCAGAGGGGGCAGTGTGCCTGGATGCAGAGGGGGCAGTATGCCTGGATGCAGAGGGGGCAGTGTGCCTGGATGCAGAGGGGCATTTTTGCATACAACTAAATAAGTATTTCTGTCGTGACCTAAATACTTATTACAATTTTTTGACCCAACTACTTCTAAAACAGGACTGCTTAGTAATTATTTTGGAGGGGTGCCTTGAAAAAATTTGGAGACTCTAAGGGTGCCGCGAACTGAAAAAGTTTGGGAACCACTGGACTAAAGTGTTAATTTCAATCTGATCTTCATTTTATTTCAGCTTCAAGAACAACAAATAATCAAGATAGGTATAATTTTGTCTTGTGATTTATCCCCATCCACCATCCTGCATGTCCTCCACAAAGTTTGTGGAGGACTTGCAGGATGGTGCATGTCCTCCACAAATGTCCTCCACATCCCAGAGCCATGAATATATGGCACTGGGTTGCTTTCCAGTGCCATGTATTCAGAAAAGCTGTGCAGCAAGGTAATCTGAATTTGTATGGCAGCTATGCACCAAGAATAATCAAACCCAGTTCTGAGGGCGGTGGGGTGGATCTGTGGATAGTTATGCTCTAGTGTTGTTCTGATGTCATGACATAACCAATGTTTTAATAGGAATCTGCTGCTTTTCTTTAAGTTTAATTTACTTGGGGGACCAGGAACATCATAGGACACCAGTAACAACATGCAAATTTATTTTTCAACTGAAACACCATGATCAGAACTAATGATGGAGTTCTTCAGGTATATGTTGATTTGTCAGCTATTAACTCCAAACTGAAAGATACTACTGAGGTGCTATGAACCTGACAGAGGTCAAATAAGCTCCCTGAATCATTTTGTTATTCATAGTGGCAATAATAAAAAAATATGGGATATTATTTTTTTGCGAAAATGTAAGCACTCTCTTCCACTTCTGATGCAAATTTAACTAATAAATTCCTCTATCTGATGCCTCAAGTTTAACCATGCTGAATGTTAATTTATAGCCACTATAATTATATTGCACTATTCTTTATGAATGGCATATAAGCCTGCTTTATTTTGAAAATATTAGTGAAGAATAACCTTTCTAAGAAGATGAGCATAATCCAAAATTGGAGGTCTAGTTGACTACTTTGGGGAGTTTCTTCTTAGTGAGAGCTGTCATAGACTTTGCTACAGTACTAAAGTCTGTAACAGAACGTCTGCAGTACCCTGGGGCCAGTCTCGGATTGTCTCTAACTTAGCTGCTTCTGACCTAACCCTACCTCCCTCCACACGATGACCGAGGTACTGTACCTCTGACATCCCCATCTGGCACTTTTCTGCCCTAACAGTCAGATATGCTCACCCAATCTTCCCTAACACCAGCCCTACTTGCCCCAGATTATCTTCTCAGATATTACTGAAAATGGAAATGTCTTCTTGGTAACCCTGAACTATGTCCAACTCATCTACAAAAGCGTTAATACAGGGCAAGGGGTAGGTGTCAGACATGGTCACATTATTCAACCGGTGGTAGTATACGCAAAACCGCATTGCCTTGTCATTCATGGGATCTAATACAACGGAGGAAGCGGATAGACTGCGCAATGGCTGGATCCCACCTAGCTCAAGCAGACCCCACATCTCCCTGGATATGCTCTCCTTGGCCTCTGGTGAGACCCGATAAGCGGGTTGTCTAACAGGCCTATGCTCACCAGTGTCCACATGGTGCATCACCAAGGAAGTCTGACTGGGCTTCCTACTGAACTGAGTCGCAAAGGGCCACAGCATTGCCTCAAGCTGCTCCCTTTTGCAGGCACTCAACTGCCCACTTCCTCTACATGCCCTTCACCTTGGGAACCCATGAGGAGGTCAGGTAGTGGATTACTTCCTGGTTCTTCAGTCGATAAGCAGCAAACCGCTGCTATAGACTCCACATGCTCGTGGTATGCCTTCAACATATTCAAGTGGTAGGTGCGCTGCCGCCTACCGTCGCTATCAAATGACACCACGTAGTTGATGTCACTTAGACATTTTGAAACTGTGTATGGTTCAGCTCAGGCAGCCTTGGACTTTGTTCTGGCATGTGGGCATCAGAACAAGGACCTTCTGTTCCAACTCAAACACTCTGGCACGCGCGGCCTGATCATACCAAGTCTTTTGTTTCGCCTGCGCTACCGCTAAGTTAGCCTGCAACAGCCCCATGAAATTATCTAACCGGTCCTTGAGCTATAGCACATACTCCACCACAGAGACATTCTGGGTGGGTAGCTTCCCTTCCCAAGACTCCTGGAGCAGGTCAAGACTCTGTGCAGCCATATAGTAGGTCAAAGGGGGGAAAACCGGTAGACTCCAACGGCACTTCCCGATAAACAAACAAGAGGTGCAGCAGGTAACGTTCCCAGTCTTTCCCCCTCCGAAGTTACAAATGCACGTGGCATGCGCTTCAGAGTGCCATTAAACCGCTTGACCAGTCCGTTAGTCTGGGGATGGTAGGGGGCAGTACGGAGTTGCTGTACTCTGCACTTTGGCCAGAGACACTGGACCAGTTCACTCATAAACTGTGTCCCTTGATCAGTTAGGATCTCAATAGGGAAACCCTACTCTGCTAAATACTCCTAGCAGCGCATCCTCTACCTTTTCTGCAGTTATGCAGCACAGAACTACAGCCTCCGGATACCGGGTAGCATAGTCCGCCAAGGTGAGGATGTACCTCTTCCCCGATTTGCTGGGCACAGGCAGGGGACCTGCTATTTCCACAGCCACTCACTAAAAAAGGTTCCCCAACTATTGACCTGTGGTGAGCATGAGCACTTGGGTGTCCATGACGCTGACACACATCACAGGACTTACAGTAGGCACGGACATCATCCGATATTCCCGGCCAGAAAAAGTTCTGTGTCAGACGCTTTAGTGTTCAGTCTCTTCCCTGGTGTCCTGCCATAGGGATTTCGTGGGCAACAAAAGTCCCGTGGTACCAGTAATTGAACTTGTTCCCGGACTGATCTATCTCCACCTATCTGCCTACATGGTACAACAGCCATTTGCGCCAGATCACACTCAGCACCTCCATCCCTGGAAGGCTGACAGCTTAGCGCCTCATGCCTTCCAGCGAGGGATCAGAGAGCTGAACGACCCTCACTATTGTCTAAATCAGGATACACTGCAGGGGGTTCTATGTTGGGGTTATTAGGGTCAGTCAAAGTGGGGGTCAGTCAAATGGGGGTCACTGTGGTCAGCTATACTCACCGCTGGAGCTGGCATACTGCTAGGGAAAGGAGCATCACCTGGCACCCCACAAGATCAGGTTGGCAGGAGACAACATCCTCTACATTGCTAGGGGACGTAATTTTTCCAGAGGCAAAGGGCTGCCTGTTTCCTGAAGAAATAACCGAGGGAGTCTTTTTCTTTGCGCTGGCTGAAGCTCTAGTTGCTGGCTATGACTGTTGTCTAGCAGCTGTTATCTTTTCCTCTGGACTGGGTTGTGCAGGTGTAGATCCTGAATACTGTAGTCTGGCAGCTTGGCTTTGGGTAATAGAGTTGAGGAAAGCGGTCACAATTCTACCCCCAACATCATTGCCCAAGATCACATCGGTTGGGAGGCTATCCATAATGGCAACATCTCGCAACTCCTGGCCATCTTCCTAGTCCAGATACACCCTTGCTACAAGTACTTCCTTCTCCAGCCCATCTGCCACAGTAACTTTGGCAGTGCAACCTTGCAATTCTGCAGCAGGATCAATAAGATTGGGACTGACACCAGCCCCTGAATCCCTAAATCCTTCCCCCTGCAGGCGTCCCACTTTGACAGGCTGCAGGTTTCTCCAGATGTTTTTGGGGTTTCTTACGGACAAACAAGTCACTCTCTCCACTGAGTCACCTTCAGAGACGCCACACTCCATTGGTCTGGCAGGGGTAGAAACAGTCTCTACTGGCTCACCTTCGCCAGTTAAGCAAGTCAGCAGGGCCCCAGGACTCAGATTTGTGGCACGAGTCTGGGGTGTGAAGGCTGTAGGAAAGTTCATCCTTAAGTGACCGGTTTTCCTGCAGCTGTAGCACTTCTTCTCCAGCCTGGGCTCCGATGGTCTCTGATAACTCTCATGGACAAGGGCGGTGGCTGGCAAAAGGTACTCGAATGGTTGGATACTTGCTATTGGGGATGAGTAGAAAAGGGGTGTACCCCTGATTGTACAGTCCTTTGGTGTTGGCTGTTAACCTGGTGCTTCTGCCAGTGTGGCCTCACTGCCACATACTGATCCACCAACTGGGCCACTTTTTCCAGGGTTGCTGGGCTACGGTCCAATACCCACTCCTTCACCTCCAGTACGCACCAGTTGTGAAACTGCTCTCCACTAATTCTTCCCAGAACTTGGCGTTAGATCCATTAATCCATCTTATTGCCAACTGGTGCAACCGGTTGGCAAAATCCTCATGACTGATGTGGGTGCTTTTAGCCAAGTCCCCAAACTTCTGCCAGTAGGTCTCCGAGCTAATAACATAGCGCTTAAGGAGGGCCCTTTTTACCACGTTGTAGTCTTCACAGTCCTTTGGGGCCACTCTGCAATAGGCTTCCACTGCACGACCTTGTAGCGTGAGAACCAAATACTTTACCCACTCCTGTTTGGGCAAGTCATAGACATTTCAAACACCTGCAAATGTTCATCAATATCTCCAAAATTGTCATCAAATTTGGTAAAGTGGAGAGAGTCTAATCTGGGCACAGAAGATCTCTGTTCACAGGCCACTGTAGAAGACAGTGCCCACCGATTGCCCCACAACTTGATAATAAGCAACCTATCTGCCTCAGTTGTTCTGTCTACCAGGGATCCCACCGATGCCACCAGAAATCTGTGACAGGATGGACTGCCTATACCACCCTGTCTGTTGTTGCTGGGAACTGGCTGGGCATGCTTTGCCACAGTTTCCTTTCTTTATTCCAATTGCGCTCTCACCATAGTAGGAGGGGCTTACAATGCTGCCACCACTGAGCTCCTTAACGGCATCCAGAATCCTGTTCCTTCTGGGTAACTGTCACTGCTAGTGTACCCCCTTGCTGGTACACCTGGGCTGGTATACCTGACTTCTTACCTTCAGATCAGGGTTGCTGTGGATCCCATAGATTGTAAGCTTGCGAGCAGGGTTCTCTTACCTCTCTGTCTGTGTGTATTACCCAGTATTGTTTTATTAATGTTTGTTCCCAATTTTAAAGCGCTACGGAATTTGCTGGCACTTTATAAATAAATGTTGATGAAATGTTGATGATGGTTACCCCCTGGCCTTTCACACTGGCCAAAGCTGCAGGTAGCGGCAAAACGTTGGTAATGGAATGTTTTGTCCACCTCAGAACAACTGAAGAATTGATTAGATTTGGGTCTTATCTGTAGGTCACAGGAATTTACAGCAGAGTAAGTAGTTGTCACAGCAGGTTCTTGAAGCAAAAGATGGTTTATTAGCTCAAGTAATCCTAACAAAGACAGTTCACACGCTAGTCTGTGGTACTAGCGATCTTTCCAGAAGTATAGATGGTACAATAATGATACATTTCAGTACAAACCAGTGCTGTTTTATACAGTTTTGGACACAACCTAGAAGGGGGTTAGCCAGCCCCCTGGACTCTTTGCTTGCCCCAAGAAGTCTGAGTTATTTTTAGTATCAGGATACAATATGTTTTCCAAAACATGGATTTAAATGCAATGTAAAGTTAAAAATAAATACACTAATCTGCTATATCCCAAAACCTTCTGTGTTCATTATTCGGACAGTATCTGAGATGCAGGATACAAGCCACACAGACAGAGAGACAGTGGTTCCCCCTGCTGTATATAACGGCCGAACTAATTAACATGAAGGACTTTCTTTAGAAAAGTTATACACATCCAATCATGACATCCTGTCTCAGAAATTACAAATCAATATCTCAGAAATTAATGCATTTACTGTAGAAAGTGCCACATGATATAATAAAATCAGTACAGTAGCAATGATCTAAATAAGCGCCCTGCGCTATTTCCATTAAATTAATTTAAACCATAAGTTATTTATAAGTGATCCAGCCACGCCTTGGTTGACTATCTGACAAGGTCAAGACTATATTTGATTATCAAGAAAAGACTGTCTTATAATTATGATGCACTTAGAGATAAGAGAGAGATACGTTTTTGTTATGTCATAATCAAGTATGATTCTTCATGATGGCACCTCCTGATGTGGTTAAATGTAACAAATTGGATTATTCAAAACAGGAGATAAGAGTACAATAAAGGTTAAAATTATTGGTGCACTTGTTATTTTTTCTTTTTGGAACAAACATCAAGACTATGCCTTGACTGTGCCACTAGCTATATTTGAAAGGACTCTCCAGAAATTCGTTGCAGTAGAATATCAGGTTACTTGTATCGATAGGATATCAGGTACTTGTCTATTATCCATCTCATTCTGTGGAAGTTGAACCCACACACATGCCTCTTCGTTTAATTATCTACCTCTGGGGGCTTTTGCCTTTTGTGAGATTTGATTGGGCCATTTTTAAATCCTCTGATCCTGATTACACCTGTTCCCCTACTGAGGAAAGTACCAAGTGAGATTTATTTTAAGAGGCATCACACCCTCCTCACAGGAAGACTGTTAATATAATCTCCAAATCTACATTTTTCAGACAGATATCGACACATAAATTAATATACATCTTTACAAAATAATTACATGGAGACAAATTAAAGGTGCAAATTAAATGTTCCTCATAAATTATCCTCCAGGAAATAAAACCAACTTTAATAGAGTTCTTCTTTCCCCCTATGATTACAGTCCTGATACTAAAACACATTAATAGAACTATACATGAGTATTCTGCTCCAGTCATCTCAACTATAAAATTTGTGTAATGAATGATAAATGGTGTGGGGGACTTACCTGGATGTAGAGCTCTCTCCGGCGGCGGCGGTATTGATGGCCGGGCCAGGAAGCCAATTAGGGCTCCCCATTCGTCCTTTTGAATTTTGGTTCTGCTGTGAGCAACGGCGCAGTGACGTCACATAGTATCGGCGCTTCAGCGGTTATTTAAGTCTCTCTGGAAGGCACCATATTAGTTCAATGACGGCAACTGAAAAAAGAAGCATGGGAAAGAGGCACCACCTGAAGAAGAGTGGATGCGCAAGACAGAAGAGACAGCCACCGCAGTCAAGAACAGAAGCAAGAAGACGGCTGAGAGCAGAGACAGGGAGCCCTTGTAAGGGCTGAGAAATACCCTGCCAAGAAGACGACAACGGCAAGCGGAGAAGAACATGGCTGGGTGAAGAACTCCGCAGTTGAGCCAAGGATGGAAGCAGAGGCCAGGAAACAGGTAGGGCCATTGTGGTCATCCCATAAACCAGGCGCCCACCCCGCACCTCTTTGACATTCTTTCTTGGAAATAAAGTTTTGCTTCTTTTTGGCACCGGGCATTAGGCCCGAGCTGCATAACAGTCACTAGGCCTGAAAATCAGATAGAGTGGCCTCAGTAGGAGTTGTGAAAGGGGCATTTGGCCCAAGAAACTACCAGTGGGCATAAGGCCCAATAGTAAGTATAGGGGCGCCAGGCCCCAATAGTAAGTAGGCAGGGGCACAAGCCCCCAAATATAAGCAGGGAGCACCAGGCCCCAAGAGTCCACAAGTGGGCATAAGGCCCAGTAGTGAGACCCTAATAGTCAATAATGGGCATTATGTCCTTTAGGGACGATGGGCATTAAGCCCTTTTGTGTAGTGGCCATTTAAGCCCATTGTATAGTTGGCCATTTAGGCCCTTGTGGTAAGAGGGGCGCTAGGCCCTTGTTCTTAGCAGGGTGCTAGGTCCTGGTTCTTAGCAGTGTGCTAAATCTTGGTTGTTAGGAGGGCGCTAGGCCCTATATAGTTTAATAGAAGGGTACTAGACCTTTAATCTAGGGGACCTTTGATCCCTGGTTATTAGTTCATTTTAATCTGTTGAGAGTGCCCTACGAGGCCCTCCATCCAGCCCGGAAGGACACCTAAATTCCTGAACCCATAAGAGACGGACTTAAGAGCCGGGTTCAAGCCACAGGCAGAGGCCTGTGGAGGGGCTATGTCAGCGGTATCAGATGACGATTGTATTGTGGTCGCTGCAACATTCAGAAGGGGGATGAATGGAAAGTGGGGGTCCTGGATCGCTGGTCAGAAAAATACGGTTCCTCCTAGCTATACCTCGGGATCGGGTGAGTACCTGGGGTGTCGGGAAAGGGGATTGTGGTTTGAGTGGCCTTGTTCCCCTAGGCACCCATTACACATGGCAACAAACCAAACATTGTGTCAAAAGAAATTATTGGCACTCCAGGTTAAATAATAACATTTTACCCTGAGAACAAAGCAACATTGTGTTCATGGTGCCCAAACATTATAGTGGCAACAATGATGATCCTGGATCTTGCTACCATTTGGACCTGGTAGTATTTAAAGTACCTGGCTCTCTGGCATCGTCCATCGCAAAGAGAACTTTGTGACCCATGGATCACTTGCTCAGCCTCTCATTAATTCAACAAACATGATCTCTCCATTCTTTCCAATTAGGAGAGATCCTTCTCATATGTAATGACTAGACAACTGCAGCATTCACCCATTTGCATTGATTTTTCTCTACCTCAGCAAAAACCCATACAAGTACAACTGGGTATCAAACCCCATCTAGTGCAAACTACATCTTGAACCATTAGCTTGCCCCCTCTCTAGTTCTGGTGCTTCTGGGGCCAATTTCGAGGACAGGCAAGTTTAGCAATGGTGGACTGGCTTGATTCTACTTTCTTTGAGGATTCATCTGGCCACATTATAGCCCACCTTTATGGGTGGGATAGTATTGAGAAGGGAAGAATACACTCTTTTCCTGTCTCTTTTACCCCTTAGTATCTCTACTACTGGTGCCTGACTGATGTTTCGTGGCTGTTCTGCCCCAACTACTGTGGCCAGTAAATCATTACTCTCCACGACCTTCTTTAGAATTATGTCTAGAGATTTGGTCAGCTTTGTTAGTACAGCTTCCTTCTGTCCAGGCCTTTGACTACTCGATTTGTCACTTTCTGCATGAGATTCAGGGGGCTGAGTTAAGACACTTGTTCAAACTGATCCACCAACCCGAGCTCTTCTCTTCATCTTTTCAGTGTAATTGGAGCTAATCTCAAATGCTCCTGGCCAGAGTACAGGATCGCAGGTGGCAGATGCTCTGGGTTGACTTTTTTGCTCATCCTAACTTCAAGGTAGAAACAAAATAAAGTTTATCACAGCACTAACCCCCCTCCCCCACCATTGAGTATCCATCATTGAGCATTATTTTTAACCACTTTTCACAGGCGTATGTACTAAAGGTGTGTGATGAAACAAAAGGTCCCTTATCACGCAAACACTACTTAATTTCTCACACTAATAAGGGTTGATTTACTGTACTTTTTACCCTTGGTCCCCTCATCACAGTCTTTATTATGGTAGAAATATATGATGCAGTTAATGACCCAGTCGCAACGGGAAATGTATTTTGTGTTTTCAGTTATGTTCCAAATGTGCTTACATTATTAACCATGTTGTCTATATACAATTATTATGCAAAGTATATTATGTGGTTTATCGTAATGTATGGGAATACTCTGTTTGTGCCACTGTATATACCTAATGTTATAATATTTAGTGGAAGTACTGCTGCATTCAAATATAGTTAAATAACGCTGTCAGAAAGGTCTTGTGGCACTACAACGCCCAGATGCTGACATTGTGCTTCTGAGCAGGTAAACAGATTATCCACACAGTCATTGTTGACAGACCCACACTTCCACAGACCTAGACATTTCAGGACTGATTCAAGTTCGGACGCAACCTGCGTGGAGTTTGCATTTACAAAACAAGCACAGAACTTGAGCGTATTTCTGACTCTATGCAAATACAAGCAGATCTCATTATATGTTTCCATTTGAATCTAAGTATTTAGTACACTCTGGCTAAACGTTATTTGCTGTACGTAGACAGACAGATCAAAGAATAGTTGAATAGTTGAAGTTGAATACGTACATGCATATGAGCAATGTAAGTCCTATTATGAATGCAAATTTTTTTTTTATAAAACAAATGAACAACTCTTAATACTATAATCATTAATCAAATATTTGTAAAAGAAGTCCTCATTTTTTTAACAGTAAATACATAAAATCAGGATGTTCTTAATGAATACTGTACATACAATGCATTTATATAGTCTATCTTACTTGCTTATACATGTTCTGTGCTATCCAGTGGCACATATATGAGTAGTTCGTTTTTAAAATAAAGGCCATCATTTAGGGCTTTACTAAGCATGCGCTGGTGCCCACACATGCTCAGAAGAACAGAGAAGGGGCCCCGGGTCCCTTTTCTCCAGATCCAATAGCAGCCACACTAATCTCTGGCTCTTGTGGCACTAGACTGAACCATTTTTAAACCCACTGATCCCTCCTCTTACTTCTGATCTCATCCCAGTGACAGTACTATCAACATTATGACTAAGGAGCACAATCGACTTATTGAAACAATAGTGTTATTTACATATGTTGTTAAGTTCATACATGACATCCACCTCTTTCAAGATATTTTGGACAATTGTGCGATACTAATTCTAATACCAAATTGTGTTACATATACAATTAGAGATGAAAAGAACAACTTAGCAGAAGGTTGACCTAGCCCTCCTAAGTTATATTAGTAAATCAACAGCTATAATATATATAAAAAAATACATACTTAGATATGAAAAATCATTCTTGTTTATCTTGCTTATCTTATTAAAACGCAAGTAGACGTGAGTAGTGTCTTTAGGAAGAGGTGGAACTGAATCAAGGTTGTGATCATCGCAGTAAACAGTGGTACGAATGCATCCACAGAGAATACAGGTTGAGATGCCTGCAAAGCAAACAATCATAAAGCAAGGGCTTAATATTGTAAAGTATTGTATGTTCATTTAAAAGTCGAAAGATTAGATTGCTATTATTATTATTATTATTATCAGGCGCCACAGTGCTCCGCAGCACCGTACAGTGTGGTACATACATAAAAACAGAGACATACAAGGTAGACAAAATAAATGCAGACATGAAAACATAGGTATGGAGGATCCTGCTTATTAGAGAGCTTACATTATAAGTGGAAGATGGCACAGCTGAAAGAGAAGATAAAATGTGGCTCAGAGTGGAGATTGGGACAGTTGTGCATTAGTGTGAATAGTCTTTGACATAATCATGGGCTGTGAGGGAGGAAGGGGAAGGAGGTGCAGGTGGGCAGAGTTGAAGGTGGAAAAACAATGTGGGCCACAAGACTGGGTGAATATTAGAGATTTGCAATATGTTTGTTTGGCAATTGAATGTGCAGTGCTGTAAGTTGAAAGGATGAATTTATAGTGGAGGAAATCAGGATATGAACAATATTTTCTCCAGTGGTGCTCTGCATTATGGGATTAAATCAGTGAAAACATAAACAAGTACAGTATGCTTCATGTTGCCTTTTCTACCATTTGTCTCCACCAGTTCAAATCATTCCTGCTCATTTTAGTCTGTCAATGTGTCAATGTGGTCTTAAATTTAAACCTGCTTCCCTTGAGTGTTACACAAGTTTTACGCCTTTAGATGACTTTAATCAATTGCTTTGTACGTGCTCTCCAGCAACAGTCACAGGGTGCTTTGCTTTATCTCTATGGCTTTCTTCTCTGTTTTTTTTCAAGCTTTTTATTTAATTATGTCAACAGTGCTTAATTTTGTTGCTCTTGGAGATCACTGTGTGCATAGAAAAGGAGAATGTTAGCTCAACAGTTAAGGAGGCTGTCCATGTAATGTCAACCCTGCTAGACTTGCTAGAGAACATGGTGTAAATTTATCAAGCTGTGAGTTCCGACAGGTTTGAAATGTGGAGATGTGGAACGGATTTACTGGATTCACTACTAACCTTGATTAACGCTGGCTTACCTGAGGTGCGGAGTCTAACGATCTCCCCGGTATTCACCAAGAACCGCCGCAAGGCGGGATGGGCTTTGCTGCCAGGAGTCGCAGGTCGCGGTCCTCAGGTTTGCCCCGAGGTGTAGTACAGCGGAGCAGGAGCGAGATGAGAGTAGTCAGACAGGCTGGGTCGGTACACAGGCAGGCAATGCAGACAGAATCAGGAAGCGGTCTTGGAGTCAATCAAACCGGGTCGGTACACGGGTCACAAGAACAGAAGCGAGGTCAGCTAGCCGGGTCGGTACACAGAGGACAACGGAATCCAGAAGAGTGAACAAGCCGGGTCGGTACACTGGGAGTCAATACACACGAAGCAGGAACAAGGAAGGACACAGGAATCAGGAGCCAGGAACTGGTAAGTTGCTCTGACACTCTCCAAGTGTCAGAGCTAGGTTTTTATGCAGAGTCCCATTTGAATTCCCCGCCCTGGGTGATCATGTGACCGCCCTAGGTAGCGGTCACGTGATGCTGAACCCGGAAGTGCGGCTTCCGGGTCCGACGGAGCGGTGGGGGAGCGTGGAAAGGTAAGTATCGTAACAGTACCCCCTACCATAAAGGTGGACTCCGAACACCTATACAGGTTTACAGGGGAATCTTTTATGCTAGAGTTTGAGTAGACGGGGTGCATGAAGGTCGACTGCTCTTACCCAGGAGCGTTCCTCGGGATCGTAACCTTTCCAGTCTACAAGGAATTGTACACCACCTCTGTTTTTACGGGAGTCCAAGATTTGTTTCACTTCATATTCACCCTGATTCTGAATAATAACAGGGGTAGGAGCCCTAGGAGGGGTGGAAAACTTGTTGGTAACCACTGGTTTCAGCAATGATACATGAAAAACATCTGGGATCATAGAGAACGTGGTAAGCTTAATCTGAACGCTGCTGGATTGATGATCTCTGAAATGGAAAATGGACCAATGAACCTGGGAGCAAATTTCTTGCTGGGAACCTTTAACCGAATGTTCTGTGTAGATAGCCAAACTTTATCCCCGATAGAGAGATTAGAGCCGGCTCCTCTCTTTTTATCATAAGACTCCTTAGAACGAGAGATGGCTTTTCTGAGACTTGATTTGGTTTGTTCCCAGATATGTGCGAAGTTACGAAATAATATGTCCACTGCTGGGACTTCAGAAGCAGTAGATTGGGAAAAGGTGGGTAATCTAGGATGACAGCCATAGAGAACGAAAAAAAGAGAATTAGAGAGAGCCTCGTGGAAATGGTTATTATGGGCAAACTCAGCCCATGGCAGGAGGTCCACCCAGTTGTCTTGATTGGCAGATATGAATATTCTTAAAAATTTCTCCAACTCCTGGTTGGTTCTCTCTGTGAGACCGTTAGACTGGGGGTGATATGCAGAGGAAAAATCAAGCTTGATCCCAGATTTATGACAAAAGGATCTCCAGAATTTGGATATAAACTGAGATCCTCGACCGGAGACAATGTGATGAGGACAACCATGAAGGCGGAATATCTCTTTGATGAAAATATCAGCCAACGAGGAGGAGGATGGAAGACCTTTCAATGGAATGAAGTGAGCAGTTTTCGAAAAGCGGTCTGTGACCACTAGGACCACAGTACAAGACTTGGAGGGAGGTAGGTCAGTGATAAAATCCATGGAGATTTGTGACCATGGGTATTCAGGAACTGGTAATGGAAGTAGATGACCATAAGGCCTCCTCCTGAGGGTTTTGTGTTGGGCACATATGGAACATGAAGACACAAACTTCCTTACATCTTCCCATATGGAAGGCCACCAGTAATTGCGAGATAACAGGGCCCAAGTCTTGCAGATGCCAGCATGACCCGAGAATAGGGAACGATGAGCCCATCGCAGAAGTTTGATGCGAAGAGGTGCAGAAATGAAGGTTTTGCCTGGAGGACAGCTTTTCTTGATATGGGTTGCTGCCAATATTCGACTAGGGTCCAGAATAAATTTATTCTCCTCCAAGGGTTCCGAGTCAGTAGGATCAAATGAGCGAGATAGAGCATCTGCCTTGATATTTTTAGATCCAGAACGGAAGGAAATGTTGAAGTCAAATCGGGAGAAGAATAAGGACCATCTTGCTTGTCGAGGATTTAGGCAGTGTGCCGTACGTAGATATAGCAAGTTCTTGTGATCAGTGTAGATAGTGATGGGGAACTGGGCTCCTTCTAGAAGATGCCTCCATTCAAAAAGAGCCAATTTGATGGCCGGGAGCTCCTTATCCCCGATACCGTAGTTCTTCTCAGCAGGAAGAAGACGACGGGAAAAGAATCCGCATGGACGGAGATTTCCGGTAGTGTCTCGTTGAGAAAGAACTGCTCCTGTACCTACGGAGGATGCGTCCACCTCTAGAATGAACGGGCGGGAACAGTCAGGTTGCTGGAGGATGGGTGCTGAGGAAAAGAAGGATTTTAAGGTAGCAAAGGCTTGGATGGCCTCTACAGACCATATTTTGGCAATCGCAGACTTACGGGTTAAGGCAGTGATGGGAGCCACCAAGGTAGAGTATCCTTTAATGAACTGGCGGTAGTAATTGGAGATTCCCAGGAACCGCTGTGTAGCCTTAAGGCCCGAGGGTTGAGGCCAATCCAGTATGGCTTTTAACTTGGTAGGATCCATTTGCAATCCAGTGCCAGAGATGATATAGCCTAATTAGGGAACTTGCCTTTGTTCAAAGATGCACTTCTCTAATTTACAATATAGATACTTCTTCCTAATGCGGGACAGAACCTCCAAGACATGTTTGCGATGTGATACTAAGTCTTGGGAGAAGATGAGGATATCATCCAAGTAGATGACCACACATTGATATAATAGGTCTTGAAAGAGTTCATTCATGAAGCCTTGAAAAACAGCCGGGGCATTGCATAACCCAAACGGCATGACCAAGTATTCAAAGTGACCGTCTCGGGTGTTGAAGGCGGTCTTCCACTCATCTCCATCCTTAATGCGCACCAGGTTATAGGCCCCTCTGAGGTCCAATTTAGAAAAGATGGTAGCCCCCTTTATCCAATCAAATAATTCTGAGATTAATGGTAAAGGGTACCGATTTTTTACGGTGATGGCATTAAGGCCTTGATAGTCAATACAAGGGAGGAGGCCCCCATCCTTCTTTTTTACGAAGAAAAAGCCTGCCCCAGCAGGAGAAGAGGATTTCCGGATAAAGCCTTTTCTGAGATTGTCTTGGACATAATCCTCCATGGCCTTAGATTCGGGAACGGAAAGTGGATAAACTCTGCCTCGGGGTACTGGTTTGCCAGGAATAAGATCTATATTACAGTCCCAAATTCTATGTGGAGGGAGTTTCATGGCCTCTTGTTCACAAAAGACATCGGAAAAGGTTTGGTAGGGTTCAGGAAGCAGTGCCAAGGGTACCCTCCTGTGGCGTTTGGGACCCTCCTTGGGAACTACTTTTGCTAGACAATGATTAAAGCAATGTTGTCCCCAGGATAAGATATGACCAGACTGCCAATCCACGTTAGGAGAATGGAGACGGAGCCACGGAAGTCCAAGGATAACAGGATTGGTAGTTTTATGGATGACAAAGAAGGAGATACTCTCCTGATGTAGGGCTCCAATCTGAAGACGAAGAGGAGAGGTGCGTAAAAAGATAGATCCTTCAGGGATTCTTCCCCCATTGATGGCTAAAAGGGAGATAGGTTGTTCTAGGGATAGCGTGGAGATAGAGAATTGCTTTACCAAGGCAGCCAAAATGAAATTCCCAGCTGCTCCGGAGTCAAGGAGTGCGGATTGGGAAAAGGTATGTTGTCCAAACTGTAAAGAAATGGGAATAGTGACACAATCATTATTATAAGGAACTGAGGAAGAAGAAATAAGGAGGCCTAATGACACAGTTCCTGAACACGTTAGGCCCTGTCGTTTCCCGGACGTTTGGGACAAGAGTTCAGAAGATGCCCGCTCTCTCCACAATATAAACATAACTTGTTTCGGAATCTTCTCTCTCTCTCTTCGGCCAATAGGCGGGTCCTTCCCAATTGCATCGGTTCCTCGGGTGGAAGAACAGGTGTTTGGAAATTGGGAGCTAGACGGATCATACTGTGTCGGGACTGTTCCTTCTCAGAACTACGCTCCTTGAAACGTAAGTCAATCTTAACACAGAGGGAGATGAGATCGTCTAAAGATGCAGGGAGTTCCTGAGACACCAGCTCGTCTTTAATTCGATCTGAAAGACCCTGCCAGAATGTAGCTACAAGAGCCTCATCGTTCCAGCGGAGTTCCGAGGCCATAGTTCTGAAGTGGACCGCATACTGACCCACAGACTGGTCTCCTTGGCGGAGACGCAATAACCCAGCAGCGGCATTGGAAACCCTTCCGGGCTCGTCAAAAATCTTCCTAAAGGTGGACAAAAAGGTGGATAAACTATGCAGGATAGGATCATTCCGCTCCCATAATGGAGATGCCCACGCTAAGGCTTGACCAGAGAGCAGTGATATCACATAGGCCACTTTAGCCTTTTCAGAAGGAAAATTCCCTGGCAACACTTCAAAGTGGATGGAGCATTGGTTCAGGAATCCTCTGCAAAGTTTAGGGTCTCCATCCGAATTTGGGAGGAAGACGCTGCTGCTGCAGGAGGGGGGTCCGGAGCTGCACTCACTGGTGCTGGAGGTCCGGTAGCCACTAAGGTGTTCTGAACAACATCCAGCCGGGTAGATAAGCTCTGAAGGAATTTTAAAAGTTGCTCTTGGTTCGCCTCCTGTTTATCCATTCTACCCACTAAATGCTCCAGTAGATCTTTAACCGCTGGATCCATGGTCAGAG
The DNA here is from genome assembly GCF_038048845.1 of Mixophyes fleayi. Taxonomy (NCBI): domain Eukaryota; kingdom Metazoa; phylum Chordata; class Amphibia; order Anura; family Limnodynastidae; genus Mixophyes; species Mixophyes fleayi. The sequence continues at coordinate 226,341,113 of NC_134405.1, forward strand.
CAAACTGTAACGGATTTACTGGATTCACTACTAACCTTGATTAACGCTGGCTTACCTGAGGTGCGGAGTCTAACGATCTCCCCGGTATTCACCAAGAACCGCCGCAAGGCGGGATGGGCTTTGCTGCCAGGAGTCGCAGGTCGCGGTCCTCAGGTTTGCCCCAAGGTGTAGTACAGCGGAGCAGGAGCGAGATGAGAGTAGTCGGACAGGCTGGTTCGGTACACAGGCAGGCAATGCAGACAGAATCAGGAAGCAGTCTCGGAGTCAATCAAACCGGGTCGGTACACGGGTCACAAAAACAGAAGCGAGGTCAGCTAGCCGGGTCGGTACACAGAGGACAACGGAATCCAGAAGAGTGAACAAGCCGGGTCGGTACACTGGGAGTCAATACACACGAAGCAGGAACAAGGAAGGACACAGGAATCAGGAGCCAGGAACTGGTAAGTTGCTCTGACATTCTCCAAGTGTCAGAGCTAGGTTTTTATGCAGAGTCCCATTTGAATTCCTCGCCCTGGGTGATCATGTGACCGCCCTAGGTAGCGGTCACGTGATGCTGAACCCGGAAGTGCGGCTTCCGGGTCCGACGGAGCGGCGGGGGAGCGTGGAAAGGTATCGTAACAAAATGTTGCCTATAGCAACCAATCAGATTCTAGGGCCTGATTCATTAAGGATCTTAAATGAAGAGGTATCTTATTTCAGTCTCCTGGACAAAACCATGTTACAATGAAAGGGGTGGAAATGACTGTTCTGTTTTGCACATAAGTTAAATACTGACTGTTTTTTCATGTAACACACAAATACTTGATACCTTATTTGGACACTGAAATTTCAAGTTGATATTGGTGTGCTACATGAAAAAACAGCCAGTATTTAACTTATGTGCAAAACAGAACACTCATTTGCACCCCTTTCATTGTAACATGGTTTTGTCCAGGAGACTGAAATAAGGATCCTCTTCATTTAAGATCCCTAATGAATCAGGTCCCTAGTTATAATTTATTTAGTACATTCTACAAAGTGATAGCTAGAATCTGATTGGTTGCTATAGGCAACTTCTCCACTTTTCAAACCTGCCTGAAAATCACAGCTTGATCTCAGTGTTGACCAGCCTTCCTGTGTTTCAGCCACAAGAACTAGATTATACGCTTGGTTAGCGAAGTAAATTGTGCCTGAACAATTCATGTGTGCTGTGTAAAATTGTGTGCTGATGTGCAATATAAAAAATAATAATATTTTAGTCATCTAAAGGTGAAAACTCCATAAACATTTATGAATCTCAACTTTTATTGTTTATTCCCTAAAATACTGCTCGGCTTAGCTTCACTTGTGGCGTAAATCAGGCCTGGCTCTCCAGGTGTTGTGAAACTACTAGTTCCAGCATACCTTGCCAGCTATTGGCTGGCTATCTGTTGGCAGAGCATGCTGGGGCTTGTAATTCCACAATACCTGCAGAGCCACAGGTTGGCCATGCCTGGCTTAATTTAATTGTGAGACTGAGGAGGAGACATCAGGAATATACTGTATATACTACATGTGTGCTTGAATGTTATTAGTACATTGCTAGAAGTGACATTAGTTTTTCCACAAAGATACAATTGTAAATTAAATGTATTTTGGGTTGCTGCTCTAAAAGTAAATGCACTCATGTGACTTATGTGCCCTGTGCTTATACATAAAAAAAACACAGTAGGCACCTGATGTGATAAAGCAGCATTAGCACTGTGCTTTTACACATTTGTAAACAAACCTGTCCAGAATAAGACTGCTTTTATTAACACAGATCTATTTTACCTAATATGTTTTATATAGTGCCTTTTCAGGAGAGAGCATAGAAAAACAGTGCACCCTGTACATAAATGTGGAACATGGCATGAGAGTCAGTGCACATATTGCACATATACTCCCTCCTGGTCAGCAGTTCCTCTAACAAGCATTACTGAAAAAATTCATCAAAATTTAAAGTCTTTAAGCAATGTATTCTCACTAATTCATCAATGATTTGAATTTGGCTAAAACAATTTGATTGCTGACCAAGTCAATAATCTTGAATCAAACAGGTCAATTAAAGGCTAACAGTACTTTGTTGTTTTTCTAGGTAGCATAATATAAAATAACCATACCTAACTATCAATTTCATTCAAGAATAATATTTCCATTGCCATTTTGTCCATTTAAAACCTAACCCTAATAAAACATTTATACTAAACACATTTTCCGTTATGGAGGGGAGGGGGGGTTTAACATGCTTGAAAATATCAGGCAAAAAATGTAAAAATGGTCAACAGAAACATTAAAACTTACATAAATATATATTGAATTAAGAAATCTTTTTGTTCAAGAAACATAAATTCTTTATATAGTTTTTGTGGAAAGCAAAGCTCTTTTAAAATAGTATTAAGTAGTTAATTATAAGCCCTGCTGTAAGATATATTCACATCTGTCTGCTCCTCTTTTTTTTTAACTGAACACAAACCTCCGCTTGCTTCTGGAATTTGGACTCCAGGAGACAAGGGCCCCTGTGGTGAAGAACCATCAATTAATTTTGGTGTTGATTCTTCATCTTCTTCAATTTCTTCTTGAACTTGTTCTGGTGGAAGAATTGGTCTATTCACAACAGGCAACACAGTTCCGATTTCTATCTGGAGGGGAAAATGTAAATTAATTAATCAGAAAATAAGAACTACAAACCCGTTCTTTATTACTTGTCTTGAAGTTAAAGAAATAAAGTTGGACACTAGGTGTCACTGTAGAACACATCCATAATTTTTGCTTATATAATCATTTACACAACTGTGAACAGAAATGTAATATGCTTCTGCAACTTATATTGACATTTAACAAGCTATTATACTTATATAAACAATATGACAGCACAACAGTATACAAATAGGTGAAAAACTATTTTGCCTATTTCAACAGGAATGTCAGATGGTATCTTCTTTTACTAATATAAAAAGGATAAGATAGCGCAAAACTCAAATCGATATAAAATTTATTACAAATACATGGGTATCAACAGTAAAAATGATAGGCAATTTATTTCAGTAAATTCTGGTTAAATAGATGAAATATCAGAGGAGACTTAACAATCAAGAGACTAAATCATTGGCATAATCTCATTATAAATGTCATAGTAGAAATATATATATATATATATATATATATATATTGTGATTAGCGTTATGCTGTATAACGCTAATCACAATATTAACCTCATAATAGCTAATTCTATGATGCTGATGACATTCAGCATTTTTTGAAGATTTTATGAACCTGGTTATATGTCTATGTGGGATATATTTTATAAGTCTCAAGTGATACTGTTTTAATAGTATATATATATATTTCTACTATGACATTTATAATGAGATTATGCCAATGATTTAGTCTCTTGATTGTTAAGTCTCCTCTGATATTTCATCTATTTAACCAGAATTTACTGAAATAAATTGCCTATCATTTTTACTGTTGATACCCATGTATTTGTAATAAATTTTATATCGATTTGAGTTTTGCGCTATCTTATCCTTTTTATATTAGTCTTTATAGTATCGACGGGTCCAGATCCCGTCTAGACAGCTGCATCTCGATCGATTGATATAGGATAACTAGCGCCCCATATATGCGTGTTTGTTTTGATCTTCTTTTACTATCACGTCTGTATTGCCCATTTTTAGTGGCATGTGCCCACCTCTCTGATGAGCCTTAGTGGTTGAAGTACAATTTGATCTATTATTTTACAAATACTTATTATATATAAGTAATAAAATATGAAATATGAAAGACAGTATCTATACTTTTTCTGTATTTGCCTTTCAATATCAGTTTAACAAGTGAAAATATACATACACGCGCACACATACACAACATACTCATTCAACAACATATATTTCTGTAATTTAAGACGAAGTTCTCAGCTACATGCTTTAACTCAACTGCATTAAATGACACGTATAAGGTTGACTGTCATTTTCTCCTCACTCCTCTGTTAAATCATGAAAAGAGCTGCATCCCCCACACGTATTTCACATGTATGTAATATGCACTTCTGCAAAACTATGATCCACAACACTATAACCGAATTCTTGTACACTGCAGCAAAACTCTTTACATATTGCATATCTACTATGGTCTTAGAAGAACTGTGTTGCACCACAAGAGCCCCACATGCCCATGAGAAGGAAAATGTCTACAAACTTATCCATATAAGCTATGTTCTAATGCGCACTCTCCCACTGTTAAGTGTTAGCAGAATGAGCAATGATACATTTAACTTAAATATTGTGTAATAATGTGTGTGTAAACATTATTACATTTAGGGGTCTATTTATGACCCTTCGGTTTTTTCAATTGAAACTTTTCAATCCTTATCTCCTTGATAAGGATTGAAAAGTAACAGCAATATATTAAAAAAACATCTCAGGGACAGCAGTGCTGATAACCTGCTGTCCCTGAGAAGTGACTCACCTGTTCATCGCAGTCTTTTCTCAATTTTGAAAGCTGCAGTGATATTCTCTTTTTTTTTCTTCTTTTTGTTAGTGCGCATGCGCCGACCGAAAACTTGGTGTATTTACTACCATTCTGGACGGCAAAAGGTACGTTATGTGGCAGGGAGGGATCACATTATCCCTCCACACATGCGCTGTCCAGCTCTGCTCTTCAGAGCAAAGCTGACAGCTGCGAAAGATTTCAGATATGTTAATGTACGCCAGCTTCAGATGGCATACATTAGCATGTAGAAAAAGAGAAACATTTCTCTAGGAAGACTTTAATACATAGCGTTACTGAGCACTTCCCATACACTGTTATGGGGAGTGCTCAGCAAAACGATAAGATATCTGCTGCGATGCTAGAATAATACATAGTAATATAGGGATTAATTCCCGAAAGCAACAGTTTTTGTGGATTAACCGCTATATTTACCACTAATTTACAGGGGGAAGATCTTTGCTAAATAGGCCCCATCACGACAAATAGAAGAACACATTAACAAGAAAAGTCAGACACCGACACAGATGTAAAGACATTTTTTTCAAATGATAGTCTTTGTGATGGGCAAATACCATTTCTACATTACATTATATAGCAGGGTTCATTTAGCAGCTACTAAATGAATTTCTGAGTAAACCAGTTTTTCTGACAGTCAAGGAATGTTACGATTGTACTATTGTTACAACATATTAAGAATATGCTTTAAGATTTATCTATATTGTAAGCTAGGGGAACACACCCAACCCTTTTGTTTCAGTTTCTAGTATTATGTTACATCTATGTGCTGTCAAGATTCCCTGTTTATTTGACTGTATTTTGGTGGTGGCACAGAGAACCTGCAATCTGCCATGTGGCCTGTAGGCAGAGACAGCTCATTTTTAATCATTGCACTTAATCTTTTTAGTATTCTGTGTCTTTTATCTGCACTTTATTCCCCAGACCCAGTCTTTTATGTACCCTGACTCTCTGCAATCCTTCTCCAATCACTTTTATATTAGTTCCTTTGTCACACTTACAGAACATATTTTGATTTCACTCATACCTGGGTGAGACTGAATGTATGCTGGATGCGACTGATCTATATGCTCAAACCTGAAATTCCAATAGCCCATATGATGACACAAGGGTTTTTAATAACAATAAACTATCAAGTTACAATTGTAGCAATCATAAAAATGTCACTTGGCACAACATTTTATAACATTCATGAGTTAAGGTTTTGCATTGTGTTACTTTATTATGATTCCAAAAATATGTATTATATTTTGCTTGTAGTACCATTACTGGCCCAGCGAGCCTGTTGGGGGACTCTTATTGTGCACTGCAAAAGTGATTTATACACAAAATTCATCATACAGTATATATACATGCATAGCAAACAAGTGACAGTCACATGTGACAAGTACAACTTTGGCCGGGAAAAGGTGCTTTTTTTCATATGAGTGAAAAGTTCCATTTATTGTGCCAGATTAAATTAGTTGAACACATCTATATACAGTATATAAAAGGAAAACTTTGTTTGTTAATTAATATCTTCAACACCCCTATACCGATTGGGATGAAACCAATGCGAGATGGTCCAGTTTGATTCTGGCCAGGTTTTAGGGGGTTAGGGTTCTCCCATAGGTGTACGCTGGGTAGAACTTTGAGGAGGAGAGCCTGTTCTGAGCCTTCCACTGGATGGATTTGGACAAAAACTTCACAGACTGGTAATATTGGATCCCAGAAGACACACTAGGGGATTGAGATCCCGGTCGGAACTCCTGTTGATGTGCGCTGGGCAGAACTTTGACCCAGGGAGCCAGTTCTGTGTCTTCCACTGGATAGATATGGATATCATCTTATATATAAACAATTCATTGTTCTGTTTGTTTGTTTGTCTGTCCGGTTATGCATTTGGTCACCCCTGCAACCGTTGGAATGAAACCTACGCGAGGTGATCCAGATGGATCCTGGCCAGGTTTTAGGGGCATAGGCTTCTGGTCGGACCTCTCATTGGTGTACAATTAACAGAACTTTGACCCAGTGAGCCTGTACTGAGTCTTCCACTGAATAAATTTGATTTGTTTGTCTTTCCGGTTATGCATTCGGACAACTTGCACTGATTGGGATGAAACCAATGCGAGGTGGTCCAGTTGGACCCTGGCCAGGTTTTAGGGGGTTTAGATTTCTGTTCCGACCTCCTGTTAGTGTACACTGGGCAGAACTTTGACCCGGGGAGACTGTTCTGAGCCTTTCATTGCATTGATTTCTACAATAATTTTACAGCCTGGTAACACTGGAACTTTGACCCGGGGAGCCTGTTCTGGGCCTTCCACTGGATGGATTTGGTTTGCTTGTCTATCCTGTTATGCTTGTGGATACTCCTGCACCGATTGGGATGACACCAATTTGAGGTGCTCCAGTTGGATACGGGACAGTTTTTAGGGGGTTTAGGGTCCCATTTGAACCTCCTGTTGTTGTACACTGGCAGAACTTTGACCCAGGGAGACTGTTCTTAGACTGCCACTGGATGGATGTGGAGAAAAACTTTACAAACTGCTAACATTGTATTCCAGATAACACACTAGGGGGTTGAGGTCCCAGTCAGACTACCCGTTGATGTACGCTGGCCAAAACTTTGATCCTGGGAGCCTGTCCTGGGCCTTCCACTGGATGGATTTGGATGACAATTAATATAAAAAAACAACACTGGGCAGCCACCTCTTGAGTGTGTTGAAGAGTTATTAAACTGCTAATTATTTTAAAAATGTTGACAGTTACATCCAACTTATGGATAACTTAATAACTTGAAGATCTAAACCCAGGCAATGCCGGTTACTTCAGCTAGTAAATACATAAAGAAGATGTTTGCTATGCATAAATACATCGACACACTTTTGTTGGTCAATCAACTTAAGCTTGCTTTCCCAATCTAATTTCCATCACCACGACAGTGCTATACAGTCTGGACTTATTTCCACTCAAGCACATGCACTACCAGTATGGGGATTACCCTGCTAAAATAATAATCAGCACCAAGCTAGGACAGACTGGATTAGGATAGCAGTGGCCGGGCCTCGAAAATAGGGGACTAGCCTGCTAGACATTCCTTCATGTCCAAACTGTATTTAATATTGCTTCTGTTGTAGTGTGTTAAACTTATATGTATGATTTTTATTTATATTAAAATATGTTTAAATGGTGCCAGTTGTGTGTACACACCTTGGTACTATTGTGCAAACACGCCTTTTGTTTGTGCACTGTAATGTGCCTTTTAGCATGTATAGACAGGCAGCAGGTTTCCAACTTAGTTGCACCCTGCTTAGCAGACATGATGAAGCCACACAACACAGGGTGCCTGCAAGTGAGCTGAGGACTGGGCGAGACCCACGGGCAGCCCCTAGTAAGTGAGAATGTGATACAATTTTAAAAAACATAGATGCAGGGCAGAGTGGGTTCTCGCTTCAGGACAGTGCTAACTAGGATTCAGAGCTATCCGGGATTATGACTGCATGGACATGGAAGTCTCTGTAGACTGTGCTTTCTTTGTGGATCTCGAAAAGCAGGAGGACACAGAGTTCCGTCCCTACCATGTGGGTAGAGGAGGGAAGAGTGTAACTCAGCAGCTAGGATTGCGCATCAAAGAGAATAAGACAAAGAAATTGGTGCCGTATAAGAGTATGTAATTTGCAGTATGGTGAACTCTCTGGTATTGTTACATGCGGTGGTAGAAAAAGGGAGTGCTTAGAAAGAAAGGTAATTGAGACTTAAAACTTTGGAATATACACTTTGTGGTACCTTTACTAAGCTGCGGGTTTGAAAAAAAAATGTAGATGTTGTTGCCTATAGCAACCAACCAGATTCTAGCTGTAATTTTGTAGAATGTACTAAATAAATGATAACTAGAATCTGATTGGTTGCTATAGGCCTTTGATTGATGTGATATGGTGTTTCATTACAAAATGCAATGGCTTTCATTTTGATGCACCAGGGGGTTCTGCGTTTTTTTGTTTCTGTTTTGTGATAACCTGGTGGTCTCTGAATTTTCTGCCACTCTGTTCAGTTTTGCCTTAGTCTTGTTGCTCTGCTGCATTTCTGTCTTGTGTGTGTTATTAACCCTTCCATTGCCTGTTCCAGTGTTATGTTTTATTCACAGTGATATGTCTAGCGGAGGATAGATGAGCTTGAATTATTAGTTTGAAATTCAATCGAATTTCTCCAGTTGAAGGGCTTAAAACTTTTGGGTAGGTCTGATTTGAGTTTGACTGCTGCAGCCAAGTGTGCATTTCAAAGTTTGCATTATAATAAGCTATACAATTGTTGCCTATGCAATCTTAACTGATTCAATTTTATAGTATTTTTAAATGTTTTAATTTGAGCAGCAAACATTTGAGTTCCAAATTTGAGTTTGAGACATGGAAACCTGCAAAAGTATGCAATTTGATACTTAAGCTTGAATATGTTCAAACTGGCTCAAACATGTTTAAACCTTTTTTCCTAAGTCAAATGTTACAAATTTTTCTTAGGCTAGCTAACTTTCTCCAACTTTAGAGCCATTTCAAAGAATTGTTTCTAGAACCGCTTTGACATACTATAGAACTGTGGATAATAAAAAAAACAATAATATTATTTTAATACCCTGCAAATCACAGTTATATTACTATATGCAACCATTCAGAAAACTACAGTTCCCCAAAGTGCTTCTGGGAAGTTAAATGCAAATTGCATCTGCTATTTTGCGATAGGCAAACTACAGTGAATGAACTAGAATGTTCCATGTGATTCTTGGTAAAAAGGTAGGAGCCTAAAATGGACTGGCTAGTGAGAGAAGTAATGTGCATGACTGCTTACTGAGCTATTGAAGGATCTTCCCACAAAGAGCCACTGAATGCTATGGCTGAATTGTTGCCCTGAGTGATGTTTGCAGCCAGCCCAGAAAGAAGCACCTTTGCAGTATAGGAAAAGACCTAACTTGCCATTACCCATGAGATGTCAGCAGGACTCATATGAAGACATAAGTTTATTTTGCTTTGCTATGTTCAATTTATTTAAGTGAGACCTCAAACTGTGTTATTAAAACCTCTGACCGGGACTGTAATCTAGCTATTAAGAGATGTTATAGCACTGGATAAAGGAAGAGTTTGTTCCAGCCAAATCTGCTGTATTTAAAGTTATTTGCAAGCTGACTGAAACTGCCTAAAATGGTTGCTAATGTTGCTAGAAAATTGCAAGTTGTTTAACCCTACAGTTTCTGGGAGAAAACTGCTTATTCCATTAGACGGATTGCTAAGTGGACACAGTCCTTTACACTGGAAATTGTTTATTGTGCAGAATTGCTGTGGTTTAGCGAGCTTAGGAGTCACGCATGCATCAAGGTAACTACTGATTTCAACTTGTTCAAGTAAATAAGCTTCATGTGTCAGCTGAAACTTCACTTAAACCTGTGGATTATAATTTACCCCCTTGGGTTGTGTGTATCATAAAGTGAACTAGAAAGCATCTAACCTGAACAAGCTGGATTAATCCTTTTTGAATCTCTACTGATTTTTGTCTGATATTTATAATCAGTATAATTGCACTAAAAGTATTGTGATTGATTGGTCTAAATTATTTGCTGCCGCAGCATTAATTGTAGTGGTCTAATTAGCTTGTAACAACCAGTTGTCTCCTAAAGTATCCATCCAATGAAATCCATTTCTCTGAAGCACAGTGCCTAGATTTAAAGTGGGATAAATTTATTCAGTGACCTATGTGTTGTGTTAATTTATGTTTGTACAATGTTAAACCAAGATACCTAAAGTGTTATTTATTTTGGGACATATTGAATAACATTGCATGTTGATGGTATCACGCTATTGCTTCTCTACACTACCTCTATTTATCTGCTGCTGTGGTAAAGCTTTATGTCACAAGCAAAGACAATAAACCCACGAGTTTATGCAATTTTAGCCATTATTATTATTATTATTATTAATTTTTATTTATAGGGCGCCACAAAGTATCCGTAGCGCTGTACAGGGACAAACAATGGCACAGTACAAGGTGAAATAGCACAGTACAAGTAACAGTAAGCACTATAACTCTGGGGGCTCAGGCACAGCATGAAAGAGAGGGAGGGAGGGGAAAAGTAAGTATAGGCAGGTAACTATGGCCCAAGAGGGTGGGCACAGATGACAGGTTGAGAGTCACTAAGGGGAGCGGAGAGAAGCGAGAGGAGACAGAGGGCAGAGGGACCGAGAGGCGGTGAGCAGAGTAGCTGGAGAGCGCAGTTAAAAGTGATGGAAACAGGAGGTAGGAGAGCCCTGCTCAAAGTAGCGAACAATCTAAAGGGAGGGGAAGACAGACAGACACATGGATGAGACGTAGAGACGGGAGAAACGGAGACGGAGTCGAGGAAGGGGGAGAAGGGAAGAAGGGATGAGAAAGAGAGGTAGCCGACCGGTGGGAGTTTAGGCATGAGACTGGAAGGCTTTAAGGAAAAGGTGGGTTTTTAATGTTCGTTTGAAAGAGGACAGATTAGGGGAAGTTCTGATGGATGTCATGTGTTCCTTGTTTTATTCCAACACTACTGGGGGGACCTTCGGCTCTCTACCATACCACCGGGCCTGTAGAATCCTTTCTTATACTTTTGAGGGGCCAACCATCCACCCTGTTACATTATGCTGATTGGAAACCCAGATAATATTTTTTTCACTATGGAGGCAAAGGCTAGGCTACTGCATGTAATGCTGATAAAATGCAAGACTAAATTTGCACTACTCTAGTTTTATACAATACTATACTACAATCCCCAACATAGATGTACTTTTTATCTTTGTGATATTGCAGCCAAATTTTATGTTGGACTCGAGTAAAAAAAAAAATATGGAATGCCTATAGCAAGGGGCCCAGGTATATAATTATATATATATATATATATATATATATATATATATATTTATTATTATTATTATTTGTGAAATATTACAAATGGGACATTTTTTGGTTCAAGCAAATAAAAGGAGGTTACATTCAAGCATTAGACTTAGGACCAAAAATCAACTTCATTGTATAAATACACCACATGACATGCACATAATAGTCAACAGGCTACGACTTCTAGTTCTATACTTTCAATATAACAGTTCCCATGCACAGTACAAACTACCAACCCAACACTGAAGGAAACTGGCACTCTACCCAAACCACATGGGTTGTTAGGAGTCGGACTGGGGTAATTTACAAGTTTCGGACCCCTGGAGTGGAAACTTTAACATCTCATTTTAGGGAAAAAAAAACTTTATTTAATTTAAAGGAGTGGCACTAAAGGCTTGTGGGGTTGAACTGTGATGTGACATTTTTTGGGGGCTGCACTTTACCTTTTTGTGATCTGGGTGGACCAGGTAGGGGGTTACCATGGGATAGGAGGTGAGGAGGAGCAGGAGGAAGAGGAAGGGGCGGGAGAGGCAGGCCCTTTGGCAAAACTAAATCCGGGCGCAGTGTGCGGTTTAGTTTCCATGAAAATTGTACCCTCATGCACAATTTAGTGCCTGTGTATGAGAGGGTTTTGGGGAACCTAGCTGCAAAGATCACATTTGCATGCAAGGAGCAGCTGTGGTCACAATTATTGGACACTGTTAATGCAGTACTCCCCATAAAGTGCTCCACTGAAAATTGTCAGATGCACATCAGCAACATAAAGCACAGAGTGAAGGACAAGATGGCCGAGGAGAGGTGAGCAGCTGCAGGGACTGGTGGTGGACCTTCTCTTGTCATCATCATCATCAACATCATCATCAGTTATTTATATAGCACCACTAATTCCCCTGCGCTGTACAGAGAACTCATTCACATCAGTCCCTGCCCCAATTGGAGCTTACAGTCTAAAGTACTATATAAGTTATGAGGAGATGTTCAAGCAGATCATCCCTATTGAGCTACTCGAGGATATTAATGTGTATGACACCAACAGACCTGTGTCACAGCCTAAAGCTGGTGAGTAATCAGGGGTGCACGGAGGATTGTCAGGGGGGGGGGGGTTTCTCCCCGCCGACCGAAGAAAAAAAAACCACGTGAGAGAGCTGCGCATGCGCAACAGCTCCGTTTCGCCAGCGCTGTCCTATAAGAAGCGTCTTCGGTGGTGCTGTATACAATACAGCACCGCCGCAGACACTTCTTTGACAGCGCCGCGGCTGCTGTATAGGACAGTGGCCACTTAGTTAGCGCAGGGGGTTTCTAGAGACTCAGAAACCCCCCTTGCATGCGCCACTGAGTAATGTATAATGGTGCAAATGTTAATCTTTTATGCTAAAGCAGCTGTACTGCAGCATGTAAAAGTTTGCTTTTTCTGCACATTGCAAACAAAAGTCTGAAAACGTTTAAATATTTTTACCTGCTTTTTTCAGGCTGAATGTTTTTTGCACAAGATAAAAATATTAATATTAAACATTTCACATTTGTGCACAAAGCCTCCGTCCAAAAGCAAATACCACCAGCGCCAGCAGCAGCACTCGCTTCCTGAAAATCACCTGTAACTGCTTTTGTCCAGATAATGGTTGTTAATGTTCTTTTTTTATATTTTCTAAGGAACATCACAAGGCGCCAGGGAGGACACAGCTGAAAGAGACAGTGCAGACATGGAGTCAGAGGACTTCATAATCTTACAGCCTGTTGGCACATTATCAGAGCTTGTGGACCCTGTGCGGGCTGTACAATGTCCGGCAACTTCTACATCCAGCCAACCTCAGCCTGCTCCTGTGCCCAATTTGGCAGAATCTATTCGGAAATTTAGCAGGGTGCAGCAGAATTTGGTGGAATTTCACCAGGATTCCCTGAGAGGTATTCAGCGACAGCTGAATAAAAGACTTTAGATGCTTGCGCAATATGCAAGACACCCAACAAAGGATGTCTACATCATCAATGAAACGCTTAGATGCCAACCTGATGCTATTAAATACAAGACTAAACAACCTAACTGGGGTCATGTGTGAACTCTCAGGAAAGTTAGAAACTGTGTGTGGCCAATTATGCCTCATCATCTGTTGGCAGCACGGTCAGCACAACATCAAGACCGTCATTACCTGCTGCTCCTGTGTGTAGCAGTGATAGAATCAAGAATGGCAGATGACCATCCACCAGACAGGTCACCAGAGCCTGCAGCAAACACACACTGTGTTATTTCTGTTTATTTACATTAGTAAGTTAATACATTTTTCCTTTATCCACACTGTTGTTTACTTGGATAATTTGGGTACACTTATTATATTGTTTTTATCATTTAATAATGCCTAAATGTTTATTTCCACAAACATACATATACCCATAAAGTAAGGTTAATGGTGTTTGCTTATGATGTTCATATTGATGTTGATTTTACAATAACAGATAATAATTAAAAACAAGGTTACTAGTAATTACACAATAATTACACTTTCTTTAAAACCACTCTCACCTGAAAGATAAGTATATCTGATCCTCTATGACCTGGCTCCCCCCCTCTATATTATGAACATCAGCTGCTGGAATGAGCTTACCTGGTATGTTACTGTATATTGCTGGCATTAGCGGTATACTTTGGTTTAGGGCCAAATTATGCAGAACACAGCACCACACCATATCAGCCACCTTAACTGGGACATATAGAAGCACACTGCCAGATGTATCAAGGCACATGAATGTGGACTTCTAAAGGCCAAAGGTAAGTTCTATCACCCATGTCATAAACCTGGATTGACACCCATATCCAGAATCACTTACAATTAAACATAAATACTTGTAGCTGATTGCAAACACACATAAAAACACTAAACACCAAAAAGCAAAAAAAAAAACAAACACGTGGCCAGCGCAGCCTAAGAGGAGCCTGGTGCTTCTGTGGATGTTCCTTGTTCCCTGTCTGTGCTGACTCCAAAATCAGATGTTGCTTAAAACAACCAACAAGACTTTGCTATCCATTTTCAAGCAACCTCAGAGTAATGGGCATGTGGTTCCCTTTTTATAGTCCTCATTAGCCTGCCTAGACCAATGAGTGACGTGTTTGTTAATTACGTATATAAAATACAGCACCTTGTAGTGCAACAAAAATGTAATTTAAATGGTGACCCCCTTCTGGAAATAAGTGTATAAGTGTTGCCACATCATACAAATATAATTATTGGGCCACTGTTGATGAAATAGTAATAAAATAAAATAAAACCCTTACATATCATTTAAATTAAAGTTGGGCTATTAATTTATTCTTAAAATAAATTGTCCCTCATAAGAGAATTCATAATAATTTGTTGCCCCTCTACAACAAAAAAGATGCTTTATTGAAACTTCCATTTAACCTTCTGTTATAATAACATTGCCCTGCAGTGTAACAGTGATGTGTTTGGCAATCTCTCCTATAGAAAGCGGCACAATGTATCTGGTGATTTTTAATTCAAACTCGAGTTTGCAAAATCGCAGTTGGAGATTTGAATAGCTAGGGTGGAAAAAATCGGACTGCGATTTGTAGTGATTTTGAGAATGGCAGTTTTGAAAGAAACACGTCTCTGGTGATTTTACATCAAATTGCCAGTTAATAAATCTGCGATTTTAAACTCGCCCGAGAAAATCGCTGGAAATGCATAATTGCAGCTTGATACAATTACCCCCAAAAGTTCTCCCTGAGAGTTTATGCTTCCTAAAATCTACAGTCAGAAGTTATTTTGTAGCATGGGTGGAACTTGTTCACAATAACCATCTGTATGAGTTCTCTGGCTCCATTTCTGTCTTCATTGTTTTTGGTACCCATCCTGTATTGACCCAGATTGCCCACTACTTGCTACTTGTGATTCCAGCTACCTCACTATCGACTGGCACTGAGGGCCATGACCTGCATATTCCATATTCCAGCTAAGACCAAACCTTGGTCTCCGCGCCTCTTTGACCAGTTGTGTCAAATTCTAGCAAGTGCACGTCCGTTCTTCCTAGTGAATTGTAACACATACAATGAGAAGATGAGAGTTTATAGCCAGCCAGCCAGTTATACTGCTGCATAAAATTAATGGATGTATCGATACAGACCAATTAGCTTGGACACTAATGTTCTCTTTTACAAATTCACCTTTACTGTAGAAGACACATTTAATGGGTTCTTTTATGTTTTTTTCTTATCCTTTCTCACCGAAATCATAGAAAAAAGGTGGCATGTGGCATAAGGATTTTAATGAATAAAATTCACTACAATTTGCAGTACCCCCACAAAATAATTATATAATGTATAATTGCTGCCAACAGCTAGTACATTCTCTGTACAAAATAGTTAGAGCAACTAGAAGCCTCACAACACATACACACATGCATACACAAAATGTACTTCTGCCAGTTGAGAATACCTCTCCATCTATGTGAAGCATTTTACCGCCTTTCAGTCAATGCCTTCCACTCATAGCATTCCTTATTATGATGAAAGTGAAGGTGTGTGGTGACTGGTCAGTGAATTATTAAACTCCTACTCCTGAATCAATGCTTAGCGTCTCTCCCCAGTGCAGAGCGCAGATTAAAAGTGCACTGGAGTTAAAGCCAAAATATATTCTTTTTTTGTAAATTTTAATTTTAAAAAAATAAAATGAATCTCCTGTTTCCTCTACATGTCTGCCCCCCTATTACCTTTATTTCCATTCTCACCATGCACTGATGAAGGAGAGGTTGCTTAGTGAGTGGTCTCTGCACATCTCCTCCTGCATCATTATCAGGAGAACCAAACAGAGAGGAAAGGTATTGGTGTAGAGTGGAGAAGTGCACAAAGATGCATGGTTGCATAGATGTGACCAAGCCAAAAAAAATCAATTTAGTTTGATCCTGATGTATTTTTAATTAAATATTTTTTTTGAGTATATGAGTACTTTGATATCTCGACTGACACCAGGATTTTGGTACAGTACGATTTTATTATGAAGTCAACAAGTCAGAGATATACAGCATAAGACCCCAGAGCTTAACTGACTTAAATAAGAGACAAACAGCTATAACTCCCCAACAGTTTGAAACACTGACCTAGTGAAACATTAACCAGCTGCTTGCGAGTCTATCTCATGCCCCTTACCCGTATAAAAACTATACTATAATCTAACTTAACTAACCTATACCTGATCTAATTAAACATAATGTCCTTTGCTAAATACCAACTAACTTAACCAATGTTATAACAATATTGACCTTTGTTATAGTGACAAGCTAACTAATCTATCTATACTATACATGCTACTATTATGAAGTGTAATATCTTCATCACCTCATTTTGTGGTTGGTCATCTACAAGAAAAAGTGCTGAAAATGGCATGATTAAAGAAGATTGTGACTGGAAGGAGAAACATGAAAGGTGTAAGGATAAGTGAGAGAATAATTGATACATTTCAAGAATGTATTATGGGCCAGTAAATTCTAGTAGATGTCAAGGATGGATATTGTTATTATCCATCCTTGACATCTACTAGAACAAACTTTGTTGCCAATTTTAAAGTTGAGTGATGTCTACTACACATATCGACAAACTGCTTCTGTTATTAAACAGCGTGACGTAAACAAAAAATGAATTTATTTCCTAATATGATTATGACTATGCAATGGAATCCCAGAGCATAAATCCACATAATTGAACGAGATGGCTAGATTGGGAACTTGTGCAAGAGGGACTTTTGACTTCTAGACATATCAATACTACAGAAACCAATGGAACAAAAGAGAGAATAGTCAGACTGGCCAGAGTCCACAGTGGGCAATGATATATCTATTGGTCATACCAAAAGTCAGTTAAGCAAGGGTCAATACCAGGAGCCAAATGCAGAAATAAACAGGACACAAGCACAAGAAGGTAATCAGGCTGGACTGAAGCAGGAATCACGCGAGAGGTATACGGAAAGATCCAGTCACACAGACCACTACTAGAAAACCAAGTTCCAGATGATGATGTGCTCTTGAGCCTATAGCAGTTACCTTTAACATTTGGGCTGCCCTAAATTTCTCTGATGCCTCAAGGGGGTAAATGTATTAAACTGCACGTTTTGCAACTCGCCAATATTCTGCAACTTTGACAGCAAAATTTAAAACAGCAATGTGTTTAAAGGCAAATTTTGCCTTTATACACATTGCCATTTTAAATTTAGCTGTCAAAGTCCCTGAATATTGGCGAGTTGCAAAAGGTGCAGTTTAATACTTTTACCCCTAGGACTTAAAATAGCACAGGAACATCAGAACCACGGCAGAGCAAACTGAGGGTGACAGAAACAATAAAGAGGGCCAATGTATGGTAACAATAAAATCAGATGAAGACAGACACATCTAAACAGTCGAACAGGGAAATGAGGATACACAAGGCATAGACAAATGCAGCAGTCCAAGAGTAATAACTTTAGATATTTCAGTTGAGCTCAGTCTAAAATGAAATAAACTTTAGTGGGATGCATGAAAAATCTAGAACCTGGAATTTTATACTGAGACAGAACCATTTTCTTAACTGTTTATTATTCTTCCATATCAATATACCTCAACAGAGTTCATTTAAAATTTACATTTATTCTCCTTCTATACTTATGCAACTGAATGATCCCCAAACTAACACTGTTGTATCACTAGATTTAAAAGCATCACTAAGTACTTTTTTCCATTGCAATCTGACTGCACTTCATGTATCAAATGCATATTTTGTTCATAGATCGCAAGCTTGTGAGCAGAGCCCTCTTATATCTTTATTTGTTTATTAATAGCCAATCTTCTTTTATTGTTGTGCTTATTCCCAAAGGTTGTAGAGTATGTCAGCACTAAATAAATAATAATAATAATAATAATAATAATAATAATAATAATAATAATAATATATTATTATTATTATTAATAATAATAATAATAATAATAATAATAATAATAATAATAATAGTAATAATAATAATAATAAGCTATTCAATTTAAGGGATTCAAAAATGCATTTTTCTAGTTCTCCATATAAAGAATGATCACTTAACACCAATTCTACATGGTTGCAGTGTTCTTGTAATGAGGAAAAAATTGATATATCATCAAGAGAAACCGCCAAATCTCAGACAGTCCCTAAAATGTACTTAAAGGCACATGGTTCATTACAAACAACAAAAGGCAAGACCATATATTCACAACACCCATCACTGGTGTTAAAAGTCTTGAAATTCATCAGGTATAAGTGTACTATATTTCTCAGTCAGGGACAGAATTCTAGTAGTAGCAGGGTGGACGTGTGCTATGGGGCCCAGCAACAAAGGGGTGCCACCTCCTCAGCGCCCTGTCAAAGCCACAAGAATTTTTTTGTGTGGACATTGTTCCCAATGCTGGAGTAGATCATGCAAGCAGACCACCAGCACCTCTTAAATGATGTGTCACTCATCGTTGTCTTTCTCAGGCTTCCCTAATGAGAAGGGCTAGAGGAAAGCAGCAGTAAGGGAACATCAAGCAAGGTTTGTGGGGGGGGGGGAGTAGAGCAGAATTCAAGTGAAAGAGTAAAAATGGAACATAAAACATTTGAGGGGTGTGACTTGAACATAATGCAATGTGTTTATGGGCAGTAGAGAATAATACAAAGGGGGGGGGGGTTTGAGTGACATTTGCAGGGTCAGTTGAGTATAATTCAAGTGGAGGATACGAGCTGGTGTCTCTAAAGTGGGAGGGGGTGAAATGCTGACAGTGGAGAAAACATCTCAAAGCAGGTGAGGTACATGTAGGAAATCAGGGTGTATGGAGCACAGTGAGAGAGTGGAGTGGGGTCTGGGAAGGAATTTAAGATAGGTGGACTCCTGGAGTTGTAGATGTCATATCTGTCTATGTGAAAGGTTTTGTTTGTGGAGGTGGGGCAGTATCTGAAAAGTCAGAAGATGTAATTGGTTAATGTTATAGAAAGTGGCAGTTGAACATGATGATATATAGCGATTATTGTGAGATTAGAAGATGAGGGTGATGAAGAGACATGAGGATGTTAAAGGGACATGAAAACAATGAATGGTACTAGCACAACCTCTGGAGCTCTAGGTACACCACTAGCCAGGGACACAGAGGACTTAACACTGGAAAATTACAGACAAAGCCACATAGCACACACCTTTGACATAATTACACCTGACACACACCATCACACAAGACCCACAGCCTCACCAATGCTATAAATACCCAATGTACAAATGACATGCAAAAAAACTAACAAACACAAACTTACCTACATAAACTAAAACCATATACCACAAAAATAAACCTTGGCTCACATGCCCCCCCACAAAAACTTTTAAACTACTCCCACAACTATCACCTAAACCATAGACTAACACACAATATCTTATACCGAAACAAAATAGCACACCAAAGAGACACACTAAAACAAACTCAACCACAAGCCATGCCTACAATTCTAGATGCCACAAGGACAGCCACCAGAACACTGCACAAACAACCTCCAAATCAAAACTCACAGACACAGGGAAACAAGATACCTCTAATTCAAGCAACACACAGTAATAAAAAAGCTCATCACCCATGCCCACTCTATAAGCAGAGCCCCATTTTTTAGACTAGGATATAATAGTAACAGACAGAAGAGGAGCAATCCATTAAACTTCCATTATAATACAAATAAGAAAAAGACAAAAAAAAACCAATAAAATCAGGATTTTCAAAATAAGCAAAAAAAACCCCTCAACACACACCATCTCTGCCTAAATAAAAATGGCAATGCTTCACCCCCCAAAATAGACTTGTACAAGCAAGTTCTGCAGGAAACTCCTCCCAAAAATATTCTTCACAAAAACAGCATTATAGTGATCGATCAGGACAAACAATCATATCCCACCTAACACACAACATGAACACACCAAACTTAAACCCGAATAAAAATTCTACCCATACACACACACACACACAAACACACAGGCAATGCCACAGACTATTCGAAAAACTTGTCAACCAACATAGAAAAGTATTTAGCAAAAACAACCCAAGCAAAATTCAAACTTAACAAGAGATGAATAACACTAAAACTCCTTAAAAAGACACAAATATCATAACCAAACCAAAAGATAGAGGAGGGGGTATTGTATTGTCATCTTGGACACAACCAAATATGTTGAAGAAGCCCACAGACAGCTTTCTGAACCCCTCACTTGCAAAAAATTAACTCACAACTCCACCAATAAATTTATCTCAGAACTAGAATTAACACTAAATAAAAGATGCAAAGAATAAACATGAGCTCCAATTCTGCAAACAAGACAACCCTAAATCCCTACATTTTACTTCCTACCAAAGACGCACAAATCTATTAACAACCCCCCCCCCCCCTTCCCTTGCTAGACCCATCATAACAGGAAAGGCTTCCATAACACAAAATTGATCTCAATGCATAGGTACATTCCTACAACCATACATCATTAAAACCACTTAATGTCTTAGAGATATAACACACTTACTCAAACCCCGTCATCATTATCATCATCATCATCATGATTTATTTATGGAGCAACAGCAAATTCTGTAGCACTTTACAAATGGGAACAAACAGTAATAAAATGGTACTGGGTAATACATACAGACAGAGAGATAAGAGGGCCCTTCTCACAAGCTTACAATTTATGTGATCAAAAACCACATGTGGATAGAAACATACATGTGGTGCACAATAGATGTAAGCTCATTATACACAAGCATTCCACACCACAAGGACTTACTATCAATAAGGTAGAACACTGAAGCACTGGAAGAAGACCCCACCATACACCAATACCAGATACAGTTCATGCTAAAAAGTATACATCCTCACACATAATTACTTCACATTCCAAACTCAAGGGACAAGGGGAACTAAATTTGCCCCAACTTATACATTTTTCCTGGGAGAAAGACTTCTACAGTAAAAATCCTTACTCACAAAAATATAACACTCTGGAAATGCTACATCAGTGACAGACTTCTTATATGGGAAGGTACAAAATCTCTACTTAACGACTTCATTAAACACATAAACAAAAACAGACTTAACCTCAATTTCACAGAAAAACACATTGCCACCAACATTAACTTTCTAGATCTTACACTAGACATTGAGAACTCAGAGATGCATTCAAAAACATTTTACAAACCTATAGAAAGCAACAATTAAGTCCTCAGAAGTAGCTGACACAAAAACACATGCTTAACCAGTATTCCCTTCAACAAATACAGACACATTAAAAGGAACTTCACAAACAAAAACACCTATCAAAACCAAGCCCAAGACATGACCACCAGATTCAAAGAGAGTGGATTTATATCCCCAGTCCTAAAAGAAGCGTTGCACAAACTAAAAGGTTTGAATTATTAATAATTGAAAAAGAGACTCCCTCTACCTAAAAACAAACAAAAGTTAACACATTCGATTCATTACACAATATAACAAAAAAAGCTTTAAAATAAAAATGGTATTATAGGAACTCTGGAACGTACTAAAAAGTGATGAGAACATAGACGCTCTGCTACCAGACAAGAGCCCACCTAACACACAGAAAAGCCAGAGATCTACAAGGTCTTTTAGTACCCAGTCACTTAAAAACCAACAAAACTAGTACAAGCAAGGGCAACACACTAAATCCTGAAGGATACAAAAACTGTGGGAGCTGCAAAGCCTGCAAGAACTGTAACACCTACACCTCCATAGCCATCGGTAAAATACTCCAAATCATGATAAGTATTAATTGTAAATCTACAAACTGTGTTTACTTTATCACATGGCCTTGTAACTTATGATACATAGAACATACAGCAAGACTTTTAAACATATGCATGCTCAAACACGTGAACAACACACAAAAAAGAAAAAGAACACAAAATCTAGTTGAGCACCATGCAGCACACAATAGTAAAATCGACAACTTCCATAACACCTTAAAAAAAGGTGACATACAGAAGGCACTGTCAAGTCTAGAGACCAAATGGATATATAAACTGAAAGCACTAACACCAAATGATCCCAATGTAGAGATGAAGATTTCAATAATCAAAACAATCCACTCCAGATGACCCCTATCAGTGTGCAACAATATTATAAACAAATTAATTAAATTAAAAACAGTATTAAAAGAAATAAAGAATAAACATACCTCACCCCGTCTACTAATAAATCAGTTTAACCATTACGATTTCACTAGGACAAATACTCCACTAATACTACACCAAAACATAATTCCTCCTATCTATCTTATATCGATGCATGCACATATAATAATACTGCCATATATTTATCCTGGAACATAATCAAATATTACACCCATCCACAGAGCCTTGCCCCAAACCCCCACACAATCCCTGTAAGATTTTATTCTAAACCTACTCAGACAAGACTTCATTGGCCAGCTAGACTGGCCGGATCACATAAAAAACCCTTCCCCTGTTAGCATAGTTACATAACATAACAATATAAGTCATAGCAGGTTCTCATCTCAGCTGTGAATGAAACTAAGGCATCACATGGCTCTCAGCCAGGCGTGCACACTAGCATGCCTGGATCTCCTTCACTGTAGATGGTGTACGCTTCAGACAGCATCCCCACAGAGCACCACTAGATGATAAAGTTTTAATGGCTTGGCAATTCCCAGAAAACCTATTGGAATGTCCAACTTGGACTCAGGAACAGGAGCTGAACAGGAGCTGCAGCCAGGACTGAGATTCTGGTAGAAAGGTCCTGGATGATTTGGGTAAGGCTGCAATTTAATCTGCAAGAACCTTAGCGAGATTGAAGTCCATGATACACATATACACTACACTACACTATCCCTGAAACATTTAGGATATTGCATATTACAACATGCACCCTTCGACACTGCTGTTGGAAGCAAGACTGCACTTGCAATTCTATTTATCACAGTGACTTAGCTGATCACCCCAGTTGCTAGGAAATCTAAATTTTTAGCTTTTTTTGGCGCTGGATACAATCTAAGGAACGGAAGATGGAACAGCATGAATTCAAGCGTTGCCTCTGTAAAGAACAACTTGAGATTTGGCTTGCCCTACCTTCCCAAGTCTTCCACAGAATAAGTCACGTATGGATGGAACGCCAAAACTGTAAGTGATATCACTTATTCATTCTAGCCCTGATTCATGTTCAGACAAAAGCTATATTTTTCAGTTTTTAACAATCCATATTTTTATTTATGAATATACTGACTACAGTTATTCATTTATTTTATAATAGAATGTTTTTGTATGAATTTTGATGTGACCTTATGTTAGAGATGCTCAGTCTCGGTTTCCCGAGAACCGAACACACCCAAACGTAGCAGATCTGAGAACCGAGCCGAGCCGGCTCAGTACTTTCACGCTCCCTCGTAATTGAAAACGAGGTAAAACATCATTGTTACGTCGTCAGATCTCGCGAGTTTTGCATTCTATAAGTACCGACCTCAATGGCGATCCAGCGCCATTTCACAGAGGGACACAGAAGGGGTAGCACCGTTCTTGGCAGTCTCTAGTGCAGTTGGGCAGCATCATAGGTAGGAAAGAAAGAGGAAGGGTATCAGTGTACTTTAAAGTCTCCAA
The DNA here is from genome assembly GCF_038048845.1 of Mixophyes fleayi. Lineage (NCBI taxonomy): Eukaryota > Metazoa > Chordata > Amphibia > Anura > Limnodynastidae > Mixophyes > Mixophyes fleayi. Next base: position 226,365,110 of record NC_134405.1, read on the forward strand.
TGACATTCAGGAGACCTCCATTGCTCCATTGCTAATTGTCATTGCTGAAATAGAAATAATAGGGCTGGCAGTCTTGGTCTTCTTAATCTGCAGTCACATTGTACTGTGTTATATGGGTAACACACAAAGAGGAGAGCTCCATTGCTCTATTGCTAATTGTCATTGCAGAAATAGAAATAATAAGACACGCAGTCTGGTCTAAATCTGCAGTCACATTGTACTGTGTTATATAGGTAACATACAAACAGGAGAGCTCCTTTGCTCCATTGCTAATTGCCATTGCTGAAATAATAGGGCTGGCAGTGTTCTTCAAAATCTGCAGTTACATTTTACTGTGCCATAGCTCACTCAGAAACAGGAGAGGTGGCACGGTTCAGTGCTGAAACAGAAATTGTAATAATAGGGTTGTCAGTGTTCTTAAAAGTCTCCAGTGACATTCCACTGTGTCATAGCTCATACAGAAACAGGAGGGTTGGCATTGTTCTTGTCACTCTCCAGTCTCAGTCATCATGATACTAATCCCTCTACCTAAAGCCTATGTTCAAGTGCATAGTGGTTTTAAGTCAGGGAAACAAAAATGTAAATAAAAAGTTTGTACCATCTTAAAGAAAAGAACACCTCTCTAATAAAGGTAAAAGTTTACTGTAGAAAACATAAAATTGCCAACATGCCATTCTACCCAAAATATGACCAAACCTACCAGCATCAGCTAGCTCCCTTCTATCAGCTAGATCTCAGCACCTGCAATCTACACTGTCATCAAATTCACCCTCATCAGTGTGTACATCATTTTCAAACAATACTAATCCCCGCTGGAATCCACAGAATTCTTTGTACTTTGATGTAATTGCCGATAATGGCCTTCCTCATGAAATTTGTAGTTCATTTTACGGAAGAGCTGGCATGATTTTTGGCCAATTCTTTTAGACCAGACCAAATATCAAAATGTTTTGCAGACTCATCTGCATCACCACTGGGTGTCTTGGGAAAGCTAAGTTTTTTCCTAGCTGCAATTTCCAGAGAAACTGAAGGAGGAGACGTCATTGTGTAGTGTACCACTTGTGCTATCAGCTTGCTGACCATCATCATCATCAGCATCATTTATTTATATAGCACCAACATATTCCGTAGAGCTTTACAATTGTGGACAAACATAGTAAACTAATAAACAAACTGGGTAAAACAGACAAAGAGGTGAGAAGGCCCTGCTCGCAAGCTTACAATCTATTGAACCAGGAGCTTATTGCATCTCTTGAGATCTGGGTCAGTTGGAAAGAAAGAGAAGACATAGTTCTTAATCCTAGAATCAAGTACAGTTGCCAAAATGTAATGATCCGATTTCAAGATGTTGATAACTCTTGGATCTTGGCGAAGCGAATAAAGTAAATCTACAAGTCCAACATAATTAGCGGAATTGCTTTGTATCATTTGCTCATTCAAATTCTCTTACTGCTTTTCAAAAAGTCTAATTAGGGGGATCACTTGACTCAAGCAACAGTGTCTGCACTCTCTTCACAGGTGACTACTTCAAATGGTTTCAGCACCTTGCACAGCACGGAAAGTATTCTCCACTGCGCTGGACTAAAGTACATTCCCCCTAAATTCTATTCTTCTTGCAGCTGCTGCATTCTCCTACATGCTGTTGCAGAATCCCAAAGAAATATTTTGGGACACAGACAGCATCTCCTGCATGTAATTGTAATTTTTTAAAAAGTTCTGTACCACTAAGTTGATTGTGTGAGCAAAACAAGGAATGTGATGGAATTCCTCCAGCTGTAATGTTCTAACAATATTGGTTGCGTTATCAGAAATCACATATCCTCAGGAGAGTCCAGGCAGGATAAGTCATGTTGCAGTGACATTTTCAAACAGACTGTTAGCGCTATTACTTCTGACCTGCGCCTTGTCCCGTGTCTGATAGCCACCTCTCACTCCCGCCTACAAAACTTCTCCCTTGCTGCTACTCACTTATGAAATTCCCTACCACCCTCAATCAGGCTTTCCCAGAGACTTCAAATCTTTAGACACTCTTTGAAAACCCATCTCTTTTTTAGAGGTGACCTTATCCTTGATACCACTATTCACACTAATGCACCCTCACTAATATCTAAAACTGCACTCTGAGCAACACTCAGTCATCTTGTTTCAGCTGTGCCCTCTTCCCTCTAAAATGTAAGCTCTCTAATGAGCAGGGTCTTCCATGCCCTTTGTTTTAAAGTCTCCTTTCATTTTGTCTGCCTTCTCTGTTCTTGTTTTACGTATATCCTGTTTTATGTATGTCCTTGTCTTCCCTACTGTACGGCCCTGTGGAGCACTATGGTGCCTTGCAAATCTACGATAATAATAATAATAATAATAATAATAATAATAATAATAATAATAATAATATGCCTCTTAGTGAAGCAGATGATACACAGAGTAGCCTGCCTCTGACAAATGTGACGTTCTTGTGTACATGCTGCTGCTGTCGCTGCTGGTGAAGGCGAATCACCAACCCAGTGGGTTGTCACAATCACATTTTCTTTAGATTGCCCAGTTAGTTATTGTCCACATATCTGTGGTTAAGTGTACGGTGGGTAGAATGGCATTTTGTAGCCCGATAAGTACATTTTTATGAGCCTTCTGGTAGAGGTGAGGAATATCTTTTCTAGTAAAATGGTGTCGTGATGGAATTTGGTAACGGGGACAGAAGACCTCAAGTAACTGTTTAAAACCATCTGTATTAATAGTGGATCTTGGATGCAGATCTAATACTTGCATAGTCGCCATGGCGTCTGTGATCCACTTTGCGACTGGGTAACAGCTTTCATACTTGCAAAGGATTGTTTAGCAGTCAATTGTTGTAAACTGCTAGTAGTCTTCTTCTTGGTCTGTTTCTCGGTTGTACATCCACTCCCAGCCGCAGCAGCAGCAGCAGTAGCAGCAGTGGGCCTAAGACTCAAGGATTCTACTGAGGAGTCCTAAATAGGGGAGGAGTCATCGCGCCTTAGAAACTTGGATGCAGGACTAACTTCGATCACTTGTGAGGATATTGATGATGAAGGTGTTATTTTTTAGCATAAGTTTCTGATTTTCCCAACAGCTTTCCATGAACTCGCTTCAAATGGCGTAACATGGAGGAGGTTCCTATATGGTTAAGGTCCCTACCTCTACTGCCTGTGGCTTTACAATGCTACAAATAGCTAGACAACTGTTGTCAGGATTTGTGTAAAAATAATTCCACACATAAGAGGTGGATTTTAATGGCCTTCTTCTTATCACTGGCAAGAACTGCTTCCACTGGTGCATGACTTGCCAAAGTAGAGTTCATTAACAGCACTGTTTGCTTAGGTGCCTTAAGCCCATTGTTAACTTGTTTTGAGGGGGCCCAAACAAACCAAGCACTTCAGCCACAAAAGTGGCACTGCTTGTCACTGGAGTGCTTGCTTTGTTAAACTGTACATGCCCTTTTCAATATCTTACATAAGGGTGGATGGGAAGGCCCATGGACAATTCCATCTTGCACTACTTTTCTTTTCTGCCACTGTTGTGTGGCAATGTTTCCTAGATGTGCTATGAACTGCCGTGTGTTTGTGTCATTGCTCTGTCGCTTAGTATCCAACCAGGTCACTGCAGTCTTTGTTTGAAAGTGTATGAAAATAATATTGTAACCTGTGAGGGGGTCTAAATTGACTGCAAATTACTTGAAATTAGTGTTATTGAGGTTAATAATAATGTAGGGAAAAAAAAGATCAAAATTATGTGATTTTAGCAAAAAAAAAGGGATTTTAGAAAACAATAGGGATCTAAAACCAAAACATACAAGGGCGGTTTTGCCAAAACCAAAACACGAAGTTAATCCAGATCCGAAACAAAAACCTGAACACGGGGGTCAGTGAAAATCTCTACCTTATATTGCACATATGCTTGGGCATAATCTTCAGTCTGTTCTGTCTGTTAAAATATGTCAAGTAATAATTAAGAAGAGCGTACTTCCCCCAGATTCAAATGGAAATGTATCTTGAGTTTCGCTTATATTTCAATATGGTCGGAACTGCACACAAGTTCTGTGCTCTTATTTAAACCCAAGTTGAGTGCTGGCTGCATAGGAACATGAATCAGGCCATATATGTCGAAGATCATTGCTGCTACACCACAAATATTTCTGAAATACTTTCTACCATAATGGATTGAATGTACAGTACAATACTATTAATGTTTCTCTAGGACTTTTAGATGTGTATACAGGACTGAAATTTCAAATTTTTCTGATGCCATCCTTGCATATGAACACTGTCATTATCTTCTAGACAAAGGTCCAGAACTATGTCAATTCATACAGTGAATTAATTGTTACCTTGTTTTCAATTTCCCATGAATTTCGCACGAGATCTCATAGTGTAAGAATAAATTCATATTTTCATTTTATAATTTTATAATTTACATTGACCATTTGCTTCCAGCATATGTTAAATTAGTGGTCCATCTTATTACTACCATTCTTATTTATCTAAAGGTTTATCCTCTTAATATATGAACAATAAAACACACAAACATATTTCACCCTCTTTGCCACATCATTCTCTGCGCAATATAAGTTATTATGCTTCTTTAGTTTTAGAAGTAACTCCCTTATTTGCACAATTTAACTAATAACAGATATAAAAATAATGAATCTTAATAAATACCTCCCCTTGATCAATATTGCTGTTTTCATCATAGTCATAAATGGGATCCAGTTCTAGGTCAACTTCATATGTATCTGTGTCATAGTTTGGAGGAGCAGCTACTACAGCTTTAAGTATAAAAAGTCCCAAGAAAATATTTCCAAACGTCTTCATTCTTCAAAGCTTTGGAGGGAAACAGCAACACACTTGCATTGTGATTATAGCTACAGAACTGTAACATAATATTATATTTTCAATTTACTTATAAATTAGCAGTATCATATTCTTCACAGATATAGGCATTAGGTATTACGGAACACTGAATCACGGTGTAGCATGAATTCAGTGACTTCCTTCAGTGCATCTAAATGGGAGTTCTGATATATTTTGGAAGCCTGCCATAGAGCATACAAGTCAGCATCTCACTGAAGGGGCAACTGACATTTAAGGAAACATAATACTACCTTAGCATAATGTTACCAATATGATGTTTGGCTCAATGACACACTACATGAAATCATCCAAACGTCTATGAATTGCATGTTTACAATGATATATGCAATTGAAAAAATAATCAGCTGTAACACTATTTATTAATGTAAACATCATTTTTTTAAAATTTTTAAAGAAAAAATATTTTGTTTATAACATTATTTCATAGAATATGCAAATATTGTGAACATTTACCAAATTTGCCATTGCAAAAGCAACATGTGAGGGCAGCTTAAGTCTGCATTTTTACTTTTAATACCATGTAAGGAAGCAGCCATTTTGCTTGCTCTCAAGAGGTCACATTAAATATCATCCGTAGTTTTCTATGAAACTGCTCCTCTAGTGACCACATTATAATGAAAAATGATACAATGCTTGCATCACAGCGATGATAGTTGAACATCTGCTAACATGAAGGTAACTATTCTTTTTGCTTAACAAAAAATAGCCAAAGAATTATATGCAACTAATGTTTCAGTTTAATACCACTGTAACTCGCTTATCAGTTCTAGAGTAATAGAGAATATATTTGCCCTATAAGTTTTCCTTCTGCTTAGGTAGGTAGTTTGGAGACACCGGGCCTGATTCATTAAGGAAAGTACTCATTTTTTTTACTCACGTTTTCTCCTGGACAAAACCATGTTACAATGCAAGGGGTGCATATTAGTTTATTATTTTGCACATAAGGAAAATACTGACTTTTTCTTCCTAGACCAACTTTAAATTTCAGTGTATAAATAAGCTATCAAGTATTTGTGTGCTACATGAAAAAATAGCCAGTATTTTCCTTTTGTGTAAAATAATAAACACATTTGCACCCCTTGCATTGTTACATGGTTTTGTCTAGAAAGATTGAGTAAGAAAACTTACTAAATTTTTGACTTAACTTTCCTTAATGAATCAGGCCTACCAACTGTTGCTTAGAGCTACACACTTGTCCTATTCATCTACAATTACTAGCACTTTTAGCCCAGACATTATCAATTCATGTGCCAGAATGCACTAACATACAAGCTAAAATTCAGTAGCTTAAAAGAAAGAAAGTCTTTATGAAGCAGCTTTAGCCATGAGGATATGAAATTCCTCTGGGGACAGAGAACAGTACAAAGCTCTCATTTATGTCAGATTCTCAAAGATAGTTTATGCAGTGCACCCATCAAGAGTAGGCTACTGGAATTACCTATCTCCATTGCAAAATAACTTATGCTGCTGAAATATTTGCAGTTTGTGAACATCGAAAATAAGTACAATTAAATTAGAAGCCATCTGTCAAAATATATTTACAGATTAAATACCTAAATAAATAAATAAAATAAATATATATATATATATATATATATATATATATATATTTATATATTCATATATTGTATTTTTATTATGAAATATATACAGGGACCAATTCTTATCGTTCGAGACACATATAAACTAAACTGTTTCAAGGGTAGTGTCAGTTACATATATAGCGGAAAGTTTTACTTGTTTTTCACAGATAGTTAGCAGAAGCTGGCAGATAGACAAATGATTTTCTTGCTTTCCTGCTATTAAGTACTGTGTTTCTATAATTGAATGCAAAATGATATTTGAAGAGTACAGAAAATATGTATTTTCTATTTCAATGTTATGTAATCATTCAAATAAATTTCAAGAGCTGAAAATAGAAATATATGCAAAATGATGTAGCACTGAAATGCTATCTATATTTAATTTAAATATAAATTCTCATGAGACCCATTCTGATTTTTTGTTCCTAAACACTGGTGCACTGAATTCAGTTTTGCAAAACATGTAATGATGAGTAGTATTAAAAGAAATTTCTGAACAAAATGTGCCAGAAACAGTAATTCATATAAAGAGAGAGCAAGAGTGAAACTTACCTTGGCTCCTGCCTTTTGGAATGGCAACAGGTTAGTTAGAGTGTAGTGCAAGATATGTGACCTGACCAATTACAAGTCATATCTCAGTCTGAAGGAGGGTGGTACATCGACCTATGTAAGTATCAACTGGGAATGTAAACCCTAGGAAATCTTTTTGGAATTATGCATGCTAGAATTAGTAATATTAATGGTCTTATGTTTAGATGTGATGTCTTGAAATTGGTTTTAAAGACCCAGATGTCTCAGATTGAACAGTTTATTTTCACACATGAATACCCCTATTGTTGGTTTTGCTGTTTACCCTGGGATGTTTGTATAGATGTAATTTAGTTACAACAAGATTTATGCAGTCTTTTAAAAATGAGAAAAATGTGAGAACTTTAAACAACACAGCAGCCTAAAGTGAGATCTTGGACTAGGAAGACATATGTTTGAGGTTAACGTTATACCCAAAAAATAAAGATTTGTAAATTCCTACTTTATGCATTGTTCTGAGAAATTAGCACTGATTTAAAAATGCCAAATATATATAAATAGAAGGAAATTGGATTACATTTTAAAATGTTTTATGTGGGAATTATCTAAAGATCATTTAATTAAATGTGTATTTAACATTGACATCTATACTGTCACAGTGTAACAATGCTGCGGCTTCTGGGTTTTATGTCATAGCAGATCCCTATGCTTCATTACTACCCCTTTCACACCGAGCATGGACTCAGGAATGACCCAGGTAGTGTGTCAGTGTGAATGGGTCAATCCAGGTCCTGCAACTTGGATCCACACCTTGGGGTCGCGACCAGGGTTATTCCCGTGTTGGAGCCGGATATGCTGCGGTATGAAAGGTGTTCATGGTTTATTCCACCCTGGGTCTGTTAAAAGAAGCTTATTGGCCTCTTGTACATCATCTATATGAGCCGCTACTGTGCCCTTTTAATGATTTAACTTGATGACATGTGTCCAGAGTGAAAGACGGCAATCTGAAATATACCCGGGACCAAAGCGCAGTGTGAAGGGTTGCAACACGGGCTGGAACCATGTTCATTATCCTGTGCCTGACCTGAGATTTTGTTGAGAAAGGGGTATTATTGGTCCAGGAGAATTAAAGGTCTGGATACTAGGAAGATTATTATTCACAGGTAAATTTTTCCAATCACAAAAACTGTCCTAGGCAAGCTTTAGGGTACCCTACTTGGAATCCAATAGCTTGCCACATAATGTTTGATATTGCTGTTTGATCAGAACACTAGATCTGTGGACAATATGGACACACATACGGAGGACCAGATTTTACATTACTGGTTGTTTGACAATTACATTGTTGTTGTCTGATAATTGCATACAGCAGCAATGTGAAAATCACTCTTGATTGGATTTTCAATTTCACACATTAACGTTAGATCAATGTGAACAAAAAACGCTTGGAGCCTATGTTGAAAGCTAAATCATATTAATTTGCATTATTTACATATCCAGTTAAGATCATCATCGTATATTTATTAGCCCAAAGAAATTAGTGTTACATTCCAAAAGTAATAGGCGCTTTTGCTTGGTTGCACAGTGTGTGCATATTCAGCAACGTATTGTACGCATTTATACTCTACATCAGGGGTGTCCAACCTTTTAGCTTCCCTGGGCCACATTGGCAGACAACGAGTTGGTTTGGGCAGCACATAAGATACACTAACAATAACGATAGCTGATCATCAAAAAAAACCATAGAAAACATAGTTAACATATATATATATATGTATATATATATATATATTATACAAAAAGTGAGATATATATATATATATATATATATATATATATGTGTGTGTGTGAGATGGTGTATGATACCTAGGACCCGATTCATTAATAAAACGCAGATAGGTGCTGTATTTTGCATAAAATGCTCTGTGCATGCTCAGAAACTGGCTATATATGCCGGTGAATGCAAGTGTCTGCAATCAAGATCAACTGCATAAACGCATTAATAAATGTATTTCATGTAAAAAACTTTTTAATTTTTTTGTCATTAATGATTATGGGCCTGTTTCATTAAGGAAAGTTAAGTAAAAGTAAGTAAGTAAGGCAAAACCATGTTGCATTGGAGGGGGACGTAAATTTAAAATGTGATGGCATATTTATATTTGGGGTGTAATTTCAGTGTACTAATAAGCTTACAAGTATTTGTGTGCTACATTGAAAAACAGCCAGTATTTTCCTTATGTACAAAATAATAAACAAATTTGCACCCTTTGCATTGCAACATGGTTTTGTCCAGAAAACTTGAGTAAGAAAACTTACTCAATTTTTTGCTTAACTTTCCTTAGTGAATCAGGCCCAATATTATTAACAGGTGCTAAAATATAATTTTTTATTTTTTTTTCGTTCTGTGCATTCTGATGAGACTTTATACACATTTGCATTGTGCATATCCTGCAGTGTGTAGTGTCTACATATACTGCAATTGCTTCATGTAGACAGTGTACTTGCACCTGAATTCAGCTTCCTTAATGAATCAGGTCCATAATGGGCAATATGGTAAAGATTACAGCATGTGGAGATCCCTGACCCAACTGAAAGCAACTGGAAATTAGATAATTACAGATGTGGCTCGTGTCAAGAATTCAGAGTATTCTGCTTACTGGTTTTATCACTACTCACCAAAGAGGCGCGGAGTCTAACGTGTCCCAGGTCTTCGCCAGGAACCCCCGCAAGGAAGTATGGTCTTAGCTGCAGGAGACATGCAGGTCGCGGTCCTCAGAGGGAGCAACCAGTGAAGCGGTAGGATGGAAACGGTGTCATGCAGGCCGGGTCAGAACCGAGAAATCAGAATATGCCACAGGGAGAATCCAATATCGTAGTCAGGGGCTAGCCGGGTCAGGTATCAGAAGCGCAGAAGAGAATGGTCAACAAGCCGGGGTCAATACACAAGGAGCACAGATGAGGCGTAGTCAGGAGCAAGCCGGGTAATACACAGGAGTCACTAGAGGAAATGCACAGGAACACTGGAGCTAGGTGGGACCTAATACTCTGGCACTCTCCAAGTGCCAGAGTGATCCTTTTATAGGGCTCATCTCCAATCAGTGGCGGTGGTGACGCTAAACACTGAGAAGCTTTCCGTTGCCTAGCAACGGAGCGCGTGACAGCCGACCTGGAAGTGCGCCCGATTGCCTAGCAACCGAGCGCTCGGCAGCAATAGCAAGCGTCCGTCCCTGTGCAATGGACTCAGCACGGGGACGGCGCCTGACAGCTCAACAGTGTTTATAGTAAATGCTGAAGTCATATTACCCTATTTGCACACAATAAAATATTGCAATGAAGTGTCATGTAAATAAGAGAGAGAATAGTTCTTTACAGTATTATTAACAAATGTGAAAGTCACATTTTATTTGTTTGTTGGTCCTTATAGTTGACAGTAATTTTTCTTTATGCAGTCTCTGTGTGTGAGTGTGTGAGAGTGTTACGAATTTGTGCTGTCATTCTCCTGTTTAACATTTTTCTCTGTGATCTGTGAGTTCAATTTTTCATGGTCATGGCTACTTTTAGAAGAGGGGATGAGGCAAGGACAGTGGGGATGATGAAAGTAGATCAGAGACTAGAAGAGAATGGTGGAGATGGCACATGGTAGTAGACAATATGGCAAGACTAAGTCATAGAGTAATGATAGGTTCAGTCACAAGGAAAATTGTGTGCTCATATCACATATAATACTATGCTTTGAGCATATTATGGGCAGTCAAGCTGCTGAGACCCCAATCTCAAGAAAACACAAGATTCGGGCAGTGGTGTGCACAAGATGCGGACAGTGGATAACAGTTGCAAAGGTTCTTGTTTATAAAAGGAGGGTCAAAGAAAAGATGACAGAATAATAGAGAGCGCCATCAGGCACAGACACAGTAATATAATATGCAAGTTATGAGGAGGAACTAATGCCAAGGCTCCCAAGGGAGATAATTGACGTGGAAACACCTTGCAACATCCAAGAACTCTTATGACCTTTGCTTTTAATCTAATTGGTGGATCAAGCACCTCTCCCTATTTAAGGCACCTCTGCTCATTGTATCGTTGCTTGATATTAAGTCCCATTCCCTGTGAGTCTCTAAAAGTGTCTCCTGTGTCCTGCTCGTGTCCTCAGCTGTCTGCTGGATTACCTGCTCTGCTCACCTGCGGTTCCCTTACCCGCTACAGCCTCCCAGCGCTCCGGCTGTGCCTGCATATCCTCGTTGGACAAGCTTCTCTACTCATCAGCGGTATGCTTACTAATTATTGACTATCAGCTGTTATCTTGCATATCCGCTCAGGACAAGCTTATCCACTCAGCAGCGGTATCCATATCCGCTATAGACTATTAGCTGTTACGCTGCATACCTGTTTGAACAAGCTTCTCTACTCAGCAGCCATATGCATACTTGTTATTGACTATCAGTTATTATCCTGCATATCCGCTTTGGACAAGCTTCTCTACTCAGCAGCGGTATACATACCGTTATAGACTATTAGCTGTAAACGCTGCATATCTGTTTGGAACAAGTTCCTCTGTGCTTCCATTGTATTCATACAGTTATAGACTCCTTTCATTCCTCCACTTATCCGCACTTGGACAAGTCCTCACCTCCTCGCAGTGGTACAACTTGCTATAGGCAGACCACTGATGCCTCCACTACCTACCTGCACCTGGACAAGTCTTCTCATCACAGCAGTGGTACAACTTGCTATACGCAGACCACTGACTCTCCCGCTACCTACCTGCACCTGGACAAGTCTTCTCATCACAGCAGTGGTACAACTTGCTATACGCAGACCACTGACTTCCCCGCTACCTACCTGCACCTGGACAAGTCTTCTCATCACAGCAGTGGTACAACTTGCTATACGCAGACCACTGACTTCCCCGCTACCTACCTGCACCTGGACAAGTCTTCTCATCACAGCAGTGGTACAACTTGCTATACGCAGACCACTGACTCTCCCGCTACCTACCTGCACCTGGACAAGTCTTCTCATCACAGCAGTGGTACAACTTGCTATACGCAGACCACTGACTTCCCCGCTACCTACCTGCACCTGGACAAGTCTTCCCATTACAGCAGCGGTACAACTTGCTATCCGCAGACCACTGACTCTCCCGTTACCTTCCTTCACCTCTTCACGTCCACTCTGCTCTCCTTGGTTGAGACCTGCCTTTCCATTATAGCTGCAAGTCGCTGACTCACCTACCAGTATAGCTGCAAGTCACTGACTATCATCTATTCCATTGACATTCTCTCTCCATCTGCTGTTATATACGTTCCACTATTCCCCAGTGCAATCCCAGGTGTCTACCGCTTCCACGCTACACCTGCCTACTCCCTCTAAGTATGATGGAGACCCAAAAACCTGTAGGGGTTTTCTTAACCAATGTTCCATTCATTTCGAACTCCAACCTCATAACTTTTCTACTCATCGTTCCAAAGTGGTCTATCTTATCTCTTTGTTTTCCGGACAGACTCTCGCATGGGCCTCCCCTCTGTGGGAAAGAAATGACCCCTTATTGGAGGATAGTGCCATGTTTATTTCTACGTTTCGAAGAATTTTTGACGAACCTGGTCGTGTTACCTCTGCGGCTTCCAGTATTCTCCGACTACGCCAAGGATCCCGGTCTGTAGCTCAGTACGTCATCCAATTTCAGATTCTTGCCTCCAAGCTCCAATGGAACACTGAGGCGCTCATAGCTGCCTTCTGGCAGGGGCTTGCTGACAAGATCAAAGACGCACTGACCTCACAAGAGTTACCCTCCTCCTTGGACGAGTTGATTTCTCTATGCCATCGTGTAGACATGAGGTTTCGTGAGAGAGATTCCGAGAGAGTAACTTCTTTCAAAGCGCCTGTTCGCTCAGCATCTCAAGTTCATCATCTTCCACCTCCAGTAGAACCCATGGAGGTAGGACGTTCTAAACTAACATCTGAAGAGAGGGAGCGACGAGTGAAGAATAGACTCTGCATCTATTGTGCTGACTCTACTCACATGCTGAACTCATGCCCTAGAAGGTCGGGAAATGCCAGGCCCTAGCCAGTTCTGGAGAGGTAAGGTTAGGGTCCCTGGAGTCCTCTCCATGTTCTATGGATTCTAAAATCTGTGCTTTTGATGTTACCGTTTCCATTGCTATCAAATCGTTTATGTCTCAAGCGCTTCTAGACTCTGGAGCTGCTGGAAACTTTATCTCTAGTTCTCTAGTGAATCAATGGTCCCTACCAGTGATTCCTTTAAAAGCAGCTATAGCTGTCACCGCTATCGATGGTTCACGCATAATCAATGGACTCATCACTCAATGTACGACTCCATTGTACCTTCAAATCGGAGCCTTACACCGGAAGAAAATTTATTTGCTGGTCCTTCCTGTTACCACCAGTCCCATCGTACTTGGCCTTCCATGGCTTCAACTTCATTCTCCTCAGATCGACTGGAACACTCCTCAAGTCACTTCCTGGGGTCCGGATTGTCGTCATAGATGTCTGTCTCGAGTTGTTCCACTCAAAATAAATCGTTCTTCTATTACACCCTGCCCGCCGGGTCTTCCTCCACAGTATGCTTCCTTCGCGGATGTGTTCGACAAGATCCAGTCTGAACGCATTCCGCCCCATCGGGCGTGGGATTGTCTGATTGATTTACAACCTGGCAAGAACCCTCCTAGGGGTCATGTGTATCCACTCTCGCTACCAGAGACCCAAGCAACCTCTGAGTATATCAAGGAGAACCTCCAGCGAGGATTTATCCAACCTTCCACCTCTCCCGCTGGAGCGGGGTTGTTTTTTGTGAAGAAAAAAGATGGATCATTAAGACCCTGTATAGATTATCGTGGACTTAATGCCATTACCATTAAAAATCTGTACCCTATTCCGCTAATTACCGAGCTCTTTGACCGCATTAAGGGAGCCCGGATATTCACCAAGCTTGATCTCCGAGGCGCTTATAACTTAATCCGGATCAAGTCCGGAGACGAATGGAAGACAGCTTTTAACACCAGGGATGGACACTATGAATATCTAGTTATGCCCTTCGGGTTGTGTAACGCCCCAGCTGTCTTCCAGGGTTTTGTGAATGAGATCTTACGGGACTTTTTGTATGTCTGTGTCGTCGTCTACCTGGACGACATATTAATTTTCTCTCAGGATCTGCCCACTCATCATCAACATGTGGCAGTGGTCCTTTCCAGACTCCGGAGAAACTCATTATTTTGCAAGTTAGAAAAATGTTCCTTTGAGTTATCCCAGATTCCATTCTTGGGATATATTGTGTCCGGAGTTGGTCTAAAGATGGATCCGGAGAAGGTGAACGCTGTACTACGTTGGCCCCAGCCAACTACCCTCAGAGCAATCCAACGCTTTTTAGGGTTTGCGAACTACTACAGACGTTTCATTCAAGGTTTTTCCTCCATTGCTTCTCCAATAGTGGCTCTGACCCGGAAGGGCGCTAATACTAAACAATGGTCCTCCGAGGCCCTTCAAGCTTTTCAATTCCTCAAGAAGTCCTTCTCTACCGCTCCTGTTCTTCGACAGCCTGATGTGATCCTTCCTTTCTTTCTGGAGGTAGACGCCTCTAATGTTGGTCTAGGGGCCATTCTATCTCAAAGATCGGAGCAACAAAAATTCCATCCTTGTGCCTTCTACTCTTGAGGTCTTCTACCTGCGGAGAGAAATTATACTATCGGGGACAAGGAGTTGTTGGCCATAAAAGCAGCATTAGAGGAGTTGAGATATCTGCTGGCGGGGGCTCGTCATTCTGTAACTGTTTTTACGGATCACAAAAACCTGTTATATTTGCAGTCAGCTCAGTGTTTGAATCCTCGTCAAGCAAGATGGTCACTTTTCTATTCCCGTTTTGAGCTTATCATAACCTTCAAACCAGCTTCCAAGAATAGAAAAGCAGACGCCTTATCTCGGGCGTTTGTGGCGTCCTCTGACGCTGATGATTTTCCTAATCATCCCATATTGGATCCCAAATGTGTGACTCTGACCACTTCTTCCACCAAAGTGCTACCATTTGGGAGAACCCTCGTGCCTCCATCTCTACGTAAAAAAATATTATCGTGGTATCATTCTTCCCGTTTTTCTGGACATTCGGGTGAACGCAAGACATTAGAAGTCCTTTCTCGAAGCTACTGGTGGCCCTCTATGAGGAGAGATGTCAAAGAATTTGTGGCCGCGTGTGAGGTTTGTTCCTAGTTTAAAACCCCCCGCAGAACACCGGCGGGATTACTTCAACCACTACCCATTCCTTCCAAACCATGGACCCATATTAGTATGGACTTTGTCACCGATCTTCCTCCTAGTAAAAGTTGCAATACCATCTGGGTAGTGGTGGATAGAGTTTCGAAAATGGCACATTTTGTTCCTCTGACCGGATTACCTTCCTCATCTACTCTGGCTGACCATTTTATCAAGGAGATCTTTCGGATTCATGGATGTCCATCTGAGATTGTTTCGGATACAGGAGTGCAGTTCGTCTCCAGATTCTGGCGAGCCCTTTGCAAGACCTTGGGTATCCGATTGTCGCTATCATCCTCCTACCATCCTCAATCAAATGAACAGACTGAGAGAGTCAACCAACATCTTGAGACTTTCATAAGGATGTTCTCCTCAGCCAACCAAGACAATTGGGTAGATTTACTTCCATGGGCTGAATTCGCCCATAACAATTTGTATCACGAGTCATCTTCAAAAACTCCATTCTTTGTGGTATACGGTCACCATCCGTCTCTCCCAGAATTTCCTGTCCTCCCTCCCACCCAAGTTCCTGCAGTGGAGAGTTTATGTCAGAGTTTCAAAACTATCTGGTCTCAGGTTAAATCATCTCTGAAGAAGACATCTGCCAGATACAAGTGTTTTGCTTACAAAAAGAGGCGAGCTATTCCACCACTTAAAATTGGAGACCGCGTATGGCTTTCTACCAAAAATATTCGCCTGAAGGTTCCGTCCATGAAGTTCGCTCCCCGTTTCATTGGTCCATATAAAATCACTCAGGTGATAAATCCGGTGTGCTTCAAACTACTATTACCTAAGAACCTTTGTATCTCCAATGCCTTCCATGTGTAATTACTCAAGCCTCTTATCATCAACCGGTTCTCTGTTCCTCCTTCAGCACCTCGGCCAGTACAAGTTCATCAAGAGGAGGAGTTTGAAATTACTCATATTCTGGATGCCAAAATTTTGCGAGGAGTTCTTCGCTTCCTAGTACATTGGAAGGGCTTTGGTCCAGAGGAGCGTTCTTGGATCCGCGCAGATGATCTCAACGCTCCAGCTCTTCTAAAAAGATTTTACTCCAAGTTTCCAGGCAAACCCGGCTCCAAGTGTTCTGTGCCCGCCTTTAAAAGGGGGGTACTGTCACTTACCGGACCGTGAGTGCCTCTGCGCTGGTGTGCGGTTCTCTATCCTTCCTGCCGGCGCCTGTCCTGAGCCGCGGTCGTCCGCCATCTTGATGGACTGCGCATGCGCAGCATCCAAGAACTCTTATGACCTTTGCTTTAAATCTAATTGGTGGATCAAGCACCTCTCCCTATTTAAGACACCTGTGCTCATTGTATCGTTGCCTGATCTTGAGTCTCATTTTCTGTGAGTCTCTGAAGGTGTCTCCTGTGTCCTGCTCGTGTCTTAAGCTTCCTGCTGGATCTCCTGCTTTGCTCATCAGCGGTTCCCATACCCGCTACTGACTCCTATGTCCTGCTTGTGTCCTCAGCTGTCTGCTGGATTACCTGCTCTGCTCACCTGCGGTTCCCTTACCCGCTACAGCCTCCCAGCGCTCCTGCTGTGCCTGCATATCCTCGTTGGACAAGCTTCTCTACTCATCAGTGGTATGCTTACTTATTATTGACTATCAGCTGTTATCTTGCATATCCGCTTAGGACAAACTTATCTACTCAGCAGCGGTATCTATACCCGCTATAGACTATTAGCTGTTACGCTGCATACCTGTTTGAACAAGCTTCTCTACTCAGCAGCCATATGCATACTTGTTATTGACTATCAGTTATTATCCTGCATATCCGCTTTGGACAAGCTTCTCTACTCAGCAGCGGTATACATACCGTTATAGACTATTAGTTGTAAACGCTGCATATCTGTTTGGAACAAGTTCCTCTGTGCTTCCATTGTATTCATACAGTTATAGACTCCTTTCATTCCATCACTTATCCGCACTTGGACAAGTCCTCACCTCCTCGCAGTGGTACAACTTGCTATACGCAGACCACTGACTTCACCGCTACCTACCTGCACCTGGACAAGTCTTCTCATCACAGCAGTGGTACAACTTGCTATATGCAGACCACTGACTTCCCCGCTACCTACCTGCACCTGGACAAGTCTTCCCATCACAGCAGTGGTACAACTTGCTATCCGCAGACCACTGACTCTCCCATTACCTTCCTTCACCTCTTCACGTCCACTCTGCTCTCCTTGGTTGAGACCTGCCTTTCCATTATAGCTGCAAGTCGCTGACTCACCTACCAGTATAGCTGCAAGTCACTGACTATCATCTATTCCATTGACATTCTCTCTCCATCTGCTGTTATATACATTCCACTATTCACCCTACTGCCAGAGGACCGCTGTGCAAACTCCGCCCCTCTGGTAAGCCTCATCAACTGGTGAATCCTGGGCAGAACTTCTAGTGCCCGTTACACACCTGTGTCCCAAAATCTGTCTGGTGAGTATATTTACAATTTTACCCTTAAAATCATGTATTTCATTGTTTACAATTTTGAAGTTAACTATTATTATTTTGAAGACATGTTTTTAATGCAGACTATACATTTTATTTTACAAGATTTTATTATGTTCATTTTATCGCTTACCAACATTGTCCAATGTGATTATTGTGGTTCCAAAGCACTAAAATATTTAATTGCAAAATATAGCAGGATTTACAGCAAGCCATTATAACGCATAAAAGATATTACAATAAAGCAGGAAAGTGTAAAAACACTGAATACATTACATTTTCGCTAGCGCTTCATTCGGGCCCAGGATAAGATAATCATGTCTTCTGTGGTCAGGCTACAAGAGAGCCAGCTGGGGGACAAGCTTGCTTATATGCAGTTTCAGTACAACAAGCTTCTGATGATGCCACTATGTACACAAGCATTACGTCTAGGGGTCTTCATTGGCTCAGGGTTAATGATGTTCCAGTTGTCTGCTGGTCATAGGTTAATTCACAGGATTCCTCTGATATGGTGTGACCACCTCACTCCCAACAGCGGAAAACATGTGCTGTTTAAGGAAACTGACCTAATCCAGTTTTCATACAATGTCATTTTGAACATTTATCCTTTATCTGCCATAACTATTGATCGCAGGAAGCTAGCACTTCGCCAAAAGCAGAAGATTCCAAATAGTAATGTGCAGATCAAAATGACACTAAACATTATATATTTCCTATATCCTGAGCCTTAGATACCTTTTATATATTATTATTTAAGTATAAACAATCTGTAATACATTTTACTAATAAATAAATGTGGATTGCAATCTTAATAAATGTGTGTTTTTACAAGTGTAAGAGCAAATGTAAATGTATGTGTTATTAATCTGTGCAATTGCGTCATAACAAGTCGCGTACTAATCGCAATTTCACGGTAAAACAATATTAATCAATTTGGTTAACTTCATCCAATTATTTGACTTTCACTTATTATACAGCAAAGGGGGCCTATGTGTGGTAAGGCAGTCTCTATTAGCGAATTGCTTGTGAGCAGAGAGCGACAGCTAGCAAAATCAGGCTTGCAGATAGTCCAAGATCCAACAGTGGCTAAGACTGTCATCTTCATCCAGAAATAAAGAGAAAAGTTATAACACACCAAACACTGTGACACTGTCACGCTAGGCTGATGGCTACGTACACAAAGCTGGGTGACCTGATTATGTTCCTTTGCATGTAAGTGAAAGGACTGGCAGAGATGGTGATTAGAAAAGCAGAGGAGACCAGGCAGAAACCGAATTGATGGACTGGACTGGAACCGGAATGCTGGACCAGACTTGAACCAGAGCACAGACTGCGCTGTCTGAGCAGGAATAGACAAGACTGCAGACTGCTGGGAACAAGGTTGGCGTCGGAATAATCAGCATTGCACTGACAACTGGTAAGGGATACCAGGAATACTTTTATACTATACTAAATGGAGACTGCAGTCAGCTGAGCTGAAGCAGTACACTGATGGAGGGAGAGTAGGTGACTGAATTCAAGATGGCAATGCCCATGTACTAGTTTTGAAGGGATCTCTGGACTGGAGACAGACTGAGCAGCATCCTGCAGAGAGATCTGAGACAAGCAGAGCTTATGAACAGCAGGAACAGTTTAGAAAGATTGTAAAAGGGCAATTAACAGGACTTGAGAGCCTGGTGTATTACAAACACCATTAATGATGCTTTAAGAAAAGAACGCTATACCTATAATTCTACAAGTTAGACCTATTTACATAAATCTGCACATTTATCAGAGACTGTGTTACCTGTCAGAGATAGAGAGACATTTCAAGTACTAGAGATCTAATGCAAGTTACTGTGATTATTGTATTAAATCATTGCTAATTAATATTTTCACACTGTGTGTGAGTGTGTTTTGGGAGAGTTTAGGTGTCAGTGAATGTACGTGTGGCAGCCATCTTGTTTATCCTTATTCCTGTACTGTAACCTTTGATTATTATATTGCCTGCCGTCACATCCATTTATCCCATCCAGAATCTCCCCATATTTAAATCTGCCTCTCCCATTTATGATACAACCAGTTGATTGTGTTCAACCACAGTGTGTGGTACATTATTTTTCAGAGGGTTAGGGTGGTCGGGGACAAGGGGCTTCCCAGATCAATCCCTAGTGGATTCAGTTACAGTCCGCATTTCGCCATACAGTATAGAAGACTCGGGTGGAGGCACTGAAGGGAGAGAACATTTCACCACCCTTTCTGTGTGCTAGGGAAAGGGGTGTTACATTAGGATGTTCTTATTGTCTACTGAATATAAAAGTTTTACAGTTGTTCCTGATTGCAAACACATGTTATGTCATTACTAGTAAATAGGACGTAGATTAGCCTTGTAGCTGGAGCAAGACATAAGACTGAAAAACAAGTATCTTAGAGTTGCACAGAGCTTGAATTAGACACTGCTGTGTGTTCTCGCGAAAGCCCTTACTGTACATTGACTACGGTGAAATGCCCCTTCCCTCCTCCGCTCCCTCCCTTAAATCCTAAGCTGTCATAAGCGTTATTTGCACTCGAATATAAAACTGACGTTGCTGCATTCACTGGCCTACAAGCCAGTTCTAGGCATGTGCGGAGTAACTTTGTGTATGACGCATAAAATCGGCAGATACGTTCCTTGATGAATCAGGCCCCTAGTTGTTATAATCACCTCATTATATATGTGCCAGGCAGAAGTCTGAGGATGCAACAGAGGTGTCATAACCAGGAATGTCACCCACATGCTGAGTCACCTAGAATGAAACACAAAAGACAAATTACATTTATATTTATTATTAAAACAAAAAACACATTGCAAATATGGTTAAGTTTGCATTTGTACAAGTGCAATATGTTAAACGCAATGACTAAACTTATGTCATGAGTAATTAGGGCAGCACATATGTTTTTATTTACATACCTAGCCACCCTTCTGGTTTCTGACCACTCTGAAACTTGTAAAAGGGGGGCTGACTCAGGGCCGGCAGAACACAGTAAGCCAGGTAAGCAAGGCAGGGGGTCGCCAAGCCTGAGGAGCGCTCCCCACCGCCTGCCATCTCCCGCTTCTCCATCGGCTTTAAAAATAAATAAATAATAATAATAATAAAAAAACAATACAATCACCTGATGTCCGGCGCAGCATTGCCCTCCTCCCTGCTTCTTAATTTGCAACGAATGTCGGGCATGACATCATCACGCACGTCACACAAGAGGAGCGCCAACAGAAGACTTAAAAAGAAGAGAACTTTAAGAAAAGAAGACAGAAGAGAGCAAAGAAGGCAATAAAAAGGTAAGTCAGAGAAAAAGAATGAGAAACAGGCAAAGCTTTAAAGAAAGGGGGGAAAGCAATGGTGAGAAAAAAAATAAAAAAAACGGCACAACATGTAAAGGCAAGGAGGAGAAAAATAATGAATAAAGGGCCACAGCACGAAAAGGCAAGGGGAAAAAATAATGAGTAAAAGGGCACAGCTTGAGAAGGCAAGGGGGAGAAAAATAATGAATAAAGGGGCACAGCTTGAAAAGGCAAGGGGGAGAAAATAATGAAAAGGGCCACAACTTGAGAGAAAGGGGAGACAAAAAAGCAAAGGGGAGAAAAAGAATGAGAAAGGTGCTCATAAAAGACATAAAAACAGCATGATGTGTGCAGTGTGAATGTGGGGAGACATAAAAGACATAAAAACAGCATGATGTGCGCAGTGTGACCGTGGGGAGACATAAAAGGTGTAAAAACAGCATGATGTGTTTGCAGTGGGATGATGAAGGGGGCACAGTGTGGTGATAAAGGGACACAGTGTACTGAAGGAGGGGGCATATGTTTATGAAGGAGAAGTGTATGATGAAGGAGGAGACTGTCCCCTCTATTTAACCTTTTATGTTTTTATTTTGGCCTAGGGGTGCTTTGAAATATTTACTGAGACTCTAAGGGTGCCCCAGACCGAAAATCTTTGGAATCTTTGGAGAGGGAGAGGAGTGGAGGCTTGCATCTAGTAGTACACCATCAAGCAAGTGACAATAACTTCTTACCCACTACTACAATTTCTATGATCTTATGAGTTTATGGAGAAATTATATTATTGTATCAGTGTCCTTAGTAATATCATATATAATAGTCATATTTACATCACTGTAATTTGCAAAAAATTAAACATTTCATTACATACAAATACATTCTTCACTTATATGATTCATATATCAGTAAATCTTTGCTGTTTCATGTATTACTCTCTTTATTACGGTTTATTATATGATTGTATTAAAAGAAGCAAAGCATTATTGAATTCAAAAATAAGTTATTAAAGAGGAGGGCACAATTTTTTTTTTTGCATGGGGGCACGAGACATGCTAGCACTGGTCATGGGCTGACTGGCACAGAATATAGGCATCATGGCACGAGCCATGATAGCCTGCAATTACACTCATGATTCTCATGTTTGCATCACAAATCACCTTCACATTCAAGGGTCCGCAATGTTCCTAAGAACATACCGTTTATACGGTAAAAAATAATGCTGAGGTTTGCTCACACCTCTATGAGGCACAAGTAGAAATCAGCGTTACTTCTGTCAAAAAGGTGGCCGGTACGGAGGCACCTTGCGCTAATATTTAGGGAATTCAATCTGCTTCATGGAGTGTAAATGGTTGCAGTTTATGTAGGTCTCCGCCCTCTGGCAATATGTTATGAGCGCAATGAATGCTAACTTTAGGTCATGCCACTGACTGTAGAATCAGATATATGTGTGCAACTGTTTATTAAGAGCAAAGAAAAGTGTCTTGAAAAAGTCATCTGTGTGAGCTCTGCCACGTGTGAGCACACAGTCTGGAATGAATTTGTGGCCAAAATGTGCAGCGCACACATTAATCTTTGCAGCCCAAACATTGCAGTGGAGCATGATGTTAATGGCTCCAAATAATATTTCACCTGCTCACACAGCTGCAGAAGGTTTGTGCGGTTGAGCCTAAACATTTGATCAAAGCACTTATCTGAGAAGGAGTCCAGGGTCAAGTGTGAATGAAATACACATGCTCTGTGTAGCCTGTTTGGATCCTAGTGCTGTTGATGTTGATCCTCCTCCTTCTTCCTCCTTTCCTCAATACCTAAAGAGTACGTGCTCTGTAATAAAGGATTCTATAAAATTACCAACAAGTGCCATCTTGCCGCACCCACAATATCAGACAGTGGTCTTTTTATAGGCTTCATAGGCCTTCATAGGCCAACGGCTAGTGTTTTAAGCTGCA
The DNA here is from genome assembly GCF_038048845.1 of Mixophyes fleayi. Taxonomy (NCBI): domain Eukaryota; kingdom Metazoa; phylum Chordata; class Amphibia; order Anura; family Limnodynastidae; genus Mixophyes; species Mixophyes fleayi. The sequence continues at coordinate 226,388,059 of NC_134405.1, forward strand.
CTATTTGTGTAATTTGTGTAATTATTTGTGCAATAAAGTCTAGAGGGTGGGAGTTAGATGTTGGTACCAGAGAGGAGGAGAGGCATAGGTTTGAGGCAGATGACAGTGATGAATTTTAAGCTGCAGGAGCAAGACCTGTAGAGCCACCAGGAGACCATCTGGAGGATCCACTGCATTGCAATCTTCCGCCTGAGACATCATCAGTAAAATGATAAAAATATGAAACAGTAAAACCATTGTTATTTGTACAAATATTTTACATTATATTAATTTTTAAACTTTTACAGGTGGGTAAGGTTGTTAGGACAGGAAGGGTAAGATAGAAATAGGGGAAAAAGAGGTGTAAGAGGCCCTTATACAAATGTCATAAAAAATAAGTTACACACCTTACCTAATGGTTTGTATTGTAGAGTTAGATTGGACTTACTTGGTTCACATAAGTGATGAGACAATTGCAGTGTGATTTTCTACATAGAAACATGTTTTTTTTTAAATGCTGGAAGGGAGGCTAACACAGATCCTTCCAATATTTAGCTATAGTTGATTAAGTTGAATTTAAAATATAAGAGGCAAGTTTACTAACAAGAACCAGAAATCGGGAGGTATAAAAGAGTGGACTACGGACGAAAAAGAGCATTGCATGAACTTATTATACACCTAATTCTATTTCATATGTCTTCAACTGTGGGAGGTCCGTTTCCAGTGGCGCTCATGTTTCAACAATAGTTCAGAGTTAGTTGTACGGAGTAGGTTTAATAGATAGGGGTTACACCTTTTCTGCTGGGGTAGGGTTTCTAAACATTTGAACCCTAGTCAAAGACTGTGGAAAGGAATGCAATTGCTCTTATTTAAACATATTGTTTCTCCTTACATTATTTCATTAAAAGTGTTGTGTAGATATGGATAGAAACCATATTGAGTTGCTTTATGAGAGGTCGCAGAAAAACCATCTGGTCCTTGTGCTACCTGACTTTCTGGCCCCATATAGCTTGAGTGATTTTTTCATTAGTAACCTCTTTGCCCAAAAATTGGATCTATGCCTACACAACTTGGGCAAGAGGCAGGATGTGAGAAGTTCATTTATAGTTTTAGTTAGTTCAGGGATAGATTTAGCATTATTTGGAATATAATATAATGTTTCATAAAAAAAAACAATATTTTTGACGGATGTATAACAGTAATCTGGCTGTCTTTGATTATAAGGATATTTTTTTTGGACAATTTTCAACCTTTATGTACTAATTGTTTATCGACCTCAACCCTCCTTTAAATAAATATCTAGTTTCGCCATTTCAGCTCGCTCAGCATGGGCAGATAAGAGGATATTTAACTCTTCTCTTATTGCATTTAGTTCAGAAAGTGATTCTTTAGAAAGGGTAGATTTATATAGGGATTCTAATTTATGGAGTTTCTAGACAAATTAAAACATCTTTTTGTTAAATGGAGAAAAACCACCCAAAAATGAAGTTCAACTAATATTAAAGTGTGGTCAGACCAAGTAAATGTATACTTCTGATCTTGGAGATGGCTATTGAATGCAAAAAAACATGTTTATTCTGGTGTTCATATTGTAAATCAGAAAGTAGAAGGTATAGTCATTGCCCAGGCTTACCTTCAGATGAATGGATGATTTCCTTTTCACCTCACTGTGCATTCACATCTGGAGCCTCCCCAAGATGCATAATACCAGGGGCTACATGGACCCTTCACACTACGGTCCCCAATCTCACTTTGGACTGAGTGAGGCCTGGTACTTCCGTACAGTGAATGTAGCCACCTCACATTTTGGTGTGACGGACAGATAAGAGATAGACCAGTATGCAGGGCTTCTTGTATTTTTGAACAGGCTTGTGACACAGACCAGGAAACCGTGTGGCCGCCAATCCTCATTCTATGGTGCTGGGTGAGAAATCCAGCTACTGGATTCCTCTGCCAGCCTGCACATTTTATTGCAAGAGGCAGTCCTGCCTTGGTAACACAGGTGCTCAGTCTTGGCCTAACAGGTTGAGCCATGGTATATGGATAGCGGCTTTCTATTACAATGTGATTGCTACAGTGGGTGCTCTGGAACTAGAGCTTCACTTTATCTGGTGAGTGATTTGTGAGGGTCTAAACTCCAAATTTCAACTCTTTTGGCACTTTTGGCCTTTTTGAGCTCTCATCAAGTGAATGTACGCTGCTATAGTGACAGATCACCCACCCCTTTAATTTGACTTTTGCTGTAGCTCAGCAAATTCATTAGGTCCCGAAAGAGTGAAAAACAGACAGCAAATGTCTTATAATTCTTTTCCATAGAACTGTCAATGTAATTGAACATGATTATGTTCAATAACATAAATAAAAATAGTTTGTCCAAAAATAAGTTATTTTTTTCAAGTAATACTAGTCAACATTCTCCTATATTATATAATATACATAGTTTATTTTCTTTGTCCACAGACTTCCTTAGTCCACAACTTCTAATTATTTTAAGAGCAAGAAAATCTTTTGACATTGATTTTTATTTCAGACCTTGCCACAATATTTCTTTCCGGTAGTTTGCATAAACAGACAAAAAGAAAAGGGTTAGTGGTCAGCTATATTCAGTTTGCCATGTATAAAAAAATCAACACCTGCACTCCTACCGCTTCCCCTCTCCTATGTCCAATCTCTGAGACAGCTCATTTTTTTCCATACAAGAAAGAAACAAAGAAAGTACCTATAGGCGCTTGGTATATCACAGCCTGTATCACTAGAGAAAAGGTTAAAAAAAAATCAACCACCAGCAACCACTAAAAGATTATGTGATCTCCAATAACCATCAAAGTGATAAAAAACAAATTATAAAACGTGCTAGGTTGATTACTCTTATATAAATATAGTTGTAAAAATATCTTAGAGATCTGCAAGACAGTCTATAAATTTTATCAAGTTTAAAATTAAATGTATAATTTATAATAATACACAGTCAATACAGATTATAATATAAAGATATACTGTATATAGGCAATCAGTATTCACTAATGTATTACAGCCTTGTCTCCAAATTATAGTAGTCCATGTACAATAGACTACCTTTAAGAACTCTAAGGATCCAACTCAAAGTGTTATGATTGTCCACATAAAAAATTATCCACTTTATGAACTAATTAGTCCCATCAGAAATTATTTCTTAGAGAGGGCAGATACATCTCATAGGGTAACAATCCCACAGAATATCTTCAATGGAGAAACTCTGAAACGTTATTAGTTTGAAAAAAAAATCTCCTCATTTAACTAAAGATCAAGTAATCCCCCTCATTAGCACTAAGTACTTTCAATTTTTTTGTACCCATGGACTGTGGATATATGCTGTAAGATAATTTACAAAACACTGATGTATATCCAGTAGAGATGGGCGGGCTCGGTTTCCTCGAAAAAAGAGCCCACCCGAACTTAGGGGATCCGAGTGCTGAGCCGAGTGGGCTCGGTACTTTCATGCTTTTTCAGATTCCAAAACGAGGCAAAACATCATTGTGAAGGTGTCGGATCTCGCGAGTTTTCAAAAATTATAAATACCGCCCTCCACTGTGATCTAGCACCATTTCAGAGAGGGATACAGAAGGGGTAGGATAGAGTGAGAGCAGTTGGGCAGGCAAACGTACAGAAGTGAAAGAGGAGGGTGGTAGCAGTGTTCAAGAAAGCTCCATTGCTAAATGTCATTGGTGAAATCCAAATATACAAGCCCTTGCAGGCTTTTTGTCAGAATCTGCACCAAAAAGTGTATTGTGTTATATACACCCTAAGACAAGAGTTCCATTGCTGAATTTGTCATTGCTGAAATACAAATATAATATACTAGTCCTTGCAGGCTTTTTTTCTGAATTTGCAGGTAAATTCAGAAGTGTTATCTAGGTAACAGACAAAGAGGAGTGCTCCATTGCTAAGAGACATTGCTGAAATAGAAATTATAGGGCTGGCTGGCTGGCTTGGTCTAAATCTGCAGTTACAATTTACTATACCATAGCTCACTCAGAAACAGGAGAGGTGGCAGGGTTCAGTGCTGGAACAGAAATTGTAATAATAGGGCTGTCAGTGTTCTTAAAAGTCTCCAGTGACATTTTATTGTGCCATAGCTCATACAGAAACAAGAGTGGTGACATTGTTATTGTCACTCTCCAGTCTCAGTCATGATGATACTAATCCCTCTACCTCATGTGCTAAATTCTATGTTCAAGTGCATAGTGGTTTTAAGTAGGGATGTGCACCGGCGACTTTTGAGGTCTCGTGTTTTGTGTTTTGGATCCGGATTTTCGCGATGTTTTGGGTTCGGATTTGTTTCGCAAAACACCTGCCGAAAGGTTTTGGTTCGGATTTAAGGTTTTGGATTCGGATTTTTTTTTTAAAAAAACTAAAAAGTGTAAAAATCAAGCTTTTGGCCTTATTTTCACTCCTACGCTATTATTAACCTCAATAACATTCAATAACAATCATTTCCACTAATTTAAAGGCTATTCTGAACACCTAACACCTCATAATATTTTATTTTTTTTAGTACAAAACCTTGCAACGAGGTATCTTTCTGGACTGCGTAGAGGAGTGTTCCCCACAATATAATTAAAAACCCATCAACAGGTCTGAATTACACCCAAAAATAGTATCTGGACTGCGTAGAGTAGTGGGCACTGGGCACCACAATAACAAATATATAGAAAACCTTCAACAGGTCTGAATTACACCCAAAAATAGTATCTGGACTACGTAGAGGACTGGCCACTGGCCACCACAATATAATATATAGAAAACCTTCAACAGGTCTGCATTACACCTAAAAATAGTATCTGGACTGCGTAGAGGACTGGCCACTGGCCACCACAATATAATATATAGAAAACCTTCAACAGGTCTGCATTACACCCAAAAATAGTATCTGGACTGCGTAGAGTAGTGGGCACTGGGCACCACAATAAGAAATATATAGAAAACCTTCAACAGGTCTGATTTACACCCAAAAATAGTATCTGGACTGCGTAGAGGACTGGCCACTGGTCACCACAATATAATATATAGAAAACCTTCAACAGGTCTGCATTACACCTAAAAATAGTATCTGGACTGCGTAGAGGACTGGCCACTGGCCACCACAATATAATATATAGAAAACCTTCAACAGGTCTGCATTACACCCAAACATAGTATCTGGACTGCGTAGAGTAGTGGGCACTGGGCACCACAATAAAAAATATATAGAAAACCTTCAACAGGTCTGAATTACACCCAAAAATAGTATCTGGACTGCTTAGAGGACTGGCCACTGGCCACCACAATATAATATATAGAAAACGTTCAACAGGTCTGCATTACACCCAAAAATAGTATCTGGACTGCGTAGAGTAGTGGGCACTGGGCACCACAATAAAATATATATAGAAAACCTTCAACAGGTCTGCATTACACTGCACATATGGCTGCTCCTCCATCCTCTCCATCATATACATGTTGGAGTTTCAGCGTGTCAAAACCTCTTGTTTTTGATAATGACAGTGCATTTTGAATATTTTTCGATTTGCCCCACAACACTGAATGTACTTTATCTATGATACGCATCTATCTTTCTTGACTGCGTAGTTTGGTGGCCCCGGTACACAATTTGGTACCGAGGCCACAATATAATTAAAAAACCCTCCACGGGTCAGAATTCCACCAAAAAAGGGTATGGACTGCGTAGTGTGGTGTGCCCAGAACACAATTTTTTACAGCGCCAACAATATAATTAAAAAATTGGGCATCAACTGTCACCGTTGTTTAATATCTGATACACCTAAATATGGACTGCACAGTGGAGTGGCGCCGGTAGTAAATTTGGTGCCGGGGCCACAATACCCCCTCCAACTTCCAAGTGTAGTGTTTATAAAGACACACAGCGTCGAAGTGTTATTTGTTGACTTTCTTAACCCTAAAATTGTCCCTGTTGCAAATATTCGTGCAATGGAGAGTTACTTTTTCATTGAAAGACTCAAGCTTTCAAGTGTAGTGTTTATAAAATATAAACAACAATACAGTAGTTCTAGAGCACGTCAATCCCTCTTGTTTTAAATTATGACAGGGCATTTTACTTTTGGTTTAATTTCTTGAATTTGTTTAAATTTGGTTTTAATTTTTTAACATGGCAAACGACTGTTGATTGGTCATATAATGCAAAAAAAAAAGTTCCAAGATGGAATTGTCCTTGGGCCCTCCCACCCACCCTTATGTTGTTGAAATAGGACATGCACACTTTAACAAACCAATCATTTCAGCGACAGGGCCTACCAAACAACTTTGGCTGAAATGATTGGTTTGTTTGGGCCCCCACACCAAAAAAGCTATTCATCTCTCCCTGTACAGACTAAACAGGCTCTACTGAGGCAAGATGTCGTCCTCATCCTCAACCTCTGATTCCTCTCCCCCTACAGTGTGTACTTCCTCCTCATCACACATTATCAATTCGTCCCGCTGGACTCCACAACCACAGGTCCCTCTGTACTATCTGGAGGGCAGTGCTGTACTTCATTGAGAAATTGATTATTCTTTTTTATAAACATCATTTTTTCAACGTTGTGAGGAAGCAACCTCCTTCTCCGCTCACTGACCAGGTTCCCCACTGCACTAAAAACTCTTTCCGAGTACACACTGGAGGGGGGACAACTCAGGTAAAATAGAGCCAGTTTGTACAAGGGCTTCCAAACTGCCTTTTGGAGTTCTACCACGTCACTACCTCTAGTTAATTTAGATTGCAAGGCATGTAAATACTTTGAAGATAAAAAAAGCAGGCTGCACAGACTGTGGAGCTAGAAAGTGAAATTAAATGGACCACGTTACTTTGGTGGCTATCTATGCCCCCCCCCCCCCCAGCCTACACTTGTAGTTGAATATAAAAAAAAGCAGCCTGCATAGACTGTAGAACTAGAAATTCAAATATACAAAAAAATGGACAAAGGCAGTTTGGTATCTGTCTGCATCAGATCCCCTCTCCACTAGAAGTAAAATAGAAAACTATTCAGCCGTTATATAATCTAGAATATAAATAGAAATTGAGAAAGGCAATTTGGTATCTGTCTGCATCATAATCATCAACATCCTCCTCAGCGCCAGCTACATCAATATCCTCCTCCCGGTGTACAACATTCACACCTTCATTAGCCAAATCTGTAACTGGACTGTGGGTGATCCTTCCAGCATATGCAGAGGGCGTGCTGCAAATGCTGGATGGAGTCACCTCTTCCCGTACAGTGATGGGAAGGTCAGGGTTCACAACCAACAACACCCTTGGACTCGCCTTGGGGATTTGTGATGTCATCTGTTTAGAAGGCAGAGTTCTTTGCTGTTTTGTTGTTGTTGCTGACAGCATAACTCTCTTAAATTTTTTGTAGGGGGGGGAGGAGGAGGGCTAAGATCCGTGGGTGAAGCTGAACCACTAGTCATGAACACGGGCCAGGGCCTAAGCCGTTCCTTGCCACTCCGTGTCGTAAATGGCATATTGGCAACTTTACGTTTCTCCGCAGATGATTTTAAGTTTCTCTTTTTGCTACTTTTTCTTAACTTGGGCTTTTGGGATTTTATATGCCCTGTACTACGAGATTGGGCATCGGGCTTGGAAGACGACGTTGATGGCATTTCATCATCTATGTCATGACTAGTGGCAGCAGCTTCAGCATTAGGAGGAAGTGGTTCTTGATCTTTCCCTACTTAATCCTCCAAATTTTTGGTCTCCATTATATGTAGCACAAGATACTGCAGAATGTGTGAACTTGGTAATATTGCAATACCAATGGACTTATACTGCTGGATTGGTTTTGCAAATTTGGTTATAATTATTTTTTTTAAAAAAAATTTTATTTTTATTTTTTTTATAACTTTTTTTTTATTTTTTAAAAACTTGGGAATAATGGGGAAATAACTATGTCCTTAGAAGCACAGAGCACAGGACACAGCACCACTGGACTGAACAGGACACAGCACAGGACCCAGCAGCACTACTGAACTCAGCAGGAAAGAGCACAGGACACAGCACCACTGGACTGATACTGCAGAATGTGTGAACTTTGTAATATTGCAGTACCACTGGACTTTTACTGCTTAATGTGTGAACTTGGTAATATTGCAGTACCAATGGGCTTATACTGCAGGATTGGTTGTGCAAATTTTGTTGTAATTAAAAAAAAATTTAATTAGTTTTTTGTATTATTTTAAATAACTTTTTTTTATTTTTTTAAACACTTGGGAATATTGGGGAAATAACTATGCCCTTAGAAGCACAGAGCACAGGACACAGAACCACTGGACTGAACAGGACACAGCACAGGACCCAGCAGCACCACTGACCTCAGAAGGAAAGAGCACAGGACACAGCACCACTGGACTGAGCACAGCACAGCACAGAACTGAACAGCACGAGATATAGCAGGACAGAGAACCACCTAACACACCCTCCCTCTACCCTGATCAATGCCCGAGTGAAGATGGCGGCGACTAGCGGGGAATTTATAGGATCCGAGTATCGCGAGATCCGACAACGGGATTATGAGTCAGAGCCTCAGTTTCAGATTTGAATTTGGCGCCAATACCCGGATCTGTCTCGGATCCGACTCGGATCGGCAACGTTCGGGTGGGCTCGGATTTCAGAAATCCGAGTGCGCTCATCTCTAGTTTTAAGTCAGGGAAACAAAAATGTAAATAAAAAGCTTAAACCTTTTTAAAGAAAAAGAAACCTCTCTAAAAATAGCTGAAAGTTTACTGTAGAAAAACATAAAATTGCCAACATACTATTCTACCCAAAATATTACCAGGCATACCAGCATCAGGTAGCTCTCTTCTCTTAGCTAGATTTCAGCACCTGCAATCTACACTGCCATCATATTTACCCTCATCATTGTGTACATCCTCCTCAAATAATATGAATTCAGCTGGAATCTACCATTACAGAAGTCTGTGTACTTTGATGTAATTGCCGATAATGGTCTTCCTAATGGTCCTAGATCTACAATTACAATATAGTTTGCGGATTTGCTTAGTTTTATTTCATCCTTCAATTTCTCTAGCTGCTTCTCAAAAAGTATAATTAAGGCAATCACTTAACTCAAGCTAAACATGTCTGCACTCTCTTCACAGGTGACTACTTCATTGGACTAAAGTATGTTCCTCTTAAATTCTAGTCTTCTTGCAGCTGCTGCATTCTCCTACATGCTGTTGCAGAATCCCGAAAATGACCCTAAATTTTTCGAGATACAAACAGCATCTCCTGCATGTCATTGTCATTTTTTAAAAAGTTCTGTACCACCAAGTTGATTGTGTGAGCAAAACAGGAAATGTGATGGAATTCCCCCCTGCTGTAATGCTCTAACAAAATTGGGGTCGTCATCAGAAATCACATATCCTCAGCAGAGTCCAAGCAGGATTAGCCATGTTGCAATGACATCCCTTACTTTTTGTAACAGATTGTCAGCTGTATGCCTCTTAGTAAAGCTGCTGATACAAAGAGTAGCCTGCTTCTGAAAAATGTGACGTACTTGGGTACATGGTGCTGCTGTTCCTGCTGGTGAAGGCGAATCACCAACCCAGTGGGCTGTCACAATCATATAATCTTTAGTTTGCCCAGTTCCGCTTGTCCATATATCTGTGGTTAAGTATACAGTGAGTAGAATGGCATTTTGTAGCCCAATAATTACATTTTACGAACTTTCTGGTAGAGGTGAGGAATAGCTTTTCTAGTAAAATGGTGTCATGATGGAATTTGGTAATAGAGACAGAAGACCTCAAGTAACTGTCTAAAGCCAGCTGCATTAATAGTGGACATTGGACGCAGACCTAATACTAGCATAATCCCCATGGTGTCTGTGATCCACTTTGCCATTGGGTGACAGCTTTCTTACTTTCTTCCTCTAGCAAAGGATTGTTTAACAGTCAATTGTTGTAAACCACTAGTAGTATTCTTCTGGGTTGAATATCCACCCCCAGCAGCAGAGGCAGCAGCGGGACTAACACTCAAAAATTCTTCAGAGGAATCATGGTTAGTGGAGGAGTCATCTCGCATTAGCAACTTGGATGCAGGACTGACTTCGATCAATTGTGAGGATTTTGATGATGAAGGTGTAGATTGCAGGTGCTGGGATCTAGGTGCGAGAAGGGAGGTAGCTGATGCTGGACTGCTTGTTGTTATTTTTTTAACATAAGTTTCTAATTTCCCCAACAGCTTTCCATGAACTCGCTTCAAACGCCGTAACATGGATGAGGATCCTAGATGGTTAAGGTCCCTACCTCTACTGAGTGTAGCTTTAAAAACGCTACACAACTGTTGTCAGGATTTGTGTAAAAATATTTCCACACATAAGTGGTGGATTTTTGGTCTTATGCCCAGGCATAACAATGGCCGTTTTCTTATCACTGGCAATCACTGCAATCTTTGTTTGAAAGTGTATGAAAATAATATTGTGACCTGTGAGGTGGTCAAAATTGACTGCAAATGAGTTTACATTGGTTTTAGTGAGGTTAATAATAATGTAGGATAAAAAAGAGCAAAATTATGTGATTTTAGCATATTTTAGCAATTTGTAAAAAATACAGATCCAAAACCAAAACACACAAGGGTCATTTTGCCAAAACCAAAACCAAAACACGATGCTAGTCCAGATCCAAAATCAAAACCACTTCACGGGGGTCAGTGAGCATCTCTAAATTGTCCAGTAGCCCGTACTCTTAGCTTAATGTATTTCTTTGCTGTGGCTGTACTTTCACCAGAAGCACAGATCCACTGGGCTGAGCTCCATATTTAAAAGTCCCATAGCCAATCAGATTTCAGCATTAATCAGCCTCTGGCTGCGTATTTTATTTTATTATAGAATTAAACCATCATGATTCATAAATAAGCAATACATCAAACCTATATATTTTCTATAATAAAGTTTATATAACTTGGAAATAGCTAAACAGATAATTTGTTAAAAATTAAAAATCATCACCTGCCACTGAGTTGATAGGAATTGTTTGAAGCTCAGGGAGTTGAGTTCATACTTTCCAATATAGAACCTAAACAAGATTCTTGGAAATCATATTATTTTAGTAGTAGCTTATTTATTTTTTTCAAATATTTATAATATTATATTGTCTTTATTGTGAGGTTGTTGTTTCACTGTTTTACTAAAGAATACAAAGTAGAGAGTTCTGCAAGGAAAATCCCATTCATTATAAATCCGAATAAGGAGCATTTAACACAATATTTTTTTTTTATTTAAATGTTGTGGTACTATACATCTTAAGGGATCTTAACAATAATATACTAAAACTATACCCGCATAGGGGTAATAACAGTGCCATAAAATAAAACACACAATATTTAAGTACCATCTAAATTAGAAGACAATAGGAGTCAAACACTGTATATATTATAAGAGTGAGGAAACTGCCATAATAAATTTCATATGAATTGTCCATATATATATATATATATATATATATATATATATATATATATATATATTAACCCCATGGCCAAATTATTTCAAAATATGTATCTAGACCTTCAATATCGAAATATCAAAACAATAGTGGCTAGGTGTCCGTCCAGTGCATAGTATCTAAGAGAGATTCATCTCCTGTAGCTCCCTCATAACAAAAGGAGAGATTCTCCATCTGTATCAAATCTTTTCATATTTAGTAGTCAAATTACATAAACCATTCGTGTGTAGCTCATTTTCTTAGCTATAGTAAATCCTTCAGGAATAAATAAAGAGAAAACTGCACCAACTTATTATAGTTGTTATTATTAATATAATCTACCAGTCTCATTATTCAAAATGGTTGTCAAAAATCTGAACAATCTGTCAAACCTGCTTTGCAGCCACAAATAATTAATATAACATTCTATCACATCTTCATGCTATCAATTTTATAGCATTACGACAGTCATTTTCATTATCTTATAATTAATACTGTGATCATATTATTTCAATGATCGCTGCTTTGTTAAATGTGGCAAATTCTTCAGGTGTAAAGGAAATGAAGGCTGCACAGACCTACAATAAGATATAATCAACCACTACCATGATTCAAATTGGTTGCCAAAAAATATTCTAAACCACCTGTCACATACATCTTAACTCTATAAGAAAATAACTTAAACAGTCTGTCACATGTAGCTTCATTATAGCAGTTCAGTAGCATTGCAGCAGTTATAATTATGAACTTACTATAGTAGATCTTGAAACAATTTATTACATTTAATTTGCTTATAGAGACTCAATAATGTTGTAACAATTCAGGTTTTTGATTTGTTCTAGCAACTTACAAATTCGTGCTCAATATCCTAATATAGCAATTGCATCAAGTACAGACACCATGACAGCCATACAAGATAATCTTGAGATTAATCTATAAAAAGACAACCCTCTGTTAATAAAAGATCACTTCAATACAAAAAAAATAATTTCATTGACACTCGATCCATTATACCCAAACTATATGTCTTCTCTATAATTATAGCAATCAGATACTTTTTGCCTGAAATAAATTAGCAAGAACCTTATTAACACAAATAATCTAACTATAAAGAGAATATATATCAGACACTATCAAGAGGAAGACTTGTTTAATTCTACAGATCTTATTTTTTATTAGAATCACCCTTTATTTTATTATATAGTCATAACTTTCTAATTGTATGAATATATTGTATTCCTTAAATAGGAATGCAACTAGATTCTGAATCAAATTCAATAGATCAATTTATCTTGACCCTTAACAAGATTTTTATTTGAAAATATATGTTGTTCCTATATATGATTTATTTTATATTATAACCAATGTGTTAAGGATATTAACCTAGAGACAATACCATTACTAATAGGCATGCAACATGCAGCAGTTGGCAGTATATCAAGAACATATGCACTATTTTTAGTATTTCAATGTGAACCCAAATGTATAGGATTTTACAATCATTATGGCTCTTATTCAAAATAACCAAAATACCCTTTCCAATATACAGGTGTATATTGATTATTTTTATAAAACCTGTTTTGGACAAATGAAAGATATCTGTAAACAAAAACTAAAAGAAACTAAACATAAATATTTCAACCACAATTTTTTGCCAGCTGATCAAAAGTTTTAAAAGAACTTTGTGATGAAAATTCCATAATTATCAAAGTTACAGACAAAGGGGGTGCAGTAGTTATTCAAAATTTAGAGGATTACCTTAAGGAAGTCAATTGCCATTTTACAGATCAAGATTTTTACAAAACCATTTCATCAGACCCAACTTCCGTTTTCCAAAATCAACTTGCCACATTGCTTAATGGTACATTTGATAACTAAGGATATCTCCCCCATTTCATTACTCCTACCTATTATCATCTTCCAAAGATCCATAACTCCCTTACTGATCCTCCTGTTGCCTGATTATCTCAGGTGCTGGGTCTTTGACTTCCAACCTTTCTTCATATGTTGACTCCAACCAATAGCTACTTCACTTTCATCTTATGTACACAATACCACACAATTTTTGAGTTTGTTTTAAAATATCCAATGGGATCCTGTTTATTGTGTTATTACTTGTGATGCCTAATCTCTTTATTCTAATATCAAAAAGAAGTCAATGTGAATAATTTTATACATTTCTGCAGTAACCACCATAAAAGTTGGCCAATTTTTTTTCCATCTGGGCAACTTAGAAGGCTCCACAGAAATTGTACCAACAATACTAAATGTATTGAACAAACCACAGTTTTATTAGATGCTTTTAAAAAAAGGATTATCCTGCACATTTACTTAATAATTCCCTTCAAAATTCTCTTTCCCTAAAAAGAGAAGATTTAATCATTTCCGACCATGGCCTTATCTGTGTGGAGTTTGTATGTTCTCCCTGTGTTTGTGTGGGTTTCCTCCTGGTGCTCCGGTTTCCTCCTACATTCCAAAAACATAATGTTAGGTTAATTGGCTGCTTTTAAATTGATCTTAGTCTCTCTCGATCTGTGTATGTGGATATAAGGGGATTTAGATTGTAAGCTCCAATGGGGCAGGGACTGATGTGAGTTCTCTGTACAGCGCTGCAGAATTAGTGGCACTATATAAATAAATAGATGATGATGATTAACTTTGAATAAACCTAAGAATATAACCACAACATCTTTTGAGGAGTTTCCTATTTTTATTTCTAGTTCAATGACTGCTCTAACCAGATAAGGAAAATAATTAATCATAATCATAACATACATCATTTAGATCCATTATTAAAAGCGACAATAGGACCACATGCGAAAGTGTCTTTTTAAAAAAAGCTAATAATCTAGGAAACATTGGTTGCACTATAAGGAAACTAAAGATCCAATTTCTAGAGCATAGACATAATATTACATTTCAAAAAAGAGACCATAGTATCCCTCATAACTTCTTTGAAAAACACAACAGCAACCCGACAGGAATAAAACTGATTGGTTTGGAAGCTTTTACCCCAACAACCAGTGGAGGTGATAGATTCAAGTGCTTATGAGAATCCTTTTGGATTTATCAACCATGCACCCTACAACCTGAAGGGCCTAATGAAGTCTTTGATCTAGATTTTGATTAAAAACACCATTATTTATGTTTTTCACTCTGTTAGTTGATTAATCCATTCTCTTGTTATGGATATTTTATATTATTATTTTTCTGTATATTTTTTTATTTTTATTTATATATTCTTTCTTTTGTGTCCTTTTTATTTTTATTTTTATGGCTGTTATGACATTATTTGCATTTGTTCAATTATGTTATAATATTATTACTATGGTCAATGAATTGCTAACACATACATTTTATTATGATAATGAGATTTAACATTTTAGCTTCAGACATGTACCTATTATCAGAGGGTAAATGTATCATAGTGCGGGTTGTACAAGTCGCCGGAAATCGGCGAGATGACAGCTTAAATTTAAAGCGGCGCTGCCTTGTAAAGGGAAGTTTCCCTTTACAAGGCATGCTTTTATATATAAAATATAAACTTTTAAAATATTACATATATTTATATTAGTTACTCTACTGCTGCATGCCTTATATATTTCTGAAAATAAACCAAACTGCTGAGTTACAATGGTCACAAAGGCTCTGTTACTAATTAAGGTGTCTTATTGGACTGCCGGCAAATAAATAATTACCTCTTTCCTTCTGAAGAAAGTGCTCTCAGCACAAAAAAGCATCAAGGTTTCTTACCCCATCCTATAGAGCAGCATAGCAACATATTTTGCATTGGAATAATAAGATTTACTTCATTGTATGACAGAATACAACCGTGGAACAACTTTTGGCTTATTCATAAATAGTGGGCTCAGGATACACCTGATGAACTTACTATTCCTCCATCTAACGGGCCATTGCATCAGAAGTTGATCTATACAACAAGGGTGAGACTGTTTACTTGTTCCATCATAAGCTGATACTCTTTGTAATTAGATACATCTATTTTGCTATACTCACCCTTAATAATATTCTCTGTGGATGCCCTCCGGAGAACACATTTTCTTATTGTTTTTTAATAGTATTACAGATGAATGTTATATTTTTATATATCTTAAGGAATGTGACAACTGTGTTTTACTTAGATTTATATTGTTCCATAAAATCATTCTCTAGTGCAGTCCTACCCATGTTTTCATATAATTTATACTCTGAGACTCCACCATCTCCATGGACAGCTGCTGTCATATTGATTTGTTGTTCATAGCCAATAATTATATCAACCTAAGGGTTTATCTCTTGCTGTGGTTCTCTATGTAGATAGTTTAATTGTCTCTCTACAATAGAGACACATTAAGAGCATAAATACTCCTCACCCTTGACTTCAAGACCCTCTCTCACTCCACTGCCCCTCCTCTCTACCCACACCCCGTCCCGTTCCCTGCGATCAGCCAATGACTGTTGCCTCTCCTCCACTGATCACCTCATCCGACTTCAGAGTCCAAGATTTTTCTCGGGCTGCTCCCCTTCACTGGAACGACCTCCCACGCTCCTTCCGACTCTCCCCTAATTTGTGAACCTTTAAACGGTCACTTAAAACTCTCTTCTTCCTCAAAGCATACCATTCATCCACCTAACCTGTTTTCCATACCTGTTCTCCTCTGTTTACTCTATTCTCTGGTCCAGTCTCTCGCTTCTCTCGCTTCTCTTGCGATTGTTCCCCTCTGACTCCCTATTGTGCCTCTTGTCTGTTTGCCCTCCCCATAGGATGCAGAGCCCTTTTCCCTCCTGTCTATACCGATTCATCTGCTTCATCTTTAATGTATATGCTATGTTTGCAGCTTTGAAGTCCTAGTACTTTTCGTTTATTGTTCTGTATGTTTTACCCTGTATGGTCCACTGTCTGTAACCTGTACAGCGCTGCTGAAACCTTGTGGCAGCCTATAAATAAAGATTAATAATAATAATAATACCAATAATAATAATATATATATATATAAATATATATATATATATATATATATATATATAGACACCCTCTGTTATTCTGCTGTAGCTGTGGAATAAACTTTTAAAGCATTTCCAGTTTACTTCTGGATTTGTTTCCTGAGGATAAGAAAGTTCTACATATATCAAATAAGCTGGTCACACTTCACATCTTGGTATGGGTCCTAATTGGCCCTTCTCACTTTATTATTTTGTTTTAAGAAGAATTCCACATTGATACATATATTTATATATATATATATACACACATATATATATATATATATATATATATATATATATATATATATATGGGATGTACCACTGTTATGTTTGAAGGGGGATATACATTTGATTCAATCTAAAAAGTATTTTTAGAAATTTCTATTTTTATGGGGTGCTTACTTGAGCATCAATAACATATTCTTAACTTTCCTGATGATGACTGGTTTTTATTTATTTTTTAACACCTTCTAAATTGTGAACTGATATGAGAGTTTGGTACCTTTTCACAAGCAATAATGCATGATTATTTCACCAGTAGAGAGAGAAAGATTTTCAATCATAAACAGGGACAGATGCTGCTGATTGATGCAAGCAAACATAATTACTCCTCAAAGAGTGTTATTGTATTTAAAGTGAAAGAAGGAAAGTAAATAACTTCTTACTGATAATATAGAGGCTTCTAGTGAGAGACCTCTACTGTGGACTTTTAGGAATGAAGCTTACCAGATTCACCAAGGGAGCACATTACCTGGGTTACTTGTGTACAATATGTTGATGTCCTGCAAATATACTACCTGTGACTAGGCACATAGACTGTGTTACCATATATTAAGAATTTGAAATACTTGCTATTTATTATTATTAATTTTTTATTATTATAAATTTTTATTTATAGGGTGCCACAAAGTATCGGTAGCGCTGTACAAGGACAAACAATCGCACAGTACAAGGTGAAACAGCACAGTACAAGTAACAGTAAGCACTATAACTCTGGGGGCTCAGGCACAGCAAGAAAGAGAGGGAGGGAGGGGAAAAGTGAGTACAGGCAAGAAACTATGGCCCAAGAGGGTGGGCACGGGTGACGGGTTAGGAGTCACTGAGGGGAGCAGAGAGAAGCGAGAGGAGACAGACGGCAGAGGGACCGAGAGGAGGTGAGCTGAGTAGCTGGAGAGCGCAGTTAAAAGTGATGGAAAC
The DNA here is from genome assembly GCF_038048845.1 of Mixophyes fleayi. NCBI lineage: Eukaryota > Metazoa > Chordata > Amphibia > Anura > Limnodynastidae > Mixophyes > Mixophyes fleayi. The sequence goes on from NC_134405.1 coordinate 226,405,672, forward strand.
AGGAGGTAGGAGAGATTTATTTTACTTAATGTAGTCCATGTTCCCAGGTTACCACTGAGAAGGGCCCCATCAATTAACTATATTAAACTGTTGTAGTACTGCTTAGTATAGGAGATCTTATTTTATTAGGACTGTAACAATATTACATATTTTAACCAAATATCTACATCTAAATATATATATTGTGACATGGGCCCACTTCAGGTGATATACACAAAAACACCTTCTTGCTTTTTACTGCACTTTTATTGTCACAATGGCAAAGTATTTCATAACATAAAGTTGCACACACTTTCTTGTGACCCTAATGCTAAAGTAACAGAGACCAGCTCCCTAGACACCGCCACTGTCTGGCATCAGTCACATTGAATAAAAGAAAAAGAGAAGTTTAAATAGTTTACCCTCCTTGAACAGCTCTAACTTGATGGACAGATGACACTTCAACTTTGCCTTTAAAAAGGAGATCTCTGCAGGTGCTCTGTTTAAATGCAGACACACCCTGTCAGTTGGCTGCTAGCTGTGGAAAGGGATGCTTTTTAACCACTTCAAAATTTAAATCAGACTCTTTACCATTATTTTGACACACATATTTTCTCCACCTGTATCGCTTTAAATTAGGTGCACCGCTGTAAAAATGTGTAACTTTGCTTGCAGCCTTCCTCCGCAGATTGCCAGCTAAAGACCCAACTCCCCTTTTAGAGATATATATATATATATATATATATATATATATATATATATATATATATATATTATATATCGTAATACCTTGCATGTATAGTAATAGTATTGTTGTAAATTGTACTTTCAATCTTATATGTTGCGGCCACTTTGATGGGAAATATCAATAACCAATGTTATGAGGTATTGATTTCACAGGAACTGTAAGGAATTAATGTAGAATGAAACATCCATATGTTTTAGATTAGAAGAGCATTAGCACTTGTGATCATTGCTATATTTTAGGGCTTCCTAATGTCCAATACAGAAATTACTGGCGATTATCTTGTCATGAGTGCATATACCTTTTTATTTGTTGTCTGTATCCTCCTTCCTCAATAGAAATTAGTTTATCACATGATTTTGCAATAGTAAATAGTATGTCGCTGGTAACCACTAGAGAGAGGAATAATATGGATGATCACTATGTAATAGAAGTTAATGAAACTAATACTTTATAGAATGTATTAAGGAGTTAACAAAATATATCTTACCAATCAGAAAAACTCAGACATTAAAGTGCTGATATTTGCATTTTTACTATGCGGCTTACTGTTTGCAATTATTATTGTGAAATGTATCTTGTGATTTCTAAAGATAAAATTGCAGTCAGGCCTAAGATGAGATATTTTGTTTTGTTTTATAGTGATTTGATTATGACTCATTGTTATATTTTCTTATGATTAGCCGACTATAAAAGGTATAAAAGATTGATTTGTGATTACCACTGCATCTTTTTGATCTGCACGGCGCTATACTGCGCAAGGACAAAATAAAGTGAGTATATTCTGAAGAGACTTCGTCTTAGACTTATTCCATAACAGTTTCTTTAACTAGCTAATTAATAAATATACTATAGTGGGCTTTGCAGACAGCATTGTGTGTGCATGGGTGATTGTTGATAGGTCTGTGGTTCCCCAAGTTGCCCAACATCACCACACAATTGCGTACGAAGACTTGGGTGGAGGCAGCGCATCTGAAGAACAATGAATACGAAAAGCACTCACAAGCAAACACCTCACCTTAATACCCATCCTCATCCCAGTGAGGGGTGTTACATATAATAATCAAAACCCTGAATAAATAGAAATTGAATTGTTTTATGTGAAAAATGTATGCATTTTCACAGACAAAAGACTTGTTAAATGAGAAATTCATACCTGATTGAATAATCCTCTTACTATCATTTGCTAATACTTTGTGTGTTGCACTGGAAAGAGTAAATCAAATGTTTTCCCATGACAAGGGCTCAAACTCATGCAGGTGAGTTAAATTTTGCATGGTTTGGACTAGATCCATAACTCAAAATCCATTAGTCAAAATGGCTTGCCATGTCCATGGGAGAACGTATGTTCTTCCATGGACATGGCATTGTTATGTTTGTCTTGGAATTTTGAGCATATTGTTATGTTTGTTATGTTTGTTATTGTTATGCTTGTCTTGAAATTTTGAGCATCACCTGAATCCTGTCCTAAAAACCTGTCTATAACCATGTGTACTGTCATGACCCAGGTAATAAACTGTAGGTAGACACAATTACCTTATGATCCTTTAGAGCAAGGTTCCTACGCATAAAAAACAAAATCAATATTGCTTGCCTCAAGGGTGTCCACAAATAAGGGTGTCCACAAATAAGGAGGCACCTGAGACATAATCTCCTGATTGGTCAGTGTTAAGGACTCATTAGCTCTCTGTTCATCAGTTTCATGCAAAGCTGCCAGAACCTTAAACTCATTTTGAGAGTTTACCTCAAGATTCACTCAAGCGAAAAAAAAATCAGATATTTCTCAAAGTGGTTAATAGAAGTTATATAACCAAAAAGTAAAGCATGTTTATCACACATAGTACAACAATTAACAGCTACAGGCTTAGAGACAGAGTGAGCTAAGGGCTGGTTAGAAACACACAATATTGTAATGGTTTCATATTTAGAAGGAAAAGAAGTTAAATTTCAAGCTCTCACGACATATTTACAATCTCAATAATATGCATTTCCTGCCAGCCCACCTTAAGAGTTTTAAATTGAGTCTGGTCATGTGACAAAAGACCTTTTACAAAATCTTAAAAAATAACTTGTGGGCCCTGCGTCATCTTGTCTTCGATTCCAAAGTGCCTAACAAAGGTTTCTCTCAATCTCTCAAAGCAATATTTTACTAACTCTGTCTTGTCTTGTTTGCAAGTATTTCTCTTATACCAATGTTTACATCTATTTTGTATCCCACTTCTGGCATGAATTAAGCACTTTAAAAATTGCCACTTGAGACATTTATAGTGTTGATGGATCAGAGGTTCCTTTATTAAAAGAAAAGTATGAATTCAACATAGACTAATATAACATAGATACATCATGCTATCTTAAGATAGCTTTTCTTCTGTGCCTACAATGCCAGGGTTATATACGTTTACGAATAAATATTGACATATGTAGTGCATTCCTAAATTTTAGCCTATATTGTAAAAAGAAGACATGTACAGTACATGATAGGATTAGATTGACAGCAAATACGAAAGACATCATAAAAACTCCATAACATATATATATAGAGTGTTACAAAGCCGCTTGATTGGTTTGTTGGGGACAAACCACCTGCCTGTAATTCACACTGTCTTCTCCTGAAGGTTTTTTTTAAACCATTGGATTAACAGAGAATAAAGTGGCGATAAGAAAAGTAGAAGAAGAATGAAAAATGCCCCTAATGATTTAGGGGAGAAACGCAATTGGCCACGCAAATGCCGTCGGACATTGCCTCTCTCTCTCCGGCTGCGCACAGAAATCTCTGCTCATTTCCCCTCGCATCTCTATGGACCACGAGTTTTAATGTACGGAGATTTTAATAAAACTTCCAATATAATGCATGTTTGTAGGCTGTTCCGGAGACTCATGGTAGCACATTGCAGCCAATTGAATTCCCCCCTTAGACATGAAATAAAGATCACAATGAGGGAATGGATGAATATTTAAATAGACAATTTTTTACATGGTGTCATTGTGTTTATTGTTTTGTACTTTACTATGTGGCACTACAGATTCCAGAGAGCTTTAGATGCCAGGGCTAGTAGTTCTAAAAGCGCCAGCATACTTAAGCAGAACAGGTATAGTTTTCCCAAGGAAAAGGGCACATTTTTGCATGCTCATTTCCTCTAGACAATTCGGCCCTGTGCTTCACAGGCTATTACTGAGTCTCATTAAAATGGGGGGGGGGGGGGGGGGAACCAGACAAGGCTGTTTTCTCTGTTATAGTATGACCAGACCAGGCTGTCATAGCTCTGTATAGTTGCTGATGATCCCCTAACATTGGACCTCATTTAGTCGGATGCAAAGTCTGTTATAGGCGCAAGTGTCCAAGATTCATGCGGATTTGGTGCTTTCTGAACATGCATGATAGTGTTTTCTTGTTGGATGTGCCTAAAACGGACTTTGCGTCTGACTCTAAATGAGGTCCATTAGCTGTAACCAGAGCAAGCTATGAGTGCTGCTGCTTGTATCACATGTGGACTTTGCCAGGTTTATTTATTAGTTTATTTTTTTTTTTTTTAAACATTAAAAACAGCAGTCATTATGAATAAGTTGGTGATGATGACTGCTGTACCTTTAAACACTCTATTTTGAGTTGCACGTATCAGATTACAATGTTTGGGCTGGGAAACTTCGCTCATTTTTAAAAGATTTATGTTGACAATGAAGGAGATCTTTCTATATATTGAAATGTTTTCACACAAAATATAGCAGATAAAAAATATGAATATAAACTCCTTTTTGTGAAAGTATTAATCAGCTCATGCAATAACTGTTTTTTTTACATATTTATGACAATTTCACAGACATACATCTGAATTGTAGTGATCATTATATAGCACAAATGAAAGTAAAGATCCATTGACATTATTCTACAGTTAATTTAATCATGGTAGTGCATAGTATCCATGTACACCATGGATAAGAACATTTAGTCAATGAGTTTTACCTTGCCGTAACGTTATAATTTTATTTTATTTATTTTTTTAAATACAAGAACATGATAAAAATTACCCTAAAGAAATGCTACAAAGATTTTACAGAAATGCAATGCAAAATCCTACATTAAATATAAGAATGTCATAATCAATCCTGTATATTTTTTTGGGGGAGTCTGAGAGGTTTCATAATATGATTAATTAGATTACAAGAGATTTCAGTTTAAAGGAGGATTCTATGTTGTTTTATTATTCTTAAACTTATGCCTAACATATCCCAAACTAGTAAAATCATAGGGCTCCTACCCTCCCATCCTTCCAAACATCATTATTTGTTTTGCACTCCTTTGGCACCACACCTGTTTTACTGTCAAACTATCCAGCTGAATGAAATATATCCAGGTAGTTGTGCTAATGTGGCTCCATTTATGAGTAAGCAGCAATTACTGTAATGCCTAGGGTTGTGACCCTACACTTTTGCTAGTTTGGGAAAGCTGAACTTTGCAAAAAGATAAAGAGTTCACCTTTAAAATTCATACACAAAAATAATCTGAGTATAAGGAAAAAGTTTAAGTTTATGTAAATATATTTTTCTTAATGCAACTGAAACTACTTAAATAACTACAGTTTGAAGAAGTCTAAAGCAAATCATGAGATCGAGTGGGATTGGTGGCGCAATTTCATTTCCATCCAGACGCAAATAGCGGAGACGAGGTCCACGTGGAAAATGTGGGTCAAATTCTTCTTTAACTTCGTTAGGGCAGATAATTGTTCCATTTATGTCTGCAAAATATAAATAAATTCACATGATAAAACACATTTTGGCAAACAAGAACTGTTTACTTAAACTTAATCACAGCATGTCATGTTTCATAATGGTATGTATTTTATATTTATAATTACTAGGGATGTGCACCGGCGACTTTTGAGGTCTCGTGTTTTGTGTTTTGGATCCGGATTTTCGTTATTTTTGAGGTTCGGATTTGTCTCGCAAAACACTTGACGAAAGGTCTCGGTTCGGATTTAAGGTATTGGATTCGGATTTTTTTTGAAAAAAACATAAAAAGTTTAAAAATCAAGTTTTTGGGCTTATTTTCACTCCTAGGCTATTATTAACCTCAATAACATTCAATAACAAGCATTTCCACTAATTTACAGTGTATTCTGAACACCTCACAATATAGTTATTAGTCCAAAACGTTGCAAAAAGGTATCTTTCTGGACTGCGTAGAGGAGTGGGTCACCACAATATCTTAAAAACCCTGAACTTTTATGATTCGCACCAATAATTGTACCTGGACTGCGTAGAGGAGTGGGTCACCACAATATATTAAAAACCCTGAACTTTTATGAATCGCACCAATAATTGTACCTGGACTGCGTAGAGGAGTGGGTCACCACAATATCTTAAAAACCCTGAACTTTTATGAATCGCACCAATAAATGTACCTGGACTGCGTAGAGGAGTGGGTCACCACAATATATATAATAAGAAAACCATCAACTTGTTTGATTCGCACCAATAAATGTACCTGGACTGCGTAGAGGAGTGGGTCACCACAATATATTAAAAACCCTGAACTTTTATGAATCGCACCAATAAATGTACCTGGACTGCGTAGAGGAGTGGGTCACCACAATATATATAATAAGAAAACCATCAACTTGTTTGATTCGCACCAATAAATGTACCTGGACTGCGTAGAGGAGTGGGTCACCACAATATATTAAAAACCCTGAACTTTTATGAATCGCACCAATAAATGTACCTGGACTGCGTAGAGGAGTGGGTCACCACAATATATTAAAAACCCTGAACTTTTATGAATCGCACCAATAAATGTACCTGGACTGCGTAGAGGAGTGGGTCACCACAATATATTAAAAACCCTGAACTTTTATGAATCGCACCAATAAATGTACCTGGACTGCGTAGAGGAGTGGGTCACCACAATATCTTAAAAACCCTGAACTTTTATGAATCGCACCAATAAATGTACCTGGACTGCGTAGAGGAGTGGGTCACCACAATATATATAATAAGAAAACCATCAACTTGTTTGATTCGCACCAATAAATGTACCTGGACTGCGTAGAGGAGTGGGTCACCACAATATATTAAAAACCCTGAACTTTTATGAATCGCACCAATAAATGTACCTGGACTGCGTAGAGGAGTGGGTCACCACAATATATTAAAAACCCTGAACTTTTATGAATCGCACCAATAAATGTACCTGGACTGCGTAGAGGAGTGGGTCACCACAATATATTAAAAACCCTGAACTTTTATGAATCGCACCAATAAATGTACCTGGACTGCGTAGAGGAGTGGGTCACCACAATATATTAAAAACCCTGAACTTTTATGAATCGCACCAATAAATGTACCTGGACTGCGTAGAGGAGTGGGTCACCACAATATCTTAAAAATCCTGAACTTTTATGAATCGCACCAATAAATGTACCTGGACTGCGTAGAGGAGTGGGCACTGGGCACCACAATAAAATATATAAAAAACCTTCAACAGGTCTGCATTACACTACACATACGGCTGCTCCTCCATCCTCTCCATCATATACATGTTGGAGTTTTAGCGTGTGACAACCTCTTGTTTTTGATAATGTCAGTGCATTTTGAATATTTTTCAATTTGCCCCACACCACTGAATGTACTTTATCTATGATACGCATCTATCTATCTTGACTGCGTAGTGTGGTGGCCCCGGTACACAATTTGGTACCGAGGCCACAATATAATTAAAAAACCCTCCACGTGTCAGAATTCCACCAAACAAGTATCTGGACTGCGTAGTGGGGTGGCCCCGGTACCCAACTTGATACCGGGGCCACAATAAAATAAATACACCCTCCACGTGTCAGAATTCCACCAAACAAGTATCTGGACTGCGTAGTGGGGTGGCCCCGGTACCCAACTTGATACCGGGGCCACAATACCTCCTCCAAACATGCTACAGACAATTCGTCATTGAGATCCCATTAAGTATGTTAAAGACAGACAGGGTCCAAGTGTTATTAGTTGACTTTGTAAAGAAAAAAACTGTCCCTGTTGCACATAGTCGTGCAATGAAGACTTACTTTTTCATTTAAAGGCACGATCTTTCAAGTGTAGTGTTTGTAAGTCTAAGTCATATTATACTTTTGGTAAAATTGGTTATTTTTGTTCCTCTTTATGTTAATTAATTAGTAATAGAATTAAAGTAGGAAATAGAATTAAATAGAATTAAAGTAGGAAATAGAGTGGTATAGAGTTGTAGTGTGGTATAGATAGAGTGGTCCACACAATATAATAATAAAACCCTCAACTGGTCTGAATTCCACCAAACAAGTATCTTGACTGCGTAGTGTGGTGGCCCCGGTACACAATTTGGTACCGAGGCCACAATATAATTAAAAAACCCTCCACGTGTCGGAATTCCACCAAACAAGTATCTGGACTGCATAGTGGGGTGGCCCCGGTACCCAATTTGATACCGGGGCCACAATACCTCCTCAAAACATGCTCCAGACAATTCGTCATTGACAGACCCCAGACAGACAGGGTCGTAGTGTTATTGTTTGACTTTGTAAACCCAAAAAAATGTCCCTGTTGCACTTGCACATAGTCGTGCAATGAAGACTGACTTTTTCATTTAAAGGCACGATCTTTAAAGTGTCAGAAAGAGAGAGAAGACACAGGAGAGGAGAGTTGTAGCTGGGGACCTGGGGTGGAAGCTCCCAGGCTCCCCCAGCATTGCCTGGAAGTCTGAGCGTGGTGACTGAGCCAGGGCAAGGAATGTGTGCCCTTGATGAGGGGGAGAACTCCATGCCACTATAGTGAACCCAAGAGAGAGGGGGACACTGCACATGGAAGAGGCCCTGGAGTGAGGGCTGCTACAAGAGGCATGGTAGCTGTAGTGTCAGATCCTGAGGCTGAGAGTACACAGAGTGACGTGTCAGAGCACAGGAGACATTATCCCCGCAGAGGAGGGATGAGCTGCAGTTGAGAGGTCTGCTGTTGAAATAGGACATGCACACTTTAACAAACCAATCATTTCAGCGACAGGGCCTACCAAACAACTTTGACTGAAATGATTGGTTTGTTTGGGCCCCCACACCAAAAAAGCTATTCATCTCTCCCTGTACAGACTAAACAGGCTCTACTGAGGCAAGATGTCGTCCTCATCCTCAACCTCTGATTCCTCTCCCCCTACAGTGTGTACTTCCTCCTCATCACACATTATCAATTCGTCCCCGCTGGACTCCACAACCACAGGTCCCTCTGTAGTATCTGGAGGGCAGTGCTGTACTTCATTGAGGAATTGATTATTCATTTTTATAAACATCATTTTTTCAACGTTGTGAGGAAGCAACCTCCTTCGCCGCTCACTGACCAGGTTCCCCGCTGCACTAAAAACTCTTTCCGAGTACACACTGGAGGGGGGACAACTCAGGTAAAATAGAGCCAGTTTGTACAGGGGCTTCCAAACTGCCTTTTTTTCCTGCCAGTAACAATATGGACTGTCTGACATGTCTACTTGGATGGTGTCAGCAAAGTAATCATCCACAATTTTTTCTATTGTGACAGCATCCAATGCAGCGAGAGTAGACATGTCTGCAATGGTTGGCAGGTCCTTCAGTCCGGACCAGATGTTATCAGCATCCCCGCCAGTGCCTCTTTTGGGAAAACTGAGCTTTTTCCTCGCAGCCATAGATGTGGAAGAAAATGAGGGTGGAGCTGTTGGCATGTCACGGTCCTCTTCAGAGGACAATCTCCTGACCAGCAGGTCTTTGCACCGCTGTAGATTTGTGTCCGCCGGAAACAGAGACACAACATACGCTTTAAACCGAGGATCGAGCACGGTGGCCAGAATGTATTCCTCTGACTTTAAAAGAGTGACCACCCTCGGATCCTGGCAAAGCGTACGAAGGGCTACATCCACAAGAGCTACATGCTTGCTGTAATCGCAATGGCTTACCAGCTCCTCCCTCACTTTCTCCAGCTGCTTCTGCAACAGCCTGATCAGGGGAATGACCTGACTCAAGCTGGCAGTGTCGGAACTGACTTCTCGTGTGGCAAGTTCAAATGGCTGCAGAACCTTGCACAACACGGAAATCAGTCTCCACTGCGCTTGACTCAGGCGCATCCCCACTCCTTTGCCTATGTCGTAGGTGGCTGTGTAGGCCTGAATGGCCTTTTGCTGCTCCTCCATCCTCTGCAGCATATAGAGGGTGGAGTTCCAGCGCGTCACAACCTCTTGTTTGAGGCGATGGCAGGGCAGGTTCAAGCTTTTTTGATGTGCCTCTAGTCTGCGGTAGGCACTGGCTGAATGCCGAAAGTGTCCAGCAATTTTGCGGGCCACCGCAAGCATCTCCTGCACACCCCTGTCACTCTTGAGGTAATGCTGCACCACCAAATTAATGGTGTGGGCAAAACATGGGACGTGCTGGAAATTGCCCATATTTAATGCCCGCACAATGTTACTGGCATTGTCTGACACCACAAATCCCCATGAGAGTCTAAGTGGGGTAAGCCACTGGGAGATAATTTCCCTCAATTTCTCTAATATGTTGGCAGCGTTGTGCCTCTTATTAAAGCCTGTAATGCACAATGTTGCCTGCCTTTGCATGAGCAGCCATTTTGTAGATGCTGCTACTGATGCAGCTGTTGCTGTTGCTGCGGAAGGGGATGCATCTACCCAGTGGGCTGTCACAGTCATATAGTCCTTCGTTTGCCCAGAACCACTTGTCCACATGTCCGTGGTTAAGTGGACAGTGGGTACAACCGCATTTTTAAGAGCACTGAGGACACTTGATCGTACTTCTCTGTACATTTTTGGTATCGCCTGCCTAGTGAAGTGGAATCTCGAGGGGATTTGGTACCGGGGACACAATACCTCCATCAACCCTCTAAATCCCACTCCACTGATGGCGGACACCGGGCGCACGTCTAACACCAACATTGCAGTTACAGCCGCAGTTATACGCTTTGCAATAGGGTGACTACTATCGTATTTGGTGGTCATGGCAAACGACTGTTGGACGGTCAATTGTTTGGTGAAAGACTTAGCGGTCTTACGACTTCCCCTCTGGTAAGATGACCGACTAACAGCAGCAACAGCAGCAGTGGCAGTAGTAGGCGTACCGCTGCAGGATTCCTCGGATGAATCCCGTATTGAGGAGGACTCAGTCTGGCTGGTGACTTGGGCTGCAGGACTGAATCTGATGGAGATTGTGGAGGAAGTTGACGAGGAGGGTGTTGCTGGTGTGTATCCAACTGGACCACGGGATTTAGGTGTCCCTGTACCAATGAGGGTCCTAGCCCCAGTTCCTGAACTAACCACTGAACTATGAAGGTTATTCAGGTGACGTATAAGGGAGGATGTTCCTAGGTGGGCAAGATCCTTACCCCTGCTTATTTGAGCTTTACATAAGCTACATATTGCCATACATTGGTTGTCTGGATTTGGATAAAAATAACTCCAGACCGAAGAGGTGCATTTTTTGGTCTTCTGACCAGGCATGACGATGGGCTTTTCATCCCATGGACATCAGCTGTTTCCCCCCCCTGGTGCCTCATTTACAATAACCACATCACCATCCTCATCATCAAGTTCCTCCACAGCGCCAGCTACATCATCAATAGCCTCCTCCCGAGCCACCTCTTCCCGTACAGTGATGGGAAGGTCAGGCTTGACAACCACCAACACCCTTGGACTCGCCTTGGGGATTTGTGATAATTTCTCTTTAGAAGGCAGAGTTGTTTGCTGTTTTGTTGCTGACAGCATAACTCTCTTCAATTTTTTGTAGGGGGGGGGGAGGAGGAGGAGGGCTAAGATCCGTGGGTGAAGCTGAACCACTAGTCATGAACACGGGCCAGGGCCTAAGCCGTTCCTTGCCACTCCGTGTCGTAAATGGCATATTGGCAACTTTACGTTTCTCCTCAGATGATTTTAAGTTTCTCTTTTTGCTACTTTTTCTTAACTTGGGCTTTTTGGATTTTACATGCCCGGTACTACGAGATTGGGCATCGGGCTTGGAAGACGACGTTGATGGCATTTCATCGTCTATGTCATGACTAGTGGCAGCAGCTTCAGCATTAGGAGGAAGTGGGTCTTGATCTTTCCCTACTTTATCCTCCAAAGTTTTGTTCTCCATTATATGTAGCACAAGATACTGCAGAATGTGTGAACTTGGTAATATTGCAGTACCAATGGACTTATAATGCTGGATTGGTTTTGCAAATTTGGTTATAATTATTATATATATTTTTTTTTTTTTAATTTTTTATTTTTTTTTACTTTTTTTTTATTTTTTACAAACTTGGGAATAATGGGGAAATAACTATGCCCTTAGAAGCACAGAGCACAGGACACAGCACCACTGGACTGAACAGGACACGGCACAGGACCCAGCAGCACTACGGAACTCAGCAGGACAGAGCACAGGACACAGCACCACTGGACTGATACTGCAGAATGTGTAAACTTTGTAATATTGCAGTACCACTGGACTTTTACTGCTGAATGTGTGAACTTGGTAATATTGCAGTACCAATGGACTTATAATGCTGGATTGGTTTTGCAAATTTGGTTATAATTATTATATATTTTTTTTTTTTTTTTAATTTTTTATTTTTTTTTACTTTTTTTTTATTTTTTACAAACTTGGGAATAATGGGGAAATAACTATGCCCTTAGAAGCACAGAGCACAGGACACAGCACCACTGGACTGAACAGGACACGGCACAGGACCCAGCAGCACTACGGAACTCAGCAGGACAGAGCACAGGACACAGCACCACTGGACTGATACTGCAGAATGTGTAAACTTTGTAATATTGCAGTACCACTGGACTTTTACTGCTGAATGTGTGAACTTGGTAATATTGCAGTACCAATGGGCTTATACTGCAGGATTGGTTGTGAAAATTTTGTGGTAATTAAAAAATATTAAAGTAGTTTTTGGTATTTTATAAAAAAAACTTTTTTTTATTTTTTTAAACACAGGGGAATATTGGGGAAATAACTATGCCCTTAGAAGCACAGAGCACAGGACACAGCACCACTGGACTGAACAGGACACAGCACAGGACCCAGCAGCACCACTGACCTCAGAAGGACAGAGCACAGCACACAGCACCACTGGACTGATACTGCAGAACACAGCACAGCACAGCACAGCACAGCACAGCACAGCACTAAACAGCACAGCACAGCACAGCACAGCACTAAACAGCACAGAACTAAACAGCACAGAACTAAACAGCACAGAACTAAACAGCACAGAGGACCACCTAACACACCCTCCCTCTACCCTGATCAATGCCCGAGTGAAGATGGCGGCGACTAGCGGGGAATTTATAGGATCCGAGTATCGCGAGATCCGACAACGGGATTATGAGTCAGAGCCTCAGTTTCACTTTTGAATTTGGCGCCAATACCCGGATCTGTCTCGGATCCGACTCGGATCCGCAACGTTCGGGTGGGCTCGGATTTCAGAAATCCGAGCGCGCTCATCCCTAATAATTACATGGGCCATTGGTGTCCGCAAATTAAATTTAATTAAAGCATTACACTAATGTGAGCAGGAAAAGGTAAAAGCTTTATGATTATTATCTTATATTTACAAAGTGACAGACAGCATATTATGCTGCACCATAAAAAAGGAAACATTGATAATAAATCACAACATACATTGAGATAGAAGGTGAAATTAACCTGGTCTCTAGAGCTTACAATTTCTAAAAAAAAAGTTGGAAATTATACAAAAGTGCTTGGTTTTTTTCAGTGTATCATCATCACCATGTATTTATATAGCACCACTAATTCCACAGCACTGTACAGAGAGCTCACTCACATCAGTCCCTGCCCCATTGGAGCTTACAGTCTAAATTCCCTAACATACACACACACAGACAGAGAGAGAGACTAAGGTCAATTTACTTGCAGCCAATTAAGCAACTTGTATGTTTTTGGAGTGTGGAAGGAAACAGGAGCACCCAGAGGAAATCCACACAAACACGAGAGTAACATACAAACTCCACACAGATAAGGCCATGGTCGGAAGTCTAACCCATGACGCCAGTGCTCTGAGGCAGAAGTGCTAACCACTAAGCCACCGTGGATCAACCGCATATATAGTTATTATCCATAAATTCATTCATTGACTCAGTAGCGCAAAATGCAAAGAAAGAAGCAAATATTTGTAGAGGATGTTACAAGAGTAAGCTAAGGGATGTGTGATGGTAGTTATTGTAGTGAAGATTAGGTCAAGTGATTGTCATTTGTGAACTGGAAAAAGGGCATAGGCGCAGTTCAAAAGCGATTTCTTCATCTTTTGTGACATAATTCACTTTTTTTGTTTTGGCAGTTCAAAATATTTTACTATCAACTGCTTTTACTCGCATCCTCCTCTAATCTGAACCTACTTTCATTGTGACTTGTGCCTCACATCTATGCAACTGTGTTTTTAAATGTATGTAACAGGAATTTGTTATCTATTGCTATAATCCGTGTTGGGCTGCTGATCAGTGAAGCATTGATTATGACACTGACCTGTCATCTGGCCTAATAAGACCAATAGTCGTTTTTCTTTTTCTCTGATCAGCTGACCAATTTTCACAGATGTAGCTAGTTTGCAACCTTCCCTACTATCTTAGCATTCAGTCTAAGCGTAAACGTGTTTGGGGTGTGACATGTTTCAATTTTTCTCCACTAAGTGGGTTTTCTCACATAGTGTTAGGAAATGCACAATTAAATAACACAGTGGAACAAACATTGAACAGGCATTTGAGGACATGCAGAAATAGTCTTCATGTACTACAACCTGATTACACTGGACAGTGCAAGTAGGTATTTTTTCCCGTTTTTCTCAACATTCCTTAAGTTTATTCGCCTCAGGTTGTTGACCTTTATTCTTAAATCCTAAAGCTCAACAAATTGTTTTGTTTTTACTATGCTTTCATTGTATTATCTTAACAACTATATTATCCTTCATCATCCCTGCAACGCACACACCTTGTTCACATTTCTCCTTCACTACTCCACTCTCCTTTAATTAACACTCATGAACTTTCTTCCTATTTGTGCTCACTTATTGTAACATCCTCACCCTGTTGCCAGAAAATGAGAGGTCACACATCTTACAATCATATTTCCTATTTTTCTCTCTCTCTGCTTCTATTAGCTGGTGATATGTCCAATCCAGATCCTCCACATCTCCCATACATGTATATTTTATTCAGAACACTACAGAGATCCAGCGAACTTAAAACACATCACCTGTCTTCCATCTCTTCCAAGGTCCTTTAAATGTGCCATATGTAATGCACACTGTTTTAATAATCTTAACTCCAAACATGACCTCCTCTTCTCAAACAACCTCAACCTTATGGCAATAACAGAAACATGGCTTATACCATCAGATACTGCCTCACCTGCAGCCCTTTTACACAGTGGCTTCCATTTCACCCATATCTCTAGACCAGGAAGCAGACAAGAATGTGGGTAAGGACGTCTTTCCTGATATTGCACATTGACAATTCTACCAAATGTCCCGTCATTCACGTTCACATCTTTTGAAGTACATGCTGAGATTTTCCACCCATTTTCTGGATCCCAGGTTCATATATCAACAACTTTATTGTCCTGAATAAGGCTTTCCAGCTCCCTCCAGTAAGGCTGTAAATGCTCGGTTAATGCAGCAGCACCAGTTCTGCTTACCAAAAATCACCCCCCTGGACCAAACCAACAATTTATCTACCTGGCTCCCTCATTTCTTAGCTTCTGACATCCCAACCATCATTATGGGTCATTATGGGTCATTGCAACATCCTCATTGATAATCCACATTCTACTAGTGCTTTCCAATTACTCTCTCTAACCCCCTTCCTCTGCCTTTCCCAGTGGACTGACTCCTCTAGTCATTGGAATGGCCACAGCCTTAATTCTGTTTTTTCTAGACTATGCTCAGTTTCTGTTTTCCTTAACAGTCCTTTCCCCCTCTTGGGTCATCACCTTATCAGCTGCAAGCTCTCCCCCAGTACTGAGTTTTCTCAGTGCCCAAGATCCTGCTTACTCCAAAGATAAGTTTGATAATATCTGACTTGGAATGGTATCTTCTTCAACAACCAGCACAATTCCTTCTCAGCACCCTCTGGCACTCTTTCATGATGATGAAGTAAATATTCTCTTCTTATCTTCCTACTCTATCAACTGTCCTCTTAATCCTATACCATGACAAATCAGTAGACCTCTTGCTCCTGTGCTCATCCCAAATTTAACTAAAATCTGTAATCCCTCTCTTACTACTGGTAATCTGACCAAAACTCTCTGAAATTACCATCTCATCACTCAGCTCCAATGTCCCTTTAAAGTTTCTTGAGACAGTAGCCTACACTTGCTTCACACACTTTCTTTCCTCATACAACCTATAGGACCCTCTTCAGTCAAGCTTTCATATCCAACAGAGACTATGCTGACAAATGTTTTCATTGATTCAATCACTGCTAAATCTAAAGGTCATTACTCACTTCTAATTCTCCTGGATCTCTCTGCTGCATTTGACACCATATTTCCAGAATATGCACATATCACACACAAGACACCACCAAATCTTTAATCTATTCACTCATCATCTCTCTCACCCCACAATCTATTTTTTGCTTTTGCAATCTGACTGGGCTAACACGTAGCACTTAACCTCATATATTACAACTCCCATTGTCCTATTGATTGTAAGCTTGCGAGCAGGGCCCTCCTACCTCTCTGTCTGTCTGTATTATCCAGTATTGTTTTATTACTGTGTTTGTTCCCAAATGTGAAGCGCCATAGAATATGCTGGTGCTATATAAATAAATGTTGATGATTATGATTTCATGGAGAATGCTTTTTAGCTGCAGTAATGCACCTACATCTTTGCACAATTGCAAAACAAAATTTTGTTTTGGCAGTACAAAATATTTTAATAAATGTCAATGAATAGTGATTGAATAGTGAATAGTAACCATTTTTGGGAGCGTTCTTGCTTTAGCGGGTGTCCACAGAGATTTTGTAACCATGCAAAAATTGCCAGACATTCACGGTTGGATTTATAATGGGCCTGATGGGGCTACAGCCCAAGGCCTCTCCACATAATTAGGCCCATAAAGATCTGAGGTTAATATTATTTAACTTAGCAGCTGTATAACTGCTACACAACTGGTTTGGAATGGATGATTTCCGGCAGGCACTTTAAGTTATGAGTCATTATTTTGACTCATACCTTATACATTGGTTGCTGGCTGGCTTTCTTCATGGAGGGCTCTGCCCCGGTCTGGAAACAGAAGAAAGTAAGTCTGGCTCCCAGCTCCCTAATGCGTTGTGATGTCACTATACTGTCAGTATAGAGGAGCTGAGAGGAGCCAAGAAGGCAGGAAGAATGCAAAGAAGCAGGAAGAAAGAAGATAGAATGCAATGAGATCTGTCAGCCTGGTTTCCTAATCATCAACTTATGTAGTATTGGATTTACATAGCCCTATAGGGAAATATCCAACAGTAATAATAAATATTTAAAAAATGGAAAAAGTGGTGGACTGCGCTAATCTCAGCTGCTGCTAATCCTCTTATTGGAACCACACAATGTTCCCAAAGAGATGTGCCAAAAATAAATAATAAATGTATTTGTATTCATCGCCACTGAGTGTGTTCACATAGGTCTACAGGTTAATGTCAAATAAAATCTCAGCAAAATAGCACCTGACACAAAATTGGTGCAAAGGGATTTAATGACGTTTAAGAAGAACATCATCAGAACTTCTATTTATCTTATGTGAAATAACTTGGTCCAAACAATGTCACACTATGTTATTTTTTTCTTTCCCATGTAATATACCACTTTCATACAACACGGAAGGAAAGATCAGAATATTGTGACAGGTGGATCTACCCGTCATCTAAATATAAGTATTTTTTCACTATATTAATTTATGTTCTGTTTTTATGTTTGTATTTGATTTTTGCACCAATTTTGTGTCAAATGCTA
Organism: Mixophyes fleayi; assembly: GCF_038048845.1. Classification (NCBI taxonomy): domain Eukaryota; kingdom Metazoa; phylum Chordata; class Amphibia; order Anura; family Limnodynastidae; genus Mixophyes; species Mixophyes fleayi. The sequence continues at coordinate 226,423,370 of NC_134405.1, forward strand.
TTTTGCTCAGGTTTCATTTACCATTAACTTGTAGACCTATGTGAACACACTCAGTGAATACTCTTATATGTTTATTATTTATTAGTGATAATAAATAGAATGTTTGTATTAAATTTATAATATTAGTAAATGCAACACCAGCTGAAAAATTAAGCTAAAATAGCTACCAGGACATATTATATTTTAGGATTATTGATAATGAAATTGAACCATTGCATTGGCTATTAACTTCCACTCTGGAAACAAAGATTGTGTTGACAATGAGTGTTGAATAAAATTCATACTGACAATGGGAGGGATGTTTCTAATAAACGTTTGAAAGTAATCTGATGCTAGCAGCTGTAATAAAGATACAACTACAATAAGGATAGGTCTCACTGCAATTACATGCTAAACGGATAAAGATGCATACAAATTTTCTGCTCATATGAACAACAATAAAGAAATGTGAAAACATGACTAAGGTGCATTAAGTTTTAAGTGCTCATTTGAGCAATAAAAGAAGAATCTGAATATATGTATAACTTAATTACATGAGCAATTTATATGTACAATGTCAGTATCATTATTTAACTGATTCCTATCTATGCCTACAATAAGTCACAATAAGGATAATTTAGAAAGAGAATCAAAAGTGTGAGTATGCGGAGAAAAATAGAGAGCACTTAGGACCGAATAAGGGGATAATTTTTCATTTGTTCCCCTTATTTTAAACTTTTATACAAATTTCCTACTAATATCACTAATATTCTATTATATATTTCACAGAAAAAATAATTAATTACCATGCTATTAAGATACTATTTTAATGAGACATTAATACAATTTGCTTTTAATATATAAACACTGATTGACAGTTTGAAAGTGAGTCAATATACTGGCATATACAGAAGTAGTACCATCAGTATCAGAACCTTTTCTTTCCCTTGTGTGTATAATATATGAATTATTTGATCTGGGAGTGCACCCTTATAATATATAGTGAGGCATATATAGCGGTAGCTAGTAAGCAATAAACAGACTCTTCATTATTATACTACAAAAGAAGAAAGTAGAAGCAGAGAAGTGAGCAAGAAAAGAAAAGAAGAAGATAAGGTCATTATATTACTTTAGAGAGAACTGGCAGACAGGTGGCTGGATGGAACAAGTGGAGGGGAAGGTGGCAGGAAAAAAATGGTAAAAGTGTTGGCTAGAGAAAATGGAGGAGGTAGGCTGGAGAAAATGGAGGAGAAGTGGCTAAAAAAAATGGATGGTGGAAGAAGGGGGTCTGAAGAAAACAGGGAGAGCTGGAGAATAGGGAGAGAGTTGACTGGAGTGAACGGGGGAGAGAGGTGGCTGCAGAGAACGGGGAGGCAGGGAGATGTGGCTGGAGAAAGCACAGAGCGAAAAGTGGTTGGAGAGAACAGGGGGAGAGGTGGCTGTAGATGATGGGAGGATTCAGGAGGCTGGGAATTGGAGAGAATGGAGGATTTTCTTTATGATATATAAACATATGGTATATAAATACAATAAAATAAAATAAGCAATTAAATATAACTATGAAAATTAAACCTGTAATATATTCAAAAGGCTGCAATATCTTTAATAGAAATAATTGTCTCTATTAAATGTAGGGGAAATCTGTAAGCGAATCATTTCATGTTGGGACTCATAGGCAAATACATTTCTTATTAAATGGGAATGTTATTATTTTAATGTGTGGGGCTGGCATGTGGGAATATGCCTGTTTATTAAATGGGAATGTTATTACTTTATCATTGAAGGTGGGGGAATATGTTAGTTTATTAAAATGACAATGCTTTTAATTTAGTGTTACAGCTGGTGGAAGGAGAAATAGGTCTCTTTATTAAATGGGATATTATTCATTTACTATTGAGGCTGCTGGCGGAAAAGGAATATTTTGGTCTATTAAATGGGAATGCTATTAATTTAATGTCTGGCTGGATAGTGGGGAGAAAGCCTAATTATCAAACATGGGTGCTAATAATTTAATGTGAGGACTGTTATGGGGGTATGCATATTTATTATATGTGAATGCTATAAATTATATTTTGGTCTGATTGGGTGGAAAGAGGCCTAGATTGTTCACTCACTGGCCAGTTTTTCATGAGGTGAATAGTAACTATCTGGTTTACAAACAGGGCCCCAATTTTCCAGGATCCGTAGCTACTGAGCTTAAGCTCAACTTAAGGGATCGGTATCAGCACCAGGTAGTCAAAGCTGAAAGAACAGGTTGGGGATTCATTTTCTTATGTTTTCAAGTTATGCACTGTATTTATGTCTGTATTTTGTTCAATGTTAAAACTTGAAAATTAGCATTTTACCTATATTTTTTTAAGCAATTTATAAATAAAAATAAAGGTATTTTTATAATCAACCATTGTTTGTATTTTTGTCTTCAATGGTTAATAAAGTAACATACCTTTACCTCCCAAATGTCCCGATTTCATCAGATTAGTCCTGATTTTAGGGGACTATCCCGATCATCCAGGAGCATGTCCGAACATAAGGGAAAGTTGTGACATGTTTCCCTTTGCATACATACTGCTTGAATCAATAAGTGGTGCACTCTTCATATATGGGAAAATGGGAGGGAGATGTTTTTGGTTGAAGGCAGGGGCTAGCTATTCCTTCCATGGTCTTGGTCATGCCCATTACTGGCCACATCTTCGATAGGACAGCACTTCTCAAATTTCAGGTCCAGGAACCATGTGGCCCTTAATCTGGCCCTGCAGGCATTTATACTACTTCAGAGGTTACTTCAGAGGTTATTTCAGAGGTTACAGGTAACCAGACCACTTGATTAATTGGAATGTTTTTTGTAACATCTAGGTGCATTTTATAGTTGTGCTATTTTAGTTGGCACCAAATGCACCTTACTAGCATAGTTATACAAAATTGAAATAATGGTCAAATGGGAAGAATTAAAATGTATTACATAATAAGGTGGTAATAAGTTGTAGGCAATATGCGTTATTTTGTAGTTATGGTTTTACTTTTGCTGACATGCACATTTCTGTTATGGATAACAAGCCCTCAAATAATTAATAAAAGCATCTATGCAAATGAACATCAAAAAGTGTGATGGTGATGTGGTGAAATATAAACTTCCGTCCGTATGCAGGTTCGGTAGCATCTTGCGTTTACGACTTCTTATGCTTAGAGAGACAGTAGAGGGCAGGTAAGGGGCTGTGGGCATAGAACTAATAATGTAATGGTATAATGGTGTGTTATGGTAAATGTGCCTGAGTCAGACCTGGACGCAGATGCATATCTGCCTGTCAGGAGGCGCATGTATTGCGGGTGCTCGCCCCTTGGTGCAAAATACATACTGAAGACGATGACAATTGGCAGTCATTGATTGGTTAATAGTAATAGTTAGTTGGTTTAACCCCCCTTATGCACACAGTATGTGAATAAAAGTTTTATCTAGATGGAAGGTAGCAATATCAGACTTCATAGATAAGTTATAGTACATAGACACGTATTCGGTATTAGTGCAACAGATATAAACCTTACTTTTAAATATAGTAATAAAAACAATGTTTGTGTGTACAGAACGTCTTGTAGTTCACAAAGTGCCAGCATGCCCTGGCAACCATGGGTATGTATGTGCTTTTAATACTACAAGCACCAGCATGTCCAAACTGTTAATGGCATCCTGGGATTGCTGGGACCTGTAGTGCAGCAACTCAAAATGGTGTACTTATTAATAAAATGACTTTTATTGCCCCACATCCACCACCCAGTGGCTGGGTACCCATGGGGGGTGCACTTCTTTTTGTGGACACCAGCTCCCCAGGGAATCCAGTCCCATGCTGACCAGTCTGAGGCTGGTTTGTCATTATGTCAGGGAAACCCCACGGTATGGGCTCCCCAGCTTAGTGCTGGTTGTAGTAAAATCAGATGGACCCCACGCTTTTTTGTCCCCCTGATTTTGATACTACTGCCGAAAAATATGACTACCACCGATATTACCATCTGTGTGACACTTTGAAAATAATCATGGAACCAGCCATTTAACTTGAAATGCCCACAGACATAGAAAGGGGAAGCTGGAATGAGGATTCTATCATTTCACCTATGGCTTTGCCAGCACACTCCACAGTATTGTCAGAAGCAAACAGGCTGTGCCAGGTTATCTATGCAGGCAAAGTCATCTTTCAATGACACTTAAGCCTATGCCTTTACAGTGATTAAAAAGAACAAATCTGCCCTCAAAAAGTGGAAAAAGATAGAAGCTAGATGGGCTGAAAAATTTCATCTGCATAATTAGGAACCTTTTCCAAACTTTCACAGAATATATATACAAGTAGAACTCCTCTGAGAATTTGATTTTGTTAAAACCTTAACATTCTTAAACTGTGTTTCTACAGAAACATAAAACTTCCTAGATCTTGATTTCAGTAACTATTTTGTTTCTGCCTGTTAAAAATCCTTTTCAAGTTTTAACTTTATATATTAGACCTCTAAGAGATGGGGGATTATTTTATTCTTCTTGATTCATTCTCCCTCTTGTCAGTCCTACTAAGTTGTTAAACATAAAACTCTGAAGCGAGTACTCCAATTTCTTCCAACACTCCAAAAACACTCTGGTAGGTTAATTGGCTGGGATCAAATTAACTCTAGTCTCTCCTTCTCTCTGTGTGTGTTTATGTTAGGTAATTTAGACTGTAAGCTCCTATGGGGCAGGGACTGATGTGAGTGAGTTCTCTGTACAGTGCTGTGGAATTAGTGGCGCTATATACATAGCTGCTGATGATGATAGGACATGCTGATGTGTTTTGTAAGAAATCTGCTGAAAAGTACTACATCTTCATAGGCCTTATGATAGCCTATTGATACAATGCCTCCATGAGGAAAGTTTATGCCTTCTTTGAACCTGAGAACAAGACTACATAGACATATATAGATGACAATCTTTAACATGGTTTCCTTCACCGTTTCACTGCTCGTGCTTAAGCTGGGTTATTGTTTCTGGGTATAAAACATGGAGGTCTTTCTACTTGTACAAAAGTCTGAGCAAAATTACTGTTAAATATTAATATCAATTACGCCTTATAATGGATCTATTTGGTCAAATATAAAATATTCACTGTTATAGATTTAAGAGGAGCATATAATTTGACATGACTCAGACAAGATGATAAATGGACAATGGGTTTTAACAGCACACATGAGCATTATGTATATTTAGACATGCCATTTGGCCTCTGTAATGCTTTTTCACAATTCTATAAGTGACATTTTTAAACAATGTTTGGGTGATTTATAGTAATTTATCTTGATGATATATCATTTCAACCCTCCTCTTTGGAGGGAACTCATAACTATGTCTATTTAGTATTAACCAAAATTAGGGGATATTCTTTATATATTAAACAAGGGAAATGTTTTTTTTTATAAATTTCCAATTCTCCATTTCCTAGATCTATTATTACCAACTTTGGATTCAAGAAAGGTTTAAGTTATACTAGACTGGGCATACCCTAAGAATTTACAACCCATCCAGAGGGTTTTGCTTGTTTTTTTTTGCAATTTACTATAAACAATTCAAAAATTCTTTCTGTTAGTTCAACCCATTACTGCTTTATAATAAACAAAATATTGTAAAGTGCTAAATTTAAAACTGTTAATATTTAAAATGTGTCCCCACTATATTTAATTTAATATTAAATGAAGGAATATCTTAATACTTATGTATCAAACATTATATTAGATAATAAATATGGGAAACATTCAAACGTATCAACTTGATTATGCAGGGAGGTCACACAACACAACCAACCAAAGGAGGAGGAGGAGAGTTTATTGCAGTACATCTAGCACATGCTCTCCCTTCTTCCTCTGGGGGCTCTGGTTGTGCAAGAAAGTGTAGGGGGGTGGAAGTGGCAGGAGGAGAGGTCTAAGTGGCATGTGAGAAGCATGTGGGGAAGTCTGAGTGACATTGGGTTGTCTGTGGGGAGGTCTGAATGAGATATGGGGGAGTTTTGGCACACATGTAGGATCTGAGGGCATATGTGGACATTTTTTAACAAGTGTGGCATGTGGTGACAATGGAAGTCTGTGTGACAGAACAGAAGAAATAGAAAATAGCAGCACAAATGAAAATTGATTCATTGTATAAAAATTGATTGAACATTGCTTCAATGATACAAAACTCGCGAACCAGTAGGAAACAAATTGACATGTCAAGTACATTACAAATGAATAATTTGAGAGATAGAAATCTAGACTTATCGGTAAAGGATACTTATAAAAAGGTGGTTTAGAGTATGATGCAACATTTGTTCCAGTGGTAAACGGCAAGAATACCCTTACATATTTCACCCAAGAAACCGATGCAAGCACAACACTTAGAAGTACAACTGTATTTCTGTATGGTGAGACTGGTTTTCCTATGATACACAGGAAAACCACAAGGGATTATACATTGAGGAAGCAAAGATCTAGGGCCTTATGTAGTGTTGGACACATTTTATGTAAAAATCAGACGTAAAATGTATCTTAAGTGCAGTTCAGCATACTATGTTAAATATTATGTGCCTCTGCTGCATAAAGATACGTTTAAAGCATATAATACCATATATATATATATATATATATATATATAAATATATATGTATCAAGTCTATGATAATGTATGCATTAATAGATATGTATTCCTGTATCTGAATTACTCTTCTATTTGGCCTGGACGCATCACTACGGGTAAGCTCAAATAGGAGACTTGTCTTGCTCTCACTTGCTTTAAGCAGAAGCATCCTTATTGTTTTGCTCTAATGCAGCAGATACATAAGTGTCTTGCACTATGATATAACCAAATCAAAAAGTAGCTGCTCAAATAGACTGTATATCTTAATTAGGTTTAAGAAATCAGTTATAAAATTCAAAAGAATTTCATGAATTGTAGATCAATTTAAAAATTTTGCTAAATTTGAGAAAATGTAATATGTTAGATCCTGTTTAACCAATTTCGAGCTTGTTCGCACATAGTCGAGCCATTTTACAATACTAAATCTAGTTTGCATATGCATGAACCAGCTTTCACACATCTATGTTCAAATTAATATTGTTTGGCAGTTTTTAATTACAAAGACAAACCTTGAATAAGCTCCTTCAAAAAATAGTAATGTTCGAAGTGTGATTAAATAAAATGTAAAAAACTAAAATTATTAATTAAAAATATTATTTGTATAGTGTTTAAAAAGATAAAAGAGTCCCTCTATACATATGCATATTTTACATTTTGCTCTGTATCACTCTCATTGTATATTTCCCCCAAATGTAGTCCGTGTGCATAGCTTTGGTTTTGTCTGTGGTTCATGCTCACTTATGTACATCCTAACAATAAAGTCTCTGTGTGCGGCATTTATGATGTTTGTTTGTGTTCTGGTTAACATTGTAATATTTGTGTCCAAAATTTCTGCAGTATGTTCTGCCTGTAGCATTTGCTTTGTGTCTTTCCCTTCATATTTGTATCACTTCTGTCTAATCTGTGCAATTAACTGCTTGTGTCTTAAAACAGCATGTACTTCTTGTGCTGCACCCTACAACACTTTCATATTTTCTTGTGCTGTGTCAAAGGTTCTGGAAATTTTAGTGCCTTCTTTAGGCTGCAATATTCTTCTTGTTAATATGTTTATATATTATATATACTATATATATATATATATATATATATATATATATATATATATATATATATATATACTATATAGATATATAAGACTATATTCTATATATATATATATATATATATATATATATATATATATATATATATATAATATAGTCTCGTTAATATGCAATCTCTAAACAAATTGCCTGTATATCTGACCATAGTGAGCCATTTAAATGAAACCATTGATACTGTATGAGATACATTTTGCAGGGATTGCAATAAACTTTTAATTTATCTATTAACAAGTCTGGTTTCTTTTTGCTGCAGACAGCGTTCCACTCTCGAACTGTACCCAGTACTGCTCACTTTTTGCACCATGTATACGATCATATATTCTGCTATTTGACTCTGAGTCTATGGGTGTGGTTTAGAGTTCAACATCATCATCCTTTATTTGTAAGACACCACAGAATTCTGCAGCACCAGACAGAGTTACCAATCATGCAAAATACAAATTGCATGTAAGAAGTAGGGGCAGATGTGAGGCAAAGGGTAGAAAGACCCTGTTCATGAGAGCTTACAGTGTAGAAGGAAATGCTGAGACAATAGGAGCTAGAGAGACTCGTATTAAACATGGGACTGTAACTGATGACTAGTATTAGGTGGAAGTAGAATAGGTTACAGTCAAGAGGTTTTAAGAGAGCACTTAAAAATTGAAGGTTGGGAGACAGTTTGGTCAGGTGGGGTAAGGAGTTTCATAAGTGGGAGCAACACATGAGAAAAATCAGAAGTCGGAGTGAAAGGTGGTTATCAGAGAGAAAAAGAGGCATAAGTAAGAGGCAGATCGAAGATGGTAAATGGGAATGTATCTTGTGACACCGATGTATGAAGGGGGGGAGGATCTTTGAAGGTGAGAGTGAGTTGCTTGCATTGAATTCTGGAGATAATGGGCAGCCAGTGGAGGGGTTTGCAGAGAGAGGAAGATTAGTATTGCTGAGATATTTAGGATGGATTGTAGAGGGGAAAGATGGGTGAGGAGAAGGTCAGACTGCATTAGGTTGTACTATTAAAGGAATAAGATAATGAGAGAATGGATATTGATTTTGGTAAGATTCTGAGTGAGAAAGGGGCTTATTCTGACAATGTATCAAAGCAGGAGGTGATAAGACAGTGCAAGGGTTTGGATGTGTGACATGTTGCTGATGGCGCAGAGTTGCATTTAAAAGCATTTGTACAACATAAAGATGCATATTGTTGTCTCTGTACCTCGCACCTTTACGATCTTGTGCTTGAAGAAGCTGGTTGGGAGCATTGACATGCAAGTGCAGTGCAGTAAGGGTGTGCTGATGTGAGTTAAGCATGCCTCTTTGAGATGGATCCTATTTTTAATTAACTGAATCTTGAGATACATTAGCTACAAGACATAAAATTTACACCTAGATAAATTGGCTGCAAGTTTTTGAGTTGAGGATAATGATTGTGGCATCTCTGCTTTGGACGCATATTTATGCTTAATTATTATTATTATTATTATTATTATTATTATTATTATCCTTTATTTGTTTGGCACCACAAGGGTTCCGCAGCGCCGTACACTGTACAAAACAGTAGACTATACAGGGTAAGACATTACTGAACAATAAACAATAAATACCAAACTTCAGAGGCTCCAGGCAGGCTAATGCAGTAAGGATAGAGCAGAAGAACAGGTATGGATACAGGAGGGAAGAGAGCCCTGCTCAAGTGAGCTTACATCCTAAGGGAGGGTGAACAAGACTCAGGCACAAAGGGAGTCAGTTGATGCATATGGGAGGGAGAAGGGACCGGGAGGAGAGAGGGGAATATGGGTTAGGTGGAAGGATGTTAGGCTTTAAGGAAGAGATGAGTTTTAAGTGCTCGTTTGAAGGAGCTTAGATTGGGAGAGAGACGGATGGAGCGAGGGAGGTTGTTCCAGTGAAGGGGGGCTGCACGGGAGAAGTCCTGGATTCTGGAGTGGGAAGAGGTGACCAGGGTGGAGGAGAGGCGACGGTCATTGGCCGAGCGCAGGGAGCGGGCAGGAGTGTGAATGGAGAGGAGGTTAGAGATATAGGGGGGAGTGGACTGGGAAAGAGCCTTGAACGTGGTGGTCAGGAGTTTGAAAAGGATTCTGTAGAGGATGGGGAGCCAGTGAAGGGCGAGGCAGAGGAGGGGATGCGGAGGAGGAGCAGCGAGAGAGGAAGATGAGTCTTGCAGCCGCATTGAGAATAGAGCGGAGGGGGGCAAGGTGGCAGAGGGGGAGGCCGGAGAGGAGGAGGTTCCAATAATCGAGACGGGAGATAATGAGTGCGTGGATTATGATTTTGGTGGCATCCTGAGAGAGGAAGGGCCGGATGCGGGCAACATTGCGAAGCTGGAAGCGACAGGCTTGGGTGAGGGATTGAATGTGGGGTGCAAAAGAGAGAGAGGAGTCGAAGGTAACGCCCAGGCAGCGAAGTTGGGTGACAGAAGAGATGGTGGTGCTGTTGACGGTGATAGAGAGGTCATGGTGGGAGGGGAGCCTGGGGGGAGGAAAGACAATGAGTTCAGTTTTAGAGATGTTAATTTTGAGAAAGCGGGAGGACATCCAGGAGGAGATGGCAGAGAGGCAGTCGGATACACGAGAGAGGGGGGTGGGGGAGAGATCGGGCGAGGAGGTGTAGAATTGGATGTCATCGGCATAAAGGTGATACTGAAGACCGAAGGAGGAGATGAGAGCACCATCTCCTCCTTCGGATGTAATGTAGCTGCTAAATGTAGCTAGATATTCAGATGTGGGATACTCAAAATCCAGATGTGAAAATTTAGGGGTATAAATGCATCTTTGCTCATACACAAATGGGACACCTTAACACTGAACTGTAAATCAGGCCTTTTAGGTCTGCATTAAGATCTGAAGCATTTCCTTTCATCTTGGTAAGATCTGTGAAATGTTTCCTGTGTCTAGGTTCAGCTGAGCAATGTGTGTACCAATATTTACCAGGCCACTGAGGGCTGGTGTCTGGCAATTTTGCCTAGGATACAGAGAAACCTTACATCGGCCCTGATTTCCACTAAACATATATTGTATTGTGATACTGAAAGACTTTCTTGTCTTTCTGCCCTAAACTTCTTCTATTCTTTCTGCAATACTTCAGTGCTTCTAAGTCAGACATCTAAAACATGGCAACTACTGCCTAATGAAATGTACTACATAATAAATTTACATCACCAGGAAAATACATTAGAAATATATAAAAATTGTTATGTTTAAAAATAATTTCCATTGTATCAATTATCTAGATAATATCAGTGGTATACGCCTCTGCAACTAAAGCAATACCCTTTGGACATGTCTTAACTAGGTTTATGAGGTTATTATTCATTCTGAACAATTTAACTTGCTTGTGTGCTGTCCATAGAAACACATTGTTTTGAGTACATTTTCTCTAATCTTTTTGCTCATTCTGTCCAGGTGGTGTTTTTGTAAAAGAAAGTATGAAAAGGAGCCTGGAGGACATACGGTATCAAAGAAAACATCTCCCTTTGAGCCCTGTCAGACATGAAAAGATGTCTATAGGGGTAGAAAATGTCATATTTTTTCCTTTATTTGTATCTGACAGATGTTAATGCTGATGGGCTACTAAAAATATCTTCTTCTATCCCCTGGGATATGTTTGCAGATGGTTATGTTAAAGACTTGCTGAAAGGTGTAAATTAAAGCAAAAAATAAAACCTCTTAGCCTAAAGAGCAGATAGAAATCTGTTATCACACAACCTTTTCATTTCTATGTGATCACAATTAGCAAGACAGTTTAGGTGAGAAATTGCATGCAATGGATGTAAAACTACAAAAATGCTTTTCAAAGCGGATTTTCAGATAATAAAATGCAGCATTTCAGGGGGTAGTTCCTCTTTATCAAACAAATCTTACTGTCAGAAAATTCATACAATATTAAAAAAAATACAAGCCAACACGACATCACTAAGTCTCGCCCCCTTCAAGTCTCGTTACCACTCTTTTGATATTAAATGAATGTATCACCTGACAATACATTATTATTATAAATGAAGAGAAGAGTTAATACTGCATTTTTTATTATTATAATTATTATTATTATTATTATTATTATTACTATTATTGTTATTATTATTACTCTAATATTAGGTGTTAGTTTGGTTTAACTATTAAATTATATATAGTGCTCTATATATTATCCATCCCCCTTGGCAACTCATATTTCCTGAAACTTGAGACATGGAATGTGTGTACTATTTTTGTCCTCTGATTAGATAACATCATAGGAGGTGTAATGAAAGTTTATTCGACTTGACATGAAGGGGACTAAGCTTAGTGGCATTATGTTGGCGCATCTTTCTGACTGAGTAATACTTATAGGAATACCACTCTCTTTTTGACCAATTTCTGGAGTGATGAATCAATTCTTCACATTTTAGCCTCTAGTGGTGGGGGGTGAGTGAAAACTTATAATAGCACCCATGCTGCTTAATATTTAAATATATGACCTTAGGTTGCAGTCTCTGTCATACACACAGTTCTTAACATGTGCCTATGGTTTGTTCCTGACTAAGTTATGTTCAGGCACTGTAATTGCAGATTAAACATTATTTTCAATTGGAATCATTGATCCCTATATTGGTCATACACACAGTATATATTGTGTTGATACAGAGCACTAGCTGATTCATAAACAAAGCAGATAGGACATCTTTATAGCATTTACTATAAATGTCAAGCATAGTGTGGCTGCTTTCTCCATAGCCTCCATTTCACCCCTTTTACAAGTGAAAATTGTCCTGTGTAAGTGCAGCCCAGGCAAGAGTTGTGCACTTAAGCATGACAATCACTGTGCATACTCATACCTCCAAAATGTCCCGAATTTAGCGCTCTGTTCTGCTTTCCTGTCTGCAGGGCCTGATCAGTCACTAGGCTGACCAGGCTGCAGCCTGGGGCGCTGGGTCCCGGGGGGCGCTGCACTGTGGGTATTTATTTTTTTTTAAAAAAAATAAAAAATTTTTTTTTTTCATTCATTTTTTTTCGGGGTGGGGGAGGGGGGGTCGCTGCTGAGGATCGCCGCGGGGGGGATCGCCACGGGGGGGTGGAGGGCTCGACGATCAAAAGCATTGGTGGTCAGTGGTTAGCAACACACAGCCAATCGCCAGGCTGCCTGTTGCTGTGCAGCAGACAGGAAGCGGGACGTCTTCACTTCCTATCTGCTGATCTGAGGAGAGGAGCGACACTGGCACAACTACAGGTAAGTGAAGGGGGGAACTGCCCTGCATATCTATAGGGAGGGGGGGAACTGCCCTGCATATCTATAGGGAGGGGGGGGGAACTGCCCTGCATATCTATAGGGAGGGGGAGAACTGCCCTGCATATCTATAGGGAGGGGGAACTGCCCTGCATATCTATAGGAAGGGGGGAACTACCCTGCATATCTATAGGGAGGGGGGAACTACCCTGCATATCTATAGGGAGGGGGGGACTACCCTGCATATCTATAGGGAGGGAGAGGAGGGACTGTCATGCATATGTATAGGGAGGGAGAGGGGGACTGTCATACAAATCTATAGGGTGGGAGGGGGGGGCTGCCATGAAAATCTATAGGGAGGTAGAGAGGTTGATATGTATAAAGGAGGGCAGAGGAGGGGGGCTGATATATGTGACTGGGGGAGTTTTGATGTGACGGGGGGGGGGGATAGCTAGCTAGCAGAGTGGAGGTAAGGAAAATAGCTGCAAGGGGGATGGATGCAGGGTGGGAGGTAAAGAAAATGGCTGCAGCAGGGGTTAAGGAAAATGGCTGTGCGGGGGGGTTGTGGTTAAGGAAAATGGCTGCAGGGGCTTTTTAAAAAATAGAGCAGCTTTGGGGGGCAGAATCTCATGATTGTGTGGTGGTCACATGGGTGGTCTCAGCAATCACTAGAATACTAAATATTAGTGAGATGGGGCTGGTAGAGGTTTGTATTTGATTGACAACAAATATTCAGATATTGCTTATATATGCCTGTCCAATGGGGTACTTTTAGCTGGCCATAATGGAGTGTTTTGTTTTAACTAAAGGGCCTAATCATTCAGGGTTTGCATTATAATACATTTTTCCATTTTCAAAAAAGGACGCCAACTTTCCAGAAGCCAACGAGAGGATAACAAAGTTGCAAGAGAGAAGAGTAAGGACAGGTTAGAGACAATGGCACAATCTGTCTAAATTTGAATGCTGGAGAATACACCTGAACATTCATATTCAGGAGTGTTCCTATACACCTATATACAGTGCTTTTTTTGTCATAGAACTGACAGAACTGAGTTCCAGCACCTTTTTCAACGGATTTTCCAAGTTTTAAAAGTACCTTTTGAACATTTGATGTTTGGTCCATGTAGATTTGAATCGCCCTGTCGAGCGTAGTAGGTCGGCGGAAAAATCATTAAAACGGTGCATGCGGGCTGCTTGTGTGTTGAGTCTGATCCATGCATACTTCATTCACGCTGGTTATGATGGCACTGCTCAGCCTGTGGCGCTGCTCAGCTTGTGATTGGTCGTGTGGTCGCTCGCTGAGTGCTTACTGCGGGCTGCGACCGTTATGTTTTGTTACACAACTGACGTGTGTGGGTGTGTGTACAGTGATTAACTACGTGATGTGAGTTCCAGCACCTTTTTTCTTACAAAAAAAGCACTGCCTATATATTCGGAGAAGGGGGGGGGGGGGGCGCTGCGGCCGTATTAGCCTAGGGCGGCCAGAACCCTTAATCAGGCCCTGCCTGTCTGGGTACATGTTTGTGAATGTTCGGGAAAGGGACATAGCTAATGGGCAACCCAGCGCTTTACACCGTTAGGCAGCCCTCTGGGGGCATGACCACATCTCCATTGTAACATGACCACATCCCCATCGAGATTTGGTCACGTCACCTGTTCCACTGCTGGGGACATGTATGTTGGCAGGTGTGCATATTGAACCTAAATGTCTATGTCATTACTAGCACCAGTCTGCATCATTATAAACTACATGAAAACACATTTATGTTAATTCCAAATAGATTGACAAAAGAGTTTTTTGGCAAAGCCTTTCTTATTTAAATTTAATAAATACCATACACACATAGCAAAAAAGGGACTACATTTTTAAGTAAGTGAAACAGATCTTAATGCTACAATGCCAATTAAATGTAATAAATTAACCGAGCTGCACCTTCCGCCTAGAGGAGCTCTAGAAACTGCACATTGAAACAGTTTTTCCAGGAGCTCCTGCATTCCAAAATGGACAATTAACATACACGTGAAGACCAATAGGGAGCTACTGGCTTTGTGTTTGCCGCTTGTGTTTGGCGTTTAGAGTGGTTTGCTCAATCACAATCCTATTGGCTGTACATTCAGCATAGGCTTTTTACCGGTGCTGTATAACTGCAATCCACTAAGAAGAATGTTAGATAGCAATATTGCCATTGGTAGTTGAAAATTAAAATCATGACATAAGTGAAGAATCTACTGTTTTGCAGGTGACAGATACCTTGAAAAGGAAGAAACCCCAGACTGCACTTCAATATTTATTTTGATGGAGCAGGGGAACTGCTCACGTCAGATCCTGGGACCTCTTTGGCCAGGTATGTAGCTTTGTTGTCCAGTCCCCTGGCCAAATTGTAATAAATGCTGCCAAGCATCCAGGCGTTTCCTACTCCTTTAACTATAGTAAAGTAAGGAAGAGGTATACTTTGTTGTGTTTTTATTTTGGGGATTAATGCTCCTCCTTAGATAGGATGTTGTTTACCATTACTATAACTGACTGACCAATGAAAATCAACTCCACTAATTATTCAAGAGTGACATTCTCTAAAAAAGAAACAGGTTTCTGCTTTGAATTAAATTTCCAGTCACTAGGTTAATGTTCCCACTACAGATGTCTTCTGTCCATGTTAATTATTGCTAAGAATTTATAAAATATATATATAGGATAGGATATAGGATATAGAATAGGGCTATGTAATTGTGCAAATTAGTTTTACCACTAAACCTGCAAATATAGAAGTCGTCAAACTCGCCTTAAAAGTGATATCTCAGAAATCCAACATAGTGGGCCTGATTTATTAAGGATCTTAAATGAAGAGGTATCTTATTTCAGTCTCCTGGACAAAACCATGTTACAATGCAAGGGGTGCAAACTAGTTTTCTGTTTTGCACATAAGTTAAATACTGACTGTTTTTTCATGTAGGCCCAGTAATCTCTAAATAAATTTGCTAAACTGCATTCCTAATTGTAGTTAGAATAAGATGAATCAATATAATAGATATTTCTTTAGAAAAAATGGTCGCATCTCTAATAATACTAATAATTTTATGTACTAATAATATATCATTAATGAGACATGAGAGAACATATCTGCAGTAGATGCATTGATATTAAAAAAAATTGGGAATTGGATACATATAACCCATTTATCCTTTATTCATACTCTTTGTATTCAAGTACAGTGCATCTTATCAATAGAACATCTTGTCAGGTTGAGACAAATGACCTAATAAGGAACAGGATATGACAAAAAGTAATGATGAAAATCTAGTAAGATACAATTTAAGGCCTCATTCTTCAGCCTAAATCAGGGTACTTGTTTGCATTATCATTATTTACTAGATGTAATTATAGATGTGTATGGATCCTTAAATTAACTATAAATTCTGAACAAACACTCTTCAGTCATTGACACATTCTTGCATCTTGCTGTCCTACAACCAGCAATATATCGTGCATCCCCTGGGTAGCCTATGTACCATACCGATCTGTATTGCATGCCCGTCAAAGAATATTTATTCATGATAACTTAATGCAAGATTACTTCACACCGCACAAGCCAAAATGAGAGTTAAAGTAAGATACAGCTGTACAAAAATGTTATGCCACTTATGATGCTATTATTGCTTTAATTTCAGGTATTTGTTACTATACTGTAAGAAGTTGACTTACTTTTGATCTTGTTGTTATCAAGATGGAGACGCTCCAGGTGACCGTTAACAGTGGGCACAGCTGTGAGTTCATTGTGTGACAATTGCAAGTCTAACATAGAAGTTATGTTAAATACATTTTTTGGTATGCCCGTATCTGCCAGTTTGTTGTAGTTTAGCCTAAGAAAAGAGATTTTTGGTACTTTATTAAAGTAGTCATTAGGGATTGACTCAATGTTATTGTTGTCTAAATACAACTGTACAGTGTTAGATGGAAGGCCTGATGGCATTTTCTTTAGTGAATTCTTTGCTACATTGAGTTGCACCAGACTCTTGAGTCCAGTTAAGGCATCAGCTTGAAAGGAACCATCTGTAAGCTTGTTATGGTGCAAGTCCAGTAAAGTAAGGTTTTCTAAATTGCTAAAAACACCTTCAGGAATCTTTGAGATTTTATTCCTTGCCAAACGAAGTTGCTCCAGGCTGCTTGGGAATGGTGCAGGCACTCCTTCTAAGTCATTGTCCTCTAAAAATAGGTAAAGTAAGTTTTTCATATTTTTAAATATATTCTTTTCAATATTTTTGTTGGTGATCTTATTTCTGTTTAAATTAATCCACCTTAGGTCAGTAGCATTTGCAAATGATTTTTCATTAAGTGCTTCAATGACATTATTATGAAGGTATAGGTACCAAATTCTTGATGGGATGGGTGGCACTTCCTTTAGACCTTTGTTTTCACAATATAAAGCACGTGGAAAATTGGGAGGACAAGAGCACTCTTTTGGACAGTAATTGGCCTGTAAATGGTAAGGTTCCAGATCAAAATAATCATAAGCTTGAGTCTCCGCAAAATTAAAGATGAAAATGGCCAAACAAAATATGAAAGTTCTGCAAATTGCATAAGTATCCATTGTCGACCTTAAAGAATGATAATAAGTAATGTTACTTAACTTGAGAGTGACAAAAAGTTTCCAGCTCTAATGAAATTTGCAGCTATAATATCAGATTTCCTGAAGTCATATTCTGTACTGGTATTGCATGTAGGCCTTACTATGTTTCTGTCACATGGCATAGTGAAATGTCTATAGTATATCTGTACACATTATATTCCCTACAGAGGACCAGATGTTTTTTAGTCTTCTACATTTACAAAGTACTGCTTGAGTGAACAAGCTACATCATCTAATTTTTACTTTTCCATTATCCCAAAACACTAATAAAACAAAGCTCTTTTTATTGTAGATTTCCATGAACTAGTGTGATGTATGGGCAGTGAAATTAGTCTAATGGGAACATAAACAACACAGATTGAGTTGTTCAAATCAGGTAAGATTTTAAAAATGTATTCACATGTTATGACTTTCAATCCCCCAGTATAAAAAAGAAAAATCATCTGGATAAAATTTTCTATGAATATGTTGTGCTCTTGCATAAAGGATCAAAGGCCATTTAAACAGCTGTTCCTTTTGTATGACTCTAAAACCAGGAGAAGTCTATGAGAGTCCTTGCCCTCAAGCAACTTGAATACCCTTAGATAAACAATAATGTTTAATCATCTCTAAGAACATGTTGTTTCAATTGAATTAACATTGTTAGCAAAGAAAGCTATTCACTATGTATAATATTTCCTAATAGCTATTTCTAATTTAAAATATTTTACATTTTGTAAGAAAACACTTATAATCAACATATTCTTTATCATGCCATTGAAATAATAAATACTGTGTATATTTTGGAAGAAATGACCTTAACTGAAAATTTTACACAAGGTTTTACCTAAATAAATAAGAGCAGAAAGTTAGCTTATGTAGCCAATGTCTTTGGTTCTCAAACTGAATAGGGTCTATTCCAATAAATTATGTCAAGTTCAATGCCTCATTAATAGAATTTTACTTTGTCTGTTGTTGCATAAGTTATGAATAACTATTAAAGATTATGCTATGTGGATTACACAAAAGCTGTACAATATGTCAGGTGGATGACAGTTCTACATATCATTTTACAACACAGACCTGGACTCTCTCCAAAAAACATTAAATGCATTAATGAATGCTTGAACAAAAATAATCAACAGTTAGCATGCTTACTACATCTGGATGTTACTTCAAAATTTCATCCCAAATAGTAATAGTTTCAAAAGTTTTAGAATATTTACCTTATATTTGTGGAATATAGAAGTTTTTCCTCAAGCTATCTGATGCCTGTTAGATTTCACCTTAAAGTGGAAACTCCTGGCTCTTAGCAGAATGTTTTGATCCTGCCCTTTGAGGTTTAACTGCCTATTACATCAACTGTATTCTCCTTAGACTCAGAGTCACAAGCTGATTCTTATGTTACTTGTATAATATACTGTACAGTAATCATAACCATTTTCCATAATGCCCAGTTTGCTGATGTTTTAGATTTAAACTTACCTCTGATGTCCTGACTGCTCGGTTGAACTCTGGTCAGACTATGACTGAAGGAAAATGCCTAGGTTTATGAATGTTGCCTGCCTAATATATATGCACCAGTGACTACAACAGTTAACCCATAAAGCTTCTTAAGATACTTCAGCACATCTCAAATAAGTTGCTGGAGGGCATCGTGTGCTAATCTGCCTTCTCATTTCAGAAAATGCCACAAACAATATTAAGCATTGTCAATGTTTTATGTGAAGTGCATATATTTGTTGCTGAGCATCATTTGTAAGGTAACGTGCAGTTAGCCTGAAATGTTATCTTAGGACATTATCTAGTCCTACTAATCTAGCTGTTATGTACTGCAAAAAGAAAAGCAGTAATATCTAAAATAAACTATAGTATTGAATAGGAGACAATGCTGATGTTACTAAAATACGAACAGATTAAAAAGTCTGTGTAGCTTATAAACATTTTCTCCTGACCATTTTATCTTGATGTGACCACAGCAATGTGTGATAAGTGGTCTGTGCCTTATGTTCATGTAGTATATGGAAAGTCATAATACATATAGAGACTCAGGGTGGCCAATAGGAATTTCGGGTCCCAGTACAGCAACTTCTTGGGGTCCCTCCTATAGCCACTGAGATGGGCATGTCCACACCTGTATAGTGGCTCCTCCTACTACACAGGCAGGCTAAACCCCCAGACAGGCTTGGGCCCAGGTACTTTGTACATGAAATGCCCCCTCTCTGCACCCCTGTAGAGACTTTGGGGTATAGTTACTTAGAAAGTGCAATTGGGCAGTAACACATAGCAGCTACACAGAAATTAGCTTTTATTGATGTAATGGATTTTAGAACAGAACAAACATCAACAATTTTTACAATTAAAAAATGGTGACAAATTACACAGTCACATCACCATAAATCACCAGCAATTTTTTGCTTCCATTCTGCACTATTTACTATCAAGTGTTTTGCAGGGTGAAAATGCAATCCGTCAGTGATAATGTGCCTCAATTTATATTCCCCAAAATGGATTTTTCACGCAAAAACGCAAATTTTTCAAAGATTCCTTTATCTGATTGGCTGGCTTCTATTGGAACTGAAAAAAGCGATGTGATTTTTAGCACTATAAAAGCCAGGTAACTTTATTATTAACTTTGAAAGGCGTCTGAGAAGGTATAGGGATTGAGAAAGGAGAGGAGAGTATTAGGCAGTGTCTAGCAGTAAGTTAACTAATAATGTACTGACAGGTGTCATGTGATTTGTTCCTTATGTGTTTTTTTTGTATCCTTCCTGTATTCTGTGATTTTGGGTCAAAATGATGTCTGTGTTACTTGTGTGTGAGTGTGTTGGGAGCAGGGGCGGATCCAGACTTTTGCTATACCCCGGGCGATTTTAGGGGGGGGGGGGGATTTAGGCCCGTCCCCTTTCTAATTTCTAAGGCTGCCGGCGGCTGCACAGTATGTGCAGGTCCGCTCGGTAGTGACAGTGTGCTGCCCCGCTGCTCTGATTGTGTTTAAAACACAATCAGAGCAGCCGGGCAGCACACTGTCACTGCTGAACGGACCTGCACAGTGTGCAGCCGCCGGCAGCAAGCCCCTGCTAGGGGGGGCGATCGCCCCGATCGCTTCCCCCCCCCCCTGGATCCGCCACTGGTTGGGAGTGTGCTGTGAGTCTCATTGCTGTTGGACTAGCGTGTATTTTTTTCTCTCTGTTTTGTGCGTCATAATAATTGGAAGCTGTGGTCAAAAGCAAAAGAAGAGGGGGTGAGGGGGTGGACAGTGAGGGGTAGGAAAATACCCAGTTAGGGCGGGTGGCTGAAGAGTCACAATAATTTGGAGAAAAAACAGGGACAGGTGATTGTAGACAGGCTAAGACAAGGAGGAATGTGAAGTTTTTACATGATGAGAATTGTGCCCTCGTCTCAACTATTCTGCTAAGACCCTGCTAGTAGCAAATTTTGGGGAGGCTGTTAGTACAGGGTCGTTTTGCTCTGTCTCCTTGTTTTCCTAGGTTACCCGAATTCCCGGCGGTCTAGGAGAAAATGAGAAGTGGGGCAGGACGCCTATGTCCATTTTGCGCTGCTGCGCATGCCCAGACCTTGATAACTTGAAGTTCATCTTTTTCGCACTATTTTTCCACCAGAGCTTGAGAGAGACAGATGCACCGTCTAGAGCTACGTACCATTGCTCATATAAAGCCTCAAAGTGATTGTACTGTGAACCGGAGGGTCTCCCCATATTATCTATTTATATTGGAGAGGAGTCTGACAACCACATAACAAGTTTCTGCACAGACGTGCAGTATATATATAAAGTACTTGCATCCATATGCATAACTGTATAAGAGTGTACCACCATATACAACTACTGCATACAGGGACCTGTACTGCATAAAGTGTATATTGCCTGCTGTACTACAAGTAACTGTGAGTACTTGCATTCTACTGTTGTTATCATCTTTAAATAAACAGCAATCTGTTTAACTTACTAAAGTGTTGTGGCTTAACATCCACATTAACACCGCCTAACACCTTTAGTAACATCAAAAGGTATGACCAACAGAGGCATGGTGCAAGGACCCCAATAGCCCACCAATGCCGACTATGAGCAAGCATTTGAGATGCAGTAAATGCAGGGGGGGCCTTTAAAAGGAACTTTGGTGCACCGCAGGAAATAATTTTTGGACATCAAAAGGCCAATCTGTGATGAGATGGAGGTGTCAAGACATTGAAACCAGGGAATTAGCCTGCTGGACACTACTTCACATTCAAAACTGTGTTATCATTGCTTGTATTCTATTGTATTGCATGTATTTGATTATAGTGTGTTAACCATGTCTGCATGTACTTAAAAGATGCCAGGTGGGTCCATGGCCTTATCATTAACCTTATAATTAGTGTTTTGTAATGCAATAATTGTACAGAGATATTGGCATTTTGTAAAAGAAAATCTACACACAGTGGATTAGCTTTTGGTTTTAGGCAGCAGGGAAAGCGTTATCTTGATTAAGCACATTCCAATGGTGGGAGCATTTGTAAAGCTGGGTACACACTACACTGTTTTCATCCAATAATCGGCTCAAACAGCCGATATACGACCGCTCGTTCAAAAGTCGGTTCAGTGTGTGCAGTGACACGATGGTCAAAAGTCTGCCCAAATGGACGATTATCGCCTCATTTGGTTGGTCATACCGTTTAATGTTTTCGGTCCAATCTCTTTTCCGCTGTGTAGTGTGTATAAACTTCCGACCGATCCACAACAGTGAGTACGAAATTACAGTCATTGCTCACGACAACATGGCTGTAAAAAGTCGCTAAAGGGACGTCCGCTCTTCCCTTTATCGTCCTAAACAAGGCTAGTGTGTATGCAGTCCAAGGACCGAGCGATCGGACCATCGATCGCATGTAAAATCGCTCGGCATAAAAAGTTGGTCTAAATTTCTGTAGTGTGTACCCAGCTTTAGTGAGCCGAGTAGTAGGGGATAACTAGGAGCGATATTCATATCCAGAATCTCTTAAAAGTACACAGCAGACATCTTTAATGTAATTAACACATATTGCAGTTAGCACACATGCATAGGAAACAAGGTACATGTACAAAGTAGTTATTCCTACACATCGAATACACATTACTCTGGCATTTTCCTTATTTTAAGGGCTGTCTGGCGGAGGATAAAGGCATCATGGCATGACCCAGTTTAGCAGGCCACAAATCATTATAGGCATGTTAGCATCATAGTCCACATTCACGAAGTGATAGTGATGGCAGTTGGTGTATACCTCTGCCTTGTGTTGAGGTGGTCTCAGACCAATATGTGCGCAATCCATTGCTCTCAAAACATTAGGCAATCCTAAAATCCAATCGAATGCTACCTTTAGCTAAGGCCACTGTGGCCACTCGCTGAGGCATCAGATATACTGTATGTTTTTGACAATTTATTTAGCACACTTTACACAGTGCCTTGAAAATAGCGTCTGTGTAATGTCTAACACTTTTGAGCTCACAGAATAAAATTAACCTGTTGTCATAATGTATAAAGCACATAATAATCTGTGCATCCCAGACACTATATTGGCGAATTTATAATAAAGGCTCCAAATCACCTCTCACCTGCTCATAAAGTTGCAAGTTTGTACTGGTGAGCTGAAACATTTATACAACCTCCTGATCTGAGTGAGAGTCCAGGGCTATGGCTCCTCTACAGTTCTTGGTGCTGGTGCTTCTCCTCCTTCTCACCATCAAATTGCATATGACAAATTGCATGAGTAGCCCATCTAACAAATTGCCTAAAGCTGCCATACTGTAATACCCACAGTTGTTTGGGTGACTTTTTTTTATATGCATCATAGGTCATAAAAGGCCAATGACTTGCAATTTGAGCAGTCTTGTCTGTTACAACTAGTTCTTTTTTTGGCACTTTTTACAGCAGTTTGTGAAGCCACAGCTTCATAACTCTCTAGATTTGTATTCTCAACAAGTATAAACTGGGACGGCAATGTATAATGTCACACTTTGTCAAATAGTGATTTGGTAGTGGATTTCCAGCGATTTTGCACTTATTAAATTATGCCGCTTTTAAATTGTTTGGTTGCTATCAATTACTGCACATTTTCGCTTTGTTAATAAATAGCATTGAAAAGTGGAATTTACTTAAAAAGTGCAACGATATTTGGCCATTAGTTTTATTTTATGTAAATGATTAAATCTTTTTTGTAAAAAAAATTTATTATGTAAAGATGTTCAGTTGTATTTGGTTCTTTATAGAATGTGTTGTTCAGTAAAGCATTTAAAAATGCCAACATCAAAGATAATTTTGTTCTGTATTCCATGGTGTACCTAGGAATCAGTGGACCAAGCCTCTGTGGTGGATCTTTGCACCATGATTTACAGACTCCAGCTTCATCTTCCCATATCATCCAGATCAGGTATAATAAAGTGATGGATTTTCAGTGAGCACTTAAAGATTTAAAGGCTGTGGTAGAGTCTGACCAGGCATGGTGTGGAATTCCATAAGTGTTTAGTGGCACAGCAGAAGTCTTGTAGATGTTAGTGAAATGTGGTTACCAGAAATCAGGTGAAGCAAATGTTAGAGGTAGTTTTGTAGTCTTTACATGTATGATATCCAGCAGCTAAAAGAATTGTAAACATCCACCAGTCATTAATCACAACATGAACATTTACAATCATCTTATACATGAGGAGTTTGCACCATTCGATTCAACTTCATATTCAATGAATAACAGATCACTAAATCACGTTTTTGAAAAGCTTCTTTTGTGTTTGGGATGTCACAGATACTACATCTGGAGAGAAACTCTACAAAATTCTAAGAATTACTTGTAAAACAGAAAACATTTTTCCAAATGGTCCTACAGTCTGAAAAATCAAAATACTTAGTTTTTCAGTATGTAAATATGCTGTTTATGTGTACATATTGTTTGTACAGAGACCTACATTACTTTGGTTTACTTCATTTTTAATATTGCTGAACGTTTTATATAAAATGTATTAATATTGAGACTGCAGTTATAACCACATAAGACATGTCAATTGTAAGTAATACTCATGTAATCATGTGTTCCAATAATGTAGCATACCGATGATAAATTTGACTCACTGATTCACTCCCAGCTACCTTCTTGCTATCTGCACTTCTGATCACTCTAGATGCAAAATCTAACATCAAATGGAGAGTATTAATTAGTCGGTATCATTAATGGAAATTGCTGCTAATACTTCATCATCATCATTTATTTATATAGCGCCACTAATTCCACAGCGCTGTACAGAGAACTCACTTACATCAGTCCCTGCCCCAATAGAACTTACAGTCTAAATTCCCTACACACACACACACACACACACTCACACACAGACACACTAGGGTCAATTTGATAGCAGATAATTTACCTACTACTATATTTTTGGATTATGGGGAGAAATCGGAGTACCCGGAGGAAACCCAAGCAAACATGGGGAGAAAATACAAATTCCACACAGATAAGGCCATGGTCGGGAATTGAACAATTGAACTCTTGACGCCAGTGCTGTGAAGCAGAAGTGCTAACCACTAAGCCACCTATACTTATATTACTTTGGCAGAAATTGTGTACAAGGTATTGGAATAGGCACCTGGACATGGGGGGCGGCTCATGCATAGACTTCCGTTGGTGAGGGGGGGAGGTGTGTGCTGGAAATGCATCGTCCCTGTTTTGTTTTCGCAAATTAAAACTTTTTGCTGTAACAAAAAACTGGTGGACTGGTATTTCTTGGTGTATGAAGGTGTTTTTGAAGTCTAGGTGTGTGCTGTGATTGATGTGCGCCTGGAGAAGCTATGTGTCCATGGCCAATTCTGCATCTATCACATGGTATGTTTTCTAGTATTTTGTTTATGTAGTATTATCACGTACCCATACTGTAAATTGCATTGGATATTACAATCCATCCTGTAGTTTAAAGCCTTGTGTACTTAACCTCTGCTTTTATAGGGTCACCAAACTCCTTGATGATTCTAATATCCATAATAATTCATAATATTATGTACATTATTTATTTATAAATTGTACATGCTATATTTTTTATTCTAAGAACAATTGTAGCACTAAACACCTTAGACCTGATTCATTAAGGATCTTAACTTAAGAAATTTCTTATTTAAGTCTCCTGGACAAAACCATGTTACAATGCAAGGGGTGCAAATAAGTTTTCTGTTTTGCACATAAGTTAAATAATGTCTGTTTTTTCATGTAGCACACAAACATCAACTTTAAATTTCAGTGTACAAATAAGCTATCAAATATTTGTGTGCTACATGAAAAAACAGTCAGTATTTAACTTATGTGCAAAACAGAATACTAATTTGCACCCCTTGCATTGTAACATGGTTTTGTCCAGGATACTGAAATAACAAGTTTCTTAAGTTAAGATCATTAATGAATCAGACCCCTATTTTCTATCCGTCTCCATTAATAAGTAACAGCAAGAAAGCTGTTTCAGGCTAGTGTACGCAAAATTGTAAACCATTAGCATACAGCAATTTTTAGTAAGTTTTTAAACCACTAGTCACACAGGGCTTCCAAACACATTTCTGCTATGAAATTTTTACATTGGTATCAATGTATATTTCAAATGACTGAAGTTTATTATTTCTTTTTGAGACATTACACAATATTTGTCTACCAGTGGAGGAAAATATAGGTCATCTTTGGCATCTCACGGAAAGCCATTAGTAAAAAGTCCACAACATTATAAACAAGACATCAATGATATAATATAA
Source organism: Mixophyes fleayi (assembly GCF_038048845.1). NCBI lineage: Eukaryota > Metazoa > Chordata > Amphibia > Anura > Limnodynastidae > Mixophyes > Mixophyes fleayi. The sequence continues at coordinate 226,449,621 of NC_134405.1, forward strand.
TGGAAACTAAATTATTAAGAAAAGACAAAGCATATTTGGAAGTAGCTTAATACTGTGTTTGGTCTGCACTGCAAAGTATGTTTACAACATTATAAATAATATACCATTATTTTCTAGATGAATTTGCATTGATATGTTTAGTAGGTCACCAATCACTGTAATTTCATTTTAGATTCTATATATTTATTTATTTATTTTTACGATTTTAGTCATAGAGCTGAAACAAGTTCTGTAAAATCGTGAGAATAACTTGTAAAGCACAAAGAATTTTTACTAAAACTGACATAAAATTCACAGAGCTGAGGTGCTCACTATGAACTTACCAGATGTTAAAGAAAGCAGAACCTGACTTTTTGACTATACGGGCATAAATGTGTCAGAAATGGGTACAAATGATAAAAATGGAAGCTTTTTTTCACAAAAACTAATTTACAAGATAGGGCAAATTTTATATAATAATATTTATCAAATTGCATAATTCCTAATTATGTCACATGTGATCCGGAAAACCTGCACTGTTAGGGAGCCCTGAGGACTGAGTTTGGGAAACCCTGATCTAGGGTATGCCATTATTTTATTCTTAAAAAAATGTCTGCGCTGCCTGAGATATTACATTTTCTGTACTATTCCTGTACAAAGTATAAATAAATAAATCTTTTTCTTAAACCACAAAAATGTGTATATTATGCTTAAATGAATAATTTCCTAAACCAGGGCCCTCTTACCTCTCTGTCTGTATATTTTACCCAGTATTGTTTTTTTACTGTTTGTTCCCATTAGTAAAGCGCTACGGAATTTCCTGGCACTGTATAAATAAATGTTGATGATGATTCCAATCACAACATGTTTTAGTAAATAGGAAAAACTATTTTATATACTCTGTGTCATACATATCTTCCATATCTACTCTTATTTTCTACACACTTCCCGCACACTGTCTGATTACATCTTGTTATGCTACTTGTTCCTGCAGCAAGAGGTGCATAAAAGTCATAATTTCCAATGATCTTTCCACTGCCTTTCCTTCTTTACACAACAGCTATCAATATCAGTTCATTGACCATGAACCACTAACATCAATAGTACTAAAGGTTCTTAGCCTTTAGCCCCATTCCATATTTCTAACTTCTGGAAAGAAAAAATATATTTGAATGCCCCCTCTGTCATGAGCCACTGCATACCCTATGTGATACATGGTGATGGAGGAGGCTTGTTCAAGAGATAGAGTGGTGGAACATGAGTGGAGAGAGAATTTGGGTCTCAGGGCTTTTAGGAGTTCCACAGGCACTCAGTTGACTGATGGATGTGGAAAATGAGGTGAGAGGTTTTGAGGGAACAAACTCTAGAGGGAGTTCAGCCATTGATGCTGCTGCCAAGATATGCAATTGAGCCAAGCATGGAAACATGAGTGCTACATCAGACAGGCAACTGGAGACCATTTGAGAAAGGAGGCTGCAGTGGAGCTGAGTGGGGAGGGAGTGAAAGTACCCCCTAAAAAGAGTCAGACACTGAGTTAATAGGTACCCTTTAACCAGTGAGATGAACAGGTGATTGCTACTACTGTGAATTGTAATGAGACAGCTAGTAGTGAAAGTAACAAGTTTAACTACATATTAGAAGCTACCTTGCTGCAACTTAGTATTCGGTGCTGGAGAGAAGGAAGATGAAAACCTGTATTTTAATTACATGTTCCTGTTGATTGTTCAATTATGAGATGGTACTCATTCATTTTAACATTGTTAGCTTTGCACCACTACCATTGCTGTATCTGCACTTCACATACTTTACTGCTATTAAACCTGCATGTACATAGACACCCGTTTGCTGTTCACCAACAGGACCATGAGGGGAGAGAGACCAAGCAATAGCCTGTAGCTGTAGAGGAGAAATTCACCACCACCAACCAGGCAAACTGTCTACAAGGTATACACACATATCAACACACACACTTTGTTATGGCCACATATATATCAAATAAACGCATGTTAAATTCCCTTATAAACTATAATTAACTATAAGTCGCAGGCTAGAAATAAATTTGTTATCACTGCATGAAAATAAGAAATGGCAGAACTATGGTTAATAACATTTTTTCTATTCATATTAATCACTATTTGACTCAAGTAAAATACACATATATGTAATGACCCCTTATATGTATGTTCCTGAGTGATGCCCCTGTTCAGGTTCAACTATTCTTTGCATTGAGAGGGTGCTTTCGGGCCCTTCCAGCAGACATTGAGATGTGAGATAGTGCTAGCTGTTGAGTATTGAGTGTGAGTCAATATGAGTTCTGAAAGACAGACTCTAAGGGGGTGATTCAATTTGAAGAACAATCCGATACACATAGAATTGCGGTTAAGGCTGAAATCTTTCCCACAGAGTTGGCAGTAAAATGAGTTGAGGTTCCTTAGCATATTAGGTGGCTATGTGCGCATCTGGATATTAAGGCGATGTCCAGTGGCACAATGGTCTGAATTGAATCTCCCCACAAGATTTGCCCATGGTGAGATGTGTACTCGAGTGCCATAAAGAGAGAGAGTTCCGAATGGGAGGTCCTGAGTTTCATTGAAAGGCAAAAAGGAGTAAGTGACAATTCAGTAAGTCACAGTTAAAATGCAAGAGGTGCAGTCAGTCTGACTTGTCACAGAGATGTTAGGAGCACAGGACTCCATTCGGAGAGGCACCCTGATTGGTGTGTGTAGAGACCCTTAACTTTCTTCTTACAAAACCTACACGTGCAGTAGCACCTGTCCATGTAGTTACCTGCTGGGTAGTAAGAGATAGGTGCGAAGGACTATGCACAACCACCACCTCACAGATGGACTGATGACTACAGATATTTATTCCAATATGTTAGCAAAAACCCATATCTTCTGCCCCACTCCACACACAGAAAAATGGATAAAATCAGTGTTAAAATAAATTAATCCTGTATAATTGACTAATGTTGTTATTTTAATTGATGCATTATATAATACATAGTAGTTATCATTTATTTCTTTATCTATTTCAGATATTTGGAGCACGCTTTCCATAATTACATTTTTATTTCTTGCTGGGTAAAATGACCATCTACAAACTAAGAAAAGAGATTTGCATTAAAATCACTGTAAAATTGTGCTATTTTGACCTTAGCTGCATTATTTATGGTGTGAACTTCCATAACTCAATTTCTTACAGATATCTTGTACATTTGCATTGTCTTGTTAATTATTTGTCTGCTTTTACATTTTTGGTAATTTTCTTCTTGGATTCATTGTCGTCTGTGTTGTTGTGTGTGGGTGTCGCTCATGAAAAGCCTGATTTTTTTTCTTCATTGGGTTGAGAAAGCATCTTTGCCGACTGCACAAGAGTGAAAGCAGGAAGAACATTAGTTTGCCAAAGAACCCACAATGTCTGCCCAAGCTCCCTCTAATCCTAACCTGGCTACTGCTATACGGGATGATCTGGACCAAGTACACAAAGTGATGAACATCCCATCACTAAACACAAAGAGTAAATTGTACAAGAGTTCATGTTCATTAAGCATGGTATAATAATTTTACAAATATGTTGTTAACCATTATTTTTATGTGTAATTTTGTATATTGTAGACTGCATACCTGTATGCTCAGTAGGGGTGAATTTTGCAATTACACTACACATATCCGGTTTAGGGTGCCAGAGGTGCATTTGTACTGTCTTGTTAATTAATTGTGTGTTCATACATTAATTGGTCACTGTCTTTCTGGATTCATTGTTTTCTGTGTTGTTTGTGTGTGAGTGTTAGTGTTATCAGTCTTTACATTTCTGTGTTTTGTGTGTTATATAGTGATGGCTAGTGAGAGGAGAAAGGATGAGGACAGGGTTAGTGGTGAGGTGGAAGAGATTCCCTTAGGGCAGGAGGTAGGAGAAGAGGGTGGAGAGGAGTCAGAGGCACAGGAGAGTAGACAGCTAGGCAAGAATAAATCTGGCAGAAAAGACAGATTTAGTCATAAAGAGAACTGTGCACTCGTTACCAGCATTACACTTCACAATAAATGTATTCTGGAAACCCAACTGCCAAAATATTTATCACCAGTAAATGTCAGCTGTGGGGAAGGGTGTGTGCAGCTGTTAATGCTGTTGGGACTTTATAAAGAAGAGTTGAGAACTACCACAAGCTAATCTCTGATACTAAGAGGAGGGTAAAGAAGATGGCAGAGGAGAAGGGAGCGGCAAGTGGCATAGATGGTGGGCCTACTTTGATAGCAAAGTTTTGTTTCTTATGAGGAAGATTTAAAACAGCTTCTTTCCCAGGAAATTATCAGAGTAGTAAACATTCACAATATGGACAGTTCTCTCTCCCAACAGCAATCTGGTAAGAAAAAGGGATTATGTACCCTTAAAACTATGCTGTCAAATTTTAATATACCTGTACTTGTTTGAAAATGTCATGTGCAGGCCTTTTATATTGCAGAAAATAAATATCTTATACATGCTTGAAAAATTAAGCAATTTTTTTTTCTCATGGTTAATTCCACAGCTTCCTTACAACATTAGCTGCCTCTACCATACACATCACGCTTATTATGACAAAGCAGAAGGGGAGTTTACCTAAAAAAAAAAAAACTTTCTGAGTAATAATGGTAATAGTGCACAGGCCGCATTGCTTTTTACATTAACGTGGCCAATTGAATTCCCCCCAGAGTATGTAATAAAAGTCTGTTGCCCTGGATCAAATAAAAGACACAAAGGCCACATAAAGATGATAATATTAAACTGATTGTTTCCAAGAGCTAATCGATTCCAAGCATGAGGGTTCCTGGATCTTCCTTCCTGGACTATTTCAAACAGACGTTATTCCATTCATTGGAGTTATTCTCTTCTACTTCATATCCCACTGCTGGGTGTGGGAGGATAATAACCAGGTGTGCCTGGCTCTGAGATCAACAACCAGACCTCTCTGGTGTGTGTCCTTTTCAGTGTGTGACGTTATGCTCTCAGCATACATAGTTTCCAGATAAAATGGCAAACTCATGTAAAATTCTATAGATCTTTAAATAATGTCCATGGTCACTAACTAAATAATGTCCATGGACTATTGTTATTTAACAGAGATATACACCACAGTTGAACCCTTGCTAATGAGGAATGCTCTAAAATAAGGGTACAAATCAATATGTAGCTTGTTTGTGTTACACATACTTGCCAACTCTCCCTGAATGTCAGGGAGACTCCCTGAAATAGGGGTGATCTCCCTCACTCCCTGAAGAGTCTGGCATTCTCCCTGATGCTGAGCCAGTACAAGACGTGGTTGGCTTCGCCATCTGTGGCATGATGACACAGTTCAGAAATTGTGTCCTATGTCCATGTATTGATGCCTATGGAGGTGGTCATTTTCAAGGAGACCAAGATTTAATCAAAGACTGACAGGTAAGAAAACATGACTTCAGTAATGGAGACAGAAATGTAAAAAAGACACTTCAGTCTCTAGAAATTCATTAGCTGCTTTTCTTTAACGCATAGTTGCCTACTCTGCCGCAATGTCTGGGAGACTCCCGCATTTCTGGGAGACCTCCCGGTAGAGCAAGGCAACCTCCCGGTTCTCGCCCCAGCAATAGATAAGTGGCGGGGGGGCTTAATGGCGCAAATATTGCATCATCTTAGCCCCCCTTCTACTGTAATTGGGCAAAATTGTGACAATCATTTAGGGCGGACCAAAATGATGCAATCTGTCAAGCCCCGCCCCCACACACCCACCTCCTCCGAGTTCTCCCTGAAGCCAACAAGAAAAAGTTGGCAAGTATGGTGTTACATTTACAATATTGTGTGTTAAATACACTATTTTTATTCCAAAAACTTACATGTAAAGAAGTTTTAAAGGAGTCTATATCTGACCTGCCTCTCGGTATTGTCCACATGATCAGATGGTAAGAGCTCCCATGATTCCTCACTGTTATTTGTATGTTCATATTTTAAGAGCCAAATGATGCAGCAGACAGCATGCCACCAAAGGCATTGGCCTAGAGAAGGACACCAACTGATCTAGCAAGGGGCCTGAAACTGGTCTTCGATAATCCATCTGTAAGTTCCATCACACCTCTAGTGGGTATAGCCTCATTATATCTGTGCTGTATATGAGTCTGTGAAAGCAAAAGAGATGTCATTAATCATGAGTGACGTCCATAATCTTAGTCAACTATGTTGACACACAAATGACATATTACATTTTTTATGTTAAAATAATAGATTTTAGGTATAAATAGAATTCAAACTTTAATCTGCTAAACTTAAATTAACAAACGTATAATATGAATATCAAACAGGTTTGGTGCAATTTTTAGTTTCTTCATAGGCCTGCATAGGTCAATACATGGTAATTTTTTCAATTTCGTCTGTCAGAATAACCTCTATTTTCTGGCGGTCATTCCAGTGATTTTCATACATCTCATCACTTGTATTCGTATAATGGCTAATAGTCGGGATGACAGCTTGTAATGTGGCACTTTTGAAAATGGCATTTTTCCAGTACTTTTCTGTCAGTTTAACATTTACAGCTGGGATAACAGAGGGCAGGAATTGATCCGAAGTAGCATAAATGCATACTTTGTTCTGTATTGAAGAAAAGTGTTGAGCTTAACCAGAGTCAACTTAACATGAAGGAGTTTAGGAATTATTAGCCAATCATGGGGGTCATTCCAATGGATTACTTTTTGGCCATAAGCTGGAGAGGTCTACAGTTGGAGGATCTAGAAATCTTTACTTTATTAGGCTCTCAGCTGAAATAAGAGAGGATTTAGCTATGTGACGTCTCTTTCTACAACACAGGGTTTGTGGACACCTCATCCTGCGAATAATGCAGAGCTTCAGTTGTTTACTGATGCTGCTGGATCTGCTGGTTTTGGGGCTTATTTGGGCAGTGATTGGTGAGCTGCTCTTTTGCCCCTTTCTTGGCAACAGGAGGCGCTCACAAAGAATCTTTTGCTTTTGGAATTGTTTTCTATTATTGTTGCAGTGGCGTTGTGAGGTCATCACCTGCGGGATAAGAGTATCAATTTTTGGTGTGATAATTTAGGGGTTGTGGATGCTATTAATTGCCAGAAGGCTACACCACCCTGCTTTAAGGCTGCTTAAGCATTTGGTTTATAAGTGTTTAATTTGCTGGGGTCTGCTAATGTTATTGCCGATGCCTCGTTGCAATTTGATTGGGTAAGGTTTCGTTCACTAGCACCAGATGCTAATGTTGTTGGGGTCCCTTGTCCCGATTTTATTTGGGAGATTATCAAGACGGTATAGAAAATCTTCTTGAGCATGTAGTAATCCCCGTCTACATTGAAGCAATATAAGGAGCTTTTGTTCGTTGAGTGAAGATAGAGGTAAGAACAGCGCATTCTGGCTTTTGTGTGGCAAGGTTTTACTTCAGGTAAGTCTAAAGCTTTTATGGTGGCAGCCCTTACAGGAATCTTTTTTTTTCTTCCAGCTGATGGGTTTTCGTGATGTCACTAAATCATTTTGAATCTGCGAAGCATTAAAAGGTTGGGCTAGGCTTTTACCGGTCGAGGATGATAAGAGGAAACCTATTGATAAGGGAATGTTAGCTCAATTGTTGGGTGTTATTTTGGAAGTTTCTTTGTTTCATTTAGGTTTCTCAATGGCCTTTTTGGAGCTTTTAGGGTCAGTGAATTAGTGGCATCCTTTAAGTTGTTCTTGTTTGATTCACAAAAATATAGCTTTCTGGGATGATAGCATAGCCTGTAAAATCCACAGGTCTAAGACTGAACCGCTCGATAAAGGGCGTTGGATTGCTTTACAGTGCAGTGAGGACTATACCATTTGCCTTGTGCGATTTGGCTTTGTTGTATCGGGATATGGGGCCAGCCTCTGGTGGCAATTGGCTTAGACAACATGATGGCTCTTCATTAGCAAGGTTTCAGTTTTCAGCATTTTTTAAGAATAGTGTAGTGAGGCTTGGTTTGAATGAACGTGGCAGAATTGGTGCGCCTACAGTAGTGTCTTCAGAAGGTTGTTCCATGCAGAATATCATGGCTTTGGGCAGATGGAAATCAAGGTGTTTCCAAAAAACATATTAGGCCATATGCATCGCTTTAAGTTTAGTTTCCACGCTCCCAGCGAGGCTAACCAATGACATGCGTCACTTGTCTAGTTCAAAAGAGACATGGAAGAATTTTCCTAATTTATTCCTCTAATGGAGGTCTGATTGGTGGCACTCCAAGGTTTTACGGTTTCTCCTCCATATGGGTCATCCTGCGTATGCGCTCCATTGGCTTATTAGGCTTTTGTTTATCTGGGTTTTTTTGGCTGTAGTCACACATCTACTCTACCTCCATGTTACAGGTCACGGTAGGACGTCAATATGGTCTGGCTAGTGGGCCATTCATTATATGTTGCACCCCGCTCGCAGCTCGAGCATATTTCCCCATGCTTATTTTATTTGTTGCTTTGGCTTTAGGGGGCACCATTGGGCTTTACTTTGATAGTGAGGTTAAATTCAGGTGTCCAGGGACTTTATTCATTCACTTGGGAGGAATCTATTTTGGTAAGCTGAAGGGGCTGGACCTCATTGCCTATATAAAATCAGAAATGGAGGTAATTAAATCCTGATGGCCCTCAGTCCAGTGATTTTGTCAGACATTGTTCCCAGAATGAATTGGAGAGGCTTTGAGAGGCGTTGATAGCCCTGCCCGCATTGACAATGTTCGCTCTAAAGTTAACAGAGTCGTGGAGAAGTTTGGTATGGGTTTAGTGGGTGAAGTGATTAATTACAGGGCCATTAAAGCCTGATTCACACAATTCTATAGGGCAGATGGGATGCTTTTGTCTGAAGTTGTTTTTTCTTATTTTGTGGAGCAGATTTTTAGTTTACTTGTTGGGCTTTGAGAGGTCCCTTTTAGTGGCGGGCTTAGGTTCATGGGGTGGGGGAACCTAGCTGTGGTGAAAAGCAGTCCAATTAGCGCACATTCAGGTAGAAGGCTGGGCACTTTCCCCTAACAGGGATGTTCAATTAGTTAGACTACCCATTGGGGGAGTTATGGGGTACCACTTGGCCAGGTGGGCCTCAGTTAATGAGCCAAAATGGGGTACAGTTGGGCTCCACCATCTAGAAGCAGGGCTGCCAAAAGGAATTTGGGGTCCTGGTACAGCAAATCCTCCATATATGAGAAGGGAAGGGCCAACGCGCAGCGGCAGTGTCGAAGGAGCCGTGGTCACAGTGTTGGAGGTGTGGTCAACATGGGGCGTGGCTGTGTCACTTTAAACATGACATATTGGGGGGGAACAGCCACGGACACACCTCTTTCGATTTTTTTAGTGTAATATCCACTGATTTTTTACTCTTGCGCAGCATAGAGATGTGAGCAAAAATGAGCAGATATTTTTACTGTACTATCAGTAAAAATGCACAGCCACAATGTTCTTGAATCTCCCCATTATGCATTAAAACATTGTTGCTCTCACCTACCTGCTACTGCAGTTTTCAGAACCTGGCATTGGATTCTTGTATGTATCCTGGAATGTTGGGATCTGTTTGGGAAATGTATAAGTATATGAAATAATGAAAACTGGGCAATAAGTGAACACAGAACATAACAGAGATCACACAGTATATAATACATACATTATAATAAAACATTACATTTATCACGCCACCCCCCCAGACACATCATGTCACCCCCCAGGCACATCATTAACCCCCCACAAAAACATTATTACCCCCCAAACACATCATTATGCTCCCCAAAGCACATCATTAACCCCCCCAGTCACATCACTAACCTTTCCCAGGCACATCATTAACCCCCCCAGGCACATCATTAACCCCCAGGCACATCATTAACCCCCCAAACACATCATTAATCTCTTCCAAACACAACATTAACCAACCCAAACACATCATTATACCCCAATGAACATTATTAACCCCCAAAACACATCTCTGACCCCCAAAACACATAATTTAACCCCCCAAAACACATAACCCCGCCAGTATACTTACTGAAGATGTGCTGGTCCTGCAGAGTGCAGATGTAAATCTTGTGAGACCAGCAAATCTTGCGATATTTAGAGCTCCTCGGACAGTGTGTGACATCACACAGTGTCAGGGGACTGAGAGTTACTGACAGAACAGCTCCCTCCCTCCCCATAAACCCAGAAGCAGGACCACCCCCCGCGCGCTGGTGTGCAAGTGCCTCACCCGCAAACAGTGAAAAAAAACCAGAAAAAAAAAACCCTTACCTGCCAGCGGAGGCCTGGGCCCCCAGCAGACTTGGGCCTCAGTAATCTGTACCCCCCCCCCCCCCCTCTCTGCACCCCTCTCTAGAAGTGCCCTAATATTTAGATCAAAGTTTATGGTTTATGGATATGGCTGAATGATGACTGGTCTTGCTTTTATTTTCCACCATTTCGGTTAAACTTAATTTTCAATAAAATTTGTGACCTTTCATTCACCAAACAAGTGTCTCAAGTCTTTATTTTATAGTGGTAAGGTAACTTTTGGTAAGTGAAATAATGTTAAAGGTAAAAGTTATTAACCACTAGGTGGCTAATTAACATCCTTTACAATAACTAAACACTGTTAAGATTGCCCATATTGCCCTATACACGGCACGCAACTAAGCTGTAAATCAGCATTAGTTGCATACGTATTAACATTAAGAGCTGTAAACATAAAAAGACAGAGCCATAAACATTGCAGGTCACATCCACCTATATAAAACCTATATAACGCACTCTAAAGAGCCATTAACCTAAGAGACTCCCACTTACTTTCCCCTCTCCTTTCTCTTTTTTCTCAGTCATAGAACTACAATTAGAGATGCTCACTGACCCCCGTGTTTTGTTTTTGGTTTTGGTTTTGGATCTGGATTACCATCGTGTTTTGGTTTTGGTTTTGCAAAACCGCCATTGCGTGTTTTGGTTTTGTTTTTGTTTTTGTTTGCTTTTGTTTTTCTATTTTGTTGCAAAATCAATTTTTTTGGGCATAAAGTAACCAAATTTAGTGCTCCACCTGTTTCTTGGATAAGTAAGGTAATTCTAAAGCTAAAGGAACAGTTTAATCCCTGTCAAGCCGTCCTTAATTCTGCACACAAACCTGATTGTCTTCCCCTCCATCTTGGCCTATTGGCAATGCAGCCATTGTCTTTGGGTGTATATTACACCCTACACTTCTAGTTAAAGATCTAAAGAAATTGACAAAGGCAGTTTGGTATCTGTCTGTATCAGCCCCCCCATCCACTTGGTAGTAAAATAGAAAAAAAGCAGCCTGCATAGACTGTAGAACTAGAAATTCAAATATACAAAGAAATGGACAAATGCAGTTTGGTTTCTGTCTGCATCAGCCCCCCCCCCCCCATCCACTTGGTAGTAAAATAGAAAAAAAGCAGCCTGCATAGACTGTAGAACTAGAAATTTGAATATACAAAGAAATGGACAAAGGCAGTTTGGTATCTGTCTGTATCAGATCCCCTCTCCACTGGGAGTAAAATAGAAAACTATTCAGCCGTTATATATAATCTAGAATATAAATAGAAATTGAGGAAGGCAATTTGGTATCTGTCTGCATCATAATCATCAACATCCTCATTAGCGCCCTCGTCCCCTACACAAATCTCCCCCTCATCCTCTTCTATTTCCAAAGTGGCATCCTCAATTTGTGTATCACCGGCTACACTCAGGCTGTTCAGGCACACATCAGCAGAACTGCTGAAAGGGTCCCTCTTTATGGGTACACTAACAGAATGCTCACGATTTGACATCCCACTGTTGGATGGACTCTCCACAGGGATTGGTGTCATTTCTGATTCAGAGCAAACATTATCCTCTAATGCCTTACTGTTATCTTGCAGCTCGGCTTTGACGCGTAACAGTAGTTGTGCACCACTTGTACGCTCGGTAACATTTTTTATCTGCCACTAATAGACAAAGGTGAAGGCCTCATTCTCTATGTGGACTGCTTTGAATCCATTCTGAGCCAAACGCACTTGTAGTGCTACAAATTGTTTTAGATACTGCTGACAGATAGTACTTTTGACAGCCAGAAATATTAATGCAAAAGAATGGTGGACACCCGAAAAGCACTTGGGAGTGCTACAAATTATTTTTTTAATCTGCTGACAGATACTACTTTTGGGCTGGCAGCCAGAAATATTAATGCAAAAGAATGGGAGACACCCCAAAAGCACTTTGGAGTGCTACAAATTATTTTTTTAATCTGCTGACAGATAGTACTTTTGACAGCCAGAAATATTAATGCAAAAGAATGGGGGACACCCCAAAAGCACTTTGGAGTGCTACAAATTATTTTTTTAATCTGCTGACAGATAGTACCTTTTACAGCCAGAAATATTAATGCAAAACAATGGGGGACACCCCAAAAGCACTTTGGAGTGCTACAAATAATTTTTTATATCTGCTGACAGATAGTACTTTTGACAGCCAGAAATATTAATGCAAAATAATGGGGGACACCCAGGGCCGTCTTTCCCATTGGGCACAATGGGCAGGTGCCCGGGGGCCCTGCAGCCCAGGGGGGCCCGTTGGAGGCAGCCAAAAAAAGAAAACCTGAAAAAAAAGAAGAAAATACTTACCTTGCAATCAGCTGGCGATCCGGCTCCCTCCATGGTCTCCTCCTCCGTCACGCTCGCAGTGTATGGCGGGCGTGATGTCATCAGGTGTATTGAAACACTAGTGCCAACATTTATTATAATCTATCTGAACATCGATGATATCATAAATTACTCTGTATTTTAATTTATGTTATCATAGATGTTCAGATAGATTATAATAACACTTGGGCAGCATGGTGGCACAGTGGTGAGCACTGTTGTCTCACAGACATGCTTTTAGGCTAATTGGCTACCGACAAAATTTACCCATATGTCATACTTGCCAACTCTTGGCATTAGCTTTCCGGGAGGTCCGAGGGGCAGGTGGGTGTGTAGGGGCGGGGTTCAGAGATTTGCATCATTGGCCATGCCCCCAAACTTTCATAGCCATTTGACCTATAACAGCAGGGGGCAGGACCACGATGACGCAAAAATTGCATCACTAAGCCCCGCCCTCTCATTTTACCTTACCAAGCTGTCGGGACCTGGGAAGTTGTCCTGCTCTCCCAAAAATGTGGGAGTCTCCCGGAGTAGGCAAGTATGCCATATGTGCATGTGCGTTTGTGTGATTGTGTGTATGTCAAGCAATGTGTGTGTGTGTGTGTGTGGGGGGGGGGGGTAAGGAATATAGATGTAAGCTGAACTTGGAGATTGATGTGAATTATTCAATATTTTCTGTGTTGCAGTGATGCATAGTATCTTCTTATATGTATCGTAATGGACGGGGTAGGAGAAGTTATACATGTTAGGGTATTTCTCCATCCCTTTTGACAACTTTTAAAAATCCATTTCTTTAACTCAATTTTTCTGCTTCTCTCTGTTGACTACTTCCTGTGTCAAAACAGGATGTTGACATCTTACTTAAGCCAAATGTGTATATAAATGCATATGCAAATGCTTCATTGGCACATATCATTGTGTTTACAATGTGCTCAGATTGAGGTGTAAAAATTCAAGTATGTTTTGCCTCTTTAGGTACAATAATTTTTATTTTCATATCAATTTACATGCACTTAATTTGCATTAAAAATAGATATTTAACACATTTTCTTTTTTCAAAAAGTGACTTGTTAAGCACTATGACGATCTTTATGAATCCTCTGATACAATTTTCAGAATTGAAACAAACAGTAAAATGACACATGCAAAAACAAGATATTTGTTTTTCTTTGAGCTGAGCCGATATTCATGACAATGCAGCCGATTAATTCACTTGTAACAAGTGATATCCCTTGAGGTAAATGTTCCTTCTATCACTGGCTCTTGGTGAACTGCTAAATTGTAATCTCTTGAATGTTGGTTCAGTCTGCAAAATGCCTGCATTCACAATTTCACTGAGTTTGCTGTCTGGTACACTTTAAAATAAATTGCATCACGCCTTAATAGGCGCACAATTGCACTGCTTGTTTTAAAGAAAGCCGTTTCATTACAATAAATCATAAACTTAAATGTGGAGCTTTCTACAACAAAAATTATTAAGGGTAAGGAATACAGAGTATTTTAAAAACGTGTCCATTGTAACCTCTTCCCACATAACCACAATCTAAAAATTCTTGCTGTGCTACTCATTCATGCAGCAGGATGTGTGTAGACCTCATGATACTGCAGTGTAGTTCTAATCATCCTTCCCCCACAACACAAGAATCCCACTGTTAGTTTAAATCCTTTAACTGGAAACTATTAACTGTGTTTTCTCATTACTGTGAGTTCCCAATAGGAGACATGGCTCTCCCCACAGCTCCCCAACATTATAGCATATATTAACAGGCTCTAACATTAGTTTAGGTGCCACTGACTTCAAAGCTTATGCTCAGGCATGTTAACCCTCATTTTTGCAGTACAAATACCATACAAAAATACACCCCTGATTTTACTGGTTTTTATTTTGCTTATATATAATAAAATACAAAGCTATTTATTAAAATCTGCTAAAATAAGAAAGCCCTGTCAGTCCTGACTACCACCCACTACGAAAGTATAAATTACATCAAATTACTAAGTAATAAAATATATTATCCCTGTGTAATGATACTTGGCGAAAGTGTGAAATTAGGTCTGGTTATGAATTGGTGAAACACAGACATCAAGAGGTCATTAACAGCAATACCTGAACTAGAAATATTCGAGACAATTTCAACAAAGCAAATAATGCTTATTAGTCGTTAAGCAGTTTCATTCATTATTCCTTATCTCAACTTTGATCTGGTGTTTTCCCTCCCTCATGTCATCTCCATGTTTGTTATCAGTATTATTAGCATTCCTGCACCATAAGCCATTGTCCGGGAATCACTTTTTATTCAGCTCTGTGTTGTTTAGTATACTTTATATTCTATTCATTTAGTATTATCCCCTTCTGATTGAAAGCTTGCCAAATGGTCGAACAGCAGAACAAGTACAACCAGATGGCATCCCTTACATTTTTTTTATCATCACTTGTCTCTGGACTTCAAAGAACAAATTACTTTTACAAGTCATTGACCTGTCTGTTGTAACTTTGTTACAGAAGTATAGTTTAAGGATAATATCTAGAGATAAACAAACTCTCCGTGATTTGGATGACCAGGACAATTAATTAATATATTATGAGGTTATGGAGGAGCGGAAAAGAGTCAATCTATTAACTTTTGAGGCAAATGTTAGCAAAAAAAAAAAATAGGTTGGTAGCTGAAGGTCAGGAGTAGGTCAGGTGAGGTTTTTTTCAAGTATAAGTTGATTACATGTTTGTAGGCCGAAGAAAAATTACCTATTGCAAGGGAAAGTGCTCTCTCAATCTCTATACCCCTTCATCTGTAGGCTATCTGATCTGTCTACATCTGCTGTGCTAATCTTTCTATGTTCTCTCTCTATCTCTCACTTTGTCTTTGTTGTGGTTATGTGCTGTCATTTGGACTCATTCACCTTGCAATGTGCTTCTGGTGGAAGAGAAAAAAAACTAACAAGATCCAATCTTGTATAGATTCTACCGCCTGTCCAGTACTAGCAACTGTATTCCACTGTCCAGGATTGCTAACAGAACAGGACCCTACTACGCTGGACAAACTCATATTTTAATTAGAGATGTTCACTGACCCCCATGTTTTGGTTTTGGCTTTGGTTTTGGATCTGGATTAAAAAAGTGTTTTGGTTTAGGTTTGCGCCTGTTTCTGTGTGAGCAATGGCACTGAGAAATGTCACTGGAGACTGGAGAGTGACAAGAACACTGCTACCGCTGTTTCTGTATGAGCAATGGCGCTGGATCTCCTGGGAAGGAGGTACTTATGGAATCCAAAACCCACAAGGTCCGACAACGCAACAAGGACGTTTTGCCTCGATTCAGATCCGAGGACGCGCAAAAGTAATAAGCCAGCTTGCGAGCCTACTCGGATCCCCTAAGTTTGGGTGGGCTCGGTTTTCAGAAAATCAAGCCTGAGCATTTCTAACTTTTATCCGCTCTTGTGAACAATGGTGCACGTGCAATTTTTTCTGAGACGTTTTGCCACTACACTATTATAAAACTCCCATTGTTGTCATCCTTATTTACCATACCTTCATCTACATCCTATAATATGAATCATGCCTTAAATGTTATTAAGTACTCTTCCATACATGTCTGTAAAAATTAGAGATGGGCGGGCTCGGTTCCCCGAGAACCGAACCCACCCAAACTTTGCCTATCCGAGTACTCTCCCGCCCGCTCGGATTCCAAATCGAGGCCGAACGTCATTGTGACATCGTCGGATCTCGGGGTTCGGTTCACGCGATACTTGAAAATTATAAATACCTGCCTCCACAGCAATCCATCGTCATTTGACAGAGGGAGAGAGCAGGGTGTAGTCATAGGCTGATTAGAGCAGGGACAAAGAATACAATTCGGATAACAATTCTGAGTACAATTCTGATTACAATTCTGATTACAATTCTGATAACAATTGATAGAGAAGAGAGGAGGATAGAGGAGTCTTTTTTTTCATTATTTGGCACTACAAGTGCTTAGGGGTGTCCCTCATTCTTTTGCATTAATATTTCTGGCTGTCAAAAGTCATATTTGTCAGCAATCTTAAAAATTATTTTTAGCACTCTCAAGTGCTTTTGGGGTGTCCCCCATTCTTTTGCATTAATATTTCTGGCTGTCAAAAGTCCTATCTGTCACCAGACTTAAAATATAATTTTTAGCACTCCCAAGTGCTTTTGGGGTGTCCCCCATTCTTTTGCATTAATATTTCTGGCTGTCAAAAGTCCTATCTGTCACCAGACTTAAAATATAATTTTTAGCACTCCCAAGTGCTTTTGGGGTGTCCCCCATTCTTTTGCATTAATATTTCTGGCTGTCAAAAGTACTATCTGTCAGCAGACTTAAAATATAATATTTAGCACTCCCAAGTGCTTTTGGGGTGTCCCCCATTCTTTTGCATTAATATTTCTGGCTGTCAAAAGTCCTGTTTGTCAGCAATCTTAAAAATAATTTTTAGCACTCTCAAGTGCTTTTGGGGTGTCCCCCATTCTTTTGCATTAATATTTCTGGCTGTCAAAAGTCATATTTGTCAGCAGTATCTAAGACAATTGGTAGCACTACAAGTGCTTTGGGCTCAGAATGGATTCAAAGCAGTCCACATATGAGCAGAATGAGCAACCAGGTTCTGTCACCAGTCCTGATGGTAGTATTCCCAGTACGTCATCTGGGCAAGGTGATGTCAAACTACACAGTGTTTTGAAATCAGTCAAAAAAACACACCCCAAAATTTTTTTTACTGTGTTGAAGTGAAAAAGAAGTGTAACTGAGGAAAAATTAAATGGCGATAAAAAAAAATTGCCAACATGCCATTCTACACACGCAGTGGCAAAGAGAGAATGAGGCCTTAAGCTTTCTCTATTAGTGGCAGATCCAAAAATGTTACCGAGCCTACAAGTGGTGCACAACTACTGTTACGCGTTAAAGCCGAGCTGCAAGATAACAGTAAGCCATTAGAGGATAATGTTTGCTCTGAATCACAAATGACACCAATCCCTGTGGAGAGTCCATGCAACAGTGGGATGTCTAATCGTGAGCATTCTGTTAGTGTACCCATAAAGAGTGACCCTTTCAGCAGTTCTGCTGATGTCTGCCTGAACAGCCCGAGTGTAGCCGGTAATACACAAATTGAGGATGCCACTATGGAAATAGAAGAGGATGAGAGGGAGATTTGTGTAGGCAACGAGGGCGCTAATGAGGATGTTGATGAGGATGAGGTTGTTTGTGTAAGTCCTGCACCAGTGGCAGCAGTTCTGGCACGTGACAAGAAAAAGGCCATTGTCATGCCAGGCCATAAAACTAAAAAATCCACTTCTTATGTGTGGAATTATTTCTACCCCAATCCAGACATCTATTGTATAGCCATTTGTAGTGTATGTAAAGCCACAGTCAGTCGAGGGAGGGACCTTAAAAATTACATGCACTCCATCATCAGCTAGGACACTCCGGTCACCGACATCAAAATACACCCACCACACCATCCTCATCAATATTCTCAGTAGCGCTTGGAGTTAGCCCTGCATCCAACTTATTAAGGCTGGATGACTCCTGCACTATTATTGATTCCTCTGAAGAAAGTGTTAGTTCCACTGCTGCTGCTGTTGCTGCTGCTGGCGGTGAATCGTCAGCCCAGAGGAAGGCCAAGAAAAAGAGCAGTCCTACATTTTAACAATTAACTGTGAAACAATCATTTGCTAGGGGAAGCAAATATGACAGCAGTCACCCAGTCAGCAAGTGAATCACAGACGCCATGGCTGCCATGTTAGTGTTAGTTCTGCGTCCAATATCCACAATAAACGCAGCTGGTTTTTCACAGTTAATTGATGTTTTGTGTCCGCGTTACAGAATACAGTATGTTGGCCTTGTCGATCAAGTACTTCATTCACTTCATAATGATCTTCCAGTTATTAAGATCTTGAACTCGGATCAGTACGTTTTGGCCACTGTGCTTGATCCAAGGTTTAAGACCTACATTGAGTCTTTGCTTCAAAATGAACGAGATGTGAACTTTTGCAAGGAGCTATTGCTCAGCAAGTTGGCCGCTGAACTGGGCGTCGGCTTGACGACGTGTCCTACTTCACTTTCTCAAGCTGCTGCTGCTCGTAAAAAATTTAATTTCCCAAAAAGAAGCAGGGAAGATGCAGGGGGCAGACCAGAACAATTTAACATCTGGGCTGGTTTGAAGGATTTTTCTAAAAAATGTGTCAACTTGCCCATAACTCCATCCAATACGAGTATAAACATGCAAAGGATGGTGGAGGATTATTTTCAAGAGGTAATTGATATGGAAATGTCAGACAGTCCCTTTCCTTACTGGGAGGAAAAGCAGGCCATTTGGAAACCCATGTACAAACTTGCTTTGCTATACCTAAGCTGCCCACCCTCCAGTGTGTACTCTGAACGAGTGTTCAACACAGCCGGGAACTTAGTCAGTGATCGCTGTAGAAGGTTACTTCCCAAAAATGTGGAGAAAATTATGTTTATAAAAATGAACTACATCTTCCACAAAGAAGGCCTTCACCATCAAAGACATCCAAGCACTGACTGTTCTCTAATGGCGGATTCAAGCGGCAATGAATTTGTGAGAGCATTTCTAGGTACTCAACGATGATGGTAATAATGATATGTGAAGGAGTTAAAAATCTTGGTATTTGCCTTAAA
Source organism: Mixophyes fleayi (assembly GCF_038048845.1). Lineage (NCBI taxonomy): Eukaryota > Metazoa > Chordata > Amphibia > Anura > Limnodynastidae > Mixophyes > Mixophyes fleayi. The sequence goes on from NC_134405.1 coordinate 226,468,854, forward strand.
AATACATTCAGTGTAATCACCAGCTCCAGCCTTGAACTATCTCAAAGACCCCGGATGGACCCCTAGGACAGGGGATAATGGATGATGAGAACATTGGGAGTACTGGCTCCAGTGAAAGTTGATAAAAACCCATAAAAGTGCCATGAAGAGAACTAACTAGCTTTGTCAGAAGATTTATATTTACTCAGGAAAATATCAATCATGTGTTTCTGTTCTATAACCAGATCAAACGCTTTTTCATGTATAAATGTATGCCAGAAATAAACGAGCACAGCTCAGTATCTATCTTGACATTGGCATGTCTGTGTCTTGATTACTGATCTCCTGGTTAACCAGCATCTTATCTCACTGATATCTGAAGGGACTTGATAAAGGAGAGGTAAAATTACGTGGGGGCTCGAATAGCCGGTTTCTCGGACAACCTATACAGATGACAAATAACGCTTGCAGCATCAGCTAGAATCACGGACAGCTGAATCCCGTACGGTGAGTAAATTCAGCTGTGATTTTTCCACTGATTTACTCTCTGGCCAGCATTCTTGTTGTGTGTCTAAAAGCTGTTCATCTGTATATGGTAAGAGAGATTTCCTGAACCCAGATATCTGTTTGAGAGCATAAAAACCGCTAACTATATGGTTGAATTTACTCATGATTGCATTTTAATAATTAATTTGGTTATTGCTCAGACTGTTCATGTGCTGTTATACTTAGAAAGCATTCTGCTGATAATCTTCCTACACTGGAAGCTGTAATTAATAGAACTGTTTTTGAATGTGTTGTGGATGCAAAGCAATATTATTGTATGTTAAAAGTGCATTTAAATAAGGATATATATTGCAGCAAAAAATAGGGTATTTTTGGTCTCAAGTGTTACTATATTGGCAAGTTAATCACATACCTTTTGAAGGGAAGCCTATCTGTCTGTACAGTATAAAGAAATTACCACCTGGGCTAAGTAATTAAATTGTAAAAGGATATTCTGGTGATTATGAAATAAGAAAGCAAAAATGGTTACAGCTGCAACAGAGATTTGCACAATTGTTATTATTGTTTGTTTTTTGATTATATTTTTTTGTATAGTATGCAAATATTTTTCAGCCAGAATAGAAGGAATTAAGGTTTTTGAATGGTGGTATTGAGGTATAATTCTCTGTAAAATACAGATAACTGCTTTAAGAGTGCATGCGGTAAAGCAACCCAACAGTACAGTATATTCAGAAATTGATCAATTCTGAATACTAGGGTGCACAGGGCTATTGAGGGTTGTTGGGTTTATAAAACCCAACAAAGGTACAGGAATACAGAGAAGTAAAGAAATTTCTAAAAAAAAAAAAATCAACAACAAATATTTAAAAACAAATATTTGACAGAGCAGGTTTCCCATTAGAGGGCACACTAGATCCAGAAAAGTGGAAAAGGTTTCAAAACACCAATAAAGCATGGATAAGCAACAAAGGACAAGCAGATGTGGTTAACATGTGGTATACAGTATCATTATAGATGAGAAAAAAGAAGAGAGGATGCACACATAGGTACAGGTCTATTAGACATGCCACCACCTTATGTGGATCCTACAGCTCCACTGCAGAAACCAGACAATAGACCAGATACACCACTAGTACCTCAACAGGCAGGTCACATAGTACAGTTAGCAAAACAAAAGGGGCATTCGCAATTAGAAACTCATTCAGTGACCTCAGTGGACGCAGGTAACACTCCATCAATCACGTTTCAAACCCCAAGTCAAATCCATTCTCAGTCTGCTAACAATGAAATAAATGATTATCCTGAGAGACAGTGTTTACAATGTGGAATATAATGCACCTCCTTGTACAGATAATTCTTGCAGGAGAAAGGAAAATGTTTCCAAGATACCAATGATGATAAGCCGGTTGAAGGATCACAATATCAGTCCATTAAAGAGAAACAACAAATCAGAGGGTGAGAAGGAGAATAACATCGGAAAAGCAGGTATTGCATTCTCACACTAATATGTATCCAGTCAGAATACAAAGGGTGCCTAACCCAAACTTTGATGCCAATACTGCCGAAGGTGCTAATAATAGCAGTGATGACTCAAATAATTAACAGCAGGGTTTAACAGCAAGAGCACCAGAAGGTGACAGGGGGGCTATTACTCATCCTGCACCCCCTGTAGAAGAAAGAAATACGTATAACAGTGGTCTTGAATTTCTAGCCAGAGTACAATGGTGGTGTCATAAACAAAAATTAAAAGCACCAGCAGCACCAGACATAATACAGAGAAATGATTCAGTAAGGATGTATTTGGATAAACTAACCACCAGACAAAATGATGGTTTTTCTACAGAAACCCCAGATGGTCAAAGAATGTTAAAGACAAAGTTTTTGAATGGTTTAAAGAATGAGGTAAGAAGCCAACTCTTTACCGTCAGACCTGAGGCATTGTCTATGAGAATGTAATCTTTACTACAGGTACTTGGAGGACTGGAGGACCAGGAAGCAGAAAAAAAGGGAAAAGAATGCCCAAAAGACTCCTCAGGTAACTGTACACCTGGTACAGGGAAAAGGAACATGGCAAGTAAGGCAGCAGCCAAAAGGAACAGAAACAGTAAGTTCAAGACAAAGGAATCAAGGTGAGGACATGACTGGCAGATGTTTTTGATGTAAATTACCAGGTCACATGAAGAAGGACTGCAGGAAATACAAGAAATGGCAGCAGCAGCAAAGAGAAACCAGCGGTCCCCAGGGCACCATAAGCAGCAATCAATGAAGATATGGCTCCCCGTTGTCAACACCTTGTCCAGTTCTTGTAAACACCTCTGAAGAAGGTAAGCTGCCTGGAACTACTGTCCAAATTACACTGCCCACTGGTCAACAATTGGACTGCCTAATTGACACGGGAGCAAGCCACACCTTTATTCCCAGTCAAGGAAAGAGAACATTAAGAGGGAGGAGCTCCCGAATTCAGGTTAATTCACGATCTCAGAGAAATAAATAAACGACTGGTTGTGAACACACGCATTGTCCCAAACCCACATACCTTGCTGAACCAAATTCCTGTTACATCAATGTGGTTTACAGTTATAGATCTAGCAAATGCTTTCTTTTCTGTACCAATAACTAACGATTCACAGAAAATGCTGGCTTTTCTGCATGAACGAACACAATACTGCTGAACCAGATTGCCCCAGGGAGGGGCCACCAGCCCTTCAGAATTCTCTGAAGCAATGTCAACTGTCTTACAAGGTTGGTTACCACATTATCCTGAAACTACCTGACTACTGCAATATGTTGATGACTTGTTGATAGCTGCTGATAGTGAACAACAGTGTAAAGAAGAAACTGTTTCTCTACTAACCTTTTTGGCCCAGCAGGACTGCAGAGTGTCCAAATCCAAGCTCCAAGCAGCACAGAAGGTAATTTTTTTTAGGACACTGCATTAAATAGGGCACTAAACATCTGACGCCACAAAAAGTACAAGCGATACAACAGGTAAAAACACCTTTCAGCAGCCAGACTCACTAAGTACGAGGTAGCATTGTTAAGTGCTTCCCATGTCACAATCAAACGGTGCACAGTATTAAATTAAGCAACATTGTTACCCCTAAAGTATGAATCTCAAGATTCAAAAGGAGGGAATAATAGTGAAGAACAAGAGCCGTCAGAAGAAAGACATTGTGATAGTGAAGTTGATGACGATGAATTGGGTGAAAATATTAACCACAATTTTTCTTTTTCACATGATTGCCTCGCTCTTATGGATATGGAAGCACAGACTCTTCCAAATGTTACTGACTCTCCCTTGTCTAATGCTGTGTATGAACTTTTTGTAGATGGTTCCAGGTATTATGATAACGGATCACCATTTACAGGATATGCGGTGAATACAGAAAATGAAGTAGTTGACTCAGGACCACTATCATTGATACTGTCAGCACAAGCTGCTGAACTGATAGCACTCACCAAGGCATTGGAATATGCAGAAGGAATCACTGCCAATATCTACACGGATTCCAGGTATGCTTGGGGAGTGACGCAGGACTTTGGTCCAATATGGAAGAGCAGAGATTTCAAGACTTCTAGTGTTTAGGACATACAGCATGCCAGTCTAATAAGAAACTTGTTTAGAGCATTGCAATTTCCACACAAGGTTGCCGTAATTAAAATAGAAGCACATACAAGGAATGAGACTTTTGTTTCAAAAGGGAACACGTTGCGCAGATGCAGAAGCAAAAAAAGGCGGCTAAGAGAAAGCCTGAAAGAGAAGTATACACAGTACAGAGAGAAATGTCTGACTACACTGATCTAAAAAGTTTCAACAACATTGGAGAAAGAAAGATGGAAACGATTAGGAGCACAAGAAGATTGCGCTGGTATATGGAAACTGAATGATAAACTTTGTCTTCCACAGGTTTTGTTCCCTCCCATGTTACAGATAGCTCATGGACAGCCACACCTGGGGAAGGAACAGATGACTAGAGTGGTCCATCAGCATTGAATAGCTCCAGGATTCAATAAAGCTGCTACAGACTATGTTCAGGCCTGCTGGACCTGTGGAACTTCAAATCCAGGAAAAAGGGTAAAAACGTCACAAGGTACAACTTCAAAAGCCGTTTATCCTTTTCAAAGACTACAGATAGACTATATACAACTGCCTAAATCTGGAATATATAAATATGTTCTAGTCTGTACAGATCTTTTCAGTAAATGGCCTGAGACTAGCAACTGCGTAAAAACTGATTGGTGAGATTGTGTGCAGGTATGGTGTCCCTGAGGTAATTGAATCAGATAGAGGTACACACTTCAAAGGGAAAATAATGCAACACATAATGACAGATCTAGGCATACAGCAAGCTTTTCATGTGCCGTACAGACCACAGGTTAGTGGGCGAGTAGAAAGGTTGAATGGGACATTGAAATTGAAGATTCAGAAAATCATTGCTGAAATTAAAAAAAACATGCCCAGAATGCCTTCCCATAGCCTTGTTCAGTGTAAGAACTGTGCCAAATAGGAATAGCAAGCGGTATCCTTATGAAATACTTTTTGGAACACTACCAAAGACAGGGTGTTATTATCCACAGCAATTACAACATAAATATGGAGATTTTACTAGCTATATGAGAAGTCTAACTAACCATTTGAACTATTTGTATGTTCTAGCATTTTCTTCACTTCCAGAGCCTGATTCAGGCCTACAGCTGCATAAGCTGAAACCTGGCGATTGGGTGTACTTAAAGAAACACGTGAGGAGAACTTTTCAACCAAGGTTCGAGGGTCCGTATCAGGTCTTACTGACCACCCCCACATCAGTGAAACTCCAAAACCGAGACACCTGGGTGCACACATCACACTGCAAGACGACGCTGGTCACACTGGACACATAACCTAGATCTCTGTTATAACACAGACATGGGACCTGTTTGCCCACAACAAACTGCAGTATTTTCAAACATGTATGTTGCAGCATAACACTAGTGTTTGTGTATGGGCATTACACCAACTACTCATTATCACTGTGGTATTGATCATATTGATAGGATGGAACTGGTATATGTCATGTACGTTCAGAAAAGATATACAGAGATTACAGCAGAGGCAAGAAGAAAAGATACTTTTTGAATAAACAGGGGCAGAAGTGCTGATATCTCTACTCCGTCCTGGGTGAATGGTGGAAGACCCTTGCTTTCTCACAAGAGACTGTACAAAATTAGTCTGGGCTGCATTAGATGTCACCATTTCAGGCCTTAACATTTTTAACCTTTTATATATATTATTAAAAGGAGGGAGATTGTGAGAGCATTTCTAGGTACTCAACGATGATGGTAATAATGATATGTGAAGGAGTTAAAAATCTTGGTATTTGCCTTAAAAATACATTCAGTGTAATCACCAGCTCCAGCCTTGAACTATCTCAAAGACCCCGGATGGACCCCTAGGACAGGGGATAATGGATGATGAGGACATTGGGAGTTCTGGCTCCAGTGAAAGTTGATAAGAACCCATAAAAGTGACATGAAGAGAACTAACTAGCTTTGTCAGAAGATTTATTTTTACTCAGGAAAATATCAATCATGTGTTTCTGTTCTATAACCAGATCAAACGCTTTTTCATGTATAAATGTATGCCAGAAATAAACGACCACAGCTCAGTATCTATCTTGACATTGGCATGTCTGTGTCTTGATTACTGATCTCCTGGTTAACCAGCATCTTATCTCACTGATATCTGAAGGGACTTGATAAAGGAGAGGTAAAATTACCCTAACAAATTGATAGTCTGTGATGATGACGTACACACTGATGAGGGTGAGGATGAAGCTCCAGATGATGACGATAGCATCTTTTTAAAACTTTCTATTTAAGTCTAGGGTGCAATCGACCCCCAAAGAGGAAAGGGACTTGGGGCATTTCCATATCACGTACCGTCTTGAAAGGCTGCTGTTTGGGCAATTTATCCTTAAGGGTAGGGTGTCATACACACAGTGACCCCAAAATGGCTTTGTCCATTTCTATTAATATTGTACAGTCTATAACAGCTGAATATTTTGGTATTTTATACAACTGGAGGGGGGCCTAGAGAGACAGAAACCAAACTGGCTTTCTCCATTTCAATTAATATTGTACAGTCTATAACGGCTGATTTTTTTTGTATTTTCGACAAGTGGAGGGAGGCCTAGAGACACAGAAACCAAACTGGCATTCTCCATTTCAATTAATATTGTACAGTCTTTAACGGCTGAATTTTTTTGTACTTTCTACAAGTGGAGGGGGGCCCATAGAGACAGAAACCAAACTGGCTTTCTCGATGTCAATTACTATTGTACAGTCTATAATGGCTGAATTTTTTTGTATTTTCAACAAGTGGAGGGGGGCCTATAGAGACAGAAACCAAACTGGCTTTCTCCATTTCAATTACTATTGTACAGTCTATAACGGCTGAATTTTTTTGTATTTTTTACAAGTGGAGGGGGGCCTATAGAGGCAGAAACTAAACTGCCTTTGTCCATTTCTTTACATATTTAACTATAAGTGTAGGGTGTAATATACATCCAAAGACGATGGCTGCATTGCCAATATGCATAGATGGAGAGGAAGACAATTTCGTTTGTGTGTAGAATTAATGAAGGCCTACCTACCAGGAATTAAACTGTTTTTTTGATAATTTATTAGCTTTACAATTACATTACTTATCCAAGAAACAGGTGGAGCACTAAATTTGGTTATTTTATGCCCAAAAACATTGATTTTCCAACAAAATAGCAAAACAAAACCAAACAAAACCAAAACCAAAACTAAAACACGCAATGGTGGTTTTGGAAAAACCAAAACCAAAACCAAAACACCACGGTAATCCAGATCCAAAACCAAAACCAAAACACGGTGGTCGGTGAGCATCTCTAGTAAAAATGGAAATCAATTCCCTTAAATATTATCCAGAATTGTTTATATACTTTTTACTCTGCATGAAATATCTGGTAAAATCAACTATCAGATAAAGATGATGTATGTTATGCACACTCCTGTAAGAATATTAGCTTGCGGGCTGGGATCTGTCACCCTATTCTTCAAATGTCACAATTTATAGTTTAGTCTGTCTATATGAGTCTAGTAAAAGAGGTAGCCCCTGGCCTATTTCTTCCCCATAATGTATTATAAACTCTGTGTAAAAGGTATTCACCAATTGCATAGATAAATAATAAATAGCTGTCACATCATTGCCAGGTAACTGCTCTAGACCCTGTTAATTAAAAATAACAAGTAAAGGATGGTATAGAGTTGTATAGGCTGTATAGGGACAACAAGTATGGGGAAAAAACAATATTATAAAGAACGTTATAAAAGAGCCAAGTTAATAAATTTTAAAAGGTAGATCACTGTGCTGCTGGAGGTGAAGCTACTACAGGGCCTAAAGCTGAGGAAGGGCCCAGAGTCCAGTGCATGTTCAGAAGAGCAGAGGAGGGACTCAGTCATAGCTTTGCATTGCATGCACCACACCTGCAACTGCACAACAGAGGCCTGCTTCTCTGAGAACTAGGGCCCAGGAGGCTGGTGAGGCATTACTACACTCTTCACCAATTATTGCTATGGGCCTTATGATGCCATGTTTAGCACCTGGCCAGCGCTGTCCAAGAAATTACATGGCGAGGGTATATGTGTTTGATATACGTATATTAGCTTATGGTCATGGGCCAAAAACTATCAAATAAAATGATGTCATACAATAGTATCTATAGAGGTTTCCATGGTTAGTAGTACTACTGTTACGACCTCTACCAGTAAAAAACTTAATGTGGCAAGAAAGTTGACTAGAGTGTCCTCATAATCCAAACACTATTTGTCAAATTCAATCGCAAAGAAAACATCAGCTCTTGCTGTAAAAAGGAGGATTAAGAGAGCATTTTCTGATGAATGTGGTGATTTGTCCAAAAAAGGAAAATAGCTAACTTCCCATACACCACCCGTAGCGGCAAGACAAGGCTCAGACTATATCCACTTTTGGTAGTAGGGGTCCTGCTACTGCTGGAACTGTTATACGCACTAGAGCCATGAAAGGATGTGCTCCCAATTTCTGCCATCAATGCAACAGGTTTTAGACGATTAGTTGAAGTCATTTGTTCACACTATAAAATTCCATCTTGATTCCATTTCTCCAGAACATCAATTCCTCAGCTGTACTGTGAGGTTAAGCAAAAAATCATTCAGTACCTATAAAATGCCATTGTACTGATAGTCCATCTGACTACGCATATGTGGACAAATGGTCCTGGTCAAAACAAAATCTATATGACTATGACAACTCTCTGGGTAGGTGTATTGCCATAAGCAGCAGCACCGGTAGCTTCACCATCATCCTCCTCATCCTTTCTGCATAGTAGACCTAGTACTCACTGCCAGGTCATTCACAGGCAAGCTACTCAGTGTAATAAATAAAAAAGACACACCTATATTGCACTAGGAATATCCTATGCACGCCAGGAAAAGGCTATTTCACCAATATATAAATCAAATTTTTATTTATTCAGCAGCCAACAATCCTAGGGGTGGTGCACCCACACAAAAAACTAGAAATTCAAATTGACAGAGAACCAATATGTGTTATTTAGGGAACTCTCAGGATATAAACAATATAAAATATATTTAAAGTTTATTAATATGTATTAAAATAAATTGTTATGTAGATGTGTAGAGTAGTGAAATAGTAAAAGTTGTAAATGGAGAAAAAAGACCAAAAATTAACAAAAACTGTTAAGACTAGCAAAAACTGCTAGTACGCGTTGTCCTCTCTATCCATAAATAAGTCAGATAGACCATAGGTGTATAATTGTATCAGTGTTACATATATAAAGAGTTAATCACATCATAGGGAGTTCTCTAGTCTTAAATTTGCATATCACCGTTGTAGAGAACCTGATTTAAACCCATTTGGCTCTTGATAAAGGAAAAGTAAGGTGAAATAGCGATTATTCAATACCACTTTCTCTTTAAAGTGGAATCGCAATTAGAACTCATTAAAAACTTTATAAAGAAACAATTCATTGAGTCCACAGTTAATATTCCTATTATGAGGAGGATATACCTCTCCTCTTTTATTATGTGGACAATAACTTTATAGAGAGAGGGTTTAATAAAGTAACAGCCGGTATTAACATTCATAGGGGGGTATATCTCTCTTCTTTAATCATATGGAATATTTTCTATTAACCATAGATCAGTGGCGGATCCAGGGGGGGCGATCACCCCCCCCTAGCAGGGGCTTGCTGCCGACAGCTGCACACTGTGCAGGTCCGTTCAGCAGTGACAGTGTGCTGCCTGGCTGCTTTGATTGTGTTTTAAACACAATCAGAGCAGCGGGACAGCACACTTTCACTGCTGAACGGACCTGCACATACTGTGCAGCCGCCGGCAGCCTTAGAACACAGAAAGGGTGCGGGGCCTAAATCGCCCTCCCTAAAGTAGGGCAAATGTCTGGGTCCACCCCTGCCATAGATATGTTATGCCACAATGATCAGTTCTCTAAGAATACGATTATAAATACTGCAACTATGTTGCGTATAGTAACTAATATCAGCACATCAGATTACTATTGAGTTCCGCTATTTAAGAGCCAAAAACCATCTCCTTATTTCTCTAATTCATAGGTTTAATCACATAATCTCCTGTACTTGAAACCAATGTATAGGGAGAAACGTGCACTCTGTAAATTCAGAAGCGCATGAGCTAGATATTATAAATTGATGTATACATATACATTATAATTTGTGACTCCAATAGTTATAATGCTCTATCTCATGTCAGTATGTAATCATAGTGTATTCTTTAGCTCGAGTAGGACGTAATTGCTTTATAAGTTTGGTGTAGCATACCGATGTCTGTATGCATTATACATGCCCGCTCAGCTGTTATCGGACAAAGGTCCTAATAAACCTAACCCGTGAGCTGATCTATGTGGTCATATAACTTACACACTTTATATGCTACAGCGACTAGAGGAACAGCAACAAGCAAGCCATCAAGACCTACAAAGCAAACCATGAGATAGGGAGAGGGGGTATATGTTATCATACAACGGCACATTAGAGAATCCTTAATGTTTTATGCGAGCTACTGAAACCCTATGAAATTGTAACAAATGAAGTGAGTTGAGCTCAGACACTGCCAGCCTGAGTCAAGTCATACCCCTTTCAGAATCACCCAAATCTTCACAGATGTAAACAGCTCCTTGTAAGCAATCTGTCGGCTCAAGTCGCACATGACACATTCCTTGCTTCAGCTTCTCCAAATGCAGCTGCCAGAAAAAACTTTCCTTTTCTGATAGATACACTGTTTATGAGTCAACAACACAGCAGCACACCAATGTGAAAGTTTATACATCTGGCCAGGCTTAAAAGAATTGCCCAAATGTACTACTCACACCTCTAGCTTGTCTCAATCGGATACAACTTATCTTAGAAGAATGTTGGAGGATCATTTTAATGATAAAGTAGAACTTAGCATCTCAGACAGTCCCTTTGAACTCTGGGAGGGAAAAATGAAATATGGAGCCCCTTGTACAAACTAGCTATGGTGACATTGAGCACTTTAGGATTGTTGTCACATAGTGTAATTAAGCTGCCCACCCTCCAGTGTGTACTTGGAAAGAGTGTTTAGCACAGCTGAGAATGTTGTAAGTCATCGTTGGAGGAGACTACTTCCCAAAAATATAGAAAAGCTGATGTTTATCAAAATGAACTACAAATTGTTTGAAGAATACCATTCTTGCCGACATATACCAACAGAATGTGTAGATTCCACTGAGGATGAATTTGACTCCTCCACTTTTTCCCACGAATGTTCTGAAGCCTTCGCTGCAATACATTCTTGCACCAAAATTCCCTTTTTTGGGGACTTTTTGTACCTTATTGCAATGCCTGTTTTAGTGCTGATAACTGTCACAGGGCTTCGTGGTTAGCACTTTTGCTTCACAGTACTGGGGTCATGAGTTCAATTCCCAACCAAGACCTTATCTCTGTGGAGTTTGTATGTTCTCCGCATGTTTGTGTGGGTTTCCCCTGGGTGCTCCGGTTTCCTCCCACACTCCAAAAAAACCATACTAGTAGGCTAATTGGCTGCTATTAAATTGACCTTAGTCTCATGTGGTCTGTGTGTGTGTATGTTAGGGAATTTAGACTTTAAGCTCCTACAGGGCAGCGCCTGATGTGAGTGAATTTTCTGTACAGCGCTGTGGAATTAGTGGCACTTTATAAATAGCTGATGATGATATTGATGGGCAGCATTATTGCACAAATTTGTATTCAGTCAGATCTACCTTACTCAAACCCATAAAAGCCTTTATAGCAAAACAAGGTGTTTGAAAGCTTTACTCATGGCTCTTGGTAAATACTCTACCCAAGGATAAGTGTATAGTACATATATAGATGAAGGTGCAGGTCACCTTCGACTATTTCGTTTTATCAATGTCTGTATAAACTGTATTAATTAACTGTATTAATTCTAACACTGTCCAGCCAATGAACGCTGCCTCTTTCTGTAGCATAAGTGTCTATGATGGATACTCTGTTACGTTCTTTATTGATTATGAAGTAGATCAGAGAGAAGAGAGGTATCATAAAAGTAATCCCATTTTAATGAAGGCCCTTATGATCTCTAAAGTGCTTTTTTTGCAAGATTACCTGATCATCTATTGTGTCCCCTAGAATAGGGCTTGTATCTAATATTAAATTGCCATTTATTTGTGTCATATATTTGTGCCGATGCTCTGTCACTAATTGCAGCCAGCCAGATCGCTGCAGACTTTTGCCAAAATTGTTGAAAATTGAGACTGTTGTGAAAGGATCATTAGAAAATAGAGTGGAAATGACTGGAAATGAATGTTAATGCTATAAAAAGCAATAAAGGAGCAAAACAATTCAAAATGACATTATCTTACCTATTTTTCACAATTTTCAATTAAATCCACATCCAAGCTAAAACCTTTCTCATTTGTTAAACAAAACCAGTAACAAAATCGAAACACGATGTCAGAACCTTCACCGATTTCGAAACCGAAACACGAGGGTCAGCGCACATCTCTTAAACAAATGTAATAAAAACACACAGAAACACAAAATGACACATAATAAAAAGAGTCACATTGTTCCCTCATGAGTAAATGACTACATAAATGCAGAATGCGTATATGCACTAATATATGTTTTTGGCAGACAAAGAGGCACATGTTATGATACTGAACAAATGGAGCAGAATTCAAAATTAGATCAAATAATAGTGAAGTTCATTATGATATACACACATGTAATGGCAGTTAAGCGGAGCGCTTTAGGCTGGAGAGTAACAAATAGTAGTGCACAGCAAAACAGTCCAGGATATGGAAAAAATATTACCAGCCATAATAACATAGAAGCCAAAGTAATTGAGGTGCAGATAATATTAATCTTGAAATAATAATATGGGGTGTCAGGCTACAGATTAAAAAGCTGGATGGTAAAACAGTCCAGTAAAACAACAAGCAGCCAGGATCAGGAATCTGAAGAGGTGCAGGAAAACAGAAAACAAACAAATGACTGTATCAAAGCAACAATCTGTACATAAGAGCAAACAAACAATGACCGCAATGAACAGAGCAAGAGGCAGGAACAAGCCTTGAGGAAGGTGCCAATAATCAGGTGAGAAAGGAGATTAACTCCTCAGAGGTAAAAAGACAACAACAGCAGCACCTCTGCATGCACAAAAGATGTACAGTTAGTTAACAACTATCTAAAAGCTTTAGGGAAACAAAATCGGCCTTCCAATTGAAAATATTATTATGAAATTAAGCTTTCTTTGCATATTACATTTACAAAACAGCTTCCATAAGTCCAAGTGCTATAACCAAGGCTGCCAAGAGGAATTCAGGGCCCCGGTACAACAAATTAATGGGGCCCCCCTTATAGTCGAGTATGGTATAAAAATTGTGTGGTCATGCATTTGGGGGCGTGGCAAATGCGCCATTGGGGCGTGGCTAACACAACAAAATCAATAGGCTCTTTTTTAACCCCTCTATGACAGACCCCCCCTCATTTTTTAACCCCTCGATGACAGGCCCCTCCCCTCGTTTTTTAACCCCTCTATGACAGCCCCCCCTGTTTTCCTCCCTTTACTTACCTTTTCCTTTTCTTCTCTCTTGGTCCTTTCTGCTGCTCTGTGCTCCATTGCTCCAGACTGACTGAATGCTGGGCGTGACATGATGACGTCACACCCAGCATTCAGACAGTCTGAATGGAGCACAGAGCAGCAGAGAGGAGGGACGCCGACGCCGCGATCACGTGAGTATGAATATTATTTTTTTTACTACCCTCCTCCCCCCACCAATGACCTAGCCCCCCACCTCCCCCCGCCGCAAAAAAAAAAAAATAGACCCACAAATCCAACAAAAAAAAATAGTTTTGAAAAAAACAAACTACAAAAAAAAATCCGTCGGTGCGAGGGCCCGGGCTGGGCCCCCTGACATGCCCCGGCCCGAGTAATTAGTACCCGCTCCCCCCTTTTCTCGGCGGCCCTGGCTATAACCAGCATATCTGGAAGTCAGTCCAAGGGGAAGTTTGAAAGACCTTAATTGGCTACATATCAAACAAAGAATATAATATAAACAATTTAATTTTTCAACGTTTTCAAAACCATTCATTGCAAACACCTGCTGACATCCCAGAATGCATTATGATTAAACTTCTTTTGCAATGTAAAATGTATAATTACAAATCATGTCAATCTGCTTCACTCATCTCAATTTTCTTCTGAAACATACATTCTTAGAATATTATTCAATTAGAATTAGAGTTGCAAATGGTATCATTGTGTATAATGCACCAATAAATATTCCTTAATTCAATAGAGACAATTTATAAAATATATATATTTTGTCACATAATTATTTTATTTATAATTTTGCATTTGATAGGGGCATTTATGATCCGTAACACAACAATTTGATAACATGATTACATGTTGTCTCAACTGAAAATAGTACGGCCAACACACTTGTACTTCACCAAGACACAGTGTATGCACCAGGGAAGGCAGAGGAAGGAGCCATAGTAGTGAACTCACACAATAGCCAAGCTCAAAGATTTCTACTAGAAAAATAGTTGATAATGTTATTAAAGAACATATGTTGTTGCATTGTTTTTTATACCGCATTGTTAATATTAAACAAATAATTTGAAACATGTTTTGTTGTTTGCTTTCGGCATACTATTTGGTGGTCCATCTCCTTTAACAATTGTATATTATTGGCACTTTGGTTCAACAACACCATATTTATTGTCATTTATATCCTGCTTTATATTACATCAACATACTCTGTGTCAGTGTACAATGCAACTTTTATTAGGCAACGCATCAGTAAAGCTAACAATTTATTTTGCCCAACACATACCATGACAATGGTGGCAATAGTAAAGGGCACAATAGCCTCCTCACAAATGAGCCATAATCTAAAATATGAAAGAATCAAAAGTTGATTATGTTTTGTATTTTGTTCTTTACAGCTCAGTTAATAAGTAAAATTATTTTAAACCATCAAGTGTTTTTCAATTGGTCTGACCTGCCTTACCCACTCTGTATTCTCTACATCATCCGATGGTATAAACGCCCCTGCTTCCTTGCTGTCTACAGTGATAGGCAAAGCCCTAGTTTGATATAAAGCCAAATTATGCAGTAGACAGCAAGTCTGGAATAGAGAAGCACACCGCCAGATTTATCAAGGCACCTCAACTGGACTTAAGTAGTCCATAGGTTTGTTCTATCACACTAGTGGTTGTATGTGACTATTTATATTGGTTCTGGGCAGAAGTCTGTGGATGCAGCAGAGGTTTCATTAGCCAGGAACAAAACTTACATCCTGCATCACCTGAAGTGACACAGAACTGACATATTATATTTAGTTCACATATATTGCATTTAACACATGGTAAGAATATCAACCAATGTTCATGTAGGTTCATATGCCGAATTTGACATATCCAGTAGACATCCCTTTCACATCTCCCCTCTATAAAACTTTAAATAGAGGAATGACGGACACATATTATATGGTATTTGGTCATGACATGACCAAGATAGACTACCTCAACATTAATTATAAACATATTTGCATTACAGACCACTTGCACATACAGAGTGTGATAGTAGTGGTGGTTTAAATTCTGTGCTGAAATAGTCTACAGCTTCTGAATACTACATTTAGCTCATGCCACCATGCCTCCTGGTTGAAGAAGCAGATATGATTATGTGATAATCTTTTTAGCACACTTAACACCTGACAGGGCCATCTTAACAACATTACGAGCCCCTGGGCAAAGCAGTGCATTGGGGCCCCTATATATTATATATATATATATATATATATATATATATATATATATATATTATATATAGGGGCCTCGATGCACTGCTTTTTTTAAATGTACTTGCTCAGTGACCCTTGAAATTTTTTTTTTGCAGGATTATTTATTCTTATTAAGAGCCTTGCCTATGGGGCCCCCTTGCCCATGGGGCCCCCGGGCACCTGCCCATCATGCCCAATGGAAAAGATGGCCCTGACACCTGAGAAAAGCACGTTGAAAATGTAGGCTGTTTAGATCCTACAACTTGCTAGCTTGCTGTATGGAATGAACCTGTGGTCATAAAGTGTATAGCAGTTAATGTGAGTTCCTTTTTATTTTTTTATCCATAAGGATTACATCGGATCAAAAACTAAAGAATCTGGTAAGTATTTAGTAGGCCCACTGCATTATAGAGAATTTAGTGAACAATTATTTGGTTTTGTAGCAATGGCACTATTACTTATTTATTAATCAGGTCACTCTTAGTTATTCAGTGGTGGCACTATTATTTGTTTATTTATTAATTCAATGGTGCTATTATTATCTTATCATTTGTTAAATTGGAGCACAAATATATATTTATGTAGAAATTGGTGTATTATGGTTTATTTGTTTATTATTGAGTGAACATTTTAACAGCATTTACTAATTCCGTGGTATTAATCTAGACACTATTATACATTTATTTAATCAGTGGGGGCTCTATCACATCATAATTTATTCAATGAGGGCACTATTATAGAATTATTTAGGAATGGAGCACTATGTTTTATATATTTATTATTGAGTATGCATTTTGATTGTATTTAATATATCCCTAGTACCCACATGATATGGATACCAGATGGAGCTCAGTAGTGCTTAGCATTGGGCAGGGCATCTCTAGGTATGGGGGTCAGATCATTTTTTTGGGCCCCCCACACCGCTAGAGGAAAGAATATATATATTTTATTTTTAATACAATCCTATATCCCAAATACACAATAACTGTACCACAGTATCTCAGGTTACACCTACTGTCAAGTCTTAATACACATACTACCCCATCCAAGCCCCTTATAGACTACATTCGCCCACACTCATTCCTCTTTGTACTCCTACCTACTGTCATCACAGTACTCTATACCACTTTTCAACCTCACACCTTCTAAATACAATCCATATCTTATACTGACACCTTCTATTCCTGCACTATTCATATCCTCATTCTTACACGAAACAGAGACATTCTACATTCATACTCACGACCAATCGTTCCACCCATGTACCTTAAAATACTTAACCGTTTAGCATATTGCATTTTAACCACTCATATCTAAATTTTTTCTTTATACACTTGTTTCCTTCTTGACTGTGAGTATAGAGATACTTTGATGTCTCAACTGACTCCAGAATTATGCAATTTTCATTTGAGGTCAACAGATCAGAGCTATACAGCATGAAACCCCGTATCTGAACTGATTAAACTAGTGAACAAATATAACTTAACTTTATCTCCCATAGAGTTTGGAACACTGGCCTCAATGAACATTAGCCAGCTGATTGGCAGTCTAGCTCATGCCCTTACCCTTTTAAAAACTATTCTCTAACCTAACGTAGCTAACCTATACCTGACATAATTAAACATAAATGTCCTATGTTAACTACTGTGACAAAGTCACTGGTGTGGTGTACGAAAATAGGTATATTTCACCTAGGATCCTAACCTACTGCTTTTAAAACCCCAGGAGAATATGCGTTTGTAGTAACTTTAAGCTGCTGAAGGACTATAGGCTTGTTGAAAGGTCAGAAAGTGGTCCTGTGGTTTATGGACGGAGAGAGAAGGGCGGGCTCCATCGATTAGGTCTCTTAACTGGGTCTTCCGTGTACCTGTGAAGCTGCTGGTAATCAGAAAATGCACCTGAAATGTGCTGATAAACGGCTGCTGCTCAGCTCAGTCAGTCTCTCACTGCCTGGGGACTGAGGCTGCATAGTCTCCGTGAGAGAAAAGTCTGATATTTGCCTGTAAGTGAAATGTGCTGACGCTGCTTATGTTTTATTTTACTTTTATTAGTCAGGAGTGACAAATGTTTAGTTAGAGCAAGATGTTTATTTTGAAGTTTTCTTTTATTTCTTTGCTAACTAAAACTGGCTGAGGCCAGTTGCACCAAATACTTGGTCTTCTGTGACTTATCCTCTACTATACATTACCATCTACCCCAGGAGAAGACACCTGTTCCCTCACTTGCTTACACTACCAACAAACTTGACCAACATTATAACAATACTAACCTATGTTTATAATAGCAAACTAACTGATCTACAATATAGATCAGTTATATATAAAATAAACAGCCATCTCAAGGTATTTCTTTACATTGACTTTCTTCTGCATCTGGAACCCAAAAGTATTCCCTCACTAAACTTTGGACAACCTAGTAGACCACCAACAGATAAACAAGACCAGGGGCCTGATCAGGGGCGGATTGGCAATGTAACCTACCGGTAAAAATCCCAGGAGGCCGACAGCCTCAGGAGGCTGACTAGTGTCTTTTTAGGGTTTATTAAAAAAAAAAATATATATGGGTAGCGCCCCCCCCCCCCCACAAACAGCGGGTGAGGGGGAAAGACAAGGTAAGGTATTAATTTAATGGTGGAGTTTATGTTGGGGCTGTTTTTTCATGTAGCACACAAATATCAACTTTAAATTTCAGTGTACAAATAAGCTATCAAGTATTTGTGTGCTACATGAAAAAACAGTCAGTATTTAACTTATGTGCAAAACAGAATACTAATTTGCACCCCTTGCATTGTAACATGGTTTTGTCCAGGAGACTGAAATAAGAATACTCTTCATTTAAGATCCTTAATGAATCAGGCCCCAGTTTATTTATTGTCCACCATATTGTGAGAATGCTTTGTATAGTATCCATCAGTCTAGAGATTGCTTTATATACTACTTGCCAGATTGAATGCTTCATCTACTAACCACCATATTTGAGGGTCTCTTTACATACTGCAATTATTATTATTATTATTATTATTATTATTATTATTATTATTATTATTATTATTATCATTTACAAAGTGCTGTATATTGAGGGGATTATGATATAAAAAGCACATACAATATTATTAAACAAAAGGTAAAGATGGCCCTGCCCAAATGAGCTTATAATCTAAGAGGTGTGGGGTACATTTGTAAATATGGTAGCGAAATAACAATTGTAGCTGGTAGTTTGGAAAGTATTTGTAGCTACTGTAAGGCAGAATCACTATTAGCCACTGATATTAAAGAAGCAATTGGCAGTTGGCATTTTTGTGCCCCAAGCCACCAAATTGCTTTGAATAGTATTCAGTAGAATGGGCTTTGCAGATTATACTAAGAAGTGTAACAGCGACATCAGAATAGGCTTTGCTTTTCCCAATTCTCTTATTCTTTCTGATGGGCACATTTTACAGTCTCTGTTTTTACATACATGTAATATATATATATATATATATATATATATATATAATTTTATGTTACTTGTGAAAATGTATTCAGTGTGTCAAAACTGTACCGCATTACCTTGGGCAGACAGGCAATAATGACATGCCTATTATAGAGACACATGTTCATCTGTATCCACAGGGGGTAATTTATCTGTCATTTACAGTATGATATAAGACACCGTAAAGTAGCTTATATCTTAGCTCCCTGGAATGCTAGGAACAGAATATATTCCTTGTTTGAAAGGATCTCCACTTTTGATATAATTTAGTAAAATCAATAGCACTTCCTCAAGTGCTATATCATAACCTACCCCCAGCCCAATCCCTAATCAAACCTATATTGTGCATAGAGTTTCTATTAGTATGTAAATAATGTCCTATTTTATGGTATTTGCCTACTAGACTTTTTTTTTACTGCCCTAGCTAAATATTATGGTGCTCATGTAGAGTTAGATGTGCACCTGCTTATTTACATACAGGGCCACCATCAGGAGAGTATGGCCGGTACAGGTGTGAGGGGCCCAGGCAGACTAGGGGGCCCAGACAGAAGGTCCCCTAGACTGTCCGGGTCCCTTAGTGTGACTGACCGGACCCCTTCTCCTCCGCGATGCTGCTGCTCCCAGGCTCTGAAAGGCTGGGAGTGCGCGGCACACTGACGTCATCACTGCGCGACGCACTTTCAGCCTATCAGTGACCGGGAGCAGCTGCATCGTGGAGGAGAAGGTAAGTTACATGAGCATTAATTTGATAGGGAAGGGGTAAATAGGACAGGGGTGCACTTACTGTGATTGGGGGGTAGGAGAGGGGGACACTTACTGTGATTGGAGGGGGATAGGAGAGGGGGACACTTACTGTGATTGGAGGGGGGAAATAGGAGAGGGGGAAACTTACTGTGATTGGAGGTGTACACTTACTGTGATTGGAGGAGGGGAAAGGAGAGGGGACACTTACTGTGAGTGGGGGGGACAATTACTGTTATTGGAGGGGGAGATGGGAGAGGGGGACATTTATTGTGATTGAAGGGGGAGAGGTGGACATTTATTGTGATTGGAGGGGGGGAGGAGAGGGGGACTTTTACTATGATTGGAGGGGGAAGATAGGAGAGGGGGACATTTATTGTGGTTGAAGGGGGAGATATGAGAGGGGGGAATTTACTGTAATTGGAAGAGGGAGGTAGGAGAGGGGGACATTTACTGTGATGGGGGTGCATTTATTGTGATTCGGGTGGGGAACGTATGTATGGCGAAGAGGGAGGAGGCATGTATGGGTGGGCCCCGCCAGATTAATTAGTACTGGGCCTCAGAGTTTCTGATGGCAGCCCTGTTTACATATAGGGCCTGATTCAAGTCCAGACACACGCCTGTTTGTGTAGTGCAGTGATGAGCAAACTACGGCCCACGAGCCAGATCCGGCCCACTTAGAGGTTCTATCCGGCCCGCCAATATTTTAAAACATTTTCATTAAAATATGCATAAAATTAGTAGGGCCGACCCTGTGTGTCAGAACTTTCATTTTTATGCCTTCCCAGCTATTTCCTCCATTACACTTCATCCTCCTTCCTAAAAGGATACTTCGTATGTCAATCACTCACCTGCCCGCCCCCTAATGGCTGAAAGTCATGTGAGAAGAGATGGGCTGGGCCATATACTAAGGCGGATTTCGATTGGCTGCTGTGTTGTCAGTTAGTGGCTTACCAGAAAGACGGATCTGCAACAACCTGCTGAAATAAGTGCTGTGTCTGTACGATCGCTGCACTTATAAAGGTAACACTGCTATATAACACCCTCCCGTCCCATTCAAAAAATTTGTATTATATATTTCGATATTTGAGTTTTTTAATAAATTATATTGGCCTGCCTTAAATTTTTTCTTTTTTATTTGGCCGGCTCCTGAAAAAGTTTGCCCATCACTGGTGTAGTGTATCCTACATGATTTTCCACTGTGCATTCCTAGAAATCATACTTATGCAATTGCATGGAATTCATATCTGCACGCATCTGACACTTATGATCCCCTACATCTTGAGAGGCGGAACAATGTAGGACACGTACAGTAAGGGCATGATCACGCAGATGCAGCTAGTACAAATCCTGTGTTCAGTGTAAGTACGAAAATATTTTTAGCTGTATCTTATGCACCTGCTACAAGGCAGGTATAAGTGCCAGATGATGGGGTTGACCGTCACAGCATTGTCTTTCTGTTACTACTTTTCACGCATATGCCTCAGTAGCTAGCACAGATTATCTGTAAGCATTGAGGATTTAGTTTCAAAATGCATTGTATGCACTCTACTCATTGAATAGTTATTTATTTCGTTATTTATTTTAAAATATTAGGAGAATTTAAAAAATATATGCATTATATTGAAAAAAAATAGAATTACATTTGTTTTGTTTTTTTAGTTGCTTTGTTATTATATTGCTACCAGTTGTTATTTTAATTTATGATCATATAAAAGATATGATGTAAATACACATGTAGTAAGCATAGTACAATTTGCTCGTAAAAAAAAACTTCAGACAGTATGTATATAGAACGCATTTCAACCTGTATTCAAATCATAAAGTATCTTAAGAAAAACGGACAGAATTATGCAAAAGTTGCGTACTCTTTTTAAACACAACCCATTTTGCGTTCCAACTTAAATCAGGCCCATAATTTGCAAGAATAGGCCATGCATACTAATGGCATGTTCATGGGACTGAGATAGACTTAAATGCAGATGCATATTGTCACAATCAGTATTGTCAGCATGTTTTCCCCCCTGCATCCCCAGTCACTTCTGTCGACTTGCCCATCTGTATGACTCCCAGAGCTTTGCTGCCATCACCTGACATATTAGGCAGCACTAATTCGGAAACCCGGCTGGCGATCTCCATTATCCTACACATACATCTCTAGACTGCTCACTGATGAAATCAAATAGCACTTAGACACACTATAAAACTAGACATTCCCAAGCTCGGTTTTCCGAAAACCAATAACCACCCTGCTCTTGTCTATGAATTGAGAAGTTGTTGAATTGAAGACTAGCATACTGTCTGTTTATTGATGTTGAGTTTGATATTTTAGAAATCGCTTAACTTATATAGCACAGGTTTGTTGTTGAAGTTGCTACTACACAAGTACTAAGAACAGCATGGCTGTGTAGTAATTTGACTGTACTCAACACAAACAGAACACTGGTTCATCCCTACATGCCAAGTTGACTTTCAGATAATTGCCAGAGTCCCACCATCATGAAAGATAGTTTACAGAAATAAAAAGCTGCAAAGACTTCTACAACGTAGGTTTAGTTCACCTTATTTAACACAGAACTGTACAATCAATCTACATTAGACAATACCATATTTAGGATTGAGAAAATATTGAAAAAATATTGTTATTATACCCCCAGCAGCTGCTGACATAAGTCTGATGTGCTGTGCTGTAAGTCTATAAGGTTCACAAGTCATAGCATATCAGACAAAGCCTGTAAACACTCATAAGTCTGCAAAAAATCAACAGTCTGTAAAATCCCAAATGCCCTCAGATTATTGCCCCTGTAAACAATCAAAGTCTGTCCCAGGCCTGTACTCACAAGATTGCATCGTATTGTATGATTAACCCAATCCACCCATCCCCTATTGTCATACAGTATCACTTTATTTTGCTCAGAGTCAGCTGATGGCTCATTGCTGCCCTCTGCCAGTCTCTGAACTTCTGCAGATCATGTCAGAGAGTAGTGGTGGGTGGCCAATCATGAGTCAAATTGTGTCCCATCCCCGCCGCCAACCCAGGGCATATATATCACTGAACTGTTCAAACACATCCAACATAGATTTAAGCAAGAATTAATAAACACATTTGTTTGACATTTTTTAAATCTGTTGTAAAAGAAAATGTGGTGCTGCCCATAGAATCCAGCCATATTCTTTCATTTTTCTATAGTAGATATTAAGATTAAAATAAATATTCCTTTGCGTCAGGTTTCAGAAATGTTCTCTTGTTTATCTAATTAAAAATATATAAATGCTTGCAAATTATAACCAATATTATGTATTTATGATAAGTATAGATAGAGTTTAACTTTGAGAAAATCATTTAAACAACTATGTATTATTTTCCTTATACCTTTATATGGGTTTGTTATAGTACATTGCCATTCAACAACTTATAGGGTACATGTTTAAATATTTCTAGTTCAAGAGCTGATCTATTGTTTTGGTTGGATTTACCTTAAGGGATTGCAGAATTTCCGTAGAACTAGCTACTGAGCTCAAATCAATACACTTTAATATTTTTATAACACCAATAAGAATTTTCCTCTTGTCTACTTACAACTGTGAAAAGGTAATTATTTCAAACATCTACTATTCGTGCTGTTAATCCAAGTTTATTTGGGCTTAACATTTTTTGGAAAATAAACACAACAGTGATAAAATCAAAACTATGTGTGGAATCCAGGATACACTGGGGCCCTAACCAGTTACCATAAATCCATTTGATTATAGTAAATACTACATATACATGACATATCAGTAAAAAGGTTTTCCCTGAAAAGCTTACATTCTATTACAAGAAAATGAGGACTTATTGGCTGGTGTGGAGTGTGATCATTTATTGTCTTCGTAACATATAGATTCTATGTCTGTAGATAGATTTGATAAATTAATCAAGTGAAGTGATGCACACAACCATACAGATTTTAAAATGACAGACATGTTATTCATATTAAACTTTAATGAGCTCAGATGTCTGAACCAAACCTCAAGGTAAAAATAAGATTCCTACTGTACAAGTCTAGTGCTGATTTCAGATTGGCCTGCAGCTCTGTTAAGAGGCATATTTCAAGCTTAATGAAGAATATGATTTAAAAGCCATCACATGTTGTAATGTTCTAGTATATTACTACTGTCAGTGAAACATATTGCCTTCTCCTTTTAACTGCACCCCATGTATGCCGTGTCTGCACAGGTGTTTGAAGAAAATACTGTAGTCTCCTATATACCACTTATCAATCAATAAAACATCTAGTGCCTGAGCTTATATTGGGCATGCTTTGTTTCTACTTAGAGAATTACATCCTATTGTAGCAATTTATCTATGCATGTTACATTAGCTAACATGTGTAATTAATAATACAAACAGACACATTCTATACCTTCAGGTTAAACATTAAATTCATTTTTAAAAAGCCTATGCAGAGATCAGGGTGTATTATTTGTAAAATACAACTCAAAATGTCTTTAGTTTCCCATAATATTCTATTTAAAATATGATGTAAAATACATTTTGTAGTTTGTGCTGGGATACCCTTTTTTTGGTGTGTGCCCCAGTCATTAGTTAAGGGATATTTAATAATATGACTTTTGGACTAAAATGTTCTTTCCTGCTGTAAATGCATAGGGTGATTCTTGTGTTATTACAAGCACAATGCATTCTTAAACTTTCATGGGACAAACACATAACAGATGTGGCCTAATTTGTTGCAACTTTAAATAAAAAAAATCACCGCAAGAGAAAACACAACAAATCACATTGTCCTAAAGGGATTAATGGAAAAAAAATATGTGCACAACAAAAGGAAATTATTCCAGATGACTTTATAAAAAAATCCATATGTCCTTAAAATAATATTGCTATCCTAAATTATTTTATACAAACAAGATGTCTCTCAGAAGATCGAAAAAACAAAGCACTACAAATTCTGGATAAATGACCTCGAAACATGTTCATATTAGCATATGGGTAAACAATAACAAGCAATGGTTCAGTTGGATAGACTTTCACCCAGTCACTCACCTACAAGTCACTGTAATAGATGTGTCCATATCTGCAACAGTTGTGTTTCCATCTGCTCTAGTTCTGGTCTGTAATCATGGTCACCACCAGCTGTGTGCCTTGGGACATTCTTCGCTTTCCAACTGAATACATTGCATTTGTGATGAAAGACCAGGTTCAAAGTTCATTTGTTGAAGCTCTCATTGCTGACTTCATCAATCAGCCACATAAATCTTATCTGAGGCCTACACAAGGTAAATGCTACACTGATCCAGTACAATTGTATCATCTGTCTTGGACAGCCATGCCCAGTATAGTCTGTTATGCTAATTACTATCCCACACCTAGCCTACCTGAATCCCATACTAGCTTTAACTCTGAATCTGTGACCCCGGATCATGGCACATAAATGACTACTTGACCTGAAAGGGATGTCTTTGACATACAAATTCTACAACAGGACTTGTCTTGTCCTGGGTCATGGCAGGTCCAGAGGCCTGCCAATCAGCCTGTTTTCATCTCATGCTTAGCATCATTTTTAGGACAAAATAAAACAAAATTTTGTTTAATGGTTAAAGGTAGAGACCACAAAAGGTTTGAAAGAGTTGTGATTGTTGAATAATGTGGCTACAGTGACTGAAATTCTTTATATAGAGATACAATTATTAGACATAGCTAGAGTTGGCTGGATCTCCCAGATTTGAAGTTTTAAGCAATTGTTTGTACAATTTTGTATTATTGGATCAAACAAGAAATGTTTTAAGTAGTGATTTAGAATATAAATTTGTCATTTTGTAAGTTCCTCTAAGTTGTTGAAAAACAGTAATTTGAAAGAGAAATTTGTTTAAAAATAAACATTTTAAAGATACCTTTTTTTTCCCCCAAATTCTGACATTTTCTTAGTTCACCGTTGCACACTTTCGCTGGCAAAATGTAAAAGTTTGGATTTTACTGAAAGTCGAAAAAACTCAAACTTTTCCGAAACCTATTCTTATCTCTACTACATTATTGACTATACATGTCAACTAAACTAGACTGAGTAGTGGGCAAAAGAGATAGCTGCCTTGAGTGCAATAAAGTTTGGAGTTCAAGTCCAGCAATAAATAAGATATTATATCCCCTATGTGAAGCCTGCACCTGTTATTAGCAAGGTGGAGAGTCTGCTTTTCTATTTTCTTGTTAGATTGTTTAAGACAATTACAGAACACAAATGAATATCAGATAATTCACACAGCCTTGTTGTACTATGAAAATGTGATTTAAGCCAAGTTTATACTGTATGTGGAAGCTTAGAAAAGAAAGCACCTTGTCTACATCAAGGTCACTTTTTTAATGTCATTGTTCTAACAAATTTGTCTTTACTTTATATCATGTATTTTTAATTGCTTTTCTTCTTTGGATAAATTTCAAGCAAGTGAATATAATGATTGGCTTTAAGATACACTCTCTTGTTGACTATCTGATAATACATTTAGAACTCAATTTATCCAGTTAATAGAGGAGATATAAAAATTACAATGACATTGCTAAGACTTTGACGTAATCTAAAAACACATTTTTAGGTTATATTAAATAGATTTTAGTAGAACAATCTTATTGGGCTATACTAAATGTCACGAAAATGTGTGGTAGTTGAAAAGTATTTAAAGAAAAAAAGAAATTAAATATATGCAATTTGATGATAACTGAATACTGCATTAGTAACGAAATCAAATATAAACACAAACTATAATGCCATAAATAAAAGAGCCAAAGCACTTTATTTGAAAAACAATGCAACAATGACATTTTGCATCGATTCAGATCCGAGGACGCGCAAAAGTAATGAGCTGGCTCGCGAGCCTACTCGAATCCCCTAAGTTCAGGTGGACTCGGTTTTCAGAAAACGGAGCCTGAGCATCTCTATAAGTGAATAGTATTTTATAGTTTTATATTTAAAGCAGTAGGAGAAGTGACGGTATGTCATACCACTATATAGCAGCCCACTTTGACCACTGGTCTGCTCTCATATTCAGTATATTTTCCCAATTCCATTTATTTAGAATTAGCAGTGGTGGAAATGACTGCAGAACATGTATTATGCACAATAATATGCCTGGTAATAAAGTCCAGAAGATATGGCATACTCAGTAAGGGGCTTTTTATTATTACTCATAAATAATGCCCTGCAAGACATTTCATGTCAGTGTCCAGCTAGATGTCAGACCTTCAGTAATTATTTCATCTAATCTCCCAGCCTACTATGTATTTAATATATCCAGTATGATATGCTACATCCGCAATACTTCCCTGACTAGTTGTTATAATTGTAGTCACACACAGATGGAAGCGCAGAATTTTTTTAACATTGACAACGGTTGGGGAGTCCAACCACTATCCATTTTAGAGAGAAATGGAAAATAGTTAATGTAGTGGAACTGCAAACCATAAATCCCAAACTGTCCCTATTTTGGCAGAACGTTCAGATTTTACTGCACAAAAAAGAGGCAAAGCTAAATTGAAATTGGCTGTGCTTTGACCGAATATGCCTAATTTGTGGGCAGTGTTTAGGAGGGACAGGGGTGGGGTTTATTTTGACCCGCTTTGGGGATTCTGAATGTTGCTAGCTATGTTGTGCAAACAGTCTTTTAATGGAGAACCATGGGCAGGGACAAGAGAGAGTCCACATATGCATATCTCAGCAGGGAGAAGAAATGGAACTTACCTAAAACAGTGCACACATTTTTTTTAAACCAAAATGATTAACATATAATTATAAATAAAACATTAAAATGATCAATTTCATAGTATTGTAAACCATTTAGCCATATACTAAAACACTTTCAATGCATATATATTTTTCTAGGGACATTACCAAAATAGTAGAGATGAATCTAGACACCAAAGTCCCTCTTATAGCTATATAACATCCCATATGAGTCTTTTGATAGAAATCCAAAGTAGATGTAATTGCAACTTGGTAACTGTATCTTTGTAACTTGTTAATTATTTAACTGAGTGCTAGTAATTGGCCCGAAGGCATACTGTATAAGTTGTTGAAGATCCTGCATTGCTGTCCTGGAAGGGTTAATGTTTACAGCCTGTGTGTATTCACTGGTTGATGTCCAATCAAAAGAGACTTAGGGCTAGATTTACTAAGCTGCGAGTTTGAAAAAGTGGGGATGTTGCCTATAGCAACCAATCAGATTCTAGCTGTCATTTTGTAGAAGGTACTAAATAAATGAAAGCTAAAATCTGATTGGTTGCTATAGGCAACATCCCCACTTTTTCAAACCCGCAGCTTAGTAAATCTAGCCCTTAGAGGGATGACTTGGGTCAATGGGAGGTTATACAACTTTAAGCAGAAGTTTTGTTCTTCATCTTGTCCCTAGAAACTGTTGCTGTGTCAGGCAGCTGTGGAGAAAACTTTCAGTGAGAAAGTGCCTTATTGGATTACTTTAGCTAAGAGGGAGAATGAAACAGTGTGAATTCAAAGAAAGAAAATATCCCCTGACTTTGATGCAAGAAGCATAAAAGGAGATCAAAACTGGCTATTAAAAAGATTTAATAAGTATTTCTGCCACAAAGGAAAATGATAAATGAACAAAAGGAAAGGATAATTTTATTCCATAGGGATCAAGGTTCAATTCTGCAACTATGCATATTAAACAAACATTCTTAAACCTTTGATAGGGGATTGCAACCTTAAAACTTTTGATAGGGGAACAAAAATCTTAGAGCTTTAATTGCCCCTAGTGTTATTAGTAAAGAATTAAAATCTTATTCTCAAGACTCACTTTCTGCTAAGAAAACAGAGACATGGCTTCCAACACATCCCTTAAGATGCTATAAGTGTAATCATCTTTGATAAATGACATGTAGTTATATTAGAAATAGAGCAATTAATTTTAATTCCAGTGTGACAAAAGAGACCTATAAAATGTAAGAATTTATAAATTGAAAAACTACTTACATGATATACCTTTTACAGTGTCCATGTACGAAACAAAATTGTCCCTTGAAGCAAAGATTTATGGAATACAGGAATATTTTAAATAAATTAAACAGGCAAAGTGTTTCAAAGCATTTTCAGTTGGTACATGATGGAAACCCAGAAGGTTTAAAACTAACAGATATAGACTTTATCGACCATACGTACCATTGAGGGAATAGGTATAAAAGATTGTGCAACAGAGAGGCATGGTGGATCTTTAAGCAGCAGACTTTATACCCTAATTGACTCAATGAAACATTAGAATTTATGACTTCATTTTGAATGAAATGCTACTTTTTTTTTACATGTTATTGCCCTATTGAGATAGAATGATAATTAATATATAGCTAATAATGCTTCTAAATATGCAACTTATGTTTGGGTATATAGGTTTTTCAGATATTGTAAATATTATATTGCACACACATGTTATAGTATGTATATATATATATATATATATATATATGTGTGTGTATATATAAAAAGTAAACCATTCACATATTTGAATAAAAATGCTAATAACCATCACCTTCATTGCAATTTTATAACACGTGATATTTACGTCATAAAGCAGGAATTGCTCATTTAAATTGGTTTATTCTATATAAAAACATATGCTTATATATTACATACGTTTTTGGAGTATTGGTTTCCTAATTATTTTATAAATTGTATTATCTATATCAATGTATTATTATTTTATTATACATTATTTATCATTGATCATTCATTATACATATTTATTTTCATATTTATTTTTATTTTTATATTCATATTTATATACTTATTCAAATTCTATTACTTTTATATATTTTATAAAATTTTAATTTCATTTGTATATTACCGATAGTTTTATGGTGTATGTTCCTTTAAAACTATATTAAATTAGTTTTGAAAGTTAAGCATCTTTTTATTGTTAGTAATAATAATAGAGCCTTTGGGATTTAAAGCGCTATGGAATCTTCTTGCGCTATATAAATAAATGTTGATGATGTTGATGATTTGGTAAGATCTGATCTTTTATAATCATGATTTGGATTTATGGAGTGTTTATTATACATCCAGCTATTCTGTTAAATATATAGTTTTACAGTGACTATTATAATTAATATGATACATATATGGTTTGTTTTGTCAAACATATACGCTTAAAGATTCGATTAATAGATATTATACTCCATCTGATTGGTCTGTTCTGGGAGCTAGGAATGTTAGATGGTTAGGTTTTAGGAGCGTACAATAGTCTTCTCTACTTAAAACCTTGCTTCTTGCTGAAGTTAAATTCAGGACTCCTGGCATACTAACTATACTTGTAGGAGAGAATGGCCTGGGAAAGTTAAAGGCATGAAGCATGCCTTTCAACTTGAAGGATGATTCAACTTGCATGATGATTAAGGCCGACTTCCACATAATAATGGCACTATGGACTGGTGCTCGGGTAATATGATCTGACAGGTGCCAATAGTGGATCTACTATTAACAAGACCCACACTAAGGTAAATTCGACCATAAAAAGTTATTTATAGAAAAAGGGTGCGTGGCGGTGGCCCATTACATGATTAAGTTTGGGGATGACCATTTGTACAGACCTAATGGAATACACCTCACGGAAGAAGGTTTGGTTATTTTTATTGATCAGCTGTTTAGGAGTCTTTTGGGTCGTTGAATGGTCACAGTGGTTGTCGGGATGCATTCCATGGGGTTGGGAAACTAGTTGTGAGAAAGCATACCAATCAGCAGCCATATGTAATGCATTTGTGTGGCGATGGATTCTCCCTCAAAAGGGAGGCTCATTGTTAGTTATTTTTCCTCCTTGTGGGGGATATGGCTGGGAGCTGATTAGATTATACTTTTCTTCACTACAACTAAATTTTGATTAATTCAATAAGTTTGTGACTTTTCTCCACAAAGTATGCCTTCTGTGTCTTTAGTTCTTAGTTAAGTGAATGCTTGTCAAGGGCATTATGTAAAGTTAAGTTTGTATCAACCACTAGGCGGCTTAGTCAATTTGTTGAAAATAGGACTCTGCCAGTACATACAGCAATGACCACTTCATTGTGGAACACAGGAAACCTACTATGAACTGAAGGATGGATATGCCTGCTGATATGGACTGAATCCATGAACAGGTCAGGAACTCAGAATAATTACTTTACATTGCATGTGTGTCCCTGGAAATTGCAGTGCAGGCCCAGAAATGCAGGCTAGATTATTGCACACTAGAACACTGGATCTAATATCAGGAATGGAATACCAAAAACTGACAAACAGAGTCCAGTAACAAGGATTATAGATATAGGATGACAGGGCAAGTATGGTGCTGGTTCATAGGAACTACAAAAACATGGTACTCAGCAGGGTGCTCAACAATAATCTGCTATTGATTGCAGAGAGATTCAGACTCTTAAAGGCCAAGCAACAGCTCATAAATTTCTGAAAAAAAGAAGCAGGACTTACTAATTGTTGAGCTGCTGAAATAGAAAAATTCCAAGAAAAGCAGTGCCTCTTGCTGCGACAATAACAAAGTAAATTTTCAGAGACCAGAAATCCAAGTCTTGACACACCTTGCTCTACACACATCACATAACTGACATTGGATTGTTGCATGTTTTTTATTATCTGACCATGTTACTGGCATATGAGTTTAAAATTTACGACACTACTTCATATGTTCTTTCCAGATTGGGCTTTGTTATATGTTACAAAACATTACAAGTGAAAAACAAGCATTGTAAATTCTTTAGCAGAGTCTGGAACTAAAGCTGACAGTGGTAGACTATCTTCATGACATTACACGTTATTGTACTGTATATCTAACATGTAAATGATTTGCACAAACAATACTGTTAAAGGAAGACATGCAGTACATAATACAGGTAAGGTTATAAATTTCAATAATGCTGCTCATCAATAACACAGGTCTGCAGCCAAAAAGCTGTTTTCATAATTTTATCTGATTCTTATGTTTTTTGGTGCGCTGAATTAGAAAATGACCACCGTTTTTTACTGGGACGTCAGGTTTTTTCACAATCGAAATGTGCCTTGGTCAAACAGGTAGCTGGAAATCGCTAAATTTCAAATTCATCATACTTGGGAAAAAAAAACTGAACAAGGAAAAACAAATTTATTTTCACTGCCAGTGCTCCCAAAAACATGAAAATACATGTTTATTGGTCCTGATGGTGATCACTGCATTGTTGAGTGTGCTTGCTAGGGCCTGTCGGACATGTTCTTTCATGCATTAACTTGTTCTCTGATTCCTCCACAATCTTGTATTTCATTTCAGTCGTCATCCTGCTATTGTCTGTGTGGTTCAAAATTAGAGCAATGCCTCCAAGAAAGTGTGTAAATTCGCCTGACAGTTTCTGTTTCATATATGGAGAGTTCATGGTGAAAAAGCAGCAGTTGAATATTACGGATTTTGTTAAGAAAGTTCATTGACTCTTCCAAAAGAAGCTTAAAAGCAGTTTTACTTCACAATGGTGGCTGTTATGCGTCCATTCCCGTTGCTCATTCAGTGTACTTGAAGAAGACTTATGAGAACTTGGAGTTGGTACTCAAGAAAGTGGGTTATCAAAACCAAAACTGGTTGGTATGTGGGGATTTAAAAGTATTGTGTATGCTGCTGGGACAATAGGCTGGGTACACCAAATACCCTTGTTTTCTATGTTTATGGGAAAGTAGAGAACGACAAAATGAATGGAAGCAAAAAAATTGGCCACCAAGAAGTCTAGTTGTTGGTGAAAAGAATGTTCTCAGAGATACATTGGTACCCTCTGAGAAAGTTTTATTACCACCACTCCATATAAAATTAGGATTAATCAAGCAATTTGTTAAGACACTTCCCAAAGATAGCGAATGCTTCAAGTACTTGGGATCCAAGTTTCCAGGTTTAACGGAGGCAAAACTGAAAGAGGGTTTTTTTGTTGGCCCGGATATTTGAAAACTCATATCCGACAAAGACTTCATCAGTTCAATGACTCCAACTCAAAAAGAAGCATGGGTTGCCTTTACTGTGGTCATAAAAAACTTTTTGGGAAACCAAAAGGACCCAAATTACAAGGAAATGGTGGAAACAATGTTGAAAGCGTTCCACAAGCTTGGTTGCTCCATGGGCTTAAAAGTCCATTTTCTCAACTCACACCTTGACTATTTTCCTAAAAATTTGGGAGCAGTGAGTGAAGAGCAGGGAGAAAGTTTCCATCAAGATATAAAAGAAATGGAAAGAAGGTATCAAGGGAAATGGAGTGTTACGATGATGGCTGACTACTGCTGGATGTTGTACAGGGATCTTCCAGAAGCCACCTACAAGAGGAAAAGCTCAAAAAGTAGTTTAGAGTTTAAAAAAAGTCAATTTTACAAGCAATCTACTTGAGTGGGGTGTTAATTTTGTTGTCACCTGTGCAAATGAGTTAATATTTTTCATGTAAATTAAATATTTGCGTTAAGAGATTTTTTCAAATGATGACCACCCATTTGTTTGAAAACCTGAAGTCCCAGAACAAAACGGCTGTCATTTTTGGATTCAGCGCACCAAAAATCGTAAGAATCAGTCAACTAAACCAAAACAGCTGTCCAAAATTTTTTTTTTGCATACCTTTGTAATCAATATTACCATGATGACGAGGGAAGCCTGTACATATGGGGCCTTGTCCCAATTGTAAAGCACTACGGAATTTGCTGGCGCTATATAAATAAATGATGATGATAATGATTGTCCC
This sequence comes from Mixophyes fleayi, assembly GCF_038048845.1. Taxonomy (NCBI): domain Eukaryota; kingdom Metazoa; phylum Chordata; class Amphibia; order Anura; family Limnodynastidae; genus Mixophyes; species Mixophyes fleayi. The sequence goes on from NC_134405.1 coordinate 226,502,627, forward strand.
GTTGCATTTCAGCTTTATAAAGAAGTGTGGAAAATATTACAAATTTTATGTCCTTATGCCCTTATGTCTGTCTTTAATGTAGCAAATCCCTCTGCAGATATAGTTATTATCATTTATTTACATAACATCACCATATTACACAGCACAGTCAAAATTCTCTACCACACAAGCACATACACACACTAAGGTATATTTTTGTTAGTAGCCAAATAACCTGCCAACAGGTTATTGGGCAGTGGGAGAAAACCGGAGCCTCAGTAGGAAACCCATAAAAACATGGGATGAACATACAAACCTCCTCTATACGGTGCATGGAGATGACATAGCATACCTGGGGGAAGACTGAGTGCACTGTCCTCTGAGTGGCCCATTTGGAGAATGGAGGGCTGAACATGCTCCTCCACCTCTGTGTTTCTACTCTGCTGTTTAATGTATTGCTGTATGTATTTAGGATGGATGTTGTTGATAACATTTTTATTATGGTTTCTTTTTGCTTCATGTTGTCAACTTTTATTGTACAAAACCAGTTCCCTGACCTTCACCTATTATCAAATTTCCATACAGAAAGAAGATGCAATATATTTACAATTTGGATATACATTGCATTCGGAAAGTATTCACAGAATTTCACTTTTTCCACATTTTGTTATGTTACAGCCTTATTATGGATAAATTCCTTTTTTCCCCTCAAAATTCTACACACAATACCCCATAATGACAACGTGAAAAAAGTTTTTTAGAGATTTTTGCAAATTTATTAAAAATAAAAAACTAAGAAATCACATGTACATAAGTATTCACAGCCTTTGCTCAATACTTTGTTGATGCACCTTTGGCACAAATTACAGCCTCAAGAATATGATGCCACAAGCTTGGCACACCTATCTTTGGGTAGTTTCGCCCATTCTTCTTTGCAGCACCTCTCAAGCTCCATCAGGTTGGATGGGAAGCATCGGTGCACAGTCATTTTCAGATCTATCCAGAGATGTTCAAATGGATTCAAGTCTGGATTCTGGCTGGGCCACTCAAGGACATTCACAGAGTTGTCCTGAAGCCACTCCTTTGATATCTTGGCTGTGTGCTTAGGGTCGTTGTCCTGCTGAAAGATGAACCGTCGCCCCAGTCTGAGGTCAAGAGCACTCTGGAGCAGATTTTCATCCAGGATGTTTCTGTACATTGCTGCATTCATCTTTCTCTCCATCCTGTCTAGTCTCCCAGTTCCTGCTGCTGAAAAACATCCCCACAGCATGATGCTGTCACCACCGTGCTTCACTGTAGGGATGGTAATGGCCTGGTGAAGAGCGGTGCCTGGTTTCCTCCAAACATGACGCCTGACATTCACGCCAAAGAGTACAATCTTTGTCCCATCAGACCAGAGAATTTTGTTTCTCATGATCTTAGAGTCTTTCAGGTGCATTTTGGCAAACTTCAGGCGGCCTGCCATGTGCTTGTTATAAAGGAGTGGCTTCCATCTGGCCACTCTACCATACAGGCCTGATTGGTGGATTGCTGCAGAGATGGTTGTCCTTTTGGAAGGTTCTCCTCAGAGGAATGCTGTAGCTCTGACAGAGTAACCATCGGGTTCTTGGTCACCTCCCTGACTAGGGCCCTTTTCCCCTGATCGCTCAGTCTAGACGGCCGGCCAGCTCATGGAAAAATACTTGTGGTTCCGAACATCTTCCATTTATGGATGATGGAGGCCACTGTGCTCATTGGGACCTTCAAAAAAGCAGATATTTTTCTGTACCCTTCCCCAGATTTGTGCCTTGAGACAATCCTGTCTCGGAGGTCTACAGACAATTCCTTTGACTTCATGTTTGGTTTGTGCTCTTGTGGTGGTCGAGTACTGATGGGATTTCCTTCCCTTACCTTATCCTCCAGACACGAGTCAGGTTCTTTTCTGTCAGGAGATAAATACTTCAATGAAAGGGACAAGGATTGGTTAAACAACTTGGGTTTATTAAGAATGTGGTAAGGATAATTTTGGTTAATTAATTTTGATAATTTTGGCCACCGCGACACTGACCCCTTCAGCTCAATGGTAATGACAAAATAATCGTTTGATCAACATAAAGCACAATAGCATTTAACATATAATATGCACTTGGTGAGTATAAGGCACAATAGCGATAACATCTTCAATATCAATAAATCAATTTTTAGGTAACTCACTTAAAATTAACATTCATTTAAAACATTTGGTACCAATATTATCCCTGGTAACGTTACCATATTTTACACTCAGTCCTGGGCTGACCTGTGCACAGGAATTTTGTAGTACATTAAATCTGTCCGCATGGAGGAAAGCAAGTGGAGGAATCTGTGACAAAGGTGATGTGCAGACCTACTGTACTTTCAACTAGAGTTCCTTCATATGATCGACTTCCAGCAGTAATACTTCTTATCTCTCTCAGCCTGTTCCTGAGGTAGTGAGCAGCTACATGGAAAGATTCAACTCAGATTTCTTATCTCTCGGTCTGTCTTCTTGTCACTCATAAGCCTCATCTCTCTCCCTCAGAAGTCTAGAACTTTCCTCTCCCCACTGCCTTCTGGGAGTTCACAGTTATTACCAAACTCAGTGGACTTGTTGCTATGACACAAACTCCTCCTTCCTGCACATCATCCTGGGCACGCCTCTTCAGTTCAACTGTCAACTGTCATTCCCACTGTGTCTTTCTCAGCCTCTATTAACCCCTTGTAGCCCTGCATTTTAAAAGCGTTTATGTACTTCCTCTGTGCTGTTTAACAGGGTTTTGGGGCACCACATTCACCCCCGCTTTTTCAGGTGCGTGTCCTCACGCATTAAGACATAAAGGTGGTTGTTCTTTATCAACTCAAATCACACATCTACAACATTTATAATGGCAAACATTTTCAATGACAGTAGTTTTAATATACATTATATACAACAGTTTCAGTGAGAAAGATCTCTAATCCTGATACCGCCGTGGAAGTGTACCCCTCGTACTCCTCGTGGAGCATCTTAGTTCGGGATCGGGGGCCACCTCCACAGGCGCAAAGGATAATGGTAACTCGACTGGCGGCCGAGACTGACTCTGCAGTGGCATAGTAGCCCAGCCTACCGCCAATAGTAGCTTGAAAGGGTCAGTGGGCAGCTGAGGCAGAGTCCCTTCGCCATCATCTGGTTTTTCGTCCCAGTCATCCCTTGATATTCCTTCTGGCCCTTGATCTTGCCTTGGGCGTTGCTTGAGCTGGTTTCGGTGAATCCACTGTGGACGGGTGCCATCTGGTCTCGAGATCTGGTAAACAGCCATCGTTGATATAGGTTCGGCCGTAATCACATACGGGTTCAACTCCCACTTGGGATCCAGCTTACTCCGGGGTAGATTATTCTTCTTGAGGACGATGCTTCCTTCTGGCAGCCGACAGGCCTGCGCATCCCAGTCGTAGTCTTTCTGCTGCCATTTGTAGAAGAACGGAGGAGGGCGCCTGCACTGGACAGGTCTCTGCTGAGAGGACACTTCCTCTGCTCTCTCTACATCGCTCACTTGCTCTGTACTTACTTCCCCACCAGATTCTGCAGCATTCTCTCCTCTTGGCCGGTAGAAACGTCTGCGGAACCTTCGTCGGTAGGGTGCAAATCTGCTTCCTTTTACTGGTACACCACCAGGCCTATTCACGTTTGCTGCCTCGGCACCCTTCTCTCCCTCCACAACATCAAATTCCACAGTCTCCCCGTCTCCAACACTGCACAGAAACTTCCGTGGGTTATTTCGCTTTATTGCTGTCTGGTGGACAAAGACATCTTCTTTGGTGTCATTTCTGTTGATGAAGCCATATCCATTCCGCACATTAAACCACTTGACAGTGCCCAAAACCTTTACATGGGGACCAGCGGACTTTTGATAACCTTGTAGGAGCCGAACAGTATGTTGAAAGGCCTGATGACCGGTGGAAGCCGCTTTGGTTAATTTACCCTTCAAAGTTGCCACTAGCTCATCCGGGCATCTTTGCAGCACATTCATCCCCAGAATGATGGGGGCTATGTTCCCTTCACAGGGGGCGGTGACAAGACAGCCTTGTCTTGGCAACAAGGTCGCTCCAATCTGGATGTCCGCTTCCCAATACCCTTCACATGCAATCTCGAGGCCGTTACTGGCAGTCAGCCGCAGCCAGGCTGGAGGTGGTGATAACAGCTGATCTTTGCCCCAATACTTGTGGAATGTAGGGAGCCGGATGGTCGTAATCTGCGACCCCGTGTCAAGCATAGCCAGGGTCTCCACTCCATTAATTGTAACGGGTAAAGTGGGACATTGTCCGATGAACTGGGGCCTCCAGTTTTCTGGATCCGGATCTATTCCCGGGGCTCGCCCCGAGATTCGGAGATTGTCGGAGTTTAAATGTTCGTTTTGGTCGCAGTTTCGTTTTATGTGTCCTATTCCATGGCACCGGCGGCATATCGGGCGCCCTTGACCATCGAATTGGTTGGGCGATCGCCGTACATACTCGCGAGGTGGTCCCCACCTGCCTCGGGCTGGTCTTTGTCTTTCGGGCCTCCACTCTGGTTCCTCGTAGGTGGGTGCCGGTGGCCTCGCCATTTGGCGCATCTCTCGCTGGATTTCTACCATTCTGATGGCCAGCTCCTCCATTTGCTTTTTGATGGTTTGCATTGGGTCTCCGGTGGGATACTGACCGCTCTGTATTACCGATTCTTGGGCCCGTGTTGATTTTTCTGTGCTGCTTGCTATGACTCTCTTCGAGCTTGCGCTTTCTCTGAAGCCCACCAATTCTGGGTATTCTTCTTCCCTTCCCCGTTGGTTACCTACAAAGGCGATGGCGGTCTCTTTAAACTCTCGGAAGGTTTTGCCTGGCATCTGTGCTTTCATCAATCGTAGCTGAATTTTAACGATTTCTTGGGCGACTCCTTCTACGAACTGTACGGTCAGGGCTTCGTCCGCGTTTCATACTTCCTCTTTGTCCACTGACTGAATGGCTCTTAGCATCTCTTGTAGGCTCAGGGCATAGTCCCGCAGTGTCTCGTTCGATTGTTGCTTGCGAGCATATAGTTTCATCTTCAGCTCCGGAAGAGTTCTTGTCTCAAACGTTGTGGAAATTTTTTTAAAACTTGTGCCACTTCTTTCTTGTCATCCATCGGCCATGAGATTACTTCTCTGAGTGCCGACCCTGTGAGTTGCTCTATTAAGATCTCTACTTTCTGCTGTTCATTCAACGTGTATAGCCGAAACATGGATTCCAGTTTGTTCTCAAATTCTGTGAATGAAGTCTTCTGTAGCTTGTCGTCGTCCCCACTGTACTTCGGGAGCCATGGGGCCCCGAAATAGTATGGTAGGGTTATGGGCCCTGCCGGTTGCTGATCCATTGTTCACTGAGGGTACTACTCTCCTGATGCACTCGGATCCTGTTCGGTTTGATGCCAAAGTTATGTGGTGGTCGAGTACTGATGGGATTTCCTTCCCTTACCTTATCCTCCAGACACGAGTCAGGTTCTTTTCTGTTCGGATATCCAGTGGTCAGGAGATAAATACTTCAATGAGAGGGACAAGGATTGGTTAAACAACTTGGGTTTATTAAGAATGTGGTAAGGATAATTTTGGTTAATTAATTTTGATAATTTTGGCAACCGCGACACTGACCCCTTCAGCTCAATGGTAATGACAAAATAATCGTTTGATCAACATAAAGCACAATAGCATTTAACATATAATATACACTTGGTGAGTATAAGGCACAATAGCGATAACATCTTCAATATCAATAAATCAATTTTTAGGTAAATCACTTAAAATTAACATTCATCTAAAACATTTGGTACCAATATTATCCCTGGTAACGTTACCATATTTTACACTCAGTCCTGGGCTGACCTGTGCACAGGAATTTTGTAGTACATTAAATCTGTCCGCATGGAGGAAAGCAAGTGGAGGAATCTGTGACAAAGGTGATGTGCAGACCTACTGTACTTTCAACTAGAGTTCCTTCATATGATCGACTTCCAGCAGTAATACTTCTTATCTCTCTCAGCCTGTTCCTGAGGTAGTGAGCAGCTACATGCAAAGATTCAACTCAGATTTCTTATCTCTCGGTCTGTCTTCTTGTCACTCATAAACCTCATCTCTCTCCCTCAGAAGTCTAGAACTTTCCTCTCCCCACTGCCTTCTGGGAGTTCACAGTTATTACCAAACTCAGTGGACTTGTTGCTATGACACAAACTCCTCCTTCCTGCACATCATCCTGGGCACGCCTCTTCAGTTCAACTGTCATTCCCACTGTGTCTTTCTCAGCCTCTATTAACCCCTTGTAGCCCTGCATTTTAAAAGCGTTTATGTACTTCCTCTGTGCTGTTTAACAGGGTTTTGGGGCACCACACTCTGACATGCATTGTCAAGTATGGAACCTTATATAGACAGGTGTGTGCCTTTGCAAATCATGTCCGATCAACTGTATTTACCACAGGTTGATTCCAATTAAGCTCTAGAAACATCTCAAGGATGATCAGTGGAAACAGGATGCACCTGAGCTCAATTTTGAGCTTCATGGCAAAGGCTGTGAATACTTATGTACATGTGATTTCTTAGTTTTTTATTTTTAATAAATTTGCAAACATCTCAAAAAAACTTTTTTCTTGTTGTCATTATGGAGTATTGTGTGTAGAATTTTGAGAGAAAAAAGGAATTTATTCCATTTTGGAATAAGGCTGTAACATAACAAAATGTGTAAAAAGTGAAGCCCTGTGAATACTTTCCGGATGCACTGTATGTATAATTACCTTTTAGCTATCAGGCTTTAGCATGTTTAGTCAGAAAGCTAGAAAAGAGTTTACAAATTGTCAAACCTATATATACATAATAAAAGTAATGTAAAGTAAGTACTTTAGAGCCTGTGATTTTATACTGTATTTTTTTGGTCAATAGTTAATAACCCTATCTCTTTTTAAAAGTCAGAGTTAAATAACTGAGGTAAAAATTGAGCCACATATGTATTTAGTTATTTTGTCTAAAAATAAAATATGCCTTCAGATATTTTCAGTTAGGACTAATTTCGTAATATACATTATGATTAAAAATCTCTTATTCAAGCATCATTAATTATTATAAATTGTGGTGCTAATTTAAAAATCTTCTATGTCTCCATTTTTTCTTTTATGGCGTAGCTTGCCAAAGTTAATTTTAATTCTGTTACTGATCCATATAAACCACATAAACTGTTTTGCAAATTCTTACACATCCAAGTAAGATATACTGATGGGAACCATTTGCAGTGGGTCTGTAAGCCTTGGAAAAGCTATTGAGTTTATAGCTACATTCCTACCGAGAGTAGAAAGGGGTAAAGCATTCAAGTTATCAAGTGAAATGTAAATACCTTAAATTATAGGTGTATAATTACATTTACAAAGGTCCATCAAGTGGAAAGAAATATTAATAACTGTTAGGACCCTGTCATTATGTTGTATCTGGCTGCAGTACCGCTATGCCACCAGAGGAGCTGCTGTTTTGCCATTAAAAATTTTCCCCTCCCTGGCAGGAGTTAATCTTCTTCTCCTGTTAATTACTCGCCCCTGCCTCACAGACTATTTATGATTGTTCCTCACCATGCAGCTTGTTGGTCATTGATTATTTTCCCTTGGACTTTCTGCATAGCTACATTATGTTCCTGTAAATCCTTGGTCCTGACTGTTACCATTGATCAGTTAAGTTACCTGTACCTGCTGTTCAGTAATCATCTACTATTCACCTGTGCCCAGCCACATTGGGATGTTATCCTAATACTGTCTAGTGTGTTGGACATGCTGCAAACTTACTTTCTGTTCCTGTGTATTCTTGGTTCTGGCTGTTTACCATTGTCCGGCTAAGTTACCTGTAACTGCTGTTCAGTATTCATTTACTTGTTATCCAGTCACACCCAAACGTTTGTTTATTATACCCAGCGTTACCTGGTCTGTGTTTACCCTGCACTACCTGGATAGAGTTCCTGCTACAATAAAATTATTTTATATTTTCATTATCTCCTGACTCCATGGCTGTCATTACAAGGTTCTAGTTATTGGAACAGAATTGTAACAATAACTAAATATTTAGTCTTACCAGGGACAATCTTAAATTTTGAGGAGAGGGAAGGGCAGGCTGTAGAGAAATGAGGGCCTATTAATGGAAGAACTCCAACTTTATAATTTCTGTTATGGAGATCTCTGGATTTAAAATAAACATGGGCATGTCATTTGTAAAAAACACAATTTTATTTTTCTGAGTTCCCAACTGGATACCTTTAAAATGATTATGTGCGCTCAATGCCATTACTAAAGCAAATAGTATGGGTGAAATGGGATATCCTTCCCTGGCATCATTATGAAACTCAAATGATTGTACCCATTAGCCCCTACTTTCATTGTGGGCCCAGAGTATAAAGTCTGTAAGTAAAATAAAAATGGTCTGGGAAGACAAATTTAGTTAACATTGTCAAGAGGAACTGTCTGGAAATTAAGTCAATGCAGTTTTAGTAGCAAGATTTAGGATTCAAGTAATTCCCAAAATCTTGATATTCTGGAGATATTGAATAGTTAGAAAGACTTTTCTAATATTAGTAGTAGAGCTTCTCATCCATACAAATCTCATCTGATCTCCATATACAATGGAAGGTAAAATATGTTCTATCATTTCTTATAATATTTATGAAAGGATGTTAAATTCTGTCTTAAGTTGCAATATTAGCATATATGAGGCTGGCTCATCTAAGGGTATTCCTTCTCATTAAAATATCTAGGCAGTACATGTTCCCCAATGTCCTTACATCTGGCATAGTGGATTTAAGACAATTGCGTGATTTGATAACATTCATTGTTAATCTTTGCAGACATAAATTCACAAAGATTATAATTCTCATGAGATTCAAGTTTTCATATATTGTACCATCTAATGTGTAAAGCTATGCAGGATATCAGAACATTTATGTATAATAATGTTAATAATAATTGATTTAGCTTTAGCATATTTATGGATAAGAATGGTAAACTGTTGGTGTTAGCTAGTAGTCTATCACATTCATTCATACATTTGTGGAATGAATGTCACCAGTGAGAAATTTCTCTTAGCTCAATTTGTACCAGAAATAGTGTTGCTGATTTTTTTTAAAAATCTGCTTAAGTCAGCAATGTAAGACCCAATTTAAATATGGTGCTCCAAGACAAGAAATGTTATCAATATGTTAATTCTCATCATGGTAGTTCTGATTGGTAGTCTTCAATCTTCCGTGACAGATTTGTGATCTCACCAAAAGTGAGAGAAAGCTCCATAGGCGAAATGTGCCTTTATAATTACCAGTAGGTACTTGAAAGCAAATTAAAACATGTTCTGAGACTGTGATGGACTCTGAATGTGTCTTGCAAATATTGTAGGCAAGGAGAGAAGAGGTAAGAAGAGGATAGATTATCCTGGAGAGGGTATCATGGCCACTTGATAGACACATATATTTTTTTTTGTATATGAATGCCTGGTGCGTCAAATATCTACCAAATGTAGTTGTTTAATTGTATAGGGCACACCTATAGAAAGTTTTATATAGTTACTTAAATGATCTGTCAAGAATGTCAAGTTAACAATGTTAGTGTATCCACCAAAAATCAGACTACCCTTGGCCAGGGGATATTATGTTGCCAAGACATTTAGAAAAAATGTTTGTCATATATTCTGGCAGTCGAATTTTAAGAAATTAGTGGGCCTGTGTGCAAGATTAGTGCTTTGGCCCAAAGTCCCCCGACATATTCATATCTCCAAACATTTTTGAATGAAGAATTGGGACAGAGAAACAGAGAGCACTAGAAGGGGACATGATCATGATACACGCGGGTTTGGCCATGTCACATTGAGTTTTTTCCAGTCTAATGTGATGCCCCCATCCTTTCTCTCTCTCTCCCCTAATACACCCCTTCAATGCCATGCACATCTGTGTAAGAGTTCATTCTGAGGCACATCGGGATTACTGTCAAAGGCATTTTGTTTACCTTTGTTCATCATACTTTAATTCCATGTAGGAAAAATTGATTTTGAGTTTACTATCTGGGTCATTGAGTGTCTCTTGGAACTTTGATATTATCTGTACCTTCTTCCTCTCCCCCCTCTTCCTCTACCTTAACCACATAGGAATAGAAGAGGTGCACATCGGGATTACTGTCAAAGGCATTTTGTTTACCTTTGTTCATCACACTTTAATTCCATGTAGGAAAAATTGATTTTGAGTTTACTATCTGGGTCGTTGAGTGTCTCTTGGAACTTTGATATTATCTGTACCTTCTTCATCTCCCCCCTCTTCCTCTACCTTAACCACACAGGGATAGAAAAGGGACACTGTTTGTTCCACTTCCAACTGCTTCTCTCACAGAGAGTAGAAAAGCTGTTTATTTTTCTAAAATTCATTAATTACAATCATGTCTGTTGAATAAGAGTGCAATATAGTTGTCAAGTACCTTGTAAATAACTCTCCTATTGGCTGTAACAAATGATGTTGGCAAATCACCATGCTGGTATGTCAGTGCCAGACTGTTAGTTTGTCAGTTTCTTCAGCAAATAATTCCTGTATCTGGACTCCTGCTGCTCCATAGTGCTCACTGTGGTATCTGATGATAGCTTGTTAGCTCATGATTCTGTGTGTACTAAAATAGGGAGGGCTACAGTCTAGAAAATATTGTCAACTGCAGTCAGGGAGGATTGATGCATAACTCTGTAATTGTTAATGGAGGAGAATGTTTATACTACTGTTGGATTATGGGAATCCCTCGCCCTATGCAACAATCTCCAATGCTACATATAAAGTAATCAGAAGCGGTTAGGGCATTGCAATGTTTCTTTTCCTGAAGCTTCACGTCTGCTATAAAGCCGTTAGCAGCTACCCCTAGCAAAAAAGCCTCCTCAATCTCCATTTTACCTTAACCACACTGTGCGATGAATGATCCTCTTTCTGCAACTTTCATCACAGACAATGAAAGACCTGGGGGTAAATGTATCAAGCTGCACTTTTCCTGCAGGTTTGAAAAGTGGAGCTGTTGCCAGCAACCAATCAGATTCTAGCTATCATTCAGTAGACTGTACTAAATAAATGATAACTAGAATCAGATTAGTTGCTATAGGCAACATCTCCACTTTTCAAACCTGCAGGAAACTTGTAGCTTTATACATTTAACCCCTGGACTGGATCAAGTGACGTGACAACTCCCAGTCACTAGGAAAGTGCACAGTGGTGACTTCATCACCATACATGTTCTCTCAGATGATAAATGGCTGGGAGCTGCCACATCACATGCAGGGCATCATGCTGGAGAAGGGCAACAAGTGGCAATGGACCATTTCCATGGATGCATTGTGGGCCTGCATTTCAACGGGATGGTGTGGGGTCTCCCTCACTCATTGACCAATGTGCATTGCACACCCTGCAACCATGGTAAACAAGCCACTTTATTCAGAACATATATATTACACAGCACATATCTAGACTTGTTCAGTTAAACATCAATAATAATATATAAGCAGGGGCGGGCAAATTTCAGCCCGGGCGGCGCACAGGCGGCCGCATCACATGACACGCAATGTGGGCACGTCATCAATGACGTGGCAGCATTGAGTGTCATGTGATGCGGCCGCCTGTGCGCCGCTGGTAATATTCAGTTAAAGCCGCTTGCATCCACGGGGGGGAGGCGACCCAAACAGCGGTTAGACTGAGCGGCCCAGCCCACCCCTGTATATCAGTCATGCAAAAAATTTAAATGACAGTCAGATAGATCAATCTATTGTTTTACTTATGGAGAGGATAATGTCTTCTGTTAGATCACTGATTCTTCTAACATTGTAAGTCTCATTAATATATGTGCAATAACTGCCTATACAGCTGCCATTTCAGATTTTATCAGTGTGTGAAACTCTGGTTTCCAACATATTATTTAGTTGGTATGGATTTTATATAGGCCATTACTGTAGCCATTTGACTTAGATGCACTGTATTTCAGTCTTCGCTTTCCACTATCAGGCTGTTGGATACTGTCAGGATGCTGTATCACTTCAGAGGATGTTGGTGTCATTTTAGGAGTGGCACCATTCTGGTGCTGTTCTCCTGTCATTCTCAGGAACCATTGCTGGCCAGCTCTCCATGGTTGTCCTGGCTTCTGGGCAAGCCCCATTTGATTTGACGTCTATTTTCTTTCCCCATTTAAGTGTTTATGGGTTCTAAAATGCCTCTTTTTCCTTAGGATTGCACGAACAGCTGAATTATGCAGCCAACTAAGTTGACTTCCATGCCAGTCTACCTACATTCTTAATGGCTCATTTTAGCCATTCAGTCTCCTTTTTCACTATGCACCCGTTAAATTTCAGGAAACTCTTCTAAAAATAAAATATCAAAAATATATATTCCAATATGCAACCTAAGAAAACACAAAAGAAAAAAATAAAGCTAAAGTTAATATGGATTACTGATGTTTATGAACTGATAAGTAGAAGTTTTCTGTATGTGGTGAAAAATTTACAATGGAACTTTTTAGTACATTAAGACAAAAAATGTCAGTGCTTTAACTGCATTTTATCAGAGTATATGGTTTATGTTGTCCGACAATAGACTGGTTGTAATGGAAGCTTAAGTGTTCTGTGAACAATCTGAACAGTATAATAGTGTTTTATATTATGATAAAAGTTTATTATTTAATGATAACAACCCTATTATTGTACATTATTTTTCTTTCTTTCAAAAGTAGACTGGCTGCTTTTTTGGCAGAGTCTGCATTTTTCTTAAAATGTTATATTCCGAAAGTATGTCTGAGGTTTTTACAGGCCTAACATTACATTTGTGGTTGAGAGACCGACTGTAAAGTATTGTTGTAAGTAGCTGTAACCTATACCACTAAAGCATAGTACTTGTATAACAATGCACTAACTGTAAGGCTCAGGAATGGCTTAGTGACCATTTCAATGCTCAGTATATCAAACATATGACATTAACCCTTATTATCTTTCATCCTGTTTGATTTGTCGTGACGCTGCACACAATCCTACAAGGTCTACTAAAAGTTTGCTTTTGGGAAAACTTTGCAAACAATTATTTTCTATTAACATGAAACGTAAAAAGTTAGAAGCTCAGACTGTAAAAACCCGAGGTCAATTTATTTTTTGTGATTTTTTGATTTTTAAAGATGGAATAAGATGGAGAGGATGACAGGGAATTGAAATAGCAGCACATGTCTCTTCTTCAGATGTGGTATTACCTGGTTTAGAATACTTCAACTAGCTTTTGCCTCAGTCTGTATGTACTGTAGTTGTCTCTATAATTGCTGAGGAGGCATTGTGGAAGCTGAAGAAGAAAGAATGTTTGCCTCCAGCTAACTCATTTACAAATACATTATCATTGAAGGGATAATGACAATGAGGTGAAGGTGGAGTCACTGTTTTTCTTTTACACTTTACAGGAATCTAGTGCTAGAAGGCTCTATGTGAATGGACTTGCCTGTGTCATAAGGGTGACTTGAGAAATATAAATCATTTATAGACACCTCACAGTTGGATCAGCAATCAATACGTTACATAGGAGACAGTTTTAATTTATTCCCACTATTGACTTCTAATGCTCTTACCATCTACAGTACAGTACAATACATTATCCCCTGTGATAGCTTATCATAGGCCCTTTTCATTCAGTTTGGTTCATAACTAGTTTTAATTAAGAAGAAAATGAACATTGCTCTTTTAAGGATTTGATAAATGTACCGTACAGACTAAAGCCATAAAATGCATGCATTACAGATGGGCGGGCTCGGTTTCCTTGAACCCGACCCCCCCCCCCCCCCCGAACTTCGGGGATTCGAGTACCGAGCTGAGTCGGCTCAGTTCTCTTGCACCTATTTGGTTTTCAAAACGAGGCAAAATGTCCTTGAGACATTGTCGGATCTCGGATCTTGGATCTCGCGAGTTTTAGAATGAATAAATACCCGCCTCCACAGCGATCTAGCGCCGTTTGAGAGAGGGACAGAGAAGGTTTAGGTCACAGAATAGAGCAGTATAGAGCAGACATTTTTCAGAATTTGCACTACAAAGTGTTTGGGTGTCATATCCCCCTTCTAAAAAAGCTGTATTTGCTGAGTGCTGAAATTGTAATATAGCAGCACTGTATATTTCTGAATTTGCACTACAAAGTGTAGGGTATAATATACACCATTATAGAAGAGCTGCTTTGGTCATTTTTATTTATCTACAAGTCTTTGCAGGCTTAATTTTTAGTAATTTGCACTAATAAGTGTAGGGTGTAATATACACCCAAAGAGAAAAGGTGCTTCGGTCATTTTGATTAATCTAGAAGTCTTTGCAGGCTTTTTTTCTTAATTTGCACTAATAAGTTTAGGGTGTAATATACACCCAAAGAGAAAAGGTGCTTTGGTCATTTTGATTAATAGCGTCCTTAAAGCAGTTCATTGGGGCTGATTCTAAGCTCACTGATGAACTGACTTTTTACTGTGACTTTCAATAGCTCTTTTTAGCGCCTTGTCTGGCACCCTGGATTGGTGTGTGTCTGATAAAAGTACGCATCCCGTGGGGGGTCAGCGCTCGTTGCCCTGTATTAGCTGTAGAATTACCTCACTTATCCAAGAAACAGGTGGAGCGATCGATCATTGCCATGTATTAGCTGTAGAATTACCTCACTTATCCAAGAAACAGGTGGAGCGCTCATTGCAATGTTTCCTAGATGTGGTAGAAACTGCCCTGTGTTTGAGTCATTGTTCTGTCGCTTACCATCCAGCCAGATCGCTGCAGTATTTGGATGAAAGTGTATGAAAAGAATATTATGACCTGTGAGATGGTAAAAATGTAATGTAAATCACTGGAATTTAGTGTTAGTGAGGTTAATAATAATGTAGGCACAAAATAATAACGAAATTATGTGAGTTTACCACAAAAATTACATATTATAAAAAATAGCTAAACAAAACCAAAACCAAAACACGCAAGGGCAGTTTTTGGCAAAACCAAAACCCGAAGCTAATGCAGATCCGAAACCAAAACCAAAATACGGGGGTCAGTGAGCATCTCTAGCATGCATATAAGCAGCTGCACACATCATTTCTTTTTATTTCAGTTTCTTATTTGCATCTCTGTGCCCATGTACACTATTTTAACATTTGCTCGATGGAAGCTGGTGATCCCCATAGGTCTTTTTATACCCTGATGATGTGTTCTTTCTCATTTGCCCACTCGCATGAATAAATAATTATTATCTGAGTATGCATGTTACACTGATTATTCTATAAAAGTCATATTTTGCAATGCCACTCAATCCCATATCATGTTTGATGAATATCAGAGGTGGCAGCCATGTGCTCTGGTACAGTCCAGTGTTAATGCAAGAGACCATGTTCCTTGAATCCTAGCTCCCCAATCACAGTACAAACCAGAATGCATGTGCAAAACATGAGGAATGAAGGTTCATTGTCGGACAGGTTGAATGATAAGGTAAATCAAATAATTAGTATAAAAGCTCAATCGTAATAATTTGAGCTCCTTGCCAGTAAGTTTGGTATCACATATAACTGAAATCAATAAATATCTTTATAAAATCATGTAGTTGTTGATTAAGAAAACCTCTGACATATATTTTAATTTGTTTAGGAGAAAAAAGAACAGGAGGTTTTATATCTAGGTGCACGAAGAATCCCTAAATGATAACTGAAATCACATGAACCATCCACTTAAAATATAACTTTTATTGTATATGTTTAAAAGAAAACTGAAATATAAAATTATATCATACTAATAAAACAAATTACTAATAAAAAATAACTGGGTGCACTAGATAATTATACCAAAATGAAGAATATATGGTTAAGAGGCTATAAATGAATAGTTAATATGCAGGTTGGAATATTAAATCAGTGTTCAATTATCTGCCACTGACGTAGTTGTAAATAAGACTACCACTGTGATAAGTAGAACAAAGGACTGGAAATATATATGTCCTATGCTAAGTAGTTTTATTGCCAAAAGCCTGAGATCTATATCAAAAC
Source organism: Mixophyes fleayi (assembly GCF_038048845.1). Lineage (NCBI taxonomy): Eukaryota > Metazoa > Chordata > Amphibia > Anura > Limnodynastidae > Mixophyes > Mixophyes fleayi. The sequence continues at coordinate 226,518,633 of NC_134405.1, forward strand.
CGGATGATTAATATTGAATCTGAATAATAATAGATCTTGGATGGCTGAAATTAGATGAGGCTGGTACCTGGACTCATCAGGTTCACCGGAATAATATAACTAGCTGAGAAATAAAGAGCTAGTTAAAACGATTTTTAATGCAGCATTGCTCCTATATGTCCAGAGATAGTGTGGAGCTTAGGAGGTAGTTAGCAAGACATTATCCATAGCCTGTTCTCATGAACCATGATTGCGATATCTTAGTACACTGTTATCTATAGCCACCGCGGACAAGACATTGTCTGTTTTAACTAGCTATTTATTTCTCAGCTAGTTATATTATTCCGGTGAACCTGATGAGTCCAGGTACCAGCCTCATCTAATTTCAGCCATCCAAGATCTATTATTATTCAGATTCAATATTAATCATCCGGTTTTGATATAGATCTCAGGCTTTTGGCAATAAAACTACTAAGTACATGACATATATATTTCCAGTCCTTTGTTCTACTTATCACAGTGGTAGTCTTATTTACAACTACGACAGTGGCAGGTAATTGAATACTGATTTAATATTCCAACCTGCAATTTAACTATTTAATTATAGCCTCCTAACCATATATTCTTCATTTTGAGTATATAGGTATAAGTATCTAGTGCACCCAGTTATTTTTATTAGCAATTTGTTTTATTAGTATGATATCAGTTTATATTTCACTTTCCTTTTAAACATATACAATGAAAGTTATAATTTAAGTGGATGGTTCATGTGATTTCAATTATCATTTAGGGATTCTTAATGCACCTAGCTTTAAAAACTCCTGTTCTTTTTACTCCTAAACATGTCATATTTGAGTTTTAGGTTGCACCCCAGTTACAAATTATAAAAGGGAGTAAATTACAGTTTTTTCCCTACATATAATCATATGATTATATGTACTGGGTTATAATTCTGTGGTTGGTGCGATAGTGCAACCTTTCCTTACACATATATTTAAATTTCCCTAAAACTCAACCATAATAAAAATTGGGTGAATATTTATAAAAACACATTTTCTTGCGCTCTTGTATTACTTGAAGTGTACTCAAAGTGGGACGGTTTCATATGCTAACACTACTTATCCACACTTCCTTTGAAGCTGTTCACATCCTCTACAAGCAGTTGCTTTGCTTTCAGAGCATGTGAGCATAAGATTCATAGACACCGCTGCTTAATTAAATATAAAATATAATTTTATTCAATTAGTTAAAACAACAAAAAGCAAAATATTAATAGATAGAAAAAAAGTGAAAATGAGGTATGAAAATGTGATTAAAAACAAGAGTAATTTTCACCATACAGCCATGTCAAATGTTGTATTCATATTCCATATTCCATTAAAATATATCACAACAAATTGACTCTCATATAAGATTACATGTAAATCAAGTTTTCGAGTCAATTTGTTGTGATATATTTTAATGGAATATGGAATATGAATATTTTGTACAACATTTGACATGGCTGTATGGTGAAAATTACTCTTGTTTTTAATCACATTTTCATACCTCATTTTTCTATCTGTTAATATTTCGCTTTTTGTTGTTTTAACTAATTAAATAAAATGATTTTGTATATTTAAATGTGAACTTAGAGTGCATCCTTAATGGGAGAGAGATTCCTCTTTTTTCTTTTGTGTGTAGTTAAACATTATCATTCTCTTTCTGGAAGCACTTCCTGCCCAATTTAGAAAATGATAGGATAAGATATATGGGATAATAAGGAAGCAGGTGTTCTACATAAAAGATATAATAGAGCTCTGTGCGATTGCTTATTATATTCTTGTACTGCTGCATAATTGTCACTGTTCCTGTCAAACCAATGAAAATCCTCACTGATCTCTTCATCTGCTGCACCCCCTCCAACCTCAGGCTGTTGCCCATCCACTCCATACATCCTGCCATAGAGAGCTTAACAGAGGAAAGAACAAGCATGGCGGAGTCTCCAAGTCTGGGCACCTAATGCCAATCCCATGTGGCTTGGTTGAATGTTTGGTGGTCTCGACACATGGCCTATATCTAGCTCCTGCATCTTGTCGTGGGACTGCTCATTCTCCGTCAGTGCCTAGTGCTGCTCTGACTGTTCAAGACTGTATTGGCTGGTGAGTGCAGCACTACTTTGTCTGTATAGAGTACTATCTCTGGTCTGTTGCCTTACAACTGGGCCATCAGGGAGTGGAGTGGTATTCTAATGTGTGTGAGGCATGCACACTCCCAGCCAGGCATTGGTAAACTATGACTCCAGCGTTATCAAACTACAAGTCTCGCTCTCCTCTCCAGTTTCTGTCATCTTGGTCAGGCTGGGACTTCTAGTCTTACAATAGCTGGAGAGCCACAGGTGCTTAACAATACAGCAGTCCTGCATATTAAGTGGTTTCCTGACAATGTGTATACACTAGTTCTGTGTGTCTTAAAAACGTACCATTACAGGAGTGATAATCTTTATTTAATAAAATACTACAGTCTATAATGGAAATGTTATATATTTCTGCTCAGAAAGATGGGGTCAGTATGTTTGTGTTATATTATTGCAAAGCAAAAAACTATTATTATTATATTATTATATAAATTGTAATGTTGGCCCTTTGCTTCACTTGTGTGTTTGATCAGATTTACTTAGCTCAGCTGGAGGGAAAATTACTTGTCCTGCTGTGTCAACCACAAACAGGCAGAATCCCCAGTAGAATTGTGTTTAAAAAGCCCACAAGACTGCCAAATAGAAGTCCTGGTCTGTAAAGTGACTAACCAGAGGAAAGATGACCACACTTTTTCCTTTCAAGAGGAGGACAGACTCATTAATACAGATAGCTGTTTTTATTTTTAAGTGGCTTATATTTCAGCTTGTATAGCGTCAGTGTTAAAAAGCATCTACAATTAATTTCACACTATTAGAGTCCCGAAAGTGTTTAGGGGCATAGGTTATTCACTTAATTTTCCATTCCAGTACTTTTAATTTCCCACTTCAATCACTGGTTATTGCACTTTATTTTCCACCTGGTTGGCACCACCTGAATATACATAGAGGGAGAGCACCTTTAAATCTCCAATGAGCAAGATCATTTCATTGACCTGTATTTAATGCCTAAAAGTAGACATTATTGTCTTTTTTATTTGTATTTTATTACTATGTTCCCCTATATATTATGTATGTATGCACAAAATCTTTTAAAAAAAATTAAATAACACAAAGCCACCGTTACTTGATACAAACTCAAACAATACACATCATTGCACCTTACACATAATGTTATTTGTTTCTTTAACAAGAAATATGAAACAGATGCTTGGCCTATACACAAAGTTTGTTTATTTTCATTAGCTGTCCAATTTGATCGTTATCTGGCGGAATAGCAACTACTGATTATTTGCTAAAAGAGTTTATGTATACTACATAAGAATAAATGAATGTTTCAAATACTGAGGAGTGTACCTACATTGCTTTTGCATCACTGACTCTGTATTGATCAATATTGAGGGTGTTTATGCATTTATTTGTAAATCACTTTTTGTACCACCATTATTCCCATTCCCGTTCTTGTCCTAAGAGGGGTTTGAGAATTTGTGTACTTGCTGTGTAGTCAAGGTTCCTTGTACAGGCACTGTCAGACATTTGTTCTCTCACAGAAGAAGGAAAAATGAGTGAGCTTTTGTATACATGGTACTTTTATAGGGTTTTTATCATGTGATGGTGTCTGTTATATTGCAAATGGCTCATTTACTGTAATTGGTCTAATACTGTAGGATGTGTTTTTATTATCCTGGTTTGCAATTTCAGGAAATTGAATTTTAACTTAATAATGCTAATGATTAAGTAATGATAATTCAATTTGCTCATCTCCACTGCTCACTGATCTGATCTGTTAAATATAGACTTCCATGGGTTTGGCCAAATTAGTCACAAATGCATCAGTGATAGGGATACTACATAAATGATCAAATTGGAAAACCGAATGGTGGACCTATAAACCATAAGGCTGCTGTGTTACGTTCACCTGAGTTAGTGAGTGAGTTTACAGTATTGGTGAGATTATTGTCTGTTGTATAGTTTTAAAGTCCACTTGCCACCATAAATTAATTTAATGGTATATATGATGCTAGCTATATAACATGCATTGCATGCATTGTGTCAGCTTCAAATGTTTTAATAAGTGTTTTTTATTTTCTTTTTAATTAGTTTCTTCCCTTTCCAGCTAGCATTTCTAGAGCGAGCAATGTCACATTTACTGACAGTGCTTGTGTTATCTAATGTCACAGACATTCAGGGCCTCATGTAGAGTCCAACTTGTAAGCGCAACAACCACTTTTAAAACTATGCATGCGCAGTAGCCAAAGATTCTGGGAGCAGACTGTGACGTGCAGTTTGGAATACTATGTAACTTACAGGATTCAAGTTAGACCTAAGTGTAAATTGCGTCTACATGAGGCTATTAGTGAGCATGCACAACACTTGGGTGCAAATGAATATAATAGTTCATATATATATATATATATATATATATATATATATATATATATACACACCAGCCCAGCAACAGAGAGGATGCTGGGTATCTGGTAGCAGGTCCTATTTCGACCCATAATTACTGTGTCACCTTATTTAATACTATTTAGTCCATTTCCTTTTATTATTCTTTGTCTTAAATAGCTAATTTATCAAGAGGTAAATAACATTGAAACAGATGTTAAAATGTAAAATATATTTAAAAAGAGAAAATCTTAAAAATGCATGTTCACAAAATAAAGTAAGGAATAAGCAACATTTTTGCTGCATTTAATATATAAAGATGGAACACATACTGTTGTCATGGTTGATGCCCACATTGATATTTTAAAAGTTTTATAAACATAAACGGGATGATGTCTTGAAAGCAATTTAGCTTTCCATGAAAAACTTCAAGAGGCCAGAGGTCATCTTCAAAAAACAAAAAACAAATTAGATTTATGTGCGAATACTATGATGTGCTTATCACAATTGACAAATTCAGCTTGAGTATCTATTATGAATAATGTGATGTGCAGTACTGATCATGCTTAAGTGCAATTAATTATGCATGAAAAGAGTAGTTGTGCTTTGTGCCTAACTTCTTCTTGCTTAAGCCTTTGCTGAGATGCACATGAAATAAAAATGGAACATTCTAATAACATAAATATGGAAGCTTCATGCACGTCAGGATGATGATAATGCAGATTTCAGCTGAAGTAATATTGCTTTATATGGACTTGTTTGCTCTATGTCTACACATCCTTGGACAATATGCACACTGTACCAAGAAGAGTCTATTTTTCTACTGGCTACCTCTTAAGACATATGGACAATGACACTCCCATGCATATTCCATAAATCATTTTAATGGAAACTGAGGCCTAGTGTATTTCTACTCAAACTAATGGAACATTGTATAATGTGATGGACATTTCATGCATTCCAACTATAACTAGTGTCTTAATGTATTCATGATGTAACAATGTTTCATTACCTGTTTGTGTAGTTACTGAATATTTTTCTATAAAGACATGTGTTCTGGGAGGGATGAGGCAGAGTAAGAGTGTTCTTTTTTAAAGCTGAGCTCAGCTGCACTACGTGCTTTTGATCTGAGTTTCCATTAGTGTCAGACACAGTTCTTGTAGGACTCGATATCTTGCATCTGCTTTTTAAAAATTTTGGCTGAACATCATACAGTCAATTTTGTAATTTATGTTTCAACTTATTGTTTAAACCGTATTGTAAATCCCGAAACATTTAAGGGCTTGGACACAAAAATATTGTTGGACAGTTTGATGGTCATGTTTTTTAAAAACACAGGATCTGGTGCTGAGTTGAGTTGGACGTTTCATACTGTAAAATTTGCACTGTGCATGCTCACAAAAGAAACTTAACATATGCGCGTATGCAGATTTGCTCGCAACCAACACCGCGACTGGAGAGGAAATGGCCAGTTTAACATAGGCCAAGTACAGTATGTGTGTATTCATGTATTTGCGAACAGATGCATACCGCTGATGATGATGTTCGACGGAAATTGCTAGCCACTTCTGATTGGCTGATTGTGCATTCATCTGCCGTGCATATATCATAAGAATTTGTGAGCAGATTTTAGCAAGATTTATACATAGGAGAGTTATACCTGCTGTTTTTGTGATTTGTAATAACTGAACAAGACTAAAACCTTGTATTTTTTGCTTATTTTTTCAAACGTTTTCAAAATTCACAATAAAGAATAGAATTTTGGGGAAAAAGATAACACATAAAAAATACATTGGACAATGTGTATTAAAGGTCATAATTATCTTTGAAATATATTTCTACAAAAACCTCAGAACAATGACTTTCAAAGTCATGTTAAATTACTATTATACACACCCTGTATCCTAATATGCAGATGTTTGTAAAGTACAGTAAGCAAAGAAGAGTTTTCTATTAGGTCAGTGTAGGCTGACTTCTAGTAATACCTGAACATCAGTTTCAGGTGAAATAACTTCTGTCATGCAGTGTGCATCTATTACTGCCCTGAGGCCTATGTAAATAGCTTACCCACTGTGGCTTCTGCATTGGAGATATATAGTAAAGTTAAATTGTTAAAAGTTATATATTGTTTATTTTTATATTTTAAAGAATTACTACAATACTGCACAGTCAACATCATCACAGTATGGAATTGTAAGTCAAATTGATCATTTATCACACTCTTTCTGTACTTAGAAATGATTTGCTTTTGTGCAACATGAACACTGTAAAACAAGGTTTTATTGCTTAACAAATGGACCAGTCCATACAGCAGATTACTTGCAATACTGTTTTGTATTAGTTATAAAATCATTTTCCAGGCAGACCTGTCAAACATCTATCTGGGCAGATGGTTATGCAAATAACCAGCAAGGGACATTTTGGCAAATATTTAAATGCACAGTATGACACATGGCAATCAATATATAATCAGGGGGCACATCTTACAATATACATATATAAATGAATGTCTAACGTGGCTCGTGTGATGAAATTGAATTGTGAAGCGTTTATTACAATTAGCCACTGAAAACAGCTTAGATAACTCACTGTAAAACACTACTCTTTTCTCTTACTTTATTAATGGACTCCGATACCTGAGCACATTTGTAGATTTGACATCAAATTATTGTTTGTAACAGAAAAGTGGAGTCCAAATCGTTCATTCATAAAGACCTTTTTTTTTTTTACTAAATAAACATAAAGAATGTGTGTTACAACCTATACATACAATTAGGGACTAAAGTCCAAAATAGTAGTAGTATATGCCTCACTTAGCACGCTACCTTTACAGCATTTCAGTCTGTACTGAAGTTTTACCTGATAATGATTCAGTGGATGTAGTCATCATTACCACTTCTTAGGTACATGTGACAGTTGACTTCACAGAATAAAATATACTGCTGTTTACATTTCACTTAAGAGTAATCCAATTCAATTAGCATGTATTATTACCATTGTATATTATAGGTTTTGTGCAATGCAACTATGGTCTCTACATACAAGCTGTTACATGTAATGTAATGCATGATCATAGCTTAAACAAATGGGGTACTTCCAGTTGCCGTCACTAAACTACAACTGTAACTTTCAAAAAAATGCCAGCACTTACATAAAAGCAAAACAAAATACATTTACTTTTCCATAATAGACCATGCTTAACATGGTATATATTTACATTTTTAATCTTGATCATTATTTCCCCATCCAGGGATTTTTTTTGTTGTTTTTTTATCTATTTTTTTTATATTTTTTTCTTGTTTTTATCAAGTTCTACTATAGGTTAATTAAAATATTGCTTTCGTTTAAATTTTAGATTTGAATCACATGCATTTAACCTGACAACAATTTGTGAAGAATCACGTCTTTTATATTTCAATGGATTTCATTAACCTGAAGGAACGAATGAAAGAAAGAATGAATCATCAGCTTGGGAACCACTGTTTAGACAAAAGATTCCTTATTATAGCTCTATTTCTGAAGCTAAACGGAGACAGTTGTGAAGCTCTTGGGGAAGGCCAGCTCGGGTAATATTGTTTCCATCCAAGCGAAGGTGTCTAATCCTAGAATATTCCAGTGGTCCAATAACCTTACAAAAGCTGTTCAGATTGAATTCTGCAATATAGGAAATTGGGTATTAATCAAACTGCCAATTATTTGCAAGCATGTTATAAAAAACAACATCAATATTTTAGGATAATTCAATATTTAAATATTGTGTATAATTAGATTTTTCAATTAATTATTTTAGGATATATTGCGGTGTCCTACCTTCAAGTGCAATATTTCAACTAAGATATTTGTAAGGGCCTAGGTGAGGATATGAAACTAGAGAGCGCAAATGTGCACTCGACTCACTCTTTGCATTTACAAATATCAAAGTGATATCTTTTTCATACATATCCTCTTTCCCAACTCATTTGAATTCTATTTCAAGTAGTTCTATTATAGAACCCCAATCAAATGGTTGAATGTTCCAGATAACAAAAATTGTGTTTCCTTTTCAGATGAATGCTGCCAAATCCTGAGATGGAGCTTCGGTAATTCAAAATTTGGGGGCCCTATCTCAGGCACAGATAGAGTTACAGGGGTCTTTGAAAGAGGGTTTCACTAAATATATCAGGGTGTCCATCCTTAACAAATTAAACTAGCATGTGAGACAAGGGACTGGCTGGGCTGGGGAGCGGTGGCAGCTACCTTGGGCTGGGTCACCTGAATTTTTTTTCCTTGCTGAGTTGAGTCTTGCCCCCAGGGCTAAAGTTTACCAGCCCTCCCTTGACTATGTCTCAGATGCTATTGTAGACTGGTCCGCTCACTATTTGCTATTTTTAATCTAAACTAAAATAGATTAGTTAATTTGACAGATGTGACTGAGCTTGTAAGTGGAAGTGTGTTTTCTAAGTGTTTTGTCATGTATGTAGGACAACTCTAAAATTAAATTAATGTATATAAGGGAAATAGTTTTTAATATACTAAAATGTTTTGGAGAACAATCTAGGGCAATCTCCCAATCTGTCCTCCTTCAAGAGGGCACTCAAAACTTACCTGTTCCTAAAGGCTTACCAACCTTCCACCTAACCTCTCCTCCACCTGTTCTTCCCCTCTCTCCTCCCGCCCCCCTGTTCTCTCCCCACTTACTTCAACTTGCTCCCTGTGTGCCTGAGATCTGTCTCCCCTCCCTTAGGATGTAAGCTCATTTGAGCAGGGCCCTCTTCCCTCTGTTCTCCATACCTGCTCTTCTGCTCCATCTTTACTGCATTAGCCTGCCTGGAGTCTCTGAAGTTTTGGTATTTTTTGTTAACCGTTTGTAATGTGTCACCTTGTTTAGTCTACTGTTTGTGCTGTGTACGGCGCTGCGGAACTCTTGTGGCGCCTAATAAATAAAGGATAATAATAATAATAATAGGGCAAGCATTTTTTTTCCTTTTTAGTTTTTTTGTGTTTGTATGTATTTAAATGAACAACTCACCCTCAGTGCTCCTATTACCCAAACATGATCTGTCAAACATCTATCTGGGCAGCTGGTTATACAAATAACCAGCAAAGGACTTATTTGTAAGGCACCGCAAATGTTTGCAGCAGTGAAGAATGGATTGTATTGCTCCCCATGAAATACAGTTACGTGTAGGTTTTAGTTTTCAGGTCTCTCCTTAGATTTTAATTGTTCAGTGGAATATTGGAAACATAGTGGTTTAGCTATTCTAATTGCTACTTTATATGGCAAATTCAAAAATTACACTAGATGCAGTCAAGTTTCTTTCCAAAGTATTATTTCTCAAAATAGAACTAAATGAAGTGGCTACTGTGGATATATATAACAGTATATATATATATATGCACGAAACATCTATTTGACATTTCAGCTTTTTGGAAGTACTGAATTTTAGCAAATGTAAAGATGTCAAAGCACTGCCTTCCATTATTTTTCGACCAGCTCCTTACTTAAAGATTTAGTTCCATGAAAAAAATGAGATGTGTTTTTAAAACTAAACTTTGGCAGGCCATAAGAAGAATGTTGGTATTTACCATTCCCCCTGTTTTTTTCTTCAGGCTGCTAGTAGTAATTTATAATTCTCTATAGTGCTATAGTGTTATGGACAACTACAGTCACATGGCACATGATATAGTAAGCAGGGAGGTTTTGGAATGTCCCTCTGAGCTCTGACTGCACTGTGACATTCTCTTTCTCCCCTCTCTGCCATCAAATGACATGTTGAGAGCTCTGAGCCTATGTGGCACACTATCTGTGTTTGTATCTAGCAGACACTATTTGTCATCTGTTTACTGATTTTGTTGGCATGTGCTTTTCCACTCTAAAGTGTACCTGATTGGTGCAAAAGGCATCACATCAAAAGTATTATTTGGCACTCATCTGTCAGCACCTCTGAGTTTGTGTAAAAGTAAATTCTTGTCCATGAGTATAAAAGCTCTGCCCCTAAATGCACAAACTCCACCCATTAAAGCTCATTAAAATCTCCCATGCTACAACACAAAATGTTGTTTTTGCATTTGAACACAGCACCATTCACATTACTGTGGCTAACCTGCATTCAGCAAGGAACGATCCAATCTTCACTTTTTTCTCCCATCGGAAGGGGAAACATTTGTGTTACATCGTGTATGTAAAAATAGTACATTGAACACAGATACATGTATGTTGTCATAACAAATAACATTTGTGCTGCACATTCTCAAGTTTACACATTTGTTAATTACCCCTTTAGTCTTTTCAAAGATACTGCATTTTACTTTAGTCCTTTTTTAAAGTAGTAGTGTGCTTTTCAGTGCTTACTGGAAATAAGAAATGAATTCATAACTCTCAAGAAGAGCTTGTCCATTTTTTTTTCCATTTAAGTCATCTAACGGCACATTTATAAAACAGCTATACATATATGAACTCACTTTGGATTTTGTTGACATGCAGATAGAGATTTTCCAAGCCTTCGTTCACAGCCGGAATACTTCCAAGTGCATTAAATGAAAGATCCAGCTCAATAAGGGTTGAGATATTAAAAGCATTGCCTGGTATACCAGCATCTTTCAGATCATTGTGAGACAGGCGAAGATACTGAAGAGACTTGAACCCTTGGAAGTATTCATCTGGAATGTTGCCGATTTTATTGTTGTCAAAATAGAGCATATTTATGCCTGGTGGAAGTCCTATAGGTAACTTTGTGAGCTCATTAAAGCTTAGGTCAAGATATAAAAGTGATTTCAGGCCTTTAAAAGCACCTCCAATTGAATCTTCTTTCAGTGCATTGTGTTGCAGATGTATAACAGTAACATTCTCCAAACCTTCTAAAATGTTGGGAGTAATCTTTGAGATTTTATTGTTGGATACACGCAGATCATCCAAGGTCTTTGGCAATGGCCCCACAAGTTCAGTGAGATTGTTGTAATTTATGTACAATTTTTGCAGCTGTTTCAGCTTGGCAAATGGGTTTTTCTTAATGTTGGCATTGGATAGATGGTTGTGGTCTAGAATAAGCCATCTCAAATCAGTCACATTTTTGAAAGTGTCATCATCTATACCCTCAATCATGTTGTTTTGCAAATACAAGTACTGAATTCCAGGAGGAATCGATGGAATTTTCTTTAATTTAAGGTTGTCACAGTACATTGCGGAAGGATAATTTGCTGGACAGTTACATTCTGGTGCACAATTAGCAGAGGATGGTCCAAAATCTGGGCTTGCATAGTAATCATCTGGTGAACTGTAATCATAATATTGGGAAAATACACTGCCAACAATAAGCAGCACAACTAAGGGAATGAATTGGTGATGCATCACTGTAATTATTAATGTACCTGAATGGTAAAGAAAAACATTCATTAAAAAAATAATTTATTAAATAATTTAGGCAGTATATAAATATGATTTCAGATAAACTGTCTACAACATTAGATTTTTTTCCTAAAAAGACAAATTTTTCATTACCATATCTATCACACAAGTGAATGTTTCATGCCAAGTTTTCAGCAGACATTCAGAAGTAGGCTGGTTAATCTTCTCCCTGAAGAACTTGCTGAAATGTTGAAATATGTTAACCCTCACTTCCCAATTGTTAATGCATATTCATTTTATATTACAATTTAATAATGCATACACATTATACACATGCAGAGAGCATGAACCAATTATAGACATGCTTTTTACGCACAGAGGTTTCTCGGGCACCTGTCTCACTTTAAGCTGATGTGCAATTGCAAAACTGGGGTAAAATGGACCTAAAATGGGTATAACTGACTCCTATGTTGCACAGCTATAAAGTACACATGAGTTTTAAAGACTATGAAACCAGAAAATGGTGCATTCTGGGTGGATGGTTCATTACGTTTTTGTAGTATGTTTGAGCAGATTGTCATGTAGTTGACTGCATCTAAATACAATAGTCCACGAACACAGCCTTAATGAACTGTGTGTATGATGTCTATATATATATATATGGGTGTTCATTATAATTGGTTATATAACCATTAATACTAATATACAAGCCAAGTGAATCTGCCTTTGTTCCTGGTATCCCAATCAGAGAACACATTGGAAATGAAGAGACATTTTTTAGAGGAATGCAGTAAAAACAAAAATCCAAAAGGATTAATACATCACTGGAGCAGATTGTGTGAATTGTGTGCAGGTTTCTATGATGTCTATAATAAATAGGGGGAAGGGGGATGTTCAATACATGTGCACCACAAATCCTGCATGCTTCCTTTGATTGCATAACGAAGCGATTCTAAACTTATATAGATTTTGTACAGTTTATTGCAATGGATGATGTGCCGCGGTACAGTATTACTAAAATAATCTGTCACATGACATCTTTTCCAACTTAATCCTTAACTATTAAGTCTTGTTCATTGCAATTATTAATGTACCTGAATGATAAAACAAAATATGATCATTAAAAAATTAGTTGTTAAATAGTTTAGGCAGCATATAAACATCCAGAACAATAGATTGTTTTAGATTTTTTCCTAAAAGACACATTTTTCCTTAAATTTTTTTACCATACAAGAGAATGTTTCATGCCAAGTTTCCAACAGACATTCAAAGGTAGACTACTTCATCTGCGCACAGGAATCATACACATCTAATATGTAGTCTGTTTGGAATGCCAGCTGTAGCTAATTTCATACAAAGAGGCAAAAACTGGTTTGGACTAGATTAGGATGGTTCTAACATATAAAAGAATATAAGTAACACGAAAAAGTATTATTATTTCTTTTTAACTATTATCCTTTATTTATACAACATCAACATATTCTGCAGCACTGCACATTCGGGTAATTTTATGCATGCACATCATTCTCTGCCCAAATGAAGTTTACAATCTGATTTTTCTACAGCAATCATATTAGTGATTGTTCTTGGTCCCCTGCTCAGGTGCCTACAGATATATATATTTATATACACCTTATTTGCTTGCACTGGTATTTAAAATCTTGGTAATTTTCATACTGGGAATCTATTATTACTTTGGAAAAAACCTTGGTTTTTTTTACAAATATCCCCAAAAAATAAAAAAATAACATTTCCAGTTCCTTTCACATAAACCTTTGTATATATTTTCACAACTGTTTCAAATAAGCTTAAATTCTATTAGTTTTCAAATCCAGGAGCGAAAAGTAATAATTAAATGTATATTGTACAAATATGTGTGGAAGGTATCACAGCTTTAGTATATTCTCTGATTTAAGTGTGTAAGCTAGTGATTTGATATATGGTTGATCATAAACTAGGGTACTCTCCATCACTATGTATTGAAACAGTCCATTTCCTTTGGGATCAAATATTCACCCAACATTTAAATACATTTTTGACAATTTGTGTTAAACTGCAACTCCCTGGATTCCCTACCAGCAAACTACAACAGCTAGAGAGATTGTTACTCTCTATGTGGCATGTCGTGTAAAGCAGACATAGCTCATTTTTTTATTATTATCTACTAGAGTGGGAGAAATTATTTGGAAATGGTAATTTAATCATAGATTTTATCCAGTGTTGAATTTGTTCAAAACAATCTAAAACTTAATTTGCTGCTGAGTCAGATAGTACACCTAAATGAAGCAGCTAAAAACTAAGACACGTCCCACCTCGTGGGCGTGGTGTAAGTAGATTATTTAAAAGTGTTGGTGTTTCAAATAAGCAGGTGAGATAAACTGTATGACAAGGGATGAGAAAACAGAGTCAGGAAGGAGCTACTCTGGGACATTAACCCTTTAAAGTCATTGTTATAATTTGTGTATGTGTGTATATATATATATATATATATATATATATATATATATATTATAACCATGACTTTTTATTACCATAATACATTGTCTGCATTTTGCAGCAAGTCACCCTATTACAACATTTTATAACTCTCTGTGTGCATGTGTTAAGGATAATCCTAACTTCATGACTGAGCCAGTAGTTAATCTACATGTGTGCAAATAGAATTCTGCCGCACTGTAGTATGACAATCTGATGAACATTGTAGATTACCTTTACGACAATGAATTACTATTAATAAAATCAGTCCAGGTTTTCAGGAACACTACAATCCGTAAATGTTAAAGTATAGCTCTTAACATTTAACATTTTTCATTCTAACCAGTTACAAAAGGAACATGTCAATGCTTCACATTGCAACTATACATAACTACAAAAGTACTTATAGCAGATATAGCTCTTGTGGTTTTTATTTGTAAATGCTTCACATATTTCATTACATATTGTTTTCATTGTAACATATTGTTTGCATGTGCATCCACTTGCATATTACTGTTATTGTGCAAATCTTAAAAAATCAGAAAATGCTTTTACTTGTCAATATTAAGTAATCGTCATAGAATAATATACATTCTATTCTTAAGACAATACATCCAATCAGTCCATTGAACTTGAAATCATTCAGGATGCTGCAATTGTTCTCTTTAAAGAATATAATGCATTGCATCTCTGCATGTTTTAGCTAGATGTTTTCTGTTTGCTTAATTTTTTGCATAGTATTTTTAAAACATAAGACACAAGTTTTAGAAACCACAACCTTCTTAGACATGATTATGTAAAGAAATACACATGTGATATATTAATGCATATGAAACCTAAATAGTTGTGACACATCTGTTATAAATTATAAATATATATATATATATATATATATATATATATATATATATATATATATATATATATATATATATTAAATGCATTCTCTGCTAGCTTTGTGAAAGCACTGATTGAAAAAAAGTAAAAAATAGCTAAATATATAGTTAGAACTACATATTGTTACTATGAGAGCTGGCAATGTGTACATAAATATAATAATGTTATCACAACAAGACATACTTAAACATGATCTGTAACATTGCTTACCTCTTTCTTTGATGCTGCTCTCTTTAATTCCCTTACACAGATTAAAAAAGAGACTGACTCAAGTATCATGTGCTGTAAACAGTGTCAGGAGAGAACTGCCTGCCAGAACCACTGTAATACAGAACTGCAAAATGAAAAGAGTAGAAGAAAAAAAAAAAACTACTCATGCTGCTCTTATGTCATCATGGTGAGCTTGTGGTGTGGCATGTAAAATTACTACTCTCTGAGTAAGTGCAGGTGGAAACCCATCAAAGCACAGCCCATCTGCAGTAACTTTGAAACAAATAAGTCAACAGAGTTAGATAACTTCTGAGAGCTTTATAATGTATGTGGCAATTTGCTACCACCATGTCTGAATAGGCATCGTGTGTTTGCATTTGTTTTTAATCATATTTTTAAAATTTGGATTAACAACAAGTTTGATATATTGCTTCAAATATTTAAAGAAGTATATTTCAATTTTACTACCTAGTGCAATGCATAGGTTTTGTACATTTTTTTTTACAGATATTGGACATATATGAGATAAATTGTGAATGATCGTGTCAGCACATATGAAACACATAAAGAATTGGCAGCTGCAGTCACTGTCATTGTTCCTACGTAACTACGGAATGATATGCAGGCAAGGCGGTATTTTGAATGGGAGAAGTTTCTAATTTTGGGGGATCGGTCTGTTAATGTTGATGATTATTGATATGGTGGATTATGTACAATTCAACAAAAACTAGGTTTTGTTTTGCGGCCCTGCATAGTAAAATGAAAGTTAACGAGTGGATTCTGACTATTTGAAGTTGTTCCTGGTGTTGCAGATCTTTTTAGGTATGCCCAAACCTCTACTCCACACACCCTTTTATCAGCGTAGGTATATTCTACTGTATTAAGCCTGCTCAATAATGGCTAAGCTAAAGAGATGACTAAATGTGACAGCAATAAGTCATTTGTGATGATGTCTTTAATTTGGCTGTTTATTTGCATTTCAATTACTGTGCAAATGCACACATAAGGACTGATTTAGATTTGGACGTACATCAGTTATTGTGGCGTAAATATACATTTGTACATACCTTAGCCTTGCAGGTCCTTATGCCTGGAATAGGGATAGACAAGCGTAAACTGAGTACAGTATGGGTGTGTACACATAAGTGTAACACAACCCCTGAAGATGCAACCTGAAGAGCCGTAGATATTTCCCCAGATACGCTTCATAGTAGACGTTTTATTTGCAGTCACTGGAGGTCTGGTATACAGATGTAATAGCTGATGATTGCAGTATTAAGTCACTTTTGATTGGCTGTTTGCATTTTGAACCCTCCAGTTGATAGTATTTCATTCATCTATATTCTACTATATCATGTTGCAACTGTCAGTTTGGTTTACTTACTTGTCACATCCAATTAAACTGCTACAAGAAAAAAAGATTCCCATTTGATTTTTAAATCGAAAGATGGAAGATATGGCTTTGTTTGCATTACATTACATTTTATATAGAAAATGTCATTCCACTCTTATTATTAAGACTGTCAAGACACTATTGTTTGCATGTATATGGCACTTACAGTACATTATTGTATTCTGTGCAAACAGGGAAATGCAACTTTTGCCATTACTACTAACACTATTGTGCAGCATTACAATGCTTCCATTAAGCAAACGTAAATACATTTGTATGTAAGATGTATGTCTAATGCAGAACTATTACTTTATGGTCTGAACATATCTGAAGATATGTGAAACTTAACATATACACATAAATACGCTTTTTTAGCGATGTAAATGTTACGTCTATGTTTTTTCTTGTGATTGAATTGTGAATAGTTTATAACAGTCTAATTTCTGTAGTATTTTTTAATTCATCTATTTCATACACAGTATATGTATGTCTCAGCTTAAAAATATTCTTACTGCTTCCAAAAGTCTGTCTTTAATCAGCTGTGTGCTGACTGATGTGCTTTTCATGGAATCTTTTCAAGAATGCATGGCTGCACTTTGTGGAACTGATTTCCATCTCAGATAAGGCTTCTGACCCCTTCACTCTTTTAGTAATAAATGCCTATAAGTGAAAAACAATCTGTCAGATCATGTACTATGTAGTAAGAGGAATTGTAGCCTCAGGTGATACCTACAGCCTGTTACTGTGCTAGGTAATCAGATAAGATAATGACAGCAAACAAGTGACCAACCAATAGAAAACAACGAATACATAACATATGTTCTAATTATTTTATCTGTTAAAATTGTGGTTTATTACTGATGCATGATATGCAGAACACTGCTTTTGGGACTAGTGTACACTGCAAACAAAAAAAGAGAAGTTTTTAAGGGAAGCTGAACAGTTTTGATATGATACTCGAGGCATCATAGTTTAGGTAACAGATGACAGTAATTACATGCA
The DNA here is from genome assembly GCF_038048845.1 of Mixophyes fleayi. Classification (NCBI taxonomy): domain Eukaryota; kingdom Metazoa; phylum Chordata; class Amphibia; order Anura; family Limnodynastidae; genus Mixophyes; species Mixophyes fleayi. The sequence goes on from NC_134405.1 coordinate 226,536,417, forward strand.
CTTGCATGTTACAAGGAATTGCACTAGCGGCACCTTAGTACAAGCTGCTACCTGTATGGTAAAACTATTATATCACTTTGTGCTATTATTGTGATTTGCTTAAAAAAATTGGTATATTTTTACACACATAGTACAATTGTACAGATATACAAAATAAACCTAAGGTTTTCTGGTGACATGTGTAGAGACAAAAGACTGAGAAAGCCTTGTTCCCACACCCATAAATTCCTACTAGCCCTACTGAAGCACAAACCATTGTGCACGTGTCAGATACACCAAGCACATTAATGTGCTTATGCAAAAAATGTATGGTAGAAAAAAGACACATGCGTATGTTGTAGACTGCAAATTTCTGAAAAAACTCTACCATTTTAGGTTAGTGATCATCAAAATCTCGTCTGCTTTGGCAAATTTTCCCTCCAGATTCTTCCAGGAAATAAAATAAATTAAATTGTATCAGTGAAAATAATCTGGTAACCAATATCATGGATTACAGTCAATCTGCAATATGTTCGGGAATCCAACCAGAGACCTGCTAACTTTTACAATTGCTTTACTGTGTTCCTTCAAGTCATCAAAAAGATATAATTTATTGGTCTGTTGCCTCTATTGTTGTTAGATTAACACCCAGGGGTAAATTTATCAAGGGTTTGAAAAAGTGGAGATGTTGCCTATAGCAACCATTCAGATTCTAGTTATCATTTATTTAGTACATTCTACAAAATTATAGCTCAAATCTGATGGACTGCTATAGGCAACATATCCACTTTTTTAAAACCAGCAGTTTATTAAATTAACACTTTAGTCTCTATTATTCAACTTTTCGGTTTTTCATGTATCATATTTTATATTGTGATGCATAAAATGTTGGAGTCCACATTTTCCTCCATTTTAATTTTTCACTGGACAAATTATTTATTTATTGTAGTGTGGAAATTGAGTACAAATCTGCAAAAGAATATACCTTTCCTTAAATTAATATAAATAATACATAATAATAGATAAATATGTTCAATAATAAAAGTAACTAGTACAGATTTACCAGACCTTCCTCTGAGCATATATCATTGACTATATTAATTACCATTTTTGAGTGAGCGCCTTATCCATTATGCCTATTATGACTATAGCTTTGCAGATTTTGCATGTTTTATTAATGCATTGCTTGTAATAATCCAAATGACTTGTTCGAAATTCTGCACTAAAAATGATTTGCTAGACTTATCTGACATAGTCTTCCAGCAGTAAATCTACAGTGAATACCAACTTGTAGGTCATTTGACTCACAGTTGTCTTTTTCCTAACAAGCGAAAAAACTATTGCCCATCACTACTCATTGGTCAGTGGTGCATCAATTGTCCTTTTAAGGACTAGCTGCTTAAACATTCAATGGCTGTGAAGAAGCTTGAAGAAAATGAGGAGAGAGATCGACTTCGGGGAAATAAACTCTTTGGAATTCGACAGATGGGAGAAAACTGTGGTATCAACCCACTCTTCTCTGTAGAAGAATGTGCTCTGTCCCATACAAAATAAATTCCTCCACACCACCTGTCCAGCCAATTCTGCTCCAGGAAAAAAGCCAGGAAGATGGCTTCAGCTGCAACAGCTCCTGCCTCCAGTCTTGCTCCTGTCCCTAGGAAGAAGGGCTGGAAATAATCCAGCAAAGGCAATTCCTGAGGCTGGAACCTCTGCCTCCACTTCCCCACTGGCATCAGGACAAGGTAAGTCCAGCCAAGATGCTCCCCAGAAAACTCCCATCCTGAACAATGGATGAGGCAGACTGTCATCCTCAAGCTGAAGGAGGTGGAAGTAAGGGTCAAAGACATGATGGCAGAGACATTTAGTATTTGAGCATGGCTTCTCAAAGGCTGAAACTTTCAGCATCCAGAGCTACATCAAGGGCACCTTTTATTTCACCATCGACTCCATAGCGATCTGCAAAATATACTTGGAGGCAGTGAAATCCACAAGACCTGAATCCCCAATTGGTCAATTTATGGGTAACTGTCCAAGCCAAATAGAGGAGAGAAGGGTGAGGGTCTCCATGAGAAATCCTCATATGCCTGTCAAGGGTATTGCAACCTTACTGAATTGCTTCTGCACTATAATCAAGGATCCCTCCAAGATACCAGATCATAGTGGCTTCTGGACAGGAAAGTGGTCACTGTCATGCAGAAGAAACAGGACAACACTACTATCTCCAGCATCTGACACAGAGCTTTTCCAAGGCGGGCTTTGCAGGACTTCTTCAATATGCTGATCAGCCAAGGAACTGCAGGGACTGTGGTGAAGCTGGCCACATGTGAAAAAACTGCAAGGTCAAAGCATGCAGGAATTGCAGACTGGCAGGACATGAGACCAAAGCTTGCCCATGAAACATCCTGCAACCTGTGCCATGGTAACAAGAAATTAAACTTAGTTACCTTAATCTCTGATATGTGGCTCCCTGAGTGGAGCTGGAACAGCGTTGAATCGTGTGTAGATATTGGGAATATCCAGAGGCATTTCCTTAATCAATCAAGGTGGTGTAAGGATAAATTTGTATGATTATTGATTTAATATCTATCATGTATTAAGCTTTAAAAAATAATATGTTAGAACCTTAAAATAAATTAGCAGATATTGTGCTTTGCGACAAGAATTATTCAAGGTTGAAACTACATAACAGGATGTTCCCAAGAACAGAAACAGACCAAGGACACACACCTGCAAAGCAAAAGTGTTCTTTACAGATAAGACCAAGGACGCAAGGATGGGAGTAGCACAAGATTGTTGTCAGAAAGCCTGGAAAGAGATAAAAGCAGAAAAGAAGAAAGATTTGTTTGAACTTTAAAAAACTGCAATATAAAATTGTTCATTGACTTATTTTCATAATCTACTGTCTTATAATTGGTTGTTAAGCTTCTATACCTCTAAAATTCTACTGTATAAATAAAGACCCTGGAGTAAGCTCAGATTGGAACAGAATCAGAGCTGCACAGCATTTTATCATACAGGTGTTTAGAGTTTTTCTGTTCACCAGTCGACACTAAATCAAGGAAGACCTGACTGACATTGAAGGTGATTGATAGAAGTATCGGTGAACCCTGATACCACAACAGTGGGTAGAATAATAAATTTCAGAGGATACAGAGTCACTTAGTCCAAAAGGTCCAGCTCGGTCAGTGTACACAAGCAGTATTGCAAGTACCATTCCAAAAGTGTAAATCAGAGGCAGAATCCAAGCATCATGCTGGATCAGTAAACAGTTTAGAAAAGTCACAAGTAGTGTACCAAGGGAAAAGAGGGGTCGCCAAGTCCAGAAGTCAAGCCGGTGAATACACATGTGATGTCACTGTCTTCTGCGCTGACCCTCGTTTAGTGACAGCACTCTTTCAGACCTTCGAGAACTTCAGCCAAGCTTCAGGGTCAAAGGTCAACTGCGGAAAGTCAGAGTCAAAGCTATTTGGGCAGAGGCATCTTTCATCCCCCACTTTATTCCCCTTCACAATTAAGTCAGACTTCATCAAAATTCTGGGAGTATGTTTTGTTGGAGAGCAGGCGTTTTCCCATGGTCCCCATTTCTCCTGTGTTCATTTGTATTGTCTCAGCATTACATTGCTAGTTACTAAACGTGGGCTGCAGTATGCCATCAAATGAAAATGTTAGTTATTGTAAGCAGTGACATCTCTCTGCATTTGTTGCATAACTTTTTAGAGACTTATAATGCAGTGAAAGTGAATTACACTTTCATCAAAATAGTGACAATATCCCTATTTGCACACTAGCAAGAAAATATCTAAATGCTCATGAAATGTTTTTTTATTGACTCTATAATGTTTACTGCGATTAGGCCAGGTACACACTGGCAATTGCATTGACATTTTCTAAGACAAGTGAAAAGACATGTCAAATGCAAACACTTTCACATTCTTTTGTTACTAGTGTATGGAGCTCACTTGACTTTGATTGGACAGTTACACAACCCATGATAAATGCATGAGGATAAAACAAGATCCATACCAAAGCAAACAAAATGCTATCACAATGCTAGTTAATGCAATTAACTGTAGTATTTGCTATAGTGACACGAAAGAATGGTTGCTAGTTTCATATCCAGTTTTATGCATTTTACAAAGTTTAAAAATGCGTTTAAAAATGCTATTAAAACGCAATTTTTACATTTTCTTACAATGCAGTCCCACATCCTAAACACACACTAGCAACAGCTATTGACCAAGTGGCTCCAGCTATTCTTTATTTTTCCTTGAACATAGCATGCAATAGAAGCACGCCCCTTTTAAAAACTCTTCTGCAAAATAATTGGTGAAAATCTTGTACTTCCTCTGTATATTGCTATATACTATCACTACCAAAATGCCAGGCACTCTGCCAAACAAATACATCAAATATCGCTGCCCAGGCTTTTATCTGCAAATGCCTCTGTAATACATTTAACTCTCTTTTCCCACAGCACCCATTCTAATCACCATTATTGCCCAAGATCTTACTTCCTACTTCAAGGAGATTATTGAGCAGATCTGATATGAAATGTTATACTCTTCCACAGGAAATCACCTGCTCAACTCCTTTCATGCATTCTATGGCACATTTTTGTCAATTAATTCCACAAATGAAGTATATATCCTTTTCTTTTCCTCCCATTTTCCTTCCTGTCTCCTTACATAATCAGTCGATCTCTCTGTCTCTACTGGTATATATCCAGGGGAGGGGGGGGGGGGATCGGGGTGATCGCCCCCCCTAGCAGGGGCTTGCTGCCGGCGGCTGCACAATATGTGCAGGTCCACTCGGCAGTGACAGTGTGCTCCCCGGCTGCTCTGATTGTGTTTAAAACACAATCAGAGCAGCCGGGCAGCACATTGTCACTGCCGAGCGGACCTGGCTGTCTACTAATCGACAGAGCAACGGCACAAACAGACGGCAGTTCATAGCACATCTAGGAAACATTGCAACACAGCAATGGCAGAAAAGAAAAGTGGTGCAAGATGGAATTGCCCTTAGGCTCTCCCACCCACCCTTATATTGGATTGACATAATATGATTGATGGGCAGCAGACTAGACAAGGTTATAAAGTCGACAAGATAATGACATCGACAGTATTATTAGGATAACTGTTGAAATGTAGGCAGTAATTGTTAGGTTGACAATGTAGACAGTATTATCCCTAACTCTAATCCTGTGACTATCTCTATACCGGTCCCTAACCCTGTCCCTATCCCTAGACCTGTCCCTATCCCTGTCCCTTTTCCTATCCCTAGACCTGACCCTATCCCTGTCCCTATCCCTATCCCTATCCCTATCCCAATCCCTGTCCCTACCTCTATCCCTAGACCTGTCCATATTCCTAGACCTGTCCCTATCCCTGTCCATAGACCTGCTCTTAACCATTATCCCTAACTCTATAATAATACTGTCAACATTTGAATAGTCTACCTAATCTTACTGTTCACCATGTGACTTGGCAACCTAATAATACAGTTGACTTTTGTCTACTGATACACAAGATGATAATCCAAGGCCAAAATGTCAAACAGTGCAAGATAAAATTGTCCTTGGGAATATGTTAAAAAGGTTTAACAAACTCACACAGAAACAGGAGGGGGAGCAGGTACAGTTTAACAAACCAAGGAGTGCCACTTTTGCGGCTGAAGTGCATGGTTTGTTTGGGCCCCCACAAAACAAGTTAACAATGGGCTTAAGGCAGCTAAACTAACAGTGCCGCCAATGAACTCTACAATGGCAAGTCATGCACCAGTGGAAGCAGTTCTTTGCAGTGATAAGAAGAATGCTATTGTCATGCTTAGGCATAACACCAAAAAATCCACATTTTACGTGTTGAATTATTTTTACCCAAATCCTGACAACAATTGTCTAGCCATTTGTAGTGTTTGTAAAGGAAAAGTCTGTAGAGGTAGTGACCTTAGCTATCTAGGATCCTCATCGATGTTATACCATTTGAAGCGAGTTCATGGCAAGCTTTTGGGAAAATAAGAAACTTATTCTAAAAAAATAGCAACAAGCAGACCAGCATCAGCTAGCTCCCTTCTCTCACCTAGATCCCAGCACCTGCAATCTACACCACCAACACTTTCGTCATGAATATCCTCACTAGTGATTGGAGTTAGTTCTGTATCCAAGTTGCTAAGGCTAGATAATTCCTCTCCTATCCCAGATTCCTCAGAAGAATCTTTGAGCGCTAGGCCCATTGCCGCTGCTCCTGCTGCTGGGGGTGGATCTGCATCCCAGAAGCAGACCAAGAAGAAGACTACTAATAGTTTAAAACAATTGACTGTTAAACAATACATTGCAAGAAGAAGCAAATATGACAGCTGTTCACAGGCACCATGGCGACTATTATATCTTAGATCTGCATCCGATATCCACTATTATTGTATGACAGCTGTTCACAGGCACCATGGCGACTATTATATCTTAGATCTGCATCCAATATCCACTATTATTGTAGCAGGTTTTAGACAGTCCTGAGTCCCCGTTACCAAATTCAATCTCAACACCATTTTACTAGACAAGCAATTCCACACCTGTGCCAGGAGGTTAAAAAAAACGAATTATTGGGCTACAAAATGCCATTCTACCCACTGTACTCTTAACCACAGATATGTGGACAAGCGGAACTGGGATAATCACAGATTATATGACTGTGACAGCACCCTGGGTTGATGAATTGCTTTCAGCTGCAGGAACAACAGCAACATCTAAAGAACACTGCCTGATCTTTCAGAGGTAGGCTACTGTGTGTATCACCGGCTTCTCTAAGAGGCATCCTCTGTCAACCTGGAATGTCCTTGCAACATGGCTTATCCTGCTTGGACTCTCCACAGGATATGTGATTTCTGATAACGCCACCGATTTTATAAGAGATTTACAACTGGGTGAATTTCATCACATTCCCTGTTTTGCTTACATTATCAACTTAGTGGTACAGAGCTTTTTAAAAAATGACAGACATGCAGGAGATGCTGTGTGTGGACCGAAAAATTTGGGACATTTTTGGCATTCTGCAGCAGCATGTAGAAGATTGCAGCAGCTGTAAGAAGAGAATTTGCCCGGACACCAACTGAAGCAAGAAGTGGTAACAAAGTGGAATTTCACCCTTTATATGCTTCAGAGAATGGAGGAACAGCGAAATGCCATACATGCTTACTCAGCAAGCCTTGACAATGAGAAAGAAGGGAGAATGTACTTTAGTCCAGCGCAGTGGAGAATACTTTCTTTGTTGTGCAAGGTGCTGAAACCATTCGAAGCAGTCACCTGTGAAATGAATTCAGACACTGCTAGCTTGAGTCAAGTGATTCCCCTAATTTAGGTTTTGGAAAAGCAGCTTGAGAAATTGAAGGAGGAGATGAAACAAAGCAATAACACTAAGTATGTCGGACATGTAGATCAAGTATTTTATTCACTTCACCAGGATCCAAGTGTTATCAACATGTTGAAATCGGTTCACTACATTTTGGAGACTGTGCTTGATCCTAGGTTTAAGAGCTGTGTCTTCTCTTTCTTTCCAACTGACCCAGATCTCAAGAGATGTAATGAGTTCCTAGTCAGCAAGTTGACAGCTCAAGTGGTACATAACAAGACAACATCTTCTCCTTCAGTTTCTCAGGCAACTGCTGCTAGAAAAAAGCTTAGCTTTCCCAAGAGACCCAGTGGTGATGCAGATAATGTTTAGACATCTGCTCTGGTCTAAAATAATTGCTCAAAAATTGTGACAGCACTGCCGTAATATGAACTACAGATTCCCAAAGGAAGGCGTTTACCGGCAATTACATTAAAGTACAGAGACTTCTGTAATGGTGGATTCCAGCAGGGTGATTTAAAATTGTGTGAGGATAATGTACACACTGATGAGGGTGAGGATGAGATTGATGACAGTGTAGATTGCAGGTGGTGGAAGCTAGCTGAGAGAAGGAAGCTAGCTGATGCTGGACTCCTTGTTGTTATTTTGTGTAAAATGACATGTTGGCAATTTTTTTACAGTAAACTTTCCCTTTATTAGAGAGTTGTAAAAGATTGTTTTTTAGATCTCAGTTTTCCTAACTTAAGCCCACAATGTTCTTGAGCAAAGCCTTTAGTAGATTTAGAAGGACTAGTATCACCATGTCTGGTGCCAGCAGCTGGTTGGTGCTCTTGCTATTCTGTCGACTGGTTATGATCCATATCGATGGCACTGAACACTGGCACTGGAGATTGAAGAGTGATAAGAAAGCTGCTACCATGGCAATGAGCAATGTCACTGGAGACTGGAGAGTGACAAGAACACTGCTACCCCTGTGTCTGTGTGAGCAATGACAATGAGCAATGTCACTGGAGACTGAAAAGTGACAAGAACACTGCTACACCTCCTGTTTCTGTGTGAGCAATGGCACTGAACAAGTGCACTGAAGACTAACAAGAATGCTGTTATCACTCCTGTGTCTGTTTGAGCAATGGCGCCGCATCTCTGGTGGAGGGAGGTACATATGAAATCCAAAACCCGCGGGATCCAATGACGCAACAAAGATGTTTTGCCTCTATTTCTGTTCCGAATAAGCAGGAAAGTTCTGGCTGGCACTGCTCTGTACTCGGATTTGTGATTTTCGGGCTTGGGGGGCTCGGTTTTTAGAAAACGGAGCCTGCACATCCCTAGTGGTTAATATGACCACTGCTAAATCTAAATACATTACTCAATTCTAATTCTCCACGATCTCTCTGCTGCATTTGATATGGTTATAACTCACTTCTCATATAACAGCTGCCATCCCCAGGTCGTCAAGACACTGTTATCTTATTACCACTCAACATTTCAAACCTTTAATTAAGTGTTCTTTTCCCTGGATCAACTTCCTCTCAATGCCGCTGCTGTAGGACCAATTTCACTTAAAAAGACACTCATGCGTTAACTAAGGGTTTGAGCAGAGACTTAATCGAATTATCTTTTATTACATGACAAATGAGTGCCCTATGTTCTCCACAATGCACAGCTAAATGTCCTAGAGCCACTTCCCACGCATTTCCTGCTTCAACTCGAGCAGTTGTGGGAAGTCTCAGGAGCCACCCTCTGATAAGCAGTGGGAAGTTTTATCTGGAACCAGCTCCACCGAGGTCACACCATAGTTCTGTTATGGTTGTGGTAGTTACAGGTCTGATAGTCAGAGCAGGCCTGTACACGACCAGATGCTGAGTCTACTAGGTTCAGAATAAGGAGGCAAGACACAATGTAGTTCTTCAATACTTCAATGATTGATAAAAGATATATATATATATATATATATATAAAAGCACAAAATCAATATAATAAGGCGCTAGCAACCACACTGAAAATATGGCTAGATTGTGGGTTGATGATTGTGTTTTAAGGTAATTTCCCATATGGGATTCCAATAGAGCTTGTATTTTAAAAGTATAGAGCAAACTCTTTACTCCGTTTTTGCCCACTAGTGTGTTTGTTAATAAAGTTATTCTCGCGCTTGCGCGATACACGCTGGTTCTGCGCATGCGCCAATATGGCGCGTCCGTCCGGTTAAAAAGCCGGTGCTTTTGACTGATTTAGTCATTATACATTTGCTCCTGAGGAAGTCCCACGGTGTTGGGACGAAACACGTTGAGCTATTGATTCTACTGGCATTCTACTGGCATCATTTCTGTACTTCATGTGAGTTTATACTACTCTTTTTATTAAATCGTTATTTTTTACTCTGACATGGCAATTTTGTTTTTTGTCTGTATGCCTATGACATCTGTCTGATCGATTTTACTATGATGGACTGTTGATTTTGAGCATACTTACGTCGCTTACATAACAGGATTTCTGGTACGCAGACTGTTTGTTTCCATTTGGAGGTGTATACCTAATATTAAGTCATTTGGTTTTGGGCTTCCACTATTGATAGTGGTGGAGGATTCATCACAATTGGTGTTATATTATACAACCATACCACACTATATGTGCTTTTTATATATCCACATTGTTGTCATCCTGTGGGCGAGGGGGAGGTATTACCTCTGAAGAGGAACTCCTACCATAATACATGATCCTGGAATCCTTACAGTACGCAGTTTATTACATCGTCCCCATTTCTATCTGATATTACACATTGGGCGCCCTACTTGTTTTTTCTATCAACAGTTACTCCAATTCTTCCGGATTAACCATCTGGACACAAGTCATCTGTGGCTGCCGCTCTTAAATTGAGCTATTTGTGTTTTTTCATTACGGGACTGATCATCTGGTACATTTTTATACCAATTATTGATAAATTGGTGGTTACAGTGTGGTTGCTAGCGCCTTATTATATTGATTTTGTGCTTTTATTTTTATATTTAGTTGTTGATATAGGCTGCTGTTACCCATGTTTCCTGTGTATATAGATATATATTTTCTCAACAATGTGGAAATCGGCAAATAGAATCAATCTTAGAAATTAATTCTGTCAAAAAATCTTTGATGATAATGTGGAGACATCTGACCAGAACAGTGATCTAGATCAGCTGTTTTGGGACATAGAGAAATTATTGATCAAAGAAACGAAGGCATGGTGGGATATAAAATGTTTACAATCTTATTTGGAGGTAAATAGAGTTCCCCGAGGTCTTAGATTACATAAGATACCTACTTTTGGACAAGATATTCAGGCCTTTATGAAAGAATGGGACAATGTATTACATGATTATTCACTAAAACTGATTAAGTTGATTATACTTGAAAAAACCAATATATTCAAAGAAGTTGAAAAAAGAACTAGAAACTAAAGAGTTTCTTTTGCAACCTTTTAAAGAGGATATAAATTTTAAGGCCAATGAGTTGGTGCTGAATAAAAAATTAGATAGGATTGAAACGGAAGTGATAAAAATTAAGGAACGTAAATTCCAGAGGGATAAGAAAGATTACGTACAGGATAATGTTAAAAAATGGTCAAAACCTAAAGTTAGTGGTAAATTTGTGAATAGAGATTTTCGACAGCAAGAACATACAGTTAACAACAAATGGAAGAATGTTCCAATAAGAAGAGAACCCATTCAATCTAGCCCAAAAATGAATAAACAGGTTCATTTTGAACCGATACTGAGAAATAGATTTTCTACTTTGTCAGTGTCAGACAGCGACACAGATGATTTTTTATCCCCAGGTCCGTCAAAACGAGAGAGAACTTTGCATTACAAACCCCAGCTCAAAGAGAGTACAAGGGTAGCCTCTCCCTTAAAAAGGAGATACACCGACGACGTGGAAAACGAGGGGGAGATCAAATCTCACAAAAGAAGGTTCCTCTAGACTCTAATGATATTTTGAGAACTAAAGGGATATTTAATTTATCTGAACATACATTATCGAAATCAGAAGCTTCGGTTCTTAAAAAAGGGCTGTCCTTTGCCCCTACTAAATATCTTAATAAGTTTCAGATGTATGTTGACGTACAGAAATTTGTACGAAAACTTACATTAAAAAGGCACTTTGCCAGGAGAGATACAGGGTGTCTTCAGAATTTTGAGTCACTTTCTAAATCTGGCTTAAAATCAACATCTAAATTTTACCCACTTGAGTCAAAAAGTAACCATATACATATCTTCCAGGACCTGGTCATTCAAGATCTTTGTCATTCTGAATTTGATACCAAAGTAAAAGGTAATTTAACTATACATGAGAAACAAGCATTAAAAGAGTTACAGTCGAATAGTAACATAGTTATCAAGCAAGCTGATAAGGGGGGGACAGTAATTCTAACTCGATCAGATTATGTGGCAGAGGCTATCAGACTTTTGGGGGACCCGTTAGCATATTCAAAATTACATAAAGATCCGACCCAGGACTATGTCAGTTTATTACGAGAGCTTCTTTCTAAGGGACTCCATTCAAATATTTTGAATAAGGATGAATTTCAGTATCTATATACATCTTGCCCCATTATCCCTACCTTTTATTACCTTCCTAAGATTCATAAGGACCTGCAAGCACCTCCAGGACGTCCCATTATATCGGGCATAGACTCTAACATCTAATTAATCAAAATATATTGACATTTTCCTTAAAAAATATGTAATTACTTTGGAGTCCTATCTGAGGGATGCAAATAGTATCTTACAAATATTACAAGATGTTGTCTGGGATAATTCTTCTTTTTATTGGACCACGATTGATGTACAATCCCTCTATACATCAATACAGCATGAGAAGGGTATAGAGTCATGTAGGGAATTTTTAGATAAAGAGGACTCTATTACATTAGATCACAAAAATTTCATCTGTGACCTCATCCGTTTTGTTCTGTCTCACAATTACTTTAGTTTTTTGGGTACCTTCTACCTTCAGACCTGGGGAACAGCCATGGGGACCACTTTTGCACCCAGCTTCGCTAACCTGCATATGGGAAGCTGGGAGTCCAAATATATTTACCAACCAAATCCATTTACAAACAAGATCAAACTATATAAACGTAATATTGATGACATTCTAATTATTTGGACTGGTACTTGTGAAGAGTTTGAGGATTTTTTGCAGTACATTGGTAAAAATGAATATAACCTTAAGTTCACCGCGAATATCAATAAGACACAGGTTGAATACCTTGATCTTATTTTAACATCTAATGGTACAGAAGTTATTACTAGAAATTTTATAAAACATGTGGATACCAACAGCTATCTACACTATGGCAGTTGTCACCATAAAAGATGGAAGGATAATATTCCCTTTTCCCAGTTCAACAGGTTAAAAAGAAACTGTAGCCAGAATTCTGATTTTGAGGAACAACTTGATGTTTACTTGGGCCACTTTGAGGAAAGGGAATATCCACATCAACTACTTAATGAGGCTAGGAACAAAATTAGGAATAGGGATCGTGGAGTAATATTAAAATACACAGATAAATCTGATAAGAAGGATATGGTCCCGTTTATCACAGAATTTAGCAGTGGTGAGAATCGGATAAAAACAACACTCAATAGACATTGGGGTATTTTATTAAGAGATCTGTTTTTGTCCCAAATCCTTCCAGCTAAACCATCTTTAATATTTCGAAAAAATCGCAACTTAAAGGATTTAATTGCTCCTAGTCTGCTTCTTAAGGATATCCCTCCATCAAAACCTTCAGGCTTGTTAATGAATAATATAGGTTCTGTGAAATGTACCCATTGCAATATTTGTCGATACATGAATACAACGAAAACTGTTTTTTCTAATCTTGACAATAGTAGACAATTTAGTGTGAAACAAAGAATTGACTGTTTAACAACATCAGTCATCTATATGTTAGAGTGTTCATGTAACCTAAAGTATGTGGGCAAAACAAAACGCCCACTAAAACTTAGGATTCAGGAACACATACGAAATATTAAGAATGGTGTGCAGAGTCATTCGGTGTCCAGGCATTTTGTATCTAAACATAATAGTGATCCAAAATATCTTAAATTTATGGCCCTGGAGAAAGTATCACTTAAGTCAAGAGGAGGTGACTTACAATGAAAACTTTCCCAGCGGGAAATGTTTTGGATTTTCCAATTGGGGACTCTAATACCCACTGGTTTAAATGAGATGTACGAAATAGCCCCTTTTCTTTAATAATCATCCCCTTGAATTTTATTATTTTATCATTTTAAGTCCTTACCAAATTTCAGCATAATGATTTGTATTAGATTTACATGAATTTTTGCTATTAGGCCATATGACCTTAGGGAATATAATTGGTCCACATACTTGGCTAACCTGTTTTATGTATACTTTGTATACTAATGCATATATATTATTGTTTGAGTTTACTGTATATTGGAAGGGAGACATTACAGTTGTTCTATATCCTTTAATAGTAATTTAGTCTATGGATATTGAATTTGTTTATTAATTGGATATGCTGCTATATTTATATGTATGAAGTTAGTATATCACTATGTATTTTTTATATATTATTGTTTTAATTTCTTTGTACTACTCCGTGTTTTCGGAGCTAATATGTCTAGATTGTGGGTTGATGATTGTGTTTTAAGTTAATTTCCCATATGGGATTCCAATAGAGCTTGTATTTTAAAAGTATAGAGCAAACTCTTTACTCCGTTTTTGCCCACTAGTGTGTTTGTTAATAAAGTTATTCTCGCGCTTGCGCGATACACGCTGGTTCTGCGCATGCACCAATATGGCGCGTCCGTCCGGTTAAAAAGCCGGTGCTTTTGACTGATTTAGTCATTATACATTTGCTCCTGAGGAAGTCCCACGGTGTTGGGACGAAACATGTTGAGCTATTGATTCTACTGGCATTCTACTGGCATCATTTCTGTACTTCATGTGAGTTTATACTACTCTTTTTATTAAATCGTTATTTTTTACTCTGACATGGCAAGTTTGTTTTTTGTCTGTATGCCTATGACATCTGTCTGATCGATTTTACTATGATGGACTGTTGATTTTGAGCATACTTACGTCGCTTACATAACAGGATTTCTGGTACGCAGACTGTTTGTTTCCATTTGGAGGTGTATACCTAATATTAAGTCATTTGGTTTTGGGCTTCCACTATTGATAGTGGTGGAGGATTCATCACAATTGGTGTTATGTTATACAACCATACCACACTATATGTGTTTTTTATATATCCACATTGTTGTCATCCTGTGGGCGAGGGGGAGGTATTACCTCTGAAGAGGAACTTCTACCATACTACATGATCCTGGAATCCTTACGGTACGCAGTTTATTGCATCGTCCCCATTTCTATCTGATATTACACATTGGGCGCCCTACTTGTTTTTTCTATCAACATATATATATATATATATATATATATATATATATATATATATAAATATGCAGATGAGAATTAGCCACGGCGGAGCGTGACAAGGTGATAAACACAATAGCAGTCTATTCACAGCACAGATGATAATATGCAGGTGTCTAATAGCCACGGCGGACCGTGACAAGGTGATAACCACAATAGCAGTCTAATAACAGCACTGGGGTCATGAGTTCAATTCCCGACCATGGCTTATCTGTGTGGAGTTTGTATGTTCTCCCCGTGTTTGCGTTGGTTTCCTCCGGGTGCTCCGGTTTCCTCCCACACTCCCAAAAACATACTGGTAGGTTTATTGGCTGCTAAGAAATTGACCCTAGTCTGTGTCTGTCTGTGTGTGTGTGTGTTAGAGAATTTAGACTGTAAGCCCCAATGGGGCAGTGACTGATGTGTGTGAGTTCTCTGTACAGTGCTGCGGAATTAGTGGCGCTATATAAATAAATGATGATGATAGATGATAATATGCAGGTGTCCAATAGCCATGGCGGAGCGTGACAAGGATAAACACAATAGCAGTCTATTCACAGCACAGATGATAATATGCAGGTGTCCAATAGCCACGGCGGAGCATGACAAGGATAAATACAATAACAGTCTTGTTATATTATTATTATTTTTTTTTTTATAAATTATTAATTTTTATTTATAGGGCGCCACTAGGTGCCCGCGGCGCCGTACAGGGACAGACGAGATTACAATACAAGGAGAGACAGCACAGAACAGTAAACAATAGTCACAGTAACTCAGTAAGCTCAAGGCACAGCTAGAGGGGCGGGGGAGGGGAGAGGGGAAGGTCAGCCAACAACGGCACCTAGGAGGGAGGACACGGATGAGAGGGAGACCCCCAGGAGGAAGAGGAGGGAGCGAGAGGGGGCAGGGGAAGAGGGTCCTTGAGGAGGAAGGCTGGGTAGCTGGCAAACAGAGTTAAAAATGGTGAAGACAGGAGGAGAGAAAGCCCTAATCAAAGAAGCGTACAATCTAAGGGGTGGGGTAGACTGACAGAGAGACATAGGGGAGAGAGGGAGAGACGGAGGAGCGGAGGATAAGGATAGGGGAAGGGGAGTGAAGGGGAAGAGTCCAAAGTAAAGGTAGGAAGTTAAGTGGGAGACTGGAAGGCTTTAAGAAAAAGGTGGGTTTTTAAACACCGTTTGAAACTGGACAGATTAGGGGAAGTTCTAATGGAGGGAGGGAGCTTGTTCCAGTGGAGGGGGCAGCGCGGGCGAAGTCTTGGATACGCGCGTGGGAGGAGGTGATCAGGGGGGAAGAGAGGTGACGGTCATTGGCCGATCGGAGAGGGCGGGATGGAGCATGAATAGAGAGGAGGGAGGAGATTTAGGGTGCAGTGGAGTTGGCGAGGGCCTTGTATGTGAGAGTAAGGAGCTTGAACAGGAATCTGTAGGGTAGGGGGAGCCAGTGAAGGGATTGGTAGAGGGGGCAGACAGAAGAGGAGCGGCGAGAAAGGAAGATAAGTCTAGCGGCAGCGTTAAGTATAGATCGAAGGGGAGCAAGTTGAGAGTGGGGGAGACCAGTAAGGAGGTTGCAGTAGTCCAAGCGGGAGATGATCAGAGAGTGAATAAGACATTTAGTGGCATCTTGGGAGAGGAAGGGCCGGATGCGAGAGATGTTGCGCAGCTGGAAGCGGCAGGATTTAGCAAGAGAGAGAATGTGGGGGCCAAAGGAGAGAGAGGAGTCGAGGATGACCCCGAGGCAGCGAAGTTGGGGGACGGGGAGATAGAGGTGTTGTCAACAGTGATAGAGAGGTCAGAAGGGGGCGAGGTGCGAGGGGGAGGGAAGACTATGAGTTCAGTTTTGGCGAGGTTAAGCTTGAGGAATCGAGAGGACATCCAGGAGAAGATGGCAGAGAGGCAGGCGGACACCCTAGAGAGGAGGGAGGGAGAGAGATCAGGAGAGGAGAGGTACAGTTGGGTGTTGTCAGCGTAGAGATGATAGTTAAGGCCGTAGGAGCCTTAACTATCTGTTCATATATGCACATGAACAGACTTGCAGCAGGCTGTGAATCAGTAGAGGCACAATAGAGAGAAAACAAAGTCTTTGTAATATGCACAAGATGATACTTGCAGCAGGGGAGTCACACTAGAAATACTCCAGCACTGGGTAGAGAACTGAAACTCATACACAGGAAAGACACAGGGTCAGGATACACAGGAGTCCAATGAATCAGGCTAGCAACAAGTTGCACTGACAGTGAGCAGATGTCAGTGCTGAGTTTAAATAGAGCAGGTTAGAGTGACCCGCCCTGAGGGTGAGTCATGTGATGCACAGAAAAACAGAGCAGACAGGGAAAGTAACAAAACCTGGTCAGGATTGTTACAAGTTCATTTTTAAAAGGATGAACTTAGCCATCTGCTCTGTATTCTACCTTGAGACAGACTGGCCAAATCTTACAGCTCCTGTTTTACTGGTCCAGGTTCCTACCCACCTTGCATACTAGTGAGCAATGTGACTTGGTGACAGAGATGGAACTCCTTAGTTTCAGGAACCTCACTTCGGGGAACTTGGTAACTATAGGTCCTTTAAGGTAGGATTAGCTAGATAGCTGCCCTGTGCCGTGAACTTTGTTAATTGTATATACCCTTATGGGATCTGTGAATATATCTGTTTTTTATGTAAAATAAAGTACACTTATACATTACCAGTGATCTGTCTAAGTGATTCTGAACCCAGAAGGTCACCAAGTGTTCTCAATTAGCACAAAAGGCTACCTATGGGCAAAACAGCTAGCCGAGCGGCAAAAGGACCTAAACTTAAGCAGGGTATTCTCACACATGTGATGTGTGATGGTTTCTAAAATCCCAATTTGCATGCTGAATGTAAACTCACAAAAGAAAGCACAGAAAAAAATTATTAAATTAATGTCACCTTTTAATAATATAGGCATTATTGAAAAAACATGAAAAAATAAAAAAAAAGTTCCTTCTAAAAATATTTTTTTTTCATGAACTACATTTATTGTTATGAATGTCTACTGTACATAAAATACATTTCCACAGTTGCTCCTAATTGCAAATATATGTTCTAGCATACATACACAGCCGTCATCACGAGTATTCAGAACTGAGAGAGGAGGTTGAGAGAGAACTGTCCAGAGGTTGAATTGGACGCTGCTGCATGTGCTTGAGTTTGGCACGACCCTTGCTGAACATTGCTACGCGCATCAGCCTCTTCCCTGCCCTGTTCTTTCCCTGAAATTTATGCTGTATTAAATGTCCTTTGCGTTTGATGATGAATTGTGGCATATTATTTGTTCTGGGCATGCACAGAGTAATTTTGCGTATGATACAAAATCGTCATCTACGTGCATTAATTAATCAGACCTAAAATTTCCAAAACAAAGTGCAGTTTGGCAAAACCTAAATTTCCTAAATAGTGTTTTAGCAGAGACGTTTTTATGAAAACTGTCAATCTTTTCACTGCCATTAGGGTTTTACATTTAGTATGAAATAATAAATAAAATTCATCTAGAAATATATATTCACATTCATATATACCCAGCAACATATCAATATAAGTCTAATGGGTTTATACTTGTATTATTTATAATCTCCCATGTGTTGTTGCAATCTTTTATTGTTAATGTCATTCTTAATGCCATTGGATGTAGTGTTATGTCAGTGATCAGTGATGTTTGAAATGTTCTATGAGATTTCATCAGCAACATCATTAAAATATGTCCTTTGTCATGTGATTTTATTAATTATGTCATTATCAAATCTTTGGTGATGGATTAATTACCTTGCACTCAAGGTTAAGCTTTGTTTGTAGGTTTGTCATGAACTTAAGAGTGCTTTCAACAAAGTTTGTATTTTCTTCAAATAACTTTTTTTTCCCCTCCAATTAAAACTAGAAAAATATAACAATATTATTTTATTTCCAACTTTTCTCATCTAAATCACACTGTATCAAACCCATATCATTGGTAATGTCAGCACTCTGGTTCCAGTCCGATTCGGCACTCTGGTTACAGTCCAATCCAACAATCTGGTCCAAGTCTGGTCTCTCCTGCTAAATCTGATCACCATCTTGCTATTCTTGACTTCTTCCCAGTCTCCAGAGCCATTCATATTCAGTAATCTCCTGAACTCAGCAACCACCACTTGCTCCAGTTCTTTCCCTCTCATGCAAAGGCGCCTAATCAAGCCACTCAGCTTTGTGAATCATTTCAGTAGGGTTAATAGCACAATTGTGAAAACATCATTATAATGGATTGGCACATTAATCTCAAAGCATTGTACATACATAAAAGTTTTTCCTTTCTTTTCCACTTGTTTGGACTTATCACAAGTGTCTGAAGCCAATGGAAATATCTTTGGTGGTTTTCAAGTACATTTTACTAAAACATTTTTCCCTAGATTTAGCTGTTCTATAAATATGAAAAATTTCAGTCATCTTACAATTTCTGGTAATTTCTTATTGGAAATTTTCAAAATGTTGATCTATAGGTTAATTTTCCTTTGTCACGGAAACTGGTGAATATTTAGTGAATCCCATGCAACTGCCAACTAGTGAGGCTCATTGAGGGGCGGGAGTCTAACGGTAGGTGGTGTTCACCAGTGACCCCCGCAAGAGGGTATGGAAATTGCTGCACCTATTCCGGAGGTCACGGTTCCCAGAAGGAGTAGTGGCAGAGCAATTGGCAAAGCCTGATACTGAGGAAGAATAACGGTAAATCATGGAAATACTGAAGGTATAAGCAGGAAGCAGGTCTAATCGTAATGCTGAGCTGAAGTGAGTAGCAGAGTAGAATAAAGAAAAACTGGGAACTACATGGATGGAAACTCAGGACATCACACGTGAATACTGGTACAGAGGTAGTACAATAGAGTCAATAGTAGAGTGGAAATACAGCTTATCCATAGATGGTAAGCAGATGAATACACTGTTACAGTGGCAGTTCAAGTAGGAGCAGTAGCAGTGTGGAACTTAGTTGATCAGTAGATGGTAACTCAGAGTAACCACAGGTGAATTCCTGGTACAGAGGCAGTTCAAGTAGGAGCAGTAGCGATGTGGAACTTAGCTGATCCCTAGATGGTAACTCAGAGTAACAGCAGGTGATTTACTGGTACAGCGGCAGTTCAAGTAGAATTAGTAGCTTTGAGGAACTTAGCTGATCCGTAGATGGTAACCAGGGCCGCCCAGAGGGGGGGTGCGGGTACTAATTACCCGGGCCCTCACTCTGGGTTTTTTTTTTTAGTATAGAAATACTCACATGATCGCGGCGCCGGCATCCCTCTTCCCCTCTCTGTTGAATGTCGGCCGTGACGTCATCACATCACGCCTGACATTCAGTGAAGAGCTGAGCACAGAAGAAGGCAGAAGACAGAAGAGAGAAGAAAAGAAAATAAAGATGAAAGAAAGCATTACAGAGGTGAAAGAGGAGAAACGCAGAGAGGCACAGGGGGTTAAAGAAAAGAGGGACAAAAGCAGCATGGCACAGGGGGTTAAAGAAAGGAGGGACAAAAGCAGCATGGCACAGGGGGTTAAAGAAAAGAGGAACAAAAGCAGCATGGCACAGGGGGTTAAAGAAAAGAGGAACAAAGGCAGCATGGCACAAGGGGATAAAGAAAAGAGGGACAAAAGCAGCATGGCACAAGGGGATAAAGAAAAGAGGGACAAAGGCAGCATGGCACAGGGGGATAAAGAAAAGAGGGACAAAGGCAGCTTGGCACAGGGGGATAAAGAAAAGAGGGACAAAGGCAGCATGGCACAGGGGAATGATGAAAGGAGGGGACAAAGGCAGCATGGCACAGAGGGATGAAGAAAGGGGCAAAGGCAGCATGGAGGGCGCAGTGTGATCATAAGGGGGCATAGCGTGGTGATGATGAAGGGGCACAGTAATGTGTGTGTGATGGCACAAGAAGCTTTAGGCAATGTAGTGTGTGTGAGGTAGATGGTGGCTAATTAACGGTTGCTATTTTGTTTGCGTGGTAATGGGAATACTATTTTAATGTTGGGGCTGGAGGAAGGCCTAATTATTAATCATGGGTGCTATTGATTTAATGGTGGGGTTGGTTGTAATTTTCTAAATGTAGCCATTTTTTTCAACATAGGGTCCCCCAATATTCCAGGACCCAGAGAAGCCGCAACTAAAGAAACCTGCGGCCACATGGGGTGAAAGTGAGAAGAACAGGTAGGAGAGAGCAGAAGAGTGTGTGAACTGTTGTGATTCTAGTGGGACAATGTCAATTATTGGTGAGTGTTGTGCCCAATGTAAGGTGCAGGCCAAGACTGAACTCTTTCTGTACACACTGCATTCTTTATGTACTACACTGTGGTGCTAGATGTGTTGAAAGTCAGGAGTGCTTGGACATATGTCACGCTCTGGCGAATGCAGGGCCTAGGCGCTTTTCAGCATGCCCCAATGATGCATAGCCATGCCCACAATTGTATGACCACACCTACCCACAACTTTGGGCCGCAGCGCAAAATTTTTCAACATGCGCACCTATAAGTGGGCCCCATGAAGTTGTTGTACCGGGGCCCTAAATTTCTCTTGGCAGCCCTAATGGTAACTCAGAGCGATAGCAGGTGAATTACTGTTACAACGGCAGTTCAGATAGAAACAGTAATGGTGTGGAACTTAACTGATCCGTAGATGGTAACTCAGAGCAATAGCAGGTGAATTACTGGCACAGCGGCAGTTCAAGTAGAAACAGTAGCGGTGTGGAACTTAGCTGATCCGTAGATGGTAACTCAGAGCAATAGCAGGTGAATTACTGGTACAACGGCAGTTCAGGTAGAGACAACGGAAAGAAGCTACAGCTGGTCCAAGAGTGGTAATGCAAAGCAACAGCAGGAGCATCAAACCGAAGGAAGTAAAATCCTTAGTGAGAGTGAGTAACTCGAAGAACAGGCATCGGATAGCAGGAAATGGGAGGTTTAAATAGCGCTCCAAAGTGCCATCACCAATGGGAACAGGTAGGAGGTCATAAGAGAGAGTGGTAGGTAACACATGTGCAGAACAGGAGACCAGATAGTGGCTGTTGAACCAAGACTGCCAATTCAGGATACCGTGATCACCGCTTATAGGAGAGAGGTAACAACGCCGGTGCCCGTCCACGGGGCCAGCTTGTGACAGCCTTTAATAGACTAGTTGTAAATTACTAAAAAAAAAACACTAAAAACTTTTATCAATACTCATACAAAATTACTTTTACTTGATCCTACCTAAATTATTTGAAATTTGATCTGATAGCGTAGCATAAAAAAGTTTATTATTGGCTACATTTTTGTCAGTGTCATTTAAATAATACAGCTTATGCTTTATATTTTTCTGGCACTGCAAACATGTTAAATGCCCTTTTCAGTCAAATAAATAGCTTAATAGGAGGTGCGAATTGTAAATGGAATATGACTTACATATTTACAGCAATTGCAACTGAAAATTGTTACGTCTCTTAACCAACTCTTAAAAGCACATTTTTTTAATATGTTATGCTAATTATTATAATATGCTGTATATCATCTATGACAGAAACATGTCTGTCTGTTAACAAAGTCTAAAAAAAATATCATATATATATATATATATATATATATATATATATATATATATATATATATATATATATATATATATATTGTATACCATTTTTAGTACATGTTCATATGCATAAAGGCATCAGAAATTACTGGTTCCCAATCTACAATTAATTCCAGAGGACCCCAGAGCTAAATCACTTTCAAAATGCTGCTATCTCCCATTCCCCACAGTATAGGAAAAAGTAGTTCCTAATACTACTTAAATATCATAAATAAAAGTCCAAATTGCATATAATATTTTTGTATTATTATTAATATTATTTATAAGGTGCCACAGGATTCTGCAGCGCTATACAGTGGGGATGTATAGCATAATTAACACAGGAAACATAGCACAAGATACATAACAAAGGTTAGAAAAATAGCTCAGGTATACATAACTCAAGTTGCATAACAGGGTGTAGACAACGAAAGCATAAAAGCTAGGGTGGATGAGATGGGAGGGGACTAAGAAACAGAGTCCTGCTCATGGGTCCTTACAATCTATAGGGGAGGGGCTGACACATGGATGGGGATATAGGGTAAGGGTTTGCAGTGAAAATGGAGGACCAGTGGAGGATGGTTAGGAGGAAGCCTGATAAGCTATTATAAATGGGTGAGTTTTTAGGGAATATTTAAAGCATTGGAGACTGATGGAGAGTCTGATTTGGCAAGAGAGTGCATTCCATGGGTGAGCAGAAGCACAGGAGAATTTTTAGAGGTGGCAATAAGACTTGGTTATAAGTGAGTAGGAGAGATGGCATTTATTAACACAACCAGGGGAGGAGCAGGGAGTTTAATTTGGAGATTTATGGGTTAGGGAGAGGGAGAGGGCTTTGAAGGTGTAAATTCTAAATTTACACCTAAATTCCCTAACATACACACATAGATAGACAGAGAAAGACTAGGGTCAATTTTGATAGCAGCCAATAAACCTATCAGTATGTTTATGGAGTGTGGGAGGAAACCGGAGGACCCGGAGGAAACACACGCAAACACGGGGAAAACATACAAACTCCACACAGATAAGGCCATGTGCGGGAATTGAACTCACGACCCCAGCGCTGTGAGGCAGAAGTGATAACCACTTAGTCACCGTGCTGCCCTAAAAGCAGAGTGATGAGACAGGAAGATTGGTCTTGCAGTGTTATTAAGCATGTACTGGTGATAGGTGCAGTTCTGCTTATATGGATATGTTACTTATTGGTTACTATGTATACTTGAAGGTTTGAAGACTAGAGGAAAGTCTTGTGGTGTGAGGGAGTGAATTTCATAAAGTGGGTGCAGCCCAAAATAAAGTCCTGCATCTAAGAATAGGAGTGATGAGATTGGAAGAGAGACGCAGATTTTGTCCAGAAAGGAGATGTCGAGTTGGGAGAAATTTTGAGACAAGTGAGGAGATGTATGTCAGTGCAATTTTGGTGATGGCCTTGTATGTTATTAGAATAATTTTATATTGGATTCTTTGAAAAACAGGCAACCAATATAGAGACTGACAGAGTGACTCAGCAGATGAAAAACAATTTGCATGGAAAATCAATCTAGTCATTGCGTGCAAAATAGAGGGACTCCAGTCTGATTTTGGGAAGACCAGTAAGGAGGGAATCACAATAATCGATACAGGAGATGATGATTGCATGAATTAAAGTTTTTGCAGTGTCTTGTGTCAGATATGTGCGTATTCTGGAAATGTTTTTTAGATGTATGCAGCATGATGTAATGATGTAAATATAGAGTTGATGTGGGGAACAAAGGATAGCTGCGAGTCAAGGATTACACTTAGGCAGCGAGCTTGCGGGGTGGGATTTATAGTCATGTTGTCCACAGAAATAGAAATGTCAGACAGGAAGCTTCTATTGTTGGTGGGAATATTATTAATTCTGTTATGAAAGATTGAGTTTGAGTTGGCAAGAGGACATCCAAGATGAAATGGCAGAAAGACAGTCAGTAACGCAAGACAAAACAGATGGTGAGAGATCAAGAGAGGATAGACAAATTTGTGTATCATCCACATAGAGTTGATACTGAATTCCAAAGCAGCTTATTAGTATTCCAAGAGAAGTGGTGTAGATAGAGAATATCAGGGGACCTAGGAATGAGCCTTGTTGTACTTCAACTGATAAAGGAAGTGGACTTGAAGTTGTTCCATAGAAATTAACACTGAAAGAGCTATTAGATAGATAGGATGAGAACCAAGATATGACAGTGTATTAAGACCAAAGGATTGTAGCGTTTGTATGAGGAGAGAGTGTCAACAGTGTCAAATGCAGCAGAGAGATCCAAGAGAATCAGAAAAGAGTAATCACCTTTAGTTTTAGCTGGGATCAGATCATTGACAACCTTGGTCAGCGCAATCTCTTTGGTGTGTTGAGAGCAAAAGCCTGATGGAAGAGGATCCAATAAATTGTTTGCAGAAAGGAAACGTATGAGACGAGTGTAGGCAGTGAAGTTTGGAGGGGCATGGGATCTGAAAGATGGGACGGTAATTTGAGAGAGAGTTTGGGTCAGAATTTTGTTTTTTTAGAATAGGAGTAATCACTGCATGCTTGTATATTGATGGAAACATTCCAATATAGAGAGATAGATTACAGATTTTAGTTATTTGTGGAATGAGCACACGAGACAAGGACCTACCAATTGGTGAGGGTATGGGATCAAGAGGACAGGAGGTAGAGTAGGAAGATAAGAAGAGAGTAGAAACTTCCTCTTCATTTATGGGACCAAATGAAGTGAGGCTGTCAGAGGATGCTGGGAAGGAATTGAGCTAATTGCTAGTCAAGTTAGATGATACCATTTCAAGTCGGATCAATATTGTCCTTGAAATAGGAGCCAAGATCTTGGACACTGATGGTAATCGGAGGGTTTGGGGCGGGAGGATTGAGAAGAGATTTAAATGTGTTAAAAAGGTGTTTGGGGTTAGAAGCCTGAGCATAAATGAGAGATTGGAAGGATGCTTGTCTAGCAGTGTCCAGAACATTTCAATAGTAGTGGTAGATAGCAGTATATGCACTGAAATAATTAGAGGTTTACACCAGTGATTTACACCAGTGACGTTCAGCTTTACAAGAACGTTTTTGTAGATTTCTTGTTACTTTAGTGTGCCAAGGTTGACAATGAAGTCTACGCGGAGTATGAAGAGTCTCTGGAGTCACTTGAGCAAGGGCAGTTGCTAGGGTATGGTGAAAATGAGGAACTGCCATACCAGGGGAAGAGAATGTAGAAATTGGAGAGAGAAGGTGTTGGAGAGAGGTGGATTCTTATACAGTAAAAAATAATTTGTAGGACAGTCCAAGGCACTATATTATTATTATTATTATTATTATTTCTTACTATTATTATTATTGGTTCAACATGTGCAAAATAAGTAAATATACTGTAATTCAATTTTCCAATTTGTGAGTTGGTATGTTATTTCATTAATGTTTGAGGCTTTAGAAAAGCAAGAAAGGGAAGCACTGACCATAATATATTTTTCATGGAATGTAAATCTGATTTAATTTTTTATTGTAATACATAATTTACTGTTTCCTGTTCAATGCTAACAAACACCCTCCCTAAGTCTTATCCACATGAGAAACACTAGAGAGACCAAAGTGGCTCTATGGATGAAGTAACCTAGAGAAAGTTTTAACCAATGGATCATCAAATTGATACACAGGCAAACAAATTTTGAGCAATTGACTGAATGTAGATACCTTCTCTATTGTGTTGTGTATTAATTAGGTATATATTAATTTGCAAAGTCATCTAATCTTAGCAATAATTCATATATTTTCATTGTTTGTTTTAGGAATATTCTGGAAAATATATTAATGGATAAGTCATTTCATACCTGTACACTTTACTTGTTTTAGAGAAATGAAAAAGTTAACATCACCAAAATCTTCAAATGTGTTCAACCGGTGGTTCAAAAAATGCGCCCTGCATAAAATATCCTTCATTAAGCTACTATTACATTGCATACCTTTCCAAAATTTATACATACAAAATTGTGACAAATTAAACCTCACTCCCATCTGCCTGAACCCTGTCCTGTATGTCAAAGCTCCGCACACTTTTGTGTAGGCTCAGTCCTTTCATGTAGCTAGTCTGGGAGAGTTGCTAAAAATGATCTGTGCATCCAAGATACTTGTTCTTGAAAACGTGGAATAGCTGCAGGAGTCACTGAAGCATTTAATAGAGCATACCTGCTCCAGCATACAGGATGAGTAGAAGCAATGGTGTTATAGGGGCTTCTGAGCTACAGAATTAGCAGTGACAGCAAATAATGCTGCTAGATGTCATTAGGAAGAACAAATTACAGGCTTGGGCAGTTGGGAAGGGCCTTTTAAGGTGGTTCAGAGACATGTAGTCTCTGAATTTGCTTTATACAGTCATGGGATCAAGAACATTAATCATGTGATGGCATTCCTGGAATGTGAGGTAGAACCATGGTAGTCTTTTAGACACCCA
Source organism: Mixophyes fleayi (assembly GCF_038048845.1). NCBI lineage: Eukaryota > Metazoa > Chordata > Amphibia > Anura > Limnodynastidae > Mixophyes > Mixophyes fleayi. The sequence goes on from NC_134405.1 coordinate 226,563,182, forward strand.
TAAACAAGCCAGTGGCAGATCCCTTTTACCTGACCTGCTAGCTGAAGCTATGTAAGACATAGAGGAAGATTCAGGCCAGATAGAGACACAGCTATCTGATATACAGACCAGGCAGATGCATATAGTTGCCCACCATGTTCACACAGGGGAAACTAAGCCCAGTTAGCACCCAGCATACCGGATCATAGTGACTGATGCATTTCCCATGTCCCTCAGTGTTACTATCCAAGAAGTAATGTAACTGGACCAACCAGTTCTACTTGGAGTAGTATCCACTGCACTAGGTATTCACAATTCCAATTTTAATTATAACTGCAACAAATGGAGCAGTTCCCAAAATCAGGTGGTGCACCTTATACATGTATAATTAGTATAGATACTAAAGAAGAAAGAGAAAAGAACATGTCTTAAAGAGGCACTCTTTGATCTGTGTTAAGTCACATTTTATTAAAAGATTATCTTTATTATATCGATTAAAATGACTAGAGAAAGAGTGTTCCCAATATTATCCTGATTATTACTAGTAGCGAAATAATAAAAACAAAGTGGTGAAAATGTTGGACATTGTTAAAAAGTAGGTCATAAAATGGCAGCTCTGGCACCAGGCATTGCTGCATATATTTATTAAACAGTATTGTGGTTTATATAGGCACCAATGTGTAACTTATTAGTACCAATCTAATAACATCCTTAGGCTGTCTTCAACTTATTTCTCAAAAAAATAGTAACCACCTCAGTAGTCTCATGTCATTTATTTATTCAATTCACTAATTATAATAGGAGAACATCAAAATAAATGCTCCATATGCATATTTAGTCAGAAACATTCTCCTAAAAAGAAGGGGATGTTTGTGAACTGATTAATATCTCATAAGTAAACTTATATCTTAAGATCCTTTGGTGAACAAATTCCCACCTAGGCAGACATCAGTGGTGGTTATACAAAGGGTATTAGTACTGACTTATGTTCACTGAGAAGTTATAGGAACCGACTTTCATCATCTAATCCTGCCTGTAATAGAGATAAGTTACATAAGATAGTGACAGGCTCTCTAACTATGGTAGCTAACTATAGAAGGCAGTATTAAGCAATTGTTGCAAGGCATCGGATCCAATAAAAAAAATTCTAACCTCCTCTTATATATTATTAGTCAGACCCCCCATATTGTTGATAAATTAAATAATCTAAGGAGCAGCATAAATACGGGATTTCTATTACTAGACAGCGAGGCAAACGCCGACGCGCGTTTCGCTTACTCGCTTTATCCAGGCAAGTGTCTGCTGTACAATGTAGAATGGTTTGTAAAAAATAAAACAACAAGCCAGTGCCTCCTTAAATGAGCACCTTAACACCAGCAACCATAGTGTTGCTCTCAAAAATTATGTCATTTGGCCCAGACGGAATGTTCATTCAACGCATTTCTGTGAAGTGTGTTTTTCAAGAAGTTGACGTCAACATAATGTCGATAAGCAGATTATCACTGTTCTCATGTTGTGGAAATTCTTGTCGGGTTTTCTGTATTACCACAGATTATAACCCTGTTAGTTTAGGGTTGTGTGTAAGGCTTGGTCTGGTGAAATCACTCTGGCACTTGTTCATGTAAATTGAATTAATTGCTGTAGTGTGCTCTGGTATACAATAAAAGTAACCAGTTACTTACCTAGATGATTTCTATTTATCGAGCTACCGGGTCTGCCATAAGGTTGTCTTTGGCAACCGTAAATGTTAGAGTGAAGTCATTGTTGCTTAAGGGGGTCACACCAGATACTGAAATCAAATTCTAAAGGGTTTACAAACTTTCTAGCACTTCTGTATATTGTAGCTTTATAAAGTTTCTGGGGGTTTTTTTGACTAAATATGTGGAGGTCAGTTTTGCCACCATTTCTGCTTTTTAAAATCAGCTACCAATCATTCTTCCACCAAATTGTGGTAAACAAATTAAATGTACTCTGACACTTCTAAGCAGAAGAAGGAAAAATACAGATTAAACAACAATTCAACAAGACAACCAGCCTATTACTATGTTTAAAAAACTACCCCAGCTCAGGCCAGCTGCCAAATTCTTTGTGATTGTCTGACAAAATGTAAATGCATTATTAACTCTTGCAGGGCCCCCAACTTCATTTTTATTTTACCACAACCTGGGCACTTATATGACTATGGGCCAATTACCTGCCCTCTGTTATCCTAAACTGCTTAGCAGTTGATCTCACATGTGTTTGATGCAGCCAGGACCACTGCATCTATAAGTTGGACTAACCGATTACCATTACTGGGGTGCCTCTTATCCTCAACCAGTCTAGCCGCTTACGGCTTTGCTGACCATAAAATTATTAGTGACATCAGTGCTGCCTTGTAAATACCTGCCAATGGTCTAATCTTAGAGGCCTTGGACCTTCTTGAATAAAACTCATCACAGAGAAAGGATACAATTCACTGTTCATGTGTTTACCTAGGCGGCAACTCAAATTACTGAGCAACTCCCACTCTTGCCTGCCCTACCTATAACTCTTCAAAGTAGTGGGGACCAAAGCTTTCACGACCAAACCTTTATTATTGGCTTCATAATCTGTCAAACATAATTAAGGTTTCACAAATCAACATATTACGCTACCAGCGCCACTTTAATAAATCTAACCCAATCAAAGTACGATAAAGCATTAGCTATATAGTCATGCACCCCTGGAACACTTTGAACTCTTGCCTCTCAAACAATCCCCCCATAACTCTACCACCACAATTATTGGAAACAATTCTAATAGGAGCAATTTCTTTGTGAGCCCCTCCTCATGACAGTCAAGGAGCCAAGGCTTGGCGCACCAATCACCATCAAGGTGAGCCTTGAAGCCAGCAGACCCAGCATCGTCAGTAAATAGCTGGAGGTCACTGCTAGATGTGGGAGGAGGAACCCACAAATGAAAGCTAAATAAATGTTAAATGAAAATTCACCACATTTTCAAATCTTATTTTATTTCCCAGACAGCCTGATAAAATGATGACCCATGAAAACTCGTGGCCCTCTCAAGCTTCCTAATAAATATTCTGCTGATCGGTTTCAAGGGACATGAAAAATTCAGCAGGGAAGTAACTGTGGCCATATTGATTGATGGACTCAAAGAAGCCCTTAAGTTCAGAATCCAGACATCTTTTTCTAACTGAAAAGGAATCACTGTGGATTCCCTTAAAGAATCTGCACTTATTCATGACCAAAATATTATTAAGAGAAAATAGCAACAGAGTGCAAAACATATGGGGCCTAATTCATCAAGGCATGTATCTGATGTTTTTGAGCATATCGTACACAAAGCCACTCTACGCATGCCCAGAATCATCAGAAACATCCGTGAATGTATTGCTTTTCTGTGTACCTGTGACCGCAAAGGGCACTTACTACAGCCTATAATTTAGGGGAGTGGGCATTTTGCCATAGTGAATTTACAGTAGCAGTGTGCCAAACTCAAGTGCGCAGCCAAGTCTGAATCAAGCTTTAAGTGTCCGAAAGTTACTTAGTTTTCTGCCGTATCTCTTGCTCCAGCTAAAGGGCTAGTCTAAGCAGGGCACTCTTAACAACATTATGGGTCCCCGGGCAAAGCAGTGCACCGGGGCCTCTATATATATATAGATATACAAGTAAAGAAAAAAAAAAAGTAATTATATATATATATATATATATATATATATATATATATATCACTTGTTTTATGCACTGGTCAGCCGTCAGCATCCCTTGAAATAATTTAAAAGAAAAAAAAAACCTTAACTTACCTTATTCTCCGATGCGATCCTCTTCACTTTTTTTCCAAGTCACTGCTGCTGCCTGCTGATTTAAATTGTTTTCGCGCTGCAAAAAAAAAGAAGAAACTACTTACCTTGCGTCAGCTGGCGATCCGGCTCCCTCCCTGGTCTCCTCCTCCGTGCTGCGCTCTGCAATGGATGTCAGGCGTGACGTCATCACGTCCCAGGGAGTGAGCCGGATCACCAGCTGACCGCAAGGTAAGTGTTTTCTTTTTTTTTTTTGCAGGATTTTTTTTTTGCGCTGCCTCTGACGGGCCCCCTGGGCTGCAAGGCCCCTGGGCACCTGCCCATTGTGCCCTATGGGAGAGACGGCCCTGAGTCTAAGTCCTGATCAATTGCGATGATATGTTTGCAATCACAAGAAACTGTAAAAATGTATTTTATGCTCAGTAGACATTAACAACATTCTAATAAATGTATTATATGGAAAGAAAAAATAACAATAAACAAGCTTTTATTTTAACATTAAAGCATTTATTATTATTATAAGGCAACAATAATGCAAGATTTTTTTCTATTTTTTGGGGTATTCTTTTGCAAATTTATAATGCATATAGATATTTGACGCATTCTGCTGCTCCCGGAGTAGTAGAGCACAGCTGATCTGTCCCCAATTTCAAAAGCATGCACATTTTGAGATCCTTGCCTTGCTGAATTTGGGCACTTTCCGTTGGGTAACGCACCTCATAGCGCACATCTGCATGCACCCATAGGTGTATGCTACAAATGAAGAAAACTTGGACACAAAGCCATACAATCTGAGTATAATTGGACATCATATAGTCCAGATTTAGATGCATTTTGCGTACGTGAGCCAGCGACGTTGCACATGTACACGCAAATGACGCAGTTGAACAAGTGTGAGAGCACACTATGACTTATGGACACGCAGGATCAAGTGAGGTTTGTAGATACAGTTGTGGCCAGGCCTGTATTTAACGCTGCCTCGAACTTGTCTCTTACCAGGAACACTAATTAGGCTGTGGGGTTAACAGGCAAGGTAAATCATTACCCTTTGACTGCACCGACAAAAGTTACCATTGGGACACTCCAGACTAAACACTCTTTTCTCCTTGCAGCAGCATCTCCTACTAACCTACTAGTCTGGGATTTGCTGTGGAAATTGGAATACATTATATACTGGAGTGTTTTTATATATTCCAGAAAATAATGCTCAGGAAGTGCAAGACGTATTGATGATCCCAAAAGACTAATGGTACATCTCCCTGTTACAGACTCAGTTCCATCTAGGGTAGAACAAATGCTATCACAAATACTTCATTCCCTATAGACTAAGAATGGACAAGACACTGGATTAAGGGTATATGTAGCTTCCACAGTGGCACAATTAAAAGAAGGAAGGCAAGCGCCAAAATTACTGCAACATCCATTGAAACCTGAAGTCGAACTTGGGCCTTTTCCAGTTATTGAAAGGCTGTTACAACAAGGTATTTTAATACATACTACCAGTACTGCATATAGTCCCATTTTACCTGTCAACAAGAGTGGGTGGAGGGGCTATAGACTAATACAGAGTTTAAGGGGGTTTAACAAAGTAGTTGAGAGCCAATTCCTCATAGTACACAATCCAGCTGTCTTTCTGATGTAAATACTTCCTTCTGCTATCCATTTCACTGTAATTGACCTCTGTTCTGCTTTCATTTCTTTTCATCTACACCCTGACTGCCATTATCTTGTTGCTTTTAACTATTGGGGGGGGTACAATGTATTTAAATATGGTTAACTGAAGGGTTCACAGTCATCCCTAGTATATTTTCTAAAGCCTTGCATGACTGTTTTCAGCCTACCTGCGGTTCCGTTCTGTTACAGTATGTTGATGATTTATTTTTGTGTTCATACTCATTTGAATCTTCCCTATCCGACACTAATCTTCAGGTATTGCATCTTTCAGAAACAAGTCATAAGGTTGCTAAGGACAAATTACAGTCATGCCAGACGAGAGTGAAATACTTAGCACACTAACCCAGGAACTACAACACCTAACACCCAACAGAGTACAGACCATACTAAACATGACCCAGACACAAAAAGCAGCAAGTGCGAATATTTCTGGGGCTGTATTGGTTTTGTAGGCAATGGATTCCAGGTTTCGCAATTCTGGTGCCACCATTGCAGGAGCTAGTGTCCTCTACTAAGAATGATCGAGTGCAACACACTGAGGAAATAGAACAGGCTTTCCTAGCAAGTAAGGAAAGTCTTACACAATCTCCTGCTTTGGGAAAACCAGACTATGGAAAGCCATTTGACCTATTTTGAATGGAAAGGGCTGCTTGTGCTGCAGGAGGCCTCACACAGCAACATGGTGACGGTAACAGAACTGTAGTATTCTAAAGTGCACAATTAAATACTGTAGCTTGTTCCCTCTTTACCTATTTAAGGACAGTAGCAGCAGCTGCTCTTCTAGTAGAAAAATAACGAGATTGTAGTATTGAGTCATGATTTTACGCTCCACACACCTCATGCATTGTCTGCACTCTTAAATTTAGCTCAACAATGCATGTCTCATCTGCTAGATACATCAAGTGGGAACTTGCTCTTATGGCCCCACCAAACATCAAACATCACTATCAAAATGTAAGATGCTGAATCCCGCAAATTTACTACATATTTGCTTTGTAAAGCACAGAAGGTAGAGGGTGAGAAAGGAAATTTAGAAGAAATTAATTTTGACATTTGTACAGATATGCATGGTTGTATGGAAAATATTAATCAGACTTTCACAGGGAGACCTGACATCAATGGCATCCTTTTAGTTGACACAGACTTAACATTCTACACTGATGGGAGCTGTCACAGACAGACAGATACAGGAGATTTGTGCACTGAATATGCTGTAGTAGATTAAAGGGGCACCATAGAGGTCAATCCATTAGGACCGCCACATTCGGCACAAATCACAGAACTTTCAGCACTTAAAAGTGAGTTAGCGGAAGGGAAATCTGTAAACATCTACACTGATTCCAGGTAAGCCTTTGGGGTGGTTCATGACTTTAGGACTCTGTGGCACCCGAGAAACAGGCGCACCCATAGCACTTGCACAACACATACAAGGCAGCCATACAGTTACCACTGGCGGTAGCTGCCAACAACTGCCAGTCACACACAACAACATTGACCCTGTCTCTATGAGCAACAGAAGAGAAAATGACGCTTCAAAGAGAGCGGTACTTCACCTGTGATTCAAAACATAGAGGCTAACAATGACAGCGATTCAAATAAATTGCTGGAATTTCTCAGCACAAATAAAATGATCAGAATGCAAGGAATTTGTTTCTAAAAGGAAACGGTCCTCTGGAAGTTGAATGGATGTGGACAGGATGCGACAGACTTATGGAAAGGTAGAACGAGTTGGCCGGTAGCTGGGAAAGCATACTTTCCGAGCTTAACAAAAGCGACGCACAGGTTAACATATTTGGGTAAAGAAGGTATGTGTAGATTTGTTAATGTGTACAGGTATGCTCCTGGGTTTTCCTGCTATGCAGTTAAGAAAGCTGCTTCATGGCTTATATCTCTGAGAAAAGCACATGGAAAGCTATACCAACCGAACTGGCACACATCCCTCCCACAAATAGCCCTTTCCATGTAATTCAGATTTATTTCATACAGTTCATAGCTAAGAATGTAATGTATGTTTTTGTATGCATTGATGTGTTTTCTTGACTGGATAGAGGCCCATCTGGCCACAAGTAATACCGCTGTGTTTACTGCTAAGAAAATTGTGCAGTCATTTTTGTGCAGGTTTGGTAATCCCAGAGTTATTGAGAGTGATCAAGGTTCCCATTTCTTGGGTGATGTTTTTCAGATCATGTGTAAACTTAATGCTAGGAACAGCAAGTAATTGCTGTTTTCATTTTGCTGCTGCATTGTTGATGTCAGCCTGGGTGTGATCACATGAACTACACTCACCTGCCGCTCAATATAACACCTGCCCTGATTAGCTATCACTGCACTAAATACTTGCCAGACTGACTGAATCTTTGCCGGTCATAACGTTCACGTGCTGGCCTCTCTGTGCTCCTGTTCCTGAGAAAATTCTGCTCCTGTCTAATACTCGGTTTTGACCTTTGTCTGTGACCTGACTACTCCTGATTGCTGCCTAGATTAATCTTATTGCTTTTAACCAATGACTATGTTTATTGCTGCCTGGACTGACTCTTTGCCTGGAATTTGACTCTCCCAACTGTCTGTGACATCTCATCGCAGCCACAGAATTGTAGTGCCCGCTATCTGCTCCATTGAACCTTCCTATGTTAGCTGTGTTTTACTATACAGACTTACAGCAAGATCTTGCTTCTGCAAATTCCCTTGCACTGTGTGTTGCTCTCCAGCGCCATCCCCACACAGGCCACAACTTGCATTATATCCATCATCTACTCAACACTGCCAAGTTGTTATTCTGGTGGAGGTTGGTACTACACCTTTCTGCAACCCAGTATATCTGCTTATTCTTGTCCAGGTGCATCCTGTATTCCCATATCTCGGCTCAGAATCCCACTAATAAATCCAGTGTGTTGTGCTCATAAGTTACAACTACTCAAGATTAAGTCCTGGGGACAACCTAGTACCCTCAGCAACACAGTTTGGTGTCAAGTGTTGCACTTACATTACTAACAGTACTGATGACCCTAAGGAAATCATTGACTATGAATTGGATAAGTTCTTACAACTAAAATGGGAGTTTCGTAGAGCTCAAAATGCTTTTATGTCTGCAGTGGGGGAAAAGTTAGTAGGCTGGATCTCAGGGTCAAATCCGGAGACCCAACACGGCTGTGCCGTCACTTGTGATATAGATGAGCAGGATTTAAAAAGCCTGATTTTTAAGTTTGATCATTAGATCTGACTGTAACACCTCCCTCTGCAATGATTAGAGATCTAGAGACTTGATTGGAGGATTGACACACACTTAACTCCTATTGGTGCTTTATACTTTAAAATCACACCTCAGCGAGGGGCTTGTCACACTGCAAATCCCAAGAGAGATTAAGTGCTGGAGCTCCTGTGTATCTTTGCTCTCAGCTTGAGCTGGAATCTGTGTTTTATGAACACATATATTTGTCTTATCAAGTATGCACTTTGGGACTAATACAGAATAAATACTATACCAATTTGTGTAGAATATTTTGCATGAAATTGCTCTGCGGCATGGCCAGAAAGTGTCCACATAGAATCTTGAATGATTCTGGCACTTACACCAGTTTGCACCTGGAGAGCTGGGACAAGGGAGAGAAGGGGCGAAGGCTAAGAGGTGTAATGGTGTGAACACATGCAGACCAGAACACCAATGCAGATATATCTGTCCAAACAGTATTATTAGTGGGTGGTCAATAGCCTGTGCAAATAACAGATGATAATGATGATGGACGCAAACAGTATCGAATTGCTTCTGATTGGCTGTTTGTAAGTGCTCCTCTGATGCTCCTCATTGCATATATGATGCTTTTGTGTGTGTTTAAATGTAGTTTATTTCACATATGTGAATCGAGGAGTGGTTTTACCATTAATAGAGATGTTTTGGATGTTTTATTGTTGCCTAGTAGCAAATGCAAATTTTGCAGATAGAACAAATAGTTATAAACGTGGGCGTTGGTATGTGTAATGTATGCCTAGTGTAAACCAGACACATATGCAGTTAATGCAGACCTGTATACATCTAGTATGACGAAAGAGGCCCTATAGCCCCGCTTAAACGCAATATGCTTGTGTATGTTACAATGCACTTACCTATTAAGGGTTAAAGCTCTTGTTAATCTATTCGGCTTCATCCAATAGATTCTGTAGGTGAGGTCCCTAGGGGTTTCTATATAGGATTCCACATTGGTTAACCTGTTTCTTTTGTGGCACAATTCCAACCCCTTTTGCAATGTTAATGTGTGATTTGTTATATGCTTGTGATTAATGTTTTCATCTCCCTCATTTACAGACAAGGCACAGTTGGCAGGAAAGCATTGGGTTCAGCAGCTAGCACAAGGTGCTTTCGCTGACTGACTGCAGGTTACTCTCCCCTTCGTTGTACATATTGACTCTTGGTTGTTTTGTATGGGGGACCCCTTGACACGTTTTGTGTGGACACATCATTGTGAATCCAGATGGGGCGTTTATTTCTTTGACGCCAGACTAAGCACTGGCCATTCAATAAGGAATGATATCCTTGTTTTAGTGGATGCCGGGCCAGTTGGCCATCCACTCGTTTGGTTTCGTATTAGTCTGTTTAACTGAACTCACATTTTGCTTTCCGCCATTTCAATTAAAACAAATTTACATTGGTGTCCGTGTCTTTATTTCATATTAGAGTAATAAGCTAATTGGGTAAAATAGGTTAATTGTGCTGTGAAAAGAAACATCAACATTATGCAGTTTAATAGTTGCAGCTTTACATATGCCCATAATTGTTGCATTTCTGTAGATATGTGATCAGACACATTTTAAAAAGCACTGGTAAACAACAATAACTAATTCAAGTGATAGGGTATAACAGTCATGTATTCCTTTTGTAACAGATTTGGAATGCATAGGACTATGTGTGCATATATATATATATATATATATATAGAGAGAGAGAGAGAGAGAGAGAGAGAGAGAGAGAGAGAGATAGAGTGACAGAGACAGAGACACACAGACAGACAGATAGATATCCCCAGTTAGAGCTGAAACAACCTATTATATTTTTATTTGTTTTAATTATTTTTGTATACTGGAAGCTAATCTGGACCTTTATGACCCAAAAGTACTCTCTACTGCAAGAGGAAGTACCACACCCTGCAAACGCTACTGTTCTAGTCAATCCTGTGCAAACATGATCAAGTGGTTGGGAACTGTTCATAGCGGTTTCTGATCATCTCTCTGGAGACCTGGGCATTGATGGTGGAGATTTAGGCTTTCCTTTTACATTGTGTGCCGCTATTCCTATGTGCATGTAAAAACAAGGTGTGTAGGTTTAAGGATTATATCTGCTCACTGTAATAAAGCTAACTGTAAGGGACTGATGCTAATTGTAAGCAAATACAGCAATTTATTTATAAAAAAAAAAGCTCTAAATAGCTGCATGTAAAAATAATATATTTGCGCCCATATGCGGAGTAGGCATCTCACGATGCATCCAGTTGTGCACCAGTAGCATATGTACGAGGTTTACATCAGGCATACTTATATTGAGATTCACTCACAGTGCTGCCAAGAGGAATTTGGGGCTCAGGTACAGCAACATCCTTAATTTACACTTGTAAATTCAGGTTTGTGAATCACTAATGGATTCAGGTTCTGGCTGATCTAAATTCACTGTGCCCTAATAAGTATGTTGTAAGTGTCAATTATGACCAAATATTATGGATGTAGGTATTCTCCTCACAGTTAGTAAAATATGTGAGATTAGAACTTAAAAGTGGAAAATACTGTAGATGCATAAAAGGAGGGTGTAACTTTGTTCAGTGTCACTTATCTATCCGGCTGGCTGGGATCTCTACCAATGGCCTTAGTTGTCCCAATGTTCCGATGTGGAGTGGTATCCTGGATGTCTCATCCTGGAACTCCATCTGTTCCCTGGGATCTAGTTATCTAGTTGATGTCATAGCATATCTCTCTCTCTTTTCATTTGACCATTGTTGCAGTCTCCATTCTTTCTGTCTCTACTCTGATCTTTTGTTATACTAACTTTTCCTCTAAGATCTCCCTAATGGCCCATATATTATCCCAAGCACCCGTGGCTCCCTACTTCAGTGAGCCCCACTTATTTTGACCTCAGACTTCCCTCACTGCCGCTAACCCTCTTCATCATCATTAACATCATCATCAACATTTATTTATATAGCGCCAGCAGATTCCGTAGCGCTTTACATTTGGGAACAAACAGTAATAAGACAATACTGGGTAATACATACAGAGAGGTAAGAGGGCCCTGCTCGCAAGCTTGCAAGCATACATTTTCTCTGTATTATTCCCCCTTTTCTCCAAGTTTTCTTTTATCCTTATCTATCTCTATAAAGCATTATTAGCTTTTCTCAAAATAGTGGCTGCATGCTTAATGCTCCCCTTTTTAAGCTGTGTCCCCTCACACTTTACTTCTTACCTATCCTCCTCCACCATCTTCTCCCCTCTTATTCTTACCTATCTTATGCAGCATCTTCTCTCCTCTCCCTCTTTCCTAGCATACTTTTGTTTTCTTCCCATCACTCATTTATTTTCCTCCTTTTTTCCACTTCCCCGCTTAGGATAGTCAAACTAAAAATCACGTCTCTGCTGCTCTTCCTTTTCTCCATTCACTGTTCCTATATTCCTGTGTGCCTTACTCGGTGAGAGCGAGTGTAAGGCATGTGGAACGCACAGTTCCACTTTCCACTTCTGCTTCAGGTAGAGGAGCTGCAATGGTCAAAACAGTGCCAATGAAAGGTATTGGTAATGTGAATGTGCCGAATAGGAACATCTATGTAATGTGCGGTATTGCTAATGGAACTGGGAGCAACGAGATGAAAAAAAATTACTTAATAAAATTAAGAAAAAAAAGAATAAAGAAAAAAATTACAACAAAGAAAAAAATTACAGCACGCTTTGGAGGCCGGGGCCCCAGTGCTTTTTAACCCCATCCACTCCCTCGGATACCCCTGTACACTCACAACAAATCAGGTCATATGCACAAGAAAAAATTGTTAACATTTGTTTGGATAGCGAAAAACACATTTGCTATTAGGTTTTATTTACATAAAAAAGCCTTTGCAAAAGCAGATATAATATTCCTTAGAAGTGATCTGCTAGTGCTGGCGACTGTCATCATCAGCAGCATGTATTTGTGTATCCATGTGATTCTGCCTCAGTTCACAATTACACAAACACACTCTTACTGCACTCGTTACACGTCCCTTCCCTCTCCCATCCCCTCTTCAAGAGTAAAGCTAGGTACACACTGCAAAAACTTTCAACCAATTTGTTATCACTAACGATTTTACAAATGTCTGAAGTTACAATCAGTCTGATGATTCATGTGTACACACTACACATGATTTACCTTCAGAACTGTGCTTTTCATCTGGTCCAATAGCAGTGTAGTCGGTCATTCCTGTCACACAGATTATAACACACAAAAAAACCTTTGACTTTTCCACAATGTCATTATAAATACGAACAGACAAATTCATTAAACTACAGCACTGTCTACATTTAACAACACAGACACAGTGACAGGTTCCTACTCTGTCTCTTGGCCGACAGTCGTGTGAGTGCATACACACTGCAGGATCGGAAGGCGGTTGGATTTTTAAACAGAACTAGCAATTAAATGAAATGACTATTGGCACTTTGGAACGACTCTCGATCAGCATCCACGTTTACCCACTAATGCAATATCAGGCTAAATGGTAATTTCTCGGCTGTTTGGCCTGATAATTGGCTGAAAAACCTCTACCGTCTACCTAGCCTAAGGAAGCACAAGTCAGTGGCGCACGCAGGGGGGGTTTCTGGGTCTCCAGAAACCCCTCCCCTACGCTAACGAAGTGCCCCACATAGCGGCACTGTACTATACAGCAGCCGCGGCGCTGTCAAAGAAGCGTCCGCGGCGGTGCTGTATTGCATACAGCACCGCCGCGGACGCTTCTTTGACAGCGCCGCTGCTGCTGTATAGTACAATGCTGCCGAAACGGAGCTGCTGCGCATGCGCCCCTGCAAGTACCAAATCTGCATACGAATGTAGGCATACACTTATTTTTGCTTATTGTACGATAAGCAAATGGGTTTATGTTCACCTCAGTATAAGCCCCAAGGGGCTTAAATTAATTATAGCTTGTTTGTTTTTTAATTTGATTTAGGTTCATATTTAAAAGAAGGTGCTGTCCTCTAAAAAAAAATAAATTCTTTAAGATTTCTACTCCCAGAGATCTAATGGTGATTGTGAGCCCAGAGGGTACTTTTGCTCCTTTCCTGGCTGTGATTTCTATGGACAAAACAGAACTTGCATTTAACCATATAGAAATGCTGGTCAAACTCCTTAACCAGTTATACCTCACCCCGGACTGGCTCCACACCATTTGGCCAATCCAATCGAAATTTTGCTGGCGCCAATGTACCCAGGTGGTAGACGTTTTTCACGTCTTTTGGAAGTTACCGCTGCTTTAGCCACACTGGGGTGAAGTTTTTGCCTTGATCTACAGTGTTCTGGAAACCACAGTCACTCCAGATCCTGAATTAGCTCTTCTCCATGTATACCCGACTTCCATTCCTAAACATGACCGTTATCTTCTAGGTCATATGCTGATAGCTGCTATGGCAGCGATAGCCCAAAACTGGAAGTACCCTGCCCCCCAACCGTCACCTGAACTGTCTCAATGATTCAATATAGATTTCAAATGGAAACAATAGACATGCCCTGCTCCACATCTGCATCAGCACCCATCATGAAATGGTTTAGATGGCACGAATATGTCACAGACGGTCCTGGCGTGCCGCAAGGTGACTCCCTCCCCTTTTGATTTCTCCTGTTTTGACCCTTCCTTTTTTAATTTCTGTAGCCCTATATATTCTTGAAAATTTTCAATAAAAGCTATTGACATTAAAAACAGAACTTGCATGAACACAAGACACAATTTGTATGAACACAGTACTAACCAATGCATATTACATTTGTTTAATGCTGCAAAAACAAGCTTACAAGAGTGAATTCAAACAAAAGACTCAAAAAATACATACACTAATAATATCTTTGAAGAATTCCATTCTCTTTTACAATTTTAGAAATGTACAGAGCAACAATCTCACAAGTGTCACTGGCACCACAAAAGCATATTGAGGACTATGTGCCATTTTAATAGTTCTGCACATGGATTTTCACTATAAAATGTAAAGTGTGCAACTTTTGCACAGGATGTTGCCTGAGACTAGGTGGATAGGAAGGCATTCCCTCCAGTGTGGGATAGGCACCATGATGTGTTAGATTAAATTCTTAATCTGAAATAAATAAATATAATTTTACAGGACAAGATATTTGGGAGATCAGGAAGCAGTGGAGATTGTGCATATTGAAGGTTTTGCTCTTTTTTGTGAGATAATGCAGATTTTTTGCTGTGAAAATGAATTTACAACAACTCAGAGGTGGTAGAAAATAGTATTCTTTTCCAATAATTCAGCTAAGTCCCTTGCTCTCTTTACATCCAAGTACACTGCAAACAAACTTAATGGGCCTGAGTCATTAATGAGAGCAAAGCCCAAAAAAGTTGACTTTACTTTCATTAATTAATTGGCTGCTTAGTTAATGGCTGCTGTTGTCCAATCTTTATTCATAGACTATAAATTCAGCAAAATATAAAAATTAAAAATACAGGGCTTGATTCATTAAAGAAAGAAAACCAAAATTAAGGAGCAACTTTGCACTTTGGCAAAACCATGCTGCATTGAAGGTAGAGGTAAATTTAAAATGTGGGGACCAAACTATTGTTGGAGTAGGACATGTCCTAGATCAACTTTAAATTTCAGTGTAAAAATAAAGTTATCAAGTATTTGTGGCCTACATGACAAAAAATACAGTATTTTCATTATGTGCAAAATAATAAACTAATTTGCACCCCGAGTATTGTAACATGGTTTGTCCATGATCACATTTACTCCTTTTTTTAAATACTCTCCTAAATGACTCATGCCCAATGTGCTTAATTGTAGGCAAGCAAAGCAATTTATTTAAAATACTTGAATTTATGAAAGCCATAATGTCCTTTTAATTTCAATGGTTATATAAAATAAAATAAAATGAAAGTCAAATAGACAGTGTAGCACTGTCATCATTGGCAAAAGGTTTTGGGGAGACTTTGGTTAATGATAAGTTTGCTGAGTGTTTCTTAATAAACAGGGGTCTGTATCTTATCTCACCCAGGATAACACTGTATGTTATGATGATGACATAATGGAAATGTCATGCAAGCAGCTGTCATACATAGTTCAAAGGCATAGGAAACACTTGGCTGCAACATTTATCAAGATTATGTGACTCTCCCAAAAAATCCTGGGATGCTCTCTTAAGTCAAGTAAGCCTGGCTGCTGCCAAGGCCTCCTGCCAATCAAAACAAATATTACAATGCTGCTGAGGTTTCCCTCCTCTTTACAGCTTATACATTTAGCATTTTTAATCATACTTGCCAACTCTCCCGGAATGTCCGGGAGACTCCGGAAATTTGGGTAGGTCCCCCGGACTCCCGGGAGAGCAGGCAAATATCCCCCGCGGCAAAAACGTAATTTTGTTGCAGGGCCAAAATGACGCAATTTACACGTCCTGCCCCCTCCCGCCCTCCAACCACACCCCCTGCCCAGGATCTCCCGGAATTCACTTTTTAAAGGTTGGCAAGTATGTTTTTAATTAGGATTATTTATACTCGCTTCTATATTCCCGTTTCATTTTGTATATTCACTGAGAAAAATGGATGATGCTGATTAGTAATCTTTTCATTATTCTATGACTCAAAACCTCATCTTGAACCTGTGAAAAATATTCTTAGAGTAGAGTATTTCAATCTAGTTTGATATTTTAATATATAATAAGCTTTCAGTCAGCAATTAAACATGTGATAACAGCAAGGACACTTGCAGGCTAGAAGAAGAACATAACATAATGAGGAATATAAGTAGCTTAACAAAACAATAAATATAACAACATCTATGCAATTAATCAAAAAACTAATTTAAAAAAAAATAATTAATGGCTATGTTCAATTATTCATTTGACACACAATATGAAAAATAGATTTTTAGGCTCTCATATCAAGCGTTTTCACCTATATAGTACACATGCAGGGTAGTAAATTGTTACGCTGTCTTGCAGCCAAAAAATAATGTTCTAATGATATCATAGAATATGAATAACACCTAGCGAAAATAGCTTGTAAGGATACAATATTTTTTATTATAATGCTTTTATTTGTTTAATGATACTTCAAAAATTACAGTAGGGTATGTAAAAAATGTGTGTGCACATATGCTGAAACTAAAAGACTCCCTCCGACCACCACTCTTCTTTTTACATTTAATAAGCCAACTTTCTAGCTCGTGACTACATATCACGATCACATATGGACATAATAGGATTGGATGCCAGAGTCTCATTGATCTCTGTGGTTCGAGGTAAAGTTGTACGATAGCTTACATGCTTAGGAACATTGACTCAGTCCACAAAATAACAGCTTCAGCTTTTTGTAGGTAAAAATAGTGTCCAATTATTGGAGATTTGGAAAGTAGATACGGCCATGTCATCTCTAATAAGGGAATGTCACAGTGCCATACTGGGGGTGTGGTTGTGCCAAGTTTATTATTATTACGGTTCTCGTTAGAAATTTTACCAATTGTTTGTCATTATGTATTGGTGCATTTACCTTTTATTTCCCTCTATTATATATGACTAATGAAAACACTTATAAGAAATGCATGACGTTTTTACTCACGTTTTTTTACTGGCGCTATTAAATGCAAGTGTCATTGGGTACCTGGAATTAGTGAGTTAGTAGAGATGCAAAACCAAGTGTATATATTTACTAAGCTGCGGGTTTGAAAAAGTGGAGATGTTGCCTTTTGCAACCAATTAGATTCTAGCTGTCATTTTGTAGAATGTACTCAATAAATGATAACTAGAGTCTGATAGGTTGCTATAAGCAACATCTCCACTTTTTCAAACCCGCAGTTGAGTAAATATACACCCAAATGTTGAAGGTTAGTGTCATTTATTTATTTCTAAGATTTTACTAATTCTTCTGAATTTAAGATATATTGTTTAAGATATATTGTTATGTATTGAGCAAACTACATGTAATGTTACCCTTGATTTATGAATAAAAAGAATGTTTAGAAATACATATACCCAAATAAGAAGACACGTAGATCAGTTCTCAAATTGAACATAATTGATCTTTCTGACATTTTTAATGCACTTTACACATAGTTCCTTTTTTTAAAACAAAACATATTCCAGTCAAAAAATGTTATGTACTGTAGTTCATATATGTCTAGCAGACATGTATATTTGTATTGGACCAGAACATCACATCATATGTGCACTACGAACCAGTAAAACTGCCAGACAATTCATGGATTTAGTATGTGTTGATAGTAATTTCAATCCAAGAGTCCCATGGAGTGCTTCAAGATAGTTGTCATTGGTCCAACATATTGTTGATTTTGCATAGTAATAAAAAAATGACTTTTTTCAGTTGATATATATCCCTATTTGCAGTTTTAAATGAGAAGCCAACCATATGCCTACTAAACTATAATATTTTTAGTGAGAACAATAGCTAGCAAAGTTGTATGATCAGTACACAATATAAAAATATCCTTCTTCTGTACTCTGGGAAATAAACAATATTTATGCTATTAAAGTGTTTTAAAGTTACTGACAAACTAGGACTATATGTGTAAGTATGGTTTAAATTCTTTTGAACTGCATTTTATATTAAAGTATAGAGTAAGTATATAGACATGACAATGGGACACAAACATTGTAAATAAACGTTTTGTTTTATCTTCCATTTCCTAAACAGTTCTTGGTGGCTTATCTGTTGGTGCATTTAAGTATTACAATGTATTATCAATTTAATACTATTACTATTTCCTCATAAATATCACAAGTTTTTTTTTTTTCAATTAGAATCTTTTTTGAGTATACTAAGATAGAATATTCTGGGTTCTCTCCTTTAATATATCACTACAGTAAGTCAAACTAACTGAGAACTTCCTAATCATCACATCACTATTGTCCAAAAACACAATTACTTTAATATATAGAGTGTTGATAGATTGATATTTCACTGTATAATAAATGTGTGTTTTTATTACAAATGCCTTTCTTTCTGGAAATACAGGTGCAGCAGTAATTATCCTAATAGGAATGAAGGTAATATTAAGCCATTTAATCTAAATACACATAGGAATGCAGCTTAATAAATGATATCAGACATAACTGTCTGGGATAGACTGAAACATCACTTTGGGATCACTCTTAACTGCATCTCTATATTCTCAATAAATGGTCTTAATGTTTTAAAGTTCAGGAGAAAACTTTTAATTACTCAAACCAATTTGTTCATATTTAGCAAGAGTTTCACACTTGATTGACTGACACATGCAGTTTCCTTAGTGCTACATACTAAATTAGCAAACTGCTGAATACTTCACAACTCTAATATTCTATGTTTCATGAAGAGTAGATCAACTTTGTGAAATGGGAATGCATGATGCTACATGATGTATGTAACCAGCAACCTCCTTTTGCTTCAAGAAGCCACTGTTTCATGAAACATGGTCACAAAATATATTTTGGGGCCGATTTCCAGTATTTGACTTTTTTATTAGTTGCTAAGGCTTTTTGAAACAAATACGCAGAGAAACAAAGAAGACTTTATTTGAAATACAATATGAACCAATACTTTTACTTGTAGTTTCCAATTTGTATAGCAGAGCGTTCATACACACATCTGAATGTGGCTGGCTGGATTTCCCAGTACTGGACAGGATTGCTGAAGAGGCTGATTCCTGTATATGAGGCCTTCTTAGTGTTGTATCCGACTGGACAGAAATCATTTGTTGAAACAGCAGCAATTTTGTTGTTGTGGAGGTACACAACCTGAAAAATCACATTATAACTAGTGTTAGTAAAGGATTTTTATAAGCAGTTGGAACAACCTTAGTAATAATAAAACAAAAAAAAACAAACAAAAAATCAAGTATTGTCTCCATGCTGAATAACCTGTCTGTCTACTGCACTAAATAACCTGATAATGCAGATCAAGTTATTGACGGGACAGTGAAAGACAGTAATGGCAACGTCCAATATGAAGTAGGCCTTGGCTCTAGAAGATAGGGCTAGGGAAGCAGGATAAGAGGTACAGCTGGAGATGTAATAGTAGAAGGAAAACACAAGTGAAGAGGTCCTGGCTTGTGGGATCTTACATCCTAACGGGAGGGGGAAGACACAAGTCAGTTCCTACTGTGTGAGGGAGTGAAGGTGACAGCTGAGGAAAAGGAGGTAAGAGGAGGGGTGATAGGCTTGATTAAAGAAGTGAGCTTTAAGGGCATACTTAAAGCCTTGGAGAGTAGAGGCTAAATTGATAATGTATGGGAGTTTGAACCAGAGCTGGGGAGAAGACTGGGCAGAATTGGGAAGGTCAGGCCCGCCATCAGGGGGGTACAGGGGGTACTCTTGTAGCGGGCCCGGGCTTGCCAGGGGGCCCGGCAGCACACACTTACCAGGGGGCCCGCTGTCCTCCAGTCCCTGCATCTCTGCTGCTGTCTTCAGCCTGGCCGTCATGGTGACAGCCAGACTGAAGACAGCCAGGATGAACACAGCAGCGGAGACGGCGGGACTGGAGGACAGTGGGGCCCCCTGGTAAAGAAGAATGCAGAATGCGATCACAGGGGTGGAGGAATCATACCCCTGCGATCATGTAATCTTCCTGTGACAGCCAGGCAGCTGTCAATCGTGAACGCAGGGGAATGATTGCTCCTTCCTTGCGACCATGTGATCCTCCCTTCTTCCTGTCGGTGAGTGATGGTGTGACCTGACGTCACACTGATGTTCCCGCCACTGCTAAAGAAGGAGCAGCAGATGCAACATCTTGGTAAGTATATTTTAAAGAAATGTTATTATCACCTTTGTTTTTCAGATTTTTCTGTTTATTTCAACTACTAATATATATATATATATATATATATATATATATATATATATACATATATATGTAATATATACATATACCTATATATATATATATATATATATATATTTATTAGGGGCCCCCTTAACTTACCTTTCAATCGCCTAAGTCTGACCCCCTTCACGGAAGAGCCAGGGAGGGAGTCTAATCGTGACCACTAAAAGTAAGGGTTTTTTGGGGGGTTTTTTCTACAGGTTTTTATTCCACGTGGGGAAGGTAACCAGTGTTGTAGTATTGTGGCAGTTATAAGCTGAGTGGAGGACGTGGCAAGGAGTGTGGGTATAGATGAGGTCGGAAATGTAGTGGAAATGATTGATTGAGAGCTTTGTATGCGAGGATAAGGAGTTTAAATTTACTTCTGTAGGCCAGCGGGAGCCAATGTAGTGACTGGCAGAGAAGGACAACAGAGATAAAGTGGCAGAAGAGAAATATAAGGCAGATGGCAGCATTTAGGATAGATTTGAGAGGTGCAAGGTGGCAGTTAAAAAGGCCAGAGAGAAGGGGGTTACAATAATCAAGATGAGAGAGTATAAGGGAGTAAATAAGTTTGCTGGCTTCCATGATGAGAAAGGACTGGATATTTTTCGGAGGTGTAGGCGACAGTAATTGGAACTGAATGTGAGTTTTGAAAGAGAGGGAGGAGTTGAGGAAGACCTCCTAGGCAGCGGATTGAGGGACAGAATAGAGGGTAGTGTTATCAACAGAAAGAGAGAGGGTGGAAGGTAAGGGAGTCTAGAGTTGGGAAAGACAATTATTTCAGTCTTTGAAATATTGGGCCTGAGTCATTAAGGAGAGCAAAGCATAAAGAAGGAGTAACTTTGCACCTGAGCAAAACCATGTTTTATTGGAGGGGGAGGTAACTTTAAAACGTGGGGACAGATTTATAGATTTATAGGTTGGGTAGGGCATGTCGTAGATAAATTGTAAATTTCAGTGTAAAAATAAAGTTATCAAGCATTTGTGTGCTAGATGAAAAAACAACCAGTATTTAACTTATGTGCAAAATAATAAACTAATTTGCACTCTTTGCATTGTAACATGATTTGTCCCAGAGAACATTTGCTCCTTCTTTTCCCTTACTTTCCTTAATGCTTAGGCCCATTGAGTTTAAGACAGCACTGGGACAGCCAAGATGAGAAAACTGAGATACAGCAGGAGACATGACACTTAAGTGAAGGAGAAAGAACAGGGGAGGGAAGATACATTTGGGTGTCATCAGCATACAGATGGTACTGGTTGCCAAAAGAGCTGTTGAGGTCAGTGGGAGAAGGGGCCAAGAATGGATCCTTTGGAACTCTGATAGGTAAGGGAAGAGAGGGGTAGGTGGAGTCAGGTGTAGAGACTGAAAAGGAGCTGATGGAGAAATAAGAGGAATACCAAGAGAGGACAGTGTCACAGAGTCAACAGTATTGAAGGCAGCAGAGAGGTCGAGAAGGACAAGAAGGGAGACAAATCCCTTAGATTTGGTGAAAAGAAGGTCATTTTTACTAAAATACACTGAACAACAGCAAAAAAAATTCTAATGACGCTCCTCTCACTACCGGACAATATGACCCTATGTATACAGTGCTGCCTTTTACATGAACCTATATAAAAAGCCTTAAAAGCCTAAATTCATTTTTTTTGTCCATCTACCAACATCCTTATTCTTTATTACCCCTCACTATGGGGAAAAATATAAAAACTAACAGATATCTATAAATATTTGAAATCACTCTATTCAAAAGAAATCCTGATTTGTGGGGGTAACATTTCTGGGGTTTCACCAATTGCTTAATGGCATGTAAAACTGTATCTTTTATATATGAAAAGAAAAAGAATATAGAATAAAAGGTGGCCATATAGGTTAAAGTACACATACTGTAAATGTGATCAATAAATAAGTGAATGTGTGACTTCTATACGTACAGTGTCCCCTGATGAAGTCCCATTGGATGAAACATGTAAGAGAGGAGATTCACATCACACCTACTTTCTGAATCCCATGCTAGTTCAGCTGCTTGTTTTCTAGATTCCTATTACTCTCTATCTCCCATTGCAGAGTTATAGGCTGTTCAGATCTAGAGTTTGCAGAGTTATAGGCTGTTCAGATCTAGGAATGCTGGTTAATGGTCAGAGAAACTCATCAAATCAGAGGCTGTTCTAATTTACCTTTATTTGCAATTTTTACACTGTTGCTATATAAATATATACATTTTGTTGCAGTTTTACACTATGCTACTTTCTATATATTTCACATAACTTGTATAACTGCTGGGATTTAATTCAAGAACTAACACAACTGTGTGGGATCTAATGTGCAACCTCAGTATTTCACCTATATCGGCACTTTTTAATCCACATTCTTTTTCCACTAATGAAACACCTTAAAAATAACAGGTCAACAAGGAAGACAGCAATTTTGTTTAAAGAGCCGTAATCCCATATGTGAAACCCTATTGTATTATACTCCTCTACTAATTATTTACTTACCATAATTATAAAGTGACTGAAACATAAAAGACAAAAAAGGGAAACATTGTATAAAATAAAGGGGAATTTGAACAGGTACTTTATAGTGTATAGCATATCCATCCCCACCCATTTAAAAACATGTGTTTATTATTAGAATATTGCTTTAGAGAGACCTAGCACTGACCACCTTGTGTCTAATGTAAACAATTGAAGACATTTCTGAATTGCAATGTGGGGATTTCCACTATAATATAGCTTTACATACCTGTGCTGTGCAAGTGACACCAGACCTCCTATTCAGTATTTTACTAGGCAATAACATCTTGCAGAACTCCATCATCTTAGCCCCGCCCCCTGCTGTAATTGGCCAAAATTGTGACAATCGTTTAGGGGCGGTGCCAAAATGATGCGATTCTTCAAGCCCTGCCCTGCCCCCGCACGCCCACCTCCCCCGGGATCTCCCTGAAGCCAATGAGTAAAGGTTGGCAAATATGAGTTTTCCATAAAAATGTTCAAAAATATACTTATACATATATTGCTTTGCATACTGTACCTGGATGTACTTGTGCTCATTGAGTCCAGCAGGCACCTGAGTAAGGCTGTTGTGATCTAAATGTAGCTCCCTTAAGTGAGGTACATTTCCAATGGATCCATTTTCAAAATTAATTATGCTGTTAAGGCTCAAGCCTAATCTGAAAAAAAAAACAAAAAAACATTAAAATGACTGTATCAGGGGCATAACAATGTATCGCCAGGCCCAATAGCAAACTTTGGGTAGGGATACGGTGATGCCACTTTAGCACCCCCCCCTGTCTTTTATTTTGAAAGCAATTCAGCATATACCCAGAAGAGGCTCCCCTCTGCTCTTTTTATAGCAGAGGAGGGACGCTCAGAGAAGAGGGGGCCTGAAACTGAGTGGGGGCCTCTTCAGTATGAGCGGTGACTCAGCACCCACTGTAGTTCCGCCACTTGGTTGGATAGATGCATGTGCCTTTATTAAGGTGACATTCTAACAAAAACATATTCATTATATAGTAAACTTAAATTAAGTATTCCTAACACTTATTTGAAATTGTACATAGTATTATGTCATAATATTTGAGTACTTATCTGTGGAGTTCTCCTTGTGTTTATGTTTTCTTTCACCCCACACTCAAAAGACACACTCATAGGTTAATGACTTCTGAAGAAATGAATCCTATTGTGTGCGTGTTAAGGAATAGACATCGTAAGCTCTACTGGGGCAGAGACTGATGTGAATGATTAAATAGTCTCTGTAAATAACTTTTTAATATGTAGGTGCCACTAATACAGTAAAAATATTTCCAGTCTAAATATTTGTTTATGGTTGGTCCACACACTTGCAACTTAGTACTACTTTAATGTCTGGCTACAAGGAATTTTTCCTGCATTGTTTTTAATTAATGTTTATTTTCTTTACCCACTGCATTAAGGCACATGTTTTTATCCATAAAATATTATATAGGGAAGATAATATATTATGTAAAGCAGATTATAAGGATATCCAAAGCCACCAGAAGTCTAATGACCATTTAAAGACAGAAGACTAAAGGTTGAGCCTTTGCTCAAGTCACGCAATGGAAAGATGACTTCTAATGTCCATAGAATCAAAGCAGCACAGTATACTTAAAATAATAAGGCAAGGACATATATTGACCAGAATAGTAAAATTAGATGTGATGTGAGGTGAAGGAAGAGGTGGTAAAAAAAACTTAACCTACTACATGGTTCATGACTCAATGTGATATAAGAACATTGTGTACTGTGTGAAGGTGTTAGGGACTGTAGAAATAAAGAAGTGTATGGCACTTAATGTGAGTTCAGTAGGTCTTGTAGGTATATTATGTGATACCTACTTATCAATAAATACAATTAAGCAGAACAGTTGTCAATAAAGACAAAACACATTTCTATATAAATAGTATATATCAGTCCAGTACAGTGGGCAATGCAAAATACAGGCCCGGCGCTCCCATTAGGCAAGGTTAGGCACTTGCCTAGGGCGCCGGGCTCTGGAGGGCGCCTGGAGGGCACAGAACTGGAAATTAATTTTAAAACTGTGCGGCGACCGCTGACCATACCTGTCACGGCCGCCGCACAGCATGCAGATGCACGGGGGAGGGGGAGAGGCTACTGCTCACCACCGCCGCCTCTCTGCTCCGTCTCCTCCCCTCCACTCACTAGTGTCAGTGAGTGGAGGGGAGGAGACGGAGCAGAGAGGCGGCGGTGGTGAGACAAGGTAAGAAAAGACGGGGTGAGGGGGGAGGAGGGAGGAGGGAGGAGGGAGGAGGGAGGAAGGCGCCGATTTTTGCGGGGGGGGGGAAGAGGGCGCCGACTTTGCCTAGGGCGCCATGGACCCTAGCACCGGCCCTGGCAAAATACTTCACATGCTCAAAAATTTTGAACAGGTTCAAAAATCAATCAAATTTCATCAGTTCGATGGCCACAAACATATTCACGGTACAATCTTTAACATACCCTGAAATGATTTTGTGGCTCAAAATTTGCAACTCACACTCGCAAGTTTGTGTCTGAACTCCACCATTCGTTGAAGTCTGCCATTTGCATATAAACAGTTAAATTGTATCAATTTAAATCATTTAGCAAAACGCATTGGAGCAAGTTCAAAACATATATTGAAGTCTGTTCCTGACTGATTAAAGCTAATAAAGGGGAAGGCAGTCATTGTTTACAGCCTGTGGCTGTGATATGCATGTTCACTATTGATTGCCTGGCACTTTTGCATTTGAAAAGTTTTTAATAAAGAGTCAACAAAGTTCTGTACCATAGAAGTACCACCTGTTCGTGTTCTGTTTTAGATGCAGTTGTGTCCCTTAGAGACAAAGTAATGTGAAGGGGAAGTGGAGAATACATTCTACATGGAGCTTGAAAATCTATGTCCAAAGGGATACTGCTATTTATCACTTTAATTTCAAATATATGTGAGCCGGCTGGAATATGGTAGAATCTGTTCAGCTTTCTTGAATTTAGCTAAATGTTTAATATCCGACCTCATCTATACCCACACTCCTTGCCACGTCCTCCACTCAGCTTATGACTGCCACAATACTACAGCAGAGGATGGTTAGAAGGTTGAAGGAGATTTTAAACTAGGCTCCGGGGGGAGAGGCAAGCAAGTATTTATGGGATAGACATTGAGAGTAGTAAGGAGGAATTTAACAAGAGTCAAGGGGGTGGAGAGGGGGGAAAGGGAAGCATAGCCGATAAGGAGAGGCCCTTTTTAAAGCAAAAAGAAATACCTAAGGGAGGCAATAGACTTAAGTGTATGCTTAGAAGAAGCCTGACAGGTAAAATGGGGGGGTTAGAGTTAGAGCTAGTAGCAATGAATGAGCAGTATGATATTATAGGTTTTACGGAGACCTGATGGGATGATACACATGACTGGGCAGTCAACTTGGAAGGCTATTCTCTCTTCAGGAGGGATAGGGTAAATAAAAGGGGAGGAGGAGTATGTCTTTATATTAAGCCAAAATTTAAAACCAAGTATTCAAGAAGTTATATATGAGAATATTGGTGATAATATAGAGGCATTGTGGGTGGAAATATCCAGTGGAGGAAAAAGTTCAGAGAAGTTGCTGATAGGGATATGCTATAAACCGCTAGATATTAGTACGATTGAGGAAGCCCAACTTCTACAGCAAATTGAAAAGGCTACACAAGTAGGTCAAATTTTAATTATGGGGGATTTTAATTATCCGGACATTGATTGGAGTACTGAGACCTGTGGTTAAGCTGGGGGAAATAGATTTCTGAGCACGCTAAAAGACCATTACATGTCCCAATTAGTAGAGGAACCAACAAGGAACCGGACTACACTGGACCTAGTAATAACAAACAATGTAGACATAATATCAAATATTCAAGTAAGGGAGCACTTGGGAAACAGTGATCATAATATGGTCTCTTTTGAAATTAGTTTCCAGAAGCAACGGTATAAGGGATCAACTAGGACTTTAAACTTTAGAAAGGAAAATTTTAATATGCTAAAGGAGTCTATAAAGAGCATAGACTGGGACAAAGCCTTTGAAGGAAAAAATACGGAAGAAAAGTGGTCTGTCTTTAAAATGTTGTTGGAAACATACACGTATAAGTTCATTCCTATGGGAAATAAATTTTAAAGAAGTAAGTCTAAACCAATGTGGCTAAATAAAAAGGTAAGGGAAGAAATGCAAAGGAAGAAGCGTGCATTTAAATTGTTTAAGTCTGAAGGGTTAGAGGAGTCCTTCCGTAGGTTCAAGGAATGTAATAAAACATGCAAAAAGGAAATTAGATTGGCTAAATTAGAAAATGAAAGGCACGTTGCAAAAGAAAGTAAGACAAACCCCAAAAAGTTTTTTAAGTATATAAATGGCAAAAGGATTAAAAAAGATAATATAGAACCCCTAAGAAGTGAGATGGGTGAATTGATAAATGATACTAAAAAGAAAGCAGAGGTATTAAACACTTTCTTTTCTTCAGTATTTACTAGAGAGGAACAAATGGTAGAAGTAATACATAAAAATTGAAATGAAACCATGCCATTAATTAATACTTGGTTGTCAGAGGAAGAAGTCCAAAGGCGACTGAAAAATATTAAGATTAATAAAGCTCCAGGTCCAGGTGGCATACACCCAAGGGTCCTTATGGAGTTAAATTCGGAAATAGCTAGACCACTATTCTTAATTTTCAGAGATTCAATCTCATCAGGCTCAGTACCAAGGGATTGGCGAATAGCAGATGTGGTGCCGTTGTTTAAAAAGGGGACGAGATCACAACCAGGGAATTATAGACCTGTAAGCCTGACATCAATAGTGGGGAAACTACTGGAAGGTATTTTAAGGGATAATATTCAGGATTACTTGGTACGCCATAAAATTATAAGTGGGAATCAACATGGATTTGTGAGGGATAGGTCATGTCAAACTAATCTAATTAGTTTCTATGAGGAAGTTAGTGGAAACTTAGACCAGGGTAGCACAGTAGATGTGGTCTACTTAGATTTTGCAAAGGCCTTTGATACAGTGCCACACAAGAGGTTGGTTTACAAAATTAGGGAACTGGGTCTAGGAATCAACATTTGCACTTGGATCGAAAACTGGTTAGAGAATAGGGAACAGAGAGTTGTGATAAATGGAACATTTTCTAATTGGTCAAAAGTATTAAGTGGAGTACCTCAAGGTTCCGTGCTGGGGCCACTCCTTTTTAATATATTCATTAATGACCTTGATGATGGTTTAGAGAGTAAAGTTTCTACTTTTGCAGATGACACTAAACTCTGTAAGGTAATAAAATCAGAGCAAGATGTAGCTTCTCTACAGAGGGACTTTAATAAACTGGAGGATTGGGCGGCCAAATGGAATATGAGGTTTAACACAGATAAATGTAAGGTTATGCATTCAGGGATCAAAAACAAGAACGCAATCTATAAATTAAATGGAATTAATTTAGAAGAATCTGTAATGGAAAAGGATTTGGGAGTGCTCATAGACAGTAGACTTAGCAGTAGTGCTCAATGTCAAGCAGCAGCTGCAAGGGCAAACAAAGTATTGGCATGCATAAAAAGGGGCATAGATGCAAGGGAAGACAGTGTAATTTTGCCACTGTATAAATCGTTGGTAACACCTCATCTTGAATATGCAGTACAGTTCTGGGCACCACTCTATAAAAAAGATAATTTGGAACTAGAAAGGGTTCAGAGAAGTGCGACAAAATTGATAAAAGGTATGGAGTCATTAAGTTATGAGGAAAGGTTAGCCAGTTTAGGTATGTTTAATTTAGAAAAGAGGCGTCTAAGGGGAGATATGATTACTATGTACAAATACATTAGGGGTCAATACAGAGAACTTTCATGGTAACTTTTTACCCCAAGGACTATACAAAGGACACGTGGTCACCCTCTAAGGTTAGAGGAGAGGAAATTTCACAACCAGCAAAGGAAGGGGTTCTTTACAGTAAGGGCAGTCAAGATATGGAATTCATTGCCAGGGAAGGTTGTGATGGCAGATTCAATAGATATGTTTAAGAAAGGGTTAGACAAATTTTTAGCGGAAAGGTGTATCCAGGGATACGACCGTTAATTAAAATGTAGGATAGTAGTGGATATATGGTAAAAATAGGACTGCAATATTGAGTCTGGGGGGATTTTCACAATTGAAACAGGTTGGCGGTTGCTTACTCTGGATCAATTTCAAATATAAGTGCAGGATCGCAGGAGATCCAAAATAGGTTGAACTTGATGGACTGGTGTCTTTTTTCAACCTCATCAACTATGTTACTATGTTACTATGCTACTATGTAAATCTTAAATTTGAGAAATTACAACAAAATTTTTAATTTTTGTAGAGGTTCAACTAACCTTTTCGAGAAACAGTTTGTGGCCACTTCAATCACCTCATTTTATAACTTTATGATCAAAGATGTTACTTGTTGTCAAAGACAACAATATGATTTACTATGATGTCCATTTTAGGATATACCTCATTCGTTCCAGAGAGACAATGTACTTAACAGTTGTTAAGTCCCTGCTGCAGGTCATAATTACCTCCATTAGATATTAGACTGACCATTATATACCTAGCAAATGCCTGTAACTGTCCCATTGAGGTCCCCCCTATACAGATGCCTGTAACAAACAGAATTACTTTTTAAAACACAGCTGTGTAACAGCTTTCCTATCTCTCAGAAGAAAAAAGTTATTAAAAGTAATGTTTACCAAAACTTTATTCAATTAAAGGGCAATTAGAATACTGACGTATTTTACTTCTTTGTAATTCTGCAATGTCTTCTACAATTTTTATTGTTAACTGCATCTTCCCCAAGGTGTGCAATATTTTCTCTGTGCTTTATACAGAGACATGAAAAAGCACAGACTAAAGCACATTTCTGGAATGTGTCACCTGAGAACCTGTGTGGTATGTAGACTGTGCACTGTGTGTCTGTGCTTGTTATCCAAGTATTGTTGCCGCTAGGGTTTGTACATGTTTCAACATAGTTATTGTAATCATTTATCAGGCTAGATCTAAATTAACTTTTAATGCAATAAATTTAGGCGCACATAAAATATCACTACTTACCATTTTTTTTAAATAAAATATTATGTAGTGTCATTATAGATATATATATGTATATATATATATATATATATATATATATATATATATATATATAAAACAACAATTAAGATACAAAAAGGCGCGTGACTAAATA
Organism: Mixophyes fleayi; assembly: GCF_038048845.1. NCBI lineage: Eukaryota > Metazoa > Chordata > Amphibia > Anura > Limnodynastidae > Mixophyes > Mixophyes fleayi. Next base: position 226,593,347 of record NC_134405.1, read on the forward strand.
TTAGTAATTAAAGTCTAATAAAATCACAGTCCAATGTACAAAATCCTTATAGACACTTCCCATGTACAGGCTGTTGCCAGTCCTCCAAGAAACCAATCAGTGTGTCATGGAAATAAATCTGGGAATAAAGACAGAAGGACAAGGTGCACAGTAGTGTAGTATTTTGATAGTAAATCATTTAAAAGTACATAACAAACTAAAGTGATCTATAAATGCCCCAAAACCTCATCACCAAAGAGAGGTATAGATAGATAAACCAGTGAAACTGTGCAATATGGTGATATGTCAATCAGTGTAACACCATCCACTCTTGGTGTGTGACTGCATATCAAATATACATTCTTTGAGACTTATATTTTTGGGACCTGAAAATCATCTGGGGGTAAATGTATCAAAGTCCGGTTTCTTCATCTCATGGGAGATCGGCGTCTTTGCCTTTACAAGCCATCGCCCCTTTAAATTTTAGCTGCAAATACGTTGATCTCCCGGACTTTGATACATTTACCCCCAGATGATTTTCAGGTCCCAAAAATATAAGTCTCAAAGAATGTATATTTGATATGCAGTCACACACCAAGAGTGGATGGTGTTACACTGATTGACATATCACCATATTGCACAGTTTCACTGGTTTATCTATCTATACCTCTCTTTCGTGATGAGGTTTTGATGCATTTATAGATCACTTTAGTTAAATTATTCACTATCAAAATACTACACTATTGTGCGCCTTGTCTTTCTGTCTTTATTCCAATATATATATATATATATATATATATATATATATATATATAGTGCAAATATCCTTTTAAAGATATATAAAGGTGCCAGTCTGTGGATACTAAGCACAAATGTCATATTTGAAGGTATTTTAAAACATTGAGTCAATGAGCCTCTTTTTGTGCCTATTTGTAAAGGAAATCATATTGTTTAATGCATTTGGATGATATAGTCTGTGGGGGTGCAAATCTTTGCTCTTTCTTATGAAAGAAGTTGAGTGGATCAAGATATTCCCTGCTGAATGCAGGCTAGTCATAGTAATACACCTGATACGTCGCCTAAATGCAAAAACTAAGATTAGAGGTGGGACATTAGCATTTAGCATGTCATTTATTTAAGGCCATTTGGAGAGTTTTCATAATGCATTGTATTATTGCAATAGAGAGCTCTAGGTAAAAGACAGAATGCCTGAAATAGATCAAATTAAGATATATAAATATAACCAGTTATGGTACATTCATAAACAGATGGATCCCACTGACTGCAGGATAACAACTTGTTATGTTTCCATAATGGATTAGGATTCCATCTTACATACTACATATTACAATGAATAATACAAGTCAGTGATAGGATAGATCAAGCACATGGAGTATTTATTGAAGTGGATAAAAACAGCTTATGCATTTTTAGTTAGAGGAGTTGTAATATGTAACATGGGATCCTACTCTACTATAAAAACTGGATGTGCCCTCATTATACAGGAGTAGTAGTGCACCTCTCGCTGCTTTTGCAGTAGACTAACGTTTTGTGACTTATTGTGTACGTATAGTGGTAAGTATTAGGCATACTTTTGTCCTGGTATCATGCTGGCAATGTGTCACCACTTAAGAGGCTCCTTATCTTCTCCATTTTTAAACTTTGCAAAACCAATTTCTGAGGGAAACCAATTTTTTTAATAATTGTATCAAATACACCTGTATCTCATGTGCAGGAATGTAAAATGTTATGCTATAATAACAATTACCTAGGTAAAGAATACATCCCTTATATAGCAGTAGATTACTTAAATTCCACATATTACAGTGGTAGCTAGATATGCTGGATAAACTGGTAGATTTCATTGGCAGTCTAAGCCGCACTTGTGTGCCTGATGTCTACATCTCCTTTAGCGCCTTCATCTGTGCTAGCTGTGTCTATGTTCCTGGACACATGCTCACTTCATGCTGATATGTTTCCTGGTCTGTCCCCTTCTGTCCAATGCAACTTGTTCTGTTTGTTCTTTGTGTCATTGGCAGTTGTTCTGTCCCACTACTTTATTCATTATTGTTCTGTTCTGCCCTACTATGTAACTCACTTGCTATCTGCACAGTTTGTAATATTGAGTAGTTCTTTGTTCCAACTCAGTTGTACAGTGCTACAGACCTCTTGTGGCTCTTTATAAATAAAGGATAATAATAATAATAATAATAATAATAATAATAATAATACATTTAAGGAAATGTTATTCCTGGCGATATACACAGTTGCAAATTTATCTCATAATTGGGTCATAATAAATTATAACAGTTTGGATTATTTTGTGAAGAAAATAGCAATAAAATAAATGGCTCTTTAATTGAGGCGGGTTGTGAATTGTTTATTTAAGTTTTTTTTATATATACGGTAACTGCACCTTTGGGGATCTCAATCATTAATCTACGGCCGCAGGACAGTTAAATAGAGGATGGTGGACCTTTTTTTTTAGTTATCATCTCATATAAAAGCAATCACCTTCGCATTGACCAGATATGAATTGGGTAATATGAATTGGGTATTTTCAAAATCATGCTGGGCAGCCTAGTGAAGGGCTGTTGTGTAATTTTGTAAACCCACTGTTCATTACAAATGACCTTAGAGGAATGGCATAGTTGGAGGTTGTCACACTAATTCTCCTAGTCACCACTTGCACCAGTGAATGTTTTAGTGCGTGGTTTAGAATATCGCATTGAAAACATATCAGAATTAGAACAATTTTTTTTTTCAAACTGTTGTTTTCTTACAAAATTATCTTTCAACGTTTTATTTTTAACGACAAAATAAAAATGTATAAAAATTACCAAAAATAAAAACGAATTATTTATGTACACAACAAACATCTTAGTTTTTTTTTTTTTTTAAGATATGGGAACTTGGACATTTATATTTGTGAATGCTATTATTAGCTATTTTATACTATGTAATTTGTATTGTTGATTTAATGGTCCTTTAAATGATCTTCAAAGTGTGGGTAGTACATTTAAAAGTCCAAGTTTAGTGGTTGGCCACAGTGACTTTGTCTCTCCACAAAACAACTTAATGTTTACACATTTTCAGAGGTAATAGAGACTGAAAGACTCTGTATACTTTCAATTGGATGTTTTCTTCACCATTCATATACATTTTACACAAGAAACTACATTGTAGGTGCACAAATACGGATATTATAAAAAAATATTACAATATATAAATAGAACACATGAAATAAAGGACAACCCTGATGTCCTCCTATGATGTACTTAAGACATAAATGTGGCTCAAAGAAGCAGTATTTTGGGAGAAGAATGTATAAGTTTAAATTAATTAAGGTCTGGTACAAAAGTTACAGACAGCAGTTTGTAAATGCCAGATGTTTGATTCTTTTTGTCATACCGCTTCAGTTCTGCTAAATTCCTGTGTATTTCTCAGGGTAACTGTACTGTTGAGCATAACGCTAATAAATTTTGCATTTTTGCAGCTGAGACAGGACAGAACAACGAGGCCTTAATGGCTGCCTTCTGACATAGACTTTCTGAAAATTTTAAAGATGAGATGAAATATTGAGATTTACATACAAAACTGGAACAGCTTTTTAGCCTTGTAAAATGTTGGATATTTGCATATAAGCTAGAGAAGATCTAGAAGAATATCTAACATATGTCTGGTTCCAAAGTTACAAGTTCCAAAGTCTAAACCCTTCTCTGTATCCAGAGAGCATATGCCCTTTTTTATGAAGAAAGACAGCCAATATGCACTCCTTGACTTTGCTTATACAGTGGAACCAAGGGACATCTAATCTCCACCTGCCATGTCAGACATACTTACCAGCAAGGAATTTCTGGTAATAAAAGCATATTCAATGTTATACTCTACTATAACACTCCCTATCTCCTGTCTTTGTTTACTCAAATACAAATATTTAAAATATTTCATTATGAATCTTAACCCCAAACCAGCTTCTTCGCATGTTTTATTTTTTTTAATGTTCAATCCAGGTTAAAACAAATGTTATCTCTAAGCAATTTTTTTCACTAGAATCTTCTTCAGTAGACGTAGGATCCATTATCTACTCAACTTTCTTTTAATTTTCCAGAAATATGGACCCACATTTCTTAAGCTCAAATTCATTCTCTACTTTCTCCTGAAAGTAGAATGTTTGTTTTACTGGTGCTTCATTCCAAAATACTCCAGTGAGCTCACAAGTAAAGGTCACTCCGGGTGTAAATATATCGTAGACCTCATTCAGAGTACTTTCTGTTAAGTATTATGTAGATACTCACAACATTGTTGCTGTGCCAGGAGCAAAGTGCATCATTTTTTTTTTTACCCATTCTTTACAACACTTACCCATAACTTACAAACCATGGTCACGAATTGTGATGAATTTCATTACGAAACTCCTTCCCTAGAAAGGTATGACTACCATCCTGGTCATCATGGATCACTTCTCTAAGTAATATTGCCATCAACTGCATAATTAGCTGAAATTTTTATAATTATTTATTTTATTTTTCGCCTCCATGGAGTAATTTTCATTATTGTCTCTCCAATTTGCCTCTAAATGTTTAAGGCATTTTGTCTTAGAATCGGCAGCTCCCTTTAGTTATTGTCGCCCTATCACCTACAGACAAATGTTGTTACTGAGAACTCTAACCAAACTGTAGACCAGTTTTTGGGATTGCTTTCCTTTGACTACCAGGATAACAAGGCACATCTCCATTTGTTGAATTTATACCCACCATCCTCAACTCTTTTTCACATCTTCCTCTGGTTTTTTTAGGCACTAACCTAGGAATTTAGCAAATACATAACACTTGGAGTAAAATGTCTTAAAAGAAAAATATTATGCTGCAATATATATTTTGACTGCAAGCCATTAATACTATTTTCTCATGAAGACCAATTGTGGCTCTCCACAAAAAACCTCATCTAACAAGGTGGAACCTAAATGCATTGGTCCCTACAAGATTCTAGAGAGACTGTCAACTCTTACAATATACCTGGAACTCCCTCACTCTTTCAAAATCCTTCCAACATTCAGCATGTCCCCCTCCTCAAGATAGACATTGCAAATTCTTGTCAACTCTCCTTCTCCTATTCTAGTGGAAGATCGAGATAGTCTAGAGTATAAAATCCAGCATATATTGGACTATATCATCTCTAGGAGATAACTTCAATTGTTGATACACTGACAATGCTATGGCCCAGAAGACAAGTCTTGAGTTTCCTGTTGTTACTTTGTTACTTAACTTTTGACCAACCCTTGACCATAGCTAATGACCTCAACAATTTTGCTATCTCCAATCTGGACTTCGGCTTGTCAGCTTCATTATCCTACCTTCTCCAGTCCCTGACCTTCACCATTGTATTCAACTCGTCTGCTGCCTGCATCAATTTATTGGATATTTATTTTAGTCCCTACCTGTGCCTGGCAGGTCCTACTCATGTCCAAAATGAGCAGTAAGTTTATTATTAATTATTAATTATTAATTATTTAAGAAGGTCATGCAGGGTTAACAATACAGAACCAGTTTACAGAAATGTCTAAAAGATTGCTAAAAGTCAGGTTTTATAGGCCATTGTTGATGAAGTGACACTGTAATATAACATATAACATTTATGATATGAGCCGCGGCGGCTCCGGGCACACTCTGCCCTCACGTCCCGGCCGTCGTCATGACGACCGGGACGTCACTTCCAGGTTGTCCCGGCCATTGCCAAGGAATTCACTATGTTGCGCCGCGCTCCGGCATTCAGTACAGCCGGGCACGGGCGCCAAGGCAAGAGAAGCCAGCTGGCTGATTGTGCATCCTGGGGCTGCCTTTTTCCCATTGGACCATGCAGGTATTTAAGGCAGGAAGGGGCAAAGCCTTCCTGCCGGTTATAGTTCCTGCTTTGCTGCTGACTAGCCTGCTTTGTTCCTGGTTGCTGTTACCATTGGATAGATTTCTTATTGCCAGCCTCGACCCTTGCCTGGACCTCACTCTGCTATTGCTCCTATCCTCTATCGCTGGGTTCTCCCCAGTCCGCGCACAATTCACGACCCTCAGCTGTCTGCGGCCAAGTCTGTCCCCACCACTAGGGGCTCCAGCGAAAACCAGACTTCTGAGTAGACTTCGGGTTTTGTGTTGCTGGCGGAGGGGGTTCCTAACACATTAATGTATTTTTGTTGGAGCATGCACGACTATCTCTTAACAGACCTCACCAATGTTTCTATTTGCTTAGCATCCACAGACTGGCACTTTCTTTTAGTACAGCTTTAATCTGAACCCAAAAGCTATTCAATGAAGTAATATGGCCTCCCAATTGCAAAGTCCCATTATTCTTAAGTATTTGATTACAGGCAAATTTATGTATAGTGTGTTAATCATGTATCATTTATCCTCCCCATTTACCAATGAACAAAGTAAAGGTGTAAAATTTAGAACTAAAAGCTCTACCTTCACTGTACAATGAAAATTATATTGAGTTGACACATTACATACAATAGTTAGTGAGTCCCCCATCAATTTATACTAAATCTTTTTTAGATTATATTGCGAAGTATCTTAACAGCTGCCAGTTTATTCCTAGGGTAGCAGCCGTTCCTCCCTGGTCTCATTTATGACAATCAGATACATTTTCTGGATTTCACCTCAAGGCATACAATTTATTTTTGAAATCCAGTTAGTGAATTGGCCTACACTCTTTCTCTGGGTAGCTGCCTACCATATAACAAAGAACTTATTTCTCTGATGATGATAAAATGCAATCTTGCATTCTTTTGCTACAATTTTTAGTTCACGTGCGCCCAGCAGCCAGGTTGATATTATGCTTAGCAGGTAGGCCAGTGGCAGCATCTGTACTTATTATGAAATTAGAAATATGTGTTTTAGCAAAGGTGGCAATCTATAATATTCTCTTTTTCTCTAACTGGTGGACATTTTATGGATTTTTTTTCGTTTTCGTTTGTTTTAAATGCGATTGTTTTTTATTATATCTTTACAGTGGTAATATGGCAAATAAACAGTATGATATCTGCAGAACCGAACTGCTGCCCAGAACTTTACCTACTGACCATCTGAAGACTCTGCTCTCTACAGAATAGTCACCCACTGGGATGTGATGACCTAACCTCCTTCTTTCCCCTTCTTTATCTCTAATTTTTCCTACTTTAATTTTTTCCCTCCCCTCCTTTTTTTTCCTTCCAGCTCTCTTTTTTTTTCCTCACCCCTCTCATATTCTCTTCTTACATCTTTACTAGTACACGTTGTTAGGGCTGGCCTGTAGCCATGCAGCCATGCCCAGTTTTGTTCTTACAGTATTTTCAGCCATTATTCTTGGAAAACCAATAAAAAATATTGAAATTGAAATATCAGAATGAATTCAGTATGTGTTCATTATACTGAGCCCCAAACCTTGTCCCTACCCAAATCTATGTTGTATACACACACTGACATATAATTTAATGGGCAACTTATACAAACTAAAATTGTGGGTGGTACAATTTACAAATGAAATGGAGCTTGGCATTGTTCAGTGGGCCTTTTTATAAGGGATTTGAGATATGTAAATGAAACACAGATTGGTTTAACATTGGAATTGCTGATTATGCTCATCTGTATGTATGTTTGTATTTATTTGTATTAGAAGACGGCTTTGTTAGATTGTCTATCTGCAATGTTTTTATGGATATTTTTCTATGTGCATTTGTGTGGTTGTCTGATTCAATATTACAATGCTTCTGGTATCAATATGATATTTTTATTCCTCCTGCATTACATTCACTGTTCACTTGATCCCTCTTTGACCTAGAAACACCCTCCAACCATCTAGTGTTAGGTATTTTCATCACCAGTTTCCTGCAAGCAATGACATTTCTTCTTGATTTCTTATCTCATGTTATTTATCAGCATTAGTCACATGGGTGCATTCCTTGTTGAGCAGTACAGTCTCTTGTCCTATCCAGCTACATGTTACTGGGATAAAATGTAGTAACATAAAATAATAAGCCTACTGTAAATTAAACTATTCTGCACATGCATTCTCAAGTGCAAAAATATTCTGAAAATATATTGGAAGAGTTGTAGCGTCACACTGTTTTATGCAATTTTGTTTTTTTTATTTTTTCTTTATTTGTTTGCAGCATGTTGTGCTCTATCTTTGCTGTTTTATTACGTGTTTAATAATTGTTTGACTCATTGCATGTGAACTGTCGTTTTTCTGCTTTTTGTATAGTCAAAGCTTTCCTAACATTTCTGTTTGTTCTAGTTTTACATTCAGACCAGCAGAATATCCAAGGGTGTCCTACTACTGCCCCCTTGGATGCCCCCTCCTTGGGTGCTGCACTCCTACCTTCCTGCCAACTGTCTCTTACCTTAGAAGGTGATTTCTCTGATCCCTTTAGACCGGGGATGTGGCACTGGGTTGTTACATCATAGACCAATGCCAAATTTCATAGTTAGTTAGCTGCCAACTTGTGCCCCCACATGTCAGCAGGTTGGCGCTCAGTATGGGAATGCCATGGGAACTTAAAAAATACTAAATAAGTGATAATATGGCATTTGTTTAATGTTTAAGTCGCCTAATGGTATCCTGGCATTATGTGTATATTACATTTGAAATGTTTATTGTATGTTTGGAGATTAAGGGCCTGAGTCATTAAGGAGAGCACGCAAAAAAGGAGTAAATTTGAACCTGGACAAACCATGTTACAATGCAAGGGGTGCAAATTAGTTTATTATTTTGCACATAAAGAAAGTACTGGCATTTTTGTCATGTAGCACACAAATACTTGATCACTTTATCTTTTAAACTGAAATTTAAAGTTGATCTAGGACATGCCCTACCCCAACTATAAATATGTCCCCACATTTTAAATTTACCTCCCCCTCCAACGCAACATGGCTTTGCCAAGGTGCAAAGTTAATCTTTTTTTTGCTTTACTTTCCTTAATGACTTTTATTCTGAATTGTGTCAATTATTTGCTAGGACAGTGTTCGTGTAAGTGTTGGTGCTTTATGTGTGTGTAGTTGGTAGATCCTGACATTACCAATACGAGAGGAAAGGAAGGGGTTTCACTCTGTCATTGGCTAGTTGGGTTGCAATTAATGTAAGCTCATGGCCACGAGCAGGGTCCTCACTGGCATTCAAGCACCATCTATTTCTCTCTCGTGGGCTGCAGTCGTGTTCAGCAGAGTATTATCTTATGGCATATATGGACAAGTCCTAATTAGTATTCACTTAGAACTCCTAATTTCTGTACTTACTTTGCTAGGTTGTTCAGTCCACTTAGACTGTCAGCATCAACTTTAGCAATTTTGTTACCATCAAGATGAAGCTCAGTTAGTGAAGGTGGCAGACCTTAAATAAAAAGCATAATAAAGCATAATTATTTTAATGTAATTAAAATGTACATGTTCATATTTTAAAATCACTGTACATAAGGAAATACTGCAGTAGATTCACCAAAGAGAATTTGTTTTTTTTTAAGGATGAGAATAGGAGCAGAAGAGTAATTTAATTCACTTTACTTATGTTTGCATATTTATGCTAAACAGTTTTTCACTTACAGTGCCAGACAATTTTGCAAGATTGTGATATATATTACTTTAAGCATAAATTATGTTAACACATATTTCTGTATACACTAAGGGTCTAATGTAGAGTTGGACACATTTGCGTGGTGCAAAATGGTACATTTATGTGGTTAAGTTGAGTTGCACATATCTTTTGTGCAACTCAGCATAGTGTGTTGGATGCATCTGCATGAATATACTAGAGACGCCAGTCATTATCATCAAATACATAGTATATATATCATTTATACATTTATTTTTTTATGTTAGGACACATAGGTTAGATGTTTAAACATGCACAAAAAAGAATTCACATTAAGATGGTGCCAAACTGACAAAATATTGCAATTTCTGATGTGTGTTCAGCAGGGCTGTAACTAGGGGTGTGCGACAGGTGCGACCGCCCAGGGCGCAACGCTGAAAGTGGGCGCAATTTAGGAATATTTGGTTAAAATTGAGGGCTAGGAGGGCGGCATTTCTCTTTCTCGCCCAGGGCACTAGAATTCTAAGTTATGGCTCTGGTGTTCACTACTCTGCCAACTGGGAATGATCAGTTTTCGAAGATGGTAAATATTTGGTGGATTACAATAAGCACAATGTTACATATGATTGGTTATGCATTGCATGGACACATCACATCCAGATATGTTTATAGAAACTTCCTTTATTCTTGTCTTCTAAACAAACAGACCAGACAGCTTCAGAGTTCAAAACATAAAGGACAGGATGATTAACTAGGAGTCAGTCCAAACATGATCACATAAGTGCATCCTCAAAAGACCTTGTAGCTAACAATTAAAGGACTAAGTTCAAAATATTTTACATAATTTTTAAAGTCATTTAGCAAATTGAAAATTCAGGTTAATCTAATACAACATCACACTTTAATAATAGGAAAATCCACTATTTTAAGTTAGTTGGTTAAAGGGAGGAAAAAAGCTGATTGCTGTATTTTTACAGGAATCTAGTTAGGACACTTCAGCAGACCAATCTTGACTAAGAAGGTGGCTAGTGTTTGGCTAACAATTGGCAAATGCATCATATGATCAGCTCACACCCAATCATTTGCTGTTCTAGCAGTTTTAAGACTGAAGTGGCTCTTGACAGATTGCCAGATATTATAGTCAGAGTTGTAACTAGGACTGGGGAGGGGGGAATAAATATTTAAAGTTAATTTGGTTAAAGTTTAGGGCTTAAGAATGTCAGTTTCCTTTCTTTTCCCAGTGGCTAAAATTTTTACTTATGTTTTTAACTATAGGGCCTGATTCCTTAAGGAAAGTTAAGCAAAAAAAATTTGAGTAAGTCTCCTGGACAAAACCATGTTACAATGCAAGGGGTGCAAATTAGTTTTCTATTTTGCACATAAGATAAATACTGACAGTTTTTTCATGTAGCACACACTAGTAATAGTAGAGCTCTATTAAAGAAGTATGGCAACACTACAGATGAGCACATTTGCAGTGAAGCTTCAAGCAAATCCGGTGTTATGGTAAAAAGGCTGTTTCACAGAGGTGCAAACACAATACAATCTTCAAGATACACTTTTGCTTCACCATTCAGCAAAATGTTGTTCCGCACTGTGGGCTTGATTCATTATTGAGTGTAACCCAAGAAAGGAGTACATTTTCTCATGGACAAACCATGTGGCAGCACAGTGGCCTAGTGGTTAGCACTTGTGCTTCGCAGCACTGGGGTCATGAGTTCAATTCCCAACCATGGCCTTATCTGTGTGGAGTTTGTATGTTCTCCCTGTGTTCGTGTGGGTTTCCTCCAGGTGCTCTGGTTTCCTCCCACACTCCAAAAACATACTGGTAGGTTAATTGGCTGCTATCAAAAATTGACCCTACCTCTCTGTGAGTGTGTGTCTATTTTAGGGAATTTAAACTGTAAGCTCCAATGGGGCAGGGACTGATGTGAATGAGTTCACTGTACAGCGCTGCAGAATTAGTGGCGCTATATAAATGATGATGATGATGTTACAATGCAAGGGGTGCAAATTAGTTTATTATTTTACACATAAGTTAAATACTGGCTGTTTTTCCATGTAGCAAACAAATATTTGATATCTTTATTTTTACACTGCAATTTAAAGTTGATCTAGGACATGCCCTACCCCAACTATAAATCTGCCATCGCATTTTAAATTTACCTCCCCTTCCAATGCAACATGGTTTTGCCAAGGTGCAAAGATACTCCTTAATTTTGCTTTTCTTTCTTTAATAAATCAAACCCTGTATTTTAAACTTTTGTATTTTGCTGAATTTATGGTCTATGAACAAAGATTGAACTACAGCAGCCAATTAACTAATATGTTGTGTGTTGTAATTGGGATAGGTCTGAGACCACTTAAGGCCAAATTCCACATACAAAACATGCCTATTTCAGGGGCACACGCAGGATTCCTCCCCACCCAAAGAAAAAAAAAAGAAAAGTGAGAGAGCTGCAGCAGCTCTGTTTCGGCAGCACTGTACTATACAGCAGCAGCAGCGCTGTCATAGAAGCGTCCGCGACGGTACAGCACCGCCGTGAACGCTTCTTTGACAGCGCCGCAGCTGCTATATAGTACAGAGCCGCTATGTGGGGCACTTTGTCAGTGGAGGACCCAGAAACCCCCCCTGCGTGCGCCCCTGTATTTGTGGCTCAAATGCAGAATGCAGCAAATGGTTCACTCAAGAAAGAAGGCAGGTAATGCATGGTAAGTTTAAACCTTGTGGTGCTTTGTGATGAGCAGATCTCGTATGGTTTGGCTGATGCTAAAAAAGTTGGTTAAAATCAGCCAGTCTAGTTCAGGAACCCAAAATGATAAATTCATGACAGTAACAAGCTGGTTAGTTCAACTCTAAGTGGTATCATTTTTAAAGTGCACTTTTTTGGTGAATTTGTGTGCAGTTTGGAAAATGTTAAATTTACTAAAGGCCAAACCGGATTTAAAACATGTTTTAAAACCGCATAATATCTTATCTTGAAAATATAAATTATCCATGATCCAGGTTTTTTGGTTGTTTGACAAGATAAGAAACTGCTCCTGATTGGCTGCCCGGCTATTAACTAACCGGACTTGCAGGACCTTAATTCATTTTGCATCTGGTGCTCCTCCCTCACAGCTGTATTTTTATTTATTTTTCCTCCATGACTAAGACACAATGAAGATTTTAGGTAGGACTTTACTATAGGCGCATATTTATTTCTTTTTGAAAGGTGGGCAAAATTAAATTAAAATTCTTGGGATATTATTATTTCACACATTATGAGGGCACTACTATTTTCATTAATCTGAATGGAGGCACTACTATTAATACTACTCTGGTACCTAGCGGCCAGGGATACCAGTGCTATTCAGCATTGTGCAGATCATTTCTAGGTTCAGGGCTCAATTAATATTTTTCCCCAAAATCCTTCCCCTAGTCTCCCCGGATGCTGAGTAGCACTGGTCTTTATAAAACGGAAGGGAGGGGTTTCTACTCTTTTACGTTTCAACAGACAATAAAAGCGCACATAAATATCATGTTTAATTAACATGCTGTTTGAGTCATCACACCTGTCAGATTCACGTATAAAAAACCTGTTATTTTCTGGTGGTTTTGCACATCACAAAGTCATAAATCGCACGGTTTGTATACCTACCATGTTACAAAATCAGAATGATGGTTTCAAACTGTGCAGTTTAAAAGTATGCTATTTTATGTGTGGGTTGGCCTTTATTAATTCTAATGTTTTCCAAAATACACATAGAATCGCCAAAAAATGTGTGGTTTTGCAAAACTGCACTTTACTAAATTTACCCGTAAGTGGTTAGCATTACTAAGGAATCAAGATGGCAGCTGTTAAAAACATTCTAAGTAAAGTAAAGGAAGCTATAATCAAGGCGGATGAATGGGCTAGTAAGAAATGGCCAAGAGTGGGCCACTGGGCTTTGAACAAGCACTGTCATTGGGAAGCTGTTTCTGAGCACTTCCTCCACTATTGGTCATGTGGGCCTATTACAGTGCACAACATTGTCACAGCTGAAGCCCAGCCAATACATGAAGTGTGGGGAAGGGGATAAGTGCTCAGGTGCTGTGAACCCTGTTGACCAATAGAGAAGTAGTGTAGGTGAGGTCAGAAGCACACATGTGCAAAGAAAGAGGCTGCACCTCCCATGTAAACTAAGAGTCAGTGGACAGCTTCACTATAGCAATAGGCAGGGAATGACCCATAATGCAGAGGGAGGGGAGCCTGCCACAAGCCAGTTCCAATAGGCGTCATCCTTGATTAAGAGCTGTCCTTTGTTTACCAAATGCAATCTGTTTCCAAATCCTGTAAAATGCATCTAAGAAAAACCTCCCTTCTTACTTTTTACCAAATTAAATAATACTCTTCCCTTTACCAAATTTTCACCCTCGCAATCCATTTTGACCACAGTGGGTAGACTAATGTTACTCACCAAATTGTCTTCTACTGCATCTCAACTTTGCCAGTCCCTACACTGGTTGGCTCTACTTTAAAGAACTCTATATAAATAATTTTGTTAACATGCAAAGCTAGTTACAAAACTGCAAAAATATAATCTCTTCACTTGTCTCAAAATATCCCTCAACTTGATCCCTCTACTCTCCCCATGATCTGTCCCTCTCATCATCATTTATTACTTGCTGCCTTTACTAGTTAAAGGGCTTTTCCATTGAACAAAAGTTCCTCCAAGCATTATCCAAAATACACCTCTTTAGGCAAGCTTATTAAATTCCTTAACCTCCTTAAAATATGCTACTCTTCATAGTTCAAGCAAAACTTACATTTATTTTCTCTCTATTCTCAAACAACTTACTGACTTCAGGACCAAGCACTTTCTTCCATTACAATATGGTTGTACCTAATATATCAAACTCCTCTATTCCTATAGATTGTACACTTAGAAGCAGGGCTCTCTTGCCTCCTTACTCTTAGTTTGTTAATATCTAATCTTGTTTTATTACCATGTTTGTTCCCAATATATATAAATGTAAGTAATATTAACGGTTACAATAAATTACTCGTTATACAACATATTGTTTTTAAGGACTATTTTCTCTGAACCAATAGTACCATGAGTTTTGTGAATTGATTTGCTGAAGAAAGAACATTTCATATAATTTTGTAAAGTGAGCGCACCAGAACTTACAAAATATGTACCATTACCAAAAATTCAAACATTGTCATTTATGTACCAATGTCGTAGCCTTATCCATTTGCGAAATAATCTCTGTGAGTATGGAACCATAATTACCACAACATAGCAACAGTTTCATAATTGTTTAAAAATGTTGTGCATGATGTCATAATATAACTTTAAAAAACTAAAATCGAATCTGCAACAGCTTTAAGTATTTTAGATGTCTTACCTTTGGGAACACTAGTTATGTTTGTATCTGCAACTCGGAGGTAGGACAGTTTTTTCATTCCTTGAAAAGCTCCTTTTTCAATTCCAGAACTATCTATAGGATTTGTGCCCAGTTCTGCAAAACAAACAGTACACATCAGAAACTCAGGACATCGTTTTTAACCATTTGGATATCTTATATATTCAATATATTTTTAATATATAATTTTGATCTTAAAAAGTAGATTTACAAGACAATTACATAACGATTAGTAAAAAATAGATAGGAAGTACATTTTAGACATGAAGAAGAGTGGGAGGAAAATAAGACATGGATAAAGCAAAGGTCTATATAAGGTGCTCATCCATTTTCACTAATGGATTGATGAATCATATATAAGTTGAAGAACTAGGCTATATCATTCTATTTCATTAGTTTTCCTTTTATAATGTAGACTAACATATCCCCAAGAAGCACTCTTATTTTATTTACAGTAAACTACACAGTGTAAAGAACATATGTGAGCTTTTATAATTAGCTATATACTGAATTAATTTGACTTAACAGTTGGTCTAAACCTCATTTAAGTGCTTATAATAAATGAAATAAGCAAGTTAAACAATAACAATAGAAAATAAATGCATTTATAACATTACATTTTTAAGTCTTTATTAAACTCATTGATCCAACATTTAATGTCTTTGTTGGAAATTTTAGTAACTTGTAACACCTCATAACAGCAATGAGTTCAGTCAAATGTTTTCTTTACCTGCTGATCAATTTTGCAAACTAGATTGAAGCAACTTTGACACTTGCTTCTTTAAAGAATTGTTACAACTCATTGAGTCCAGCTGTCACGTAGCATATCTGACATCCGGTGCTCTTCTCTCACGTTCTCTGCTATAGCGGCTGTCACGCAGAACTTCCTCCTGTTTGTAGTTGCAGTCACATGACTGCCTATTTCAAATGTGACAGAGCCTATTTAGGCAGCTCTCAGGGAACTATTCAATGTCAGAGTATTTGTTTCACTTCTGCTCCTAGCTCCAGTGTGCTTCCTGTAGCTTGAACCTTTGGTGTACCAGATCCAGCTTGCTACTATATTCTTTATTCCATGAATTGGTACTGCATTGGATCACTGTCATTTGCCTCACCTTGGCTTGTCCCACCTTCTTCTCTGGTTCTTCATTTCGCGCTTCACCATCTATTTATGTACGAGACCCTTACTCAGCTTACCCACCTTCTTCATATTGACTCAGGGACACTCATCCAGCAGTTACTAACTTCAGGGGACAGTACAGTGGGCCGTGACTTTTGGATCTCCCAGCACAGAAACCGCTTTGTGGGGTTTCCTGGTGAATACTGGGGGTTCATTAGACTATGCTCCTATTTTCTGGTAATGCTAACTTTGAATGACAATAAGGACTCAGCTCTGTCCAAATCTGTTCCCATTTCATGATATAGCAATTAAAACTAGAATACCATAAGTAACTGTGTCCAGGTTTTTTTTAGTCAATTCTTCTATTATCTATGTGACTGGATATAATTTTGCCCCCCCCCCCCCTCCCATATGATCAAGCACTCAAAGATGGCAGTGCTTAAAGGTTATGCCTTTTTCTGATAATCCCACTGCTAATTCTTCCTATAGCCTTCTGGATCATTTATGTATATTTAGCAAACTTTGTCAATTTTATGACTACTCCTGGGTAGAGTAACAAACAGTTTAATTGTGCACATCTGTATCATGAAGAGATTCATTAATCTGAAGATCTCATTGTGGCACTAAGTTATATTTTTGTCCTCATACTAATCCCATATTAGCATTTCATTGACTGGAACAATAATCCTTAATAAAAATTCATATAATTTTAATTACATTAATACAATAATAAATCATCCTAGAAGATCACATGTTATTTCCGGCAAAGATAGTGAATGATTGGTCAATGAGTTCAATAAAGTTATGAATAAGTAAATTATGTGAGTATAACTTGCTTGGTTAGATTCTTCTTATCGACTATTAGCACTTAAAGGAAGATCAGACTAAATTTTATGTAAGGTGGGCAATTATAAAGAGTTAACACCATTTCACTCACCATCACATAAGTCCAGACTTTTGGACATTTAATTCCCACTAGCAAAAAATGGGGCATCAATGCACATGCATCAGCTCTCTGCTTAACCTACATCTCCACCCTCGAATTTGCTATGGGTCCGAGTAATGGAGTGTTGCACTCTTGTATGTATGTATCTATCTATCTATCTATCTATCTATCTATCATAAAGATCTATATCTAAATTTTAACAAAAGTATTGGGTGCTAGTAATCTGATAAATGATTAATCCAATTACAAATTTAGGTGGTGGTTTTAGATTAAGCCAGGGTGTGTGCAGCCACCGGTAATACAAAAGCAAGATAGTGGTATTGCCCATCTCTTTCCTAATAAATTCATAGTATTAGACATTTAAAAGTCATAATTACCAAGATTAAAATTAAGCACACTTGTACACAAACATCTTCTAAGCAATCGTCTGGAAAAGGATAGATTGAAGATATGAAAGCACAATTTCTATGTTTTAAACAAGCTTACTAAAAAAGTCTTATTGAAATACAACTGACATTGCAAATGCATGATTTGAACTTACCGATCACAATCATGTTATTTAATCCATCAAACACAGACTTTTTTACTTTGGATATCATGTTCTCATGCACACGTAGCTCTTGAAGGGACTTGGGCATGTTGGTTGGAAGGTCCTTTAAGTTATTTTTCGATAGGTAAAGGCGTTCCAGTTTTGTGAGAGAACCAAAAGCTCCGGGACTAATCGATTTGATTTTATTGTTAACAAGAATTAATGCCTATAAAACAAAATATGACATTATTATAACTAGGACTTAAAAGTTTAATTCTGGAAAACATGCAGTTTAGAAATGGTATTATGATTATGTTGTCATGGGTAGAAGAAATCTCTTGAGGACAGAATATTAGATCACATTATGCCAAGAAAAATATAAGCAGATGCAAAATTAACTGAGAGGGCAGTACGTGTGACAGAGAAGCAGATTTAATTCTTACATGTTCTGTAGTTAAATTAATTAGCATTTTCAAACAGGACTATATTCACAAGTGGGCATTGTCTGGGAATTGTGTTTTATGCAATTTGCCCTTCTGCCTCTTGCTGAGTAGCAAAGGGCTATTAAAAAAATCAATGTTTAGTGAGATAAATAACCCTTCCCTTCCCATTTACTTTGACATAGCCCACCAAACCACCCTCTTGGTTTTATGTATAATTTATGTATAGTTTAGCGATCATGGATAGCATTGGCTAAGGATGACCACTGCCACAATTAAGAAACTAAAGATCATAGAGAGAATAATAAAACAAAGAGGTTTGGGGGCAAGAGAGGAGGAGGAATTCATGAGGGAGGATTAAATGGAATACCGATGAATGTGCACACAAGACAAACAAGAGGAAGGAGCTCCCATGACTTCATATTTCATATTGTGACAATGAAATACTGCTGCCCAGTTTAATTACAGTATATTTGTATGGAAATATGCGTTTTCAGTGTTTTACAAACCTGCTACATGTACAGATATGAAAAACAAGAACAATGTGAAAAGTTGGCATATATATCAATGCCATATGAATACCTATGATAGACTTTGTTGTGTGATATGGTTATTGCGGAACATAGTTGCTGTGCATTTTTTGTACAGTTTTTTTCCTTGTTTTAACCTTTTGAAGTAACTGTTCTAACAGATGTTTTCTATAACCATCAGTAACCCATCCAGTCTTATAATATTCTTGTTGGCCTGATTCTGGAACATTACTGGGCTTCCAAACAACTCTTGGAGATGACCTCTAAAAGCTATGTATTTTGAAATTAATTTTAATCCCTGGTTGGATTTATAACACACATCTTACAGCCTTCATCCAGTACTTCCAGCACATTCCATATGAGTAAGATTTGAAAAATGTGGAGAAAATATTGAAATATATATTGCTATAGAAGCACATTTGTAAAGCTGGTCTGAACATATTGGGTGGATTGAATTGGTTAAACCATAAATGTAAGCAATATATGAATAGTCTGTTAAAAGTAGAGATAAGTGAATACTATGAAGATTTATGAAGCACAAAATGGCAGTTCTGTAGTACAAACGCACCCTTTGACCTGCTGTGTGCAACAATTTGCGGGAGTACACCTAGACTTCCAGTGAGGCGAATAGGTTTGTGAAGCAGGATGGTCACATTTGTGGAGGGCGGGAATTTTAATGGGCTGAGGAGAATTGACCGATGTGAAGGGCTGGTAGAGCATCTGGGGGAGGGCACGCTTCTCATGTTTAAGCAATTCACTGTATAGCAAATAGGTGTTATAGGTGGTAAGTATGTTTGTAAATGTGCTTCCCCACCAAACAGGTCCGATTAAAGTGATAAGTCTGCAGCATAGAAGTGCATTTCTAGGCTCACTCCAAACAATGTAATACAAAGCGTCACAGAGACACACAAGTGACATGTAATAAAACAGCCCTGATGTCATTCTCATAATTTAGTTAAATCATAAAAAGTCTAACTGACCAAAAAAGTGAGTTTATTGAATGTATGGTAATAAAGAATAGGAGATTGGCCTTTGGTGTATTTCCACCTATAAATTTTCCCCCTCTCCGGACTTTAAAGTTTACGCAACGGTATATTGCAGTGCACCAGGGTGAGCTTCATAAACAAACTCCTTTGTTTCAAGTTAGATCCAAATAACCTTCCATATTGAATATCTCTATAACAAGTATTAGATTGGCATGATTTGCAGAACATTTTTGTAGTGCACTTTCCAAATGTTCCCAAAAAGTGACAAAAGCAATGTACATATGAAGCTGAAAACAGGGTAAATTCACAAAATCCAAAAAACATTTGATTCATAGTAACATATATGGAAATATGTGGCATTACATCAAACAGATGTACAGAGAAGCAAAAATAGACATTTTGAGAAACAATGTGTGGTACGTGCCATGGTGGTCACTGGTCTGTCTTTTCTGCTGTTTACTAACATGTAGAGTTACTGAAAGTGCAGATATTCCTTTGAATCGTACAAAATGTGATTGAGTTAAGGTAATCAGCCCATTCAAAGCTAGATTTAACAGAATTTTAGGAACTTCAGATTTGCTTGTGAAACCTTTTATGTTACATTTTTAATTTTAGGTGATCCAAATATGTGCACAATGAACCAATTCATTAGTTGTAACAAGTTTGGACAAGTTAGTTTGCAAGTTTCTGTTCATTACAGTTTCCTGACTATGACAGTCAGGTTGTCTAAAGCACTGATGTAATCATGATATGTGCTAATGATTATATTAGTAAACATTTATACATATAAATGAACAGCCAATAACTGCCTACCACGTGCATAAATGTTTGCTCATGACTTAGACTACATTATGTACACTAGGTAAGTAAGTCCCTGGTGTTAATAAGCCTTATGTCATTTATTGGTAATAATAAAATGGGAAAATGCTTAAAAAGTGCCAAATCTCAATGTGTCACAAAACATTTGCACAGTTCTAATGTGTACTACAGCAGGGTAACAATAACATCCAGAATTATGGGTTACTCCTATCTGTGCTTTGATATTAATAAAGTTTTATGTACAGAAACATTTTCTTTTCTGTTGCATAAAATGCACTAAAAACTTCTCACATTAGTGGTTATGAAAGGCCAGAATGTGAACAAGTAAAGTATAATAAACACAGAAAAAAGGACATGACTGCATGCACAATTTTTAGTATGCACTCTTAGTGCATATTTTCTTGTAGTACTTTGTGCTGTTTTGGGGTAGGGATGGGTTGTATTGTTATTATGTGCTTTGATTCTTGTAATAGCCTAAATCTCACAACAGACTTATGTTTCTACCATGCAATTTTGATAAGTGATACTAAGTATGTCAGTGTTCGTGAAATAGTTAAGCATAGGCTCACTGCCCTAACACTGTTGCTCAGTTTGTTGCATGCTTTCAAACTGTAGTTTCAAGATGTTTGTAAACTGTTTCAAGATGTCCAAATTTACTATAATCCAACAAATCTTGAAGTGTGCCAAATCTATTTGCATATCTAATTGGGACCTATTAAGTAAATGACATATTAACACTGTGTACACATATTCCATTTAAAGTGTATTGTTTAGTTTCCAGTTTCCTCATGGCCATCTCTTTGCAAATGCATTCAACTCAGTCCCTTAAAAAACAGTAAACCTAACATAGCAGTCGCTATATAGTAACAACATTCAAAACTACACATAATAAAGATATATATTCCTATGCACGTTAGACCTTCTGTAATGTTATAGCAGGATGCTACAAGGGGCATCTTGTTGCACAAAATGGTTAAGATCACACTTGCCAACTCTCCCGGAATGTTCTGGAGACTCTCAGACTCCCGGGAGAGTATGTCAATCCCCGACATCTGCCTACTTCACTTGGAAGTTTAGATCCAAAATGACATTTGGCCCTGGCAAGGGGGGGGTATGGTGCAACATGGCGTGATTTGCATAGCCCCACCCCAGAAACGCCCACCTCCCCAGGCAGCTCCAAGATGCCAACTTGAGAAAATTGGTAAGTATGGTTAAGAATATAAGAATATAGTCTGCAGTGAGGAAGATTAAAGGGTAATTAATAATATGAAGCATCTTCCATTCTTAGTATGGTAAATTTTAGACATTCATTAGTGAATGTTGCAAAATGTCTTTTAATTTAAAAGCAACTTGTAGTTTGCTTGAAATGAATTTATTCTGAAAGGCCATCAGCAAGTCATACAGATAACATAAAATAAACCCATCTATTTGCATCACTGTATAAAATAAGCCTGCTTATTAATATGCTTTATGATACACCTGAAACTAGTGAAGTGTTGATATGTAACTAAACCTGTCTAGAGTTCTATTTGTCCTGTCCCTTTGCTTACCAGCTGGCATGTTTCTATCTTTCTGTAGGGGACTATTTATTCATTAACAGGGATTTTTTCCCCATTAGTTTCCATCTGTCATCGCAATGCTCTCCCCATAGGATTCAATGACTAACGCCATCTTCAGATGGTGTTAGACATTACAGACAAGTTCCAAAAAGCTATGCCATTTGGAACTATTATGGGGACTGCGGTTTAGAGGTCTATTTATGAAGGGACAGCCTCCTATCAGACGCGCTGTCCTGGGATGATTTTTTAATAAATGATTAAGAAAAGTCATCTGCCAATGCTGCGATGACGGATAATTAATGGGGAAAACCCTGTTAATTAATAAATGGGTACCTAATGCAGGAAAGAAACATCCTGTCCCTTTGTGTGTAAGCAAAGGGACAGGACAAATAGCACTTCTAATGTGTAAATTTTCCTAATGCAGGAGATATCTCCGATATTTTCTGCATTAGGCTTTTCTCACATAAAAATTTTACTTAAAAATGCCTAAACCATGCGAAAAAAGCCCTTTAGTCTGGAATGAAGAAAGTAGGCAGAGTGCACAGAAGATAAAAGCTGTGTATGTCTAAACAACTGGCTTGCAGTATCTTGCAAATGGTGTTGGTATGGTTTAATACAAATGGTATTATTGTGGATTCATGATCAACAATGCTGCTGCAATTTTCAAGTTCAGGCAATTTTTTGTTTAAATACATTTTAGTTACTTCATGAACATTGTTGTTGTCATTAAAAAAAAAAGCTTCACTTTAACCGTACTTAGGTGCAAAATTTGTATTGAACCAAAACAAAGAAGCAATTAGCTTTTATTTGTCTAGTGCAATTTGAAAGCAAGTGTCTTATTGGTTGCTGTGGTTTACTGTTAATTTTAACTACTGCATATGAGATGTGAATTTCTATTTGTTGTAATGGAAGGGAGAGAAAAAAACTAAATTACACATTGTTTTTTAATAAGGTTGTATTGTACACATGAACAACATTAAAAGTCAGCTTCTTGATTTTACAGAATTCAGCCAAAATTGCTCGAGAGAGAAGGGAGTGTTGAGTGGCATAGATGCTGAAATCTTATGGGTTGTAAGATGCGTATATGCTGATTTCTATAGCATTTAGAGTCACAACCCCTTTAACATAGTTTCTGTGAAAATTCAGGTTGAAACTAAACAGTTTTCTTTTGCCTCGGGCTCCATACTTTATATACTGTTTGAAAATTTCACACTTTAATTTAATAAAAGTTTAATTTTACTTTTGTAAATCTGCTGTATCCACATAACAGTTTAATAATTATTAAAAAAAACAGTAGTGTAATGTAAGAAACTATGAAAATGTTGATTATTGTACCAGAACAAGGGCACAACCAAAACCAAAGATACAACCAATAAAGTGATAGTGTAGAACTTGCTAGGGAAAGGTAGTGGCTAGAGAAGGATTATAATAGAGATAATAGAGATAACAAGAGTTTTATTTTAAGTCAATGGGGATAGAAAGCTAAGAAATTTCTTGAAACCATGGGAACCTTTCTAGATCGAAATTGTAAGATTTTTAAGGAGGTAAAAGCAAATATTTTCTCATACTACAATGTCTACAAATCTCTTTCAGAAGAGTCAGAGTTTATCAATTAGCTTCTAAAAATTACCTTACAGTTTTTATAGCACAAATTTTCAGTCAAAATTAGGGGCGAATGTAAAGAGCTTCATACTTAGAAGAAATGTGCTTTAAGATATTAAGGGGATGATATAATTGAGCCTGATTTGCCTACATATTTACATGCCAAATGCCAGGGATCTATTCAGTTCCGGGACCCCCGATGATCATTGTGCCAGGAAATAAGGATGGAATACACTCATTATTGCTGACACCTCCTGGTGCTAAATTGAATTCCCTCCTAAGCATGAGATTCACGGGTACTTCAGAATCTGTCACCAAACACTAATAAAAGTAAACAGATTCAGAGTAGTTCCAAAAGAAAACCGGAGCAGCCAAAAGGAAAAGTACTGGGTAGATTATAATTCTATAAGAACAACATTTTCTATTCTTACTCCTAAGACATATGAATGTCCTAGAAGGAGCATCAAATTACTTTTTTTTTCTCTGAGGTTCATTGATATGGGATGGTTAGCAATGTTTTATTACAAGCACAGGGACCACATGGGTCTTTCACAACATAGCTAATTGTTTTATTCTTCAGCCTGTGTAGAAATGCAGTGTTTAAACCTTTGTACCCATTGTACTAAAGTAGCTTAGAAAATTTTCTCATTGTGATATTTCTGGTTTGCTTGTTTTGACTTATGTTGACAACAAGGACTCCGAGGGTAGGGCTGTCAAGACATATAAACAGCTGTGAGGACCACTGCTGCCCACCAATGGGTCTTTGATTGAAGGGTTCATAAGAACTCTCTTGGCAAAGTTCACATTACTAACTTGGCAATCATCAGCACCCATTTTGAAAAGCATGCTTGTTCATTTATTAAATGCAAATTGCAATTTAATTAAATAAATTGTAAATGACAAGCCCTCCAAGCATACACTTTCTGGTCATGTTCTTTGGATGTTAATAATGGTTATGTCCACTCCCATGGCCGTTCATATTGGTGACATCCACGTGAAGTCACTAAAGGACTATCTGATTCTGTCTGACCCTAAACCGGCTCCTGTTTTAGACATCAATGTTTCATACTGATATTACTCTTAGGGGCAGATTCAATTCGGTCACGTTAGTCTGGGATTAACGCGGCATTAGTACTATTACCTTTAACATGGTAACATTAACCCGGATTTTTACTCACAGCCCTGAGAGATGCGAGCAAAAATCAGTGTTAAAATTACTGTACTAATGATAATACTGTGCACTTTTACCGTACTAACTGTAACAGTGCACAGGGGGTGATATTCCTAGAATAACGCGTCCGAATTTTATTGGCACCTTAATGTCTACCTGTTTCACAAGACTGGAACATTAAGTTCTTGTCCTGAGTCAAGGAATAGTTAATAGATTGTGTGTCTCATGGCAGGTTGTGGTTAAAAGATTCCTAGGGGAAGATGAGATAATAAGACTGAGCCTTGTTTCATGCAAGGTATAAACATAGTGTATAAATATATGATATATACAGATTATAAATCTACCTGAGGAAGACAAAATATATTTTTGGCTCTTTCCACCTAAAGGCATGCAGCTGCATGTTGACGAGCCAGATTGTTGGTGAATGTGAAAATCCCACATTAAGGATTTTCACAAAATCATGTTAACCATCTCAAGCTGACATATTGTTTGAATTTCAGACTTGCATTTGGTACCATTCATTCGGTGTGGGCCATTTATTATTAAAAATACAAAATAATACAGTCATTCAAAGCCCACTCTCTCTCTCTTAACCATTTTGCCTCTATTTTTTTTTATCACATAACTACTGCTTTATTTTCTTTTCAACTGTAAATCACTTCCCCAGTCTGTACTATCTACTGTTTTACTACAGGACATTCTGTAAAACTATCAGAATACTGCTTATTTAGAGTCTAAAGTTTAAGGTCTGTCCCTGAAATCAGTTATGGTAATGTCAGCTACTGATCCAGAGAGAAGAGCTGAACATGTTGATTAATGAAGCTTACATTACTATCCTGTCACACATAAAACTGATGTTGTGATGTGCTACCTACATTTAATTGCATTTGCTAATGCATTTTATTTTTTAGGAAAGTAGTGAAATGAGCAAGAGAGTAAACATATGAATTGGCCTAGATAACTGGCATGAGGGGTCACTCAAGCTTAAGTAGGGAGTGAGGGTGCAGGGGGATGTCTACTTCTGACTACTACATGAAGGAATAATATGAATAATAGGAAAGTACAGGGGCATGGGAATATGACATGAAAAGAAATAACACCCCAAAAAAATGTAGTTATAAACTAACTGCACCTGTAGAAGATGAGCCATAAGCACATTCTGTAGTTAACATTCCTAATTAGAGGAACAAAAGGTTAGAAATCTGTGAATTCAAAAACAATGAAATAACCAGTGTCATCTGTGTATGATACTGTATCCTGTTATCTTTATACCTTTAGACTTATAACAACTGTCCTTTAGTCATTGACTGTAATCTGATAAGTCTGTGATGGTGGGAAGGGGAAATTCTTTGCTACATTGTATTTTTTAACAGGTCTCTTTAAATAAAGGGGCAAAAATATAATTTGCTCTGTGCCCATCAGAAATGCACCCTTGGTAGGAAAGGGCCATAGGCAAACTGAGGGGGGGGGGTTCCTAGTGCCTACAAGCCTGGGGCACTGTATAATTGAGGTGGCTGGACCCTGCTCCTGCTTAACACAGCTCCGCTTGAAAAGGGAGAGCTGCGTGCACCTAACAGTAGTTCACGGAGCATTGCCCATGTACATTATGGGGATAGGAAGAGTTGGAGAGCAGTCAAGCACTGTCTAAAATTATAGCCACGCCCCCATGCATGCTGGTCACGCCCACTGGCGGCGTGGTATGGAATTCCCCTCTACAAATCCTGCTTTTGCCCCTGAGGGCCTACATAAACTTTTGTCTCAACCCTATGTCATAGGTCTAAATTATTTTAAACTTCCACATAAAAATTAGCCCAAGTTCTAGTCTTAGTCTAGACCCTAATCTTAAAACACAAGCTCTAATATTATACAGAACCCTAACAGATCTCTAAGCTAACCTTCCCAAATTCTAAAACACATTAGAAACCCTTATATCACATAATTTGCACTAGTGATTATAGGGAAAATAATGTAAACCTAAAATTTCCTTTTGGATACAGTTTCAAGTTACCCCTCATGTTTTATAAATGGGTATCGCTAATGTGATTTTTGCCATGGGTCCAATATTGTCTGCAAATGTCCCAATATTGCAGTTGACAATCATTGCATATTTTACAGTATCGTTGCAATTCATTTATGCTTTATTATACAACATTTATTGTTGTATAATTCACTTCAAATGCTTGTCACATAGTAGTAATGATTATGTTTCCATGCTCAGAAACGATTACACTTTTTTTGCAAAAAATCTTTTTGTTATACAAGTTAAAATATTACGTTATCTTACATGAAGATGTTTTAGCTGCTTGAAATCATCATCCTTAATCTCCGCAATCTTGTTGTTCTGTAAATCTAGTAAAGTTGTGTCTGGAGGAATGTTTTTCGGCACTTGCTCCAATCCTGAAATCAAGTTAAATCATCAATATATATTACTATTAGTTATATTATTATGTATTATTTATTATGCTTAAACAAGTATTATTCAATCTGTATTTCAAAGAAAAGATTGTACTCTGTAAAATGCACATGTGTATTTTCACTGAAATAGCAGTAATGTCTAGTTTTTTCGTAGATCAATCCATCAATTAGGATTATCACTGAAGCCAGCAAACTTATTGGCGGAGATTGCATATATGAAAACTGGTGCACAGAAAAAAGGTGCTATAACCCTCATCAGTCAGTCAGATTATTCATGTTATGTTTTCTAATGAAACCAATTATAATTTGTTGGATTAGAGTTACAGGATGCTTTCCCTGTGCACCTATTTTAAAAATGCCTACAATTATGAAATATGAATTTAGGCTATGAAACAAAGAAATGTGCATGCGCTTGCACCCCCACAAAAATTTCTCCAATATATTTACATATAATATTGACATGTAGAGATGTCTCCATTGCTTTCACACACAAGGGTAAGATGGTTGTTAAGAAGAAAAAAACAAACACATTGGAGAACAATTATGAAATGTAGTAGGCATAAAACTGCAAAAAAGGTGATGTGACAATAACAACCAATCAGAACAACTAGAAAATGGCTGCAACCGATTTGATGGATTTATAGACTCACACGTCCACTCTCTTGACTGTCTATTGCACGGTTATTAGCTACGATATATATACGCACTTATAGGTAAGTGTAAAGTAAAATACATTGAGGACGTATATGTATTAATAATACCATGGGTTGGTGTGACCAGTCCAATGATGAGATTTTCATCACCTGACCCATGACTCCCTTTGTTTAGTTCAACATAAAGTAACATTAATGGCAAACAAAATTTTAGGTTTATACCTCAAATTTTGTATAATTTTTATTTGGTGATTAAAGCAATTGTACTATATAAAAAGCAGAGCAAGTCAACAAACCTACTGATGTTTTAGGTGCGTTTTCCAACTCTACTAAAAAGCATTTTAAAAATGCAAACATGCTTGATACGTTTTTGATATGCATTTTTTGTTCTAGCATTTGTGTGCTCTTCAATGCTTTGGAACACAGCAAAGACACAAAGAGAACAATTAGTGTACTGAAAAATGCTGAAGAATTATAGTGTCAGATACATTTACATGTGTTTTACATTTGTCATAAACCAATTTAAAACACATTTATTTTTAGAAAAAAAGCGGGTCTGTACCCTTAAGCTCACATCTACAATCTGTAGTTGTTGTTTGCTGCAAGGATTTTTGGAGGGTTCATAAAAAGACAGAAACATTTGGTTCCTGTTCTTTATTCTTTCTTACTCCACTGTTCATTTTGCTTTCAAAAGTCAAAAAATTGTGAGTGATTCTTTTTTTTTCTAAACTCCCTTTCCTTTCCTTTCTCCTTCCAGTAAATTGTTCACCTCAGCAATTTGGATATGAAGTGAATAGAGTGGGAGTTGACCGTTTTATGACTCTTATACAGAAATTCCAAATTAAGCTTAGAACTGGTATATGTATCCAAGGGGTCTGGAGAACAGATTTCACATTTTCACACTGAATGCCAAAAGAACATCAGATAGTTTAAATTAAAAACTGTCAGCGGGACAGTTTTATAAAAAAAAAAAAAACAGTTATATGTAACACAGCTGAAGTAATGGAAATTAAACATCTAAGAGCAAGAGTATAGCAGTTTAACCCTTACTGTGCATATTTGGTATATAATACGCTATTTGCACCTCTGCAGTATGCTATAACATTACATTTAAGTGAAGAATGAACAACATACTTTTCTTGACAATTTTGACTCTAGCCTGGTCTGCCAATGTATCAAATTTATAATAGTTTAAATTCATCCAATATTTAAAATAATGGTCACAATAATGTAGGTGCTATTTTATGTGACACTGGGGATAATTTAGTAACACAGCAAATTGTGAATGTGCATGTCATATGACATGTAATACTTTTATGAGTGCCCTCATGTCAAGTATGTTCAGAGGGTGTCTATTGCAAGGGGGAGCTAAGCATACTTGTGCGGATTGAGATGTTCCGTTCGAAATGAGGGCTAACCAAAGTAACACACAAGACATTATCCAATTAATAAATGTGATGAAATAATAAGTTTACATATGTGCCTTATTATGAGTTAGGAGCAAAGCAAAGAAAATGAGCAAATTTGCACCTGGACAACCCATGTTACAATGCGAGGGGTACAAACTTGACTACTTTTTTTGGAAACAACAAAAATACAGGCTGTTTTTTTATGCAGCACACAAATACTTGATAGCTTTATTATTAACACTGAAATTAAAGTTGATCAATGACATGCCGTACCCCAACTATAAATCTGTCCCTACATTTTAAATTTACCTCTCCCTTTAAGGCAACATGGTTTTGCCAAGGTGCAAAGTTACTCCTTTTCTTTACTTAATCAGGCCCATAGTCCCTAAAACCATTGCTCATCCAGTTCTCCAACTCTCAATTCCCCTGTAAAGCCGTCAAGATTATACACTAAAAATGTGTTGTTATTATAAAATATGAAATAAATGACACTGGGATTATAATAAACATAAATGTTTGCACTGAACCACAGCAATCAATTAGCAGTTAGCTTTTGTTTGTTCGGTGGAAATTAGATAACGACAAGAAGTGTCTGGTTGGTTGTTATAGTTTAGTGCCAAATTTTCACCTAAATTTAATGTTAGTAAGTGAACCCTCCAGATGAGTTTAGAGAGAAAATAAATTAGATTAAGAGTAAGGCAATAATAGCCCTTATCATAATAATTATGTATTAGAGACATACATACATACATACATACATACATACATACATACATACATACACAAACGATGAAATAACTATCACTGGTTAAAACCTATCAACAATTGTGAAGCAAAAGTTGGTCACAGGAAAAAAAACAATATTGAAAAACTGGATTAGTTTTACTTTTGCCAATTCAGTACCTACTATTCATCAATTCTCAAAATAATGTACTTTTTATATTAATTACAAGTTATCATCATCTTATTTTATTTATATGGCACCTCGTAATCCGCAACAACTTAAATTGTATTCTGAAGTTAATGGGGAGCCAATGGAGGGCATTGCAGAGAAGCACAGCAGAAGATGAACATTGGGAGAGGAAGTCACAATGCTGCATTCAGGACAACTTTCAGGGGGGGCAGATGTTTGTCAGGCAAACCAGAGTGGATCGGTTTTGCAATAATCAATGTGGGAGATGACAGCATGGATGAGGGTCTTGGTGGCATCTATTGAATGGAAAGGACAAATCATGCCAATGTTGTGAAGTTGGAGGAGACAGGACTTGGCAAGAGACTTGATGTGGAGAGGGAACTTGAGGGCGGAGTCAATGTTGAACCCCAGCCAGCGTGCATGTGGCCAACCTTATTGGAGGTAGGAGGAGAGGAAGGGACATTATGTAGTGGAAAAATGATAACCAGTTTGGGGTATGTTGAGCTTTAAGTAGTGTCCAGCCATCCAGTTGGAGATGGCAGAGTCAGTTGGACACATGGAAAGAAGGAGAGAGATCAGGGAGGAAAGATAAATTAGAGTGTCTATAAGAGGTATAAACTGATTTTTAAGGGCTAAAACAAAGTTTATAGAAATAATTCCTCTGTAAAAGACAGTTATGTACTATGCAATACATTCATAATTGTAAATAATAGCACACATTATCTAACATTGAGAAATACTTCTCACATTTTAAATACCAAGACACCTCACCACACATGATTTATTTTTGTATATATCCTATTAGTATTGGATTACCAGAATACTAGAGCTATAAAAGTTTAGGACTTTATATTTATGTATATTTACAGTAAAGGAAAAATACCACTCATTCATGGTATTATTAATTTTCTCAAAATGCTCACTTTGCTATTCAACTGTGTCAACGTCTTCCATTGACTTTTTTTTATGGGGGGAATTCAATTATCTCCCCAGATTAGAATCGCGATAACTCTGTTACCGTTATTACTGTAAAATCAACCCAGCTTTCTGCTCGCAGCTCAGGGAGTCACAAGCAAAAAGCAGGTATTGAAATTACCGTAATAATGGTATTTAAGCACACTATTACCGTAATAACTTTGATAGTGCGCAGGCCACGTCACTTTTTACAGTAACGTGGCCAATTGAATTCCCCCCTATTTCTCTCCACACTGTGTCATACCCTCTCCTCTCTCCTATCCTACCTTACTTCTCCTGTCCCCTTCATCCCCATTCTCCCTACCCAATTACCTTTACCCCTTACATCCTACCCTATCAACACTTCAACACACCCTTTTGTAGCTTTAACTGTTTAGCCTCCAACTCCTCTGCTACCTGCCTGACCAATAAGCTTCATGTCCACTTTGCACCTATTGTCTCTCACTACCCCTACCCTTTGGAATGTAAGCTCAAGAGGCAGAGCCCTCTACCATATGTCTCATGTCTGGCCACTCTCTGAATTTATCACTACGGAATCTGTGGCACCATATAAATAAGCAATGATGATAGTGGATGTGTGGAATTGACTATTAGAGGGGCTGAGGGCTTTCCATCAACCCTTGGAAATTTCAATAGCATAACACAATATGTAACAGTTTTACAATCAAAACTAGTCATGCAAAATAATTTTACAATGAATGTCAAGTAGGCCTACAGCCCATAAGTATAACACATAAGTAGGCCTACAACCTATAACACACTTTGTTAATGGAAACGCATCAATTTGAGCACTGGTTAAATTCAGAAAGCAGTAACGATTGTGTTTTCTTGTATCAGTATTTATAATGCACACAATAAGAAACTCCTATGAATACATTGTAAAAATATAAAATAAACTTTCTTAGACTATACATATTATAATACGTGTAATAAGGTTTATTAATTTACCATGTATTTCATTTATTTTCACAAGAAATGTTATTTGCCATTGTTCCATGATAGAGGCCATACTGTTTATTATGACTTCGGGTATATTATGAGAACTTCTCAGCTAACTTCAAGTGCAGGCTAGTCCAGTGGCAGGGTGGCATATGTCCTCTAGGCCAGTTCCACAGTGGATTGCATGAACTAGCCTTACCAAGGCAGGAACCTGGCATGGGCAAATTAAGCTGCCACCCCAAAGATGCCAGGAAGTGCATTGCTGCACTTTCTGGCATCTGGCCCGTCCCTCAGGAACAGCTAACCTGACAGTACATCTTCTTTCTTTTCTCCCTTTCTCCTTCTTCTTTGAGGGAGGTGGAAAGAATAAACCAGTATCTACTGACAGCTTGTTACTAACATGAGTAAAAAAGGATCATTTTTGAAAGCACAAAAATGTGGGCCTGCAGTGCAAATGATGTTTTTTGTTCTCATGTACTTTTTTTAAATGAATGCGCTTTAGTTTGCTTAATGCACATATAAAAATGACACGGTCAGCAGGGGTGCAGCCTTCATCCATATTCCAATTGTAGGAGCTGGTCAGATCAGATTGTTGAAGATTAAATGCTGGCTGGGCACACTTGTTATATCCACATGCAAGAAATAATTGAAATTATATTTACAGGTGAACAATGTGTATTTATGAGACATTGTGAGGCTTTTTATAAAGATGCAAAGCACTTTTCTATAGTAAAATGGGAGGGAGTTTGAGAGCAGTCTAGTGCTAGGCACTTTCCCTCCTCCTCCTCCATATATTTGTCATTCGCCCTTTGGTGACACATAGTAGGCCACTTGGTTGGATTATTCCAACAGACTACAATTTACCAGCCAACCCCTGGCTAACACTGTAAAGCAGACTATTTTCGAACTGTAATATTAAGCTAAATTCTTAATACATGTATTTTAAAGATAGTCATAAGTATTATATTTTATACTTAAAGGTGTTTTTCCACAAGAGAAGCCTCCACTCCCTTTTGGGTTAAAACCCAGTGGTTGTCCATTCCCTACCCCAACCATTACCTCAAGGTTGCTGTTGGAACCATAACAGGCACCATAGATTCTAAACACAGTAGACAATTTAAGAGTGAATTCACCAGGAAAGACCAAAGCAATTGTCAATTGGGATTGGATTTCTGTGACACCAAGTACAATCGAATGCTGTTTTCAGCACACATTCATTATTGAAAAATGTTTGAATTTTACCCAGTACCTCCATTCATCCAGTCCATGAATAGGCCAGGAAACTGAGGCATCTGTGGCTTTTCCAGTACCTTTTAGTGACAGAAGGACTCCATCAAACTGTAACTAGCAGGCCCCCCTAAAGGCAAAACACCCTTGATCCATTATGTTTCACTGGCTGTGAGTCTGTCATATATCAATTTGTGGAACCTCCCTTGCTACAGTGTATACTGATTTGAATGTGTGCTAGTATAGCTATACAAACATTCCACACTGACGGACCCCCTTTCACAATGTTATTCTTTTTACTATGATAGAACTTACCAATATCAGAACACTGCACAACACGAAGGTGGCACTGACAGCGGAATGGGCATGTAGGTCCAACTGGTTCCAGTTCTTTTACTTCAAAACCAGATCCCTCATCTTCTAGCATAAAATCAAACAAGCCTTTTTGGTGGAATGGTTTCGAGTAGCAGACTGTAGTAAGCAAAGTGAGGATGATAACTGCTCTCATGGTGTCAGATCATCTATCGCTAACTGCAATAATCTGAAAATCAAATAAAGTTTTATAAAAAAAAATATTCAGTTGACATATAACATTTTAAGTAAATATGTGTACTCTAAACATAAACGCTACACAACAGAACAATATCCTCTAATAAAAAATTAAAGGACGCATGAAAATAACACATCATAGTTTTAACACAGCACCCTTATGTAGCATCTGGCATTAAAAATATGTTAGATGTACAGTCATTCAACATTTCATCAGTTTTACAAATCTGGATTTGGCAACTGAGCCCACCAATTAAACTAAAATGATATTGGTAATTACATGAGCATAAACGAGGAACTGATGTGACTGATGATCATTTGTAAATGCAAACCATAACATTGCTAAGTGGTTTTCAGTTCTGTCAAACGCTTTATCAGAAAATGATTTATACAACAGATGGCATACACAAGTGAGAGCA
Organism: Mixophyes fleayi; assembly: GCF_038048845.1. NCBI lineage: Eukaryota > Metazoa > Chordata > Amphibia > Anura > Limnodynastidae > Mixophyes > Mixophyes fleayi. Next base: position 226,627,474 of record NC_134405.1, read on the forward strand.
TGGCTGATTGTGTCATATCTAATATACTAAGATCTTATACAGTGTGTATGCTGCCATACTGCTTGTTAAGCCACCAGTCAACCATACACACCAATTAAACAGTGCCAGAATGATCAAACTATTATAAAAAAGGATAATATTTATCTCTTTTTAACAAATCATCTTTTAGGCATATTAAAGGTAATTTACGAAAGTGCAATTCAGGCATCTACACAGAGCTTTTTTTAATTGTGCCAATGTCCCTATTTTTGTGCCCAGGACATTCATAGATGCTCATCCACATCCCAGTTTTTGAAAGTGGAATTATTGATCCGACTGGAAATGTGCTTGATTGAAGAAGTAAAACCATCACTTTAAAGGCCATACTACTTATACTTAAGGTTCATATACTTTATTAATTTAATCATTGTCTTTTTTTGGTAAAATACTACTTAATGTAACCTCATTTATGCCTTAATTTGCTCAAAAGAGTAAATCCTTATTAAGACTGTCATTGTTTTATTTATCTCTTGTATGTGAATGATTTTATTGCATTGCTCAAAATGCCCCTAGAAATTCTCTTTACTGTAAAAATGCACACACATTACAAGTATTAGATGCCCCCTCATTACTGACACTTCCTGAGTACCCATAAATATCAAGTACTTTTGTGGTAAGGACAATGATGTGCCTACCCTACAATTTCCATCTTTTAATGTGCTTTCTACCAACAGAAGATGTAAAATGTTGCACCCCCGCAAATGCTGCCATGTGGGCCAGTAAGTTTAGATGATTTCCTGTAAAAATGGCCACAGTTACAAAAATAGACACATGACTAGTGATTCTTGAACTATTCAAGCCAGTTCGAAATTTTCCCAGCTCGACGACCTCAAATTTTTAGTCGAACCAATTTCAAAAATATTGAAAAACATTTTTGTCAACCACAATGGTGCGTATTTTAGAACTACTATGTTAGCTCAAATTTGAAGTTCAAGTTTCAAGTTTGCGTAGCAGCTCACAGTTAAAATAAACTATGAAATGTTGCGTTTTCAGCTTAAATGGCTCATTTTATAGTCTTTTCCTGAAATTTCAGTTCAATAGCAAACATTACCGCGTTTGAGGTCTAAAATTGGTCTACATGCTTTACAATGTAGCCATTTAAGATCAACTACAATAAAAAAGACCCGAACATGATGTTTTTAGTGTATCTAAAGTTTGTGAATTTACTGTGGATTTTAAAACTTTCAAGATTTAATTTTAATTTAGAATGCTTTATATTTTAATTGAGGTTCACTATATATATCTGAAGTATTTAATATTAGTTTGAGAGCTTTATATTAATATTTTTAGAGGTAGAGCAAAATTATGACTCTTTTAAAACGGCATATCGTGTGCGTAATATACTAATTCACTGTAAAAGCTTGTTCAGTTAAAATTTTATGATGAAAATATTACTAAACTAGCAAATGGAGCACAACTGTTTTAGACAAATGACCCATTTCAGAACCACTCAACGTGTAGAGGGTGTACAGGATTGTGATATATACACCTTTCCATTAATTAGTTTTGGAGAGAGGCAAGGGAATAAGTGAACAATACCATCCATTGGTTGAGTGACAGGTGCCCAGTGTCGGAGTGCGGCATGATCGGCCAAATAAAAATAGTGTGTGCCCACAAAATAGAACCCCACTGGAATGGTGTGGCCAACCCACAGAAAGGGGGCTTAACTAAGCTGTCCACCGAATACCTCTTTCCCCCTACATTACTGCACTGCCCCATACTGTATGTGTCCAGTGGACACGCACGGTATGGGACAGTGCCCCATGTGGTAGGGTCAACTGCGCGTTTCCCTGTTATACCGGGTTCCAATTAAACAAATTATGTACCTTTGGTATATTCTTTATTGATGTTACTACTTGCAAAATATGTTTTGCTGTTTATTTTTTTTATACTAGATAACCTGTTAAGTTTGAAAATATTTCATCATGTCATTACTGTAGTATTATAATACCTTGAATACCATATGTTTTCTTTACCATATATCACAGTAATATGTTATTATATTTATAGTTCATTATATTTTATGTATTTAAACAACAAATATAACTTGAATTATTTAATGCATACACGTTAAAAAGACGTAAGCTACAATATTGATGTTGAAATTCATGGCTCCTTTTCAAGGGTTCTAAAATGTTCAAAGTTTTACAAATCTGTTTGAAGCTACACAAATCTGATGTATTCATAGTGAATCTATTGACATTAAAATATTATCTATTTAGTATTTTTTTTTATCACATACACAGGAAAAACTAGTATAATTTTGAGCACTAATTCAAACACAAAATGTGCACATTAACCTGTGACAATTTTTTTTTCTTAAGTGTGTATAATATTGCCCAAGGGTGGCTGGGGTAAAGATACATACAATATGTTCATATGGAACCTGTTGAAGTCAAACAGCACATATAAGTAATATATTCTAATCTTAGACAAACAGGAAGTTCTATTACCACTTCCTTACCTCTGAACAGCCAGTAATCAAAATGCATTCATTTGCCTATGGCCAAATAAAAAACAGATTTGCAATAACCTTCCATAATGGTATACTAAATACAGTACTAAACTTAGTTAAAAATAGTACTTGGAAGTACTGCTAGATAAAAAGAACAAACATTAGAATGTATATTAGAAATTCAAATGTAAATAGATTTAGAAATTAAACTAACGTTCAATCTCGCATGAATAATAATGTAGAATATTGTATCGCAATTTCTCGAAAATTATCTTGTTTATTATTTTGTTTTATAACAAATGTGTGAATGCTGTAAAAAGAGAAAAAATGTGATATAAATACGCTTAGAAACTACAATGATTAATTTACAGGAATTTTCTGCATAAAAAAATACTGGTTGAACTGAAAGGGTCTTACTTGCCAAATCTGACTAAGATTACTTTGGAATTTAAACTCAGAAAATGTTGTAATGTAAATGTTTTACCAACTTCTTGCCATTCTAGTTTAAATGAAAAAGATGCATCTTTTAATTAGTTCAAACATTTTGCAAATTTTTGTTTACTTAGCATAACTCATAATTGTTGAAGGCTACTAACTACCACTCTAATTAGTGAATATACATTAAACTTTAAATTATTAATAGAATTATTTTAAAGTACATGCCTATTTGTTTGTTTTTTGGGAGGGGGGAGGGGTTTGCTCTAATAATGAGGATTTGTTCTTATACCAAAATGTCTTCTCACTGTGATTACCATTATACTATTCAGAGCTGACTACCTACTTGGCAAAATGATGCTGATTTAAATTAAAAGCACATAATTATAGAATGTCACAAGACCTTACATACATATACATATATACATCAAAGAATTAGAATACCCTAGGTACTTAAAATGTATTGTAAAATGGATGGGTGATTTGGAATGTGGTTAAAAGGGGCGGGGGTATAATTCCTAATCTATACATACATGAACTTTTGCCAGTTATAATTATCTACCTATGTGTGTACACATATACCTGCATAGCAAACTAAATGAACAATAATATTTATATATAAAACAATATCTATTTATCTATCTATCTATCTATCTATCTATCTATCTATCTATCTATCTATCTATCTGTCTGTATATCAGTACATAAGCACAGACTTTAGTCAGATAAATGATGCAACACTTCATTTATTCAACAAGCTCTACAAAGTATGCATCTATGTATGTTTTCCTGTTACTCATAATGCCACAATAGTTTCCCAAATTAGATAGTAACAAAGCAACAAACCACAGCCATGCACAATTACTTCACTTATGAGTTGAATGTCCTTATATTGTATTTAAACAATTAAGTTAGGTACAACCTATAATTACATTTAAGCATACTACTGTAGCTGACATTTCTGAAACGTCTAGCTTGTAATATGCTAAGTTACTTAATCGGCAGAATTGTACAGTAACATAGGTATAGAGCACTACATGTGGTGTAACTTATAGGTACAACACATGATAACAATATCAACACTTCAGTGATATTCTGACATACTGCACAATGCTATTGTGGCAATACAATTACTTCTGATACAAAATGAATATTTTCATTTTCCTTAACTTAATAAAAAAGACACAAATTAGCACTCAATTAAATAAAGTATTACTTTCATTCTTAAAGCAGCTGACCCATGCAGAATACTTAAACTGTTAAAATTACAGCACATTGCAAAGATTACAACTTTACCATAATAATGATCTTTTTGTTTTTAGTTCAAACTGAATTGAGATTTCTCAGTTATGTCCAAACTGCACATTTAATATCGTTCATACCTTGTAATCCTAGGATTTTCCAGAAGAACTTTCAAAGAAGAGATGTAATTTAAATATTCAGTCCAGACAAAGAAGCTTACAGGTGTGTAGAGGAGGAGGGGGTAGACCCAGTGCTGAACGACTGTCACTTTGTGAAAACCCTCCTGCTCCTATTCCCAAGCACTGTTAGAGAATAGTTTCCTTCAATGAACACAATCCAGGCTGACACCCACATTAGATCATATGATAATTATATGTCTCCAACGTCTTTAGCCAGAATTTTATCAGCCTTTTCTTTCACTTTTCATAGTTATCTCCACACTGCATTGTAATTTTTTGTAAGTATTATTTGTTTGCCATGAGTAACTAAATTGGCACTTTAGGGAGGGAGGGAGGGAATGAGAGTATTTTCTCTTTTAACATTCCTACACTAAGCATTTAAGAAAGGGAAGAAAAATCATCACAAATCTTTCTAACTACATTTCCTATATTTCCCAGTATAGTTATTGAGTTAGTTGTCAACATATAGAAAAAGAACAGATAATAGTTAAAATAATCTTTGGTGCCTCATAGGTTAAGTATTTCATGGACTGCTTCCTCTATGTTCCACAATCTCTGGTGAATTCTACAAAAGTTTCATTTGGAAAAAAAATATTTTATGAATCTACTATAAACACATATTTTTGGGGATTTTAAATTCATAGCTGGAAAAACTAGGCAACTAATCTATGCTTTTTTGACTCTCCCTTCTTCTTTTCAAATTAGAAAGTTATATGTTTTTGGGCCCAACGTTATTCAGCAAATACTGTAAGTTTTAATACATGTCCTTATATAATGAAAGTAATGCAGTATATCTGTGTATGTATGCGTGTGTGTGTATATATATATATATATATATATATATATATATATATATATATATATATATATAAAAAGAGAGAGAGAGAGAGAGAGAGGGAAAAAGTGTGAAAGCATGATTAAAATAGTCCCAGCATTAATTTGAATTATGTTATGAAAGCAAATTAAACATATATATACCTATACGGAACAAATATGCATATGGTTCAGAGATTAGACATGTACCACCATGCCTGCCCCAAGGCTACGACCAGGTGTGCAAATATGTCTGTATAAAAAGGACGATAAAAGGTTTACCCTTCTTTGCAATGTTATTAATGTTAATTAACATAATATTCTCTTATTTGTTATAGTGCAACATGAATAGAACATTTTACACACAAACGCATAAATGTGTTTGTGTGTAAAATGGTTTAATACATGTTTAAAAATATATTCCTAGAAGGCTTTCACTGTCCAGGACAATTGGGTCTCAAGCTCTGAAAATGTTCTAAGACTGTGAATGACAACTCCAATGCCCAGTAACACGTGAGGAAAAAGCACAAGAAAATTAAATTTTTAAAAGAATAATAGTAGTTATCTGCTGCCCGTCACCTTTTTGCGGTTATACTTGGCAGTGTCAACAGAATGTATAATACGAGTATTTCTGGATCAGCACTAAGGCAGGAGCTTGAAATGAAAAAAAAAATAATAATGTTAATTAGGGTGCCCCCTTCGCAAAATCTGACCTGTCACCTCCCTAACGTTCCTGCAACCCCTCAATTCCTTAGCATAGGATACTGTATTATATATTGGACAATGGAAGCTTTCTTACATGGGCTTAATTGCACAGAGGCTTCCAGAAATGTCAACCATATTGCACAGAGGCACTATGACTTCCAGTCCATTGCACAGAGACTTTCAGCCACTGCAAATCATTTGGTTCCAGGATTGCAGTTTGGTGTCCTTCACTTCTAACCAGGACCTCCACCTGACATTTGCTCTCTCTGGAGGTTTCAGGGCCTTTGGAGTCTCTGCCATCATGCGGGTACTCATAGAGCTATGGGCTTATCTTTAATTAAAGACACTGATAGCAGTTATAAATAGGTACTGCAGCTCTAGACATTGCACATCACTTGGAATTTACAGGTGAACGTGGAGGACATCTCACCGCATTCCGCTTATGATCAAATCCTTGGTGGCCTCACTCTAGGGTGTGAAGTATATGCAATCCTCTACTTTATATGTCAAGTAAACCACAACAGATGGAGTCTCTTCTCTTTTTGTGGGTCCACATGATGAAGAGTTTCCTTGGTTCCCTGAGGTTAAGCTGCCGAGATGCTTAACTGAGGCATTACCAGCCCAGTTTGTATCCCTTTTTCAGCGAGCCCACACTGGTGCAAAAAAACAGATATGTATCGACTGTACCTTAGAATAAGCAATTCCAAATTTCTCTTCCATAGCAGTCCAGGTCAGTTAGAAATATTATCCTTAGCTTATTCCTGTCCAGCAATAACCCCTACATGGTACAGATCAAGAATCTTATTCCCTCCCTGTTTTCCATGCTAAGGCCATTCATCAAATATTATTTGCCTTCTCCAACAATTGCTAAATAGTTTTCTCTGACCTATTGATTCATTGACCTTTTTGTAGTTAAAACATACTGGTAGGTTAATAGGCTGCTATCAAAAATTGACCCTAGTGTCTGTCTGTCTGTGTGTGAGTGTGTGTCTATATTAGGGAATTTAGACTGTAAGCTCCAATGGGGCAGGGATTGATGTGAATGGGTTCTCTGTACAGCGCTGCAGAATTAGTAGCGCTTTATAAATAAATGAATGATGATGATGATGATGAGTTACATTGACAGACTACTTTCTCAGGGTCCGTAAGCTCAGTGCCAATACCAACTACTAATGAATATTTTTAACATAAACACAGAGCACTTTTCAATAATATTATAATGAATTTTTGATTGCCACAATAAAGTTTATAGAGGCCCAATAATTTGAGAGGCGTCTGTGCTCCAGAGATCAGTGTCAGACTCCTTTCTCAATTTACACTCGTCCCTTTAGCATACTAGTCAGCACTTTTGGATTTCAGACGACTCATCTTTGATTTCTTCGCCCTTAACCTGCTAAAGACTGAACTCTTGGGAGAAAATTTACTAAAGCTTCTAAAATGGAAAAGTGGAGGTGTTGTCTATAGCAACCAATGAGATTCTATCTATCATTTATCTAGTGTAGTGATGGGCAGCTTGATACACTTTAGGGGCCACAGAGTGCACCCCCCCTGAACTTCAAAAGGGATGCACAGTACACTTAATCTCAGTAATAAGTTAAAATAATAGATTTAATCAAATAAAGATATGTAAAATCTGTAATAAGATATCAGCTTTCATTTTAAATATGTGTTACCTTTTATAAAAAACAAATCTGACAATAAAGCAGGACGGAGCTGCAGACCACAGGTGAAGGCTCAGACAGTGGCATGAGGCCCCAGGGTCATTTATTATTATCACCTATCACTGATCTAGTGCTTTCAAAAAATGGAAGTTATAATCTGGTTGGTTGCTATGGACAACTTTTCCTTTTTAGAAGCTTTAGTAAATCTACCACCTGGTGTTCTCACATTCCACTAAAATACCTTTGTAAATACATTATCAAAATACTAAAACAATTACTCATACAATCACACATCATCATTCGTGCACATTATTGTAGCCCTTTATGAACAAGCCTACCAACCACTAACTGACCATGCCACAATTTATTTGGATTATAGCTGTTAACTATTATATTATATTATAACTATTCAGTTTACTAATGGTGCAACACTTTGCAGTTGGCGCTGGTTGTATGACTTTTTTTTATTACATTGCAAATCATTATCTATTAAACCTTGAAGAATTCTGCAAAATGCTTCACCTACATATCTTCCATTATAGTCTAAATACATCTCACTAATTGTGCTCTCCAATCTGACTTCTACTTGTAGTCATTCCATACATCAAAGACTTTCTTTGTGCAGCAATTATATTCTAGAATTGTGTTCTTTCAGACTGTCTACTAACTTGGCTCCTGGAAAAACAACATCTTAAGGGAGAAACATCAATTTTCCTAATTGTCCAATCATATAGTCTAGTTTTAACTTCATGCATGTCTCTCTCCCTCACATAGTGCCTCCATTACATTTCTCCTAGTGTATTTTCCAGTGACAACTGCTTCTAAAGCACTCTATTGCTATGTTCAGAAAGACCTCAGCTGGTTGGTTAGTCCATTAAATATACAGTTTATAATGTTACAACCACACATAGAACACTGACTAAAGCATGTCCTTGTATCAATGTTAATGATGTCTTCTTAATTTATTACATCACAAACACACTTTGAAATCAGACTGATTTTGTGCCAGACTTCTTGAGAAGATGCACGTTATGAAGGACAGTCTCATCTGACTTGCATCGATTCATGGGGCACTTGAGTCTAGATAATAAGCATCTTCTGTAATGGAAAAATTGAGAGAGAAGACATTCATGAACTAGTTGCAAGACTAATCTGTTTGAGCATTTTTTACTGATGGATATCCCATGCATTTAGCACCTTGGTTCTGTGAAATCTAAAGCAAGGTACACACTACAGGTTTTTCGTCCAATTATCGCCTCAACCAGCCGACATACAACTACTTGTTTCGAAAGTAGGGTCAGTAAGTGTAGTGACACTGTGGTCGAAAGTCTTCCCAAATGGTCGATTGTTGCTTCAATTAGTTGGTCTTACAGTTCAATATTTTCATTCCAATCACCTTTCCATTGTGAGTGTGTATAAATTTACGATCGATCCACGAGAATCCTTTGATACTTCCTCGAACTGGGGCTCCGTTGGGGGCGTGTGTATGTAAATTTAGGATGCCTGTACCTGTCCCACGTGGTGCGGTGTCCGCACATCACTGACTTGTTAATTAGATGATTGTAATGGAATAGCAATAGAAGTAGTCTATTGCATTGATGCGTCTAGCATATGGCAGCCAGTTTACTAAAGTGTAGTGTTATACCAACCCTTTACATCTATATTGGCAACCTGTTCATATTTACCCTCTCTAAACTTATACCTGTATAAAAGATTAAAGTTATAAACTTTATAAACTAATATTAACCTTTAGTAACCTTTATTAACCAATATATGTAACATACCCAGAATAAACCAAACAGTGTTAATGCAACAGTTTTATTGCAGAAAATTTTTCAAACATATTTAACGTAGAATATTAAAAGTTATAAAAAATAGTAATACACTTTAAAAGCACTAGTGGGTTGTGGCAGAACCGTTCAAAATAGCATAGACATTTCAACAAAATTCTTCACAATCTTTTTTATTTTTTCTTGACGTCATTTATAATCTCTGTTATTTCTTTAAAATAATCATTGAGCTTTACAACTTTTTTTCCTCCCTAAGAACTTTCATTGGATATGACGATGGTATCTAGGAAACAAGAAAATAAGAAATGTTTAGCATTGAAATTCTATATCTGTAATAAAGATAACAAAAGGCTTTATCTAACACCAGAAATAGTTCCATTTGCTCACCTTGCACACTGCTCGAGATCAGTTTATGTTGTGGCCCCTCTAGTACAATCGCAATAATAGCGGGCTTAACCTCCATAAGTTCTGTAAAAGAACACCATTTTGGTTATTATAACAGTACAGGTGTTGCCTACAAATAAATAAATACTTTCTTGTCTAACTTCTTTCCTATGTCCGTATTCGACATCAATGTTTTCTTGTTTGATAACAGGTGTGTGAAGAATATTCGAGAATTTTAGCTGAATTATGTTGTCTTCTGTTTTTTATGTGTTATGTTTTTGGGTGTTAACTATAGTGAAACCTCTGCCCCTTTATGCCAATGTCTTTGGTATATCGTTACATGACCCGCAAATATCGCTTCAGTGCGTATGAACTTTAAATCATTGTTCAGGACAACATGGCTGTAAGAGTCGCTACCAGTATGGTGGCTCTTCCATTTATCTTCTAAAACGAGGCTAGTGTGTATGCAGTCTATAGACCGAGCAATCGGAACATCGATCGGATGTTAAATCGATTGGCATAAAAAGTTGTTGTAAAATTAGACAGTGTGTACCCAACTTAAGATCATTTCCAGCTCCTCCTGGTACCTAATAGCAGCTGTTAATTTACATTGATCTCTGAGTATTTGGTGGTTCAAACGTTGCAAGTTAAAAAAATTGTATTATCTTCTCTAAAACAACATACTGCTTACTGGGAATTTTGTTAAAACGGCCCTAAAAATGTAAACAGTTTATTTCCTCCAATTTGCGTAAAAAAATCTTTAGCAATTTCCCCATAAGTATTTAACAAATATTTTTTTACCCTAAAAATATAATACTCTTTTATTTTCTCTCTTAGTTATGTCATTATTCCTTTTTGTTACACTGGTATTTCTCAGATTATATTAATGTAGAGACCATTTACTGTTTATGATAATCACGGGTGAATTCCCGTATATTTCACAAAGGGGGTGCACTTCCAACAGATAAAGTTAAATTGTAGAGACAAAAGGTTGGAACCCAACCCTTCCAATATTTGTCTCTACAATTTATTTCTCAGATTAATAAAGGTTTATAAAAGTTTAGATAACATATGCATTTTCCTGCTTTTTCTTGATTCATCCTGTAAACCATAATAAAACAAATAACGTATTCTGAACTTCAAGCTATCCCACCATTCTAGCATTGACTGGGTCTTAACTTGACCTTCATAGCTTGTATGGAGTCATAATGTCCATTCTAACTTGCTCATGTTCTAATAAAAGCAAATTTAGCTTTCATAAGATTCACTTTGATTTTGTTTCTCTGGAACCTTCAGAACCTTCAGAAAACCAGTCCCATATGGACCATATGATTTAGGATTAAAATCAGTAGTCACAAACACCGACCCAATCAGCCAGATGTACTCAGCAGGAAGCATACTCTTCCATACAACTACAATATTAAAATAATTTAAAATATTTAAGTTGGCATATGGTTTTATGAGGTTTAGCACTGACATTTCGCCGCCCCTGCCACATATGTGATTAAAAATAGCAGGACATTCAGTCTTATTAGTATATATATATATATATGACCATTTGCAAATATTGTCTGCTCAGACTGTTTTCAGTCAATAACAGATCTGTAACTATACAGGAAACCTGTCTTTATATATTATGTTTAAAACACTTTGAGGCTTATATTTCTTGTTTTGGAGTGGGATACAGGCTTACAGCCTGCTCAAAAACTATTCCATTCTCTGACAGTTCTAAGGAATAATCATCCTATCCTTCCCCATCTTTATCAAGGTGTTCCCAATAAAGCTTAAGGTGTTTATCTCCCTCTCTTTTGCCCTGCCCTTTACCCCATCACATCCATTAAGCCATCTTTCAAAATGTTGCTGATTTCAGTGATGTCTGAATAATACAGTTCTTGATTTAATAGGTTAAATTTACTAAACATGTAGGTCTTGATGCTAAACTGGATCTGTGCATTTCTTTTTGCATAAAATATGCATTTCTGTACTATACCTGCACAAAAAATGCATATACATTTGTCCAAATGCAGAGAGATGTGACAGGGTAGAAAGGGGGAGGCAAGTATAGGCTGAGTACAGTAAAGGTGTGTTCAGTTAATTACCATATAATCAGAGGTGTGCGTAGTTGCAGTTACACATATCTCTATGAATCATCATCATCATCTATTTATTTGTATAGTGCCAATAATTCTGCAGTGCTGTACAGAGAACTCATTCACATCAGTCCCTGCCCCATTGGAGCTTACAATCTAAATCCCTAACATACACACATACAGACCGAGAATGCTCATAATGGGACACAGTCCCAGCCTGTTCAGCTTGGGCTGATTTCCTTAGAGTGTAGGGCCATGTTAAAGTGTATAGGTGAGTGTAGGAACTGCATATAATGAAGTGCCCTTGACACTGGGATGCAGGCTTAAATATTTTGATCAAAATATGAACTAATACCTCATGTTTTCATTTTGCTAGATGCACACAGATATGCAGTGTTAATGATAAGTACTGACAACAACTATTTTTGTCTTTTTGTTTTGTATACATTTATGGGCATTTATATTGCCACACAGCTGGTATAATAAACAATATGGGATATACAGAGCGCAGGCTTATTACCATGCAGCCGGTACCATATATAATATGGGATATGCTGAGAGCGGGCTTATTTTTTCTCTGTTTTTATCTCAAAATATTGCCTTATGTTATCATAGTATCTGTCCATGAAGCCTATTTAAGGCACATTTGGGTGTGTCTCACAAGCGAGCCCTTGCTATATGTATGCTCCTATACCTGGGAAGTGAGTGCATCTGATTTTAACTGCTTTTAAATTGTGTTTAAAGCATATAGGTCAGTGTAGGACTTGCATACAATGAGGTGCCCTTGACGCTAGGATGCAGGCTTAAATGTTTTGATCAAAATATGAACTAATACCTCATGATGTAATTTTGCTAACTACACACAGATATGCAGTGTTAAGGATAAACGTTGACAACAACTGTCTTTTTGCCCTGTGCTGAAGGCACTGGTGGCTATCCCCCAGCACCCCTATCAGTGGGGTTGGGGCAACAGTCTGAAATAGTAAAAAAATAGCATTTTTGTGGTTGGTCCAAACCATAAACTGCTTAGGGATGCTTCTAAAGCCAGCATACCCATAGCATCCATAGCCCTCTGGGGCTGGTAGTGTCACATAAAAAAATATTTAAAAAAAACGAGAAATAAGATAATTTACTTAAATAAAGACCAAAATCCCCCACAAAAGTCCACTGGGATCCTTTTCTTTCTTCAGGCTTTTAATACACAGTGAACAAATGTGGACAACGCTAACTAGCTTCTTGTGAAGCTACAATGTGCCTTCAGCTAACCAATACAGAGTGGTTTTCCTCTAATTGGGGCTCGGATCCCCAGTGGGATCTAACTGCAATTAACATAATTAATACATATGAGGTTCATTGATACATTTTATCAATGAATCTCACTGTATCAATGAAGCTCATTGCAGCTAGTCCCCACATGGTATCTAGCTAATTCTAAACAAGCTTTTTAGCTAATACTAGCTAATACTAAACAAGCTTTCTAAACATAGCTTTCTAGTGCTCTGATCAATCAGTTGGTTAGTTGCTGACAAACTTCCTGGTCTAACTATAGTTATGGACTTTCCAACATTCCAACATGTTTTTTTTATTATAAAACATGTATTACATCCATTTATTCTTTGCTCCCAATGTTATGAGCCACTGCTCCCCGAAGGGCCGCCGCGACTCACTTCTGGCGGTCCCAGGCGTCCCGGCCGTCTCTATGACGACCAGGGCGTCACTTCCGCCTCCTGTGTCCCGGTTGCCTAGGCAACAGCCGGGACGCTCTGACCCGCCTGCCACAACGCCCGGCCGGCTGTCATACAGCCGGGCACAGGCGAGCAGGAGGAGATTATGAATCGCAGCTGCCAGGGACTCTGGAGGACGGTAGGCGGTATGCTTCTTCTCTCTATTTTGTATTACAGTGCTTTAGGAACTATTATGCTGTCAGGGATGGGCTACATGTATGGGAGGAGATTCTGCACGTTGCCTGATTGGTTCCTCTCACTATTTAAGGCAAGTGAGGACATAGCCTCATTGCCAGTTATAGCTTCCTGTTTAGCTAGGCTCCTGTTCCTGTTTCCCTGCTCCTGTGCTTCTTCTATTATTGGATTCCCGTGTATGACCCCTGGCTTGTTCTTGGACTTCGTTGTATTGCCTGTGACCCCTGACTTCGGCTCGTTTTCTGTTATTCCTGTCTGCTGCCGGCCCTTGACCTTTGCCTGGATCTCACATCGCTGTGTTCTACTACGCTGCCTCAGGGTTCTCCCCAGTCAGTGCACACTACACGACCCTCCGTTCGTCTGCTGCCAAGTCTGTCCCCACCACTAGGGGCTCCAGTGAACACCAGACAGCGGAGCAGATTCCGGGTTCTGTCGTGCTGACTGAAGGAGTTCCTAACATTATAACTGGCCCAAAAATAAAGACGATCCTATTTTCCACCGATGGAACCCAGTCCGGCTCAAGTCCTGGCAGGGCAGATCCAAGTTGTGTCGCAGATGGTTCAGGATCTCTCACACAGGCTTTCTGCTCAGGAAGAAGCCGCCAAGGCCTCCCAAGCAACTCCTGCACCTGAGCCAAAGTTAAATCTTCCGGACCGGTTCTCTGGAGACAGGGCCTTATTCCGAAATTTTAAGGAGGGCTGCAAGCTGTATTTCCGTCTCAGGCCCCGCTCCTCGGGCTCGGAGCAACAGAGGGTCGGTATTATCATCTCCTTACTCCAAGGCGATCCCCAATCCTGGGCGTTCAGTCTGACTCCTGTTAATCCAGCTCTGCAGTCTGTAGACGCCTTCTTCAACGCACTCGGTCTCTTATATGATGACCCAGATAGGGTGGCCTCGGCCGAGTCCCACCTAAGAGCGCTGAAACAGGGACGGCGGACAGCGGAAGAATATTGTGCCGAGTTCCGACGTTGGTCGGTCGACAGTCAGTGGAATGACCCCGCACTACGGAGTCAGTTCCGGCTTGGGCTCTCGGAGCAGATAAAGGACTCCTTAGTCCAATATCCTTCATCACCTTCCTTGGAGGCCTTAATGCAACTAGTTATTAAAATTGACCGTAGGATCAAGGAAAGAAGCTCCGAGAAGGAGGCCGCCTCACCATCCTGGTCCTCTCCAGCCGTCTACCCAGTTCCTCAGGATTTACCAGAGGCCATGCAGTTAGGGGCTTATCGCCTGTCCCCCGAGGAAAGATCCAGGAGACGATCGCTGGGACTATGTCTATACTGCGGCAATAAGGGTCATCTCTTGCGCACCTGTCCTAACAAGGCGGGAAAAGACCAGGCCTAGGAGTAAAGGAAGGGGTACGCCTAGGTCTCCAAATGGTCTCTTCCAAGAATTCTGTTCTCATACCTGCCCGGCTCATGTATGGAAATCGGTCTGTTTCCATCCCTGCTTTCATAGATAGCGGTGCAGCTGGGAATTTTCTGGATGTAAAATTCGCCCAAGTACTGGGGATTCCTTCTGTAAACTTAGACTCGGAGATCACGGTCTGCGGATTGGACGGTAAACCGTTGACAGATGGAAGGATCTCATTCAAAACTCCGCCTCTGCATCTTACCGTGGGAGCTCTCCACTCTGAAGTCCTCTCATTTTTCCTGATTCCCTGTTCCTCCGTGCCATTGATTTTAGGGCATCCTTGGCTCCAACTCCACAATCCTCACCTCGATTGGGGCACCGGGGAGATCCTACGATGGGGTAAGACCTGTTCATCAACCTGTCTCACCCTTCCCCTTCGGGTGGTTCTGCCTAGTCCGGAAACTCTACCTTCATCATACCAGGAGTTCCACGATGTGTTCTCCAAGAAGGAGGCTGATTCTCTTCCCCCGCATCGTAGCTACGATTGCTCCATTGATCTGGTTCCAGGTGCCAAGCTTCCTAAGGGAAGGTTATATGCTCTGTCCATTCCTGAGACCAAGGCTATGGATGACTATGTGGAGGAGAACCTACGTAAGGGATTCATTCGGCCGTCTAAATCCCCCATAGGAGCCGGTTTCTTCTTTGTGGCCAAGAAAGACGGGACCCTTCGACCATGCATCGACTATCGGGGCTTGAATGGGATTACCGTGAAGAATACTTACCCTTTGCCTCTCATCTCTGTGCTCTTTGATCAGCTCAAACAGGCCACGATCTTCTCCAAGATTGATCTGAGAGGAGCATATAATTTGATCCGGATCAGAGAAGGGGATGAGTGGAAGACGGCTTTCAACACCCATTCAGGCCATTACGAATATCGGGTCATGCCCTTTGGCCTATGTAATGCCCCCGCGGTGTTTCAAGATTTTATCAATGATGTCCTACGAGAATTTCTGGGAAAATTCGTGGTGGTCTACCTTGACGACATCCTGATATATTCCAAGTCATTGGAGCAGCACCGTATACAAGTTAAAAAGGTCCTCCTCAAACTGCGCCAACACTGCCTTTTTGCCAAACTCGAGAAATGCGAGTTCGAGGTCACCCAGGTCACATTCCTCGGATATGTCATCTCTCCTTGTGGCTTCTCTATGGACCCCAGTAAGGTCCAGGCAATTCTTAATTGGGTCCGGCCTAGCAATCTAAAGGCCATTCAGAGGTTTTTAGGATTCGCTAACTACTATAGACGATTCATCCAAGCATTCTCAGTGTTAGTGGCGCCTATCACTGCCCTGACCCGAAAAGGGGCCGATACTGCTAATTGGCCTTCCATTGCGGTGACATCCTTCCTGGCTCTCAAGGATGCTTTCGTCTCGGCACCCGTCCTCAGACATCCCAATCCAAAACTACCATTTGTTATCGAAGTAGACACCTCGGACATCGGGGCTGGGGCCATCCTCTCTCAGAAGGATATTGAGGACCACAGGCTGCACCCCTGTGCATTCTTTTCTAAGAAATTTTCTTCTGCTGAGACTCACTACGATGTGGGTAATCGGGAATTGCTAGCAGTTAAATGGGCATTCGAAGAATGGCGACACTGGTTAGAAGGGGCTAACCATGTTATCACAGTGTATACCGACCATAAAAATTTGCAATATATTCAATCCGCTAAGATTGTGAATTCCCGACAAGCCCGGTGGGTCCTCTTCTTTTCACGTTTCAAATTCACTATTACATTCCGGCCAGGATCCAAAAACACGAAAGCTGATGCCTTATCTCGCAGCTTCGTTGCCTCACATCCTCCTTCCACAGAACCCTCTTTTATTGTTCCCGCGTCCAAGATTATTCTTGGTCTGACTCAGGATCTCAGTACGATTCTCCATGACCTTCAACATTTGGCGCCTCCGGCTACGCCTAAAGGTAAATTATTCGTACCTGACCATTTGAGGAAAACGGTTCTAGTCGAATGTCATGATAACAAGACTTCGGGTCATCCTGGAGTATCCAAAACGGTGGAACTTTTGTCTCGTTCAGTCTGGTGGCCTTCGTTATCTGCGGACACCAAGGAATTTGTCTTATCCTGTGAATCCTGTGCCAGGAATAAATCCTCCCGCAAACTTCCTGCAGGTTCCCTGATGCCTCTGTCTGTTCCGGTAAGACCCTGGACACACATATCCATGGACTTCATCGTGGAACTGCCTCGATCATCCAGTTTTAACACCATCTGGGTTATAGTAGACAGATTTAGTAAGATGGCTCACTTCGTTCCCCTTGCAGGACTACCGTGTGCCAGAACATTGGCTTCCCTATTCATTCAGCATGTTTTCAGGCTCCATGGACTGCCCATTAACATTGTTTCAGACCGTGGCTCCCAATTTGTTGCTACTTTCTGGAAAACGTTCTGTACTCAATTGGGGATCAAGGTTTGTCTGTCATCAGGGTATCACCCACAGTCCAACGGACAAACGGAAAGGGTTAACCAATCCCTTGAGCAATTTCTCCGTCTTTATGTAACCAAATGCCATAGCGACTGGGCTGCTCTGCTTCCTTGGGCAGAGTTTGCCTATAACAACTCGTGCCATTCTTCTACTCTGGTATCCCCATTTTTCTGTAACCTGGGATTCCATCCTCGGTCCAACTCACTGGAAGTTCCGAATCAAGCTAAACCTACTTCTTCGATTTCTCATCTAGGCCGGATATGGAGAAAGGTTCACATTGCCCTCAAACAAGCTTCATTCAAGTCTAAACATTATGCTGATCGGCATCGTGGACCATGTTCTTTCAAGGTTGGGGACAAGGTGTGGCTCTCCACCCGCAACATTAAACTTAAGCAACCTTGTAGGAAGTTAGGTCCCAGGTTTATTGGACCCTTCTCCATTATTAAACGGATTAACCCTGTGGCTTTTAAGTTAAGACTTCCTTCTTCACTCAAGATTCCTAATACCTTTCACTGTTCTTTGCTAAAAGCAGTCGAATGGTCACATAAGTTCAGACCACATCAATTGCACAGACCTCGTCCTGTCTCAGTCAGAGGGCACCAGGAGTTCATCGTTGAAAGAATTCTAGACTCCAAAAAGGTACAAAGCCAGATCCACTTTTTGGTCCACTGGAAGGGCTACGGCCCGGAGGAACGGTCTTGGGTGCCGCGGAAACATCTCCACGCTGACCAGCTCATTAAAGACTTCTTCAAAAAGTATCCTGGGAAACCTGGAAGTCGGGGTGCCTTGACCCCTCCTCAAGGGGGGGGTACTGTTATGAGCCACTGCTCCCCGAAGGGCCGCCGCGACTCACTTCTGGCGGTCCCAGGCGTCCCGGCCGTCTCTATGACGACCAGGGCGTCACTTCCGCCTCCTGTGTCCCGGTTGCCTAGGCAACAGCCGGGACGCTCTGACCCGCCTGCCACAACGCCCGGCCGGCTGTCATACAGCCGGGCACAGGCGAGCAGGAGGAGATTATGAATCGCAGCTGCCAGGGACTCTGGAGGACGGTAGGCGGTATGCTTCTTCTCTCTATTTTGTATTACAGTGCTTTAGGAACTATTATGCTGTCAGGGATGGGCTACATGTATGGGAGGAGATTCTGCACGTTGCCTGATTGGTTCCTCTCACTATTTAAGGCAAGTGAGGACATAGCCTCATTGCCAGTTATAGCTTCCTGTTTAGCTAGGCTCCTGTTCCTGTTTCCCTGCTCCTGTGCTTCTTCTATTATTGGATTCCCGTGTATGACCCCTGGCTTGTTCTTGGACTTCGTTGTATTGCCTGTGACCCCTGACTTCGGCTCGTTTTCTGTTATTCCTGTCTGCTGCCGGCCCTTGACCTTTGCCTGGATCTCACATCGCTGTGTTCTACTACGCTGCCTCAGGGTTCTCCCCAGTCAGTGCACACTACACGACCCTCCGTTCGTCTGCTGCCAAGTCTGTCCCCACCACTAGGGGCTCCAGTGAACACCAGACAGCGGAGCAGATTCCGGGTTCTGTCGTGCTGACTGAAGGAGTTCCTAACACCCAAATCAAATGATGTAATCATTTGAAATAAGATCTACATTTACAACAGACACAACAGTACTTGTGTTTACTGCACCACTTTATTTCTACATGCTTGAGGACCTGCTAAGGCCTACAAAATTATTTACATAACAAAAAATATGCTTTTCAGAGATATCATGGTACTGTACTAGAGTATAACTGTATTTTTGTTAACTAATCATAACATAAGGTAAATCCTCATAGACTTTATATAGCAAGGATATTTAAAAGTCTATGCACCCATAATTATGACTGATTCATGTGGTAATGCTTTGTTAAAGACAGATTCCTTTTTTTTCCCCTGGAATACGTCTAGATGTATGCCACGTTTCACATCAGATTCCTTTTCTGCAACATCTACAGAGTTTTTCCATTTCTGATAAAGTGCTGAAAGTTTTATTAGACAGACAGTCTGCAAAAGTACTTGATTATCTACAGTATAGCAGGTACAAAGCCCATACACATAGTGTGCATACTTTGCAAAACCTGAGAAAAGTATGTACATGACCTTAATATATGGGTAAAAAGCAATAGTTACCTTGTTATTCCCTGGTGTCTTTGCCAGGCACCTTGAATAAAGGTAATTGCTACTCACATTGCATGGAGCCCACTATCATCCATATTTCCACAGCCCATTGTCAGCTATAATACATATAAACCATTGTCATTACATTAAACAGAGCCCAATGTCATTTAAACTGGATACAGTTTACTGCCAGCCACATTGTACTGGGCTCACTGTCAGTAACATTGCACAGAACTGGTTTCACAGATAATTCTGGCAGGAAAATTACATATTCCCCATTGCCAGATACATTGCCCAGAGCCCACATCTGTGTCAGACACAAAGCATAATCTGCATCACTTGAACCACATGTCTAAGTACCCCCCCCCCCCCCACCAAGAGCTGTCCCTTAAAACTGTTAGCGTTGTTTCTGGCTTTCTCTTTACACAGTAGCTGTGAGGTGCATGGGCAGTCATACTACCTAAAATCTCCAGTCAACACTAAGTCCTCTATGTGCACATACATCAGTGCCCAGTACTACAGATTTCTACATATCAAGCATGGGTACTCCTTTACAACCATTGCCACTATTTACACAATGTCTTTGACCAGTACATTAACATTGTTTCCTTCTATTGTGATGCAAATAATTGCTCTGGCTCAGAAGGCAAATGTAGGAACAGATATTGTGCACACAATGAGTGTCTATAGAGCAGTCAGTTTTCTATATTAATAGCATCAGGAAGTGGTATGAAGGGTTGAAGGGGTGCCATTTCAAAGCCAGGTAACAGACAGTGCAGTCATGGAGCTACACTAGAGCCTCCACACAACAGGGGCTCTATGAGTTCTGCGTTGTCTTTGCCATAGTCACAAAACTGTGGTAACAAAATGGGAGAGAGGGAATGAGTGCCTGGACCAATAGAAAGCCCCAGGCAGAGATAAACTTTTAATAGAGTCCTATTCATATTACATTCTGAGTAAAGACAAGTGAATTTTTAAAAATTTAATTTGTGACTGATTATCCAAGTGTGCAGAAGTGTGCAAACTGAACAGTGTACAGTACACACCAATATATGTGAGTGAAAGTGTTTAATGGGAGAGATGTATATGAGACAAGATTTACTAAACACAGAGGGCCTGATGTAGAGTGGGACCTACATCTGTTTGTGCAGTGTAAAATACGTACATTTGTACTGTCTTGTTTTTGCTTGCATTTGACACTTGCACCTCCTTATGCTTGGAGAGGAGGAATGGGGAAGGAAGAGATAGGTTAACACAGGCGGAGTACAGCAAGAGCATATTTGCATAATTGTGACTGAGGCAGAGCAGCACAGAGACACATATACATCTAACAATAGCCATATCTCTTGTGGCTGTTAGAGGTCAGGTCAAACACATGCTGATTTTTTATTGAAAAATGTATACTTTATTGGCATACAAAAAAAAAGTATACTGCATTGCAACACAGCTGAAACTCACAATACAACATGAAACATAAACCATTCATACATTACAGTACAATATAGGGCATCAGGGCCGGTGATAGAATGTTCGGCGCCCCTGTGCAAAAAAGAATTTTGTGCCCTTATAAATTATTTGTTCATTCAATAATTCTTTTTCTTTCAATACAAATCAAATAATACACTTACTAAAGAAAGTAATACAAATAAATACATTAAACAGCAAACATGAGTTACTATATGAATAATATAAATTAAGAATATGCATGTAATACATTTTTTGGCAAATCAGTTTGGTTCTGCCCCCTCCTTCATCACACTGTGCACCCTCTTCATTACACTGTGCCCCCTTTTGATCCGACTGTGCCCCTTCATCATCACACTGTGAACCTTTATCCCACTGTGTCCTCTCCTCATACCACTGCTGATGACTTCTCATCCACACTGCTGCCTCCCTCTTTCATCAGCATTGCTGCCCCCTCTTTCATCAACGTTGCTGTCCCCTCTTTTTTACACATTAAAATCCACCTCCTTCTAGAAGATTACTGTCTCCCTCCTTCAGTAAAATTACTGTCCCCCTCCTTCTTGAACATTACTATCCCCCTACTTCTTGAACATTACTGTCCCCCCTCCTTTTTCCACATACTGCCCCCCTCCTATTTCCTAATTACTGTCCCCCTCCTTCTTGAACATTACTCTCCCTCCCCATTTTCCACATACTGCCCCCCTCCTTTACCCACATTAGTGTCCCCCTCCTTTTTCCACGTACTGTCCCCCTCCTTCTTGAACATTACTGTTCCCCTCCTTTTTCCACATACTGTCCCACTCCATTTTTCTACATTAGTGCCCCCCTCCTTTTTCCACATACTGTGCTCCTCCTTCTTGAACATTACTGTCCCTCTCCTTCTTGAACATTGCTGTTCCCCTCCTTTTCCACATACTGTCCCCCTTCTTTTTCCACATACTGTCCCCCTCCTTCTTGAACATTACTGTTCCCCTCCTTTTTCCACATACTGTCCCCTTCCTTCTTGAACATTACTGTTCCCCTCCTTTATCCACATACTGTCCCACTCCTTTTTCTACATTAATGCCCCCTCTCCTTTTTCCACATACTTTCCCCCTCCTTTTTCCACATACTGTCCTCCTCCTTCTTGAACATTACTGTCCCCATCCTTCTTCCATATACTTTCCCCCTCCTTTTTCTACATACTGTCCCCCTACTTCTTGAACATTACTGCCCCCCCCTCCTTCTTGGACATTACTGTCCCACTCCTTTTTCCACATACTGTCCCCCTCCTTTTTCCACATCCTGTCCCCCTCCTCCCTGAACATTATTGTCCCCCTCCTTTTTCCACATTAGTGTCCCCTTCCTTTCTCCACATACTTTCCCCCTCCTTTTTCCATATACTGTCCCCATCCTTCTTGAACATTACTGTCCCCCTCCTTTTTCCACATACTGTCCTCCTCCTTTTACCCCACATACTACCCCCTTTTTTACCCCACATACCGTCCCCTACTTTTTCCCCACATACTGTCCCCGTCCTTTTCTACCTCATACTGCCCCCTTCCTTTTTCCACATAAGTGTCCCCCTCTTTTTTTACATTAGTGTCCCCCTCTTTTTCCACATGCTGTTCCCCTCCTTCTGGAACATTACTGTCCCCCTCCTTCTGGAGCATTACTGTCCACTTCCTTTTTCCACATTAGTGCTCCCCTCCTTTTTCCATCTACTGTCCCCCTCCTTTTTCCACATTAGTGTCCCCCTTCTTTTTCCACATACTGTTCCCCTCCTTTTTCCACATTAGTGCTCCCCTCCTTCTTCCACATACTGTCCCCCTCCTTTTTCCACATACTGTCCCCCTCCTTCTTGAACATTACTGGTCCCCTCCTTTTTCCACATTAGTGTACCTCTCCTTTTTCCACATTAATGTCCCCCTCCTTTTACCCCACATACTGTCCCCCTCCTTTTTCCCCACATACTGTCCCCTCCTTTTCCCCCACACACTGTCCTCCTTCTTTTTCCCCACATACTGTCTCCTTCCGTTATTTACTTACCTTTCTATGACCTTCTTTCCTTCTCTTCTTCTGTCTTCTTCTCGTCTTGCTGACTCGGTGTGCTGCTCCTCTCTACTCTTCACTGCCAGTGCCGGGACGTGATGACGTCACGCCCGACACTGTCAGTGAGAAGGGAGCAGAGGGGATGGGGAGTAGGGTGCCGGCACCGCCAGGTTTGTTTTTTCCCAGGTGCAGGGAGCACCCCTCAGTTTTAGCGTCCCCCACCTTGCTTACCCCACTTAACACTTTCCGCTGGCCCTGTAGGGCATATTGCATACTATCTGGTATCCTACATCATGCACTGCACTATTCATTCATCATACGTATAGGACAACATTTTTGCCAAAGAGCAAGTAGTATGATGGGGGGGTCAGGAAGTGGAATCACAGGCCCAAACCTTTATGACAGACAGACGCATATAAGGGGGAGAAGGAGAGGTGAGTTTATTTATTTTCTTCCTCAGGACAAATATGGAATAGTCTCTAAGCAGGGTGTGGTTCAGTTTGCAAAGTCCTGAACTGACATCTCTCCCTTTTCAGTTTGAGGTAACATCTGGGAAGCCACAAAGTGTCCTTAACACAGTTCATAAGACACCAGGCCTCCTGGATTACCCCATAGGTATGAGTGCCAGGAAATAGTCCATAAGATACCAAATGGTACAAAAGTTTGTTCATGGGCAGTGTGCTGGTACAGGATAGCACATATGCCAGTTTGTGTAGCATATCTTGCGTGAAATCATTCTGCACATGAGTGGGCACATGCATACGTGCTTATGCAGACATTTTCGTTTTTTGGCACTTTACACCATCCTGCACCAGGCATGACAGGTGAGGGAAGGGACATTTTAATATTGACTGAGTAAAGTAAAGATATGTTTACGGAAATGCAGCTCACACAGACATGCTGATGTTGGTATATAGGAGCGCTTTCACTCCGTCTCCCCTGCTGCGTTGTTATGGCAACCGCAGCATGACCCCCTGTGGTCTAGTGAGGAAACAGGAAGTGGGGGGCACTTCCTGTTTGACCAGTAAAAATAACGGACGCAGTACTGTTATCTACGCTCTGTATGTATATATATAAGTCCCCCAAACACACATAGAAGGTGACCGGAAGCTCTCCACTAATGCTGTTGCAAGCTTAATGTTTGCAAGTATTGAGACTCAACCAGACCTCACATATGATGTGAATCGTGTGAGTCAATCTACAATCAATCTTGAGAAAAGACATTGGACTAAAATCAAAAGAATTCCAACGCTTGTTTTCTTGCTACAGGAAAAAGAGTCTTTACTGAAAAATGTGATGTCTGATAAAGTTAAATTATTTTTTCTTTGTGACAGAAGATGTTGCTAAGCGAAGGGAGGTGTTGGTATATAGGAGCGCTTTCAATCCATCTCTCCTATGGAAACTGCAGCATGACCCCCTGTGGTGTAGTGAGGAAAAAGGAAGTGAGCACAGTACTGTTAGCTGCACTCTGTATGTATATATATAAGTCCCCCAAACGCACATAGAAGGTGACAGGAGGCACCCCACTACTTATATATATATATATAAGAGAGGAATCTGTATGCCCACAACAACCAGATAGAGAACCACCAAGTGCATTACCAACCTGCCTGCATCTGTATACTATATATAATACTGTTACTGCATGCTGTACTACAAGGTACCAACTGTGAGTAGCTGCATTTTGTTGTTATCCTCTTTAATAAACAGAAACCTGCTTAAGTTACAGAAGCATTGTGGCTTAACATTCACATTAACATTCACATTAACACCACTGAACACCTTAAACAACATGAAAAGGTTGTTTGTACAGGTTCAGGGAGTGCATGATTGTCCTGAGGAGCAGAAACCCCTGGATAGCCATCCAAGTCTTTGTGTCTGCTAGTGAGCCTGGCAGAGGACACAGTCTTCGTTAAAGGTTGTGCTGTGGAATAAGGGAATCGACTCCTCATGTTCTTAGCACTGATAAGCTTGTTGATAATCTTTGGTTTCCACAAGTTTGACTTAACTACTTCCATTTGGTGCACCCTCACAAACTTTTCCACGTCCAGGTAAAACCAGGGAGTGTCCCAGTTGTAAGGTAGTGAGCTGTCCCCTTTGTCCCAGCTGAGACCCCTCCAGAGGGGCAGGAGGAAAAAACGAGACATGGAGTTGCCCGCAGGGCCATTGTTACTCTCAATCACAGTCCTGTGGATATAGTTATAAATGAAGAAGGTTTGCAGCATGGTGGGGATATCTGGGATTCCTTTGCCATCTTTGAGAACAGCTTGTATATAACTGCCTGCTTTACTCTGTCCATCATGGAGTTCCAGATGAAGTAAAATACTGTCCTTTGATGACTCTGCAGACCATGACCAGAGTTGACCGTCTACTGGGTTAAATTCTACAGAATGGGAAGAATGCACAGCATACATGCTTTAGACGGTCTCTGAGGTTCCATTGTCCAGTTTTCTAAAAAAACTTCCAAACCAGACTCCCAGGATTGTGAAGGGAAAGGGAGTGGAGTAGAACAGGTGCCATTGTTACAGTGATGTCATTCATGGACTGTCAACACTTGGTCTCATGTCTGTCTTGTCCCAATGTGGTGATCCCTCAAAACACTGGAGTTTGCCTGATGCACACAGCAAAAACAAGAGGTGAAAAGGGGTATCCGTGTCAGACCATAGAAACAGAACCAAAAAGGGGTCATGCACTTGGGTCTCAAAAACCCAAAGGCTAAATATAGTATTAATGGCACTACAATAGAAACTACTTAGGAGGAAAGGGATCTAGGAGTCACTATTTCAGATGACTTAAAGGCAGGTAAGCAATGTAATAAAGCAAAGAGAAAGGCACGTCAGATGCTTGGTTGCATAGGGAGAAGAATCAGTAGCAGAAAAAAGTAATCATGCCACTGTATAGATCATTGGTACGGCCTCATCTAGAATATTGTGTTCATTTCTGGAGGTCATATCTCCAGAAGGCTATAAATACATTAGAAACTGTACAAAGAAGTACAGCTAAAATGGTGCATGACCTACAGCACAAAAATTACCCGGAAACACTAAAAGATCTTAATATGTATAGTGTGGAGCAGAGAAGGGAAAGGGGGACACGATAGAAACTTTCAAATATATCAAGGGTTTGAACAAGGTACAGGAGGGAAACATTCTTCAAAGGAAGAGAAGTACATGAACATGAGGACATGCACGGGAGGGAAGTAGGTTCAGAGAAAATTAGAGGAAAAGGTATTTCACAGAAAGGGCAGTGGATATGTGGAATAGCCTCCCATCAGAGGTGAGAGAGGCTAATACAGTAGAGCAGTTTAAACACACTTGGGATAGACATAATAATATCCTTACAAAAAATAAAGGATCAAATAGGGTTTGAGGTTACCATAGGTTAATTTAACAATGGGCAGACTAGATGGGCAAAGCAGTTCTTATCTGCCGTCAAATTCTATAATTTATTGTTTCTAAAATTTATAAAGGGGTCAGTCTTCCAGCAGGTCACCAGCTCACAAACATATATGTCAAGGTACATCAGGTTAACATACAGAAAAACATTTCCTCAGCCCAAATGTCTGTAGCGCCATGCTAATAAACCCATGTGAGACATGATAAAAGTCTTGTCATGGCTAACAAATGTCAAATGCATGCAGCAGTTGATGTAATGTTTCTGAGTAGGGCGAAGCTGTCTGCAGTTCTACTGTCTGGAAATAAAAACAGAATAAAACCTTTGATGATGGCGCCCTAAAAGAATCAATATAACACTTCTCTTCTATGGCCAAATGGTCAAGCAGCTGCAATATACAAGGTGGCTGCAAACCACCTGTGAGGAACACCCAGTGTCGGACTGGGACATGAAGGGCCCACCGGGGGAAATGCAGCGGTAGGGGCCCACTACAATGGGGTGTGGCCAACTGTAAGAGGGGTTGTGGTCAGTCATTAAAGGGGATGGGGTCATCCCATGGAGGACAACGTATAGCACCATAGTATGGTCCATAAAGAAAAAGAGGACATTTGCAGTGAGGAGCCGCGAAGGAAAGGCAGAAGAGAAGAAAGAAGTCAATAGGAAGGTAAGTGAAGGGGAGCAAATGCAGCATGGAAGGCACTGTGTGAGACAGGGGAAGGGGAGGGATGAATTGAATACAATCAATCGTCATCAGCTATTTGTGTGCTGTCCATTCTTTGTGGTTAGTGTTCTCTCCCCTCATAGTGTACACAGAAAACAAATGCTATAATACAGTACTAGAGATCAACCATTCATCATATGAAAACCACAATATAAGGGTATAGACTAAAAATTAATATATCCATGAAGCACTATGGAGACCACAAAATTATTAGCATAAAAATATATGCACATTTAAAATATTACATAAATCTAATTACACTCTAGACACTGGCAAATAAAAACAGGACTCTAAAAAATGATCTACCCACAAAATGTACACTCAATAATAATCCAATGCCACTACAAAGGACAAAAGCAAAACATTAATATTAAAGCATATAGCAGATGCAATCCTATAAGGACCTAACTGTCTCAATGTGTTTTATTCTGATTAAGATATGCTTCTATAGGGAATAAAGTCCCAAAATTGATTGAAAACAAATAAACATGGAACATGATATAAACAGTGAATTTGGTTACTAGTTTATTAGGAATCCATTCATTGGTCAGCTGCAATAGGATCCTTTTATAGAGGCACTGAAGACGTATATTGCCATGAAGCCATTCTAATTTATCTCCCTCCCTCCGAGGTCACACAGTGGAGAGCTCTAGAGAAGTTTGCACGATTTATTACACTTACTGATTACACGGACTCACACTGCAGTTAGGACGGCAACTTTATGACTACAGGACGCCTGCAACTACAGCAGAAGGAGTAATCTGAGATCTGTGTCACTGTGAAGCATTTCTGCCTCTCTCTGTCTCAGGAGCAGGAAGTGTTCTCACGTGCTGGCTGTAGGCAGGGATTTATTAGTTTAACAGTCTCCGTTTCATATGTAGACTGACCGCAGCTCAGTAATTCTCTGCTCCGCCCCACCAACAAAGAGGGCGGGGTTATCAGGCAACAGGGCCTCCCGGGGAATACCCCGACTCCCCGGCAGGCCAGTCCGACACTGGGAACACCAGAAAAACCTAATGATATGTTGAGTGCTAATAAGAACTAAATAGTCATGATTCGTGACAAGTTTTTCATTTTATGTATGGATATACGAATATATGAATCGCTTAATCTGACAGCACCTAATGTGTTTAATATGGTCACTCTACACCCCGCACTACGTTTATGTATTGACATGTGCATGGCAAGGTCTGTCATAATATCTATTTGAAATGCCACCACTGTCTATGTATACCATGGACATCTCTTTAGTTCTGTCTCCTACATCGCAGTGAGATAGGAGAATTAAGGACCGTCCAAATTGACTTCACTGCAATGTCAATCATCTAAAAGGACCAATCCTTTCTCCTATATGCTAATAAGGTTTCTCCTTATATTGAAGGAACTACACTCCATACTCAATTCTGATCCAGCAATCCCTGACAAAGCCTGCAAGGGCGAAACGTGTAGGTTTACAAATGACTTTTCAGCTCATGAGCTCACCAACATCGTGTACATTTCCACTGAATTACAATGCAGTACTGGAGCTTTTTGGCACATGCACGAAGGACCTGGCACAGAGAAGGGGCGCGCAGCCGCCACAACATCTGTGCGATACCCAGCAGTGTAAAGGAAGGATGGCGAAATGGACCAGACGCTCCGGGGAATCATCCAATTACAACCCCCATCCTGCTACCCACCAGCCATCATTGTTACTACCTATAAATGGAGCTGCTACCCCCCATCTACACTTAACATCACTTTACACTTGATGAACTAGACTATGGACTTTCCTTTGCTACTAGACTCTTTGCTCATTCAGCCACTTAGCAGGATTGAACTTTTTAGTCTTTATCACTGTATGACCTGTTAAGGACATTAAATGGACTGGATATTTCTGCATGTCCCAGAAAGGACATTTGTATTTCAGGACATTTATATTTAGTCGGTAACTGGGACCCATTTAAAATATACGGCTGGACTACTCACTACGATATATTTTTTGTGACCCACTGTAGGTCAGTATTTGTAGTTAGGTGCTATTACATTTGCTCATTTATGCTTGTCTTAAGTGATTGAGACCATTCAAACCAATATCTTGTATGTATTATTTTAAATGTACCCAGTGCACTTGGAACTTATTTGTCGAATACAGATTTGTTATTTATCATTATCTGCTGTGCATCTTGTCACTTGAGACTACACCACATAACAGCACTCATCAATACTGAGGTCCATCCCACATATCCATATTGCGCCTGGGATTTCATTATATTGTACGCTTATCTAATTTGGGGTTTGGGACCACTCCCCCTTTCTCTTCCCTATGGCAGCATATTCACTATCATACCAATAGGGAAGCAAGGATTCCTAACTAGAGTTTTACATAATTCTTCACCAGCCTTGTTGCCTCTCTCTCAGTAGTCTTGGCCTATCTCTCTTGGAACATCTATATGGAACTTGGAACTTTCTCCTCTCTCTCATTCTGATACAACTCTTGAATACTTAATGTTGCTTCCACTCCAGTAAGTCACACACACTTTCGTCATGAGGGGGCGTTACACAGATATACAGATAGTGTTGTCTAACAATAAACCTGGTAACCATATTTTCCCTTGCTGTAAGCTCTAGTACACAATGGATCCTCCATT
The DNA here is from genome assembly GCF_038048845.1 of Mixophyes fleayi. Classification (NCBI taxonomy): domain Eukaryota; kingdom Metazoa; phylum Chordata; class Amphibia; order Anura; family Limnodynastidae; genus Mixophyes; species Mixophyes fleayi. The sequence continues at coordinate 226,657,382 of NC_134405.1, forward strand.
GATGTGAAACAAGAAAAGTTTTCATTACTTCACTACAGGCAAACAAACTACAAATGAGATCCACTGTGTCTGTGCTACAGTAGTGATAAATCAGTGTTTGCATTTGTGCGATAAGAAATTTAAACTGTAAGCTCCAAGGGATTGATGTGAATGACCCAGTATGCATTATACAGTGCTGCATAATATGGTGGTGCTCAGTGGCAGACTGGGCTGGGGGGCAGGGGGGCATCTGGCCCCCGGGCCGGTCCCATAGTGGGCTACCTTGGGCTGGATCACTGAGCCACCTGCATTCTTTTTTCCTTTAAAATATTCTTAATAGGCTGCTGAGTCGACTCCTCCCCCAGGCTAAAATTTGCCAGCCCTCCCCTGGTGGTGCTAAATAAATGATAATAGAAATAGAGGTGCCCGCACAGACTACTAGTGGGATTGAGCTACAGTGCTTGCATGATCAAAAGGGAATATGAGTTAACATTTGGGATTGTATCAGTAAGCTGTTCCATGTAAAGTAGGTGTTAATTATGTCTGGAGAAGGACAACTGAATGCCCACTTTTACAGTGTGCACAGGAATGTTGTGTTACACCCTGCATGACTTGCTCAGGAATAAAATAAATCTATCTTAATAGCTATGTATTACTTTGCCATGTCATTTATCTCATTTTATGTAAAAAGGCTTTATTCAGTTTGCTACAAGTAGCATAATATTATTAACTACTATACATCTCAGTTTAAAAATCATTTTAAAGCAACAAAATATTTTCACATTTTTGTGTCTATACAGAAAATAATAAATTCATTGTTTTAAAAGGGCTCTAAGACTTTATTTTTCTAAACATGTTATTAGCATCAGAAAATGAAAATGAATGCATAAATTATTCTTATTACAACACTATCTAAGATGGTGATAATTAGACTATACACAAAACAAAAGGAAGCTGTTCACAATGTAACAAACGAAATGTGGAGTTTTGTTCAGCCCTCAAGTGCCCATGGTAGATCTCTAATGTGCAGGAAGAACCTATAAACAGAGCAAAAGGGATATAATGAGAGGTATAGGGATACCATGGGCCAAGTGCTGCCTATTACCATAGAGAAGGCAGTACGTGGCCATTTACTTTAAACAGAACATATCCCGCCCTCACCTCTACACAGGTGAAGGGTACATCACTTACACTTTTTTTCCTAGCCCATTTCTGACTGCTGTCTCCCCCCCAAGTTTGTGTGTCTCCTGTGTCTGTGTGTCTTACCCCCTTCTCCTGTGTTTCTGTCTGTAGCATCTATTTTTAGCTCTGTTTCCCCTTTGTATTGTCTTTCATTCTCTAATTTTTGTATGTATATCTCTCTCTCTTTATCTCCATGTGTGCCCCCCTCCCTTGGAGTGTGTGTGTGTGTGTGTGTGTGTGTGTGTGTGTGTGTGTGTGTGTGTGTGTGTGTGTGTGTGTGTGTGTGAAATCGCTTTGTTTGCTTTGTGTGCCCCTTTCTTTCTTCCCCTCCTTGTGCCTGTGTCCCTCCCACTGTCTTCCCATGTGTGTTTCAATCTGCCCCACCTTATGATTTGTGTTTCTATCTCTATATTGTAGGTGCCTGTGCCTTTTTATCTCCCCTTTGTGTGTTAGATAAGCTTCTATAACAGTAGAAGCAAGGTCTTCACCTTTAGCAGCCGTCTTTCCCGTAGAGCTTTATGTGGCCACAGGTACTTGGAGGCCCTCAGGTGTTAAAATTGTGTAGCAAAAACTCATCTAAGGTGGCCAAAGCACGGTTGGAACAATAGGCGAAAGCCCAGGCTGAAGCCGAATGATCCGAGACAGACTGGGGTCAGAGGCGTGTAGCAGACAGGGTAGTCAGAATAAAGACAAAGGATCAGGTCCAGCAGCAAGCAAACAACTATAATTTCCAAGCAGAGGTCAGGACCACAAACAAATTAGCGGAATCCAGAGTTCTGGCAAAGGTCAGGGTAACATGCGATCAGGCAAGGTCCAAGGTACAGGCAAGGGTCACAGCAGACGGTCAATCAGGGTTAGGAGACAAACAGAAAATCAGCAAACAATACAGATAGTGAACACTATACCCACTGTAACCAACAGGGAGGCTAAGACCTCTCTGCCTTATATACTAAATGCAGCCAATCAGTGACAAGGACTGGGCTCACATGAGTAGCCCCCAGGGGTTGTCTAATAAATATAATTAACCCTAATTAGCCCGCAGGCTTTGTGCACCTAATGCACACATGCCCCGCTGCCCTGTGTTGCCAGGACGCGGCGCTGACAGAATGCGTCCCGGACATTGTCATGGTGACGACCGGGACTAGAGAGGGGAAGTGATGTCCCAGCTGTTGTTATGACAGCCGGGATGCCGAAAGAGGAAGCGAGACGCGGATTGCCATCCCATCTATGCCGAACGTATGCATATAGAGGAGTTTCTCAGCAAGGTTTCATCCAGCATGTTTTCTATACCTCTGTATACATAATCGTGCCAAATTTTAATCCAAAATTAGCATAGTTTAGGTTATCAATTTTAAGATTTTTCAGTTACAAAGAGAATGTGTGAAAATACACATCATCTGTGTTTCAAAATATGTATCATTAATTTGCACTTGCAACCAAAGTATTGATTGATTACAATATTGAAACCTGTTTTTCTTCCATCTGTGAAGGTTCCAGATCATAATTTTCTCCACAACTATCTCCAGCTTCTCCTCAAAAGGCACCTCATTCTTAATGGTGATATTATGGAAAATGGCAGACAGACAAATAATGTTGCACACAACATCTGGCACATACATGAGGGTTCCTCCATATCGGTCAAGAACAGGCTTTGAGAAGGCCAAACATTGGTAGAGGCATATGCAGAATTATATGCAACTTGTTGGTCTGTGGCTGAATTTAAAATAGGAGTGAGGAGCCATGGTTGTAAAGGGTAAGTTTTATATAGTAAAAGTAGAACAAACAATGGTTAATAAAAAAGTTATATGTGGTTCAATGGTATTTTACTACAGACATTTTAAAGTCTGAGAAATGTGCAGCTGTAGAGGGGCACAAATTAGCTATGATATACATTACCAAAATCATGTTCACTAATTTCTAATAAAAATAATTTTTTTGAACCTAATAGCCATCCATGCTCACCTTGCCTCTGTGATAATCAGTACCATATTACTGATTATCTGGTAATGAAGCCATGGGCACTGGTTTGCTTCTTTCTTTTTTTTTGCAATAGGGGCATGAGAGCAATGATCCAGGTGTCAATATCCATGATATTGAATAATAGCCAAATAAGTAAATAAATAAAAATAAGTATGTTCTGACTTGTCTGATTTTTGACTAAGATCAAGCGTTATCTTTTATTATAAGAGCAGCAGAATGCTGCTGACCTTTTAAGGAAGGCAAAGGAAGCTAGAAGTCCACCAGGAGGCTGAGCTTTATGAGGAAACAATGCTCTGCTCAGCTATACCAGTGGGAGATGATTTGCATAGCTTCATCCACCATATGAGAATCTGCATAGCTCGCCTACCAAGAAGCAACATTCCAAGACTACCTTTAATCTCCCTCAGAAACCGGGACAAAGAGCCAAGATGATGGTGACTCTTATTTATATATAAAATAACATTTGTTTCCACTATTTTTTGAGTGTGGCATGTTTTGCGTCACTTTTATTTCTCTTTTTCTTCTAATGTATTTATTATTTTTTTGTTCTTTTCTTATAAAACCAATATGGGTGATAAACAATCTTTTGAAAGACATTTTGAGTAATCTGAATAGCATTAACTTTAATGCACATCTAACACATGAAATTAGCAAAATTTCCATTGCTTAGGAATATAGTAAAGGAAAATGCAAATCTGGATATTAATCTCTTCTGAAAAGTAACAGCTATTAATAATGTACTGTCCAATGTCAGCACATACTTACAATCTTTTATAAAATGAACACTCAATGGAGAATTAATGTACATTAAGGCAGCTTTCACTGGTTCAGAATAAATTGAACTAAGATTAAAAGGGCTGAATGATGAAATGAAAACCCCTGAGAATCAGATACATGATTGCCAAAAACTTGATTGTCAGACGGTAGAGATTTTACTGACACTAAATTATAATATTGGGCCATACATCTAGCACAGACTGCCCCAACCTCCTCCCCCCCTACCTATATACTATGGCCTAGGTCAATATAGAAACCAAATTCTTAGTTCTCATATCTCTCTTGTCCCTCTGGGGATTTCCCAAAGTGTTCAGATGCATCAACTTAAATTGGATACCAAATCTCAAATTTCGACTGCTTCAGCATTTCAATTCAATACAACCTCTCCCCTGTCACCTTGCTTATTACTCTGGATTCCTCCCAGGGTCACACTTAGGCTCTTGGAGTTCTGGATTCACATGGGAGTTAGTTAGCTAACTCACCTCTTTGATAGAGGACATTTTGCAACACTGGATGTTATCTAGCAAAAATACCCCTTGTTGAATCTGAGATTCTTGTAATTATTTATATCATGCACTTTGCCCTCTCGCCTCCACCTCAGGATACCTCCGGTGTCTTTTTTCCCTTTAAGACAATATGCTTGCAAACTCCTTTGAGGAGAAGCACAATCCCCATAATTTGGAATATATTATAGCAATTACTGGAATCCAAGCACAGACATGAGTGCCAATGGGAGGCTTATCTTGGACCCCTTTTGAGTAGTACTTTTCGGAGGAGATCAGGGACAAAATAGTCCATATCTAAATATCAACTCTGATTGAGGAAAAGGCATGCAAACTATATTACAGGTGACTCTACATCTCCCCATTAACAAAAAGTATCTTTCAACTGTCAAGTCGCATGCATGGGAAACCATATGCAATTAACTCTCATCAAACTTAAATTGCCATTGACAAAAACACAATTTCAATTATCTAGAGATTTCTCTGACACCAGTTACCAGACATTATTTAAAAATATTATATCTGACATAGAAAAATGGAACTTGCTCTGTATGTCTTGCACGAGCTGGACGATTGAGGTCAAAATGATTGTTCTACCGAGGCTGATGCATATATTCCAAGCAAAAATTTTTCTTTCTCCAGCGCACATTTTCTCCATTTATCTTGGCTAACAGGCACCCAAGGATAAAAATGCTGACTTACATAAATCTACCGTCTCATCTTTAACATCACTAGACTATGGATCTCCTGCTCTTTTTTATACTCCCTTCCCCTGTGCTCCTTTCATGATACTCCTAAGCACACTCAGAATTTCATATACCATATACTTAAGACAATCAGTTTTCTATTTATACCCCATTCATACTGCACCAAAATCCTGGGTTTTTGCCGGGGCGAGCTCAAACGACCCGGGTCTTGGTGCAGTATGAATGGTACAATTCAAAAATTCCGGGTCTAAAAACCCGGGTCTTCAACCCGGGATTTATCGAGGGGTAATTCACGGGTCAGACCCGGGTTGCCTGCACTATGAATGGTGCAACTCGGGTTTTTCAACCCGGGTTGCACAGAAAACAAGCTGATTGGCTGTCTGCCTGTCTCTGGAGGATGATGTCATCGGTGGGAGCCCCTGGAAGATTCTAGAAGGAGTTTAGGAGAAATGGTGGATGGTGGAGTTCTCTGAAAAAGTGTGTATTAACAGCAATTATGACACACTGGATGGAGGAAGAGGTGCGTGAGCTGCTGAATGTCAGAGGGGAGGAAGAAATTCGAAGGCAAGTGACTGGGACTGTGAAGGATGCCACAGTGTACTACAACATCGCCAAAATACTCACACAACGTGGCATAAAGAGGACAAAGCAACAAGTCCTGAACAAATTGAAGTCCCTGAAGAAGCAGTACACTAAAGTCCATGACCACAACAGGCGCAAAAGTGGCGCTGCAAGAATGGACTGGCCCTTTTATGACCAGTGCAATATGGTCTTTGGACATTCTCCTCTGACAAATCCAATTGCACTGTCATCTTCTAGCAATGTGGATGCGGCTATACCAACACCACCAGAGAGCACACAGACAAGCGAGGCCGCAACGGTAATAATAGAAGATTCTACAACAGATGAAACCAACATTTCTTTGGACGAACTGAACGATTCACAGCCATTCCCTGCTGCGCAAGTCAGATACTTCGCAAGAAACGCAGCCAGAACCAGTGCCGGTGTCAGAGTCTACGCCAGGTCCCAGTTTACGCTCCAACAGTAAGTATCTTTAATAATCTCACATAATAACCAACTATATATACATACCAATATATCTACATAATTGGCAAAAAAAAAATTAACTGTATAAACATAACTGCCAAAAACAGAGAACTATATCAACAGAAATGCAAGCCAAATACCAATATATCTACATAACTTAAAAAAGAGAACTATATCAACAAAAAGCCCAAAAGACAAATATAATACACTCCAAAGTATTAAAACATTAATACGCATATGTTGCAGTGCAAAACTACTGGGCAAGAGGGAGGAGGCCTCAAGCACATATCAGCTTACAACACTGCTTTTTTTGTTCTGCCACATTATATATTCTAATGTATGTTTTACTGTGTTTTTTTCTACGTACAGTTTACAGCGTTCCTAAAAAACGGAAAAGGCCCAACAATATGGAGCAAGCAACTAAAACAATGACAACTGTCATGATGGATCAACTGCGGGAGATGGAAAGCACAATGAGGGAACACGAGAATACACAACTGCAGCGTTTCATGGACAATGAGCGGGATCTCCAGGACTCTTTCCTTATGCAAATCATGAACATGCAGGAACGCCTGTTACGTGAAAATCGTGAGTGTATGATGGGATTCATGGACAGACTCCTCTCACGGGTGCAGGCACTTCCTCCAAATCCTTACTATTATGACGGACATTATCCTATGTACCAGCAGGGGCAAACCATAGGCAACAATAACCCTCCAAACCCGGTACATTATACACAACATGCTTAACCTATGGGTAACCCCAACATAGAATACCCACCTGGTAACCAAACCACTCCACAACCAGAAATGCCACAATATCGGCAATTGTAATAATCATGTTTTATGGACAAATGTTTAACAGTTAATTTTTATCATGTATGTTACGTGTGATCTGGAAACACGCCGTTAGCTTGACATATTACATAAAAAGTAAATTTGCACTTACTGTTTGCGCACATTTTTATTTACTTTTACATTTGTGTGGTACATTCAAACAAGTGAGGTCAAATTTTCAGCCAATGAAAACTGCTCTGGTGATGACTCCCACACATTGCCAGGGCACAGACTTGTGCAGTATGAATGGGGTCAACCCGGGAAATTCCTGGGTCCAAGGTTCAGTAGGAATGGTGTTTCTGAGCTGGGACGCTCCGAGCCCCGGCAAAAACCCGGGTTGAGAAACCCGGGATATTGCCGGGGCGGCAGTATGAAAGCGGTATAAGTCACACTAGAAAAAGCCAGATCCCCTACTCTTTCTGCTATCATATACATTGTTTAGTTTGTCTAGAGCAGTGTTTCTCAACTCCAGTCCTCAGGACCCCTTAACAGTACATGTTTTCCATATCTCCTTGCTGGAGCACAGGTGTATTCATTACTGACTGACACAGTGTAGCAGGTGGTATAATTATTTCACTGGTCACCTGGCAATCCTGCACTGTTAGTGGGTCCTGAAGACTGGAGTTAAGAAACACTGGTCTAGAGGATGGAGCACATAACTTTGTATAATTTCAAATTAACTAGTGAAATTCAGTATGGTCTCCATGACTATACCATTATAGAGCCTCTCCATCTCTATCCCATGTTATTTGAATATATGGGTATTTGAGCCCGGAGCCTAAGCTGCACAATCTGAATTGAATTACACCCCATGCTAGCATTGATCGTTGCATTCTAAACATAATGTTTTCTATGAAGTTGCTGCTCTCTTTTTAATGTTCTGTGTCCTATAAATGATCAGATGTTTGCACTATTCCCACTCCCCCTGCCTACTTTTCCTTTCTGTGTCCCTCCCCCAACCCGTTTGCTGAAGCACATTAAAAAACATTTCTCAAAACAAAAAGAAAAAAATCACATACTATAATCATGACAGATTGGATCTCTTTAACAAATTTGGGCTCCATGTGTTTATTGGAAATGGCAAACATCATCGCTGAGATACTTATGTTTTCCCTCTCAACAGCTACTCCAATTGTACCAACTTCTCTTCACCACAACAGACTACCTGGCCTACTTCAATTATCATCCCTCGCACAATATTTTCTGTCCTGTAAAAACCCTTTTTTCTCCCCCATTCAATTTACCACAAAAACGCCTTTTGTTTTCATAATCTTCTATTGTTGATTAAACACAATCATAAGACTGAAGCAGTAGTGATATTCTAATCTCATCTAAAACATAATAAATCACTTTGATCCTTACCAAATAAAATGGATAAAAAAATAACAACTTGATATCCACATTTTCATAAATAAATCAAAACATAAGAGTTATAAAGAAGGAATAAAATATAAAAAAAAACAACAATATAGTTTAGTAGATAAAATATAAAGGAAGTGATAATTGTGACCAGGTAGGGGGCCCAGGTTTCATTTCCTGGAGTAGATGGTGTTTATAGCAGCCGAGAGATTTCACACCAGTCCAAAGGTTTTGTGTAACTGGCCTCAGCCAGTTTCAGTAAGAAAACAAAAGAAATCTACAAAATAAATACCTAGCCATCCGAATCTAACTAAACACTGGTCACTGCTGACTAAGACTGGGAGCACAGTAACTTACAGGCAGATATCAGGCTTTCTCTCACAGAGATTCTGCAGCCCCTGTCCCTAGGCAGTGAGAGACTGACTGAGCTGCCTTGCAGTCTTTTACTAGCACCACTCAGGTATAACTCCTGTTTATCAGCAGTCCACTGGTAACTTGGAAGTCCCGGTTAATCGGCATAATGGATGAAGCCCACCACTCTCTTCATCCATAAACCCCAGGACAATTTTCTGGCTTTTCAACAGACCTATAGCCCTTCAGCAGCTCACAGACAATAACTTTTACTTGGAGTTTTTAAACAATTAGGGGGTAAATGTATTAACCTGCGGATTCTTCAACACCCGCGAGTTCGGCGTCTTCGGCGCTTAAATTTAAAGCGGCGCTGCCTTGTAAAGGGGAAATCTCCCTTTACAAGGCAGCGCTGCTTTAAATTTAAACGCCGAAGACGCTGAACTCGCGGGTGTTGAAGAACCCGCAGGTTAATACATTTACCCCTAGGTTAGGAACCTAGATGAAATATACCTGCCATCATACATTAATACAGGAACTTTGCCACAAAATGAATTAAATGAATTAATTACAATAGTAAAAAAAATATATATATTTTCATTAAAAAACAGCATTAATTTAGATTTGAATATGAATTTAATGACTATACCAATATAGGTAATTATGCAAAAAAATATTTAAAAAAAAAAAAATAATAATAATAATTTGGGTGTATTCTCCTTGGGGAGAAATTTAGTGAAGGTGGGCCTGAGCTACCTGGCCCCCTAAGGAGACTTATAGCTACAAGGGTTTAGGGTCAAATGGGCCTCCCTAACTTCAGCAAAGGAAAGCCTTAAGGCCATATGTTTCTAAAGGGCCTTATAGCTGGAGAGGTTGGGGAGCAATGAGACCCTTCTCCTTTTGGAAAGGATCGGAAGTCCTGAGAGCAAATGTGCACTGACTCATAGAGCACTGGGTGAATGGAGCACCACACCTTGGGCTTCAATAAAGGATAAAGTGACATAAACCAGAGAGTTCTCTTCGCCCAGCACTGAAGACAATAATTTGATTCATCTTCACCAAACCACACTGCTGAATCAATGTTAATTGCTGCATTCCATTACAAGGCTTGACCTTATGAGGAAGTCAGTTGGACCAGTGATAAGTAAAATACAATTTTAAATGTCCATCTTCACTTTGGGCCAGATTTTTACAAAATGCTGTTGTGGGCAGGAAACATGATAGGGCCACCAAAAAGGTAAATGCTGGAACAGAGGTTAACACTTTCACATACTTCAAGGACATATAGCACAAACTACCGATCCTCTGCATTCACCTTGGACATGATTGCTATTTCTATTTACTTCAAGCTATACTCTATATTAAAAAAAGTGGAATGCTAATTCTACATATTGAAATACATGTTAAGCTCGCCAGCTCACACCAAACTCTCCTTCTGGGCAGTCCAACGCTAATTATAAACATGAATTCAATCTAAATTTTAACAAGATAATTGCTTTGCTTTTTTAAACTGGGTTGAGTCTTACCTACTTACGCTTTTAAAAGCAAGAATTCCCCAAGCAATAATAGTTACAAAAAAGTACTTCAAACTATGTAAGTTAAATCCCATTCTACACTATTATATTGTTATACATATGTCCTCTACCTGTGCATTTTTGAATTAGGTGCTCTGCGGTATAAGTGTGTAATGTGAACTGAATACCTTATTCCTCTCTTAGTGGCCTGTGGAAAACCACTCCCTACGTCACTATGTATGTGAGTGTGTGTGTGTGTGTGTGTGTGTGTGTGTGTATGTGTGTGTGTGTGTGTGTGTGTGTGTGTGTGACAGGCTGCACTGTGGAAGACATCCATACATAGGCATACACAGGGGGTAAACTTGTTCGGGTGGAAGTCCAATGACTAATGGGCGATTAGAGTAATGCTTGCATTGAAGTTACATTTGTAAGTGTGCCTAACTAGTGGGCCAGTGACTAGACAGTGTTGCTGTGTTAGTCACTGCTAGGGTTGCAAGTTTGTTTTGTCTTTTATGAAAAAAGGTTACTATTTTCTGCTATCCTTTCAAAACAAAAGAATAGTGAACCAAATGAGCTGTGTCCTGTCAACTACTTGGTTTCTTTCACACAATATACAGTGGTCAGTGTGGACTGCTATTAAGTAATATGTCATACTGCCACTTCTCCTGCTGCCTTCATTGTAAAAGTATTAAATTCCATTAACTTACATTTTCAAATTTATGGGATATACTGAGTGCGGGCTTATTTTTTCTCTGCTTTTGTTTCAAAATGTTGCCTTATTGTCACAGCAGCTGTCCATCAAGCCTATTTATGGCACATTTGGGTGTGGCTCACAAGCTAGCCCTTGCTACATGTAAACACCTATACCTGTGAGGTGAGTGCTTCTGATTTTTAACTGCATTTTAACGGTGTTTAAAGCATATAGGTCAGTGTAGTACCTGCATATAATGAAGTGCCCTTGACACTGGGATGCAGGCTTAAATGTTTTGAGCAAAATATGAATTAATACCTCATGTTTTCATTTTGCTAGATACAGATGTAGGGCCTGATTCATTAAGGATCTTAAATTAAGAAGTTTCTTATTTAAGTCTCCTGGACAAAACCATGTTACAATGCAAGGGGTGCAAATGAGTTTTCTGTTTTGCACATAAGTTAAATATTGATTGTTTTTTTATTTTAACGAATAAAAAATATTGATTGTTTTTTCATGTAGCACACAAATACTTGATAGCTTATTTGTACACTGAAATTTAAAGTTGATATTTGTGTGCTACATGAAAAAACAGTCAGTATTTATCTTATGTGCAAAACAGAAAACTCATTTGCACTCCTTGCAATGTAACATGGTTTTGTCCGGGAGACCTAAATAACAAACTTCTTATTTTAAGATCCTTAATGAATCAGGCCGATACAGTGTAAACGATAAGCGCTGACAACTGTCTTTTTGTTTTCTATTTTCTATTTAAAAAACCTCTCTGCTTACTGGAACAAACAGGAGTCTCTTATTTTTACTATTGCTAAATTGTATTTATATAACTGCAGCAATTCCCCTAATGTATACATAAGATACATAAGCAGTGCTGGCATGTATGCAGGAAAGTAAATATAGAATTTAAAAGCTGTTCCAATGAATTTTAATATTTGTTTCAAATTCAATTGCTTTCAGCATTTATATTCAGTATTAGTAAATCTGTTCTGAAAATTTTACAGATCGGATGTGATATTTCAATGTATCTGACTTGAATTGATGTTCTTTTTAATTAGTATGTATCGAAGAAAATGCCAATATTACATGTATTCTTTGTCAACTGTAAACAATTTCTCCAAAGTTCCTTTCTGGATGCTCAGATGATCTATGGAACATACACAAATATCTGCTGTAACTGCTGAACTTCAAAGCAGTCTGGAGTTTTTCCCTTCAGGAAGCTCTTGAAGGGCCAAAATGAAGTCACTAGTCTGCTGCAGAGTTTGCTATTTAAAGTTACATATTGTATGCCTGGTAGACTGTTCTAAGCCACAGAGCAAATTCATTTTCTTCTCTGCCTCACCATGCCTCATTTTCTTTACTTGCAACAAACCTATCAAAGTATACTACATGTGGAATACATTGATATTCTCTATATATGGAGCATTTAAGCATTAAAATAATACTGTATGCTCTTGCATAAGCAACAACTTAAATGCATATTGCTTACATATGAAATAACTTTAATCTATAAATATAACACATTTGAATATTTCTATAACAGAAAACATGAACTATGCATGCTGTGCAAACCTGGGTCTGATTCAAGTCCAAACTCAACCTGCACATAAGCTGCATTTGAAAATAAATTGCGGAACCTGTGCGTAGTTCCAACCGTATTCACATCAAAGCATATCTTGGATATCATTTGAACCTGGTTGTAAGTACCCTCTGCCTACACAGTACTTGCGTAATTGCAGAGGGCCTGATTCATCAAGGCACGTAATTGCAGATTTTGAGCGTATGGTATGCAAAATCACTCTGCACATGCCCTGAACCGGACTATATGCAAGTAAATGCAGCCATGCCCGCTCCGTCTTCATATACAAAGGACACTTACTACAGGCTACAATTTCGGCGAGTGAACGAAGCCGGGAAGGGGTGTTTGGCCGTAGTCAATTTACAGTAAGGGCGTGCCAAACTCAAGCGCATGCAGCCAAATTCAAATCAAGCACTGGGCATCTCAAAGTTACTTCTCTGCCGTATCCCTTGGTCCATCTACACGGCTAGTCTAAGTCCTGAGTACTAGTGATGACAGTCTCATGTGCATACTATAACATGTGTTTGCAAACAGGAGCAACTGTAAAAATGTATTTTATGATCAGTAAATATTAAATGTATTTCATGGGGGGGAATAAATAAATAAAAACCTTTTACTGTTTTTATATTAATTAAAGGTGGTGATTTGACTGTGATTTAGTTTCTGGGCAACTGGGGCACAGATGGGATGAGAGGACAAAAGGAGGCAGACATGCACACAAAAGGGGCGACAGACAGGGTCAAACAGCCACAATTTGGAAATAGATACACACAAATACAATCAGGGCAGAGAGAAATACACATAAAGACAGGGAGAGAAAGTCATGACATTGCAGATGTTAGGCAAGAAAAAAACAGCTAAGTTTCTACTTGAGCATTTATGGCTACTGTATATATGAAGCCTTCAAACATAGAGTAATTTTATTAATTTTGCAATTGAAAATGCTTTCTTATTTCATATTGTCAGTAAAGTCTAAATTGCCATGGACAGTTCTGTGCTGCAAAATAATATATCTTGGAATAGATGTGCCCTATATATATAGCTTGCATACTAACTGCAATATGGCAAGGAGTCAATTGTGATTTCCAAGCTCAAAAATACAACCTTGTTCTAGGACAAGAACATCTGGCACTCACCTGAGGAATGATCCATGTTGTTTAGCCTAAATGGCAGCGAGCTGCCTTTAATGTAATAGGTAGCATGTGATGCAGAAGAAGTGGGGGGCATCCCTTTTAGTAGGTGAAACTACCAGAGAAGAGATAAGGGACTGTGTGCTGCAGTAGGGCTTCACAACCCCTGCCAGTCCCAAGACATCACTGGGGCCAACTACAGCAAAATCAGTCTATCTTACTTGCTTTGTTCTGTGCTAGCTAGTTGCACACATACAGTATGTGTACTTTTTAAGACTAAGCCATGACAGTAATCACTATCAGCCAACATTTACATGAACCCTGTAGCAGATGCAAATGATACAACTGTAAATAAGCACACTTAGGAGACAACAAGGACTTGAATTAGCTGCATCTGCATCTGAATGCCCTTACTATACATTACGAATGTTAGTCCACCCCTTCCCTCCCCTGTTCCTCTTCTCAAATCATGGGCAGTCATAAGTGTCATTTGCATGCAATTGTGTTCGTTGGAGTAAGGGTTGTTTATGAGCATTTTTTTGCAAAATACGCTATGCTAGATGTATATTCGAAGATGAATCAGGCCCTCTGTAGAGATTTCAAGTAAAATAAGTATGAAACTTCTTAGTGCTAAATCAATATATATGTAGAACAGTATAGTATACAAATAAGGTGAAACATTACAAAAAATATCAGGATAAAATATAAAAACAAAGGGCAGCACGGTGGCTAAGTGGTTAGAACTTCTGCCTCACAGCACTGGGTCTTGAGTTCAATTCTCGACCATGTCCTTATCTGTGTGGAGTTTGTATGTTCTCCCCGTGTGTGCGTGGGTTTCTTCCGGGTGCTCCGGTTTCCTTCCACACGCCAAAAATATACTAGTAGGTTAATTGGCCGCTATCAAAATTGACCCTAGTGTCTGTCTGTTGGTCTGTGTGTGTGTGTGTGTATGTTAGGGAATTTAGACTGTAAGCTCCAATGGGGCAGAGACTGATGTGAGTGAGTTCTCTGTACAGCGCTGCAGAATCAGTGGAATGTTGAAATTAAAATAGATCTGCAAATATGTTACAAATGTATGCAAAACTACAAATTTTATCAATAAATTGTTGTCTCACCAAGCACTTAAATCTATTCCAAGTGCACCAAAATTCTATGTATTTGATATACTGTAGATAGGTGTAAAAGTGATCCATCTTTAATTAAATGTGCACATTTATAGCTAGTAAAACCATTGGTGCCATGAAACCTTTTTGGTAGGTTCCCACTCTGCATATCGGTACTCATGCAGAGTGGGACGTACACAGGTTTGCATAGCATATCTTGCTCTGCAGATGTCAGAAAGCAAACAAACGCAAATGCGAGCATGCAGAGTTATGCATATCTAACACTTACAAATTCCCATGACTGGAGAGACAGAACAAGGAAAGGAAGGGGCAGTCTATTGTAGACGGAGAAGAGAAATGGCATGTCTTGGCAAATGTGGCTGACATACACCAGTAGTTTTATGCATATGCATCTATTAGTAGGTGTAACCTTTGCACCAGCTACAGGGCTTGTTTAAATACACTATGATAATGATGACGAATGCTACCATGACCTTAATGCTTCTGATTGGATGATTATCGAAGTCCCTCCTAAGGCGCTCCACTACCAACTGGTATCAATTGAATCATACACAAATATAACACATTAGAAATATAGTAACAAGAATTAGAAACCACTCAAGCACTGTCAATATTTCTTATTAGATCTCATATGGAAATAAAATAGAATATACTTACATTTTCTCTGCGTTGTTTTCGAATCTAGTTGTCGCTCTGGTAAATATTTTCCATTCGAAATGCACATGGAAATAGAAATTCACAATAGTATAGCACTATTTGCACAAATGATTTTGTGACAAAAAAAATCCATAAAATAATGGTTCAAATGGTGTTTTAGAGACAATCAGAATTTTCGAACCAAAGTGCTTCCTTAAAGAAAAAAGAGATCACTTGAAAGGTGGCAATCTTGATGAAGAACACTCTCCCAGCGTGCTGCACCCTAGTATCAAAGCACTTACTAGAAGTTCTCTTAAACAGGCATTTCAATGTAAAACTCTATTTTCCTTGGGCCTTTTCTTAAAAGATCAATTCTTCCTTTTATATACCATTATGTGAAAAAATATGTAGAAAGAAAAATATTTAGCTAATACATTTTTAAAAACCATGAACATGCTTAAATCACAAGCTTAATACACTCACATTAAATCTAACAATAAAATACATATAAAATAATTTATGCAGACACTCCTACCAAACAAAATACAAAGCAGTGTACAGATCTTCTTCCAAAAGCATCCTGAGGTAGTCAAGACACTGAAGATGTTCCCAATTTTTGATGACACCCAGGAAGGAGGTCCATACAAAGACCAAAAAAATGTATACAATGGTACTCAGCTTTATTGCTCCATCATGTTTCAACTAATACTTATCTATTTCAGGGTGCACTAGACTGAATACCCACAATCAAATTTAATAAACTCCCTACCAATCATGGGGGAAACTTCAGTTGATTTACATTACAACGTCAATACCATAGATTTAGTATATATAGTATGAAAATATCAACAGACGTGAAGTCTATTAATAATGTAATTTCATTCTGCGGTGAGTGATCTTCCATAGAAAATCATAATGCATTCATTCTAAATGGTTTCTTGTTTTACCAAGCGGATCCTGTGGAATATTTTGGGGTCATTATGACTGAAAAAAAAAAGATTTTTCTCAAGGACATTTGGAATATTGTTGGGGGGGGTTATATTTTTTGAGACTACTGCAGGACCTGGAATGTGATTTTTTTGGACAGCAACAGGACCTTTGGAATAGTATGTTTTTTTTATGGTTGTGTGCAAGGATAATGGAGTAAAAGCTTACAAGACTGGATCGTTTACAGACGAAGATATCAGATGGTAAGTATATTTTATTCTTTTTAATAACTATGTGTAGTTTTAAAGAGGTGACTGATTTATATTAGGGGTTTTATAATTTTTATTAAACTAATGTGGTTTTAACAAGGCTTATGTGATTTATTTAAATTTTACTTTGGGGAACTACATGGCTCAGTGAGCCCTGAGTGTCAGGGCATGTTGGCACTTGTGGTTCTCCAAGTTCTAGTATGCCCTGGCTGCCATGGGTATGTTGGTGCTTGTAGTGCTACAATTTATTTAATGTCAAGAACATGGGGGAAACATGTCTATTTATTCATATAATGTCGGGACCAGTTGTGGGAAAATATGTCTACTTACTAATATAAATACTATTAATTTAATGTCAGGGCTCATTGTGTGAGAGAAATAGGTCAATTCATAAAACATGGGTGCTACTGATTTAATGTTGAGGTCAGAGAGGCTTAGAGTGTTCATAGTTCTTGGACTTTACAAATTTCATGTGCCAATCCTATTTCAAACAGTTCCTCAGCATTATAGGATACCGACAAGCAGGAACTGAGCTTACGATATTACCGACAGCAGGTATTGAAAGCTGAAAGAACAGGTAGGCAGGAGCTGGACAGTCTACAAACTGTCCTGGTGGTGGGTCAGTCCAGATTTTGGGTGAATTTGTCCCAACTGTAAGGACATTTGAAAGATATGTCCCACTTCACATTGATTCACTGCTTGTGAAGTGGGAGCTGCATGTTCATAACAGTAGTGTACGTATCATTTTCCAAGTGTTTGAAGGGGATGGGGAGGTTATAGTGCAGACTAGCACTGTCTATATTGATAGCTATGTCCCTGGCATGCTGGTCATGCCCACTTTATCTGCGTGGCATGGAAACCCTCTTCTAGAAATCCTGCCTTTTCACCTATTAACACCGACAGAAACTATAAAACCTATCCTCCGAATGTAGTGCTAACTCACTTCTCCACCACTCTCTATCAAGTAGGCAGCTAAGCTGCTTACCTCTTCCACTGTAGTTGGTTTACCCAACAATACAAAGTCCTTCTGCTGAGGTACCCTCCTCAGACAGTCACTGTGATCACTTGGTGTGGTTTCAGCTATTCAAGTACAGAAACCCCTCCTGTCTCCAAGTGGTCACTGCAGCAGACTGGGATCTCTCTCAGAAACACAGGATTCTCTAAACTCCTGTCGTTAACATGTCAGCTGTCTTTATCTTATGTGACATATATTTGAATTCACTTTCTTTTCTTTTAAATAAATTGCAATAAATACTACTCACTCAAGTATACTTAGACAAATTACCCGGTCCCCTCTCTGAGCCACACTCGCTCCACTTGTCCTAGTTGCTACCTTTACTCACTGGAACATAAGTTTCCTTAAGCAGGTCACTCCCAAACCATTGTTTTCATGCCTGTATTTATTTTATCTATCTTGTGTGTTCTTGTTTTATGCATATACTTTTCTCCCTTTCTGTTTAACACCAGGGACTGTAGATTCATGCAAGTCAACAAGAACATAAAATAGAACAGTTATTTTTAGAAAAAAACTGTATTTCATATTTAATAGAAAAAAAAAAGTACAACTGAAAAAAATTACGTTTTTTTTCTCCTAACCATTTATTTTAACATCACTATTTTCAAAATCTGTAAAAAGTTAAATTTAGCCACTAAATTCATGTTGTTTTTCATACAATGAGTGTAATAAAAATAGGCACATTACCAAGCAGATATATATCTACAAGTTTACATTCTAGTGTTGAGAACTTTGAATTTCAGTTTTATTTAATTTTGCACAATATGGTAATCTATTTAATGGCACCTTAGTGTTTCTCCTTGTGGTGCATCTTTTAATGTTGACATATAAGTGCAACACAATCATTAACTGTTGTTCTGGTTATACTTCATTGCAGTTAAACAACTGTATATTATCAATTTGTTTGTTTAATTGTGGTTGAAACATAGATGATATATTATGTGGTTTGTGTTGTGTCTTCCAGTGACGCTACATGTATTGTTTAGGCAATTTTTTGCCAACCTTTTTACGTAACTTTTAATGTAGATCTGTTGCGAAAATTATTAAAGCTATAATGCATTATATACATTCATGTATTAAATATTATATCTGGAAGCATAGTTACTAAAAGACAAAGTAATTCCATGCCCTTACATGGCAGATTACTAAATCAAATACCAACATCAATGGTGCATAAAACTGCAGTGGGTGTGGTCTCTATGTGGCAGTGACAATATCCACTACAGCTTTGAACCAAAGAAAAATATCAATAAAAATAAAAACGTTGATTGTAGATCTATCCTAAGAATATTTTTCTCTTTCAATACTAAATAAAATAACATTGACTATGCCTGCTTGCTTTAAATAAATATAGTGATGTGCATGGCTATGGGGTGACTTTGCAAGCTTCAACTCGTTTAGAGTATAAATTTGGTAGGGTTCCCTGTATAGGGATAAGGTGTAGTGATTATTACGTTGCTGGTTATGTGGGGAGGAAGTGGTGTCTCTTAAGGAGAAATTGATGAATACCTAAGGGGAGTATTGGGAGTTTATGTGGTGTATGGGCTTATAATACGTGTAAGTGGGTGGATCTTATCAGGTAGTAATAGCGTTATTTGCTTCTTGCTCTAAAAAGGGCAGTTATTGTATTAACCTTGGTCCTTTGCCGTGAGTGGGCGGGTGGATGATGTAGTAGGTGTTGAACCGTAGCGTAGGACGAGCGGTCGGGGTGGCTGCGGCCCAGCGACTCTCTTCCTGTGTCCTTACTTCCGGTTTGTAGGTTTGGAACGCACAGGCACCTGTGCGTTCCACTGCAGAGCTGAGTTCTCCGCTCGTGCTTCTTCTCGATTGCTGTCAGGTATGCCTGTTTTCGGTGAGCTTAGTACTTTGTTTGGCTTTTCCGAGTGTAGGCAGTTCTCTTGAAATGTTCAATTCCAACGCGTTTCGTCCAGGCGGACTTCGTCAGGGATGTTGCTTGTCTGTGTAAGTGGGTCTTCTTATACATGTGTTTCCATGTTTCATCCAATGGGAAGCGTGAGGAGAGGGGGAAGGGGAGGGGGGTGTGACTTAAGGGTTAAAGGGTGGAATTATGGTGTGCTTGTATTATGATTATTTGATTATTGATTATATGAAATAATGGTATTTCCGCTTTGGTGATGTGTGGGACAATGCACTGGACGGGTGGTGCTTGTTAAACTGGGCTGTTGGTTGGGAGGGGGGGGGGGGGTGTTTGTCTATAACTGCATTAATGGATATTTTGCTCTAAGCAAGTAGCAAACTTAAAAGGAGTCTTTCGTCTTAACGGCGTTGATGGCGGTTGCGTGGGCACTATTGTTACTCGTATGTTTACTTTTATTTTGGTTTTTATCTTTATTTTGTTTTTAATTTTTATTTTGATTTACAAACTTTTATATTTGGCTTTGGTTTATGTTGGGCAATTAGCTTTGGTGGGGGGGGGAATTGTTATAAGTGAGATTGACAGTATTGTATTTAAGGTAGGGATTGAATAGAAGGGGTTTGTATTGTGTGAACTTATTGGTGTGTGGCTGGGCGATGAGGGATGTTTGCGGGGCAATGTTTGCGGAGATGAGGAGGCGGGGTTTAAAGGGATAGGTCTAGGCTCTTATGCTGCCAAATTGGCAGGATGACATAGCCAGATATGTGGCTAATGGTTTTTTTGGGGGGGTGAATTTGAACTGTCGGGTGGGATTTCTAACCTTTTTAGGGGGGGGGGGAAGGGGGAAGGGGGATTTTTTAGTTTAAATTTAGAGTGTAGATATTTAGGATTGATTTGTGGAGTTTAAGGTATGGACGATATGGGGTATGTGGTGTGGACGTTCTTGCGTTATATTATATTATGCCACAACTATGTATAATATTATCTTATATTTTATATTTTGCATAGTGCTAGTATTATAATAGGTGGGTATTGGGTCAGAGAGGCTATTTTAGGGTACTAGCTTATCTTATCAAAATATTATGAATTTATTAGGTACATAGCAATTGGTCCGGGGGTGGGAGGGGAAGGGGGGAGGGTGAAATAAGTATACTTACAGGAAGCTTCCCAGGTCGAAGTCAATGTTGAGTCCTCTCGGCGTTATGGTTCCTAGTTTATGAATCCATTTTGCTTCTTCCTGTGAGATGAGTTTGATGTAGTCTCCTCCTCTCCATGGTTTGGGGATTTGTTTTATGCCAGTGAACTTTAAGCCTGAGGGGTCTTGATCGTGGGTAACTCTGAAATGTTCAGATACGCTGTGGTTCTGTATTCCTTTTCTTATGTTCCTTATGTGTTCTGGGATCCGTGTTTTCAGGTTTCGGATAGTTCTTCCTACATATTGGAGTCCACAGGGGCATTCTAGGAGATAAATTATTCCAGTGGAGTCACATGTCATTTTGTCTTCAATCTTGTGTTTGCTGCCGTTTGAGATTGAGGTGAAGTTGGTCGATGGTTCTGTGGAGCTGTGTCTTGTGGTTTTGCATGCCGTGCATCGGTTGCAGTGATAGAAACCTTTTTTGCCTTCTTTGATCCAGGTTTCTTTGTTTCTCTTTTCTTTGTTGTTTGTTGGAATGAAGCTGGCCGTTAGTATGTTCTTTAGATTTTTTGCTTTCCTGTATATTATCCGTGGTTTTTCCGGTAGATATTCTTTTATTTGATCGTCTTCTAGGAGGATGTGCCAGTGTTTTTTCAGGACGTTTTCTAGTTTGCTGTGGTAGTTTGTGATGAACAGTGGTGTGTTATCTTCTTTTGTTTCTTTCTTTTTGTAGGTAAGCAGTTCTTCTCTATCCAGGTTCTCCATCTTTTCGATTTCTTGGTTAAGATGTGTTTGGTCGTATTTCCTCTCCAGGAACTTTTGCTTCATAGTGTCTGCTTGTTCTTTGAAAGCTTCCAAACAGGGGCAGTTTCTTCTTAGTCTCCTAAATTGGCCTCCTGGGATGTTTTTCAGCCAGGTCCTGTGGTGGTTACTGCTGATAGGAATGTAACTGTTGCAATCTATTGGCTTCATGTAGGTCCTTGTTTTTATTTTGTTGTTTTCCATGTAAATCATGAGGTCCAGGAATTCGACTTGGGTTTTGCTTGAGTTGGAGGTGAACTTCAAGTTGAGGTTGTTTGTGTTGATGTGTTGCAGGAAGGAAAGAAGATCTGTGTCGTTTCCTCTCCATATGAACAGGATATCGTCTATGTATCTTTTCCAGGTAACCAGGTCTTGTTGGTGGGGGTTGTTGTTCCAGATGTTATCGTCTTCCCATTTTGCCATGTATAGGTTTGCGTAACTTTGTGCGAATTTCGTCCCCATCGCGGTGCCTGTGATTTGCTTGTAGTATGTGTCTTCGAACCAGAAATAGTTGTGGTCTAGGATGAAAGATATGGCTTCTATGATGAAGTTGGACTGGGTGGTGGGTATGTCCGGGTTCTTTCCTAGATAGTGGTTGCTGTGTTCGCACCCTTTGTTGTGGTCTATGATGGTGTAAAGGGAGGTCACGTCGCATGTGACTAAAGTGTAGTTACTTTCCCATTCAATTTCGTTCAGGACCTTCAGAATCTGTGTCATGTCTTTGAGATGGCTTCTTTGTGTGTTCACTAGTGGTTGTAGGAATTTGTCGATGTATTCTGAGAGGTTGCTTGTGAGGGATTCGATGCCTGATACTATTGGTCTTCCAGGTGGTTTTTCTGCACTCTTGTGAATCTTTGGTAGATAGTAGAATACTGGTATTCTAGGGTGTGTTCTGTAGATGTAGTTGTGTTCTTTTTTATTTAGGATTTCTTCTTTTAGGCCTCTGTTGAGTAGTTTCTGAAGTTCTTTTTGGTATTTGCTAGTGGGGTCATTTTCCACTCTGTTGTACGTTGTTTTGTCGTTGAGGAGTCTTTTGGCTTCTTCTAGGTAGTCTGCCTTGTCCAGGATGACTATTCCTCCACCCTTATCAGCTGGTTTAAGTATGATGTCCTTGTTATCTTTAAGATTTTTGAGAGCTTGTTTTTCCTGTGGAGAGAGGTTAGGTAGTCTTACCTTGTTTTTCTTTTAGCTTGTTGAGGTCTTTCTCGACTAGGGTTTCAAAGGTTTTGATGTATGATCCTTTCATGTGTTGTGGGCAGAAGTTAGACTTGGTGGTGAGGTTTGTGTGGACGCATGCTGGAGTATTTTCTGGGTCTCCACTTGTTTTTGTGTCCTCTTTGCCTTCCTTGTTACATCTGTTGAAGAATTTCTTCAGACAGAGTTTTCTCGTGAATCTGTGAAGATCGACGTAGGTGTCAAAGATGTCTATTCTGTTTTTTGGTGCGAACTTGAGGCCTTTGTTCAGGAGTGTGGTCATGTGGTTGGTCAGGATTAGGCTGCTTAGGTTGAAAATTTCTTCTGGTTTTATCTTTTCTTTTTCTGTACGTTTCCTGATTCTCCTTTTTGCGAGTAGTCCTCCTCTCTTTCCTCTTCTGAGTCTGTGGATACTGGTTTTTCTCTTTGTTGTTTGTGTCTGGTGTGGATGGTCTGGTGGGTCTGGATGCTTCTGGAGAAACTCTAAAAAATGTTCCAGGGATTCTTCTACTTCTTGGGTTTGGATTATGTGGGTTGTGATGTTTAGGTCCTGGATTGTGTTCATTATCCTCTCTTGTTCTGATCTTTCTGTGTCTACGTGGGTTCTCTTTCCTTCCTTGTATTGCTGTCTTGCCATATCTCTGTATTGGGTTCCGTAAGTGAAATTCTTTGCGTTTGGTGGTTGGTAGAATCTTCTCTGGTTGTTGAACTTTGGTAGTGTTGTGATTAGTGGTGGTCTTTGGTTTCTTTGTGGTTTCTCTGTTTTCTGATGAGTCAGGTAAGGTGTTGTGGTTGGTGGTGTTTTCCTTCTTTTGGTGTATGGCGCTTGGTGGTGTGGAGGTTGGTTGTGGGTTTGACCTTCTTCGTAGTCTTTGTAATCTCTGTAGAATTTTTTCTGTTTTGTCATGATGACACTGTCTTCTAGTTTGTTGAGTTTGTTCTGGGTAAGTGTCTGAAGTTGTTTGTAGTCTTCTAGATTTGCTAGAGGTGTAAATTCTTCTTGTAGTGTTGTTATCTCTTTTTCTATTCCTTCTAGTGACTCTTTTCTGTCTTGTATGATCAGCTTTATAAGCTTCTTTGAGCATGTGTCTAGAGTGTTGTTCCATTCTGTTTCGAAGTGGTTTCCGCAAGGTGTGAAAGTGTTTTTTTTCTGAATTCGTAGACCTCTTGGTATTCTGTCCTGTCCTAGATATTTGCTTAGGGTTGATTGGTCCCACCATAGTTTGATTTCGATTGATAGTTTCTCTAGTCTCAGGAATTTTTTGCAGAAACTTTCTTCTATCGGGATGTCTAGGGGGGTAGGCAAGTAGGCAAAGTCAAAATTAGCAGAATTTCTGCAAAGCTTTAACCACAAGCTTTAGACAGGGCAATTTAATCCCCTTGCCCGCCCCAGCCCTAAAACCCCTAGTATCCCTACAGTATACACGACACTAGAGCTATAAACAAGGCAAAGGAGCTATAGACCAACACTGCAAAAGGATACTAAAATATTGCCTCGCCTGTTCTCTCTGTCTCCCCTCCCCCTCCCCTATTTTTCTCCTCACAGGTCACGCCACGGAAGCAACAAGGAGAAAACTCCTTGGGCATCCATCTCTCCCAGGCCCACGCCTTCATTCCTCTTTATTTCTTTTTCCCATACACATGGGCGCAAGGCCCTGGCATTATAGAAGGGTGCAAGGCCCTGGCATTATGGTAGGGCACAAGGCCTTGGCACCAGTAGGAGGGCACAAGGCCCTGGTACTGAAGAATTAATAAACAGGGAGTGACCAGGTACAAAGGGCACAAGGCCCGAGGCATACTGGGCACTAGACTTGTAGTGTAGTAGAGGGTCACAAGGCCACAGGGCCCTTAGGGCTTATTAGAAGCATCTAGAGTCTTTCTATTGGGGGTGCAGTAGTTTGGGCTATAAGCCTGAGGCCTCACATCTTTGTCAGGCTTCAAGCCTGAAGCCGAAAATCCAGGACTGCCTGTGGAGCACCATAATAACAGGCTTAGCCTGCGGCCCTGTGTAATTGTTAAGAGCTACTGGTTAGCAATACTGCGCCCGATCTGTTTCATTGTTTGGTTTGTAAGGGGCCATTTGTGTGGTGGTCCCTTTAAGGTTTTGTACCATAGGGTACCATATGGTATTGTGTGTATTGCCATCAAGTAATTTCTTTCCAGGATCTAGGAGTCAGGCTTCCGGTATCTTAAATCCCCCTTGTCCCTTAGGTTCCAGAGGCACGAACAGTGGTTCAAGTTCAGTGAACAGATTCCGCACTAGTTGTGCAGCACTGCCCTTTTGAGCCTTCCCTTGGGATCAGGTGAGTACCTGTTGTGTTAGAGCGGGAGTGTGTTGATGGATCCTCCCCTAGGTACCCCTACACACTCTAATAGGCCTCTTCTATTGTCAGCACTAAAAGAACCAATGAAAACTGGATCCACTAGTAACTAATAAGCCAGTTACTGTTAGATTCATTTTTCATGGATCTATTGGTGTTGTCTTCCTCAATTAAGCTGAATCAGTTTTCCCTTGCACCAGCCTGGGGTTTTCTCCTTTAATGTATTGTTTAGTATGGCCAGCAATCAATTGGCCCTAATACTAGACTTTTAGGTTATCACTAAGTTGAAGGAAGAGACATGGGTCGCTAGAGTCCTGTACCTCAATGACTCAGGGATATTTACACTACTGCCACCCTACTTTTAAATATTGAGGTCGCAGATCTCAGTACTCTAATATATATCCTCAAATTACACATACTTGAACTCAGCTATACATATACACATTTACATACATTTACACAAGTCAGATATACATACATAGATTATCTCCTATGGTGAGTAGTAAAATTTTATCCTTTCTCAATATTATGTATGTAAAATAATAACCATAAAATGTAGCATCCAACTGTCCAGCAGATTATCAAGCTCCATAGGCTAGGCTTACCACCCCATGGCGACTCCTCGTTGGCTTTTTTGCTGCCACATGCACATCAAGCCTAGCACTCTGAATACACAAGCAGGTACTAGCAAACTACCCTCTTTTAGATAAAAAATCATGCTATGTCTTCTTTTTCAAGATCAGGTGAAGTGGTCACTAGAAGACAAGCAACCATAGTGTGATAATTATCCAATAAAAGCACAGTTTCAGAGTATCTGCTACAAAGTCTCCATGCTGGCAAAAAACAATACCACCAATAGCTCATACCAACATCAATGGCACTGTGGTGGTTTTATGATGCCCCCTTCACTCTGAAGGGTGAGATACCTCAGAGCTGAATAAATTGTCCATCTCTTTTGAGATTGAACTCATCCTTTTTTTCACAGCTATTGGTGTGCAAAATATAAGCCCAGCCATCCTTAATAACACCTACTAGCTTATTTTATGTTATACACATAAATGTATTTCATATTTAAATACAATGTATTTACATTTCAATATCCATGACCAGTATGTGTAAAATTGGCAATATATAATATACAATCAATCGCCAAAAATATAATACATCTTCACACTTAATACATAGCACAATTATCATGCCCACAGTATTATCAGGATCTACCTCCGCCTGCACTGCAACATCGCCCCAGAAAGCTGTTTTGCCACTGCAGGTCCTGTCTGCTGGGCTAATGCTGAACTCTGGTCTGCAGTACCTCTGGTTTACCAGAGGTGCTGCTGTTGTTCTACTGCCTTTTGTTTTTGCCAACTCCAAACCCAATCATGACTTATAGCCTCATTAACTATTACAATGGAGTTGGTCAAATCCCTACCCTTCATGCCAAAGTGTACATATCCAAGCCAAAGCATCAATGATTGTAGGTCTCTCTTAAGGTCATACCCTCTATTAAATGCTAGTAATCTCAGGATTAAAGGCTTACCTAGCAATGTTGGAGGTAAAGAGTACAAGAGCTTTTCAAAGAAATGGAAGTAGTATCTTCTTATCTATAAGTGTTTACAATAAAAATGAATTTTCATAATGTTATTAGGTGACACTCTACATTACCATGTCCACAACATGACAGTTGCTTCCTTAGAATATAGACTACAGCCAGCTAATTCCTTAGCCAATATGACCACTACCATTACTTACAGGAAAGCTCGGCCTACAAAAATATCCTACAAAATCTCACAAAATGTACTTTCTAAAATGTCCATTTCCATTTCCATCTGTGAACATTTGCAAATGTGCTTAATGTAGAACAAATGTTTATTTAATCAAACTTTCCACCATAAGTAGGATTACTTAATACTTTGAAAAAAGTGTGCCACAACATTGTGGTCTGTTCTCTTTCAAATTTTCCTTTTAGACTGTCTTTGGTTTACAACCTTTAACCAAACTTAAAATGAGAGAACCTCAAAATTACATTATGCTAGGATAATTCAAAAATTGTTTGATAGTCATACTTGAAATGTGAACCTGCAAGCAGTCATAATCTATTTTCAATAGATAGATTGTTAGTCTGTTAGTTACTGTCATGGTCTGAATATGTTGATATAGATGATGTATTAGTTGTCAATTTTAAATTTTATTTTACATTTTTAGCTATATTACAGAAACAGAAAAAAGTAAATTGTGAAATGGAAAAGGAATGACAGGGAGAATAATAGAAGTTAAAGAGTACACCATTAGCAATGTGACATGGGGTATAATCACACCATGGAGTAAATGTATCAAGCTGAGAGTTTTCCGGCGGGTTTGAAAAGTGGAGATATTGCCCATAGCAACCAGTCAGATTCTAGCTATCATTTTGTAGAATGTACTAAATAAATGACAGCTAGAATCTGATTGGTTATTCAAGCACGCTGGAAAACTTGATACATTTAACCCCATGTGTTAAAATGACCAAATCAACACTTTCTACTACAAATTTCTGTTCCTATGCAAAATAACATCCAATGAGCCCTCATTGCTTTTCTACATGGTCTTCCTACCTTTAATTTACATGAAGTAGGGATTCCTATATCCATTTCCTACTCAGTAAATGCATTTTTTGACACTGAAGTTTAGTTTCCACACTCTTGACTATATATCTAATATACCTAGATCATTAATTATTTTGGTCACTTCACCTCCTTCATACTTCACCTCCTTCACACAAACTCCATCACACCCCACCGCATAGATATATCCTGTTATACAACTTTGTATCATCTCTAATGTCACCAATAGAGATATTAAACTGGACTGGTCAAATACAGTCCCTTGGAGTACTCCACTGGCAACTTTGTCCTTTAGAATTTCTCCTAGATATCACCATTGACTTGTCTACTTTCAGTTTTGAGAGTTGTGCCAGGATCTTCTCCTCTGTAAACTCTGTCTCATGTCTGCTGTTCACAGTAATATGAGAAGATGTTGTAGTAAAAACAATATAGAGTTTACTGCAATTAACTGCATACAATGATGGTCTGAGTACAAGCACACTGGATAGTGCAGTAATCAAAGAAGACAGGTGCAAATGTAATACCCTGCAAATCACAGGTATGTTATTGCATGTATTCATTCAGAAAACTACTTCTCACTAGATTCCCAGACTGTACTAGACACATGCAGAGACCTTTAGACACTGCAATAAGTTAGAAAGAGCCAATAAAAATAGGCATTTTGGTGTCAGATTGTAATAGAAGGCTTCATGAGATTCCTGGGTAGGGAGGGGAGGTGAGGAGCCAAAAACAGGCTGGTGGAAGCTAATGAGTTGTGCTGTGTGACTGCTGGTTGGTATAATGAAGGATCTTCCCCCAAAGAGCCATTGAAAGCTGTTGCTAAACTGTTGCCTGAGAGATGTTTACAGCAAAAGTATGTAAAAAACAAATATAAAAGCCTGCCCAGAAGGAAGCATCTTTGGAGTACAGGAACAGACCTAGCTTGCCACAAACCATGAGATGTCAGCAGGACTCATATAAGGACATATAAGTTTGTGGTTTATATTGCTTTGCTATGTTCAAGGTATTTAAGTAAAACAAGTGAGACATCAATATGTGTTATTAAAACATCTGACCGGGACTGTAACATTGCTATTGAGAGGTTATGGTGCTGTCTGAAGGGAGAGATTATTCCAGCCATATTTGCTGTATTTAAAGTTATCTCCTAGCTGATGCAGTGTGCAAGGAACATAGAAAATAGAAATAATTTGTCACAAGAATTTGCCTAAATTGCATCAGAAATTTAATCTTATTGTAAAACTGCCGAAAATTGTTGCTAATTAGACAATTGTAAGTTATTTACCTCTATAGTTGCTGAGAGAGATTTGCTTATTCTATTAGACAGATTACTAAGTGAATATTGTGTTCCTTAAATTGGAACTCATTTAGTGCGCAGAATTACTATTGCTTACATGAAGCTCAGGAGTCACTCATTGCATCATGTTGATTACTGATTTCATCTTGTTCAAGTAAATAAGCTTTATGTGTCCAGCTGAAACTTTGCTTTAACCTGTGGATTACAATTTACCCCTGTGGGTTTTGTCTATTATAAAGTAACCCTAATCTACAGTTATTTCTTATAAAGCATCTAACCTGAAAAACATGAATAAATCCTAGTTGCATTTCAACTGATTTTGTGTGATAACTATTGTATAATTACACTAAAAGTCTATCGTAATCGATTTGTCTAGATAATGTCTAGACATTTAGTATAATTGTCTATTTAACATGTTAACAGCCAGTTGTCTCTCATTTCACTGAAGCACAGTGCCTAGCTTCAAAGTGAGCTATATCTATTCAATGACCTATGCCTTGTAGTGATTTATGGTTGCATATTGCTGATATTTTTGAACCAAGATTACTAAAATGTTATTTATTATGTTATATGCTGAATAACATTGCATATTGAAGGTATGTGGTATTACTTCCCTACTCTACCGTTACTTATCTGCCACTGTGGTAAAAACTTACGCCACAAGCATGAGAATAAATCCATAAGTTTATGCAATTTTAGCTCTGTGTTCCTTGTTTCATTCCAAAACTACTGGGTGGACCTCTGCCTCTCTACTATTCCACTGAACCTTTAGAATCCTTCCATGCACCACTTCTGGGGTGTCAACCATTACACAAATACAGGCTCTGAGGTAATTCAGGAATATAGCAGTCTTTGTGGCAATGCAGGAATATAAAAATCATTGTGACAATGTAGGTATATAATAATCTTTACTGAGAGTGCCCTGCAGTGTGCAATGATAGTTACCACAGTCTGTGACTGGGAATACTGGGTAGATCTATATAATATCATGCAGATGCAAAGCCAGGTATCAGGAGCCTGCAGACTATACATTGTAATGCCATTTATCAGAAACCAGGAGACTATAAGTTGAAGGAACCAGGTGAATCCTGAATGCAGAGCTAGTAACTGCTTGATGTAAGGTCAGAAGCACACAGGACACATATACACAAACAGGAAATATAACGCTGTCACTGGCAATGAGTGCAGGACAGGTGAGAGCTTATTTCTGCAACTGAGGCCCCTGTCCTTCTCCTTCCACTAAAAATTATGAACAGAAATATTTTTTTAGATAATCTGTAACTTTGTCTCCCTCCACCAGTACTTCTTCCTCAGTCTTTAGTCTTACTATTCCTCCTTTTGTTTACCTCCCCTGACTTATATATCTATTGAAAAATGTCCCCTTTAATCACTAACTGTGTGGTTGCACATCTGATTTCTTTTGAAGCCTCCTTCTGCTTAACCAAATTTACTACTTTATCTTTGTTCTTCTGAGTCTGCTTATATTTTGTTAGAGAAATCTCCTTTGCTTTTACAAGGCTTCCTACCTCCTTTGATAATCAGATTGATATTGCTCATTTTGATTCATCAAAGGCACGTATTCTGAGCATAACCCAGGCCACGTTCAGTATTATACGAATGTATTTAAACTTTGCGTAGCAGTAAGTCTGCTGTGCTCAGCTACTCAAGACTGCAGGATATGTCCAATCCCTATGTAGATTAAATATTCGCAAAAGAACACACAGGAAAATAAAAAAGTAATGAATTAATATCACTTGGTAATAATAAACACATTAATAATGATTTATTATTTTTTTTAAAAAAGTTTTTTATTCCCCCCCCATGAAATACATTTATTAGAATGTTATTTATGTCTACTGAACATAAAATACATTTTTACAGTTGCTCGTAATTGCAAAACATGTTATAGCATGCATAGAAGATTGTCATTGCTACTGATCAGAACTTAGATTAGCCCTATAGTAACATTGATGTGCATAGCGTGTGCTTCAGTTTGGCACGCCCCTATTGCACATTGACTACAGCAAAACACTGCATCCTTGTCTAGGTCACTTGTAAGCTGTAGTAATTGTCTTGTGCCCTTGCAGGTGTACGGAACAGTGCTGCAGTCATGGATGTTTCTGCCGATTCTGGGCATGCGCAGAGTGATCTTACAGACAATGCACACAAAATTTGCACATCTGTAACTTCATGTATGAGGCCCCTTGTGTTTTTTCTCACCTAAATGACACAACAGTCTGCTTTTAGAATCTTACTCTTTAAGGCTAGGTACACAATGAAGAATTTCCCAACCGACGTGTTATCTACAACGATTTTACTGATGGCTGAAGGTGCGATAGCTCGGGTGATTCATGCATACACACTTGACATGTTTTAAAGGATTAACGAAAGACCCACTGGCCGGGCAGCGACTTTTAACAGCCATATTGTCATGTTAAAAGATTTGGATTTCGTACAAACTGAAACGACATATGTGGTCCCTGTAGCGATATCCCCAAGAAATTTAAATAATGGGCCGAGCATGTTCATTGAAAACCATCCAAAAACTCTTAAAAGGAGAAGGAAACATGTCTTCTTCATTCAGTCTGTAACACATTGTAAAAGGATTTTTATTGTGTTTATGGGGTTTTAATCTCCTTAATAATCTGGCAAATGTATGGATGACCATTTAATACTGTTAATTCTGCAACCAACTCCTCGCAAAGGTACTTCTGATTTAACCTGAGAAATATAATTCTTATTTTTCTTTAAACCCAAGGGACCAATATTCATATAACAGCTTATGCTCATATCTTCAAGAAAAACTGCACAAAATATAGTTTCATTTAAAACGTGTTGTATTATTAACGTTCTAATTATACAACTTATGTATATATTATAAAACAGTATACAGTGTAACAATATTTTACACAAAGTATAGATTTTGGTGCAATACATTACATTCATTATCTGTTATATAAATATACAAGTCCCTGTGTCTGTGTAAGTGTATGTGTGTGAGTCAAGCTTGCCTATTGTTCCAGGAGTGTGAATACATTGTGTGTGTGTGTAGGGGGAGGAGGGGGAAGACCTCTGGGGGAGGGAGAACACACAGACAATCAAGCACACATTTTAACCTTCTAAATATTTTCACATTATCTCAAAACTTCTACCATTTATCCATCTATCCATCTATCATTTCACTTATGTCAA
This sequence comes from Mixophyes fleayi, assembly GCF_038048845.1. Taxonomy (NCBI): domain Eukaryota; kingdom Metazoa; phylum Chordata; class Amphibia; order Anura; family Limnodynastidae; genus Mixophyes; species Mixophyes fleayi. The sequence continues at coordinate 226,689,413 of NC_134405.1, forward strand.
TGTCCAACAGGCATTATTCACTATCCACATTCCCTTCACATGAAATCTTCTAGATGGCAGCCATTTTGCATGCTAGCCAGCTTCTAGATCTATTTTCTCTATTGTCTGAATCAGCCTGCTCTGAACACATGGTATTTCACCTTGCTGCCATATTAACTACATCAGCATTTCCAGCAATAAACCATATTATTTCAGATGTTCAGAGTTACAAACTACCCTTTAAACCAACAGTCTAACAAAACGTTATATTTAACAATCTGACCACTTCCTGAACAATCCAATCACTTGCTATGCATCTAAATCCTAATTTCAGCCACACTTTTCAACAGCAGCATAGTAGACTTTCCAATACCACCTACACGGTTTCTTCACTTTCCCATGAAATACTTTTCCAACACCACCTTTCTATCAAACAAGCAAACTATGCACAACCATTTCCATACACTTCTATTACACAGCATTTGCAATATTATTACAAGGCATGCATTTATGTAACACTATCCACACAAAACCAAAGTCTTCACTAAGTCCATTTTATCTGAACTCAGACAATTCCATTAAAATAACCTAACAAAACTCCATTGCAACATTAGTCAACCATCTTCCATTCAAACACACATTAAACTATGTTTCCCGACTCACTCACCTTTCATTCATTCCATTCAAAATGCCATAATAAAATTTTTCCTGCTAGCCAGGTTCTAATATAAATGGCCTCTCCAGGCCCCTATATACAGACATCCATGGAACTAAGCTTGCAATCCTCAATCAGCTAAGTCCTCTGACCTTGGGAACAGGGCAGGAAAAGGAAGTTTCTTCCTTGTGTAACGTGTATCAAAAACCTTTCTTCTGGGGGAAGTTTACCTTACCACCGGAGGTAGATCACAGCATTCATATAGTAATTTGACCAACTGCTCAAAACTTGTTTCTCTGGTATTCATGTTCCAGAGAACATGTGGGGGAAGGAATTGTATGTGCACAGTCACTGTGCTCATTCAAATATGTCTGAATTCTGATATATATTATAAAATGAGATATAAAATAATATACTATTTATATACTCTTCATCACACATACTTGTTTACAGTGCATGTTCGTTTGCAACCGCATAGCAGCAAATTATTTTACTATTATGAATATAGTTGAAGAGCCGCAAGCCATTGCTCTTTTCCTACTCACTATGGCAATAAGACTGCAAGTACAGACCCGAAGGGAAAGAAGGAGAAAGAATCAGTTTTGTTGGACCAAAGAGTGATTTCAGAGGAAAAACTCTTTTTCTGATATTCCCCTGCTACAGGAGATACGTGACACAACCCTAATTACTTCAGGAATTTCCTGCGAATGAATGAACTCACATTCCAGGAACTGTCCAACTAATCAACCCCCTGATCCAGTTGGAGAGCACCCATTTAAGGAGACCCATATCTGCAGAGCAGAGACTGGTTGTTACCCTGCAATTTTTGGCCACAGGAAGGACACTGGCAGATCTCAAATACAGCACATCAATTTCACCTCAAGCTTTGGGCTTGATAATACCTGAAACCTGTGATTCTATCAATGATGTTCTGCATGAACATAGACAAACTATACATTATATTGAAAAAAGTGTAATGCAATAAATACAAGCAAACAAGGGGTTCACAGTTGTTCACAGTGCAACTCTTCACTGTTATCATGGAGATGTTTCATGTGTCACTCCAAGCTAATACTATGAATTACTTCACAAACAGATATTTGCAGTTTTATATGACTAGTAATGAGCCTGTACATGACAAAATAGTGTTAAAATCAATATTGCTCACATTTTTTGAGGATATGTAGATTTATACTTTGTTGTGATTCAGAAGTAGAGGATATCACATTTTCAAAGAGAGAACTTTTAAAGTAGAAGACAAAATATTGCATTCCGTACTTTTCCACTTATAAAATTTACAGTGTGAGATATAGGCTATTTACTAGTCATATAAAACTGGACTGTCATGTCCATAACGTGACAGTTGTTTCCTGAGAATATTGAGAACAGTCAGTTAACCACTATGTTAGCCTCTTTTTTTAAAAAAAAGTAATTTTCCACTTCCATCTGTGAACATTTGCAAATGTATTTAACGTAGAACCAACATTTATTTTATCTAATATTCCACCATAAATAGGAGTACTTAATTATTTGAAATAAATGTGCCACAACATTGTGGTCTGTTATTTTCCTTATTCTTCTATTATTATTCCTTATGATATTTTCCTTCTGTCTTTTGTTTACAACCTTTAACCAAATGTAAGATGGAAAACCCTCAAAATAACTCTATGCCAGGATAATTTAAAAGTTGTACAATAGTTATACTCAGGATTTAAAAGTGTGAACCTGGAAGCATTCATAATCTATTTTCAATTAAAAAAGATTGGGTTATGAGTTGCATAATTTTAGAAGGTCAAATCAACATATAAATAGATTGTTAGGGGCTGATGCAGAGCATGGAAAATAACAGTTTAATAAGTGAATCATGTGTTAAATCACTCAGAAAGTGGACACACACATATGCTCCTATGCAGACTTGGGCAATTCTGGCACTTACGTCAATCTGTGCATGGAGAGTCGGGCCATGAGGGGGAAGGGACATTCTAGTGTTGGTCAAGTACATTAAAGTTGTGTTTACACAAATATGGCTGATGTAGACCTATAGACACAAACATATATGCCCATTAGGAGATGTATTTTTCGCACCTGCTATAGGGAAATTGCAAAAACTTGCTGAAGATCATTATCATTTATTTATATAGTGTCACTAATTCCACAGCGCTTTACAGAGAACTCACATCAGTCTCTGCCCCATTGGGGCTTACAGTCTAAATTCCCTAACACACGCACACACACACACACAGACAGATTAGGGTCAATTTGTTAGCAGACAATTAACCTACCAGTATGTTTTTGGAGTGTGGGAGGAAACTGGAGCACCCGGAGGAAACCCACGCAAAAATGGGGAGAACATACAAACTCCTCACACATAAGGACATGGTCGGGAATTGAACTCATGACCCCAGTACTGTAAGGCAGAAGTGCTAACCACTTAGTCACCGTGCTGTCCTGATGCCTTGACGCAAACCAGGCGCATACCCTGCTGATGTGGAGGCGGACGCATGTGTAGTGAAATTTACTTCCATTGTGCTGTCAACTGTGCATCAACCTTAGCGCTAACATTGGCAGAATATATAGATGGTTTATTAATTGTTATTACCATCATTATCAATTTTTATTTATGAGGTGCCACCAATGAGTTCCAATGGTGAGGAGAATTCCAGTAGGCATGAGTTTAAGGTGGTAATGGGGGGGGGAAAGGTGACGGTCGTCAGCAGAATGGGGAAGCAGGGAAGTATTTTGTGACAAAGTCGCTCTGTCACCATTTGTACATACTACATTGAGAATAGCTTTAATGCAAGTGGGCTCCCTTACCAATTGCTTGAGATGGCCTTTTGCAATTAACTCTGGATGCCCCTACTTCTGATTGTCCCTGCAGCAGACTCACTCCATTCCTCATCAGGCAGATTAAATCTCTCATAATTATTACTTCTCCTTTCATTGCCATTTTTGGGAAATCGTCTATTAGAAAATTCCTTCTCATTATGCCCATTAGTTCTGCAGTTTTATTTCTTAAACAATGAGAATTTGTATACTTAGCTGAAGATTGTTACTGCTGCTTTTCCTAGTCCTTCCTTTATTCTTCATATTTGTTATGTCCGTATTGTCGCTACCAATAAATATTGTCTGGTGTGATTAATGTGGTCTCAAAGCACAAAAGAGGTGTAATAGTAAAATTTAGCAGACCCCAATAATAATACAGAGTACAACCAATACAAACGCTGTGCAGCCCTGGATTTAGGAACAGTATGTCAATCCTAATGTTTGTTGGTAAGGAGAGATTGTTCCTTAATCAGGCGCTGCTTATATGCAGTTAAGTTTAGAAAAAACACTGATGATGCCACAATATATACACAGATAACACTAAGAGAGTTCTTCATTGGTTCAGGGTTTACAATGTTCCAGTAGACTGCTGGTCATAGGTCAGTTCATTTGATTTTCTTACAAAGGAGGGGGCATTTCTCTCCAATTGTTGCGTACATATATTCCTGCCGAAGAACCGATTTCAACTGACCCATAAGAAGAGTGCTTTTGAGTATTAATCTCATATTTCTCATAACTAGCGATCGCTAGATGCGATCACTACTCTGTCGAAATATGGATTAATATGAGACTAAACTCTATATATTTTAGAGGTTCTGAACCATAAATACCTTTACTTAAATTGTATAAATCTGTATAAATATCTTTTAATTCATTTGTTAGATAATCGAGTGTGAATTGGAACTTTTAGAAAATATGTACTATTTACAAATGTAAGTGTGAATGTAAGCGTGTGTTATTTATCAGTGCGATTGCGTCATTAGGCGTGGCTTACTAATTGCAATCACACGGTAAACCAATATTAATTCATTTAGCCGACTTCATCCAATTATTTGATTTTCTCATATTGATCATTTTTTTGTGTAAGATGTTCTCTATGTATACAATGGGGACCTGTTTGATTTTTTAACTCATTTCACTGTCACCCCTAGCTAGTTTTAATACTTGTTAATAAAGCCTATGAACTGTTCCCCAAATAATATGTTGGTTCCACACCAAGCAATTGGCATGCAATCTTTTTATAGAGACCCTTATTTGGCCAAGTATTACAACTATATCCTACAAACCTTGCTCATTACACCAATTACCCAGCCACACATTAAATGCTCTGATATGAATAATCTTGCCTTGCCCCCTCCTATATGTCCCACTTACTCTCAAATTGGGTTGGATATAGGACTTAGGTCAACATATTCAACCCCCTGGCCAGCAACCTCTTCCATCCCAAGGAACACTACTCCTAATGGCGATGTTATGGAAAACCACACACAGAGCAATTATTTTGCACATGATTCTCATAAGAGTGCCTCCAGAACAGTCGAGGCAGCGGAATCTGGTATTTTAAAGGTCAAATGCTCTCTCTACAACCGATCTGGTGGCCATATGTGCTAAGTTAATGCAAAGTCCTCCTCCATGTGTTGTTTAAAAGAAGAGTGAGGAGCCAAGGGCATTAAAGGTACGCATTGTCTCCTATAAATGATGACAAGAAAGACAAAATAAAAAATATATTAGTAATGGGAAACCAAACATACAAACAATTGTGAAGATCTTCTAACATAGTGGTATTATAGTGGTATAAGATATGACAAATGAGCCTACAGGTCTGATTCATTAAGGTAAGCAAAGCAAAAAAATTGAATAAATTTGCACCTTGGCAAAGTGAGTAAATGAATCACGACACAGCAGTGAGACAGTGAAACCTCGGTTCCCCAATTCAAGTAGGACACTGTAAAAAAAAATAAGTAACGTCAAATTAATTTTTCGGGAACAATATATTGCTAAAATGTTTTTGAAAAAATAATGATTAGCAACATATACCATATAATTACAATGTTCTAGTTATAAGCAATACTACTCACAAATATTTTACTCTTCATATAACACAATATTCACTGCCTTTGAGGGTTTTGGCAACAGTTTTAAATTGCACAGCAAATTTAAACACAATTTTAAAGTTCTGCATATAGCATATCAAACAAAACAATTACACTTATCCTTTATCTATATGTGAAAATGAATGTAGCTAGGCAATATGGATGGCAGCCACAAGATGGATAATGTCTCTGAGGTGGCAGTTGGTTACAGTTAAAATGGAGGTTCTGTTATCTCTTTCTATCTCTTTATCAATTTCTCTCTATAATGCTATCTTTCTCACACTTTTTAGGGGCATATTCAATTGTTAGCGAGTTTCGAAGTTCGAGCGCGTTAAGTCATTTTTTTGCTATTTTTCCCTATTTTCGAGCGCGGAAACTTCTCCCGCAATCCTAATCTTTTTTTTTTTTGGACCGAAACGGTGTTATCGCGCTCCAAACATTTGTCAATGTTAAAGTATAGGCTGGATGCGAACCCTCAGCGGAAAAAGCTATTCAATTGTTTTTTAACGCTGAGTGTGAAACAGGCAAATCTGCTGTTTCATCTCGCACCTCCTTGGTCTGCTCAAAGAAAAATTTTTTTTATTAAGTTAAGAAAAATATACATTAAACTGAAAAAATAGGTGTAAAAGTTCATAAAAATAACCTAAAAACTGAGAAGTACTTAAAAAAGTGTAATAATACTTAATAATTTTTGGAAAGTTCCCCCTTTAGAAAAAACCATTAGTGGTGCATGTCTTTAAACTTTTTTATATCATTATTTTTAAGAGGTGGGGGGGGGGGGGTGGGTGTGGTTGTGCCTGACCTCAGTCAGCTCTCGGTGAAAAGTAGCATGTTATTTTTTTTTTTTAAAAACCAAAATCGTTTGCTCCCCACTCTATTTAGTCTTAGCCCTAGTGCTGGCAGACTATTGATGTGTGAGTTAAAATCTTTGAGAAATTTGGCGTAGGGTTCCCCCTATTTTAATTGAACCAGCACTAGGCAAACCAGCTGGGGTGATAGGCACTATAGCAGTGGGGGGGGGGGGGAACACAGTTTGGGTCCCACGGCCATAATGACTAAACACCCACAGACTGTTCAGCGCTGGCCTTGATTCCCTAGGGAGTGTGGTCCGCTGAAAAATGTAAGCGGGCCACCCCCCTAGGGACACCCAGCCCAGTGCCGATAGCACTAGGGCTCTTACTACTACCCCTGGGCTGTGGGTAGTAGGGTAATAAATGGGGATTTTGTATGAAAAAAAATAATAATAATAATAATTTTGAATTGTGGAACTACATGTCCCAGGCAGCCATGTTGGCCTAAATAGTGTGGGCATGCTGCTACTTGTCTAACTACAAGCACCAGCGTACCCATGGCACCCAGGGCATGTTTGCACTTGTAGAACCACAAGTGCCAACATGCTGTTACACCCACGGCTGGCTGTGATCTGTAGTTCCACAAAGTAAAATGTTAAATAAAAGCACAACACCATCATTCCAACCACAAATCTTTATTTAAAATAATAAAACCTCAAGAAATACAGTAAACACCCTCATGTACACCATAGATTTTTATTGAAAAAAACCCAAAACAAAATACTCACCATGGACGAAATCCTCAGTTTTATGATGCTTTACCTACACACACTCATTTACGCAAAGTCCCAAAAATTATTTGTAACTTCGAAGAAATGTCCGGCTTGCCCACTGTGCCACAAATATTTGGACGTTACAAATGTCCATGCTTGGTGTTCAAGAAATGTTTGTAAATGGCCAAAAATTTACCTCCTTGTAAAATCTTTTAATCTGCTGCCCAAGGGGGGGGGGGGCATTGTTGCTTGCAGTGCTGGGGCCCTTCTTGATTGCAGTGTGGGGGCCCATTCTCTTGTGCAGTGCTGGGAACATTCTTGATTGCAGTGTGGGGGCCCATTCTCTTGTGCAGTGCTTGGGCCATTCTTGATTGAATTAATTTGCATTAATTTTTTATACTAAAATGACTGCTCATTTCAAACTCGCTAGGACCAATAATAGAGCGCGAGGGGGTGGATGCAATGTTAACAATTGAATTGAGCGGGTTTTTTTTAAAAACGAGCGCTCGTACAGGAAAAAACGAGCACAAGTTTTGGTTTTTTTTTTTAGCACGGGATTTTCACCCGTCTCGCTAACAATTGAATATGCCCCTTAATACCATAACCAGTAATCCAAATTTAAATTTTTTACATGAAATATATAAATCTAGATGTTTTTAATTTGTACTGTACATAAAATGCAGACTTTGTCCGAAGATGAGTCAGGCCCTCAGTGTCATAGTGGGTGGGATCTGATTGGTTGCATGCAGTTCACAACCAACAACTTTGGTTTCCTCAACTGATCACTCCCCAATTTTCAAAGCACTCCCAAGCCAAATGACGTCAAATCTAGTATTCATAAATTTATACATTTGGAATTACAGGTCCTAATTCAGGATGTCTACCCATTTGCTTAGCATATCTTGTGTGAATTTCCAATGTGTATGCCCAGAATCCAATCCTACACAATTGCACACAAGTCATATCCACAAACATCTGACACTTACAATTCCTTACACCTTGTGAGGTGGGTGTTCAATGTCACTCCCTCTCCATTGCTCCTGCTTTGCTCTTCTGAGCATGCAAAGGGTTAGTATGTTTACACTACATCCACATGGCCAAACCCTCCCTGGCCCCAGAGCTGGACATCGAATGGTAGCAGACTGAGGTCCAAGGTAGAAGTGAGCCTTGTAGTAGGCCAGTCATTGAGGAATGTTAAAAGATTCAGTAGGTACTGTTAGGGTTCCCAGTATGAAGACCACAGAGAGTAGGGAACATGAAACAGAGTGTCTTTATTTTGAACACAGGTCACACAAGTACAAACTAGATGCAGTCTATGGTAAAGCAGCTAGCACAAGTCTATAGAAACAGCAAGGACAGGATAGTAGGATTACCAGGTTTAACTGAGAAGCTAGAGTTACTGAATACCAGACACGATTAGAAAACTGTAGGTCCAGGTATGTCCAGAACAGCATCAAGGGATAAACAGGAAGAAAGTCAAAAGAAGCCAAAGCCAGGTCACTAGAAAATGTGTAATATGATAAGACAAACAGGAGTCAGATATCAGGAGACAAATCAGGATCAGATCACAGGAGTTCTGAGAGAGACCAGGAGCAACAAACAATTGAACTGGCAACAGTCTGTTCAAATGTTCCATTTCTTACATGAAATAGCTCTGCGCATGCTCAAAAACAGGACTTATGCCAAATAATGCAATTACATGCAATTCTTGTTCGAACACAAATTACATTACTGACTGTCTACTACTTGAAGGGTGAAATGGGGGTTGGAAGAGGCAAACAAACATAGGCAATGTACATTAAGGGTGTGCCAACATAGATGCGGCTGATTCAAGGATGCAAGTTCTGAGTTTATCTTAAGTAAGCTTGGTTTCATTCGTATCATTTGCACCACCTACAGGGCAGGTGTAAGTGCCAACTGATAGTGATGACTGGCATGACATAGTCTTTTTTATTGGAAATGTACACATATGCTGCCACTAGCTGTCACAGAACATGTGTAAAGTAAAATAGATTTATAAAAAACACCTTTTATGTACACTACACATTAAGAACATTTTGATTTATGTACTAAATCTCAGTGGCTGAAGGGCCAGGGAAGGCAGGCAACAGAAAGTCTAAAATGAACATAAGCAACCAAAGTCCTTTAAACTTGCCATTTTCATGATTCCAGAAATGGAGGATGGTCAGAATAGCCGTGTGTGTGGTCAGGAAGAGTCAAAGTCAAAAAACAGATATAGCAAGGTGCTGGAGTGCAGGAATAGCAAATCAAGCACTGCACTGAGTGAGGCAGCTCAGCTGCTTCAAGACACAAGATCCCCATAGCGACTGGTGGTGAAAACACAGCACTGCACCTGTAAAGCAAAGAGTCAGACCGTTACAGCAGAGATTCTTTAGCTAACATGGATATCAGGTAGGTATAACGAATCAACTTATTATATATCCAATCCAATGTCAAAGGCAAGATATCTGTTAGGTTTTCACCTGCTTTACATTCTGCTTGTTACTCATACCTGCTATGCAGTTCAGATGTGTCTCCCTCTGTGCTGATTGAAAGGTTGCACTGTATACGCTCTCACATGCCCTGCACTCATTGCCAGTGAAAAAGTAATCGCTATCTTCCTGGTTCCAGTGTCTGAGTCCTGTTTGCTTCTGACCTTGCATCAAGCAGTTCCTGGATCCACATTCAGCAGTCTTCTGGTTTTTGATATATGACTTTGCAACTCATTGTATCCTGACTCCTGATTTTGCAATTTACAGTGGATCATTCCTGATATATGTTTTTGCATCTGCACACTATTCACTGTTTTATGCAGTTTTACACAGTATCCTCGGGCACAGACTGCGATAATTATCATTGCTCATTCTGCAGGGCATTCACAGTAAAAACTGTCTTATAATCCTGCATTGCCACAAAGATTGTATTAGATGCCTGCAATGCCACAAACACTGTTATATTCGTGCATTGCCACAGAAGACTGTTATATTCCTGCATTGCCACAGATGGTGTTATATTCTTGCATTACCACAAAGACTGTGTTATATTCCTTCATTACCCTAAATAATGTTATATTACTGCATTGTCAAAAAGCCTGTGATATATTCCTGCAATGCCACAAGAGTTATATTCCTGTATTACCTCAGAACATGTGTTTCACTTTTCTTCTTTTAATCACTGCAATATCCAAAGAGGTTGTACTCAGACCATAATTATATGCTGTGAACTGCAATAAACTATATATTGTTTATACTGCAATATCACCTCATATTCCTGTGATTTCCTAACATTATCACAGGCCCAAAAAGTTCAGAATTATGTTGTTACTAGTGGAGAATCAACCTGCTGCTATTAGACCTGCTCAGGTGCTAGTAAATCAAATTGTGGAATTACAATAAGCAGCACAGATGTTTAAGGGATGGTGTTGTTTTAATATAACTGACAGCTATAGGCCAATTGAAGAAGGCATGCAGCAGTTGGATGAATTAGAGCAGCGATGGGCAACCTGAAACATTTAAAACAATAAATTTAATCAAAAAATGAAAGACCTATATGTAATAACAGATCAGCAATATTTTTAAAGAAGTGTTACAAGCTGTAACAAACAAATCTGACAATAAAGCAGGATTTAGAGAGTAGAATGATTCAGGATGAAGCATGATCATTCTTAAATGAATTTGGAGTATAAATTATTAAAGGATTTTTTAGTTGGAGTCAAAATAGTTACAGGAACCACTGGTTTATATCTGATGATAAAACTGCCCATATTGTGTCTTCCCAAAACTTGTAAGTGATACGACAGATTGTTTTGTTGGGAATTCAACAAATGAGAATTATTATTATTAAGCTCAATAACACTAATTTCAAGTCATGTGAAGTCAATTTTGACCATCTCACAGGTCACAATATTATTTTCATACACTTTTCATACACTTTCGGACAAAGACTGCAGTGACCTGGCTGGATGGTAAGCGACAGAGCAATGGCACAAATACACAGTAGTTCATAGCACATCTAGGAAACATTGCCACACAGCAGTGGCAGAAAAGAAAAGTGGTGCAAGATGGAATTGTCCTTGGGCCTTCCCAAACACCCTTATGTAAGATATTGAAAAGGACATGTACAGTTTAACAAATCAAACACTCAAGCAACAAGCAGTGCCACGTTTGTGGCTGAAGTGCTTGGTTTGTTTGGGCCCCCACAAAACAAACTAACAATAGCTTAGCTGCCTTAATAAGCCTGATAGTGCTGTCAATGAACTCTACATTATTAAACCATCTCCTTCTCCTCTGTGGATACCTCCCTGTCATCCCTGAAGAATTGCTAAACTTATGTAGACACATGAATGGATATTACAACTGGAGTGGCAATAGATCTGCTTCAGACACACTGTAACGCGATACATGTGGGCAGCATGGAATCTGTTATGTTGGAATACGCTGCATTGAACAGAGATTTAAACCAATATATAGATGCAGTTGAGGAAGCCGTACTTAAGTTATAATGTGACCCACCGGATGAAATCCCAGGATTTAAGAGATCATGTACACGAGAGATACACTGCGCTTCAGATAAATATTACAGAGGAGGCCCTGAGGCAGGACGATACATTTTAAAGTTTAAAGAACAGCTAAAAGACCTGAGAAAACAAATGGGTGTGTCACTGGCCCCTGCAGACTAAGCTTTGGAAGATGATGATGAGGAGATCGCCCTGAGCACATGGTCAGTACAATGAAAATGAGAATGAATCATGAAATCAGTTATGGTTCATTTGATCACTCCACCCGTTCCTTGGATAAAAGTGGTAGTTCTACAGCTAATACATGGACAGAGTGAAGCAGGCGGTCATATACAAGGAGCCCCTCAAAGGTGGGAAGGGGATCCCAGATATCCCCACCATGCTGCGAGCCTTTTTTGTCTGCAACTGCATCCGCAGAACTCTTATTGATAAGAACATTTGCTCTGCTGGGAAGTCCATGTCTTGCTTTTTCCTGGTGCCTCTTTGGAGGACCCTTGGTTGGGACAAGTGGAACAGCTCCTTCCCTTATAACTGGACTACACCTTGGTTTTACCTGGATGTTGGACAATTTGGGAGGGAGCACCATCTGGAGGGACTTAAACCAGACTTGTGGAAGCCAAAAACTGTCCACAAACTCATCAGGGCTAAAGATATTATGGAGTCAGGGCTCCCTGCTGCAACAACAAAACATGTGTGGGAGAATGTGGCCTCTAAGATGTTGACTAATAGACAAAAAGACATTGCATGGATGGCTATCCAGGGGGGTCTGCCTCTCAGGACATTCATGCACTCCCAAAACCTGTGACGATATGTACACTGCCCCTTCTAAATGTCGGGACCACACAGGTTAACTGTTAAGAGAGGGGTCCCAAAATTACCGCTTTAAATAAAAATTCATTGAGGGCGCACTGACATCAGACACTACTGCCGGACACCTGTGCATTTGGAAGAACCTACTGTCAGTGTTCTGCTAGGATCGAATATGTGGACAGCCGCTGATCAGATAAGTCAGTGTATATTCCTGTCGTTTTCTTCTCAAATCGTTTTTTTTTTTGTAGGTGTCCTCAGTGTCGGATTTATCAGCATCAGCAACACGTAACCCACCCAAGGGTGGGGGGCAGTGAATGGGTTTGCACACAGTAGCAATGTATGAGAAGCATTGGTCTAGTCATGGCATGCAGGATGGATTGTACAGGAGAAAGGTGGGTGAAGGGAAGGCCAGTGGGCAGGAGGTTATAGAAGTAAAGGTGGGAAAAGATGATTGAGCGCTGCAGGGATTTGGTAACTTCATGAGTGAAAAGGGGGGCTTATTTTGCAATTTTGCAGAAGATGAGGTGTCAGGATTGAGAGTGGGACTATATGTAAGGAGTGAAGCAGAGGGCAGAGTCAAGAATGACACCAAAATAGTGGGCTTGAAGAACAAGGAACTGCATGATGTTGTCAACTGTGATGGAAATGTTGGTGGGGCATTGGCATTAGCAGGGAAAAGATAATTAGTACAGATTTGGACATGTTAAATATGAAGTGTTGGGGGCATAAAAGTGAAGATGGCAAAGAGGCAATTAGACACACCAGGGACTTCCCCAAGGAAGTTTGGGTTTTCGCTGCTGTTAGGTTTGCATGTCCCAGCTCTCTGCATTGCACCCCAGTGTGACATGCTGGTGCCCAGCAGAGAAGAAGGAGGGTAGTAACCTAACTGGAAGTGGTACTGCATCAGACTACGCAGTGCCAAAACTTGAAGACAGAAAAGAATATTAGGACAAGCCAAGTCAGCAACAATCAGAACCAGAAGAACTAAATAACAGAGAGCAAAGAAGTCAGTAACAGTTCAGGTCAGTAACACTAGATCAGCCACAGCAAAATGCAAAGGAATGCTGAAGTACAAGTAAGAAGCTTAATATTTTTACATTGAGCAGTACACAGAGCAGGGTTTACAGATTAAAATTAGTTAGGCTTAGTGACATCAGTGATCACATGACTGCCAGCACAAGTCCCTGCACAGCGTGAATTTTCTATGGCTAAGAGAGAGGCCAGTCCTGCACTGAGAATGACAGATGGAGTGTGCTGGACAATGGGTCTGGCAAGTGACGGTCTGACTCTGGGTCCAATGCATGACAATAACCTGCATCTTAAAGGTGGACTTTGGACACCCAAAAATGAGCTTAGCGGGACATTTTTTATGAATCAGCTGAGCCAGATGAGGAACATGAATGTTTGAAGCCTTTAAACAAGACCATAACCCTTCCAATCTATGAGGATTTACAGATTATCCTACAAGTAAAATGGTATTATCTTTATATTTTTCCTCCTCTTGCACTAACACTGAGAGTGGAAGAGCAAACTCTGCCAAGGGCAGTATGCCCACCTAATGATCTTGGTTGACCGCAATGTAAATTCTCAGAAAGATTTTGAGATCTTGATTTACCTTTTGGTCTGTCTGTGGATTGTGGTCAGGCATGCAGTAGAAAAGTTAAGCTTTATGTTGAAGATGTCGCAAATTCCTGAAGCATTTATACCCGTATTATACCCTATGGTCAGGAACAATTTATTGAAGACAGCTGTGTAATCGAGAAATCTCCATAATAAAAAGCTTGGAAGCACAGGGATGTTCTGTCACTGGAATCAAATGGGCAGCTTTGGAGAAAGATTCAAAAAGCATGCAATTAATAAGCTTGGATATAAGAGGAAGGGGATACTGATTGTTAATGGTAATAATGCTCAATCCTCAATAGTCTGTGCAGGGATGTAGACCCTGTCCTTCTTTTTGATTGCTGCCCCCTCTGGCAAAGTGGATTTTTAGATAAAACCCTACTCCAAATTTTCCTGAATATATTCAGTCACGGGATTCTGTTGCCTTTGAGCTAATTGGTGAAATTACTCAAGAGGAGGTGAAGAGTGCAACAGAGTTACAAAAATCCTTGAAAACCTAAAGGCCAGATGAATAATCCATGTCCTATTATAGAAGATTTTTGACAAGTTTATCCCACAACTTGTTGCAGAACTGTGACAGAAATCTTGATAGGGATAATTTCCTCCCTTTATATAATAAAGGACCAAGATTACGATTATCCCCAAACCAGATACGGACCCTGATAACTGTTTAATCTACCACCCAATATCTCTATTTATCTTAGATCTGGAAAACAGATTGAACCTTCCCTTGCATGGTCTAATAATCCCTGATCCGTAGGATTCATCCCCTCCAGACAAGTGCTAGACAACACAGGGTAAATTATTACTATCACATTATATTAACACTCAGAAAATTCGCTCTACAGTCCTTGCTATGGATGAAAATGTCTTCGGTAGAGTCTCCTGGCCTTTCATGAAACAGGACTTAATGCAACACAGATTTAGGTTATATCACACAAACGTCATAACATTGGGATCTTTCAGTCTAGGCAATGGAACTAGACAGGTGTGCCCCTCTCCTCTTTGATACCCTGGTCATTGAGCCCTGGCAGACAGAAATTAGAAATCAATAGATATGGAGTTATCCTCTGATGAAGTTGCCTTGAGTGGCTATGAAACTCATCAGGAAAGGGTCCAGTTTAGGCCTAGACCCACCTGGTGTCAGATTGTTCCCTTTATTTCTTTATCCCCTGAAACAAACATATTTGGGTGCATTGGAAGGATCCAGATGAAATGAGGCCTAAGCACAGGTGGAGTAACTTACTGAGACTTCAAAATGAAAGTATTTGCTCATTTATGCTCCCTGGGATCTACAGGACTATTTGAATTCTTACACATATAGGATTTGGATTATAATACAAAACTTTTGAACCGTGATTTCTTCTGTTGAAACAGATTCATGTGATTTTGGTGATAACTGGTACTATTCCAAACATGTGAGACCATGAAGAACAGGGTTGTTTGTTTTTTTGGAGAATTTTAAATCTGCATCCACATCATGACATCAGTTTTTTGTAATGGGAAAATTATACATATATCAGATCTGACCATTATAACTGAGAAAATTAAATGTTATGGAGTCATATCGGTCCAGATAATGAATTTATGTACTATGTTTTTATAAGGTACACCAGAGAGTAAATACAATTTGCTGTATTTTGTACACAGAAGTGACTCACAAACTTGAATTTTTGCCTTGTTAGTATGATATCTTTTTTTTTCTATCCAATAAGTGAACACTATACCATATCTAGCGATTTCTGTTTCATGTCTATATTATAGAGAGTGGCTACCTCTATCGGATACAGCGGCCAGTACTGTTTTTTTTTATTAAAAAAATATTTAGCACCTATAGGTGTTATTGATGTTACTATTTTGTGTAGGCCAAAATTTTCTCTCCAGATTCCTACCATAACACTAAACGTGAAGACGTCTGTCAAAGCATTCAGTTTACTTACTATGTAGAAGTCAGACTCCTCTGACAGCCTCCCAGAAACAATGCAGTGTTGAAGATTTCATGGGTACCAAGAGGGGAAGGAGGCAGGGGGAGAGGGGAGATGTCCAGTGTAGAGGCAATAAGGTGAGAGGGAGGACAGAGAGATGAGGGAGGAAGGGAAGGGAGTGGATGAATGGATGAGTGTAGTTGAAGCTAATCCACCAGGAAAAGCAGCAATACCTGATCTGCCCAGCCCAGAAACCTCCTAGATTAAAAAAAGGAGGAGATAAAGGGGTCCTTTCAGGTGGATAATCCATTTTCTTAGGTAGCATATATTTGTAGTTTTGTCTTCATTAACCCCTTTATTCATGCCATTGGTACATTTATGCAGTTAGCATTAGACTTAAATTAACTTATGGTTCCTGCCACTGAATAGCTGAAAGTGAGCAATGTAGCTGAGTGAGTATGGGAAATCCTGTGGCATCACAATATTGATGTCATCGGGGGTTTACCTATGGATTAGAGCTACAAGAGATCTCTCTTACCTGTCAGCATTGATAGATCAATCATTGTATGCCAGATCTAACAGCCTTTGGTATGTCAGTGGCTGTCATATAGATTTACACTAAGTATATGAGCGCTAGCAATTGGGTAGACTTATGACAGGCTCCCTTAGTTAAATAAATAAAGTTTTTTTTAAAATGTAAGAAACTGAAAAGGGCCTATATTTCCATTAAACCTTAGAAAATATAAATATCTTGTGTTAAAGTTTTTAAAAATTAGAGATTTTGTAGAGTGCATAAAGCAACTAAAAAGTTATTAAACAAATATAGAAATACTTAGAAATGTGGTTTGGTCACAATCATAAAAAATAGACTTGGTCATGAAGGAGTTAAAGTCACACCAAGTATATGGTAATAATGTAAGATCAATGAAGAGAAACAAATGGAAACAAAACAAAGAAATGCGTTAGAACCTTTTACTATACATGGCATAGTTCAGATGCAATTTATTTTAATTTCCTCAAATAAAAACAGAAATTTGTTGATAATAATCTGTTTATATTGAGTTAATGAAATCAGATGTCACCGTCTTACCAGTGCCACATATACCATATGAAGTGACGGATTTATTGTGCACAAAAATCTAGCTTGGTAATAAACTTAGAAGCCTGCACACATGTTTTCACATGGGAAAGTATTTTTTCTGTCTGATAGTTATTCCAAATGTAGTATTTTGTCTACCTACTGTTTAAATCATTATATCAGCCAATTTTAACCTTTTCTAGTGCTGCAAGTTCAGAGAAAATTGTGTCACTCAGGATGCATGAAAAATCTTCAATATCTTAGGCATAAATCAAATTTGATATGATTCCTGAGAATATATTTATTTTTAACTCTAAATATGTATTCCTCCATTCATTAGTATCCTACTGGAACCAATTTCCACATCATGTGATTAAATATAGCTTAAATAATGCAGACCAACAAAATGTTTTCATAATCATACAATCTATAATATACAGATGATCATTTAAAAATAAAAAGTAGAGTGGAACAGAGCTTTTTTGGTGTCATTTGGGCTAATACTGAGTTGGATGAATGCATTTGAAGAAAGTGGGCTCTAAAAATCTGCACGTAAAAATAATGTATTTATGGCTATATGCTGAGTTGTATGCATCCAGCTCTGCACCGGTATATTTCAGTCGTACTTGCACACAGATTCACAAACAATCAACCAGGTCATAAGCAAAAGAAAAGTTTTTTAATGTTTGTTTTGATAGAGAAAAACGCATTCTCTATTAGGTTTGATTTAAAAAAAAAGCTTCCATAGCAGAGATGTCCAAACTCAGTCCTCAAGGGCTACCAACAGGCAGAGCCAGATTTAGACCTCATGGGGCCCTAGGCAAGATACTGGTTTGGGGCCCCCTCCCTGAAAAAATTCATAGCACTACAGTTTTTAGCATAACATATACCCCTATTCAGGGGCTGGCTGGCAGACTTTAGCCCAGGGGGCAAGCACATAGCACTGGCCCATAAGTAGCGGCCCATTTTTAAAGGTTGGTCTCACTGCCGGCCCTGGGAGGGCCCTCTGGGGATCACAGGGCCTTAGGCAATTGCCTAGGTTGCCTAGTGGTAAATCCGGCCCTGCCAACAGGTCATGTGTTCAGGATTTCTGTCTGTAGAAACAGGTGGGATAATTACTGACCCAGTGAAATAGATTAACTCACCTGTGCATGATTAAAGAAATCCTGAAAACATGAGTTGTTGGTAGCCCTTGAGGACTGAGTTTGGACACCTCTGATCTATATTACCGCTGGTGTAATCTTTCTTCTTGAGTACAAATGAAATTAGTAAAAAATAATTCTTAATTGTGCTCATAAAATCATATAAATATAGACACAATCAACAAAGAAAACACCTATTAGATTCAAAGGTGAATCCACAATCAGCCAATGAGAAGCAGCTAGCTAGTGCTGGTGATCATCATAATCACCATAATACCCTCAGGGCACCCACAACTTACAGGCATATCTGTATTTCTGTGCAAGCCTGCCTCAGTTCATAATTACACAAACACGCCCTTACTATGCTCGGTCTGCCTTTTGCACGACCTTTCCCTCCTTAGTTAGCCCCACTATGTCCAAATATATATTCCACATATAATTAGGGTCAGGCCCAATAAGCAAAGTTCTTCTCCTCAGATAGTGTATGCAACCATTATCTATTTTTTTCTTCGATAGATTAAATGCACACTAATTGCAAAGGTTAAAAAAGTCAAGTTGAAGTCTTAATAAACCTTAACTATCTTGTTAATAGAAATGTTCAGATTGGTAAAAAAAATCAGATCTGAAGTTTGAAAACAAAATGGAAATTCTCAAACTTTACATTGTTTAAAAAAATCATGTTTAATCTTAAATTGATACACTTTAACTCTTTTCCAATGCTATAGTGAACCTCAAATGCAGATGAATTTCAAAAACAGTAATGTTCGCTGTTCAAAGAATTTTTTTTTTTTTTTAAAAATAGTATTTGAAAATATTTAAGATACATTGTGATTGTTTATAATTGTTTAAAAATACTATTTTAATTTGAATCTCAAATGGTTAATCCTGAACGCGAACCTCTAACAGAGAATCTCAAACGTGATCAGTAAACCTCAAATGCAAACTGTGGATGGCAAAGATGAGCTGCAAAGTTAAATGAACATATATTGAAGATTGCACCATGAACATTTTTATGACCCTCGAGCCGGTGAAATTCAATTGAATTTTTGAAATTTTCAAGCATTTCTACTCAAACTTTTCCTTTTTTGTTCTTATGCTCTCTTGGCCTTACTTTCATTTAGATATTAATAGCAAAAGTTGCTTAGCTGTTGCTGATGTGAAATGTTTTTGAAAAACAAAACTAACATAAAGAACTATATCTAGTGCTATGTGTTTATGAGCAATTGTTACTTTCCTACTGTTTGCAAATGCATATTTTCCGTTATATATGCCTGTGTACAAGTATGTCTGCACTGTAAATGTGTGCTAAGTGTATCTGTTTGTTTGTATGTGTATAAGATCAGGACAAATTATACCAAATGTTAGGTCTAGAAATTTTGTAGAGAAAAACTATTAAGGCATACTTCACAATTTTGAAATTAGGAAAATTTATACCATGTTCCTAAATTACCTACGCCGTGCCCACATGGGCCCAAGCTACACCCATACATTGTGACGCTCCATTATTAAATTATAGCCCGCTGTTTTTTGTTTTTTTAAATCCAGTATTTTTATTGAAATTTTTTAAGATATAAACATACTAAACAACAAAAAGAAAAGAAAAACAATCGCATACATATCGGAATTAAATGACGGAATTTACAAGATTACATTAAAGCATAATAATATTAAATGTGGTATATTCATTCAGGATCATACATCGTAAATGCTTATACATAAGTATGTTACACATGCAGGGTTTATTACATGGACTCAGATACTTATTATAAGAACTGCGGTAGCCATACATTTAAGTAGATAGAGCATCTGTACTAGATGACATAGGATAGAATGGAGACTCTAACCATCTGTACCATATATTCTCAAATTCCTTCAGAGCCTGTCTGCTAGTATAAACAAATCTCTCGTGCCTTATGGTGGTATTGACCAGTGCCTTCCAATTTTTAACCGTGGGACTCGTCGGGGCCAACCACAGCCTCGCTATACAGACCTTAGCCAACATCAATAACTGTGAAATATACATTTTTGTCAGTTTATTAACTTTCCCCTTCAATCGGAGCCCAAAGAGACAAGTGTCCGGTGAACTAAGAGACACTTCAATTCCAGTAACCTGAATACATCTCCTGATCCTTCGCCAGAAGATTTGTATACATGAACACTCCCATAGAAGGTGCCAAAAGTTAGCATTGATCGAATTGCATTTCGGACAGTTAGGGGTAGCATCCGGGTGAAATTTTGCCAATCTAATAGGGGTAAAGTAGGCCCTGTGTAAGATAAACACCTGTATTTGTTTAAATTTTAATGATGAAGTATAACCTTTAGTACTGTCTGTAACCATTTCCCACTCCTTGTCTGATAAAGGGCCAATATCTATTTCCCACTGATTCCTCAAACCATCCAAATCATCTGCAGTGGATTCATACAGAAGACATGAATACATTCGAGAGATCAGACCTCTATAACCCAAGGCCTGTAATTGTTTCCTCAGTGGATCCACCCCAAACACCAAAGTCTCCCCTTTAAATTGTGTGTTTAGGGCGTGTCGTAACTGAAGGTAAGAATAAAACATTGTTCTGGGTACAGAGAATTCCCCAACCAACTGTTCGAAGGATTTAAATACATTTGTATCATAAAGCTGACCTACCAACACCACACCCAACCGAGACCACTCCCTGGCCCTCTTCACTGTATTCAACTTCTCAAATTTCTTTGCCCTCCAGATAGGAGTATATGGATCAATGTCAGTTTGTTTCATTATTTTATTACAGATTGTCCAAATCTTAACTGCCTGAATCAGGAGCGGAGGAGCCCACATACCAAGCCGCCCCGCCAGCAGTGACTGTAAGGGAGTGTGATTAGAATTAAATTGGTGTACCAACACCCAATGTAGCTCATGGTAATCGGGGTCCGAAACCCATGCCTTAAGGTGGACCAATTGAGAGGCAAAATAATATAATTTCAAGTTAGGAAGTGCAAATCCACCAGAAGATCTGGATCTATACAGCGAGCTGAGCTTGACCTTAGCCCTTCCCCCTCCCCAAACCAATGAAATCAAATAGCTATCAATGCATCGGAAAATGGAGGGTGGAATATATACAGGTGACTGCTGGAGTATATATAAAAACTTTGGCTGCACCATCATCTTAATTAAATTTATCCTACCGGAGACAGAAAGTGGGAGCTTCTTCCATACATGAGTTTTTTCTTTAATGTATTTGATCTGGGGCCGCAAATTAAGTTCTACATATTCAGCGGGGGTATTAGAGATCCATATTCCCAAGTATTTGAATTTTGATGCCCATTTTAACTGTAAGCCTTCTGGCATTGTCACGGGACACTCCCATCCCAGAGGGAACACGCTAGATGTATCCCAATTAATTTTTAGGCCGGAAAAAAACCCAAATCCATCAACCACCCGCAGCAAATGTTTTAGGGAAGTGTCGTGATCTGAAAGGAACAACAGCATATCATCTGCATATAATGCCACCTTATCCTCTCTGTGCTCTGATCTAAGTCCCACAATTTCTCTATCATGCCGGATCTTACAGGCCAGCGGCTCTATTGCTAATGCAAACAGGGCCGGAGACAACGGGCATCCCTGTCTAGTACCCCGCTCTAATTGAAATTGTTGAGAAAGATGCCCATTGACACAGACCCGCGCCACTGGATGTGAATACAAAAGTTTAACCCATTTTATAAATTCCGGGCCCACTCCAAATCGGGACAATACCTCCCACAGGTATGGCCACTCCACCGAGTCAAATGCCTTGGCTGCGTCCAAGGACACCACAACTTCGCTCTCAGAAGAGGGTGACCGCACCTGCAGGAGAGTATACAGCCTTCTAAGATTGATAGACGTGGACTTGCCCGGCATAAATCCCGTCTGATCCGGATGAATTAAATCCAGCACCACTCTAAAAGCCAGTAATTTTGCTAGAATCTTAACATCATTTTACAAAAGTGAAATCGGGCGGTAGGACTCAGGGTACAACAAATCTTTCCCTGACTTAGGCAGCACCACCACTATTGCCTCTGCCATTGAAGGGGAAAGAGCGCCAATCTCACCCAGCTCGCTGAATGTATCCAACAACCTAGACACAAAAAAGGGCCGGTGTTTTTTATATAATTCAATTGGGATTCCATCTACTCCAGGGGCTTTACCATTAGGGAATGACATAATAGCTATATCAATCTCTTCAAGAGTAAAGGGTGAGTCCAAAAACTGCCTACTATCATCGGAGAGGACAGGAAGGGAGATACCATTCAAATACTGGTGTAACGTATCCATGTCATATCTGACCTGTGACTTATATGTATTCGTGTAATATTTATGAAATACCTCAACAATATCAGGCATCAGATACTTCTTAACCCCACTGTCATCACAGATAACCGGTACTGCTGCATCTGCCCTCTCCGCCCTTGTCAGATAAGCCAGGAAGCTACCATTTCTATCGTCCTCTGCATATCGTACATGCTTAGAAAACAGAAATTTACGTTAGGATTTCTCAAATACATACTCTACCCACTCTCTCTGGGCCAACTGCCATGTTCCCCTTGCAACCTCAGTTTTGTCCACAATGTATTGTGCTTCTAAGGATTTACACTTTTTCTCTAATATCTCTTCTTTTTGTCTGGACGACTTTTTAATTTCAGCTATGCCAGCAATTAATGTCCCCCTTAGGAAAGCCTTAAAAGCGTCCCAAACTATAGGTGGCCTTGCTGTTACCAGATTATCTTCAAAGAAGCCTTCCCACTGTGTCACCAAGGTCTCTACTGTACCCATCAAGGAGAGCCAGAAGGGATTTAATTTTTCCAAAAGGACTGGCCTCCATCAATTGCAAAATCAATAGATAGGCAGAGGGGCGAGTGGTCAGAGATTCCCCTAGCCCTATATTCCACGCTCCTCACCAGCGGTACCAGAGAGTGTGACAGCAGAACCAGATCAATTCTTGAAAATGCATTATGTGATGTAGAAAAGCAGGAGAATTGGACATCTTCTGAGTGCCTCAAACGCCATACATCTACTAACCCCATTTCCTCAACCAGAGCAGAAAAAGCTGACTTAGAGTTGCCAACTACAGCATTTTTCTCTTGCCATCTGTCCACCTCTCCATTTATCACATTATTAAAATCCCCTATACAAATGGCTGGAACATCTGGGAACAATGCCATGAATTCTCCACATTTCCTTAACACCTCACCATTATACGGTGGGGGTATATATACAGCTAACAGAAATAGCAAAATACCAGAAGATAGAGGAAGGAAAAGGAAGGAAGGAAAAGGGGCGAATTGAGACAAGAGAGGAAAAGTACGGCCTTAAAGCCATGGGCTCTCCAGCCCATTACATATTTTTTTTTTTTTACAGTGGACCTTTCAATATTAGTTTGAAAATCACAGACCCCACCTGAGCGAAATACATTTTTTTTTTTTTTTTGTACCACAGAAGAGAAATTACATTATGTATAGCAAATACCATGCATAATATCAATGACAAATCAGCAATGTCCAAAGGACTATCAGGAGAGACATAAAAAAGTACTCATCCAGCATCAGCGTCAGCAGCAGCTAGGCGGTCCAACTAAATTGCAGCCTCTCGGGGAGTATCAAAAAAGGATGTACGGCCCTCCGAAACCACTCTCAACCGGGCAGGGAAAATCATGGCATATGGGATCTGTAAATCTCTCAATCTTCACTTCACCGGAATGAATTGAGCCCTGTTCTTTTGTACATCCAGAGCGAAATCAGGATACATTGCTACTCGCTGACCATTGTATTCCACTGAACCTTTCTGCCTAGCCAAGCGTAGAATGGTATCTCGGTCACGATAGTGCAACAATTTGGCTATGAAGGTGCGTGGGGGGGCTCCAGGAGGGGGTGCTTGAGTTGGAATACGGTGGGCCCGCTCCACTGCGAATTGGGCTGTAAATGAATCTGTACCAAACAGTTGGATTAACCACTTTTCCAAGAAGGATTCTGGGGAGACACCTTCTGCCTTCTCGGGCAATCCAACCAACCGAATGTTGCTGCGACGCAAACGCCCCTCCATATCCGTAAGCTTTTGTTTAAACAGAGAGGCTTGCGACTCCAGACTCTCCAACCGGCCCGCAACTGGTGCAGAAGTGTCCTCCAATGTAGACACACGTGTCTCCACTTCACCCACTCTTTCCCTGAATTTTTGCACGTCTTGCCGGAGAAGAGAGAGGTCCACCTGCACCTCTCTTATTTTATCCGTAACACGCTTTTCAGATGCCCCAATGGCCTGCAGGACCTGCTGTAATGTAACTTCAGGGTCCGCCAGTGGAGCTGACAAAGGGGGGTTAACGGGATGTGATGCATCTCCTGAACCAGAGGCTGTAGTGGAGGAGCGAGCAAAGCGGTCCAATTTTCCCGGTGCGGTGGACTGGTTATGTTTGCCCATAATTTCACAGGAAAGATGGGATTATATTTATCCTATAAGTTTATATGCAACCCTGTAACCTGTATAGGCTTTAATTACATATAGGTGTACAGCTCAGATTGTATTGCTAGCAGTGCATTGCAGCCAGTTATCTTCACAGAGAAAGGTATATCTCCTCCAACAACACTGATAATGATAATCAAATAAGTCCAGAGCCCAATTCAGTTACTCCTCACTTGTACAAGGATATAAATGTACCTGTATCAGATAGATATCACAGGCTGTGTTCACCTAGGCCAGTATGTGGTATTACAGAGGCGCTATGTACCAGCAGTCATCAACTGCCACAAACTGCCACAGACTGCCTGTAGTATTCCTCTACCCAGATGCTCAACTCTTTCTCTCCCAGTCTCGGGTAAAATGGCAAGAGCACTATCAAAACAGGTACACTATGTACAGCAACTATTCGGATGCACAGTTTTGGGTCCAAAAGTTTCTTTATTCCACTATAACGGAGATCAACAGGATATCTGGGATGGAGAGCTCGTAACTGTGCTTGCTACTCCATGCTCGTCCAGGCCCGCTGTTTTTTGACTACTGGATTCATGATTGTCCTGTCTAAATGGAAACGGTTGGTATGTTTTTGTAGCAAGAAGCATCTATAAATACTGACAGAAACAAATTAGAAGGTTTGCTGATCGTGCCTCTCCCTGTAGGGTCAATCAGAGACAGGCTAACATAATGGAGCAGTAAATTTGAGGTAATTCTGAGAGAGTGAGTCTATGAAGTAACAATGAAAGAGAGTGGAAGCATCACAGTTACTAGCCTGACTGGAAAAATAAATATAAATAACTGAGCAAGTAATAAAGGGACAGATAGATCATTATGGAAATGCATCTGATCCCCACTCTGTAACTCATGCACTCACTAACTCTCCATCCTGTAAGTCCTCCCTCTCTTACTGAAACCCCTGTAAACCTCCCTTACTGACCCTCCTCTAATTCATTCTTCCCCTTATCATTCATGATATTATTTCGAGCAGGTGGGAGTAGCAGGCAGACAAGGGGGGCGTAATACCCCCTTGTCTGCTCGATGCTGAAAGTAGGTGATTTCCCCTGATAAGCAGCCAATGCAAAAAATGAGGCGCATATTGATTTGACTGCGTTGATTATGGACTGGGTGTGCACCTTGAAATGAGCTTGGTGGGCAAGTAGGTATACTTGTGCACATAATAAAGAACTGCAGGTCCATAGGTTTTGCTGTCCCTAAATTAATTTAATTACAAGAAGACATGTAAAGTTAATTGCTTCCCATCTGCCTTCTAATTCGTCTAGACAAGAGATTCAAACTCCAAGAGCATCTCATCTACTGTCGGTATTGAGGAGCAACTAATTACATATAAGTGCTCCTAATGTGTAAAACCTTTTCTTTCATTCTTAAAGCATCCCATAAAACAATTGCACTTACTAATTAAAACAATAAATATTATAATGTAGTCAAAATGAACGCTGCTCACTCCTGATCACTTGCTAATTTACACCACTGAATGATGTCAGAGACTCGTACCTGTCCTATGCACTTCCTCTTTTCCAGCTCCATCAAGGACTATCTCTCTAGTAAATAGTTCAAATAACCAACATAAATCTAAAAATATAGCTGCTCATAATAATATTGTGACACAAAAACATTATGAAAACTCATAGAAGTAACAATAAAATGTATATTAAAAGTGCATATGTCTGTATATTATACAGTTAGTCATTACTAATAGAAAAATTGAGATCAGTCTCTAGACTTAGGTCCTTAGGTTGCAAATAATCCATTAAAAATATGCATTTAGTTTCTTGTTAAGATAATTTCTTAAACATAGTGCCACCTCTCCAATATATTTTAGGGGTCTATTTAACAATAACAGGCGATATGAAAAAATTTCTATCACTGCAATACAGGGGCGGATCTAGAGAATACTGCTACCCGGGGCGATGTAGGGGGGGAGATTTAGGCCCCGCCCCTTTTTGACATCTGAGGCTGTCGGCGGCTGCATACTATGTGCCGGTCCATTCAGCCGTGACAGGCAGGGACAATGTGCTGCCCGGATGCTCTGATTGTGTTTAAAACACAAACAGAGCGGCCGGGCAGCAAGCTGGCCCTGCCTGTCACTGCTGAATGGACCTGCACATAATGTGCAGCCGCCGGCAGCAAGCCCCTGCTAGGGGGGGCGATCGCCCTGATCGCCCCCCCCCCCCTGGATCCGCCACTGCTGCAATAGAAAGTCAGTTTAATGCCCAAGACAACCAATACGACAGCTATTAATGCTTCATCAGTCTCCATATGTGTATCTGTAAGCTGGCTTTTAAGCTTGTGCATGTGTACTGTTCCTGGCTTTCAGTTCCAGATTCATTAAAATGAAAAAGAAAAAAAAAGAAAAAAGAATAAAATGTTTAAAAAATATTTTAAAATGTAATTGAATAGGACCAGTCCAAATTAAAGAAAGACTTTCTTTAAGTATCCTCCCCAATAGGAGGCCAGCAACGGTACTTGCACTAGCACTGTCCTTTACAAATAGGCTTCCCCACGCTTTGCATAGGAAAGGTTCTTCGGAGATCCCTGACGAAAGTTATAGCCGGCAATAACCTTCATTGTCCCAGGGGCATTAGTAAATAAGAAGAAGCCTAAATCCAGGTGAAAATTCCTGTTTTCACCAGATCCCTGGATTTTTCCCCTCTATAATATATGGACCCTTTAGTCTCTTGTATTCCAAAGAATCTAATTACATATAGAGTTTTGTTATATTTATTCCAGAAGTGTTAAAAAACACTGTCTGCTCCTTTCTAGTGTTTTGGATATGTTTAGTCATTCTTGTTTTATATTTCCTTCCCATTTTCTGTATCTATTGAAAATTGCCAGGGCACCATAATAAATACATTATATTTACTATATTGCAACCTAACAAATGTTAAATTAAGAACTTACTTCTATTATTAGTTGTCTGCATTTTACAACTTTTTATGGTGGTTTTACGGGCCTGACATTCATTACACTTCAAAAGCCTATAGTATTTTTTATATAACTCTATACCAATTTGTGTTAATTGTATCTATTTGTTCTTCACTGGAGTGCTAGAAGCAGTACACCAGCTTAATAAGTCATAAGGGACTCTTAAAGGACGTAATCCTACTTTATAATAAGGAGATTAAGACTGCAGCTGTGATTTCGTTTATTTTATATAAGCTAGCTTGTACTTTACGTTTAGTTGTAGCTTAACCCACTCCACACCAAAGTAGTATAATGTACATAATTGTTTCATTATTTCTGGCAATGGCTGACAGTCTCTGTTTTCAGGTTTCAGATTACTTTTAAATTTCATAGACACCCAGATATTAACTCTTACAGGGAACTCAATCTAGCTCAGGTAGTACAAAGTTAAAATTAGGCAATACTGTACTATTAAACTATACAGGTGTAAAGAGGTGTATAGTTGTTCCAATGTTATCGATAATAAACAGTCAAAAAAATAGCTTAAAATTTAATTTTATGGAAAAAAGTTATATTAACTTATATACTGCTAAAGGTTTCTTTATAGGTAGCCCTAATGACTAAAAGATGATACAAACTAGCAATTACAATTAATTTTGAAACATATAAACTAAACAATACACAGTTAAACAGTTAAACATACATTCTACTTCGTAAATTGTATTACTCCAAATTTACAACATGATTGTCAATTTAATATATTTATCTGATCCATATAAAAGATGCACACCTAACATATAAATCCAATATAATTTGTTGCATCAAAGTATGATCTCCTCCTCTTGGGGGTAAATTCACATTTATAAATTGCTGGAATTTAAAGAGCCAATATATGTGCTGATAGATATTGTGCAACTACTGTGTCACCTTAAGTTTTAATGCATGAACAATGTGCCGCTAATCTATCTCTAGGCTCTTGTGTACTGCAAATGACTTCATTATAAGTGCAAGTACATTGTAACAAATGAATTATGTGCGCAATTGCAAGCAATATTAAGTATTGTAAATCTTTTGCTTTGTTAATGGACTATTAAAATACTTTGTTGATTGTATACATTTCCATTGGTATAGTTAACATTTTATCCACATAATCCTATGGTGTGTGGTTGGTTTATTAAAAGGCAGAAATGTATGTGTGACCTGGTAGTTTGCCGGTCCATCATATTTTGAGAATGCCATTTTTATTGTAAACATTTTGTTTTTACTTCTGAGTGTTTGCAAAGGTGATGAATTGCGTTGGCGTTTTACAATGCAATCAATATCTACTTTATACATCAACCAAACTGGTCACCCCTTTTATAATCCAATCATTTAAAATCAGCATGTGGATGAAAAACAATCCAGTACATTCAAACACATCAATCAGTTATGCAGTGATCTTTTGTGATAAATTGTCAGCAAAAAGTGATTATCTTGAAGCAAATCGAAGTGTGTAAACATCAAAATAAAGTTCATGAGTTCAAAAATTGCCCTATTACACTGTAATGATATGTGGAAATCAATTGCAATTGTTTGGACAAATCATCAGATTAAAAAATATTAGTCTGCTGAAAAAGCAATTGTATTTTGTTTAGACTAATGAAATGCAAGTGTTTTTTAATGAAAAAGTTGTGTGTGTGACCAGCTTTATTGATACATCTGAATCTTCTATATTTGAATATATCATCATAATCATTGTTTATTTACAGGGTTCCACATGTTCCCTAGCATTGTACAGAAGTTACCAGACATACATAAATATAGTAAACATAATAACAGATAAATGAATACAATTAAGCATAATAACACATATATGGATAGTCATGAACTAGCAGTTACAGCTAGCATGGATACCAATAGGAGTTACAGACGTATGATTGAATAGTAGAAGATTGAGTTTAAGATATAACATCAGGTTCGGACAAGGTGGACAAACATGAGATATAGGATAGAGAGGACCCTGACTATGAGAACTTACATTCTTAACGGTGGGGTAATGGGAGACAGTAGGTGGAAATATGACAGAAGTGGTTGTGGTAAATGGAGGAAGTAGCGGGAGTTGACATGATGGTCTAAGAGGAGGTAGGATATTGAAGCAAGAAGAGGTAAATTATTAGTTAGTTATTTGAGGGATTGCAGGTTTGGGGAGAGTCTGGTAAGGTAAGTCAATTAGTTCTATAGGTGGGGAGCAGCACGTAAGAATTCTAAGAGATGGTGTGGAAGGGTATTGTGAGAGGGGAAGAGAGTTGAATTTCAGAAATGCAGTAGATTGGTCGCGCTGAGATGAGTGGTATTAAAAATGAGAATTGTAAGTAGGGCCGCCACCAGTGGGGTATGGAGGATACAGGCGTAAGGTTTCCAGACTTCTCAGCTGGCCCGGACTGGTCGGAGAGCCTGCTGCCCAACAATGATCCCGGGAGTGACCCGAACTGCTACTGTTTCCGATGAAATGCATTGGAACAGGCACACAGAAATCTAATTTGACCCTTCTAGGCATTCTTATCAGGCAACACAGTGCGTTCCACAGTGGAACGCACAGCAGAGGCAAGAAATGACACAAGCGTAACCCCGTTCATCTAAGGATTTGTGTCAATTTAAGCAAGAGAGGATCGTCTGTTTTTCATCCAGATATCCAATCTCCTTAGGCAGCCCACAGACTTAAGTCATTTACTGCTTGATGGCAGCAGGTCACATAGAGGGGAAGGATACAGTCTGGGTGGAAGGTACAGAGAGTGTCAGAAACATGGGATGGATTCAGCTCTGCTAAAACTCCTATGTGTTCTCCTCTCACTTTCTTCAGTCTTCTCCTTCTTTATGAGTGCTGAATGATTAAGGTGTCAGGAACTTGCTCCCTTCCTGCTGCAGACGGAGATGAGAATATAGTTCTCTCTGTATTTAACTACAGTCTTATTTTAATGGATTATCTGCCAGCATTGAAAAGTGTATTTACATATTGTAGAATCTTAACATAAAGGAAAAATGATAAACAATCATGATCACATTTTTAAAAGAAAAGTAATGAATGAAGTGGAATGTAAATAACAATTGACATACATAAGCAGTGCTAATATGAATTAGTTAATACAGTGCTCTATCTTTATATTACTCCCCTATATAACACCAACCACATTAACCACTAAGCAAATTCTCTGTACTAAAGTACATTAAAAAAAAATAATTTCATTATGTATTTACCGCTTCATAACATCACTTCCTGGGGTCTATGCATCAAGAAGATGCAGTGTAACTAAATATGCATCTTTGCACATCGTAGTGATGCATATATATGCACCGCTTGAATGCATCATGCCGGGGCTACTCTGGGAGCCCCCGAGAAGTGACAGCTCTCCTGCGATCCAATTTTCATAGGAGGAAGGTCATGCGCACAGCACTAACTCTGTATCGGATTCTGCGAAGCCGAAGAGGCTTCAGTAGAATCCCATAGGAAATGACAGGTAACGCCATCCTGAGATGACATTACCTGTCTGTGCAATGCAAAGGTTATCAAAGCTTGATGTATTGCAGAACATCACAGTTCCCAAAGTAGTCTATTCTGCACGGTATTTTCCTAAACGGAGGAGATTTCTGTGAAATCTCCTTTGTTAGGCAGTTAATGCATAGGAAACATACTTATAAGATGCAGAAACAGTAGTTTCCGCATCTTTTAAGTGTCAGATAAGCTTGATGCATAGACCCTTAAGTATAATACTAGTTTTAACATGGGATTTTAAAAATGGGAGAAATAATTATATCTAGTGTTTTCTTTGGAACGGTGTTTCATTTGACCATCTGACTATCTAAGAAGTTGTGTTCCAACCCACTTTTCACATTTTTGTTGTGTTGACATCCCAAATACTAGTGTTTGGGCAATTGACTGCACACAGATATGATCACAGTACATATGTGATAGTTACAAGTTACAGATAAAGCCCACTCTATAAAAATTTTTTACACCAGTTAAGTTAAAAATAATGAAATATAGTAGACATGCATGAATTATATGCCTGTAGCATTTCAGACAATGGAGAATTGTTGGTTACATATTTTATGGAAAGCAGACAGAGTAACAATTTCAATTGTTTTATTGTTTTATTATGCAATTGTTTTATTATGCAGTGCACATATAATATATATGCTATATAACATCTACTTGGTGATATATGATTCATTAAAGAAAGTTAAGCAAACAATTGAGTAGATTTCCTTACTCAAGTTTTCTGGACAAACCCATGTTGCAATGCAAGGGGTGCAAATGTGTTCATTATTTTGCACATAAGGATAATACTGGCTGCTTTTTCATGTAGCACACAAATACTTGATAGCTTATTTGTACTTTGAAATTTAAAGTTTATCTAGGACATGCCCTACCCCAACTATTAATCTGCCATCACATTTTACAATTACCTCCCCCTCCAATGCAACATGGATTTGCCTTACTTACTAACTTTTGCTTAACTTTCCTTAATGAATCAGGTCCATTCTCACTAACCCCTATGAGTGATCAGACAAAAGTTTTAAGAGGATAATCAGAAAAATCTGTAGGATTACAATGCTGTCAGCTCACATTTGCACGATCTACCATCACAACATTAAGCCATTCAGAGCAAATATGAACACTCCTTAGGGAACTTGTTATATGAAATTGAAAAAATGATAAACTATTAAATAACTTAAAAATCTTATATTATAATTGGCTTTCTTGGTTATATACCTTTTGACGTTATACACAGTCTACCTTCCCATTTCTTTCTATTAGAGATACTATATACCATGAGGTATAAGACTTCACATAGACACAGCTCTGTAACAAAGTTATGACATTAGAACTTGGTACAATTCATAGCTATCACATGCATAATGATCTTAACATTTGATGTGCGAGTGTAGCACAAGGTATGAGTTTGTACTATTTGGTGATATCTAAGCGACATGTAGGGAGGTCTGATGGCATGTGCGCTGGGGGGGTATGGTGGCCATTCCTGCTTCATTTGTACTGGGCCCCACAATATCTGATGGCAGTCCTGGATGAATCATTAGTGAGGGCCTTGTAGGTGAGGGTGAGCAGCTTGAACTGGAAGCAATGGGGAGCCAATGAAGGGATTTACAGAGTGGGTGTTACGACAACCAGTGCGGCATAAACTCATAGAACTGGTGGAAGAGGTCTTCACCTTTAGCAGCCGCCTTTCCCGTAGAGACTGGTTATGCTCACAGGTACTCAGATGCCCCCAGGTCTTAAACTCAAAGTAGTATAAGTTTATACTCACATGGCTGCGCACAGGTACAGAAGATGATACATGGAACAGAGGCAGGCCAGCGATCTGCAGACTGGACAGAGCACCGGAGGGGATGTCAGGTGTCAGGTATCAGCACGGTCAGGGTCACAGGCAATGGTTCAGAATCCAGGGACAGGCAATGGATCAGGATCACGGGCAATGGATCAGAATCAGTAGACAGGCAATAGGTCAAGGTCACAGGCAAAGGCTCAGAATCCAGGGACAGGCAATAGGTCATACACATGTAATCAATCCACAGGTTCCACACCAGACAGAAATTCAGGAGCAGGCTTAGACACAGAAGACTGGAACTATAACCGTCAGGAAGGCTAAGCCCTCCCTGCCTTATAAACAGACACTGGCCAATGGGGTCAGGCATGTAAAAAGCCCTAGAGGCTGTCATAATGATTTCCACCTGATGATTAGCGCGCGCGCCCGATTGCACCTTATGCCGGGAAGCGGCGCTATCTACTGCAGCGTCCCGACTGTTGCCTAGGCAGTTTCCGGGCAGTTGCCCGGAAGTGACGTCCCAGTCGTCATAGCGAAGGCCGGGCCGCATGTGAGAGGGTCGCGGCGGCTGAGCACCGCTGTGGCTCATAACAGTAGGACAGAGTATGTAGACTGGCAGAAGAGGAAGATCAATTTAACCACAGTATTCAGGACGAATTCTAGAGGGGTAAAGCGGGTGACGGGAAGGTATGTAGTAGGTTACAATATTCAACGTGGGAGATTATGAGTGAGTTGACCAGGGTGTTATTTACTTCCTGAGTGAGGAAAGGGCATATTTTGACAATGTTGCAGATGAGAATGTAACAAGGTTACAAGGGACTGGTCGGAGAGCCTGCTGCCCAACAATGATCCCGGGAGTGACCCGAACTGTGACCCGGACTAGTTGTAAGCAGTGTTCCCTCTAAGCTGAGCAATCTGGAAATGATAGAGTTAAACCTGTATTTTACTAGGAAACATCCAGCAGATTGGGAATGCAAACCTTTCGGTTGGAGCACTTATTAGAGTGACCTTTTAACTCTTTCCTTTCCAGATTGCTCAGCTTAGAGGGAACACTGGATGTGAGTGGTGAAGCTGAGGGCAGAGTAGAGGATAACACTGAGTCAGTATGTTTGGAAAACAGGAGAGATTAAAGTTGTTGAATGTGGGGGAGATGTGTTGAGAAGTAGTGGCATTAGCAGCGAGAAAGTTGGAAAACTCAGATTTGGATATGTTAAGTTTGAGGACATGTTGGATCATCCAGTTGGAGATGGTGAAGATGCAATTGAACACATGGAATAGAAACAAGGGTGAGAGTCTGGGAAAGGAAAGGTAGATTTGGGTGTCATTTGTGTAGAGGATGTAATGGAGGCCAAAGGAGCATATGGGTTTGCAGAGATGCTGATAGAGAAGAAGAGAGGGCCAAGAAAAGAGTCTTGAGGATTACCAATAGAGAAAGGTAGAGCAGGGGAGCAGGCATCAGAAGTAAATATACTAAATGAGTTATCTGAGGGAAAGGAGGTGAACCAGGATAAGACAGTCTCACGAAGACGAAAGGATTTAAAGTGGGTGAAGGAGAAGAGAGTGAAGAGGGCAGAAACCCAAATGAAGAGGGTCAATGAGAGAATGGAAGGAGAGAAAGTTGGGTCAGACAGGAGGAAGGGACAAGAGAGGTTTTCTTGCTAATAATGGAAAGTAAAAGCATGTTTGAAGGCAGAGGGGAAGACACAGATGGAGAGGGAATGGTTAAAAATGTGAGCAAGGTGCAGGTAAGCAAAATCTAATTAATATTCTAGAGTTTCTTATCCTTGCCCCACTTGATGACACTCTGTTTTTACCTACAGAGTGATTTATGTTCAATAACTGTGATGGTACACAGTAATATATCTACTGAGCTGCCTAAGTAGATATATAACTACTGTAATATTAAATATTAATTTCAAATACATTCCCAGGATAGCACCACTTGAGAGGGCAACAGCAGTGCAAACCTGTTCAATTGGGGCTGATACTGTTCAGGTAGAACATGTTTTGATCTTCATTGGCAATTTGTTACCCAACACATTAAAGGCTTCGAGGATTGCTTGCTGTATCCACCTAGTAATAGAAGTTTTTGAAGCAAAGATACCTTTAGACTTTCCAATGAGAAGAATCAATTAGGCTTCCACATTTTTCCATGCTCTTGCTATCTCTACATACCTGATTAAACATCTTCTTTAACATTCATATTGTGAAATTTCGTTTCACTTTTTGGGTTTCTACAAAAGAAAATAACTACAACCTTACAGAATTGCATTACAAATTTGAGCAAAAAAGAAGCAGTATAAAAAAGAATCTTTAAAGATGGTCCTATACTGCAGACAGAAAGAAGAGACCATCAGAAGTAGAATGTATGAAAGGAGCTAGTTAACTATTTTATTATGGCAGGAAATTCAACTCACACAATTTGTTCTGAGCATATATAACGTAAACATTTTCTTTTCTTTTCCCCCAAAAAATGAATTTATTTGATTATGATCTTAAAGCAGAACTCTTAGATCTGTTTATCCACCTATGAAATAATAAACCAAAGAAAACTAAAAGGTACATCCTCAGTACATTAATCCTGAAGCTCAGGGGAAGACTAACATTTATGATGGGGGCAGGCCCGGCGCTCCCATTAGGCAAGGTTCTCACTTGCCTAGGGCGCCGGGCTCTGGAGGGCGCCACAGAATGGTAAATGACTTTAAAACTGCGCGGCGACCGCTGACCATACCTGTCACGGCCGCCACACAGCATTCAGATGCACGGGGAGGGGGGAAGAGGCTATTGCTCACCACCGCCGCCTCTCTGCTCCGTCTCCTCCCCTCCACTGACTAGTGTCAGTGAGTGGAGGGGAGGAGACGGAGCAGAAAGGCGGCGGTGGTGAGACAAGGCAAGGAAAGACGGGGTGAGGGGGGAGGAGGGCGCCGATTTTTGCGGGGGGGGGGGGGGGGGCGCCTAAAAATGCCTAGGGCGCCATGGACCCTAGCACCGGCCCTGGATGGGGGGGAAATGGGAACACACGCAGCCTATTCACCAATGAATTCCCAAATGCAGGCTCTGCAAACTCTATGTGGATCATTTAGTGCAGTTGATAATATCAGAGGTGGACTTCTGTTAATGATAAAAATGTGGCAATTTCCAAAAGATACAACCCCCAATATCAACTCAGTCCAACTTCCACTCAATCTTCTCAATATGAATTGAATGTACTACTGTGTGGCATGCATATACTGTGTATTTATGTATATAGGAGCCCGCTACTGCTGAAGCACACGCCAACAACTTCTTCTTTTTATGCAGCTTTATTGTCAGGAGGGTAAATGTATTTGACACCATATGAATTTCACAGCAATTCTGGAGACCCTACACGCTAGCTAGACATAGACTTGCTCTTTTAGGACCAGCCAGCTTCCCCAGCGTTGGTCTCTCTGGACAAATGAAACAAGCAAGCTTTTATACATGATACTCCTCTCACAGCCCTAGCTTGATGGGCAGGTGATACACCCACCTTCCCTTTAAGAGGAAACTCCCATCAATGATTCTGTTTGCACTAAGACAGACACAACCTGTCTGTTTGCTCTGAGGAGGAACATTTCAAACCATGTAAGTTAACCAAACTTTGAACTATTGTTTGTCACACATAAGTCTTTATCATCAATCTAGGTGCATTACTGCATAAATGTTTTACTCTACTTCCATGCTTTCTCTGCATATTGCCAGCTAAATGCCTCCCTGTACAATAGCAACTCTATACAGGAAATTATTTTTGACAATAAAATATGGTATACCTTCTGCAGGCTGGGCGGCTTTCGATACCCCATTTACCTCAGTCACACAGAGGCATGTTCCTAGGTGGCATCATTAATTGGTCCCGAGCAAAGTCCTGCAGAGGAAACAAAATTGGTATTGCGGACCAGTCCGTATCCTCACTTACAGACGGGGTGGGCTCATCCGCGAAATCACCAGCCAATGCTAGTTTGGATTGTCCATGTTTCCCCACAGGTGGACGCTTTTGTGGAACTCATGCGGTGACTCCCAGGATGGCATTCCGGTTTGGTGGTTCACAAAGATCGATGTCCAGATGTTGTGGATTCTTAGACGGTTCCTTTAAGACCGGGCATCTGACTGTTGCATCAGTTGCCGGCATGTCCGGCCAGATCCGCTCACTGAGGACCTCATTAAACAGTGGGAAATCTCGCCCCAAAATGAGTGGATATGGGAGTTTAGGTGCTATGGCAGCTACCACCATAACGGTTTTGTCTTTCAGTGTGACTGGTAGCAGTGTTCTTTCATACTCCTCTGTCGTCCCATGTCCGCAAAGAACCTTCACCTTGGACAACCGAGAAGTTATGGTTTCGGGTAAGGCAGAGCTGGAAACCAATGAAAGTTCACTCCCTGAGACAACCAAGGCCAGGACAAGGTTTTGGTTAATTAGCACCGTCACCCAGAACAAACAAGGACTTTCTGACGTGGAACTCATTTTAAAACAGCTTGGGAAAGCAGGCCAAATAAGTGCCACGGAACAGTCCATGGGTTCCGGTAGTTTAGGACATTACGCCTTAAAGTGGTCTGGCTCACCACATTCGAAGCACTTTAGATTAGACACCTTTGCAACTAGCCCTCTGTTCGTAGCAGTTTTGCCATTGGGCCCTGTAGCAAGGATTGTAAAACCTGGCTTTTAGCGTGGCATCGGCTTTGGTATGAATGCAGGTTCTTTAGTCATTTGCTGGTGCGCACAAAACCTCTCTACCACTGTGGAAAGCTCTTCATAAGTTTGTGGGTCTGATTGCAGCACCCACCGTTGCAAATCGCGGTTCAGCTTCCGGATGCAGTGATCTATCGCCAGAACTTCAATAATCCGAGAAGACAAATTCTCAGGCTGCAGCCATTTCTTTAAAACTTTAGAAAGCTCAGCCAATTGCGCTCTGACCGGCTTATATTTATCATAGCACCATTGGTGATAGCGCTAGGCTCGGCCTGGCCTGGAAACCCCACTGTAAGCCAATATCTCAGACTTTAGACACAAATAATCAAAGGCCTGGTCCTCATCTAGATCCATATAAGCTCGCTGAGCTTCACCAGTCAGATATGGCGCCAGCCTCTCAGCCCAATCTTTAGGAGGCCATTTTGCCCTTTTTGCAAGTCTCTCAAAGCACACAAGATATGCTTCTACATCATCAGCTGGTGTCATTTTCTGCAGAACCGGACCAGGTGGTTCATTTCTGTCATGCCTCACCTGGCTTAACTCTTCCCTTAAGAGCCAGTGTGTTTTCCAACTGTGCCTCGGCGTCTCGTAGCATCTGAGTTTGCTGTTCTTGCTGCGCAGCGGCCACATTCACGAGGGTTCTCAGTACTTCCTCCATGTTGACGTCTGCGCGGGTTGGGTAGTAAAAACGTGCTTCCCGGAGTATCCCACTCCTGACACCACTTGTAGCAAGAGCCCGCTACTGCTGAAGCACACGCCAACAACTTCTTCTTTTTATGCAGCTTTAATGTCAGGATGGAAAAATGTATTTGACACCATAAGAATTTCACAGAAGTTCTGGAGACCCTACACGCTAACTAGACATAGACCAGCTCTCTAAGGACCAGCCAGCTTCCCCAGCGTTGGTCTCACTGGACAAATGAAACATTTAATCTTTTATACATGATACTCCTCCCACAGCCCTAGCTTGATGGGCAGGTGACACACTAACCTTCCCTTTAAGAGGAAACTCCCATCAATGGTTCTGTTTGCACTAAGATAGACACACCCTGTCTGTTGGCTCTGAGGAAGAACATTTCAAACAATGTAAGTTAACCAAACTTAAAACTATTGTCTGTCACACATAAGTCTTTATCATCAATCTAGGTGCATTACTGCACAAATGTTTTACTCTACTTCCATGCTCTCTCTGCATATTGCCAGCTAAATGCCTTCCTTTGTTTTATATATATATATATATATATATATATATATATATATATGACTGTGTGTGTGTTTATATTTACTGTATAAACATGCACAAAGTAGTACCATGAAATTCATATTACGCCACAGTAGTGCATATTATGCAATAGTAGTGCCTCCATTGCACATTATGTCACAAATAAATGCCCCCAGTTCATATTATGCTACAGTAATGCCCCCAATTCACATTATGCCACATGTAAGCACCCCCAATTAATATTATACAACACTTAAGAGCCCCCAGTTCATATTATGACACAGTAATGCTCCCATTTCATGTTATGCCACAAAGTAATTCCCCCAATTCATATTATGCCACATAGTACTGCCCCCAGTTCATATTATGCCACATTAATGCTCACAATTCACATTATGCCACAGTAATGCCCCCAGTTCATATTGTGCCACAGTAATGTCCTCAATTCACATTATACCACACATAAGCACCCCAATTCATATTATGCCACACATAAGTGTCCCCAATTCATATTATCCCACAGGTAAGTTCCCCCAATTTATATTATGTCACAGTAATCCCCCAATTCATTTTATGCCACATAGTAGTTCCTCCAATTCATATTATGCCACATAGTAATGCATCCAGTCCATACTATGCCACAGTAATGCCCCCAGTTCACATTATGTCACAGTAATGCCCCCAATGCCAATTATGCCACACATAAGTGTCCTCATTTCACATTCTGCGACACATAAGCAGGGACACATGAATCACATCATTAGGCCCCATCCCTCAGCCGAACATTACTATTTTCAGGGCCACAATGACACAATTCACTGTTGCTAAGCTCTGCTCCCACCCACTTCACTGGGCAGGATGCGGGAGGATGCCCTGAAGTTGGCAGCTATGCTCTATAGGGAAAAAAGACATACCAGCGCTCATGTCCTTTTCTCGTTCCTCGTGATATCTGACAGCTTTCCTGCTAAAGCCCATTAATCACATATTTGTGAGTTGTGGTCTTACACTGAATTGTGCTGCAGTTTACTTACTATAAGGCACATCTGCTGTGCCATGTCCTTAACTCTCCATCCTCACAGAGCTCCATTGCCCCACCGTTCTTGATATTTCAACATCATGTCTGTAAAAGGAAAAATCTTATTCTATCAGAAATTAAAATGCTTTGATTTTTATACTGAAAGGCATCAGGAACACCAGGAACACAGATGGAATGTTGGGACTTAACACAAGTATGGAGATTTGATTGGTGGCATATTCTGAGCACATAAATATTCATTGCTTGCAATTATGTCTGTAACATGCAAATACCCCTAACTTGCCCTGTACTCTCTGTATTCGGGCATACTGGCATACACATTAACAAATAAATCACACCGACTGGTTGTTTTAGGCTTTATGTATTATTATTATGTATTTTTGCCATAATTGAGTGTTTGGACAACTGCTGGATTTGAAAGAATATATATATATATATATATATATATATATATATATATATATATATATATCACAGAGATTTTCTAAACTTTTAGCACTCAAATTATAACAAGGCTGTACAAGTATCTCAGTTGGAGCACACAAATCTTGTGGAGCAGTGTTACTGCCACATCATGTTGTACAGTGCACATTCTATATACTCTGAAGGAAAGTTCCAGCTTGTCAGCATCTGTAAAATGTAATCATGGGTCCGTCTGGCTCCCCTGGCTTAGAGACAGATATACTGTAGCAGAGAGGAGACAGCCAGACTACACAAGCGCCACCTCACTGCCATGTGAGGTATTTACAGCAAAATATCATTAGAAAGTTAATGTTTCTAGAAACTGTGTTATACTATCAAATTCACACCTATGAAAATATATTTTTCAAACACATGATTTAAGTTCTAAAATAAATATCTGGATCACTGTGAACCCACAGATCAAAAGGCAAAACATTATGTTTTTTGTGAACTTTTAAAAAATTGTGTTGATTTTAAAGTACTGTATTTGTATAACTTACAAAAGGTCGTACTATCATGAATATGAAAAGGGCTAATTTGCTATGTTTTGAGTATCAGGGTTGAATAAATTACTTCAAACATATGCCGTAACATAAACATAATTTTTATGAATTACAGAATGGCACAAAATACACAGTGGTGTCTCCCCATAAAAGTATTCTGTTTAGCAACTCATAAGACCGCAAAGATCAAAATATGTAAGTGCCAAAAGGAATCATTTTGCCATTTACCTTTGGCCGGCAATGTGCAACAGTCTGTAAGACACTTTTTTCCTATGTGACATGATGCATCTCATATCTTTGCGTCATTGCACAACAATATTGCAGCTTTTGCGAATGTGAAAATAATTACTCTGTCTAGATGATTGGTAGATCAATTGTTTGGTGTACTAAACAGGGCGCAATTGTGAGCTACAAAGGCACAAAAGATAGTTTTTTTTTTTCATATGCAATATATTTATTATGTATGTAATATTTATTACAAGGTGTGTACAAGGTGTGTAGATAAGGCAACTTTCACAGCAGCACAAAGCTTTTTTCAGGGGTCGCGTTAACCGCTCTTGTAGACAGTCTTTTGACCTGACCTAGCTCATTTGTACCTTGTTAGCATGGTATCAATGATGCAAAATGTGCAAGTGGCATGCAAACATTCTGGGTAAATGGGTATTTGTGTGGCACTAACAGAGATATAAATCTGCACTTTGGTTTTATATATATATATATATATATATATATATATATATATATATATATATATATCAGTGAATTTTGGTCCTAGTTAAAGCACTGCTAATATGTATGTTTACAATATGTAAGTTTGGAATAAGTTCCTTGTGATGATATCAGTGTTAGCCACTAGATTTAATGTCATATAGCCAAATATGTGTCAGATTTGGCCTCCTTCAGTTTGAACAATTCATTTACATTGTCTCCTAGTGCCCCTAAGTGTGTGTTACTCAGGCCTGTTTGAGGTATGTTACCAAGGTGAATGTCCACATATTGCAAGCCTGTCTTCCTTTGACCCACCATATCAGTAACACAATATTACTAAGTGGCTATTAAATTGTTTTGAAAAGCGAGATATTTTTGCACCCAAAACATAATATATACTTTCATGCATAAACTTGTGTGCAAAAAGTTTTCCTTAATTCAACTGAAATGGCTTTATTCATCTGACCTTGCATGTTGTTTAAGGCTTTGCAAAAAAGGTGAAAATGTTTTCCAAACAGTTTGGCCAGTGTGATATGATCATAGCCAGGAGTCCCCTTCATTAGCATCCAGCTTGTAGCAGCTTGTGAAAGCATGGCAGTGAAGGGGTGTCCTGTTGATGTGCAGTTGCATCATTATTATTTTTTTCATCTGGATTTTTCTTTTTTTCTCAAGTGAACTATGATGGATGGAGAAAGAAGAAAGAATAAAAGAAGATCCTATTTCCCATAGGATTACGATGGATCAAGAACAAAGAAAAGAAAATTAGATTTTCTTTTCCATTGGACTACAAAGGATCAAAAAAAAAAAGGTGCTATTTTATCTTGAATAAACTGGTGAACAAGAGTTTTTAATGTGCAGTGGCTTGCCATATGAAAAGACTATTTTTCTCCCAGGTAAAGTGAAAAGTAAGGCACAGAACTATTCTCACCCTGAAAAGGGAAGAATTGTGTATATACCCCTAAAAGCTTCTTTGTTTCTTTTTTCATATTAAATAACTCAGAGTAAGAGGAAGTAGAAAAAAATGTTTAATTTCAAGAATTTGAGTTTTAATCTTTTACTTAAATTTCTTATCAGTAAGCACAAATACATTCAACTTATTCAAGGCCATTTCCAAGTGCAAAATGGCTGTTCTGCAGCACAAATGCAGCTTTGGATCCACCATGCCCATTGATTTGTGCAACTGTGCCAAGAGTTCCGCACAGGTTTGCAAAATGGGCACATTTGATTAATGGCAACAAACTTTCACAGTTAGAGGGAAGGCGTTGGACAGAGTGAAAGCATTCCTCACAAAGTATGGAGTATTTGGGGAGCAGTGTAGAAATGACTTTTCAGTTTATGAAGGGGATAATATTGAAATAAGTTAAAGGTGTGGAAAGGGCATGTGGGAGACATGGGAGACATGGCCATTTCCACTCCACAAAAGAACTTAAGCTGGCAGAGATTCTTTAACGAACGCATGTTGCTCTTCAGCTCATTTCCAGGTGCACTATGAGTAATGTAATAAAACACACTGGCACTATGTTCCCAGCCTGTGCTGTGTAAATAAAAATTAAATTAATAAAATATTTTTTTTAAAAACCAGCATAGGAAAGTGTGGGCTGGTGAAGTGGAGTCCAGGACATTTCCATCTTAATAATTTTGTGTTCATTTACCTAATTTAGAGGTGGTACTAAAGAATTGGAGGTTGAACTTTTTTATGATGTTTACACTTTTGGACAGTGGACCTCCAGGCAAAGGCTGCTCCTAAGAATAGAGAGCAAGTGTACACCTTGTGGTGCTCTGGGTGGAACATCGACTTGCAATGATGCAAAACTAATGCATTGTGGTACGCATCAGAAGCACTTTGTAATAACCTCCAGAGTGTATGTGCATGGGTACGCACAAAGCTCTCCACTGAAATTTCTGCTTAACACCACCTCTAAACTGTATGTAAAAATTCAGGATGTCTATTCCCATAAAATGCTCTGCAATCCCTTTATACCCCCTGACTCACATCTGCACCTCCTTCATCAACTTCTCGTGTATGTGTTCTATACAGCATGGCAGATTTTTATTGCGCCTTATAAAAAACTATGGTCATAAAGATGATTATGATTTATTCAGGCACATGGGCAGGGCCACATAGGCCACAATGGAATGGCTACACACGAAGAGAGATGATAAAGGGGAAAATTATACCAGGGCAGTTCCATTTTAATCTTGGGAAGAAATGTGTCCTCTACCAGGGAAAACAGTTTGCCTTAACTATATTAAATAAGTTACTAAAGTGATATTCGTGTATCTTTAAGGTTAAGTTAACCAAAATGTAATGCTAATTTTAACAAACA
The DNA here is from genome assembly GCF_038048845.1 of Mixophyes fleayi. Taxonomy (NCBI): domain Eukaryota; kingdom Metazoa; phylum Chordata; class Amphibia; order Anura; family Limnodynastidae; genus Mixophyes; species Mixophyes fleayi. The sequence continues at coordinate 226,733,281 of NC_134405.1, forward strand.
GATTAAAGAAAATAAAATCTAAGTTAAAGTAGTACAACAGAATTGCAAAGAAGGTGGAATACAAAAGAGGTAAATCTATCAAAGCAAACTGGTTTGAGATGATATATGGGGGCCTAATACCTGGAGTTGATGGAAGAAGACTATTATTATGATACGTTGTGCTATGCCACTAAATATTGCATACCTCCCAGGGGGAGATTTAATTATCTACAGAGACACATTGCGCCGACAATATGGAAGAAATAGCAGTTCATTTTTGCACACCCCATACAGGTGCACATAACGCCTGGCAATGTGCACAGCCAGACATTGCTGTGATGTTCCTAGCACCACATCTCCAGCAATCAATTCTCCCACTTAGTCTCAACCCCTTGTAAACTTCATACTATAAATATAAATTAGTAAAGAAGCCACATGGATGATACAAACAAAATATAAATATGAAAAGTCATTGTTTTCTCCCTCAACATGAGCCTCATGAGTATTGACTCTGCTCAGATCATGACTCCCTTAATGTCCACTTTTAACAATAACCAGACTTGCTTCTAACTAATTTCATAGATAATGAGCCCCCCAATTTTTTTTTACTCTGATTATGAGCTACACCCTGATTTGAATGTCCCCAGATCATGTACCCCCTTAAATTCATCACCCATTATTGATCTCTCCTGAACTTATTCTGCCTCAGATCATGCTCCTGTGATTTTCTCCATCAGTCCTCTGGGACAGCTAATATAAAGTAATAATGCAATGTAAATTACCATGAAATGTGATGTGGATCACCACAAGCTGCTCTTTCTCCTTCAGCCCTTGGAAATCATTATGACCAGTTGGAGTAGGTTGTACTGTCAAATAATTAAACAGCCAAAGACATGGTACATTTCTGGGACTCAGTGGCCCCTGGGACTGATATAAAATCCTACGACTGTCCCAGGAAATTTGGGAAAGTTGACAGATATGAATGTGCCCAGGACATACTGTGGATGTATTGCTGGCTATGTTCTTATTACCATATCTGTAATTTGTAGAGAGTTGATCATGATGATCTCAGTTATTCATATCTAATATAATATACAAGTCATAGTTGTATAAACTCGTGTAAATAATATTATCTCAGTAGTGAGTTCTGATGTCATCTCTTATAATCAGAAAGTTCTGATGTTATCACTCAGTGTTCAATATAAAAATATCATAACACAATAAATAATGCACCACATACTATAAATCATTAGAGATATTATCAGAATGTTCTGAATGTATATGTAAAAATAAAAATATACAGAATGTACTTTAAAACAAAAAAACATACTTCAACCCTTACTCTAGTTGTGGGTTTAAGTTTTTTAAGTAATTTTATTCCTTTTTATTTCACTTCACTTTTTATACATAAAATGCATAAACACCTATCACTACATAATTAGTGCAAGGAGACCAGCTCTGAATCAAAGTAATAATAATCGCAATTATCAAGCATATATGAAACTAGGATTTTTAGCGTTCTGGACATGGAGTTTTGTCATTTTCTTTTTTCTAATTCTTCCTCTGCCACCTCCTGATTTATTTTCCAGTCTAATACGGTCTCCCTGTCCAAATATTCTGCATCCTGGGCCTCTGCTCCTGCTGCACACAAGAATTGCAACATTTCTCAAATTTACGTCACGCTGCACTTTAATGTGCATTACATTGTGACTGTAGAAGGTGTGCTTACGTGTCTATTATATTCGCACTATATATACTGTGAATGTGGTCAGGGTGGTTGAACTGCTCACCTGCTAGTGCACTACAATACTAATACGTGAAGGACCCTTTATTTTATTTCTTTGTTACTGACAAATAATTGCTTGCAGGAAAATGAGCTGTGCTGTGTAGATGTTTAGCATTATGGCTTTATTTTCAGCCATGGTGTTCATTTAGACCATCTTTTAGAAGGAGGTCTTAACATGGTAGGATGGGGTTCATTTGTGAGGATTGTAACCACTGTGGGCCAATCCTTACCAGTAGAGTTTTTACAAGAGGATTGGGCAAAGGATGGCCAAGGTAAATTCAATAATGAAAGTAACTAAACTAAAAAAGACCTGAGAACGTTATTAAGAGTTTCTTGGTATTGTGGCAACAGCTGTGGATTTATTAATAGGAGTCCTAATGGAAACTGAGAAGGGGCTACCTCTGCATTTCTCCTAAGAGTTTTCAAACTTTTTTTTCAGTGAAGTCTATTTTAAAATGTTAACACAATATTGCAATGTCCATATACCCATTGACTGATGGATAGTCTGATGAGCTGTATGTCTGTGTAGATCTTTGTCAGTCTCCTGACACACTACGTACAATATAACTTTTTTCTAGTCTTACTAGGTGGAGGAACCCGTGTCTGCAACGCACACACACCAACATCCATACCAGCCAAGTGCATTAGTGCACTCACATACTGTACTTCCTAACACATGAACTGTGCAGCAGCTCACATTAAAATATCACTGAAAATGTCATTGAAACTGGATGCCACCCATGCTATTTATAAGCCAAACATCGTTTTGAACATAGCACTTATACAGAGCTTATAAAACTGACATGAGCTATAAAATTCTTTAAGTCCTGTTTCATTTTTTAATGATACAATGATTGATTTGGATATATAACAACATGGAACGTATGCAAGACATGAATACAAAACTGTCACATTCAAATTTATTACAAACAATATAATCAGCTTAGAAAAAAAAACCACACTCTTGGGTAATAAAGTTGACAGGTAAATTATTAAACCAAAAAAAGTGGCACACCTTTCTCGTCAAGAATGAACATGCTCTAAATACAGATTTATATGATGTATATTCTTTACATACATTCTTACCATCAACTAGATGTGTAGAAATGTGCTATATAAACATAATTAGTTTTAGGGCTAGGCTACAGAAATAACAGTGCCGTGTAATTTTGTTGGATATAACTGCACAGTACTATTGCATCAAAGCTGTGGGAATAACTCTAAGTCCCCTGTGTGACCTCCTTAATGAACATCTGACTGTTGGACACTTTAAACAGATCTGATGCTGGAGTGCCATGTTGTTGTTCCCAAAAGTATCACATGGAACCATAGCCTATAAAATATGTCTACTTTTGAAAGGGTTGCATTATACACCAAGTGCCTGAGTCATTAAGGAGAGCAAGGCATAAAGAAGTAACTTTGCACCTGGGCAAAACCATGTTGCATAAGATGGGGAAGTAAACTGAAAATGTGGGGGACAGATTTATAGATGGGATAGGGCATGTCCTAAATCAACTTTAAATTTCAGTGTAAAAATAAAGCTATCAAGTATTTGTGGGCTACATGAAAAACAGCCAATAATTAACTTATGTGCAAAATAATAAACTAATTTGCACCCCTTGCATTGTAACATTGCTCTCCTTAGTGACTCAGGTCCCAATTACCAGAATCCTGGCTCAATTTATCTGTACTGCTCCATTGAATGGAGAGGGATAATAGCTGTGGGTCAATTCTCATTTTCACAACTTACACACTAACCACCAATCATTTTGGCAAATCAGTACTCCATTTTGCTTCTGACTTTGTGACCAAATATAACAGAGTTACTTCAAATTCCAATCATAATTATGTGGAATTTGAATGGTAAACAACGCATATAGAAAAATAGGGGGTGCTGTGGCAAAAGTAGAGATGCTTTGTTCAGGGGGAAATAAATACTCCCCTCTTAGAACAATGTGCCTAATGGTAAATTAGGACCCTACTAACACAGACCAGTCCTCCAGAATAGATAAAAAAAAGTATGAAGGTTTATTTAAAATCATAATTAAAAAAAATGCAAGCCCTATATCTGGTATGTGAAAAGTGAACTGGTTCTAATGCGTGCATAAAAGAAAACCTTACAAATGAACAACCTACTTCTGGCATATAAATAATAAAAAAACAAGCAAAAAAATAACCTACAGAGCAGAATTATATTATGCACATTTGTGTACGGTTCCACTACCAGGAAAATATATTCCCTTACACTCTACTAATTATGCCCAGTGGCCTTGGATAATAACAAGGTGCTATTAGCTTTATCTCAAAAGGTATCTTGAAGGCAACTTTTAATGTAGTTGCACCTCAATATGAAGTAATTCCTTAAGTAACTTTCAACAACAATTCATGGCACAAAATTGGAACAAAGTGTATTTAAAATTACATTTTGAGTAATAAGTTCTATGGAACCACACTTGCCCTTATTCTCGGATCCCCTTTTATGGTTCCCTTTATTTCTTTGTGCATTGCGTACATCCTTACATATGACAGTTCCATTAAGCGACAAGCTGAACAGATTGATTCATTAAAGTGCACACAGTACCCATAAATGAGTTAAGTTAACTGGCAGATATGTAAGGTGGAATCCATATAAGCCTGCGGGATATTTATAAAATTGGCTCTACTCAATATATCTCAGAAGTTATAGTTCATGTCAATGTAAAAACATTTTATGCATGTAGATAGTATATAGAGCATATAATAATACATGAACTGTTCATGAGGGAGCTTACATTCTAATTGAAAGTTAGGAATAAATCACAACAGCATGGGTATTCACATGTTAGAGAATACAAAAATGTTCTAACACTATGGGCACTTTAGGGTCAACACGACAAATATTGACTCTTTGTGCAAACTTATTGTAATTGTCAATAAAAGCCTTGGACACTTATGAAATGCTTGTAATTTTATTTCAATACACCATAGCAACATCTGACAAAAAGGTCCTCGATTGGAATACTCCACCCAACAACTCTCCACTGACTAACCATAATTTGTTGACATTCACGATACTTACGAGTACAGTCCCTGCAGTGAATGATTTGGGGAAGGAATTCTCAGGCGTGTGATCCAGCAGGGATTTCTTGGTGCGCCAGTCCATCCCCACATTTGAGTAAGATACGCTAGAAACATAGGATGCTGTCTAAGTGTAGGGCTATTAATTGAATGTGAATCTGAGTTTGAGGAGATGGAGGTCTATTAAATTAAATGTGAATATGATCTATTTAATGCCATAAATGGTTGTGGGAAAATTGAGGTATGTTTATTACATGTAAATACTATTCATTTATTACCAGGGATGTTTTGGGGGGAGAGATTCATTTTACTTATTAAAAGAGAATACTAGCTATTTAATTTTATTGCTGGTTGGAGGGAAGTAGGTATGTTTATTGACTGTGAATACTATTAACTTAATTTAATAGTTGTGCTGGTTGCAGGGAGTTGTTAATGTGAGTGCTATAAAAGTAACGCTTTCTAAATTTTATGTACCTGTCTTTTTTCTAAATAGGGCCCCAACATTCCAGGATCCAGCTAAGCAGCAACTTAGCTTAAGAAACCAGCAATCGCAGGTAGTGAAAGCTGCAAGAGCAGGTAGGAGAGAGCAGGACAGTCAGTATAGAGCAGGTAATAGTTAATTATATTTTATATAAGGCAAGCATGCTATGGGCTGTGAAGTGGGTATTAGAGGATTAGGGGCAGCAGACTGCCTAGGTCACTGCAAAACTTTGCACTGGACCTGTACAGGTCCCTGCAGGTCCTGCATGGCAGGATATTCTGGCACTTGCAGTTCTACATGTGCCAGCTTGCCCTGGCAGCCATGAGTATGCTGGCACTTGTAGCACTACGAGTGCAAGCTTTTCAAAACACTTTAAGGCGGCCAGAGCTTGCTGGGAACACTAGTATACCATGTTAAAATGATACAATATCACTTTAATTATAATAAGTAACCAACACACCCATGTTGACCAGTCTGCAGCTGGTTGGCACTATTGCAGCGGGTCTCCATGCTGCCTGTTTTCCTTCTACTATACAGCCATCGGCCCTGGCTGATGGATCCCGCACTTTTCATCAGCAAAGCCAGCCAGAAAACACTATCAGCCTAGGTTGGCAGTTATAGTGCTTGTTTTACTTTTTTGGAAGGGAAACATGCTTTTTATATTATTCATTTATTTTTAACAGCCGGTGTAAGGTATCTGCACTGATTATCTATGTTGATTAACATCATCATTAGCACGTATCAAATATATACCTCATAAGAGATCAGTCTAAGGACTAAATTTATCAAACTGTCGGTTTGAAAAAGTGGAGATGTTGCCTATAGCAGCCAGTCTGATTCTCACAATCATTTTGTAGAATGCACTAAATAAATGAATGCTAGAATCTGATTGGTTTCTACAGGCAACATCTCCACTTTTTCAAACACGCAGTTTAGTAAATATACCCCTAAGTTTGCTTATAGACTTAGATGTATGCTGTTTTCCTGCGCATACATAATTTGGAAAAGCGCATTTTGCACTATCGATTTGGACTTACGTCAACATCTACATGAGCCACAGTGTATGGTGATCTAGCCGCTGGGAACCAAACTGGTTACAGGAAGATGCACTGAACATTGATTATATCGTCTATTAAGGAAGGCACAAGTGGTGAGGTGAACAAACCACCTATAGCCAGGACATATGTATATACCATCTGCTTGCTGAAATAATAAGTTTTTATTTTTTAAAAAGTTTATAAAAACTGCACTCTCGCATTTAATATGCATGCAAAACTTAATAAAATATATGTTGGTCAAAAAAGTAGTCAGAACTTCCTAGTACAACCTAACAGAATAACATTACATCCACATTTTCTTCATATTATTTTATTTTAATATTTTATTTTACTTTAGATATTTTTTTTATTTTTACGATCACAGTCATCTACTAGTTTAATTGAACATTTAATTAAATCTAGAGCATCATTCTAATATGTTGGGATTCCCTTTGTCTGAACTCGTGAAATGGCTCTTTGTGACATTTAGGACTGCACTGGTTGCAGACCATAAGGGAATGTTCAGCTCAGCCACGTGGCGACTTTTCCAATCTGCTAAATGTTTCTGAACAGTGGGTCAAGCAACAGCTGTTTCACAGCTGCATCCTATTTTGCTTCTCGTTTTTTTTGTTTGTTTCCCAGCACATTATCGCATCAAAATATAAAGCTTATTAAAAACACTAATGGAGCTAACAGCAGGAGAAAGCAGCTTTCTTTCAGATGACTAGATGAAATCAGCATGCTTAGAAAACATTCTACATTATGTTTCAATTCATGTGCAAAAGTGATTTTGCAGGTAATATGACTGTGGAGGTCCTGCAGGAGCATCAGGATTCCTTGGTGCTTATTATGGGAAAATAACAGAATTCATGTAGCAACTGTTCATTATTCGGCATCATTTCTTACAATGCAATTCCAATGCACACTTTTTCCTAACCTTTTTAAACTAGCAGGACTACAGAAAACATTTCCCCATCTGAACATTTGTAGCCAGATTCCAGTCCCATGATTCAGCTCGCTGTTCTCTGTAAGATCATTTCAGCCGTTTACAATTTTTCCCTGTAAATATATTTAATATGCAGTTTCTGAAAAATCCTTTATTCCTGTACTAACCAAACATTTACTAATTTGCAACATATGAATTATGTTAAAGTCAAAGAAAGTCATTGTGCTCTTTTTTTATTAACAGACTGACATTCTTTTTCAGCAGTACAGGGAGTATGTGCGGTCTGCAATGCACAGTGCAGAGACTTCCAGATTGTTTCTTCTTTCAGTCTGGAACTGACACCAATAGCAGAAATACAGGCTACGTGGCATCTCAAGCTGCTTCAAAAAAGGGATATCTGCTGTATTTCTCTATTGTTTGCCTTTCAGCAGAGAAAACGCCACATCCAGTGCTATACATTAACATAATTTATTACATATTGGATGATTTTATCAAAAGTGGATACATCACCAGCCTTATTTTATTTATTTATTTTAAAGTGGTGGAGGGGCTTTTGGAAGCCCTCCCCTCAGATTGGCAGTGCATTGAGTGTCTCACCTTACAAAGCTCCAAAAATGGGACAACAGCATTCCTTAATGGGGTTGATTGATGTTATTTGCTGTAATTATCATTCGTGTTTTGGCTAGGGTGTAACCGCAAGTTGATAAAATAAATATATAAATATATGAATGCTTGTTTCTCCCCCTGAGATATAAATTGTAAACACATTGGCCTGATTCATTGAGGAAAGTAAAGCAATAAAAAAAACTTTGCACCTTGGCAGAACCATGTTGCATTGGAGGGGGAGGCAAATTTAAAATGTGGTGGCACATTTATAGTTGGGGTAAGGCATGATCTAGATCAACTTTACATTTCAGTGTACAAATAAAGATATCAAGTATGTGCGTACATGACAAAACAGCCAGTATTTATCTTATGTGCAGAAAAATAAACTAATTTTCACCCCTTGCATTATAACATGGTTTTATCCAGGAGAAACTGTACTGTTTTTTGTCTTACTTTCCTTAATAAATCAGGCCATTGTGCACACAAGGAGTTAATTTACGTTTTCAAATTTGTCTAGTGTCATCTAAGCTGGGTGTTATATTTGAAGGTGTAAATCTTGTTATGTAGCAATGAGGTGTCAACAGGCTGTGTGCATAATGGGATGGCTCTTTCACAGCCTGAGAAAGGACATTTATTGCTTAAATTCCCAGGAGAGCCAGCAGATATACAATCCTTTTGAAATTAAAAAGGGGACATTAACTGTGAAGTCCAGCATGGTAATATAGGGAAGGGGATACATCAAAGGAATATTGTTCATTAATTCATACTGACATCAATACATTTGTATAATCAGTGAAGATATGGCCATGGTTGGGAATCACACTCATGACCCCTGGGCTGTGAGTACTTTAAAATTAAATACTAACTGAAGTTGGTCATAATTAAAAATGCTCACTGACCCCCTTGAAGTGGTTTTGGTTTTGGATCTGGATTAGCTTCGTGTTTTGGCTTTGATTTTGGCAAAACCACCCTTGTGTGTTTTGGTTTTGGCATTGGTTTTGGTTTTTGGATCTGTATTTATTTTGAAAAATTTATAAAATATGCTAAAAACACATAATTTTGCTCATTTTTTGATCCTATATTATTATTAACCTCACTAACACTAATTTCAAGTCATTTGCAGTCAATTTTGACCAGCTCACAGGTCACATTATTCTTTTCATACACTTTCGGACAAATACTGCAGCGACCTGGCTGGATGCTAAGCAACAGAGCAATGACTCAAACACACGGCAGTTCCTAGCACATCTAGTACACATTATCTCACAGCAGTGGCAGAAAAGAAAAGTGGTGCAAGATGGAATTGTTCTTGGCGCCCTCCCACCCACCGTTATGTTGGATCTTAAAAAGGACATGCACATTTTAAATAAACATCCACTTCAGCCACAAAAGTGCCACTCCTTGTGGCTGAAGTGCTTGGTTTGTTTGGGCCCCCACAAAACAAGGTAACAATGGCCTTAAGCCACCTAAGGTAACAGTGCTGTTAATTAACTCTACTGTGGCAAGATGTTGCTGTCATCATCCTCAGCCTCATCCACACCCTCATCAGTGTGTACATCATCCTCACACATTATTAATTAATCACCGCTGGAATCCACCATTACAGAAGTCTCAGTAGTTTTAAGTAATTAGCGGGAAAGGCCTTCCTCGTGGAACTTGAAGTTCATTTTTATGAACATCATCTTTTCCACATTTTGAGGAAGTAGGCTCCTACGCCGATCACTAACAAGGTTACGGCTGTGCTGAAAACTCTTTCCGAGTACACACTGGAGGGTGGTCAGCTTAGGCATTGCAAAGGGAGTTGGTACATGGGTCTCCAAATTCCCTTTTTTTCCTCCCAGTATGTACAGGGACTGTCTGATGTGTCTATTTCTATGCTGTCGTGAAAATAATCCTCCACCATCCTTTGGATGCTGATAGTAGGATCAGGTGGAGTTACGGCAGAGGTGTCACGTTTTTTCGTTAATTCTTTTAGACCAGACCAGATGTCAAAATTTGGTGCAGAGTCATCTGCATCATCCCTGGGTGTCTTGGGAAAGCAAAGTTTTTTCTAGCAGCAGTTGAGTGAGAAACTGAAGGAGGAGACGCCGTCCTGTCACGTAACACTTGAGCTGTCATCTTGCTCACCTAGGATCAAGCACAGTCGTCAAAATGTAGTGATCCGATTTCAAAAAATTGGTAACTCTTGGATCCTGACGAAGTGAATAAAGTACTTGATCTAAAAGTTCGACATACTTAGTGTAATTGCTTTGTTTAATCTCCTTCAGCTCTCAAGCTGCTTTTCCAAAAGTCTTATTAAGGAAAATCACTTGACTCAAGCTAGCAGTGTCTGAACTCACTTCACAGATGACTACTTCGAATGGTTTCAGAACCTTGCACAACACAGAAAGTATTGTCCACTGCACTTGACTAAAATACACCCCCCCCCCTCCTTTCCCAATGTCATGGCTTGTGGAGTAAGCGTGGATGGCTTATCGCTGTTCCTCCATCCGCAGAAGCATATGCAGGGTGAAATTCTCTTGCTTCAGTTGGTGGCAGGGCAAATTAAATTGATCTTGCAGCTGCTGCAATCTCTTATATGCTGTTGCCAAATGCCGAAAATGTCCAGATATTTTATGGGCCACAGACAGCATCTCCTGCACGTCTCTGTCATTTTTTTAAAAGCTCTGCACCACCAAGATTATTGTGTGAGCAAACAGGGAATGTGATGGAATTCACCCAGCTGTAATGCTCTGACAATATTAGAAGCGTTATCAGAAATTACATATCTTGAGGAGAGTCCAAGCGGGAAAAGCCATGTTGCAATCACATCCCTTAGTTTTTGTAACAGATTGTCAACTGTATGCCTCTTAGTGAAGCCAGGGATACACAGAGTAGCCTGCCTATGACAAACTTGGGTACATGCTGCTGCTGTTCCTGCTAGTGAAGGCAAATCACCAACCCAGTGGGCTGTCAAATGTGACGTACTTGGGTACATGCTGCTGCTGTTCCTGCTAGTGAAGGCGAATCACCAACCTAGTGGGCTGTCACAGTCATATATTATTTAGTTTACCCAATTCCTCTTTTCCACATATCTGTGGTTAAGTGTACAGTGGGTAGAATGGCATTTTGCAGCCCATTAATAACATTTTTACGAACCTTCTGGTAGAGGTGAGGAATAGCTTTTCTATTGAAATGGTGTACTGGATCACTATTAAATAACTTTTGGTATAAATGTATTTAAAGTAAATAGCGTAGGGTGCTTATTTATATAATTGCACGTGCACTTATTTTTGATATTGTGTATATTGTGAGATAGGAAATCGTTATTTCTGAGACCAGGGTAGAAAATTTTTTTTTTTTGTTTTAACCTTTCAAAAGCAAATACCTTATTTCTGATGTATATCTGTTACAATAAGTCTTATTTTTCGAAAGCCTTTTACATATCTTGGTGCAAGGAAATGCTTTGTTGTTGATTTAATTTTTTGATATGTGAGGCCTTTTGAAGGCAGAAAGGGTTAATTAAGACCTTGTTACTAGATTTCCTGTGTCTGAAGACAAGATGCAAGACATCACTGGATTTGTAAGATACCACAGACAAGTAAATATCGTTATTTTGCAATGCATGTAAATCTATGCTTTGGTAATCAGATTACATCCTGATGCTAGAAATAGCCTGTGTCCAAATCTGTATAAAATCCACTGACTTTTACACTGAAATGTATCTTTCTGATTTCATCTGACCTGAGCGCTGGTACCTTCAATGAGTGTTTGAGCAAATAAACATCACTTGATACTTGATAATATCTTCTATACTGTAAATCCTGTGCCCTACAGATTAGACCCAAACTCTAATCCATTCTCCGGCTGATTCTGAGGTTGGACCCAGCTCTCCAGTACCACCACTCTGCCTGCTACCCATGCAACCGTGGTCAGTGTGATAGGCCAGGTGGGATCCATCCACAGCAACCCTGATCCATAGTAAGAGGTCAGGAGTACCAGCCCAGGTACACCAACAAAGAGGTACGCTAGCAGCGTCAGTTACCCAGTAGGAATGTGGTTCTGAGTGCCATAAAAGGAGCTCAGCGGTAGCAGCAGGCCCCTCCCACTGCAGCAGGAGGGGTGTATTCAGAATAACAAAAGGGGCTGGTGGCAAAATAAGCCCAGCTGGTTCCCAGCAACAACAGACAGGGTGGCATAGGCGATCCATCCTGTCACAGGGACACACGACCTCAAGTAGCTGTCTAAAAACCAGCTGCATTAATAGTGGATATTGGACGCAGATCTAATACTAGCAAAGTCGCCATGGCGTCTGTGATCCACTTTGCGACTGGGTGGCAGCTTTCATACTTGCTTTCTCTTGCAAACGATTATTTAACAGTCAATTGTTGAAAACTACTAGTGGTCGTCTTCTTCTCTGGTCTGCTTCTGGTATGAAGATTCACCCCCAGCAGCAGCAGCAACAGCAGTGGGACTAATGCTCAAGAATTCTTCTGAGGAATACAGGATAGTGGAGGAGTCATCTAGCCTTAGCAACTTGGATGCAGGACTAACTCCAATTGCTACTGAGGATATTGACGAGGACGAGTGTTGTGATGGTAGATTGCAGGCGTCGGGATGTAGGTGAGATAAGGGTCCTAGCTGATGATGGACTGCTTGTTGCTATTTTTTTATCATAACTTTCTGATTTTCCCAACACCTTGCCATAAACTCGTGTCAAATGGCATAAAATGGATGAGGTTCCTAGATGGTTAACGTCCCTTCCCCGACTGACTGTGGCTTTATATACACTACAAATGGCTAGACAACTGTAATCAGGACTTGGGTAAAAATAATTCCACACATAAAAGAAGTGGACTTTTTGGTCTTATCTCCAGGCATGACAACGGCCTTCTTCTTATCACGTGCAAGAATTGCTTCCACCGGTGCAGGACTTACACAAACAACATCATCCTCATCAACATCCTCATTAGCGCCCTCGTTGGCTACACAAATATCCCCCTCAACCTGTTGCAATTCCAAAGTGGCATCCTCAATTGGTGTATCAACAGGTACACTCAGGCTGTTTAGGCACACATCAGCAGAAATGCTGAAAGGGCCCTTCTTTATGGGTACTCTAACAGAATGCTCATGATTACACATAGCACTTGTGGATGAACTCTCCTCAGGGATTGGTGTCATGTCTGATTCTGAGCATACATTTTCCTCTAATGTCTTACTGTTTTCTTACAGCTCGACTTTTACACGTAAAAGTATTTGGGCAGCACTTTTGGAGTCCAAATGACAAGGTCTTGCTTGGTCACGACTGACCTTACAAGAAGATGCCTCAGTAACAGTTTCAGATCTCGCTCTCATATAAAAAGGCCAAGGCCTCATACTTTCTTTGTCACTGGGTGTGTAGAATGGCATGTTGGCAATTTAATTTTTCCTGCAGATAACTTTGCCTGGATTACAGCTCTTTTTTTCTTGACCAAGGTAAAAGGTGTTTTTTTACATTTTTGTTTGCCTGACTTAAATACACTATACACTATTACATAGGCTTTACCAGATGACGTACAGGGATTACTATCATCATGACTGGTGGCAGCAGCTGCTTGGTGCTCCTGCTCTTCTGTGTACTGCTGTGAATCCATTTTGATAACACCATACACTTTGACTGCAAATTCAGAAGAAAAGCCTGCAAGGCCTAGTATTTGTATTTCAGCAATGGATGGAGCAATGGAGCTCTTCTCTTTTGGGTGTATATAACACCATACACTTTGACTGAAAAATTCAGAAGAAAAGCCTGCAAGGCCTAGTATTTGTATTTCAGCAATGGATGGAGCAATGGAGCTCTTCTCTTTGGGTGTATATAACACCATACACTTTGACTGCAAATTCAGAAGAAAAGCTTGCAGGGCCTAATATTTGTATTTCAGCAATGACAATTACCAGTGGAGCTCTCCTTTTTGTGTGTTACCTATTTAACACAGTAGAATTGGACTGCAGAAATACACCAACCCTGACAACACTAGTATTTGTATTTTTATGCAATGAGAATTACCAATGGAGCTTTCCTTTTTGTGTGTTACCTATATAACACAGTAGAATTGGACTGCAGAATTACACCAACCCTGACAGCACTAGTATTTGTATTTTTATGCAATGAGAATTACCAATGGAGCTTTCCTTTTTGTGTGTTACCTATATAACACAGTAGAATTGGACTGCAGAATTATACCAACCCTGACAGCACTAGTATTTGTATTTTTATGCAATGAGAATTATCAATGGAGCTCCCCTATTTGTGTGTTACCTATATAACACAGTAGAATTTGATTGCAGAATTATATCAACCCTGACAGCACTCATATTTTTATTTTTCTGCAATGATAATTACCAATGGAGCTCTCCTTTTTGTGTGTTACCTGTATAACACAGTAGAATTTGACTGCAGAATTACACCAACCCTGACAGCATTAGTATTTGTATTTTTCTGCAATGAGAATTACCAATGGAGCTCTCCTGAATGTCACTGTAGACTTTCTTAAACACTGCTATCCCTCTCCTCTTTCAATTCTATCTACTTGGCTGACCAACTGCTTTACAGTGTGCTACCCCTTCTGTGCCTCTCTTTCAAATGGCGCTAGATCACCGTGGAGGGCGGTATTTATAGATTTCAAAACTCGCAAGATCCGAGATCCGGCGACGTAACAATGACGTTTTGCCTCATTTTCGATTCCGAAAAAGCGTGAAAGTACAGAGCCGACTCGGCTCGGTACTCAGATCCCCTAAGTCCGGGTGAGTTCAGTTCTCGAGGAACCGAGCCTGAGCATCTCTAATAATAACATATTGTCCCTAATAATATCCCTAATATGTATCGGTGTGTAAATTTGTGACTTATTGGAGGTTAAAAAAAACAAAGATTAGTACACAAAACAGACATCTCCTAGTTACCCCACAGGACAGGAGGGCTGAGCTAAAGAATCCTCTAAAGAATCAGATTTATAAGGTCAATAAACAATATAATATCATCATCATCTATTTATATAGTACTACTAATTCTGCAGCATTGTACAGAGAGCTCACTCACATAAGTCCCTGTCCCATTAGAGTGTACAGGCTGAATTCTCTAACATACACACTCACAGACAGAGAAGACTAGGGTCAATTAACCTACTAGTATGATTTTTGGAGTGTGGGAGGAAACCAGAGCACCCAGAGGAAAACCATGCAAACACAGAGAGAACATGCAAACTCCACACAGCTAAGGCCATGGTCGGGAATTAAACTCATGAGCCCAGTGCTGTGATGCAGAAGTGATAACCACTAAGCCACCTGCTGCCCGTAGTATATTGTTATATTGTATGAGGCCATTTTTTGTATTTCTCCTTTCGATTTTTGTAAGATATTTACTTGCATAATTTTATATTACTGTGTATTATTTTTTAATCTTTATCTATTAATTTCTTAAATATTAGACATTGCTAGTTTTTCTTTTTCTATGTTCTTAATAAATTCATGTGCTTATTAATATTGGTTATATATAGCTTTATATAACTGAATTATAGGATATTATTTGGTTAATGATAACTCTGGTTGATTTAAAGTTTACCTATAGTCGGCTATACATTTTTGGATTTGCCACACAAATCACTCAGCCACATATGAGAACTGTTTAGTGACAATTTCTATCCAAGATCTTTGGTTGTCAACCATATTTGAACCACCTAAATATCACAACTATCTCAACCTGGACATAGTACTGTCAAAGTCGTATAATTGGATGAACGAAAGTATATTGGTTAATATTGTTTTATTGGTCGATTGCACTCAGTATTCCACACTACACGTGGCATACTGCGATCGCATGGTAAAATACGCACATACACACTCGCATTACAACATTTAGTTATTTATATAATTCATATTCATATTGAATCTATTCTACAGTGATTTATGAGCAGATAGCATTTAGTTTATTATTAGTTTATATATTATGATTATATGTACACCTCAGTGTTATTTAAGGTTCAGGTTAAAGGAAATGTGTCATGTCTGATATCATATTAATCCCCTTTACATCAGCAGCTGTCCGGTGCATTCGACGAAGAGATCGCACATTGCATGCTCTAGTTATTGATATTAGGGAATGAACCTTTAATATGATGCTGACTATAAAATGCTAATAGACTAGTTGTAACTGGAGTCGTGGTGGGAACAAAGGAGTACATCCCCTGGAGAGATGACCCCCACCTTTGGATTCTTTAGTTTGAACTAGCCTATGACCTGTTTACCCTGGACCCACCTGAAGTCTGGACCTATAGAAGCAAGCCACGTCGTCTGCATTGTTCACTCTGTAACACTGAATGTATATATATCATAGCTGCGCTCCCACTAGCTCTAGTCTACTCTGACCACAGTATTCAAGGGTGAACTACTGTCCACCGGTACCCGTGGGAGCGCAGCGAAGCACATGCAAGCACAGCGGTATGTATGTATCTGTTGGTATTGGCTGTACTTTACTGTTGATTATATTATAATCAATTATTGAACTGTTAACTTTTTATATCTGCTAAAATAGATCACTTTGTGCGTTAGAAACACAATACAATCGCCTATGCAATGCTTATTTGAAAACGATAGAATTACTTTAATAGTACCTTGATGTGACATTGTACCATTTTTTTAGTTTACAGACTGTGCTGCTCTCTCCTACCTGTTCTTGCAGCTTTGACTACTTGTTGCTGCTAGGTTGGGTCTTGTAATGTAGGGGCAATGTTTGCAAAAGGAATAGTTGCCATTCACCTCCTGGAAAGCAGAACAACAAGTGAACACTCTAGGCTTTTTCCCCCCAATCTGCCCAGACAATAATTCAATTACACCAACATTTCATTAATTGGCCTTCTTCCCCACAACCAACCCCAACATAAAAGCAATAGCTTTTACATTTAATAAGTGGGCTTCATTCTGTCTCCTGTTCAGTCTCTGCATATGTGGGGAGTTGGTCCCTGTCCTATGTGTGCTGAAGCCTGGAGGAGGAGCTAGCTCACACAGAGGGGAGGAAGGGGTAGAATAGAGGAACTAATCGAAAAGGGTTGGGAGGGATGACAGACAGAGAGTTGAGTCAATCAGGACAGAGGGCTAATATCAGTTGTCAGCAACAGGACATTCAATATGATGCCTGGTTCCTAGTTGGAGGACAGCTTTAGACACACATGCCAGGGACAGCCCCATGCTCCATTCCAGCTATCATAAAAAGTAGAAAAAACAGAAAACAATTAAAAAAAGGTCCAATGAAATAGTAGGTGACACTTGAGTCTGAAACCCTGTATATCCCTCTTGCCCTGGGCGTCAGACAGTTTCCCTATCTACCCCTATCATAATCTCCCAATGCTTGATACATGGTAGTTTTTCGAAGGGACATTAAAAAGCATGTGTACAGTATTCTATGTTCTTTTCATGCAATGAAATAGGTGCTTACTATGATGCTATTCATTAACAACGTGGGCAATTTGATGTTTATCATTAAGAACAGGGAACTATAATGTTGTCCATTAACATGGCGACACTATTATTTAGTTAAACTATGGGGGCAACACTTAGTGCATGCTATTGCGGAACTACAAGTGTAGGAAAGCCCTGTTGCTCATGTGTAGAGTATGTACTGTATTTTGAGAGTATGACACTTGTAGCCACTGGCCAGGGGTACTAGGAGGGACCCATTACTAGTCAGCATTAGACTGTACTCTCTAGGTGCAGTGGCCCAATCATTTTTATAGCCTTTTTTTCCACATGGACCTGTGTTCTGAGAGAGACATGGTGCTTCAGATGTTGTTGCCCTGATTCCATTATTCACTACAACACCTTTTATCCTAGTGCCTCAGTTACTCAAGGAAGTAATAAGTTACTTTATATCCACTGATTAGTTCCTTTACGATCATCGACATGCTTTTCTCACTGATGACTCTTTTAAAATATCTGTTATTGAAACTCATACAGTGAGGTCTAGTCTAACATACACAACATTTGTTCATGTGTTTGTAAACTGTAGAGTTCTGTTGCTTGGAATAAATTACACAATGTAAAAGAATTTTCCTGCAGTCTGTGATGTGTCATTTCCTAAGAAATAAGCCAAAATCAGTTTCAAAGCACTTAGGCAATATAAATGTAAGAACAAAAACCACTAAACATTACAAAAATTGTAGAAACAAAATAAAAAAATAAAAGCTGGGTGTTAAATTCCCTTAATCAAATGGAAAATATGGATAATGTATGACTTGCCATTAAAATAAATAAAGAGGGATTTAGTCTGCACACCCATATTTGTCAAATATATTACATGGTGCATCTCCCCTGTGATTAGCAGGGCAAGAATGCTGGCACACACTTTAGACACATGGCCACTTAATGTTGGCTGCAACTCTTTAGACATGATATATTATGTATTAAAAAGGTGTTGCTCTCACCTACCTTTTATTGCAGCTTTCACAATCTGGTACGAAAATGTTGGGTCCTGTTTGGAAAATGGATTGGTACCTGAAATATGGAAAACCGAGCAATCAGCGAACACAGTACATAACATAGATCATGCAGTATATAATACATATTGTACATTATAATAAAACATGACATTTATCACACCCTCCCCAGCCACATCACGCCACTACCCACACATCAAGCCACCCTCCAGATACATCACGCCACTCCCCCAGACACATCACAACAACCCCCCTTAAACATCACAACATCCCCAGACACATTTTGACACCCCCAAGACACCCCTCCCCAGACACATTATGACACATCATACTAACAACTATTTGTTAACTTCTGTTTTCAGTTGGTTCATGTCATTATTAACTAGTTTCATTCATTCATTGTATATAAACAATACTGAAATACAGGTACTTAAGATCTCCATGATTAATTCTGAGCACAAATGACTCCAGTTAAATTTTGACTTTCAATGGCAGGCTATTGGTTTTCTGTACTTTTCATTTCATATTACCACTAATTATTTGGTCTGGCTAATTGACCCACCATCATAGCCAATGTGATAAAGCCCTTGGTTAAATGACGTTCATACAACTGACTAGGGATAATTTCAATGACTAAAATGAATCTTCATTTTTGAATACTGCATATTTTCGATACATTACCAGTTCACTGTCCGGAGAAGCTGTAACAATCTTTAATAATAGCAATTTTGTCTTCCTTTTCGGCAAGACAACAACAAGGGTTAATATTTCCACATGACAAAGCTAAATATGTGAGTAGATTGTGAGTCCCAAACATTTATAGGTATTAACTGGCCAGTCAGCTGAGCTTTATGGTAAAACTCACTTTGGAGTGATGGCAATGTGGTTTGCTATTGAAAATGTGTCTTTTCTACCTTAGACGTGAAATACTTTTTTTTGTATCCCATGACCAGCTAGATGATTGGTTTGCAAAATCATTCTGACCTCAATACAAGCTTAAGTAAACATCCTGAGGCTGATTCATGTTTGGACGTACATTTTTTTGCGTTGCGTATCTTGCTTGATTCTGCACTGCGAATGCCCAGATCAGGCTAGCTGGAAACTGGCACACAGGCGGGCAGCACAGTAAAGAATTAGGAGGCAGAATGGAGTGTCAAATGGAGCCAGAAACTAGTAAGCAGATTGTCAGATTAAAGAATAAACCCAGATGGAGGTCACAGGGAACAAGAATCCAGGAAGAATGCACAGGAACAGGGATTCAGACAAGCATGGATACTTGTTGCTCTAACACTGCTACAGTGTCAGAGCAAGTTTTTACACTGGGAGATTTTAATCTACCGCCTTCAGCCGCGATCATGTGATCTCAGCCAAGACCTGAAAGTGCCAGCGCCCGGATGAGAGGGTGCAATCCGACATCGCCTTAACGGGGATAAGGTGAGATTGTGATAAGGTGTAACTGAAGGATTAAAGTAATGACCGAACACAATATTGCCTTTCACAATCTAATGCGATGATTGCCAGTTCACCTATACACATGACACCACTCAAAAAACAATTCCCCGAATGTGATCTATTGCCTTACATGCCCATGCAAATTAAACTACATCGATATGACCAGCAGGCCTCTTAAAAAGAGGGTCCTGGAGCATATTGGCAATATTAGAAGAGCAGAGAAGGATATACAGAATCTTAAACATATTTTCTCTGTAGCGAGGCATTTTACAAGATGCCATGAGGGTAAAGCAATAGGACTCAAGGCTTTTGCTATGGAACGAATCCATCTGAGTCTGAGAGGGGGTGACCTCACTTTGGAGCTTCTTAAGAGGGAAACAAAGAAAATCTTCCTGATGAACAGTCTTGCCCCCAAGGGTCTTAATGATCATAATAATTTCTCAGTATTTCTATAAATGATCACTTATTAATAGGGCTGTACATTCAATTTTTTGATTCATGTTTCAGGTGGTCACATATTTTCACCGGTTTTTATTTTTAATTTTTAATTTTTGGTCTGGTCTGGACTATTGGACGTGGTCCCTTAGCACTTTATTATTTTGGATCAACATTGTTGTAACATTTCTTCAACACTTTTGGACCATTTATTTTGGTCCTCCATTCATATTATTATCATTCTTGCATTGTTCACTTGTTTCACTATGTTAGTTATTTTCATAGTATACTTTATCTATAATCTTACCTATTTTTTTATTATTTATTTTTTATTTTAGTTTTGTTTATATGTAAAATCTCAGAGTGGATGTTCACTCAATACTCCTAATCACGCCCATAGGATCGTTTTTCCTGGCCTCTTCATTTTCTGTATGGTTATACTTGCTGGGGCTCTACTTATAATTTTTTCAATAAATTAAGGATTACTAAATCAATATCTTTAAATTTTGGGCAATATATAATATAAATATATAAATATATATTTGATTAGTTGTTTTACTATCCTTCCCCCTTTTTGGTATTATCCCTGTATCTTTTTACCTTTTTCTTTTGTCGTCTGGCCCATTTCAATCTTACCTTTACAGTATATTAAGTTCCTCCTGATCCCTCATTATGGGTGAGCATCTAGCGTTACTATAGTAACTGTCTGACATGACGTGCATAGGAGGCGGAAACAATGTGCCATTATCCATGGACGCATTAAGTTGCCATGGTGATCGCCGAGGGTGACGTATACCTGAGGGCGGTACCTTTCAGTATAAATAATCGGAATGCCGGGACAGGTTGCCTTGACAAAGCTTAGTAGAGTGAAACGCGCGTCGGCCTTACACACGCTGTTTCTCTTCCACCTAGACAGTGTATTACTCTGCATTTTAGGGTGCTATAGGGACTATTGGTCCACTATTTGGTTGATCTCTATATCAGATTGATAGGACAGCAGACTTCATAGTTACTTGTATAGGTGCAACAGTTGCTGCTTTCCACAGTAGAGAATGGCTCCTCTGTGACAGCTTAGCAGTGGGATTTCCCATATATAATAACCAGGGGATTTTTGAGGGATTGTTCTTCTTTACATTCCCACATTATAAGAAGGCAGTAAATCCACATTTGCAGCTGGGACATATCATTTTACCAAAAATAGGAGTCCCTACTTTGGTCCCCTTTGAATATAAATATACTCAATGGTTTATTGAATTATTGAATGTGGTGAGGCTCCCAAAGAACGGACTTTGTAAAAAAGAGATCTATCAGTACAGAATGGCTCTTTTTTGACAGCTCAATAGTAGGATTTCCCAATACATTATAACCAGTAGATTTCTGAGGGGCTGATCTACTGCATACTCCTATATTATAAAAAGACAGGGAATCCATATTTATAGCTGGGATACATTACTGCATCTCTTTGTCAATAATAGGAGTCTCCACTGTGGATACCGGACGATTCAATAAACCACTAAAGGAGATACTCCCAGAGACTTGATCTAGTTAATACCAGTTCTATTATTGAGCCTCATGTGATGTATATTTCTTGTAGAGTACTTTGTATTACTCTAGTTGACCCAGCATCCGTTATAGAGTCTATGTATTTCTGGTGTAGAAACAGCGCGTCCCGATAGTTCCACTATTGGTCTTAACAGTTATATACTTTTTGGTCAAATATGTCATATACTTGTTTTTAAATATTTCACTTCGTCCAATCACATAACAAGCATCATTATTTTTTAATCGATACTAATAAAATTTGAATATGTTTTAATATAATTTCATTATCCTCTGAGTGCCCATCAACACTTAAGGTGTCTCCTCAGTTCTTTCTCAGATTCTTCCAAATGTAGTTCGAATCCCTTACAACAGTGATGGACTATATTTGTGCTGCAGAGTGGGCAGCAGGTGAATGGTTCTGTAGTTCCAAGCAAATGTGGCTTTAAAACGGGTGTATAAATTAATGGGCATAAAAACTATAGATTTTTGGTTATAAACAGATTTGCTACCAGCCAATCATGACTCGCCATAAGGTTGCATCCCTTCAACTTCCAGAGGGTTTATTCCTGGTGGGAACACATCAGTAGCATGTCAATTAACGTTTGAGTGCTGAGAGCTTGAAACACCATTCAATTTGAATTTTCTATGGGTATTCCTGAGTTTAGAATAACAGGCAAAGCTGCAACTGTCTTAACAGCTTTGTCTGCTCTTCTATTACCCATAAAAACAGGTTCAATGTTCTGAGCATATGCTTGGCACTTCATTACTGCCAATCCTTGTGGTAGTTGTATGGGTGTCAGTAATCCTTTTATTTGATGTGAGTGTGCTATGTGTGTACCTGCTGCAATCAAAAAGTTTCTTAGAAGCCATAGAGCCTCAAAATCATGAAGTATCCCAAAGACATACCTTGAGTAGTGTAGATGTTAACTGACTTCCCTTTAGCCAATGTGCATGTCCTTTTAAGTGCTATAAATTCAGCCACTTGTGCCGAATGTGGTGGTTTCAGCTGTAATCTACTACAGCATATCAATTCAACATCTGTTACAGGGATGTCATTAATGCCTGGTCTCACTATGAAGGTCTGATTTAAATGCTGCAAATAATTATGCGTATCTGCATTAATATTAAATCTTTCTTCCTCTAAATTTCCACTCTCATCCTACACTCTTTTTGTCATATGAGGCACATTTGGTAATTTGCTGGATTGAGGGTATTACACATTTGATCATAATGTTTGCAGGTGCATTTTTCCATTTAGTAAATCTGGCAGATGAGACATGCCTAATCTGAGCCTAATCTAAAAGTATAGATACTGCATGAGGTGTATAAAGCGTCAATCACGACCCAACACTACGTCTTCACTAGAAGAGCAGCTGCTGCTACAGTACTTAAACATGTAGGGAGGGATCTGGCTACAGTATCCAATTGTGCACTACTGGTCAGTTATCATCACCAAGTTTATGTGTCAAAACTCCTGCCGCACAACCAACACTTTGCACAAAATAAATCAAATGCTTTTGTCATAGTCTGGGATGCCCAACCCGGTTGAAAGTGTAAAATTTTTCTTGAGTGCTAGGAATTCTTTTTCAGTAGGTTGTACTCTACCGGGTTTGTTGATCAACACTAATTCTTGGGGTTGGTTGTCATTATGGCAGGGGGACCCCACAATGCTGGATTCCCTGCTATAGTGCCACTAGCACCATCTGGCAATGCCTAATGCTGGTATTAGTAAAATTAGGGGACCAAACACTTTTTTCCTCCCCCTCCCCAGATTTTGCTAGTACCAGCCCAGTCTGGCAGCACTAGTGTTAGTGACATTGTTTTGGGAGTACGCCGTTTTTGTTTAAAAAAAATTTAATTTGTAATGTTGTGCTGACGGGTCCAGCGGTTTATATTTCTTTATTTATTTAGTAATGCTGTGCAGGTGCCTGCTAGGGAGATTTATTTATTTATTTAGTAATGTTCTGCTGGCGGGTTTTATGTATTTATTTATCTAGTTATGTTGTGACGGTGGGTGTTGGAGAGATTTATTTATTTATGTATTACTGTATTGCCGGCAGGTGTATTGCCAGCACCACCGGTGCCAGTATTGCTATTTTAATGTAGACATTGTGACTATCAACATTTCAACCTGTCGACAGTCAAAATGTTGATATTTTAACACTGTCGATCCAGTGAAATTGTCAACATTCTGACTGTCAACATTTCGGTGTCAACAGGTTCAGAATGACTACATCCCGTATATATAACCATCTCAGAGAAAGCCCTAGAAAGTACTCAATAGCCCCCTCATTTTCTTTTTGAATAATCGTAAAAAATTTACTCCAATCCAGCACAACAGGTAAAGCAACAGCCAATTGAAGTACAATATTAGCATTATTATTTTGATTGACTTCATGTCATGCTCAAGGGAGTCCCACAGTCAGTATTTACACTGGCCTAGCAGGGTGCAGAGTCTAACAGCCTCTCAGGTCTTCACCAAGAACTTCCGCTGCTGGCTGCTGACAAACTGCAGGTCACGGCCCCTGGTTAAGCCTACTAATGTGAGAGACAGATAGGGGAAGCAGTAATATAATACAGGAATGGTACCAGCAGGAGGTTCTAGAGGCATCGCTGAATAGTTTGAAAGCAGCCAGTTCTGGTGCACAGTTGCAGATGTCAGATGTGCAGAGGAGATTCCAACAGAGTGGTAAGGAACTAGCCGATCTGGTACATGATAGCAGATGACAGCTGTGCAAAAGGATAATCCAATAGAGTAGTGAGGTTCTAGCCGGGTCTGGTACACAATAGCAGATGACTTACGTGCAAGAAGGAAAACCGAAAGAATGGTGAGGTTCAAGCCGGGTCTGGTATACAACAGCAGAGTAGACAACAGGAGGTCCAAGAAACAGACACAGGAGCAGGCGCAGGAAACCAGGAGTCAGGTGAGTAACCTGTTGCTCTGACACAGGGCTTGTGTCAGGACGCGATCTTTATACAGGCGAAGGAGGAGTTGGAATTCCCCACCGGAGATCACATGATCAGGACTGCCACAACCTGGAAGTGACAGGCGGCTGGCAGATCGGAGGATCATGGAGTGGGTAAGTATTACACTTCCCCAGTCAGAACAATTTCTCCTTCAAGCTTCTCTTCCTTAATAAGCTTTGAAACAGCTGTACCTTCAGGAAGGCACACTCTGAGCAATATCTGCCAACCACAATTGGAAGGCTCATCAGTCCTTAATAAACTTCTGGCTTTTAGCCGAATTATTTCGAGGCTTGGGAAATCAGAAAATATTGAGCTTAATTCAGCCTTGCTCCACGAAGAATATATGGTAACATTTCTTACAGGAACTACCCCTTCATCACCAGTCCTACCATAAGGAACAAAAATGGTATGAACAGAAATTAACCCTGCAACTTGTGTAAACTAGAGTTTGGGAACCAGAGGAGGCACTAAAGACTCTATAGTTTAATGACCCCTCTACATGTCAGTACTCGGTTCGCAACATGCCCAAAGGTGCTCACTTCCAATTAGTCAGCCCCATCTTTTGAAACAGATGGAGCTACCGCTCCTCCTCCATATATGGGTCAGCTATCTTGTATACGCAACACCTGTGCAATGGATGACACAAGTGTAGGGTCATCCTCCCCCTCTCTTCTATCTTTAACAGCAACAGGTAACACAGGATATAATTTTGTGACTTTCGTGGTATTTTGCTTTACATAAGGAGGAGTTGTGGAAAGGGGACATTAGGAGAATGCACATTTACAAGTTCGCATTTTTCAGTCCTTAATTTAGCTCACCATTGCTCACCCTCACATTGCCATAGTTCTAAACATTCAATTTGTTTAAGACACATTTTGTGTGCGCTAATTGCATACACTTTAACACTTAAATTCTGTAAAATATCTTTATTAAGAGTACTAACACTTGTAAAAGGTCTCACACATTTCTTAGTCATTTTCACCCATTGGTCAACGTACAGAATTGCATTCGTACCGAACTTTGTCACAAAATATATCTAGCCGACCCAACCAACATCTTATCATTTGCCCTTTCTGAAGGTCTATTGATCTCTCCAGGCACTACAACATGTGTCTCATAAACGTGATAGTCATGGCCGCTGATCTGGCTCACCGGGGCTCAGTCACTATATAAACACCGTCTGCTGAATTCTCTGGACTCTCAGGCCAGTCGATATATAACTGCTCCCACGTATCTCAGGCACAACATTATAATGTCTGGCCCTGGACTTTGAGCACAATGCTACACCTAACCACCCCATAAAAATACAGAGAAAAATCCTCCATCAACACAGCAGTGCTAACAGCAGTGTTACTGGGGGATTTTTCTCTGTATTTTTTCCTCTCTAGATAACCCCACCCTTTCATGTACCTGCTGCGAACCTACAAATTGATTGAGCAACTTCCATTTCTGTATTGGTCTTATCGTTTTGCTCACGTATATGCACTCACTCACAATATTCTCAAATAACGTAGTTTGTCGTACCCTATCATCATCATCAAAATGTATTTATATAGTGCCAGCAAATTCCATAACACTTTACAATTGGGGACAAGCACAGTAATAAATAACACTGTGTAAAACAGACAAAGAGGTGAGAAGGCCCTGCTCGCAAGCTTACAATCTATGGGTTAATGAGGTAAGATACATGAGGTTAAATTTACATATTGCATTTCGGTCAAGCCAGATTTCAAAGGTAAAAGTGTTTAGCATGATATATAATCCAGTCACACAGCAGTGTTGGTCAGGGGGTCAGAGGGTTGTTGTCTTGTGTGAATTGTGTAAAGGGTAGTAATAGGCTAACCTAGTGAGGTTAAGAGGGTGGTTGAGGAATATTATAAGCTTGCCTAAAGAGGTGGGTTTTCAGAGAACGCTTGAAGGTTTATAGACCAGAGGAAAGTATTATTGTGCGAGGGAGGGAATTCCATAGAGTGGGTGCAACTCAAAAAGTGTCCTGTAAACAGGAATGGATGTAATGAAAGTGAATGAGAGATGCAGATTTTGTGCAGAATGGAGTTGTCAAGTTTGGAGATATTTTGACGAGAGGAGATGTATGTAGGTGCAGTTCTGTTGATGGAGTTGTAGGTTAGTAGAAGTATTTTATATTGGATTTTCTAAAAACAGACAACCAATGTAGAAATTGCAATAGTCAATGCGGGAGGTTGATGAGTGCATGAATTAGAGCTTTTGCATGAGATATATGTGGTTTTTGTAGTGATCAAGTCATTGACAACCTTAGTCAAGGCAGTCTCTGTGGCTTGTTGAGAGTGAAAGAGGATCAAATAGGTTGTTTACAGAAAGGAAGTGTATGAGGCAAGAGTAGACAAGTCTCTCTAGAAGTTTGGAGGGGAATGGGAGCTGAGAGATAGGATGGTAATTTGAGAGAGAGTTTGGGTCAGAGTTTTGTTATTTCAGAATAGGAGTAATCACTGCATGCTTATGAACAGTAGTGAGAGAGAGAATACAAATTTTAGTTAGAGGTGGAATGAGCACAGGAGACAGGAATTTACCGATTTGTGAGTGTATGGGATCAAGAAGACATGAGGTAGAGTAGAAAGTTATGAAACAAGACATTTGTGAGATCAAATGAAGAGAGGGTGTCAGAAGGTGACAGGAAGGAATTGAGAAAATTGCTTATTGAGAAACATGATACCATTTTTAGTTTGATCTTATCAATCTTGTCCTTGAAATAGGAGGCAAGATCCTGGGCATTGATAGTAGTTAGAGGGATTGAGGTGGGACGAGTTTTATTTGTGTTAAACAGGCATTTGGGGCTAGAAGCCTGAGCATAGATGAGAGATTGATAGTATGTTTGGTTTGCAGTGTCCAGAGCATTTTTCGATAGGAGTGGTATATAGAAGTATATGTGAGGAAATCATTAGAGATACAAGATTTACGCCAGTAACGTTCTGGTTACAGGAAAGTTTTTTTAAGTTTTTGTGTTACTTTAGTGTGCCATGGCTGATATTGAAGTCGATGTGAAGTATGAATATTTGCTTGAGCCACTTGATGAAGGGTTGTTGCTAGAGTATGGTGAAAATGAGTTATTGCCATATCAAGGGAGTAGAATGTAAAGATTGGGAAGAGAAGGTAGCGGAAAACTGGTGAAAATTAATAGAGTTAATATTTCTGTGGGTATGAGGAGGCTTGGTAGAGCTTGACAGCAGAGAGGTTAAAATAGTGGGGGGTGAGCATGTAGCTGATAAGGTGATGATCCGAGATGGAAGAGGCATCTTAACGAAATCAGAAACTGAGCATAGTCTAGAGAAAACAAGATCAAGGCAATGGTCGCCATGAGTAGAGGATTCAACCCACTAGGAGAGGCTGAGGGAAGAGGTTAGAGAGAGAAGTTTAGAGGCAGCATTTGAACATGAATTTACTTTTTATGTGACAAAAGAAACCTCTCTCAGCTGTATTTTGTTGTGGTGACTGTGTCTTTAACAGCCTGCGTTATGGAGCAACAGGGTGGAGGCTAGATGAATGGCTGGTGCTGTGTGTATTATAGGGCTGTTTAATCTCTACACATAATGAAAGAAGAGAGGCATGAAGCAGAGACAAATTAGGTATTGTTCAGATGCAGTAACTGAGCAATGGTGAAGTATATTTTCTTTGTCACTCTCTTGCATAAAAAGGACAATGTAGCGATATTATATTTAACAATTGGTAATCGCAGTGTGTGACAAAGACAAGGACATATTCCATAATTATTTATGTATAGAATCATGTACTCCCTACTGTAAATTCTAAGGATATTATAAGACAATTAGGAGCTCTCCAACCATATGACTGCTATAAGAAAAGTCACAGAAATTCAAGGTGACTTCTAATATCTGTAACAAATTACAGTAGGGGTGCATCATTCCTTATAATATACAATATTTCCTAATGAACACTGAAGTCATCATATCACTATTATTTAGAATAGATTGTTTACACAAGTAGCATCTCTTGTCTATCATATAATTATTATTAGAATAAGAATTATTCATGCGATTCATGTATTATAAATCTATTAAAACAAATTTTACATATCACTTCAGAATTTATACTCTGAATATGTAGAATCTGATACAATACAATAAGATATGTTGTATAGTCATGTAAGCTTTCAAATCAACTTAGAAATAGGTTTAACCCAGCGCTATGTCAAAAGGCACAAATTACAGTGGCATAAGTGATTCAGTTACTAAATGTTGAAATTGGAAAATGAGACAATGGAAAGTGAAATGTTGACTCTAAGCACTGTCTAGACATTCCTCCAGATACACTTTGGTAACAAGTAAGCTGTGGGGAATGCCAGAGTCTGGTTAAAAGAGCTACATTGGCTGAGATGGGAGAGAATCTAGGCCTAGGCAAATTGATTTAGTTGATTCTAAAATTTGTTGGAATTTCATTGATTTGTGATATGCAAATCAATTTTCCAATCAAAATTCACAGATTAATTTACATCAATCGAGAATCGGGTCAGTACAAGTACAAAAAGCAATGCTATAGCCATTAATAATGAATTAACTAATAGTAATATGGATGCATCCTCATTCAAATTATTCAGAATAATATCATGTAACAGGTGGCAAACAATTGTCACTTGGAAGCAATGCAAAACAATACGTGTTTGTAGATTCTAGTGATTTAAATGACATTAGCCAATCTATATTAATTAACTGCCTGGGACATGTATCAAGTAGCGGTAATGAAAAGGAAAGATTCACACGACCAGCTTTCCATGCCATGCAAAACAAAAAACTGCCTACCCCACAAATTATACCTGAAAGCATAACTGCTCCCATCCCTAATTCTGATAGCCAAATAAAGATTACATTGGAATGGGGTGTAATTTATCATAGCTTAAGAGAAACCACTAAACCAATACAAGTCAGTGTTATGGCTACTAATTTTCCATCACCTACTACCTTACAAACAAGAGACAAATAAGTTCCTAATTGAATAAATAAAAGCCATGCATTATCTAAAAGGCCATTTGCCAGTGCAAACAGAAAACTGACAGTTTTGAATTTTTATTTAGATTTACATAGATACCATGGCAATGGTAAAGTTTTTAGAACATTGATGGGACAGCTATCAGCTGAGTCCTGCTCTATTACATGTCAGTCCTTTTGTATGCTATATGCCCTGTCACCCTCAGTTCTTTTTCTTTACTTTATGACCTGCTGAGTTTAACCCATGACCCCAGTTCTTGTTGAACAAGAGCCACAAGTGAAGCTCAGTGGATCACACAGCAGAGAACAAGATTAAACAAAATCTAATTATTTGCCCAGAGCACAATTCAGGGAGGTTGTACAGTCCCAGCAGCACATTTGAGCGGTGGTAGTCACTTTAACGGTGCTGATAACACTGACAGTGACTACCACGAAGAAAAAAAACGAAACTGGCTTCCCCGAGTGATGGGAGAAATGATGACTCACCTTAACAATGACAGAATAAGTTCCCGGCAGTGTGAGAACAAATCACGATCCCTAGTAAGAACGGCACCTTGTTTCTACGTGGTGTTCAATTGCGACTTTTGTATCACTATTTTTAAAGCAGCAATGCCACTTCCTATTCGACCTAACTATTACACTTAGGCTCAAGTGTAACAGGTCAGATGAGTGACACCACCTCCGTAATTTCGTACCCCACACGATCTGAGAGTGCTTCCTTGGGAAAGAGTTGTATGAGACCTATTCACTTCATTATAGCAAGAGTTAGGCGCCAGTGTACTGGTTTTTTTCCATTCCACTTCCGCATCTGAACATTTTCTATTATAGCACATATTCAAAATAACAAGTGCAATAGATTGATGGATGGAAAACTCAACACAATTGTTTTGTTTCTGTTCCAGCCTTACAACTTCCTTTGAAAAAATCTGGTCAACCAGAAGTCACTTTCAATTGGCAGGTTTGTTTATAATAATTGTTTATATTACATTAAAATACCTCCTGACAGGTTATTACAGATAGGTTTCTATTTTTATTATTAATTGTAGAACATAGTGTATCAGGTTGTCCATCAGTGCTGTAGTATGTGCATAAAGGGTCAGTCGAGGTAGCCAGGGAACAAAGTTCAGAACACATCCCTGATCTAACTTATGGAAAGGTATCATAGTCTTTTTTGCGGGAAACATACAAGCACTGACAAACCAGTTGGCAGTTCCAAACATATACAACTGAACACATCTAACATTGTTGGCCATACTGATGGTGATGAGATGATGAGAGGATGCACATGTTGAACGTTATGGAACTAAAGCTGCATCTAAACTCAAGCTCTCAGTCATCATCACTTCATGTTTTTAATAATTTCACAGGAAAATTCCAAACCAGCCACTACTATCCTCTCCAATCGTTAGTCCTGGATGTTTTAGACAGAGGGCAAAAGTACAGCAGGACACATCCTAAAGCACTTTTCTCAAATTAGGTCCTATGGACCCTTAACAATGCATGTTTTCCATGTCACCTGCTGGAGCATCGATATGTTAGTTATTGGTTAACACATTTTAGAAGATTCACAGGTGACACTAATTAATTGATTTGTGATTCTTGAGAAGACCTTGAAAACATGTACAGTTAGTGGTCCCTGAGGATCAGATTTGAGGAACACAGGCCTTCGAAAAACTCCCTAAACTATCACTTAGTAAAAATGGTAACTTTAAAAATAAAGCATTTCATGTTTTTATTTTTTCAAGAACTTTGTCAAGTAAAGCTGTACCTAAATTAGACACCAACACAAAAACCCTGAAAATTTAACTTTTAATTAAGCACTTGGTGTGCAGGCTGCTGCTCCCATAGAGATTATAGATAGCTGACAGGAAGTAGGCATTGTGAATCAGAGCTGAGATCTTGTCAGATTGCATCAAATGTATGTTTTACTAGCTGAATTTGCAAGACCCACAATCCACAAATATGGAGCTGAAGTTGGTTCAATCACCACAAACAAAATTTCTGGGGTTTATACAACCCTAACAGAAACCAGTCAGAGGTGCCAGAAAACACATATGGACTACTGGTGTAATGGGTGGGAAATAAATAAAAATATTAAACACCATAAAAGCAATATGGAACACAGCACAGAATCAGGACAAACTTCCACTATAAACCTGAGAAAACAATGTAAGACATATTACACTGTCCTAGACCTACTTCTGATTAAATGGAGTTGAAGGGGAGTATATGGGGGGGCTCATTTAGAGTTTGACTTACATCAATTTGTTTGTGTAAGTTACTTATTTCTGTATTGTGCATTTGCACCAAAAATACTGTAATGGAGTGATGGGATCCTTGTGCTAAAATAGATTTGCGCTGCCTGGCCAGTGTTGCGGAATCTAACGAACCCCACGGTATCCACCAAAAACCGCCATAAGGCGGGATGGGCTTAGCTGCTGAGGGCTCGCAGGTTGCGGTCCACTGGTCTGCCTCTCAGAGGCTGGGTTAGATGCCTATTAGGGCCGGGGGGTAGGCCGGCCAGCCACCCCCCGGATGCAAAAAACAGTTTCTCCCCCCACGGCCGCATCCAATGTCATCAGATGCGGCCGCGTCTGCATCACATGATAGGGGATGCGGCCGCTTCATCAATGACGCAGCCGCATCCCCTGTAATATGATGCGGCCGCCTGTGTGCCCCCTGGCCATCCCTCTCCCAGCCCGCGCCTGCTGCCTCTAGAGGTAGCACTGCAGGAGAAATGACAGAAGGCCACTGAGGGATGTAGGCGGGTAAGTGTCCAGGGACACAGAATGTCCAGGGAAACAAAGTTTGAGCACGCTGGATCTGGTACACTGCCTGATGAATAGAGCAGAATCAGCAGGCAATAATGTAGTCAGGACACACCGAGGTCTGGTGCATAATCTGACGGAGGAAGCAGAATCAGTAAGCAGGTATGTAAGCTGGTACACAATAATCACAGAAGGCAGGAACCAATACACACAAGAATAGTTGGGAAGCCATGATTATGAGGACTATTAGCACCACAATCTAGCCACTTCAGATTGTACTTTTGGCTGATTGCATATTGACCCCTTCTTCTAATACTACTTAAATCATTAGTGTTGCTATATTATATAAAGTTGCGGGCGTCTATTTGCATCACTAAAATTGACATTTACATTTGGACCAGATTAAAATTTGCCTCTTAAAGAGTAAAACAACAGATCTTTGTAATTAATTTAATGCATTTGCATTTTGTCTTTTGACATTGTATACCGAAAATGTGACTTTTGCAATTTTAAATAAGTATCCACATAATATTATCTCTTGCATATATTAAACTTCATTACATTATTATATTGTGTATGAATAGGATAATATAACTTTAGCATTTACTACTATACTCTTGTGGGGCATAAGCTGTGGTGGAAGTGGGGGTGTATACGGTGGTATGTCATACCACCACTTCTCTTACTGCCTTCACTGTAAAATATTAAATTGCATTCACTTACATTCCCATTTCATTTTTCAAACTGCCACTTCTAAAATTCCATACCGCCACTTCTAAATTTCCACTTTGATCACAGGGCATAAATTCATACTTTTACTGCAATCTTTGAGCTGGATGTATTTTGAGATGTGTATGAACATATGTATGCACGTAAATACATTTTGCATGTGTCTTTTCCTACATACATTTGAGTAAAGGTGTCTACTCCTAAATGAACTTCATGTCCGAAATTTTTTTTATTCAAACAAAAATCTAATGTCTGTGGAATGATCTCAGATTTAGTGCTATAGTGCTAAACTAAGACAATGCAAATTGGTGTGGATTATACATTCCATGGGTTTAACATCAATGTATCTCTGACTGGCATATGTCACTAATCTATGCAAGTCTTGACTAGTTCTCATTGTAATTGCTTACTAACATTTTCTTTTCAAATGCACTGTTTTGACAATGCCATGTTAATGCACTTAACCATAAAGGACAATGAGGAGTACATTTTAAACAAATTATACATGTATATTTTATGTGTATCCTGTAAAAAAAAATGCTGTGAACACAATTCAAACAGATTTTTATTAACAGCACTATAAAAATGGATTTCATTGTTTCCAACCATGCCTGATATCAGGAATAGGCAATCCTAAATGTTATAGATTTTCTTTTCTTTTTTTCTTTTTCTTACAGTATTCAGGGTCTCTACTCTTGACCAACAGCACAATTCCACTTATTGCCATTGTTTCCAGAACTGCTTGTGATCTTGATGTACCATCCTGTTACCCCTCTTTTACTGCAGTCGATACCCCATGTGTATCTAAAGGTACAGAGCAGAGAAGAGAAAGATGGGAACATGATAGAAATTTTCAGATATATGAAGGGTTTTAACAGGGTACAGGGAAACAGTCTTCAAAGGGAGAGAAGTATTAGAACATGAGGACATGAAGTGAAACTGGAGGGATGTAGGTTCAGAGGAAATTTGAGGAAAAATTACTTTACAGAAAGGGTAGTAGATAAGTGGAATAGCCTCCCTTCAGAGGTGGTAAGGGTTAATACTAAAGATGCCCAGGCTCGGTTTCCCGTGAACCGAACATACCCAAACTTAGCAGATCCGAGTACCGAGTCGAGCTGGCTCGGTACTTTCGTGCTTTTTCGGGTTTTGAAAACAAGGCAAAGAATCATTGTTACATCGTCCGATCTCGGATCTCGCGATTTTTGAATTCCTTTTTAAGATCCAATATAACGGTGGGTGAGAGGGAAGACGGGCCCAAGAACAATTCCATCTTGCACCATTTTTCTTTTCTGCCACTGCTGTGTACCAATGTGTCCTAAATGTGATAGGAACTGCCGTGTCTTTGTGTCATTGCTCTGTCGCTTACCATCCAGCCAGGTCATTGCAGTATTTGTCCGAAAATGTGTGAAAATAATATTGTGATCTGTGAGGTGGTCAAAATTGACTGCAACTGACTTGAAATTAGTGTTATTGAGGTTAATAACAATGTAGGAACAAAAAAAGAGCATAATTATGTGATTTTAGCATATTTTAGGATTTTTTACAAAAAATCCAAAACCAAAACATGAAGCTAATCCAGATCCAAAACCAAAACCAAAACTAGTTCACGGGGGTCAGTGAGCATCTCCAGTTAATACAGATGAGCAATTTAAATATGTTTGAGATAGACATAAGGATATCCTTACAGAGAACTAAGGATCAAATAGGGTTGGAGGTTACCATAGGTTAAAAAATGGGCAGACTAGATAGGTCAAGTATTTTTTTTCTGTTAGCATTAGGAGCGCCTTGCTCCGTCTCCTATATCAGGTTGCTATGGCAACCGCTGTTTTCCCCGGTTGTCTATGAGGAAACAGGAAGTAGGGCAGGATTCAATATCCATTTTGCGCTACTGCGCATGCGTGAATGTGCGAAACCAGAAGTTAGGATTTTGCTCCATTCTTCCTTTAAGACTACTGTAGGGACAAGTCGCAGCTATAGAAGCTGCTTGGTGCATGTAATATAAAACCCCAAAAGCCCTTATATAGGTGACCAGAAGCTCCCTACATATATATTAGAGTCTGTCTGCCCACAGCATAAAGTGCACGGCTATGCAGTATAGTAAAGTGCCTGCATCATATCTACATAAGAGTGTATTACAAGACTGCATCTGCATACCAGCATATATACAAGTGTGTACTGCATATATATCTGTATTGTCTGATTGCTGCAACTGTTGTTACTGCTGAATACTGCTGTACTACAGTCAACTGTGAGTAACTGCATTCATCTGTTGATATTAGAGATGAGCGCACTCGGATTTCCTGAATCCGAGCCCACCCGAACGTTGCCGATCCGAGCCGGATTCGAGACAGATCCGGCTATTGGCGCCAAATGAAAAATTGAAACCGAGGATCGGAGTCATAATCCCGCTGTCGGATCTCGCGATACTCGGAACCTATAAATTCCCCGCTAGTCGCCGCCATCTTCACTCGGGCATTGATCAGGGTAGAGGGAGGGTGTATTAGGTGGTCCTCTGTTCTGGTAGATCTCGTGCTGTGCTGTTTAGTTCTGTGCTGTGCTGTGCTGTGCTGTGTTCTGCAGTATCAGTCCAGTGGTGCTGTGTGCTGTGCTCTGTCAATTTTGAGTTCAGTGGTGCTGCTGGGTCCTGTATGCTGTGTCCTGTTCAGTCCAGTGGTCCTGTGTCCCGTGCTCTGTGCTTCTAAGGGCATAGTTATTTCCCCAATATTCCCAAGTGTTTAAAAAATGTAAAAAAAGTTAAAAAAAAAAATATACAAAAAACGAATTACATTTTTTTTTAATTACAACAAAATTTGCCAAACCAATCCTGCAGTATAAGCCCATTGGTACTGCAATATTACCAAGTTCACACATTCTGCAGTATCTTGTGCTACATATAATGGAGAGCAAAAATTTGGAGGATAAAGTAGGGAAAGATCAAGACCCACTTCCTCCTAATGCTGAAGCTGCTGCCACTAGTCATGACATAGACGATGAAATGCCATCAACGTCGTCTTCCAAGCCCGATGCCCAATCTCCTAGTACAGGGCATGTAAAATCCAAAAAGCCCAAGTTCTCAAAAAAAAGCAAAAAGAGAAACTTAAAATCATCTGAGGAGAAACGTAAAGTTGGCAATATGCCATTTATGACACATAGTGGCAAGGAACGGCTTAGGCCCTGGCCCGTGTTCATGACTAGTGGTCCATCTTCACCCAAGGCTCTTAGCCCTCCTCCTCCTCCCCCCCCCTACAAAAAATTGAAGAGAGTTATGCTGTCAGCAACAAAACAGCAAACAACTCTGCCTTCTAAAGAAAAATTATCACAAATCCCCAAGGTGAGTCCAAGGGTGTTGGTGGTTGTCAAGCCTGACCTTCCCATCACTGTACGGGAAGAGGTGGCTCGGGAGGAGGCTATTGATGATGTAGCTGGCGCTGTGGAGGAACTTGATGATGAGGATGGTGATGTGGTTATTGTAAATGAGGCACCAGGGGGGGAAACAGCTGATGTCCATGGGATGAAAGAGCCCATCGTCATGCCTGGTCAGAAGACCAAAAAATGCATTCTTCGGTCTGGAGTTATTTTTATCCAAATCCGGACAACCAATGTATGGCCATATGTAGCTTATGTAAAGCTCAAATAAGCAGGGGTAAGGATCTTGTCCACCTAGGGACATCCTCCCTTATACGTCACCTGAATAACCTTCATAGTTCAGTGGTTAGTTCAGGAACTGGGGCTAGGACCGTCATCTGTACAGGGACACCTAAATCCTGTGGTCCAGTTGGATACACACCAGCAACACCCTCCTCGTCAGCTTCCTCCACGATCTCCATGAGATTCAGTCCTGCAGCCCAAGTCAGCAGCCAGACTGAGTCCTCTCCAATACGGGATTCATCCGAGGAATCCTGCAGCGGTACGCCTACTACTGCCACTGCTGCTGTTGCTGCTGTTAGTCGGTCATCTTCCCAGAGGGTGGAAGTCGTAAGACCGCTAAGACTTTTACAAAACAATTGACCGTCCAACAGTCGTTTGCCATGACCACAAAATACGATAGTAGTCACCCTATTGCAAAGCGTATAACTGCGGCTGTAACTGCAATGTTGGTGTTAGACATGCGTCTAGTGTCCGCCATCAGTGGAGTGGGATTTAGAGGGTTGATGGAGGTATTGTGTCCCCGGTACCAAATCCCATCGAGATTCCACTTCACTAGGCAGGCGATACCAAAAATGTACAGAGAAGTACGATCAAGTGTCCTCAGTGTTCTGAAAAATGCGGTTGTACCCACTGTCCACTTAACCACGGACATGTGGACAAGTGGTTCTGGGCAAACTAAGGACTATATGACTGTGACAGCCCACTGGGTAGATGCATCGCCTTCCGCAGCAACAGCTTCATCAGTAGCAGCATCTACAAAATGGCTGCTTGTGCAAAGGCAGGCAACATTGTGTATTACAGAAAAGCATGAACCTGCCCTGCCATCACCTCAAACAAGAGGTTGTGACGCGCTGGAACTCCACCCTCTATATGCTGCAGAGGATGGAGGAGCAGCAAAAGGCCATTCAGGCCTACACAGCCACCTACGACATAGGCAAAGGAGTGGGGATGCGCCTGAGTCAAGCGCAGTGGAGACTGATTTCCGTGTTGTGCAAGGTTCTCCAGCCGTTTGAACTTGCCACACGAGAAGTCAGTTCCGACACTGCCAGCTTGAGTTCAGGTCATTCCCCTGATCAGGCTGTTGCAGAAGCAGCTTGAGAAAGTGAGGGAGGAGCTGGTAAACCATTGCGATTACACCAAGCATGTAGCTCTTGTGGATGTAGCCCTTCGTACGCTTTGCCAGGATCCGAGGGTGGTCACTCTTTTAAAGTCAGAGGAATACATTCTGGCCACCGTGCTCGATCCTCGGTTTAAAGCGTATGTTGTGTCTCTGTTTCCGGCAGACACAAGTCTACAGCGGTGCAAAGACCTTCTGGTCAGGAGATTGTCCTCTGAAGAGGACCGTGACATGCCAACAGCTCCACCCTCATTTTCTTCCACATCTATGGCTGCGAGGAAAAAGCTCAGTTTTCCTAAAAGAGCCGCTGGCGAGATGCTGATAACATCTGGTCCGGACTGAAGGACCTGCCAACCATTGCAGACATGTCTACTGTCGCTGCATTGGATACTGTCACAATTGAAAAAATGGTGGAGGATTATTTTGCTGACACCATCCAAATAGACATGTCAGACAGTCCATATTGTTACTGGCAGGAAAAAAAGGCAGTTTGGAAGCCCCTGTACAAACTGGCTCTATTTTACCTGAGTTGTCCCCCCTTCAGTGTGTACTCGGAAAGATTTTTTAGTGCAGCAGGGAACCTGGTCAGTGAGCAGAGAAGGAGGTTGCTTCCTCACAACGTTGAAAAAATGATGTTTATAAAAATGAATAATCAATTCCTCAATGAAGTACAGCACTGCCCTCCAGATAGTACAGAGGGACCTGTGGTTGTGGAGTCCAGCGGGGACGAATTGATAATGTGTGAGGAGGAGGAAGTACACACTGTAGGGGGAGAGGAATCAGAGGTTGAGGATGAGGACGACATCTTTCCTCAGTAGAGCCTGTTTAGTTTGTACAGGGAGAGATGAATTGTTTTTTGTGTGGGGGCCCAAACAAACCAATCATTTCAGCCACAGTTGTTTGGTAGGCCCTGTCGCTGAAATGATTGGTTTGTTAAAGTGTGCATGTCCTATTTCAACAACATAAGGGTGGGTGGGAGGGCCCAAGGACAATTCCATCTTGCAACTATTTTTTTGACATTATTTGACCATTCAACAGTCGTTTGCCATGTTCAAAAAGTAAAAGAAAATGTCAACAAATTCAAAAAATGTAATCAAAAGTTAAATGCCCTGTCATTATTTAAAACAAGAGGGTTTGACGTGCTAGAATTAGTGTAGTGTTAATATGTTATAAACACTACATTTGGAACTTGGAGGAGGTATGCCACAATATATTAACCACTCCTCTACGCAGCCCAGGTACAATATTCGGTGCGATTCATACCAGTTGATGGTTTTCTTATTATATTGTGGTGACCCACTCCTCTACGCAGTCCAGATACATTTATTGGTGCGAATCATACAAGTTCAGGGTTTTTAATTTATATTGTGTAGTTACCACTCCTCTACGCAGTCCAGGTACATTATTCGGTGCGATTCATACCAGTTGATGGTTTTCTTATTATATTGTGGTGACCACTCCTCTACGCAGTCCAGATACATTTATTGGTGCGAATCATACAAGTTCAGGGTTTTTAAATTATATTGTGGTGACCCACTCCTCTACGCAGTCCAGGTACATTTTTTGGTGCGATTAAGACCAGTTGATGGTTTTCTTATTATATTGTGGTGACCCACTCCTCTACGCAGTCCAGGTACATTTTTTAGTGCGATTAAGACCAGTTGATGGTTTTCTTATTATATTGTGGGGACCACTCCACTACGCAGTCCAGAAAGATACCTCACTGCAACGTTTTGGACTAATAACTATATTGTGAGGTTTTCAGAATACACTGTAAATTAGTGGAAATGCTTGTTATTGAATGTTATTGAGGTTAATAATAGCGTAGGAGTGAAAATAAGCCCAAAAACTTGATTTTTTAACTTTTTATGCTTTTTTCAAAAAAAATCCGAATCCAAAACCTCAAATCCGAACCAAAACCTTTCGGCAGGTGTTTTGCGAAACAAATCCGAACCCAAAATATCACGAAAATCCGAATCCAAAACACAAAACACGAGACACCAAAAGTCGCCGGTGCACATCCCTAGTTGATATCATCTTTAAATAAACAGCAACCTGTTTAAGTTACAAAAGTGTTGTGTTTTAACATTCACATTAACACCGCTGAACACCTTTAGTAACATCAGAAGATATAACCAACATTTTCTGCTGTCAAATTCTAAGTTTCTATGTTTTTATTAGTTCCATCTGATCTGAGCTCTACATTATTACACTGCAAGAGGGCCCATGTATTTCCACTAGTATATCTTGACTACTTTCCTGTTGCCTCTGCAAGCAGTTGATTTTCCCATGAATGGCTAGTGGAGCCTGGCCAATTCTGGTGGTTTGGACTGTCTCGTCTTCTTTCCAGTGTGAAGAAATTTCTGCTCAGCCTAGATGAGCTTATATTTGGACTCTTGTTCATAAAAAAAGTAAGAATGAACCTTAGTGAATCCTGAGGAAGCCATCCTCACTCAATAGATGAAGCAGTTGTGTTAGAGTTAGTTTTTACCCCCCTTCAATAATACAGTGATCTCTAGTTAGCAGATATTTTAGAAAAAGTGTATTAAACAATGTAAAGAAAAGGGGCAAGGTGGTTGTGTGAAGTACAAAAACAAATCCATGTCAAACTCTTGTATATGGATCTTACTGCAGGGGAATCACTCAAGAGAAAGAAAGAGATAGAGAGGGACAGGCGCTGCCGCAGAATTCACAGAAGTGTCATTGAAGGGTTAAAGTATTAAGTATTTTACACTTAACATTTCGAACAATGCATTTCCTGGGTTCAACTCTTGTTAGCAGGGATAATATATTTTATATATAATAATGTGAGTGTGTGTGTGTGTGTGTATGTGTGTGTTAGAGGGTAACACTGAAGTGTCACTGCATCAGTTTTGCTATTTGCTGGCATGATTTAATGCCTTTATCACAATATGCATGCATAAATTATATTATTACCTATACACGTTATGTATTGAGTTTGCAATTATTTTTTGGGTGCTTGAGTTAATGTGTAGTATAAATCACAAAGATTTTCCTCTTATTTACTAGTGACCTCTTCAGGCAGTTAGGAGTACTGCAAGTATAAATGTATTATGCAGAGCTGCAAGAACACCTAGGTGTAATTTAGGTTGGGTACACACTACAGGCTTTTCTGCTGATTATCATGCCAATCACATGATAAATGACTGTTCAGCCCGATATTGCACTAGTGTGTACACTGTAAAGATGAGCGATTATCGTTACAAAGCTCATCGTATCGTTTTGTTTGATTTTCAAACCAAGCTAAAAATTTTGTTCAATGATGGAACAATGTTCCTCCAAATTCTTCAGTGTGTATACACTCATGATCAGGATCTCTCTAGAGTTTACAGAGTCATGATCTTTTCAGCAGATGGTTATGACAGAAGAAGAGCACAGATCTGAGGGTAAATTTTTTAAAACATCTATAGTGTGTACACATGAATTGGCATGCTGATCAGGACTTTTCAGTTCTTAAATCGTTACTGATATTGGTTCAGGAGAAATTTTCTATAGGGTGTACCAAGCCTTAGGAAGCAAGCTCCTCTCTGCTCAGAAGGGGTTGGCCTTTTCTCATGTGAAGGTAAACTATGAGATAAGTAATCATGTCACGAACATGCACCCAGCTGCAGTGACTTTGGGGTTGTTTGCTGTATGAGGTCACACATTTCCAGCCCGCGGTCTCTCTCCACCTATCACACAGGTTATAGACCTACTGAATCGTCCCGAAATACAGCGCTCTCATATCCCCAGACACTTCAGGTTTTCCACCA
The DNA here is from genome assembly GCF_038048845.1 of Mixophyes fleayi. NCBI lineage: Eukaryota > Metazoa > Chordata > Amphibia > Anura > Limnodynastidae > Mixophyes > Mixophyes fleayi. The sequence continues at coordinate 226,775,022 of NC_134405.1, forward strand.
CCTAATGAATATGAGTAATAGGACTCCAATATACTGTCCCACACTGGCACACAAGGCTTCTAGTTATCCACAGACTAGCAAGACCCACACCAGCAAGCAAAGGCTTCACACCTCCAGACTGTTACACAAATGTAAATGCAAGCATACACTAAGCTTGTTAATCAAATGTATCAACAAATCACACACTAGGATTCAAAGGGTTAACTTGGTCGAGCTATTTCTTCTTAACAGTCTAATGGATTCGTTAGAGTATCAAGGATACAACATGTTAAATTATAGATTTTATATACAAAAGTACAGGGCATACAGATATAAAAAACACTTCCATACCTCTTCCTAACCCTGGGGGGTTGTGGCTTGTGACACTTTTTCAATCACCATTTGCATGTTGTCTGATTTACTACTCAATTCTACTGTGACCTAACTTTTCTGTGGAGTATCACCCAGACCCAATTTTATTATTAATAAATCCCTTATGACTTTGTCCATCTTTTGATACCAAACCTGATGAAATTTTGACACTGTGACATACCTTTTCAAAAGATATGTGATTGTAGCTGTTCCTGGATACCACCCGTACCAGTCATTCACAACCCTGGTGTAATTTCTGCTCTTCAGTATGTAGTGGCACTCTGATTTCCCAAAATATGAACTATGAATACATTTTCCTTTGAAGCTCATATTTCTATAGACATGTATAGGCCTTCAAAATGCTGCCTTGGGCTGCAAGGATGTCCAGCTGTGACCGGCTCCACAAAGTCTGTTCTGGTGTCCAAAAACTAACTTGTGTCAGGATATAGCTCACAGCAAGAGCTCTTTGAAGCTGGCACAGGTGACACTCCTATCTTCTCACACTGGAATGTGCAAAGCCATCAAATACATTTACATCAGGCTTTCTGTCTTCATATTTACACACTTTAGTAGCTAAACTTATCAATGTATTCATTTGATATAAAATATTTACACTGCAGTTATGATGTATCCCTTATAAATAACTGTAAGTTCTCTATGTTCACGACAACATAGCTAGAAATAAGTAAACATAGTATCTAAACATAAGTGGAAAAGGGAGAAATAATTGAAAATTACCTAAGGCATAAATGTGGTATATAAAATAAGGGTTGGCTGGCTGTCTGAACTAGATATAAAGGATCCCTAGACAGTTTGGCTTGCAAAGGTAAAACCTGTAATTGTTATAAATTACTTATCTGAACGTTTCCTTACCCTCTGGCAGACAATGGTTCAGTTGGCAAATCTTACAATGCTGTGTGATATCCAATAATGATACAATCCTAAAGTAGTGTTGTCAAAGCGCAAGGGACCTGATTTTGTCAGGTAAGTACATTGGTGGTGGTGTAAACTGAAAAGCCACTTGGTAGCTATCTTGGCAAATTAATGGTCCTAATGTAGATTTGGAAGCAATTTGCGCCAAAAACGTAGACGTATGTCAGTGAAAAGCATACAATTTGCGTAGTTTGCAGTCGCGGGTATATTAAATTACCTGCAAGTCAGTATAATATGCAAATTTCATATATTTGAGTAAGGTACGTTAAAAGCATGTGATATGCTTTAAGTGTATCTTGTGATACAGGGTGGAAAAAACTTAAAGTAGCTCTAGGATGGTATTGAAAATATCAAGGGGACAAAAATCGTAGGGTTCCCCTAAAAAGCTGATACCATAACTAAACTATGTCACCAAGGCAGGTGGCATCATAGTAGTTTCCCCTGCTCCTACTGGGATCTCTTGTGCACCTTGGAGCAATGTTTAAAAAAAGAGACACCCTGTGAAAAAAACTTTATTCTAAATAAAGACACCCCCACAGATCCAGCTTTAGCCAATTTATTTCCTCACCTAATTCCAGGGTGGCAGGCTGACATGATGAGGATCTCTGGCAGGCATTGCAGTGATACAGAAAATAAAAATCATCATTGTATGTCGCTCAACCTGCCCTGTTAAGAGCCACGACACAAATGAGTCATAACCGACAATTAGTTCATACTTTTAAGCTGGGAATGATCATCTTGATCAGCATGTATCTTGCATCAGGGAAAAGAACAAATACTCTTCTCCCGCAAGCCAGTCCCTTCCCTTTCTCATTCCGCCTTTCTACACATAGAGTGGTGCAAAGGGCAGATATATTTAAGTCTACATATTTGAAATTAGTGCCATTTCACTGAGCTTGCGCAGAATGGAAAAGTGAATTTTGCGCTTCAGAGTGGGACTTACATTCAACTATGTATGAGGTTCAATCAGTGGTGTGTGAGATCCAGAAATCACTGAACAGAAGAAAGAAATGGGAATAGGATTTTGTTTGGTTATGATAGAGATACTGAAATAATTCCTTAACCTGTGGCCATGGAGCACCTGATTATGCCCATGGAATGTTCCTTTGCTTTATAAATAAAAAACACATGGTTTACAAATTTGTGGGGGTTTTTTTTCACTTTTTTAAAAAAAAAATGTGCAGTTTTTCTTAGATGTCAAAGCCTGCAACGCATTAAGAATTGTAAAAATAGAAGAGGCTTAGTGAGTTATATCTGTAAAATATGCTATTACAGTACATCAAACTGTAAGCAAGATTGGAAATTATTTTGAGATTATCAGAAATACATTTATCCTTAGGCTGACAGTACTTGTGGACCATATGATTAATGTACATATATACCACAACAATCATTTAGAGTTATGATTGAAGTTTCATTTATAATCATATACATCCTACAGCAAACATAGATAACAAAAACTGCCAAGAATAAGACAAGTAATGAAAGAACAGATACACTTTTTGCAATCATCTATTTAGTCAAATTATATATAAGCTTGCAAGAGTCTCATAGAAAAGGCTGGATTGATACCTAGCTCTGCACCATTACCATTTTTTTTTATTTAGCCCAAATGACCTGTGTTTGAAAAAAATGAAGACAAGGAATTTGTTATTTTCATTTGCTTTTTGTGAAACATACTTTTTTTTATTAAAAGTTTCCAGAAAAAAAGTATATGACCAATAAAGCGAACATAATATACATTTAGTAAAAACATACATTTATTAATACTGATACTAAATAACATGTGAATTATTATCTTCCTAGGAAGAAAGGACATAATAATTCTTTATTAATATATCACCTTGGGTGCACTCTTCTGCTATTCTATTGATCATTGCCATATTGGCCAGTTTATATTTCCTAAAACACAAGCACACACACACTTTTGTCAGAAACCAATTAACTTAATCAAATCAAAACCATGACCACACAGCTGTGTGTCGAAAATGCACGGTGCCACCCTGCTGCCTTTCAAACACGTCCACATATTTTCTTACTCACACCATGTTGTATATCAGACACTTCTATGCAGTCTTTGCAGCACCCAGGGCCTGATCAGCCAACAGGCTGACCAGGCTGCAGCCTGGGGCGCTGGAGCCTGGGAGGGCGCAGCGTCGAAAAGATGTTTTTATTTATTTCTAAATGTGGCAGCCGAGTCATCTGTACCGAACCTGGTCTAAAGGAGCGGTTCCGACTGTCACTATCACATGACAGGCAGTCTGGCAGCGATCACTGCTAGCTGCCTGTCAGTGTGGCAGCGGGCGATTCTTACTCTGGTCACGTGAGATCAGGACTTCCACATCTCACGTGACCAGAGTAAGAAGAGCCTGGGCCGCACTGACAGGCAGCTAGCAGTGATCGCTGCCAGACTGCCTGTCATACACAGTGCTGAAGAGAGGACTCCACAGCAGGTAAGTCTGTTCCAATGTCTTGGGGGGAGGGGCGGCAGATGGGCAGGTTAGGTGGCTAAAGGGGGCAGGTGAGGCGGCTGAAGGGGGCAGGTGAGGTGGCTGAAATAGCCTAGGGTGACCAAAACCTTTAATCAGGCCCTGGCAGCACCTGATCAACCAATAAGCTGATCAGGCTGCTGCATCCTAGGGTGTAGGATTTAGGGGGGCACCTCTGAATTTTCGCACAGGGTTTTTTCTATTAATTCATTTTTTTTGTCTCTGCTGGCGGTGGCTACCCATCATGATTGGTCCATGGCCTAAAGGAGGGGTCTCTGGCAGTCAACAATATGTTAAAGGCAGCCTGGTAGCAAATCAGATTGATGTGCTGCTGCTTGCCAGCATTTGACACAGTTCTTTGTCCGGTCTCGCAAGATGTAGTAATCTTTCTCTTGCAAGACTTGACTAAGAATCATGGCTTGCACTGAGTGGCAGCATAACAGCAATCTTTACCCTAGAGAGGTCGGTCCATCACACTGTCAGCAGGAAAGTGCAGCGCTGGTGACATGAAATGGCTGGTTGATGATGAAATGGCTGGAGGGGGCATTTCAAAAATAGAGCAGCTTTCAAGTGACATGTTGGATGTTTTCTCTGCAGTTTCATATACTCTGTGATTATTCTGGCTAATTAAGTTATTTTAGATTTTATCTTTAGCATGTATATGTTCAAAACCATTGCCCTTTACAATCAGGCATGAATTGGCTGACGGTGGCACAGGGGGAGGGAGGTTGATAGCTGGCTTGGGGAAGCATAGTAAGGAATGACCTCTGGATTGTGTGGTGGTCACAAGGATGCTCTCAGTATTGTGTAACGGTCACAAGGATGTTCTCCGTATTGCTGAATACAACAGTAAACATTAATAAGGGGGTGGAGAGCTACCTGCGTTTTAGCCTAGGGTGGCCACAATCTATAATCATACATTGAGACCCTGATCCTTTGCAATGTCAGCATCAACCCTTTCACTTCAAACTTAATTTTAGTGACCTTCCTTACTGCTGTTAGCTCTGTGCAGGATGGAAACACTAGTTGATGCAAGTAAGCTACATGCTAGTGATAATGGCAGATAGAGACTCTTATGTAGTGGGACTCATTTGCGCCCAGACCATATGCTGGAATTGCAATCAAATAAAGGCAGATTTATAAGCATATGCTCAGTCCAATGCATCTCATGATACTTTCAGCTCTACAACACTAGCATATGTGCAAAGGGCAGAGATGTGGTTTAACAATGATAATAGTAAATGTGCAAGTTGAATTACCCTATTTTGACACAATAAAATAATGCAATGAAGTGTCATATACACAAGGGAAAATAGTGTCTGGACAGTGTTATTTATAAATGAGAACATCGCATTTGCCATGTAAAATATAATTAAATATATTTGAAATAAATTTGTATACAAACAACTGTTATTTTTTCTGTTAAAAATCCTTCATATATATGAATACTTCATACAATATAGCAGTCACACCAATTAATTTGTCATGATTGCAGTTGTAAGATGGTGCCTACCGGGATTAGCGCTATTGAGCTAGGAGGTGCAGAGTGTAACGTGCCAATAGTTTTTGCCAGGGACTCCCACAAGGTGGTATGGACTTTGCTGCAAAGGATGCGCACGTCGCAGCTTTCCAAGTCAGTAACCAGTGAAGTAGTAGGTGAATGAGAATGGTCAGACGGTCCAAGTACAAAGCTAGCCGGGAAGCGAAGTACAGAAGCGTGATCCAAAAGAGTGGTCAAACAACCAGGGGTCAGTACCCAGGACAGAGGGTGTAGCCAAAGCATAATGCAAGAGAGAAGTCAGGAGTGGAGCCAAAACAGGAACCAGAGGGAACACAAATGTTGGGAGCAGGATATAGGGATAGGTCACAGGGGCACTGCAGAAGTAATGGCTGACCAAATACTCCATCCCCTATCAATATTTCCCCTTCACTACTTCCCTTCTCGTTAATCTTCAACCGTGAACTGTTTTCTTTCCTGCACCTATTGCACTCACTGGCCTACATAAGCAGAAACAAACCTCACACCTACTCATCATCCTCCCATGTTCTCTTTCTCACCTTGTTCTTTCTTATGGCTGCTCGTGATATTTCACCTAACCCTGGGCCATGTGCAATCCTCACTTTTTGCTCACAATCATCTTTCAACCAAACCTCTTTCTCCAACGTCCGCCTATTCTCTACTTCCCTTTAACTCAAAACTATTTGAGTAACATGTGTACAACCATCTATCTCACTTTGTAGCCTCTCACTCCATTCTCAACTCTCTGCAATCAGGCTTCTACCCCAACATCCCACTGAAATTTAACTGTCAAAAGTGATCTATGATCTACTTATAGCAAAGTCACAGCTTGATACATTGGTCTCGATTGGTACCCACTTGGAAAACCAGGACCTGCGGTGCAGAAGCAGCTAAGACCAAACCTTCTTGCGGGGGTCCCTTGTGAACACCTTTGACTCGTTAGATCTCGCGCCTTCCGGTAGGGTTGTATTCAAACGGGCAGACAGCAAGTATCCGACAGACCTGTATATCTGTGAAATTCACACAATATAATACTCTAAAAAAGTGACATGTACATAACAGAATAGTGTGTGGACAGTATAAATCATAAAAGTGAAGTCGCATTTAGTATTTAAAATACTATTAAATGCAATCTTTCTTTTAAAGTAAAATGTGAATCTTCTTTCCTACATCAGTCAGAATGCAAATGACAAGTAATGGAAAAAAACACATATTATTATTATCCTTTATTTATCAGGCACCACAAAAGATCCACATGGCCATACAGAGAGCATAGGATGAAACAGAGTATAGCATTACAGGACCATACAATACACGCTGTAGCTAAAATCTCAACACAGCTATAAACAGACACACAAGGCAAAAATGTATGAGTGAATATATAGCATATAGCAGCAACAGTAATGTTTAAGTAAGTGGAAGGTGTAAATATACATTCAGCCAATCAGATGCAGAAGCTGATTGGGAGTTTTATCATATTCATATTTTAAACCAGGGGTGGAGCGCTCGCAACACATATGCTTCCTGACAAGCAGAAGGCGCCCATCAGTCGCATTTCATTTAACATGCTCTTACGATACTTGGCCTATGCTTTCATGCCCTTTTCCTCGCCAATCCATCTCTATAAGCGTAAGGAGTAACATACACAAGATGCGACTGACTGCATAAGGACACTACACTAATACTTTTTTTGTGTGCATGCACAGTAGTGAAATGCGTATTTTCTGGTACGCAAATGGAATTGTGTCCAAATCTGCATGATGCGCTGTATTTGTCAATTCTCTTTTCAATACATTTATAGTGCTGGGACGACTCCATTGAATTCTTTCTGCTGTGCAGTGTTTTTTCAGGATAGGACTAGGAACACTTAATGCCGAATTCTGTGCTGTAAAATGTGGAAAATTTTGTGGCCACATTTGGAACAAGGCCAACATTTCACAGAACAGTTCAGTTTTGAAATGTTTCTTCTTATCTATCCCCAAACGATGAGATTCTTATTACACTCTGGCACGTTGTGGCAGCTGTTAGAATTGCATTTTGCATTAAAAGTCTTTCGCTGACTCAATGTGTTTTATAATATCAGACTGACTTTTTAAATCAATATGCTCTGTTCTGCACTAAAATTTTGTGATACTATAGGTAAATTGATATATTCCCACACTTGTTTTATCAACTGCTTGGAAGGCCAGGAATAATGACCAATGTAAAATAATATGAATAATTGATATCACACTGCTTTGTAATACCTGGCTTTGCATCTGGACGATTATGGGAATTAAAACTTCTTAATGTTGCATTACTTAAGAATTTGAAGGACTGCTAAACTCAAAATACATTGTGTCAGTAAGAAAACGCATCCTGTAACAAATATAATATTTGCCTCTGACTCACCTAGAGAAGTAAAAAAGTGAGAGTGGGTTATAATTACTTTATTATTTGCTGGAAGACCCCTATGCCTCTGCGATTCTTTTCCTTACTGTAAAATTCCTTCAGAAGGGCTCTGATATGAAATGTGAAATATCTCATTTGAATAACTCCAACTTTGAAGTTCCAATCATTCAGATAAGCAGTAGGGAGTTTTTCTATGTGAGTGGCATACAAATCAGTGCATGGTCCACTCCTCCAAAAAAGCAGCACAATAAATTGAATACCAAGCGCTATAAACCTCCCTGCCTTGCTGAGGCATTAATGTCAAATTTCAACCAGTCAATAAGATGGCAATAAAGTTGCAGCTGTCCAATTAGTTGCAGTTTACATCCCAAGTGGTGTGTAATTTACATTTAAATACCTGTAGTACAACACCATTGTAGTAACCAAGGAAATGAGCATCTCCAAAACCAATGGTATCCTTGGCATATGACCTCTCTCTTTTGGGGGGGTGGTGTGTTGAAAAAATTTAGATTGGGTGAAATGTTTCTTCACTTTTGTTTATTAGACTTTGAGACATTTGCTTAATATATGTTGGGGTCCTTATTAGAAAAGGTTACAGTGGACATATAAGTTAGGGGCAACTACTCACAGTTGATGGAAAAAGTCCTGTATTTACCACAATGGTTGCACAACAGGCTGCCGAAGCTTCACTTCTATTAATAATGTTCTTTCAGTGGTTCTTTTTCATTACAACACTGTATTGCTGTCAATAACAAGTCATTTTCAGCCTATCTATTTCAACCAGGCTCTCAAACCAACTTTTTCTTTTTGCAGTAGGGAGAAGGGTTGGACCCTTATACTTATGTAAGCAATGCATCTATAGATTACTGCTGACTCACAGGCTTCCCCATCAGCTTAGCTTTCTTTCTCACACTTCTGCAAGTTCTGATGACATCTTAATCTGTGTCAGGCTCTGGACCCTCTGCCTTACTTACCAGGGTCTGGTGTGCAAGACTGTCCATCTTCATTGGGCTCCTTCAATCTGACATCTTCCACGCATCTTTGTGAGATTGCGGGAGCATACGCACTCCCGTCTTATATAGTTTTCAATGTTCAGCCATTGGCTGATTATGTTACACTCCCCCTCATCCTCCAAACTATTTAAGGAACTTCTTTTGGCATTATGGTGCCAGATCTTAATGTCTAGATAGCCTGCTAGCTGATTAATTGTTTCCTGTAATTCTGTGTTTCCCTTGTGTATCCTGATATACTGTACCCATTCCTATTCAGCAGATCCTGGTATCCAGTGCTATATGCTTCTCAGCTAATCCTGGTATCCTCTATTCATTTCTATTCAGCAGATCCTGGTATCCAGAGTTATATGCTTCTCAGCTAATCCTGGAATCCTGTATCAGTTACACTTGTATCCTGACTTTCCTATTCTGGTGTCCCCTTTTATTAATCTCCTGTCAGTCTAGCCTGTTACTCATCAGGAGAGGCGCTACCTGCGTGGTGAAGCAGCAAAGATCAACCCACCTTGTGGGGCTCTCTGGCGAAAACCTTTGCCACGTCAGACTCTGCGCCTCCATGGTTGGTGGGCTAAATTAGGCAGCCCCATTGTTCCTGTGTGATTCTGTGCTAGTGTCACACATTGCACCAGCTAATCTGCATCTTGGTCACTGTTCTTACCTGTTTCCCTTGTTTCTCACTCCCTGCATTCGCTTGGTGGTCTGAACTGAGCATATGCACACCTGGGGGTAAATGTATTAACCTCCGGATTCTTGAATCCGGAGGTTAATACATTTACCCCATGGTCTTTTCAAAATTTCCTGCATTCTCTTGATTGGATAATTGCCTGTCAGATCTGTCTATTTAAAGTACCTTCTTCTCTACCAAGTTGCCAGATCTTTAGGTCTCCTTACCTGTTAGGACACTGTTATCTTTTGCTCCTGTCTGCACAACGGTATCCTGTGTTACCTGTTCCACGATCAAGACCTGTGGTATTATTGTAAAAACTTTGTGCCTCACCATCGGTCCTCTCCTCAAGCTATTAGCTTTTCAGGGATCTCAGTGCATCAGTTCTCTGCAGTTCACCACCTCCCAGTCGGTATCCTGTGTACCCGTTCCACGATTAAGACCTGTGGTATTACTGCAGGAACGTCGTGCCGCATCATCGGTTCCGTCCTCAAGCTATTCACTTTCCAGGGATCTCAGTGTATCAGTTCTCTGCAGTTCACCACCTCTCAGTTGGTATATCCTGTGTTACCTGTTCCACGATCAAGACCTGTGGTATTATTGCAAAAACTTTGTGCCTTATCATCGGTCCCGTCCTCAAGCTATTCGCTTTACAGGGATCTCAGTGCATCAGTTCTCTGCAGTTCACCACCTCCCAGTCGGTATCCTGTGTACTCGTTCCACGATTAAGACCTGTGGTATTATTGCAAGAACCTCGTGCCGCATCATTGGTCCCATCGTCAAGCTATTCACTTTCCAGGGATCTCAGTGCATCAGTTCTCTGCAGTTCACCACTTCTCATTTGGTATCCTGTGTTACCTGTTCCACAATCAAGACCTGCGGTATTGTTACAAGAACCTCGTGTCTCATAATCAGTCATGTTCTCAGCTATTCGCTTTCAAAAGACCTCAGTGTTTCATTTCACTGCCGTTCACCTAAACCTCTGCATTTATCTTCCAGCAGGCCTGCTCCACTCCACGGTTCCATCTCACCCTGCTCCAATCCCCCTTAGAGGACTGCTATCTGCGGCTAGAGAGCAGCTAAGTACATATTCCCTTGCGGGTATCCCTGGTGAATACCTCTCTACCATTAGACTCTGCACCTCTCTGGGGGTAAGTCTATCTAGAGAGGGGCTTAGAGGCCTTTTCCAAACTCAGGCTCCTTGACAGATAGTAAAATCTGACCATAATGGATTCTACAGGAGATTCGTCTTCCAAGGAGATGCTCCAACATCTTTTGGGGAGAGTTGACAGACAAGATGCTAACTAAGTCCAGTTGATGTAATGCCTCCAAGGCCTGTCTACCTGGCTAGACAGTCTCCAAAATATTCTGGGTAATCCTCCTCCTCCTTTGGCTGTGGCCGAACCTCCTGCTGCAGTGGCTGCTGCCATACCTGCCTCCAGTTTGCGGCTTTCCATTCCTGCCAAGTATGACAGAGAACAGACAAAGTGCACACACTAAACAGATATTGCTGGAAGACCCGCATGAGTTGGGACACTCTATGCCCACACTCAAGCACTATCCAGGGCAGAGGAAAGCACAAGCAAGGATGTGCATTACCTGCCCATGCACGCCAGGACCATACACAGAGATAGAAAGTTACATGGACATATCATATTGCCTCATTGTCCTTCAATAAATCATTACCTTACAAGCTGAGTTGGGAGACAGTAGGTCTATGTGAATATAAACAGTAAAAACAGTTGTGTGGGACACATACACTTCTGTGACACCAAATGTCTCCAAACATAGCATCCTCCTGCCTGTGACATAAATGTTGTATTAACCATTAAAACACACTTCAGAGTATTATATACTGCTCCACTACTTACACTTGCAACCTCCCTTAAAAAGACTGTTTACACAAATACGCCTACTTGTTTTCTCCTGCACACCTACTCTCCTACTTCTGGTTAGTGGGCACAAAAGGCGGAAAAAGTAAAAATATCACTTCAATGTCTTACCCGTTAGTACTCACACATGCGCAAATCCACAGAGACTGGTCCAGCAAAACAGTAAATTAACCCTGGTCCATTATCGCCGGGGAAGCTGAGCATTGTTATTTGTTTTTTAGTAATTGCGATGACAAGTGATTTTTTTTTTATCGCCATGATAAGCAGTGATAAAAAGTCCTCCTAAATAATGCATTTTAATAAATAGAGGCCTTAAAGTCTAGTGTTAAGAAACTTCACAGCTATCATTACTCTGTGGGGGGTATTCAATTGTTAGCGTTATCGCTAACAAACGAGCGCTCAAAAAATCTTACCGTTAATACGGTAGTTTACTCAGGGAGCGGCGAGCTGAAATTCCGCGAGTAAACTACCGTATTAACGGTTTTCGCGCGCAATATTACCGTATAAACGGTAATATTTTTTGAGCGCTCGTTTTTCAGCGTTAACGCTAACAATTGAATACCCCCCTGTATGTTACATAATATGTACTATGTAATATATTTAGCTAATAAGCACCGTAGAGTAGTATAGTATTCATATTATTATTAAATTAATCCCTGCTCAGATGATTATATAATCTGATTAAGTATCCTTCTAGTACATATGTAAAAGACAAGCTTATAGAAACAGATGGCACTTTAATTAAACCATGTATCTATCCTTTATAATACACAAACCAATAAATCTAAAAGCAATTTTACAGATCAAACCATGCAGCTGAGAAGCAAGAATGCCAGAAGCTATAATATTAGTGCACATTGAGTGTGGAAGAGAGAGGCTATATCAATATGGATGTCATTAATACAACTGCCCTAAGCGAGTATTTAACTGCAAAACCTACAATATTCCCCCGATCTGGATATGGCATTTTGTCATTTCTCATGTTTTTAAATGCTGTATTCTCAATTTTCAATAATTTGCTGGTGATTTTAGTAACCATGAAAAACCCACAACTCCGCAATCCTGTCAATATTTTTATTGTAAACCTTTCGTTTTCTGACCTATTAATGACACTGTGTGGTACTACCATAGTGGTTAGTACCAATTATCATGGCTATTTTTACCTGGGTAAAAAATTCTGTGTTTTTCAGGGATTTGCTGTGAACTATTTTGGTAAGTTACACTGTTTTTTCTAGTAAATGTTTGTCTATTGTCTGATAGGTATATTTTGCAGTAAATACTTATTTGTAAGCTAAAGATAACTGTCAAAAGGTAAGCGGTTTATTTCTAGGTTAGGATTCTGCATTGATGATGCAGACTTTTAAAGTGTTAAAATGAAAAGTATAATATGTTTAAAAGTTTTATTTTTTTATTTTATCATATTATGCAGCTTTACACATCGAAGTTTATACATAGACTGAATTGCAAACTTGAAGTTGAAGTGTCTTTGCCCGATTTGACCTGTGAAAACATCAGAATTGAGATTAAATTGTCAGAATATGAGATTATCTAATTTATTTGGTATGGGACCAAACCACAATTATTTATTACATTATTGTTTACAAAATGAATCACAATACATGACTACATTGTGTTTATATATAGGCAGTAAATTGTCTCTTGATGGTTTTGAGATGAACTGTAGCTGTGATTTGTTTTGTTTAAGAATGAGGTATGTAACCAACAAGTGCACTGATAATATACAATATATACAGGGCATTTCTTTGAGACTTCTTCATATCAGTGCGATTTTTTTTCCCAGGGGACTTTTAAAACATAATATTGCTGACATTGCACATCTTTAATGATTCGTCTTTCCATATTTGTTCAGGTTAACATTTTCTGCCATATATCACTTTTATGAACAACTCCCTTTGGTGGTCACTACATTTCAAATGACAAGTAACATAATTCCTGTTCTTGTTTTTGAAAATTATTATCAGTGGTTGAAGTGGAAATTTAGAAGTGGCGATATAAAAATTGTAATGAGAATGTAAGTTAAGGGAATTTGATAGTTTTACAATGAAGGCAGTAGAAGTGGTACTATAGGGTTAGGTACCATTTTACGATGGTGGTAATACCGACATCGGTGAAACCTCCAAAAAAATTGAGATTGGAAGAATGCCTAAAAAAATAAAATAACGACTTACAATAAAAATGACAGTTTAGATAGCCGACATCTACGCTACATCTCGATTGCTGTAAATTCCGGCAGTTTAAATTCACGTCACTGCTCATATCCGCACTATTTCTGTATTTAAAGCGCCAATGCCAGGACCCTAAGTTGTAAATTAATTATTAAAGTGATGAGGTCCTGGCATTGGCGCTTTAAATACAGAGATATCAGTGCGGCTATGAGCAGTGACGTGAATTTAAATTGCCGGAATTTACAGCAATCGGGATGTAGCGTAAGGATCTCGGCTATCTTTCGGCTATCCAAACTGTCATTTTTATTGTAAGTCATTATTTTCTTTCTTAGGCATTCTTTCAATCAGATTATTTTTGGAGGTATAAATGTTGTCGGTATTATGGTAGTCATTAATATGACTACCACTGGCACTATGACATACCACTGTATACACCTCCACTTCAACCACTGATAATTACTGTACCATGTTAAAAAAAAAAGTGACCAAACAGCACAATTTAAATAATAGGCTCTTTTTTATATAAGGCAAATAAAAAATATATAATATAATGGTAATAACTGACTTCTAATATATTGTACGAGTTCTTATATATTTCGTCAGCAAATAGGTTTTGTTGCAGGTTCAAACAGAAAAGAAATAAAGAACTGGTAGTTGCTCAAATCAATTTATAGGCTATAACAGGTGCATGAAAGGGTGGGGTTATCCTAAAAGGAAAAAACACTTTTGCATTTTTATCTACAGTAGAAATAGCAGATCTGTTGCTGGCTATAGCAGTGTGCTGGGGGAATTTGTCTGTGTTTTTTTCTTCAAACAGAAAAGAGCCTACTTAATTATTGTTGTCTGTCTTAATACATTCTTGCAGGAATTGTGTCGCTTTGGTCCTTGACCATTTTAGCATATGAGAGGTACAATGTGGTCTGCCAGCCAGTAGGAGCCCTGAAGCTCAGCACCAAAAGAGGTTACCAAGGACTGGCATTTATCTGGCTGTTTTGCCTTATTTGGGCTCTAGCACCATTGTTTGGCTGGAGTTCTTATGGTCCTGAAGGTGTTCAGACCTCTTGCTCCATTGGCTGGGAAGAGAGGTCCTGGAGCAACTATAGTTACCTGATTGCATACTTTCTGACATGCTTCATTATCCCTGTAGCCATTATTGGATTTTCATATGGAACTATACTGCGATCATTGCATAAGGTATGTTTTCATCTAATATAAAATATGTAGGTGCTGTATATATATATATAAGGGAGAAAACATTGATGAAAATGGGTACAGTGCACAGGCAAAATAAGTGATGCAGCCCATAGCAAGAAAATGCGGGGTACATTTATTATTTATAATTGCCCACATAGCATAAGAATCTACAATTGACGTCACAAGACAATCATTGCATGTATTATGCTTATGTTTATGGGTCAGTGGAGAGATTTGTGTGTCAAAACAACAACAAATTTGCTGACAGCCGCCAATCAAGCAGATCAAATACTATATTCAGCAAATTTGTTGTTGTTTTATCATTTGTTTATAGGTTCTGGTGTGACCTATTATTATTTGATATAGGTGCCTTTCTTTGATTATTGTTTGCGCCCATTGGACTAAGTGTCTCTTTGCTTAGCAGATTTGTGTGTCAATTTACACCATCGGAGAGACGGTAGAATCAGTACTGTTAATTTCACCCCCTTTGTTCCAGTTAGATGCAAATAATTCATATAATGAACATAAGTACGTAGACATAAACCAATGTATCTTAATTTACATTGGTCAATGTCTACATAGTCATGTCCTTTAAAAAAGGGGATTTTTTTTTTTTTTTTGGAGAAAAAGTTAAAAGGTAAAATAATGGGGGCAAGTAAAATGTAATAGAAGATCATGATTTATGGTCCCACCTTCGAAACCCAATTGATGTTCTCATAGTACAGATGGAACATGAATTTACCCATTGGGACGTGCAGCACCTGTGTATACATGGATGTGTAAATATAAGCTAACGCGATCAGAAATGTACTGTGCATGTACAGAATTCAATGTTAGATCTTGACTGCACAATGATTTTCATTGTGTTTGTTTTTCCTTAGCTGAACAGGAAAATAGAAGAGCAGGGAGGGAAGACAAACCGCGAGGAAGAGCTACGAGTAGTATTAATGGTGCTTTTCATGGTGATTGCTTTCCTCATATGCTGGCTACCATATACAGTTTTTGCTCTGATTGTCATCATTAATCCAACACTCTACATTCCTCCTCTTGCTGCAACTCTGCCACCATACTTTGCCAAGACCAGTCCTGTCTACAACCCAATCATCTATATCTTTCTAAACAAACAGGTAAAGATGTCATATTATGTAGAGATCAGCAATTGTATGAAATTTAGATAAGCCAGGATCATGTTGACTTGGGTTACATTGGCCAATTGGTTGATGTTTTGGAAAAAGGGTTGTCATGCTAGTAATAATTCCACAATGTTGTTTCATTGCCTTTCAAACCTAAACAGTATAAACAGCAGAATTGTATGTTGTAGGCATTACAGATACGTAGCCTGCTACAACTTCATTTTTTGGATCAGTTTGTTAGTTTGCTTTTTTGTGTTTGTTTTCTGAGCGCTTATTTACTTATTTTGAGAATAAGTAACTTCTGATCTGATCTACTGACATAATTTCACTATGTCCTCTTCCAGAAGTAGAAAGTGATTATACCATTTTTCCGCATTCTAATGAATGTAATATTTCTGTGTGTGTCCCTTCTGTGACACCATATGCCATTATAGGTCTCGGTGTCTTGCACACTTCACATGGAGAAGCGGTATAGTGACTGTGAGATATAATCTATAATATAAATGTCTAGTGGCGTGTGTTAGTCTGTCTGTGTGTGTGTGGAAAAAATAAAACCAAGCTGCAGCGCCACCTGCTGGGCGGAGTTATACACTGACCTACTAAATTCTTAGTGTGTATGGAAAAAAAAATTCAGAAAGGGCTGAAATTTGGTATACTAAGATGTTTTTAATTTGTTAATTTAATTTGTTAATTGTTAAAAGTGTTTATAAAGATTTAAAAAATATATATATATATATTTCTTGAAGGAGAAGTGACAGTTGGGAGTGGTTGGTGGTTGCCAGGGGGTGACAGTGGGGAGTGGTTGGTGGTTGAGGCCTGGGCTATGGCCCAAATGCATGACAAGAACCTTTTTAACACCTTAAGTAGCTTGATTTGACTAGAATGCATGAGTATCATGCACGGGTTAACTTGTCCAGTATATGCGATAATGCTTTACATGTGGTCCATCTAATAAACACAATCCATGAATTGTCTTTGTTATCTTATACTGTTTTTCATAAAGAATTAAAATATTAAGTATAATTCATACCCTTAACATAGTTTGTATAGAGACTGTATATCCACTTCCTTTGCCTTCTGTTAGACATAATGCCAGGATGATATAAATAAAAGGAAATTGCCCAACACTAAATGATTAGATAAAAAGGTACATAAATGAGTAACGTATACACATATATGGTATATGCCACATGTTTAGTACAAGCACTTAGAACTATGTTTTATAATGGGAAAACAGGACGGTCTCACTAAAATGTTGGAAGGTATTTGACATTGTTATTATAAAATGTATAATTTAATATTGCTTCTTTTTTCCAGTTCCGCAATTGTGCTGTAGAGTGTTTGACATGTGGACACATCAACCTATCTGCACCAGAAGAGGAAAGCGCTTCAATGGCTGCTCCAGTTGAAAGCCAAACTGTTCCCAAACTCAATCAAGTGACTCCAGCCTAGTAATTGCAGAATTGTAAAATGCAACTTGATATTTTCAGAGAAAACTGTATGACTGCATTGCAAATAGTATGCCATAAAAACTAATTTTGCACTGTTTAAAATTAGCTATGCTGTGCTGCAAACATGAACAATTGTATTATTATGTAATTTGTTTGATATATGAGAATTTTCATACACAATACAGGTAAAGCAATTCCTTTCATTTGAGTTTAAAATATAGCAACAGAAGCTACATTGACCTAATTATGATTGCTCAAAGCAATATGAGGCAGGCGTACATGACCCTGTCTCTCCAGGGTTTGTGAACTACAAGTGCCAGCAAACCTTGCCAGCCAGAGACTAGAGTTTTGGAGTTGTTGGGACATGTACCTCTGCAATAGCTGGAGAGCCACAGGTGTCTTTGTACCATGTGAACTTCAAAGAAATGCATAAAGATTTCCTAACTAATCTTATGTTTCACCTTTCTACAACAGGCAATTCAGCAGACATAGCACGTTTGCCAAATGCTATACTGTATTAATTAATATATCCTAAGAAGGATGAGATCAAAGAAACATTCTTTGTTGAAAATGCTAGTAAAAAAATTTTTTATGCAGTCCCTGTTCTTCAATAACATGTTCACCATGTAAAAATATAAATTTAGTTAATGTCTGTGTGCAAGCGTAGTGCAACATCATGAGACGCATATTCACTTTAAAGAATGGCACTTACATCCATTTTATGTCAGCTCAACATGTGCTCTATTCAAGTTTGCTTGTTAAAATAGTAATTTTACCAAGAGAAAACAAAAGCTGTAAAATTAGTATAAATTACAAAAAGCCATAGTTTCATCCTACATTGAATGAAAAGTATATATACTACATATATAATGCTGAACAGGAAAATTTACTTGCTACCAATCATAAACATTAGTCTCATACACAGTTCTCTTTCACTCTCTTGGCTTTCCCAGCACTGTTCTCTTCTGGTTCACCAACTACCTTTCTGAAAGCTCCTTCAGTGTCTCTACTTCTGATGCATTCTCTTCTCCACTCTCTCTCTTGGGGCTACTCAATACTCTGGTCATGGCCCTCTGCTTTACTGTCTTTATACCTCTTTGCTCTGTGAACTTAAACACTTCTTTGGCGTCACTACCACCTCTATACTTAGCACACACAAAGCCACTTCTCCTTCGCTAACCTCTCTCCTTCTCTCTTATCCTAGGGTGCCCACTGGGCTTGCACCGACCCTGCCTCTAGCCCTCCAGTTTAGCCTTTATTTGCAAATCTACAATATTTTATTCATAGTTCTATATTAAAGGCACCTCTTTACAAACAACATTCAATTTCATGAAATATAAGGCAATCCAAAGAAACTTACAATCTAAGAGATGAGGGGGGATATTTGATGTATGATGTAGAGCTGGCAGTGAGTGGGGATGGTGGGGGTGGTTTGGGTAGACAATAATGACTATGGAGGATCGGGAGAGACTTGTGAACAAATGATTCTTCAGGAATAACTGAAATTCTAAGATTGATGTTGGAGAATATGACAAGGTGAGGTACATTGTCCTATGAGACAAGAACAGACCTGCATTAAGCATATCCAAAATGTCAACGATGGTTTGCAGCTCTGTTCTCTAAAATGAAAATCATTAATACCTACACACAGACATCAAGTGCATTGCAATGGTTGTATTTTAATTTTGTAAAAATAAGATCAATCAAGCAAAACATTTTGGCTGTAATTATAGAGCAATAAGCATTTAACTGGGATATGTAATAAGTCAAAATTATTGGGCAAAATCTAATTTATAGTGAAATGTAATAGAGGAAATCTTCATTGTAATACAAATTTATTCAGCTACATAGTTCCTTTACATCCTCCCTGTAGATTTACGTGTTTTAAGCAATTTTATTTTATTTAGAGTTAAGTGCAACGAAAAAAAAGTCTGCTTTTAGACAAAACATGTTGCATTCAAGGGGTGAAAATGTGCATTTTTTTTAACTCTAAATGAAGCCCATGCAGTCTATCACATAGTGGTCTGTCTTATTGTTTCATACAGCTTGCTAAAAACGCATACAATATTTGTATAGATCCTTCACACCCTTTGTTTTCATGTCTGCATTTATTTTGTATGCCCTTGTTTTATGTATGTCCTTGTTTTATGTAGGCCCTGTTTTCCCGCTGTGGAGCACTGTGGCGCCTTACAAATCTATGATAATAATAATAATAATATTATTATTAATAAGATGTAAAACAGATTAGAATCCTGGATTATCACACGTTGAACTACCTTGAGAATCCAAAAACCCTGACTATGTTTTTCTTCAATTAGTCATTATTGTTTTATCATCATCCAAGGACCAAAACAACAAATAGGGCTGTCTTAGTTTCAAAGTATTGTGATTTAATTGTTTACTAATGTATCATACACATTAAAAATGTGAAGCAGTAGTCTCAGCAAATATTCCTAATTATCTCTCTGCTGCTTAGTACACTGCTGTACATTCTCTTCTCATACACACCATTAACTCCATTGTCCTTTGGGATACATTTAGACTTACTATCTGTTTGCACATCCTTTATTGGTTTGCCCTGAGCAGCATACACCTCTTAACTCACGCTATATTTAGTGGTCCAAAATTAGCTGGTATTAGGTATATTTTTGATGTTAGTATTTAACCCCTCTTCTCTTGGGCCATGCGTTAGATGAATTTGTCTCTACTCCCACATGTCAGCTGATATTAGTCAAAACTATCAATCTTCACCTGACTTGTGTAAATGTGGACAAAGTAGGGTCATTAAATGTTAGAATTGTATGTGGCAACGCTTCCTGGGGCAGTAAATGTTCAAACCACATTTAAATATTGAAAGTCCTGTTACAATCAGCACTTTGTTAACAAACTTGTGCACGGGCCAGCCCAAAACACAAACTACACACAATTAAGTACCAAACCTTGGTGTCATTCACAAGACCACCGTTTGTTTTATTCCTCACACCCAGATTTTATTCCAGTCCAGTTTAGTCCACCAGTAAAGCACTGACACTATCCTCCATATTTGAATTCCACCTGCTTCATAAAAGTTTTGGCTAATTCTCTACATCTGCAATTATGTACACTCAGACAATTTTCATTCATGCCACACATATATACACAATTCAAAACATACTAAATGGTGGCGGGAGACACATCTGTCACCACTTGCACACACTAGTCATATGTTTTACTGTATTTTACTGTAAAAAAAAGCCTGTGTTATATGTAACCTTAGCATTTTGGGGGAAATTGTCACGGTAAACCACATGAAAGCACTACCAAACTGCACTTTGTCTGTTACATGTAGTATTTGTTTTATTATATATAATTAAACATGTGCTTAATGGCCATTATTGTCTGGTATCTTGTATTGGGTGTACCTTGTATGTATTAGTTTAATTTGTATTTAAGAGTTGAAAGGAATTTTCCAGCCAGAATATACAGTGTAAATGTTTAAACTGGATTATAGAACCAGTTTTTTAGGAGATGCTGTATGTAAATAAACACATCTCTTATATAGGATATTTTTAACACTAGTGGGAATGGATCTGATTACAAATTAACATAGAGATTGACCAGGGACATATCATTACATTACACTCATTGCAGAATCTGGATGGTAATATCTGCAAGCAGCAGCTGAAACTTTGTTTGTAAATATTCGTTTGGGCCACATGCTAGAATTGGAATACCAAACCCAGCTTCAATATGTGTTCAAAATTTAAGTTGGTAAGCAACTTGCAAATTGAATTACATTATTACACTATCATCCAACCATTTAAGTGTCCTCACACAGCATAATGTTCACCCTCCAGAATGGCAAACAAGTCTTGTGTACTGACCACTGCAATACATTCCCTATGGAGATGGGAAACCTCCACTTCCCCTACACATAGGGCTTTCCAACCATGTGCATTTTAAAATATCTTCCTTAACTAAGCAATGTGTGTGTGTGTGTGTGTGTGTGTGTGTGTGTGTGTGTGTGTGTGTGTGTGTGTGTGTGTGAAAATAATGTAATTATGATACTTCGCACTGGTGCAGTGTAGGTCAAGGTTAGAAAATCAAAAACATTACATTAATGACAATAGTGATGCATCCATTAAGATGACTAAGATTTTAGGTTTAGGATTAGCTTGCAAACAAAGATTAACACATTTGAGAATCTGCAAAAAAAAGTCAGTATGATGTGCATGCTGATAGACCCGTTCCTTGAGCCTCTATACGTTTTTTCTTTTATATGTTTAAAGTCAGCCCAGCTGTACCAAAGAGAGATGTATGTTATTTTGACAAATTTTATGAAGTAAAAACCAGCTGGGAACATCACATTGTTCTGTTACGATTTACATTTACATGTCCAAAATCATACTCACACAGACACACTGCTAAATGTGTGTTCCTTGGCCTGGGTGGATAATTTACTCAAAGTAGCATGCAAATTAGTACAACTACAATGCACATTTCCTAGGTACAAATCTGGCCTTCAAATTCAAATTACTTACACTGGTAAAATATGTGGCAAGGTAACAGTCGTGAGTCTGGAACTATGTTTAGAGTAAAGTTTTGTTTAATCGAGGATACTATGGTTGAATGACAGGCCGACATTTTACTCACAGGTGTAGAAATGAGCCACGAGTGACGTGAGTTCACCCGCATTTTCTCAGAGAACCAATCACAGAGCAGAGTATTGGACAGTTGATTTTGAGTGTCAAAGATGAGATCTGCCACCTTCGCAAGAAGAGAGTTGAGAGTGCTGACCAATGAACATGAACAGCATGCCCTCAGGACGGTACATCTTAAATGAGATGAAACTGCGAGCCTACCAAAGGGTCCACAGGTATCTGTGGCGACGTTTCCAACGCCGGCACTCTGTGGTACAATTGCAGCACGTGTGGAGTGATCGACATTGGTGCCAGCCCCAGCTCTTGCAGGAGCTTAGGGAGGAGATTAGGAGACGTGAGTTCTCTATTATTCGCATACAATACTGTAATACACACACTTGCTTTACTTTTAGAAAAGCTTTCAAAGTTTAAAAAACACATGGCCAACCCCAACGAAAAATCTGCCTCCTGATTATAAATGTAACTCCCCCTCCAATGCCACATACTTAGGGCCCTGTATCATAATCGGTCACCATTCTGCATCATTGGTCATGTAGAAAGTCACTTTTCAGGTAAGTCTATTAATATTGACATCGCTTTTTAATACTTTCGGGGTTTTTTGTATCTCAGGTCGGTGTCGTAATTGTGGTAATCGTGTTAACGATTACCACCGGAATTTTTTAGCATATATTATTTTTCTTTTTAATATGCATATTTATTTATGCTAGCAAATTAGATGGATTTGCATCCATGCATCCACATGCGCTCAATTCAAGTCAAACTCAAGCAAACACATTAAATGAACTTTCATGTAGATGAATAAGAAGGTGTGTTGATTTAGCTCCTTAAAAATACTTCAAAGTCCTTTGTTTCAGGTTCTTTGAATATGTAAGTGTTAAAACGAATAATGTGGTTACAACTGTCTTGCATAAATAAACTCCATTTTTGTGTTTTAACATTTGTAAACAAACCCTTTGCACCTCCCACAATTGCCGTTACGTAACACACTTTTTTCTTATCTTTAAATAAGGAGCGGAAGTTAAGATGCAGATTTTAAGATGAGCTAAGATCCGTTGCATCTTATATTTCGTTGCATAAAGGACTGAAGGTGGTTGTGCTTTTCAACTTTCCATTCCTTATTAAATTGTGAATTTCTTATCTCCCAGTTTGTTCTTAAAATATGCATTGCAACTTCCGCAACAGGTCCGATCGCTAATGAATCAGGCCCATAGTCATTAATGACAAACTTTGAAAAATAAAAAAAGTTGTTTTAATTTTTCTTATCCATAAATTACATTTATTAGGATGTTATGAATGTGTGCTGTACATAAAATACATTTTTACAGTTGCTCCAGGTGCATGTGCTAGCATGCATCCACAGTTGTCATCATTAAAAAATCGGCACTTACAGCAGACCTGTAGTTGGTGCAAGTAATGCAAGTGAAATACAGGTAACATAGAGATGCCCAAAACATGAATCAGACGTTTCTGCCTGTGCTTGAGCTTGGCACGCCCTGATTGTACACTGACTACATGCATAGACCTATTCCCTCCCCATTCCACCCCTGAATTCGTAGGCTGTAAGCTGTAGTAAGGGTCCCTTTGCGCTCGAAGATGAATTGGACGTTACTGCATTCTCTGGCATATGGTTTGTTTCTGGGCATGCGCAGTGTGATTTTACACAAAATACGGCAAGTATTGGCATTTACGGGCCTTAATGAATTAGGCCCTAGTTTCCCAAACTGTGCTCCGTGGCTCCCAGGGGTGCCGCAGCGCTGTCACAGGGGTGCCGTTGACAGGAAGAGGGGAAAAAAAAAAAACTTACCACGCCAGACACTCAGCGGCAGGATAGAGGATGCTGGGTCCCGGGCGCCACCGGATTGGTAAGTTTTTTTTCTCTCTTACTGGCCATGGTGGGATGCAGAGGGGGCAGAGCGAAGATGCAGAGGGGGCAGAGCGAGGGGGCAGAGAGTGCACAGCGAGTTTGCAGAGGGGCAGAGCGAGGATGCAGAGGAGGCAGAGCGTGGATGCAGAAGGGGCAGAGCGTGGATGCAGAGGGGGCAGAGTGAGTGGATGCAGGGGTCACAGAGTGTGTGGATGCAGAGGGGGCACAGAGTGTGTGGATGCAGAGGGGGCACAGTGTGTGGATGTAGGGGGGCACAGAGTGTGGAGATGATGTAGGGGGGCAGAGAGCGTGGAGATGATGTAGGGGCACAGAGTGAGTTAGCTGCAAATTATTATTTGACAGAAATATAATTGAAAAAAATATAGAAAAATACTATTTTCCCTTGGATTTATGTGTATTTTTCCCGACAACTAAATAAGTTTTTCTATCCTGACCTAAATACTTATTACGTTTTTTGACCTAGCTACTTATAAAATGTGACTGCTCGGTAATTATTTTGGAGGGGTTCCTTGAAAGAACTATGGAGACTCTAAGGGAACCACTGAATTAGGTCCTTCTCATTTTCTTTGAATTACACTACATTTTGTACTTCAAGATGTAGCCACCAGATGGCAATCTTCCTACGTTCATAGTTCTGAAAACATTCTGCAAATAAGCTGAAGGAAGTTGCTGAAAGAAGAAATACAGAATGGGAACATGCAAGCTTAAATGTTGATCAACATGTGAATCAATATCTCAGATTTTTATTGTGCTAGATATGTACAGCTTTATACTGATAAGGACAATCACTGATAACCATTTTGTTGTTTTCTGGTTATATTTTTTGCCTTTAAAATGCAGTGAAGGTGGTTCCCTAAAAAAACAGATGAGGCCATGCCTATTTTACATGCAATGTCTAGTGCCTATATGCACTCATAACAATCTTAAAACACATACTATGTCAAATATATATAAAAAAAAATCTAAATACATAAAACATATACACTACTAATACTGTGTATTAATAATGAAAAAGGACATTAGTTTACCAGTTTCTATAGACATCTGAAGAATGTTACTGAAATGTTTGCCTGAAAATCTGTAGTTGCTGCATGCACTCCTCCTACAAATACCTTCCTACAGGAATACCCAAAAATGAGAGAATATAACTGATTCCCGTTTAATCACTTTAAATTCCAAATGTGAAAAGACTAACACTTTAGCAGTAAACAACAATGAAAGCAATAAGCCAGAGACAGTAAATAAGTAATATAAAAGCTCCCAATGTCATCTACAAAGCTGTACAGTCTAGTGAAATACAAGATAAGTGGGATAGATAAAAAATTCTAGCACACCTGTAAAATATCATCTACAAATCTCACCCATACAGCTGTTACCTCAATCACTTTCAGCACCTCCTTTTATACCACCTATACAAAATCTGATACTGTGAAGTAGAGATGTTCACTGACCCCTGTGTTTTGGCTTTGGTTTTGGTTGTGGATCTGGATAAACTTTGTGTTTTGGTTTTGGTTTTGGCAAAAATGCCCTTGCGTGGTTTGGTTTCGGTTTTGGTTTTGAATCTGTATATTTTAGAATAGCTAACATATGCTAAAATCACATAATCCCACACACCCATATGTAAGATATTGAAAAGGACATGTACAGTTTAACAAACCAAGCACTCTAGCAACAAGCAGTACCACTTTTGTGGCTGAAGTGCTTGGTTTGTTTGGGACCCCACAAAACAAGATACCAATAGCTTAGCTGCCTTAAGCCTAACATTGCTGTCAATGAACTCTACATTATTAAACCATGTCTGATCGTGCTGCATATTTAATCTCCTTCTCCTCTGTGGATACCTCACTCTCATCCCTGAAGAACTGCCAAACTTATATAGACGCAGGAATGGATATTACAACTGGAGTAGCATTAGATCTGCTTCAGACAGACTGTGACACGGAACATGAGGGCAGCATGGAATCAGTTATGTTGGAATACGTTGCATTAATCAGAGATTTAAACCAAT
The DNA here is from genome assembly GCF_038048845.1 of Mixophyes fleayi. Taxonomy (NCBI): domain Eukaryota; kingdom Metazoa; phylum Chordata; class Amphibia; order Anura; family Limnodynastidae; genus Mixophyes; species Mixophyes fleayi. The sequence continues at coordinate 226,800,768 of NC_134405.1, forward strand.
ATATAGATGCAGCTGAGGAGACTTTACTTAAGTTAAAACGTGACCCACCGGATGAGATCCCGGATTTAAGAGAGCTTGTACACGAGATACACTGCGCTTCAGATGAATAATACAGAGGAGGCCCTGAGGCAGGACGATAAATGTCTTCAGTTTAAAGAACAGCTAAGACACCTCAGAAAACAAATGGTTGTGTCACTGGCCCCGGCAGACTAAGTTTTGGAGGATGTAGACGAGGAGATCGCCATCACCCTGAGCACATGGCGGGTACAGTGAAACTGAGAAAGGTTCATGAAATCAGTTATAGTTCATTTGATCGCTCCACCCGAGGATATTGATTAAGACGGTTTTGTGGGTTTAGATTGCAGGCGTCGGGATCTAGCTGAGAGAAGTGACCTAGCTGATGCTGAACTGCTTGTTGCTATTTTTTAGCATAAGTTTCCGATTTTCCCAACAGCTTCCCATGAACTCGCTTCAAATGGCGTAACATGGTTGAGGTTTCTAGATGGTTAAGGTCCCTACCTCTACTGACTTTGGATTTACAAACACTACAAATGGCTAGTCAACTGTTGTCAGGATTTGGATAGAAATAACTCCACACATAAGGGGTGGATTTTTTGGTCATATGCCTAGGCAAGACAATGGCCTTCTTCTTATCACTGGCAAGAACTGCTTTCACTGGTGCAGGACTTACACAAACAACATCATCCTCATGAACATCCTCATTAGTGCCCTTGTCAGCTACACAACTATCCTCCTCATCCTGTTGCAATTCCACAGTGGCATCCTCAATTTGTGTATCACTGGCTATACTTGGTCTGCTCATGCACACATCAGCAGAAATGGGAAAGGGACCTTCTTTATGGGTACACTATCAGAAAGGTCAGGCTACCACATAGCACTCATGGATAGACTCTCCTCAGGGATTTGTGTCATTTCTGAATCTGAACATACATTTTCCTCTAATGCCTTACTGTTTTCTTCCAGCTCGGCTTTTACACGTAAAAGTATTGGGACACCAATTTTGGAGTCAGAGTGACAAGGTCTTGCTTGGTCATGACTGACCTTACAAGAAGATGCCTCAGTGACAGTTGCAGAACTAGCACTCATAGAGAAAGGTGAAGGCCTCATTCTTTCCTTGCCACTGCGTATGTAGAATGGCATGTTGGCAATTTTATTTTTTTCTGCAGATAACTTTGCCTGGATTACAGGTCTTTTTTTCTATACCAAGGTAAAAGGTGTTATTTTACATTTTTGTTTCCCTGACTTAAAAACACTATGCACTTTAGCATAGGCTTTAGCAGATGATGTAGATGGATTACTATCATCATGACTGGTGCCAGGAGCTGTTTGGTGCTCCTGGTCTTCTGTATACTGCCGTGAATCCATTTTGATACCACAGTACAGTGACTGCATATTTAGAACAGCACTGCCAGCCCTATTATTTCTATTTCAGCAATGACAATTAGCAATTGAGCAAAGGAGATCTCCTGTTTGTGTGTTGGCTATATAGCACAGTACAATGTGATTGCAGATTTAAAACAAGACTGCCAGCCCAATTATTTCTATTTCAGCAATAACAATTAGCAATGGAGCTCTCCTGTTTCTGTGTGAGCTATAACACAGTAGAATGTCACTGGAAACTTTGAAGAACACTGCTACCCCTCCTCTCCTTTCTTTTCTTCTATGACGCTGCCCAACTGCACTAGAGACTGCCAAGAATCTTGTTACCCCTTCTGTGTCTCTGTGAAATGGAGCTGGATTGCCATGGAGGGCGGTACTTATAGAATTCAATTTGCCTCGTTTTCAATTCCGTGGGCGCACAAAAGTACTGAGCTGGCTTGGCTCGGTACTTGGATTTGCTAAGTTCGGGTGGACTCGGTTCTCGGAGAATAGAGCCTGAGCATCTCTATTGTGAAGTAATGTTTGTCAGATCCAATGACAGTAATACAAAATGTAGAAGACAAGTCTTGGTGGTGAGAAGTGCAGGCGATTAACAATACAGAGAGTTGGGTAATTCAGATAATTTTTTTAATAGACCCAACCTGTGAGCATTTGTTAATAGCATAGACATGTTCTATACCAGAGATAAAACAGTGTGTGGAGCATGATAGGGCATAGGGGAACAAGATGTAGTTAGTGGACCTTGGCACATCAGTACTACAAGCTTATGCTAATAATATGTGCAGAAAAAGAGATCCATGATAAACCAGCAGCTCTGTAATCTGTAGGATAACCATGGTTATCATCATCAAATATATTTATACAGTGCCAGAAAATTCCGCAGCGCTTTACAATTGGGAACAAATACAGTAATTAAACAATACTGGGTAATACAAACAGAGAGGTAAGAGGACCCTGCTCACAAGCTTACAATCTATGGGAGAATGGGAGTTTGATACATGAGGCTAAGTGCTACATATTGCACATTGTCTCTGAAAGCTCTAAGAGAGAATTTTCTCTGTGATTTCTGATATAAGCATGGACCACTGGGCGAGTATGATTCAGGATTTACAAACAGTTTATACAAATACACAAAAGACCAGGTTGTATAAGTAATTACTTATGAAGAGACCTAGTTTCATATCATATCAGAAATTCACTCCAGGGGATAAATGTATCAAGCTGAGGGTTTTCCGGCGGGTTTGAAAAGTGTAGATGTTGCCTATAGCAACCAATCAGATTCTAGCTGTCATTTTGCAGAATGTACTAAATAAATGATAGCTAGAATCTGATTGGTTTTTCAAACCCGCTGGAAAACTCTCAGCTTGATACATTTACCCCCAGGGGGTAAATGTATCAAGCTGTGGGTTTTAAAAAGTGGAGATGTTGCCTACGGCAACCAATCAGATTCTAGCTACAGTTTTGTAGTATGTACTAAATAAATGATAACTAGAAACTGATTTCAAACTTTTTTAAACCCGCAGCTTGATAAATTTACTCCCAGGTCACTGATACCAAGTAATTTGCAACAAAATTACATATGACACTGATTGTGTACTGCTGATTACAGTAATTGCAGCAAATGATGTGGTCCCATCCTTCTCTTGCAGCTGGCCCTCATATGTAAAAACAAGAGCAACGCTGTTGTCCTCTTTCCTGGGTGTAGAGACTGTAGAGCTTGTTTATTTACATTGTCGTAGTTCAGTTCAAATTGTCCATCTAAATACAATCAATAAATAGCTTTTTTCTGTCTGGTGGAAATTCAGCAATCAAAGCATTATCTCATTGGTTGCTACAGCTTTATGTAGATTTTGTACCTAATGCAATGTTAATAAATGAGTGATCGTCACCAGGAAAATTAACATCTTATTTTATACTTGAGCAAATACATAGTATGTTCCATATTTATATACCACACAACTCTTTATAACAACAAACACTCTTAATTTATAGCCACTCTTTTTATAACTGCAGTTTCAGACCTTGTTCCAAACTGACTTTATGAAGAAGGATGTTACCGTAAAGATCCATTACAGCCAACATGATATTTAAAATGCAATACTATTTCAAACAATACCAGCAGAGGTCTCTCTTGTTGCATTTATATAAAAGCTTTAAAAGATAAAAGTATCAGGTCCTCTTTAACAGAGCTTGTAAAAAAAAAGCATTTTCTTAAAATCTAAAAAACACTCTCTAGCATGTTAAAGAGCAAGCTGTACAGTCATTATGTAGAATTATGTAAGGTAACGTTGTGTTATAATCATAATAATATTGCATAGTTATCTCTATAACTTCCAGGAAGTACTATGCTCCCAAGTGTTATTCAAGTGTTATAAATAAAACTCATTTCATAAATTTTGTTTTACATAACTTTTTGCAACATGCATTGTGAATACATTAAGATCAGAGGTTTATTGCCACCTCTGGTCCAAACAGTAATATGGTTAAACAATATACATGGATGGATCCAAGTCCTTTGTCTGATGTACTGTAAGTATGTAAAGGTCTTTAAAATGCATAGCGTGAATGCTTCCTGTCAGTCCACAACCCATTCTAGATTATGTTTACCATACCTTCACCAAATAAAGACTCGGACACTAAATTAAGTTTTCGAAAAAGGACACAGCTTTATTAACATGAATGGTTATATGGCGCTAAGAGCAGGGCAGTCAACTAAATGTTTGCAAACCAATAAAGGTGGAAAAGTCAGACCATTGTACCACCAACCCAGGATAATCCTTATCTATTGGCCGGTGCTAAATGCAGTCACAACAAGTTGACTACACCCCCGTGGGGAATCAATTGATAACAAGGAGTGAGCTATAACCATGCCCCCTAAGGATCTGGTGACTTTACCCGATACCTGATTAATATTCTTGAAAATGGCCACCATTAGGGGCAAGCGGAATGTCTGGTCTCCAGTAAAACAAGGAGCTATATTGGACCAACATAACTTAATTGTTGGTCAACATTGTATGATACTATACAGGTCTGTCCTTATCTGAATAATTCGTTTCAGCGTTTACCCTGACCTTATGTCATTTCCACCTAGATGAATAACCAATATCTCCGGGGTGCTATTGGACTCTATATCTTGTGTTAGTAATGACATGATGGGCCATCTCAAATGCCTCTTACCCACCCAACTATCGTGAATGGGGAAGGAAAACAAGATCATCTGTGGGCCAAAACGTGCTTCACTGTCCAGAAGATGTAGGAATGCGACAAAACCCACATCTGAGTCCTCTTGCTGATAATACCTAGGACAGAAATGAAAGACCAAAGTTTTTATTGGGAAAGTTGTGCCAGCCTATTCAGAGTAACTCTTGGTAAGCATAGTGTTTATCCTCATTTGTAGCTTGGCCAGGATCAAGCAGCCTGTGCTTTAGGGCGGGGGGGGGGGGCATACAAGCACAGAGTAGACATGCACAGTGTGGTAGCAACAGAGCAATATAACATTTAATTGTCAACCTGCACTATACATCATGTAATAAATCAATGTAATGTCAAGTTTAATTTGAGAAAAAGTGGAAAAGAAAAAGAGGCGGCAACCGAGATGAAGGTAATAACCCATAAAACCCTGGAGGCCACTAATCAGGTCTTTATCCATGCAAAAAAATGGGAGAAAATCACTTCACGTCCCTGCTAAATGTGGCAAGCAACAGAGCCCTGGATCCGCCATTGAATGGGGGGGGGGGGGGGGTAAGGAGAGGAGAGGAACTGGGGTGAAATCGAAGCATTGGAAAAAGGAGAGAAAAAGCACTTAAGACTCAGGCATGATATATTTCTTATAAATGTCTGATTTTCATCTTCCCTGGGCTTGGATTTGCAGGATGGAGGAGCCTCCAATGGCTACAGCCAAAGCTGCCCCAATCCTAAATGAATGAGTGCCATACAATGTAGACCGACATGCAACAGGGAGCACTTGAGGATGACATGGGATAGAATTTGTCAGTGGGGTACCAGCTATGTGTATTGGCCAAATATCAGTGTCTTTGGGATGTATCTTATCGAATTTATGACAAATCTTCACTGGGCCAATGAACGCATCAGATTTGGGGGCAGGGACAACCAATGTCCTTTACCTGTTTGATCTGTTTCTGAATAGGCTATTTTGCATTGTATTAGGTTGGAATGAAGTATGGTATGTTTAGCCAGGAGGGTAGAGCCTTTGGATTCTTTAGAATGTGGTACTAGTTCGCTAGCTCTGAAAGCACCATGATATGCCATTGAGAAGTCAGCACTAAAAAGCAATGTTCCGTAGCAATCTGTGGCCACTTGTCACGGTTTGGTACTCTGGACTCTTGGACCTGCCCAACTAGATGTGACTCCTAGCAGGGCGCGGAGTCTAACGGACTAATGGTCTTCACCAGGGGTCACCGCAAGGTGACTTGCGTTTAGCGGCGTTCGCCCGCAGGTCGCGGACCCTAACAGGAGTGTTAGGCAAGGTCCCGGGGGAGTGGCTTGTAAAAGCTATATAGACACACTGGTGATGTTGAGATGTAAGTTCTAAGACCAAACAGCGGAGTGAAGACAGATGCAGGATGAACAATACAATCAGCGGTTTAATGATGACTAGAGGTTGAACAGAACAGTCTTAGTATATTGACACAAGGAGATCAAATGGCAATGTGAACCATTCCACTAGCAGCGTAACAAGAAGGAATACAGCTTTAGTAATATAATGGCATATTCAATAGTAGTAATAGCATGAACAGTCCAGCAGCAGTATGGTAATGACACATGCAGCTTAGGTATTTGGAACCACAAATATGGCAGCACGATAAGAGAGGTAACAGTCAAGCCAGAAAAATGATCACGATAAGTGCAGCCAAAGTGGAATACAACTACGTACATGGATAACAGTGCAGCAGGAACGGTTCAGCCAACAGAAGTTGATGAGATCAAGCAGCTTGAATAATACGACCTGTAGTGCAACGAGTCACAGAGACAGATGCAGAGTAGATGAGCTAGGCAGCATGACAGTAAGAGTTGGAGTGATTTGAGCAGAGAAGCCTGGAGAGCTGTGACCCAAAGGAGACAGATGTAGCTTGAGTAGTTCAGCCCGTGGAGCGGTAACACAGCAGCGTCAGATGTAGCTTGAGCGGCACAGCCCGTGTAGCAGTGACACAGCGGAGATAGCGGCCATTGTTTTTCTTTTGTGACCCCACTCCTGATAATGTTCCCGCATAAAGTCTATCATACCGGAAGCATAGTCTAATGTGCTGATGAGTTGTGCCGCCTGAAAAAGTATCCAACTCTGCCTTGCTGACTAATATGTTTTCCTAGTGGATGGAGCCAGCAATGTTTCTGCAAGGACCATTATTCCAGCTCGACCATCTGCCAAACATAAAATGGGCGTGTTATACCAGTGGGTTGGGCATGGGGGGGCCAATAATCTAAAACGCTGCCAGTTGAAATGCGACAGAGAGTCAGCTATCCCATTGTCTATTCCTGGGACATGTCGTGTTGAGCACGAAAATGTATGTCCTATTCCAGGCAACAAAGTAAGTTAACCACTGGGAGAGATGAGGCACTCTGACGGCTGACTGCCTGGACTACGCCCAGGTTGTCGCACCACAAAAAAATGTTTTGTCCACTACCAATTCCATGGCCACAATGATAAGAAACAGTTCCAAAGTCAAAGGTTGCATACTAGTCCATTGACTCCCCCTGATTGTGGCTATGGCGATCCACACCACTTGCCTTGGAAGAAAGCACCAAAACCTTTGGACCCAATGCATCAGTATGTAAATCTAGGGCCCTGGTGGAAATTTGGGGAGTGGGCCAGATCCTAGTGCCGTTGAAATATTGGAGAAAACGTAGCCAAACCTTCAAATCTCATTTAATCTCCTCATTTAAGCGAATACGCACATGGGGGTGATAAACCTGCCGTGGCTAACTAAAGTTTCCTGCAGAATATTCTGCCCATTTGTATGACTGTACAGGAGAAATTGAAGGAACCCAGGTGTGACTGAACCTGATGTAGAGTTCTTGGGGATGATTATTAAAAATTCCAATTTTTTCTTGTCTGATGGTTAGCGACAACAGCCCTCTGCCGTATCAATTTCTAACCCCAAGAAGGAGAGACGGGTCAACGTCCCCTCCGTCTTATGCCGGCTATTGGAACACCCATCATGGAGAACAAAGCTTGTGCAGCGGACAATGTCTCTGAACAGATTTCTGAATTGGCTGGTCCTACGAACAGAAAATCATCAAGATAGCATGCTATGCCATGGTGGCCCATCTCTGCTTGTACACACCAATGCAGGAATGAGCTGAAAGCCTCGAAAAAAGCACATGAGACTAAACATCCCATGGGAAGGCATCTATCTATGTAATATCCGTTGTGTATTCTGAAACCCATAAATTTAAATGAGTCAGGATTAAGGATGATTCCTGGAATCCGAGCCCCCCCGAACATTGCGGATCCGAGTCAGATCCGAGCACTGTCCGGGTATTCCCACCGATTCCGAAACTTAAAACGAGGCTCTGAGTCATAATCCCGCTGTCGGATCTCTCGATACTCGGAACCTTTAAATTCCCCGCTTGCCGCCGCCATCTTCACTCGGGCATTGATCAGGGAAGAGGGAGGGTGTGTTAGGTGGTCCTCTGTCCTGCTATTTCCCGTGCTGTGCTGTGCTGTGCTCTGTCCTGCTGAGTCCAGTGGTGCTTTTGGGGCCACTCCACTACGCAGTCCAGATAGCTGTGCAGTGGAATTCAGACCAGTTGAGGGTTTTATATTGTGGCCCCGGTACCAAATTGGGTACCGGGGCCACTCCACTACACAGTCAACATAGATGCGTATCAGATATTAAACTACATTCACTGTTGCTGCTTTACCCAAAAATAGGTACTGCAATTCCAAACTACGTTCACTGTTGCTGCTGTACCAAAAAATAGGTACTGCAATTCCAAACTACGTTCACTGTTGCTGCTGTACCAAAAAATACGTACTGCTATTTCAAAATACGTTTACTGTTGCTGCTGTACCAAAAAATCAAATATTGTACCTAAAATCAATATTGTGAGGTGTGAGGTGTTCCGAATAGACTGGAAATTAGTGGAAATGATTGTTATTGAATGTTATTGAGGTTAATAATAGTGTAGGAGTGAAAAATAAACAAAAACTTGATTTTAACCCTTTTTATGCTTTTTTAAAAATAAATCAGAACCCAAAACCCTAAATCAGAACCCAAAACCTCAAGCTAATCAGAACCCAAAACCCAAAAAACAAAACATTAAAAGTGGCCGGTGCACACCCTTAGTCAGGATGTAGGGGAAGTAACCGTAAGGCAGATTTTATTCCTAAATTGGCCAAAAGGGCTCCTGATCCGACTTCACTAATGAGGAAAAGCATGTCTTCAAAAGATTGTTATACTGCGGCGCTAATGTTAGGGTCTATGGCGTCATTTACTGAGCTACCTGCAGGGTGGGATAGATGCTGTATAAGGCAGAATTTACCTGGGGTTTTCTTAAGAACTATTCCTACCAGAGAAAAAACATATTTTTAATGAGGAGCAAAGGGAAAGGCGCCACCATGCAACCAAGGCTAACCTCTTTGCGAATCTTCTCGGACATTATGGAGGGCTTTAAATAAGCTGAACAGAGATTCTTAGTGGCCTTTGTAAACACCACGCACGGATGGGAATGCGGAAACCTGTGTAAAAACCTTTGCGGAGGAAGGAAGCCTGGGAAGCATGTGGGAAAAAAACTGATCTATTTATTTCGGACTGACAAATAATTGGGGGAGTGGGCTTTATGGATTGCCCCTGGTGCTGCCTCAGCCTCTGCCGAAACCAGAAGCACTCCTAGGACACTCTTTGGCTGTTTGTGGTTCGCGGCAATTAGAGTACGTGTGACGGTATCTGCAGGCTTCTCCCCTGACGCAGGACGAAATATTGTATGCAAAATATCTGTTTTTGAGGAATTGGGGAGCGCCACGTCTCCCCGGTTCCTGAAACCTCATTGATTGTCCCCTCTGGCCTTGTGGGCAGTTAAGCGTCATCCATAGTCCTTATATCCCAGGGGGATGGATGCCTGCCCACTGACTTTATCCCTAAACCTCATATGTGCGCCATGTACCCCGGACGATCACGGATGTGTATTTTGTTGATGAGGTGAAGATATTTCCATACATCTACTATTGCCTCGGGTCTGGTCTCTAGATAGCAGGCTGCAAAAACACAGTACTCAGTAAGCCAATTTGCAAAGTTTTTGTGGACTTCCTCCCCATTGTAAAGGGAAAAGAAATGAGAGGTGACAGAAAAGAAAATAAGAACAAGAGCGATAGAGAAACAAGAGCTGGGGTTGAAAGGAACAGAATGACAGGAAACACAATATTTTCACAGATACTGAGCCTGCACGAATCTTCTAAAAGTCTATCTGGATACAGGAAACCAGAATGAGAAACTGCTGCTTCTGGGAAGTTATGAAGATGAAGCTTAGGCATGCCCCTCGCATCTTATTGGCTGCTGTCTCCACAGACTTCATACTGACTAGGTGAGTATTTATGTCATTCACTTAAATCAGCGGTTCCCAAAGTGTGCACTGCGGCTCCCTGGGGTGCCGTGATCGCCCTCGGGAAAAAAAAAAGAAGAATTTACCAATCCAGTGCCGGATCCTCCTCCTCACTGTTCTCACTGACTGCTGGGCGTGACATCATCACGTCCGACATTGTCAGTAAGGAGCAGCAGCAGAGAGGACATCAGGAAAGAAGACAGCAGAACATGAGGAAGAAGGTAAGTAAAGGAATGGAGAGTGAAGAGGGACACAGAGAGAGAGAGACGCTGAAGGAGGGGAGGGGGACACAGAGAGAGAGAGACGCTGAAGGAGGTGAGGGGGACACAGAGAGCGAGACGCTGAAGGAGGGGGACACAGAGAGGAGACGCTGATGGAGGGACACACACAGAGAGACACTCTGAAGGAGGGGAGGGGGACACAGAGAGAGAGAGACGCTGAAGGAGGGGAGTGGGACACAGTGTGAGATGGCAAAGAGGGGGACACAGATTGAGCTGGCAAACAGGGGGGACACAGAGTGAGCTTGCAAAGAGGGGGGCACACAGAGAGCTGGCAAAGAGGGGGACACAGCGTGAGCTGGTGAAGAGGGGGACACAGAGTGAGATGGCAAAGAGGGGGACACAGTGTGAGATGGCAAAGAGGGGGACACAGTGTGTGAGATGGCAAAAAGGGGGACACAGTGTGTGAGATGGCGAAGAGGGAGACACACAGTGTGAGATGGCGAAGGGGATACAGAGTGATATGGTGAAGGGGCGCAATAATATGATGAAGGGGCACAATGTGATGGTGAAGGGGTCTAAATACATCTTACGTCATTTTGACCCAACTATATAAAAACGGGACTACCCGGTAATTATTTTGGCTTAGGGGCGCCTTGGAAATATTATGGTGACCCTAAGGGTGCCTCGAACTGAGAAAGTTTGGGAACCACTGACTTAAATGATTTCAACTGCATTCTGGCTTAGAACCTCACTTTCAATTCACTGTTCATCGCATCCATTTGATAATGTTACTCCATCTGCTGCAATATACAGCTGCCACTGTGCTACCACTGTCATTAATTAATTTATTAACTCCCGTCAAATATATATATACACACAGTGGTCGAAGTGGGGTTGTATACGGTGGTATGCCATACTGCCACTTCTTCCCATTGCAGTTTTAATACTGCCACTTCTAATTTTCCACTTTTTGACCACTAGATAGATAGATAGATAGATAGATAGATAGATAGTGACAAATTGAATGGTTTTCCACAGACCTCTAACAGAGGAATTAGCTATTCAGCTGACAGTCTGCACGTAAAGGCTACAGACAGGGTTACCAAGGTTAAAGTATACAGGTGTAGGACATGTGACAAAGTAAAAGTATAAAGTGCGATTTAGCGTGCTTTGAAAATGTTTGAAAGTGTCTTTTCCATGGTGTGTCTGCAGTGAAGAGTAATTACAGAACACCTGCAGATAACTCCCTTTTAAAGGCAAGATGGGAGTGTCATCTGTGCATTGAGCTAGAACTGTGGGAGGAGTGTCAATTATATAAACCTGACTTGCACACTTGTGCAGAGCAAATGATGCCAGAGAGTGGCCGGTGTCTAGACAGGAGGACTATGTCTAACCAATGTTAGGTTGCCTGGTGTCTTACATCTTGATGGAAGTCTGTCACACACTGAAGTCCGGCAGTTACTTTTTAAACCTTCTGTCCGGCACGCTCTCTCTATTCGTCCCTCATCTCCAGGTGCAGAAACTTGTGCCATAATAATAATATTTTGTAAAATAGAAGGAGCATGGCCCTGTAAGAGCTCTGAACTTGTGATCACGTGTTCTGTCCTGAGATCCATCCTGCTCATCAGCTCAGCTATTTAAACCTGTTTAGTGCACAGGCCTGTGCCAGAGTATAAGGTTCTAAACTTTTACTTCAGCGTTCCAGAACTTCTTGTGGCTAATCCCTGTAAATTCTGACCTCAACCATTCCTGACCTCTTGTCAGGACTAGTATAGCGTACCTGCTATCGTTGGCACTACTCGGAGGAAGGTGAGGAGTCTAACGTGCCCCTGGTGTTCACCAGGGACCCCCGCAAGGAGGTATGGACTTAGTTGCAGGAAACACGCAGGTCGCGGTCCTTCCACGAGTCAGATAGCGAAGTACGAGAGGAATGTCAGACAGGCCGGTTCGGCAACGGTGCGGGCAATGCAGGTACACAAGGAGAATCCGAAGGGGTAGTGAGTCAAGCCGGGTCGATAACGTTCTGACAGCGAGGTACAAAAGGGAGATCCAAAAGGGTAGTTAAGGCAATCCGGGTCACAAAGGTCACAGGCAAAAGGCAATAAACTGGAGGAAGGAAAAGGTCAGGAAACAGATAATCACAGGAACACTGGAACGCTGGAGGACAGGAAAGGACCTGAAACTCTGGCACAGGAGGTGGGGTCAGAGAGGCTTAAATAGTGCTGCTAGCCAATGCCCTCAGCACTAGTAGTTCTGTCATAGCTCCAGCGCCGTAGCGCTTGTCATCCTTTAGCGCCGTAGCGCTATCTTCATGCAGCGTCCCGTTGCCTAGCAACGGGAACGCTTTCAGGTCTGTAGCTGGCCGGCTGGGCGGAAGGGGAAGTGACGCTTCTGGTTGCTAGGCAACCAGACGTGCTATGCGGACTGGCAGGCGGCCGCCGAGCGGCGCCTGACACCTCTCTTCTGTCTGTCGTTTTGTACTGTTTATGCTCCTGTTTGTTGTTGACTCACCTTGTTTTGACACTGCTTCTGTTTGCTGATTTGGCACCCTGCAGTCCACTTGTGTACCAGTTCCAGCTACGTTGACAAGTCTCTCTCTCTTTGTACTTTGATACCAACTCGTTTTACCTGGAGGCAGTGCAGAGGGCTCTGATCCGTGAACTTACCTGCAGTGAAGCCCAAACCTTCCTGCACGGGTTCCTGGTGCAAACAAGTGGTTCATTAGACTCCGCTCCTCTGTTACTGTCAGCGCTAATCCAGGTTGGCAAAAGTGAATCCACTATATCTGCTAGAAATGTGATGTTTATGCTATTTATTGCAATTTAACAATAAATACACCGTTTATACAGCAAGAAGTTGTCTGTGTGTATATATGTATGATGGTAGTAGTAGTAATAACAGTATGTATATATATATATATATATATATATATATATATATATAGCATCTGCCAGAAGTGCCAGATGGCCAGTCTGGCCCTGCCCGTATTCAACAAGAGATGTTTCTTTAGATGCACTGGTAGTTGAATGTGGGCATGCGTATGCCCGAATTACGCACCTTAATTAATCAAGCCCAATGAGAACAGAAGAAAGAAGTAAGTTGGAGAAAATGTAGTTGACCCAAACTGTAATAACAAGTCAAGGGATAGAGGCGAAAACAGAAAAGGTGCAGCTCTGACATTAACACATATAAGCTATTATTACAATATAATGAAAAGATAGTAAAAACTTTGTGAAATATCAGTATGACATGTTTTGGCTCATTGAACGCAAAACAAGTACTACCACATGCAGTTTTGTTTAATTAGTAGTGTCAACGGGTGTTCGGTATTGAAACACAGCCAAGCATTTACTTTCTACTGCTAAATTAGACTAAGGTGAGACAGACTCTTTTACTTCTACAGTTCCTAGCAAAAATATTACATGTGTAAAATGCTTGGCTAAGCAAATAGCTTCTTACTGGTAATAAATCCTTGTGTTTGACTCACACCCATTTGTATAATGTTGTTGCAGACTTTTAAGGTTGAACAGATAATTGTCTCTTTTTAGAAAAACAAATAAGAGCTGTTTTAGAATCAGCATTTTATTTCAAAATATAAAAGAGATAATGCACATAGTAGAGATGTGAGCTGACCCTCGTGTTTCCTTTTCAAAACCGATGTCGGTTCTAAACTCAAGTTTTGGCTTTGCTACCGGTATTGCAAAAAAAAATGCAAAAGGTTTTGGTTTTGGATCTGTATTTAATTAAAAATTCTGCAAATTAGGTAAAATAATGTCCATTTGAGCTGATTTCTAGTCATTTCCAGTCTATTTTCCAATGATCTCTTCACAACTGTCCGAATTTTCATGAATTTTGACCAAAGTCTGCAGCGATCTGACTGCCTAAATTAGTGACAGAGCAGTGGCACAAATATATGGCACAAATACATGGCAGTTTAATTAAAGATACAGTCCATAGACTAGGTGATACAATAGATGATATCCCATATCAATGCTGTCAAAATTAAAATCCTTCCCAGACTTCTATATGCACTTATCATTGGGTAGAGTATTCACTGGGAGCCAAGTGAAGAGCTTTCAAACACCTTGTTTTACTATAAGTGATTGTAATGGTATGAGCAAGGTAAATCTGACTGAAAAGAAATTAGAATGTGCTGTAATGCTGCCATTGTGAATCAAACAAGGGTACTCATTACTCGTATATATTTGCAAGTATATAAATATGTCATGTATATCAATATGGAATTTATATAAATATGGAATGTATACATAATACACAGGGCCGGTGCTAGGGTCCATGACGGCCTAGGCATTTTGAAAAAATCTGCGCCGCCCCCCTCTTTGCTCCGTCTCCTCCCCTCCAATCACTGACACTAGTGAGCAATAGCCTCTCCCCCCTCCCCCGTGCATCTGAATGCTGTGCGGCGGCTGTTACAGGTATGGTCAGCGGTCGCCGCACAGTTTTAAAGTAATTTACATTCTTGTGGCGCCCTCCAGAGCCCGGCTCCCTAGGCAAGTGCCTAACCTTGCCTAATGGGAGCGTCGGGCCTGATACTACATATATGTTATATTAGTGAAGTGTAAAAAATATGTAAAGCAGACAGTTCAGGTTGGGCAATAGTTGGCCTTCCCACACAAGTAAGCATGTATAACTTACATTGATGCAGATTTGGTTGCCAAACATCTGTCTTGACAAGACAATGCAATTGAATTTGAAAGTCCACATTCTGAGAAATTAAGAGACAGAATTTGGCACATTGGCACTTAATTTGTTTGGGCCCTCCTAAACGCCAACATTTTGGCTATTGGTTGTTCAAATGGAGATTAAATAGGGATGTTAACAAATTAATCATGGGCATTTGGATAACAGTGGTCATTTTCCTCAATGGTAAACAATCATCACACTCATCCTCATTGAAGATGTCTACATCAATTACATTTTCATTTGAATATAGAAGATACACCAAGCAGGCACCTGTTAGGCAGCATGTGTGACACCTTGGAGAGGGTTAGGACAAATACATTGGAGAGGGTCAGCACTGTAGCAAATACATTGGAAAGGGTCAGCACTCAATAGACAGACAGCATCAGCATCAGTAGACAGAATTTAACAGATGATGAGCCAAGGGCAAAATGTTAAATGGTGCAAGATGGTATTGTACTTAAGGGCCACCCACCTAGGTGTGATACATACATGTGTTCAACAGCTACAGGATTGACATAATATGATTGGTGGGCAGCAGAATAGACAGAGTTATAAAGTCAACAATATAATGACATCAACAGCATTAGATAGCAGTTTAATTATTTTTTTTACAAATCACTTGGCTAACAGTGGTCATCTTCCCCTATGTTGATGACCATGTCATCACCTTGATCATCATCATCCTCATCACTGATGTCATGATCATCATCATCATCAGACAATATTAATTCATCCCCACTGGAATCTACACATTTTGTTGGTAATTGGCGGCAAGAATAGTATTCTTCATAGAAAATGTAGTTCATTTTGATGATTACACACTTTAATGTTGAAATCACAGCTAAGGAGCCCGGAATATGGTGAAACACAGAATGTGTTGAAGGTACAAACTGAATGGTGTAGGAATGAGGATTGCAGGGAGATGCAGAAAGCAAATACAAGGAACACGGCTGATGCAGGTAAACAGGTAATATGAAGAAATCCTAGGGAACAGGTGAACCAGCAGCACAGCAGGGAACAACAGGGAACAGCACAGTAAGATGAAACAGCAACAACAATGACCAGCACAGGAGACGAAGAGAGGCAGGTATAACTAGAGAACACCCAGGTGCAGGAGATAATTAGTGAGACAGGTTAACCCCTAGTAAAAACAAGGGAAAAGACATAATAGCAGCACCTCTGGTGATCAGAGGTACTGCCAGATAAAATAATAAAACAAGTCCAAGGTCCTGGAGGCAGGAGCTTCCAATAAGCAAAATACGATGCAGAGGGCTGTAGGCAGATCCTGACAGATGAACACCAGTTTTGCTACATTTTTGGGAAGTAGTCTCCTTCAACGATCCCTCACAAGGTTTCGGGCTGCAGTAAACACTCTTTCCAAGTACACGCTGGAGAGTAGACAGCTTAAGTATAGCATAGCTAGTTTGTACAAGGGGCTCCAAATTTCATTTTTCCCTCCCAGAGTTCAAAGGGACTATCTGAGATGTTAACTTCTACTTTATCATTGAAGTAATCCTCCACCATTCTACTAAGACAAAGTGTATCCAACTGAGACAGGTTAGAGGTGTCAGCAGGGCCTGATCAACCACTAGGCTGACCAGGCTGCAGCCTGGGACGCTGGGTCTCGAGGGGCGCGGCACTGTGGGTATTTTTTTTTTTTTTTTTCTTCATTCATTTTTTTTTTCGGGGTAGGGGAGGGGGGGGTCGCCGGGGGGGTCGCCGCGGAGGGGTGGAGGGCTCGACATTGAAAAGCATTGGTGGTCAGTGGTTAGCAACACACAGCCAATTGCCAGGCTGCCTGTTGCTGTGCAGCAGACAGGAAGCAGGATGTCTTCACTTCCTATCTGCTGATCTGAGGAGAGGAGCGACGCTGGCACAACTACAGGTAAGTGAAGGGGGGAACTGCCCTGCATATCTATAGGGAGGGGGGGGAACTGCCCTGCATATCTATAGGGAGGGGGGGGGACTACCCTGCATATCTATAGGGAGGGAGAGGGGGGACTGTCATGCATATGTATAGGGAGGGAGAGGGGGACTGTCATACAAATCTATAGGGTGGGAGGGGGGGGCTGCCATGAAAATCTATAGGGAGGGAGAGAGGTTGATATGTATGAAGGAGGGCAGAGGAGGTAAGGAAAATAGCTGCAAGGGGGATGGATGCAGGGTGGGAGGTAAAGAAAATGGCTGCAGCAGGGGTTAAGGAAAATGGCTGTGCGGGGGGGTTGTGGTTAAGGAAAATGGCTGCAGGGGGTATTAAAAAAAAAGAGCAGCTTTGGGGGCAGAATCTCATGATTGTGTGGTGGTCACATGGGTGGTCTCAGCAATCACTAGAATACTAAATATTAGTGAGATGGGGCAGGTAGAGGTTTGTATTTGATTGACAACAAATATTCAGATATTGCTTATATATGCCTGTCCAATGGGGTACTTTTAGCTGGTCATAATGGAGTGATTTGTTTTAACTAAAGGGCCTAATCATTCAGGCTTTGCATTATAATACATTTTTGCATTTTCAAAACAGGACGCCAACTTTCCAGAAGCCAGCGAGAGGATAACAAAGTTGCAAGAGAGAAGAGCAAGAACAGGTAAGAGACAATGGCACAATCTGTCTAAATTTGAATGCTGGAGAATACACCTGAACATTCATATTCAGGAGTGTTCCTATACACCTATATATTCGGAGGTGGGGGGGCGCTGCGGCCGTATTAGCCTAGGGCGGCCAGAACCCTTAATCAGGCCCTGGGTGTCAGTAGTACACTTGGCCAATTCTTTTCAGCCTGACCAGATGTCATAAACTTTCACATTGGTGTGATGCTGTGTTGTTGACCTATAATCAGTGTGACTATTAGAAACGGTAAGTTTTTTTCAAGCGGTAGGAGGAGAATCTGAAGCAGAGAATGTGCCACATAAGACTTGAGCCAACAGATTGCTCACAAAGAGCTGTTTACATCTGTGAAGATGTGTGTTATTTTTATAGAAAGACATGACATATAACTTAAACCTAGGATCAAGCATGGTTGCCAAAATGTAATGATTCAATGTCAAGATGCTGCAAATGCTTGGGTCCTGGTGAAGTGAATAAAGAACTTGATCCACAAGGCTAACATACTTTGCCGAATCACTAATTTTCATCTCCTCCTTCAGCTTCTCTAGCTGCTTTTCTAGTAGTGTGATTAGGGGTATGACTTGACTCAGGCTGGCAGTGTCTGAGCTCACTTCACTTGTTACAATTTCAGTAGCTTGCATAAAACAGTAAGGATTCTCCAATGTGCTGGCGTAAGATAACATGCCCCCACGCTCCCAATCTCATGGTTTGCTGTGTAGGTCTTGATGGTTTGTTGCTGTTTCTCTAGTCGCTGAAGTATATAAAGTGTTAAATTCCACTGTGTTACTATTTCTTGCTTCAGTTGGTGGCATTGCAGATGACATTTTTTTTGCAGTTGCTGCAATGTTCTACATGCAATCGTTGAATGTCAAAAATGCCCAGAAATTTTATGGGCCACGAACAGCATCTCCTATACTGGCCAATCTTTTAGCAAGAAATTCTGCAGCACCAAATTTAGTGTGTGTGCAAAGCATGGTACGTGTTGAAATT
Source organism: Mixophyes fleayi (assembly GCF_038048845.1). NCBI lineage: Eukaryota > Metazoa > Chordata > Amphibia > Anura > Limnodynastidae > Mixophyes > Mixophyes fleayi. Next base: position 226,819,248 of record NC_134405.1, read on the forward strand.
CACCCAGTCATAATGCACACACATGTTGAGGAATCCTGAGGAGAGTCTCGGCAGGGTGAGACATTTTGCTATGACATTCCTGAGTTTTTCCAAAAGATTGCACCAGTATGTTTCTTTTTGAAACCAGCAATACACAGAGTAGCTTGCCTGTGAATGATCTGACATTCAGTGCTAATTCTACAATACAGAAAGGATGAGGAGGAGGATTGTGAAGCTACCAGCGCTGCTGCTATTGCTGCTGATGGCTATAAACCTACCGAGTGGGATGTCACTGTCATATATTTATTTTGACCAGGACTGCTTGTCCACATATCCATTGTTAAGTGGACTGTTAGTACAATGACATTTTCTAAAGACTCAATGACTTTTTACTTAACCTCACTGCACAGCTGAGGAATTGATGTTCTGGAGAAATGGAATCGAGATAGAATGTGATAGCATGGACACATGACCTCAACTAAGCGTCTAAAACCTGATGCATTAATGGTGGAATTTGGACACACATTCAATGCTAACATAGCTGTCATGGCTTTAGTGATTTGCTGTGCAACAGGATGCTGGCTGTAATACTTGTTTCCTCTTGCTTCACAGACAATTGTGTAAAATGTTTACTCGTCTTGTTCCCCTTCCCCTTTCTCCCCCTCAATCTTGGATATCATAATTATTTGGAATTTGATCATTGGATGCTGGACTACGTACTAATAGTGAGGATTATGATGAGGAAGATGATGTCACCAGTGAGGATTGCAAATGTCTATCCTATTATTATAATGTCCGAATCTAAAACCTCAGACTCACATATATCATGGATACCCTCCTTAGACTCTCCTCAGGATTCAATAAGTGCCCAAGTTGTTCTTCAACTCCAGTTGTTATCTCTAGGCACTAATTTAGCTGTTTTGGAGGTGTCAGTAACAGATGTACACTTTGAACGACATGGTGCATGGCAAGTTGAAGAAGATGCACGACCACATTTGGCACTCTGTTTTGGAATGTCCAATCTAGTACGTATACCAGTACCAGCAGTAGCAGGACCCCTAGTAGCAAAAAGGGAACATAGTCTGAACTAGAGATGGGCGGGTCCGGTTCCCCGAGAACCGAACCCACCCGAACTTTGGGTATCCGAGTACCGAGCTGAGCAGCTCGGTACTCTCCCGCCCGTTCCGAATCCAAATCGAGGCCGAACGTCATTGTGACATCGTCGGATCTCGGTGCTCGGTTCTCGCGATACTTGAACATTATAAATACACGCCTCCACAGCAATCCATTGCCATTTGAGAGAGGGAGAGAGCAGGGTGTAGTCACAGGCTAATTAGAGCAGGGACAGAGAATCCAATATTCTTCTTGCAATTGCTCTAACAAAAATCGCTAGAGAAGAGAGGAGGATAGAGGTTTATTATTTTTTTGTTAATATTTGGCACTCCCCAGTGCTTTTGGGGTGTCCCCCATAATTGTGCAAAAATATTTCTGGCTGTCAAAAGTCATATCTGTCAGCAGTATCTACCAACTAATTTTTAGCACTCCTCAGTGCTTTTGGGGTGTCCCCCATAATTGTGCATAAATATTTCTGGCTGTCAAAAGTCATATCTGTCAGCAGTATCTACCAACTAATTTTTAGCACTCCTCAGTGCTTTTGGGGTGTCCCCCATAATTGTGCATAAATATTTCTGGCTGTCAAAAGTCATATCTGTCCGCAGTATCTACTAAATAATTTTTAGCCCTCCCCAGTGCTTTTGGGGTGTCCCCCATAATTGTGCATAAATATTTCTGGCTGTCAAAAGTCATATCTGTCAGCAGTATCTACCAACTAATTTTTAGCACTCCCCAGTGCTTTTGGGGTGTCCCCCATAATTGTGCATAAATATTTCTGGTTATCAAAAGTCATATCTGTCAGCAGTATCTACCAAATAATTTTTAGCACTCCTCAGTGCTTTTGGGGTGTCCCCCATAATTGTGCATAAATATTTCTGGCTGTCAAAAGTCATATTGGTCAGCAGTATCTACCAACTAATTTTTAGCACTCCCCAGTGCTTTTGGGGTGTCCCCCATAATTGTGCATAAATATTTCTGCCTGTCAAAAGTCATATCTGTCAGCAGTATCTACCAAATAATTTTTAGCACTACAAGTGCTTTGCGCTCAGAATGGATTCAAAGCAGTCCACATATAATCAGAATGAGCAACCAGGTTCTGTCACCAGTCCTGATGTTAGTGTTCCCAGTACGTCATCTGGCCAAGGCGATGTCAAACAACAGAGTGTTTCCAAATCAGTGCAAAAAACAAAAACCCCCAAAAAATTTACTGTGATGAAGTGAAAAAAAAGTGTTACTGAGCAAAAGTTAAGTGGCGATAAAAAAAAAATTGCCAACATGCCATTCTACACACGCAGTGGCAAAGAGAGAAGGAGGCCTTCACCTTTGGCTATTAGTGGCAGATCCAAAAATGTTACCGACCCTACAAGTGGTGCACAACTACTGTTACGCGTCAAAGCCGAGCTGCAAGATAACAGTAAGGCATTGGAGAATAATGTTTGCTCTGAATCAGAAATGACACCGATCCCTGTGGAGAGTCCATCCAACAGTGGTATGTCTAATTGTGAGCATTCTGTTAGTGTACCCATAAAGAAGGGCCCTTTCAGCAGTTCTGCTGATGTGTACCTGAACAGCCCGAGTGTAGCCGCTGATACACAAATTGAGGATGCCACTTTGGAAATAGAAGAGGATGAGGGGGAGATTTATGGAGGTGACGAGGGCGCTAATGAGGATGTTGATGATTATGATGCAGACAGATACCAAATTGCCTTTCTCAATTTCTATTTATATTCTAGATTATACAACGGCTGAATAGTTTTCTATTTTATTCCTAGTGGAGAGGGGATCTGATGCAGACAGATACCGAACTGCCTTTGTCCATTTCTTTGTATATTCGAATTTCTAGTTCTACAATCTGTGCAGGCTGCTTTTTTTATATTCAACTACAAGTGGAGGGTGGGGGGGCTTAGATAGCCACCAAAGTACCATGGTCCATTTAATTCTACTTTCTAGCTCCACAGTCTGTGCAGGCTGCTTTTTTTATATTCAACTACAAGTGGAGAACGGGGGGGGGCTTAGATAGCCATCAAAGTACCATGGTCCATTTAATTCTACTTTCTAGCTCCACAGTCTGTGCAGGCTGCTTTTTTTATATTCAACTACAAGTGGAGGGCGGGGGGGGGCTTAGATAGCCACCAAAGTACCGTGGTCCATTTAATTCTACTTTCTAGCTCCACAGTCTGTGCAGGCTGCTTTTTTAATATTCAACTACAAGTGTAGGGTCTAATATACACCCAAAGATGATGGCTACATTGCCAATAATCAAAGATGGAGGAGGTAGACAACCAGGTTTGACTGTATAATTTGCAGACAAGTGTTCGCATTAAGGACGGCCTACCAGGGATTCAACAGTTTTTTCATCATTTATTAGCTTTAGAATTACCTCACTTATCAAAGAAACTGGTGGAGCACTAAATTAGGTTATTTTAGACCCAAAAAATTGAATTTTTTTCAAAAATAGCAAAACAAAACCAAACAAAACTAAAACCAAAATCAAAACACGCAAGGGCGGTTTTGCAAAACCAAAACACGAAGGTAATCCAGATCCAAAACCGAATACAAAACCAAAACACGGGGGTCAGTGACCATCTCTAGTCTGAACCTTGTCTTGCCACTGCAGGTGGTGTATGGGAAGTTAGCAATTCTCCTTTATTTGGACAAATCACCACATTCAACAGAAAATTCTTAAATCTCCTCCTTACAACAAGAGTTGATGTTTTGTTTGTGATTGAATTTGACAAATAGTGTTTGGATTTTGAGGATTCTTTCATCAACTTTCTTCCCGCATTACCTTTTTTACTAGTAGAGGTCATAACATTAGTACTTCTGCGAGTACTGGTACTGGGCTGCTCCTGATCTGCACAATGATCCATGATTGCCAAGAGGAGTAATGCTACTTGAACAGATTAGAGCTACTTGTAGATGTCTGCCACTACACCAGGGGAACACCCAATGAGACAGCCAAAGGAGGAGGGTTTTGCAGTCCCTCTGATGCAGCTGCTTCAGTTCATTTCTATTTTTTAATTATTATAATCTCCTTTATTTTAAACTTACAAACTGTCATTTTATTTATGCTAAAGTTAGGACAGAAAACAATACATTCTAACAGTGCATCTCCCTCCAATATCTGAAGAAGTAACCCAGAAGTTAGCTATGCAGGTGTGTAGTAATACATTTCTAACTCATTCCTGTATTTTCTAAGAAATCTCTGTTCAATGTTAGCTCCACCCTTGGCAGCTGAAGGTTTTCCCTGCATTTAATATGAAAAATATTTGACATAGTGCAAAAAGACTTGGAAGCCAATTAATGATTGTTCACCTGCTAGCTTAGATCGTTTCACTGGGAGTTCAAAAGGAAGCACATGTATAAAATCAAGTAACTAATGAGGTGTGGTATTAAGTGTAAAAGGATGTTGTTTACCATACAACTCTTGTTTGTTTAAAATTCTCATCACATATATAAATTTGACATGAATTAAGTTTTAATGATCAATGGCTCATGACTGATGACTTACTGCCATGTGAAACATAATATCACTAATTATATATTCAAAGGAATGGCTTTTCATCATTTATGTATTTTTTTTATAATTTTTTATCATATTTGATTGACACCAAACTTGCCTACTTTCGGCAAGTGAATTTCAGGAGAGGGGCGTGACTAGAGGGCGGGAGGGGGAAGGGCATTGCCAAATGTGTCATTTTGGCCCGCCCCCGCGATGGAAATGCCGTTTTGTCGGGTGGGGGGGGGGGGGGGGTCAGCATTTATAGGTGTGAGCTTTTTAAAGTGATTTTTTTATATTTTACATAAAAAATAGACTATGCAATTTAAATAAACAATACTACAATATAGAGAGCCAAACAATTAAGCCGTTTATGCAATGAATGCGGGGGTGTTATCTTTACTTCAGACTATTCATTGGTGGATCTTGCACACACATACAGCATTTAAATAGTCAGCTGAGACAGAAAAACGTGCCAGTAAATCACAGCAGACAAATAATTGCAACAATACATTCTATTATCTGTGCTCATGTTGGAATTCCCTTACAACACAAAGTAACTGATATATGCATCCGTGAGTATAAATTCCTTTACTCAGGATTACAGGTAAACACTGCAATTCCATTATTTGCAGTAACACTTTTGAGCACTCTAACAGCAAGGAATATTCTGAAGGCCTAAGTTGATGTTATTTCGCCTTGTGGAATTATATTTGTTTGTTTTTAATGTTATATGTTTTAGTACAATTGAAGTTTATATATTTTCTTTAACAATCCAATTCCTTGAAATAATTTTATTCTGCCATTAGTTTATATATTTAAACAACAACTGATTGATATGTGAATGTATTTTTGTTATAGCAAATTGTGGATGCTTTCATGCTATTTACTAGACTAGATCCAGCACTGTTCTGTGAGGTAATTCTAACTGAGCCTTGGCTCATGTGTGGCTCACACATGAAAACCATTAGGTAAACTTACATGAAGCTATTTGTCAGCTTCTGTTCTACTCACACGGTGGCGTAGTGGTTAGCACATCTGGCTTACAGCACTGGGGTCATGAGTTCTTTTTTTCCTGAGCATGGCCTTATCTGTGAGGAGTTTGTATGTTTTCCCCGTGTTTGCTTGGGTTTCCTCCAGGTGCTCCGGTTTCCTCCCACACTCCAAAAACATACTGGTAGGATAATTGGCTGCTAACAAATTGAACTAAACAACTTGAACTCTGGCGCTAAATGTGGTACACGTAACTAAAGCAAATGCAATAGAAAAACTTCAGTATCGGTCGCAGCAACTCACTAAGGGGGTAGTGTTAAACCTCCATATAAATATAGCAAAAAACAAACATGGAGTTGCGCAGAAATACTGATAATAAGTGTTTAATGTAGTTCAGAGACATAAGCATATATAAGTATGTCTAAAAGCAGTAAAGACAACCAGATGGTATAAGAATGAAATGCTGATATTGCATATGTAAGATTTAGATACATGCATAAAAATCATCTACCTGGACATAAATAGGCACATATCCGTAACTAACATGTATTGCACGGAAATGACTTTCTTGACAATTACATTAAAAACCTATTGACATATAAAAAACACATAAATTGCATTTGTATGCTCAGATCTCCATAAGCTGATGGAAAATTTGCAGTTGGAATAGAGTCAACGTCAGAGAGGATTAAACATAAGTATATCTATCCGGAGTGATGGATAGGTAGACGAATTCAGATTGAATAATAAGTCGTTTATATCCACTTCTATGAGTGTATTTAGAAGAACAACCAGTTATCCGCTTTAAATATGGAGAAAGAGTGATTCTTTTGGATCATCAGTACGGCTACCACAACAAGGACCACAAGCGGGTAAGTATCTCAGCATCAAGGACATTCAATAGTAATCACCCATCAGGTAATTCCACTAGCCAGCTGAGCGGCTAAAATCAGATTAGGGTAAACAAACCTCCATGGGTGTTAATGTCCGATCTAGCTCCCAGCATAGCTTGTCGATGGGTCAGATAGTGCGTAAAGGTTTTACCTTCTCGCCGTCACTGCAACTTCCAGAGCGAAGTAATATAGAAAATATCTTCAGTGCGCACCTCCTACGAATCCGGACAAGATACAAGTGTCAAGTAAAGAAAGTTCCACTTCTCAGCAGATTCCTCATAGAAGCGTTATGTTCCAATAATAAAGAAGACAGCATGGATAAAGCGACGCGTTAGGGTTTTGGGTTCTGATTTATTTTTAAAAAAGCATAAAAAGTGCTAAAATCTAGTTTTTTGTTTGTTTTTCCCTCCTACGCTATTATTAACCTCAATAACATTCAATAATAATCATTTCCACTAATTTCCAGTCTATTCTGAACATCTTACACCTCACAATATTGTTTTTAGTCCAAAACGTTGCACCGAGGTAGCTTTCAGGACTGCGTAGTGGAGTGGGCCCGGTACCGGCGCCACAATACCTCCGCCTTCAAATGGTCTCAATTCCACTGCACAGCTGCCTGCTCCTACATCCTCTGCAGCATATACAGGGTGTAGTTCAAGCGTGTCAATACCTCTTGTTTTAGACGATGACAGGTCATTTTGATTAATTTTGGATTTGGCAGCAACAGTCAACGTTTTTTAATATCTGATACGCCTCTATCTGGACTGCGTAGTGGAGTGGCCCCGGTACCCAATTTGGTACCGGGGCCACAATACCTCCTCCAACCATGGTACAGACCATTCATCATTGAGATCCCATCAAGTATGTTAAAGACAGACAGGGTCAAAGTGTTATTTGTTGACTTTGGAAACAAAAAAACTGTCCCTGTTGCAAATCTTCGTGCAATGAAAAGTGACTTTTTCATTTAAAGGCTCAAGCTTTCAAGTGTAGTGTTTATAAGTTATATTATATTTTTGGTTTAATTTGTTTTATTTGTTTTAATTTTGTTTTACTTGGTGCTTATGGCAAATGACTGTTGGACGATTGTTTGGGGAAAGACGTAGCGGTCTTACGACTTCCCCTCTGGGAAGATGACCAACTACCAGCAGCAACAGCAGCAGTGGCAGTAGTAGGCGTACCGCTGCAGGATTCCTCGGATGAATCCCGTATTGAAGAGGACTCAGTCTGGCTGGTGACATGGCCTGCATGACTAAATCTGATGGAGATCGTGGAGGAAGTTGACAAGGAGGGTGTTGGTGGTGTGTATCCAACAGGACCAAGGGATTTAGGTGTCCCTGGACTGATGATGGTCCTAGCCCCAGTTCCTGAACTAACCACTGAACTATGAAGGTTATTCAGGTGACGTATAAGGGAGGATGTCCCTAGGTTACCAAGATCCTTACCCCTGCTTATTTGAGCTTTACATAAGCTACATATGGCCATACATTTGTTGTCAGGATTTGGATAAAAATAACTCCAGACCGAAGAGGTGCATTTTTTGGTCTTCTGACCAGGCATGACGATGGGCTTTTTCATCCCATGGACAACAGCTGTTTCCCCCCCCCCTGGTGCCTCATTTACAATAACCACATCAGCATCCTCATCATCAAGTTCCTCCACAGCGCCAGCTACATCAATAGCCTCCTCCTGGTGTACAACATTGACACCTTGATTATCCAAATCTGGATCTACACTGTGGGTGATCCTTCCAGCATATGCAGAGAGTGTGCTGCAAATGGTGGATGGAGTCACCTCTTCCAGTACAGTGATGGGAAGGTCAGGCTTATCAACCACCAACACCCTTGGACTCGCCTTGGGGATTTGTGATGTCATCTGTTTAGAAGACAGAGTTGTTTGCTGTTTTGTTGTTGTTGCTGACAGCATAACTCTCCAATTTTTTTGAGAGGGGGGGAGGAGGAGGGCTTAGATCCTTGGGTGAAGCTGAACCACTAGTCCTGAACACGGGCCAGGGCCTAAGCCGTTCCTTGCCACTCCGTGTCGTAAATGGCATATTGGCAAGTTTTCGTTTCTCCTCAGATGTTTTAATTTTCTTTTTTTTGGAAATTTTAGTCAACTTTGGGTTTTTGGATTTTACATGCGCTGTACTAGGAGATTGGGCATCGGCCTTGGCAGACGACGTTGATGGTATTTCATCGTCTATGTCATGACTAGTGGCAGCAGCTTCAGCATTAGGAGGAAGTGGTTCTTGATCTTTCCCTACTTTATCCTCCAAATTTTGGTACTCCATTATATGCAGCACAAGAGAGCGTACCCCTAAACCACACACACTGGGCAAAGCCTTTACAAATTATCTGCGGCACAGGAGAGTACCACTGGACTGTAGTTATACAGCAGTACCTATTTTTAGTTACAGCTGCAAGAGTGAACGTAGTGTGAATTTGAATTGAAATAGTACTACCTAATTTTTGTGACAGCTGGAAGAGTGAACGTAATGTGACTTTGAATTGAAATAGTACTACCTATTTTTTGTGACAGCTGCAAGAGTGAACGTAGTGTGACTTTGAATTGAAATAGTAATACCTATTTTTTTCAACCTAATTTTTTTTTTTCGCATAATTTTTTTATAATTTTTTTATTTTTTTTATATTTCTTTTTTTATTACTTTTTAATAAATTTTTTAGAACTTTGGAATAATTTAGAAATAACAATGCCTTAAGCAGAACAGAGTACAGCACACAGCACCACTGGAATCAGCAGGACACAGCACTGCACAAAGCACCACTGGACTTAGCAGGACAGAGCACAGGACACAGCACCACTGGACTCAGCAGGACAGAGCACAGGACACAGCACCACTGGACTGGACTGAGCAGAACACAGCACAGCACAGCACGAGAAATCACAGGACAGAGGACCACCTAACACACCCTCCCTCTTCCCTGATCAATGCCCGAGTGAAGATGGCGGCGGCAAGCGGGGAATTTAAAGGATCCGGGTATCGCGAGATCCGACAGCGGGATTATGAGTCAGAGCCTTGTTTTAAGTTTCGGAATCGGCGGGAATACCCAGACATCGCTCAGATCTGACTCGGAATCACACTGTTCGGGTGGGCTCGGATTCCAGACATCCGAGCCCGCTCATCCTTAACTAAAATATGATGGTAATGGAAATTAGAGCTTACTCTACTTCCAAACTCACCTAAACTGACACTGGTACATCCTCATTAGTGCCCAAATCTCCACTTGCATTTGTTTTATGTATTTCCCCACTGTCTGACACTGTGGCACATTACAAATCAGCGATAATAATAATAATAATAATAACTGGAAGGATGAGGGAAATTATAGAAAGAAGTCCAAAACTAGACACAAACAGTACATTTTTTTCTTCCTTATGTGTCTTGTCTTCATTAAACCTCATGTATTTTTACTTTTTTTTTTAATTGTATGATCTTACTTATGTTACATTATTTATATGGGAGTTAGTCTTGCCGCAATAGCAGTACCAACTAGAGGCATAGTTAAAGAACCAATGCCTTGTGCCTGAGCTAGAGTTCCTAGACACCCTCACCACACTTTCTCCACTATCTCTAATAATATCCATCACCATATTTTATTTATACAGCCCCAAATGCCAGTAAGTAATACAACACAATGTACAGCAAATAATACAGCTCCATGCTCAGAGCACAGTATAGTACAGACTTATATGTCAAGTATAAGTTACAGCTCCCTGCCCCATACATATAGTGTCGCTCCCACTACTACACAGTATAGTCCATTCACCCAGTATACAGCACAATTCCCAAGAGCACAATATGCAATACACGTCCCATGTTCACAGTATTAGTACTCTCTATCATGGGGCTAGTGCTAAAATGTCTCTCAAGAGCGGTTACTAGCATGTTGTAATTGCTATGCAGTGCTTTGGCTGCTTCCTTCCTTGAAATCCTACATCACCGTCAAGGCATGGGGACAATGCAGTATAATAAAGGTCATGGCTATGGTCTGGATTCACTACTGTCTCACTTATGAATAAGCCTCTAGAACCAAAAGGTAAGAAAGTGAAATAAGACAAATCATCAAGATCAGTCATTCATGTATTAATAGGATGATTAACATGACCAGGAGAAAATATGCAATTCCCTCCATCATTTAAGTTAAATTAGCCTCTGTATGGGTTTATTTTCAGCCATTTTATGTCCAGGTCTCTGTGTATAAGTTACTTGACATGCTAGATAGCAGCAATTTGAAAAGGAGAAGTCTTGTGCAGAAAGCGATAGGGCCACATCATGACTGGTGAGCAAGGACACTACATACATCAAACTCCTTGGAACCAAAGAGGTGGCAGCTCCAATGGCCTGAGAGTGTGACCATTGGCAGTCCATAAATACTTATCTTGCCACATTTAAGACTGTACATTGATATAGGATCACCAAAAGAAATCTGTTTGGGATGTCCTGAGGTAATAGAGAAACAAGTCCCATATGTGCTCCATCATAACATTAAAAATCAATTCAAACCTTTCAATGGAGTCATGGAACCAGGGGAGGGCTGGCATATTTTTGCAGGGGGAGGAAGGGGGGCAAGACTCGACTCAGAAGCCTATTAGGAACATTTTAAAGGAAATAAATGCAGGTGGCCCAGTGACCCAGCCCAGTTTAGCCCACTATGGAACCAGCCTGGGGAACATATGCCCCCCTGTCCACCAGCCCAGCCTGACCCTGCATGGAATCTCACCATAGCCCTAAGGTGCAATTTGATCCCTGATGTAAATACTGACTCAAGGGTTGATTTATGCTGTTTTTCACCAGTGAAAAGGGATACATTATTGAGAGGTATTGAGGAACTATAATTATTTCTAAAAAAAAAACTGCAGCTCTAGCACATGGTAATAATAATATAAAAAATTGGAACTTTTTCTAAATCAAAGACAACACACAATTAAATATTTTACATCATTCTGAGTACAGAATGTATCCAATAATAAGAAAATAACAAAACAAAAAATCCTTACATAAATTTCCACAATAGATAAGTTACATAAATTAAACCTTTATGTAGTGTATATAGAAATTTTAGCAGACACAACAAAGAAGAATATTGTAATAATGCAATTAGCCATCTAATCAGTCATCAACTCTAGGAATAAAGGCATTCATTTTAATCAACATGACAATTAAAGGGCACATTTTGATGAATTTGTGAACTAAAATATAGAATCCTTTGTGGATTCATAGTGAACTAAATCCTCATGATGAGCATTGACGTAATATTTATAGAATAGTGTCCTAGATAGTTGGAGTTACATAAACAGGATTAGTAACAGCACTTTATTCAATTGTAGCGCGTTCTTTTCATAAGGACATTTCAGAAACTAGACATGACCGATTCATCAGTATAATGTGTGTTTCGTTGACATTCAATTTGTACATTTACACTTGAAAATCTTTGCTAATGTTATATTTAGAACTTGCATACGCTTTGTGATTTTCTGTTACAAAATGTTCCTAGAATTTTGCAGTTAAAACAATATAGGGACTGTTGGACATCCCACAAGAGCTGCTGCTTTTCATAGCTATTTACTGCTCTCTATCCTTTCAGTTGGGGGTTTGCTTTTCACAGATGAAGCACATTTGCAGTAGAAAAAGCACAATTAGGTGACCCTCAAAGCACTGGAGATACATGGTTCAATTAATGAATTCAGAATAATTAAATGAAATAACAAAATAAATAGAAAGAATAAATAACCATGTGTTAAAGAGCAACCCAAAGAGGGCATACACCTACTAACCCATCATAAATGTGTAAATTATATTTTTACTTTTACTCTGACCCAGTTGCTTGGGGGTTTCTATGATGTAATATGGTTATTAGACACATTTTCAACAAATACACAGGCAATAATGTGAGCACTACTGTTAGATGCACACAGTTCTGCCTTCACAAGCAGTACAATGTGAAGCAGGACTTACCTCCCAACTGTCCTTGCAGTCAGACCAAATCCTGACTAAGCGCCTGTGCCTTTTATCTCCCCCCCCCACTTTCTTCATCCCCTTGTGCCTCTTTGCATTCCTCCACTAGTTTACTTACCTCTGTATTGCCTTCTTTCATCTTTATTTTCTTTCCTTCTCTTTTCTTTCTTCTGTCTTCTGTTTTCTGTGTGCCGCTCCTCACTGATGGTCGGGCGTGACGTCATCACGTCATGCCCGACATTCAGTGCAAACAGGAGGGGGGAGAGTGACACCGACTCACATGACCGTGGCGCCGGAGCCCCCTCCCCCCCTGTAGAAATAACATAATTAGGGTACAAGACATAACATAGGGGAAGACAGAACAACAATAGGTCTTCATGGTGCACAGCAACTGGACGAGGGTTGCAGCATGCTTTTGTCTTAAATATTCCACAAGTGGCTCCCACCTTTTTATCACTTACTCCTAAAAAGTGTGCTTTTCATATTTTATTGTTTTTAAACCATGGATGAACAAAATAACACAATATAAAATTGAAGCATCCTACTTTCCCTCCTTAATAGAAACTCAGTACAATGTTAAGAAATACTGTCAGTCTATAGCAGATCCTTCATCATTACTCTTTCCACTCAACACAAAATGTTCTGCTCCCAAACTTCCATCTTAACTTACTATTGTAGTTAAATGTGCTAAATTAATGAAGTCAGCGCAGGTAACTGCTATTACATATTAAATGGGAAGTTCAGGAGCAGATATTTTGTACAAGGTAGAAAGGGTTGGAGGATCTGCTATAGTTTGAGGCAAGCATTTAGTTGAATCATGATGTTTGTTTAAATTTTGTTCTGTGTTATTTTATACTGCTTAGCATGCACTATTTACACGTGAATACTCACACCCACGTCAACTATGGCTGACAGCAGGAAAATCTTGCTTGACTTGTTTTCTCTTTGGATCTGTCTGTGTTATTAACAACTGATCCAATCTGAATGAGATAATATAACCACCCCAGGCATTAACATTGTACCTGAATGACTGAGGACTGAAGAGCTCAAACAATGAACAATAATTCATAAAAGCAAAAGGAAAGTGTTAATATTCACTTTCCCACATCTACAAAAACAAATTTCAACATGTATCTTAAACCAAATAGCAACAAAACACATTTTATTTATTATAAGGGTGTTTATAAGGTTGTTTTTTACAATTTAATTGTATGAATTTTATGTGCTGTATGCATCTGGTAGATTAACCCCTTCATGGACAGGGGCATTCGGTACTTTAATGACTTTACACACTTTCACTTATTTGTGATGCAACAGCTTCACTACCAATAACTTTTATTTGTGCTAAAGCTAATGTTATGTAGTTAGTTAATTATTTATGTAGGGTTTCTGTAAAATGTAAACTTCACATCAAAGTTCAACCCCCTACCACTTACAAATCTGACCAATAATTAAAAAAACTTTTATGCTTTTCCTAAAATATTGCTTGGTATAGCCTCACCCATGGTTTATATTAATCACGACTGTGAGGGAATATTGGTCCATTCCAAGATATGAAAGTCAAAAATTTAAAACAGGTGCACAATGGTTGAATTACAAATACATGTATGACATAAATCCACAAACTCCTAAAACAACTTTTGTGTATTTTCTGTGCTCACAAGATTGTTCATTAGGTAAGAACACATGTTTTTCTTTGAACCACTGTAGGTAGGTGAGTAAGTAACTAATTATTAACAGCTTTTTTGGTATCCTGTCAATGTGTACTATGGGGCCCATTTAGAATTGAAAGTACCAAATGAAGGAACAGTGGCTAGGATGAAACATCAAAAAAGCCAGTATAGATGAAGAAGGTTTTAGATCTTAAATCATAAAGTATATGTACTTATAGTTGTACTAAATCAAGCAGACTTTGGGCACTCTGGCAGTCCCCTCACCTCTCTGGTTAACTTGTAACCCTGCCCTGGATGCAGAATAGAATTGTGCACACTCAGTCAGACTATGGGCACTTTTAAAGTCACCTTACCTTTTTGGGTGACTTATTTTCCTGGATGCAGAATACAGCTTATTTCAGATATTGAGCACTCAGGACTTATGATACCCCTGGAGGCCCGGCGGTACCATTAGGCAGCTTTAATCAGATCCAGGGTGGGAATGATTGGAGCGATTGCCCCCCACCCAAGAACACTGTCAATGGGATGCACTGCCCCCCTCCCCCCCCACTGACTGTCAGGCGTGACGTTATCATCACGACCCAATGCTGTCAGTGAGGATCCAAGCAAAGAGGTGAGCTGCCAGAAGACAACAATGTAAGTAAAGAATGGTGTGATGCAGGGGGTAAGGTGTGATGAAGGGGGCCAGTGTTATGTAGGGAAACAGTGGTATGCAGGGAACAGTGGAATGCAAGAGGTGATGCAGGGAACAGTGTGATGCAGGGAACAGTGTGATGCAGCGGGACAGTGTGATGCAAGGGGAGCAGTGTGATGAAGGGGAAGCAGTTTGATGAAGGGGGAGCAGTGTGATGAAAAGGGAGCAGTGTGATGAAGAGGGAGCAGTGTGATGCAGGAGGACAGTGTGATGCAGGGTGACACTGTGATGAAGGTATACAGTGTGATGAAGGGAAACACTGTGATGAAGGGGGGCAGCACTGTGAAAAGGGAGCACAGAGTGATGAGGGGTATAATGTGATAAGAGAGCATAGTGTGAAAAATGGGCAGAAGTGTGATGAAGGGGGCCCTGTTTGATGAAGGGGACACAGTTTAATGAAAGGGCACAGTGTGATAAAGGGGCTCATTGTAATGAAGGGGGCACAGAGGTGTGATAGGAGGCCACAGTACGAAAATGGGGCAGCAGTGTGTGGAAGGGGCAGCAGTGTGATGAAGGGGGAGCATTGTGATGGAGAAACTGTGTGATGAAGGAGGAACTGTGTGATTAGAGGGCACAGTGTGACAAGGGGCAGCAGTGTGATATAGGGGGAACTGTGTGATGAAGGAGGAACTGTGTGATTAGAGGGCACAGTGTGACAAGGGGCAGCAGTGTGATATAGGGGGAACTGTGTGATGACGGGGGCCAATGTGTGATGAAGGGGGAGCAGCGTGATGAAGTAACATGTTAGGGCTGTCTATTCGGATTACTTGTCATTTCCATTTGGACCAAAAAAATAAAGAAAAAGCCCATTGCTTTAACAAGTGCATAATACATAGACAAGGATTCAAATCATCAAAAAAGATGGCTGTTGTCAGCTTATTTTCTCAAGTTTTTTGTTCCGAATTCTAACACTTGGATACTTCCCCGCTAAAAATCCTGTGTTTGTTCCTGGGTAGCAGTGGAGTCTGGACAGCATTCTGCATCAAACATCAGTGCATCTGTAATTGGAGGAGATAAGGCTTATCATTTTTATTTTACAAAAGTCAAGTGTGTGAGGATCTAGGAAGTGGGTATTTGGTGAAAACGGGCAGCGGTACTTTTGAAATTTGCCTAGGAGCCGAGATACCTTGCACCCCTGAACCATGTAGAAAACAGGTGATCTGTATCCAAGTATGTAGCTGCAACGCATTTCAAAGTGCAATCTTAAAACTAAAGTTATCTAAAGAGGGGAGGGTACACTCCAAGTGCACAAAGATTGCTACATTGGTAAGTGCATATACTTTATGATTTTACACATCTAAAACCTCATTGCATTTGATCCAATGAGGTTTTCTTTGAAGTTTCCCTTTTCCACCTATCCCTTCATTTGGTTACTACAATATTTTCAACAATATTTTGTTTCTCTTTGGCACAGAGCAACTGCAATTAAGAATCTAATACTTGATTTATTGAACCTCTTAGAGGACTGTTAGGACTACAACTATTAGCCGCCTTTCCCATAGAACTTATGTTGTTCTGAGGTACTCAGATGCCCCCCAGAACTTAAGCTCAAGGGTAGTAAAAGCTTATCAGCATACTGTAGCGCAGGGTGGAGGAAACTGGAATTCTGAAGGTAGGTACCAAGGACAGACCAGAGGTCGTGGATCAGTTGCGAGCAGGAAAGCCAACTAATAGGCCAAAGGTCAGGGCAGGTTGCAGGCAAGGGTAATCCAGTAAACAGGCAGAGGTCAGGGGCAATCAGCGTTCAAGCAGGATCAAAGTCAAAGCCAAAGTACACAACAGGAATCAAATCAGAAGCAGAGTATTCACAGGATAACAAGGAGCAGAGATGGTCAGCAATAGTGTAGTACACGGACGTTATAACTGGCAGGGAGGTTAAATAAATACTAAATGTGACCAAACAGGAGCCAGGATCCAGCAACATACCAATGAGCCCTAAATGCTCTGTGATGAAACGAGTTTGATAACACTTTAACCACCCTGTCCCTCATTTGTCACATAATGTGGATTATAACAAGTACTTTTTATTAGGAATGTGCACCGGCGACTTTTGAGGTCTCGTGTTTTGTGTTTTGGATCCGGATTTTCGTTATTTTTGGGGTTCGGATTTGTCTCGCAAAACACTTGACGAAAGGTCTCGGTTCGGATTTAAGGTTTTGGATTCGGATTTTTTTTGAAAAAAACATAAAAAGTTTAAAAATCAAGTTTTTGGGCTTATTTTCACTCCTAGGCTATTATTAACCTCAATAACATTCAATAACAAGCATTTCCACTAATTTACAGTGTATTCTGAACACCTCACAATATAGTTATTAGTCCAAAACGTTGCAACAAGGTATCTTTCTGGACTGCGTAGAGGAGTGGGTCACCACAATATATATTAAAAACCCTGAACTTTTATGATTCGCACCAATAAATGTACCTGGACTGCGTAGAGGAGTGGGTCACCACAATCTATATTAAAAACCCTGAACTTTTATGAATCGCACCAATAAATGTACCTGGACTGCGTAGAGGAGTGGGTCACCACAATATATATTAAAAACCCTGAACTTTTATGATTCGCACCAATAAATGTACCTGGACTGCCTAGAGGAGTGGGTCACCACAATATATATTAAAAACCCTGAACTTTTATGATTCGCACCAATAAATGTACCTGGACTGCGTAGAGGAGTGGGTCACCACAATATATATAATAAGAAAAGCATCAACTTGTATGATTCGCACCAATAAATGTACCTGGACTGCGTAGAGGAGTGGGTCACCACAATATATATTAAAAAGTAAAAACCCTGAACTTTTATGATTCGCACCAATAAATGTACCTGGACTGCCTAGAGGAGTGGGTCACCACAATATATATAATAAGAAAACCATCAACTTGTATGATTCGCACCAATAAATGTACCTGGACTGCGTAGAGGAGTGGGTCACCACAATATATTAAAAACCCTGAACTTTTATGAATCGCACCAATAAATGTACCTGGACTGCGTAGAGGAGTGGGTCACCACAATATATTAAAAACCCTGAACTTTTATGAATCGCACCAATAAATGTACCTGGACTGCGTAGAGGAGTGGGTCACCACAATATATTAAAAACCCTGAACTTTTATGAATCGCACCAATAAATGTACCTGGACTGCGTAGAGGAGTGGGTCACCACAATATATATAATAAGAAAACCATCAACTTGTTTGATTCGCACCAATAAATGTACCTGGACTGCGTAGAGGAGTGGGTCACCACAATATATTAAAAACCCTGAACTTTTATGAATCGCACCAATAAATGTACCTGGACTGCGTAGAGGAGTGGGTCACCACAATATATTAAAAACCCTGAACTTTTATGAATCGCACCAATAAATGTACCTGGACTGCGTAGAGGAGTGGGTCACCACAATATATTAAAAACACTGAACTTTTATGAATCGCACCAATAAATGTACCTGGACTGCGTAGAGGAGTGGGTCACCACAATATATTAAAAACCCTGAACTTTTATGAATCGCACCAATAAATGTACCTGGACTGCGTAGAGGAGTCGGTCACCACAATATATATAATAAGAAAACCATCAACTTGTTTGATTCGCACCAATAAATGTACCTGGACTGCGTAGAGGAGTGGGTCACCACAATATATTAAAAACCCTGAACTTTTATGAATCGCACCAATAAATGTACCTGGACTGCGTAGAGGAGTGGGTCACCACAATATATTAAAAACCCTGAACTTTTATGAATCGCACCAATAAATGTACCTGGACTGCGTAGAGGAGTGGGTCACCACAATATATTAAAAACCCTGAACTTTTATGATTCGCACCAATAAATGTACCTGGACTGCGTAGAGGAGTGGGTCACCACAATATATATTAAAAACCCTGAACTTTTATGAATCGCACCAATAAATGTACCTGGACTGCGTAGAGGAGTGGGTCACCACAATATATATTAAAAACCCTGAACTTTTATGAATCGCACCAATAAATGTACCTGGACTGCGTAGAGGAGTGGGTCACCACAATATATTAAAAACCCTGAACTTTTATGAATCGCACCAATAAATGTACCTGGACTGCGTAGAGGAGTGGGTCACCACAATATATTAAAAACCCTGAACTTTTATGAATCGCACCAATAAATGTATCTGGACTGCGTAGAGGAGTTGGTCACCACAATATATATTAAAAACCATCAACTTGTATGATTCGCACCAATAAATGTACCTGGACTGCGTAGAGGAGTGGGTCACCACAATATATATTAAAAACCCTGAACTTTTATGATTTGCACCAATAAATGTACCTGGACTGCGTAGAGGAGTGGGTCACCACAATATATTAAAAACCCTGAACTTTTATGAATCGCACCAATAAATGTACCTGGACTGCGTAGAGGAGTGGGTCACCACAATATATATTAAAAACCATCAACTTGTATGATTCGCAGCAATAAATGTACCTGGACTGCCTAGAGGAGTGGGCACTGGGCACCACAATAAAATATATAAAAAACCTTCAACAGGTCTGCATTACACTACACATACGGCTGCTCCTCCATCCTCTCCATCATATACATGTTGGAGTTTTAGCGTGTGACAACCTCTTGTTTTTGATAATGTCAGTGCATTTTGAATATTTTTCAATTTGCCCCACACCACTGAATGTACTTTATCTATGATACGCATCTATCTATCTTGACTGCGTAGTGTGGTGGCCCCGGTACACAATTTGGTACCGAGGCCACAATATAATTAAAAAACCCTCCACGTGTCAGAATTCCACCAAAAAAGGGTATGGACTGCGTAGTGTGGTGGCCCCGGTACACAATTTGGTACCGAGGCCACAATATAATTAAAAAATTGGGCATCAACTGTCACCGTTGTTTAATATCTGATACACCTAAATATGGACTGCACAGTGGAGTGGCCCCGGTAGTAAATTTGGTGCCGGGGCCACAATACCTCCTCCAACTTCCAAGTGTAGTGTTTATAAAGACAGACAGCGTCGAAGTGTTATTAGTTGACTTTCTTAACCCTAAAATTGTCCCTGTTGCAAATATTCGTGCAATGGACAGTTACTTTTTTATTGAAAGACTCAAGCTTTCAAGTGTAGTGTTTATAAAATATAAACAACAATACAGTAGTTTTAGAGCACGTCAATACCTCTTGTTTTAAATTATGACAGGGCATTTTACTTTTGGTTTAATTTCTTGAATTTTGTTAAATTTGGTTTTACTTTTTGAACATGGCAAACGACTGTTGATTGGTCATATAATGCAAAAAAAAAAGGTCCAAGATGGAATTGTCCTTGGGCCCTCACACCCACCCTTATGTTGTTGAAATAGGACATGCACACTTTAACAAACCAATCATTTCAGCGACAGGGCCTACCAAACAACTTTGGCTGAAATGATTGGTTTGTTTGGGCCCCCACACCAAAAAAGCTATTCATCTCTCCCTGTACAGACTAAACAGGCTCTACTGAGGCAAGATGTCGTCCTCATCCTCAACCTCTGATTCCTCTCCCCCTACAGTGTGTACTTCCTCCTCATCACACATTATCAATTCGTCCCCGCTGGACTCCACAACCACAGGTCCCTCTGTAGTATCTGGAGGGCAGTGCTGTACTTCATTGAGGAATTGATTATTCATTTTTATAAACATCATTTTTTCAACGTTCTGAGGAAGCAACCTCCTTCACCGCTCACTGACCAGGTTCCCCGCTGCACTAAAAACTCTTTCCGAGTACACACTGGAGGGGGGACAACTCAGGTAAAATAGAGCCAGTTTGTACAGGGGCTTCCAAACTGCCTTTTTTTCCTGCCAGTAACAATATGGACTGTCTGACATGTCTACTTGGATGGTGTCAGCAAAGTAATCATCCACAATTTTTTCTATTGTGACAGCATCCAATGGAGCGAGAGTAGACATGTCTGCAATGGTTGGCAGGTCCTTCAGTCCGGACCAGATGTTATCAGCATCCCCGCCAGTGCCTCTTTTGGGAAAACTGAGCTTTTTCCTCGCAGCCATAGATGTGGAAGAAAATGAGGGTGGAGCTGTTGGCATGTCACGGTCCTCTTCAGAGGACAATCTCCTGACCAGCAGGTCTTTGCACCGCTGTAGACTTGTGTCCGCCGGAAACAGAGACACAACATACGCTTTAAACCGAGGATCGAGCACGGTGGCCAGAATGTATTCCTCTGACTTTAAAAGAGTGACCACCCTCGGATCCTGGCAAAGCGTACGAAGGGCTACATCCACAAGAGCTACATGCTTGGTGTAATCGCAATGGCTTACCAGCTCCTCCCTCACTTTCTCCAGCTGCTTCTGCAACAGCCTGATCAGGGAAATGACCTGACTCAAGCTGGCAGTGTCGGAACTGACTTTTCGTGTGGCAAGTTCAAATGGCTGCAGAACCTTGCACAACACGGAAATCAGTCTCCACTGCGCTTGACTCAGGCGCATCCCCACTCCTTTGCCTATGTCGTAGGTGGCTGTGTAGGCCTGAATGGCCTTTTGCTGCTCCTCCATCCTTTGCAGCATATAGAGGGTGGAGTTCCAGCGCATCACAACCTCTTGTTTGAGGTGATGGCAGGGCAGGTTAATGCTTTTTTGATGTGCCTCTAGTCTGCGGTAGGCACTGGCTGAATGCCGAAAGTGTCCAGCAATTTTGCGCGCCACCGCAAGCATCTCCTGCACACCCCTGTCACTCTTGAGGTAATGCTGCACCACCAAATTAATGGTGTGGGCAAAACATGGGACGTGCTGGAAATTGCCCATATTTAATGCCCGCACAATGTTACTGGCATTGTCTGACACCACAAATCCCCATGAGAGTCTAAGTGGGGTAAGCCACTGGGAGATAATTTCCCTCATTTTCTCTAATATGTTGTCAGCGTTGTGCCTCTTATTAAAGCCTGTAATACACAATGTTGCCTGCCTTTGCACGAGCCGCCATTTTGTAGTTGCTGCTACTGATGCAGCTGTTGCTGTTGCTGCGGAAGGGGATGCATCTACCCAGTGGGCTGTCACAGTCATATAGTCCTTCGTTTGCCCAGAACCACTTGTCCACATGTCCGTGGTTAAGTGGACAGTGGGTAGAACCGCATTTTTTAGAGCACTGAGGACACTTGATCGTACTTCTCTGTACATTTTTGGTATCGCCTGCCTAGTGAAGTGGAATCTCGACAAGATTTGGTACCGGGGACACAATACCTCCATCAACCCTCTAAATCCCACTCCACTGATGGCGGACACCGGGCGCACGTCTAACACCAACATTGCAGTTACAGCCGCAGTTATACGCTTTGCAATAGGGTGACTACTATCGTATTTTGTGGTCATGGCAAACGACTGTTGGACGGTCAATTGTTTTGTGAAAGACTTAGCGGTCTTACGACTTCCCCTCTGGGAAGATGACCGACTAACAGCAGCAACAGCAGCAGTGGCAGTAGTAGGTGTACCGCTGCAGGATTCCTCGGATGAATCCCGTATTGAGGAGGACTCAGTCTGGCTGCTGACTTGGGCTGCAGGACTGAATCTGATGGAGATTGTGGAGGAAGTTGACGAGGAGGGTGTTGCTGGTGTGTATCCAACTGGACCACGGGATTTAGGTGTCCCTGTACCGATGAGGGTCCTAGCCCCAGTTCCTGAACTAACCACTGAACTATGAAGGTTATTCAGGTGACGTATAAGGGAGGATGTTCCTAGGTGGGCAAGATCCTTACCCCTGCTTATTTGAGCTTTACATAAGCTACATATGGCCATACATTGGTTGTCTGGATTTGGATAAAAATAACTCCAGACCGAAGAGGTGCATTTTTTGGTCTTCTGACCAGGCATGACGATGGGCTTTTTCATCCCATGTCCATCAGTTGTTTCCCCCCCTGGTGCCTCATTTACAATAACCACATCACCATCCTCATCATCAAGTTCCTCCACAGCGCCAGCTACATCATCAATAGGCTCCTCCCGAGCCACCTCTTCCCGTACAGTGATGGGAAGGTCAGGCTTGACAACCACCAACATCCTTGGACTCGCCTTGTGGATTTGTGATAATTTCTCTTTAGAAGGCAGAGTTGTTTGCTGTTTTGTTGCTGACAGCATAACTCTCTTCAATTTTTTGTAGGGGGGGGAAGGAGGAGGAGGGCTAAGATCCGTGGGTGAAGCTGAACCACTAGTCATGAACACGGGCCAGGGCCTAAACCGTTCCTTGCCACTCCGTGTCGTAAATGGCATATTGGCAACTTTACGTTTCTCCTCAGATGATTTTAAGTTTCTCTTTTTGCTACTTTTTCTTAACTTGGGCTTTTTGGATTTTACATGCCCGGTACTACGAGATTGGGCATCGGGCTTGGAAGACGACGTTGATGGCATTTCATCGTCTATGTCATGACTAGTGGCAGCAGCTTCAGCATTAGGAGGAAGTGGGTCTTGATCTTTCCCTACTTTATCCTCCAAATTTTTGGTCTCCATTATATGTAGCACAAGATACTGCAGAATGTGTGAACTTGGTAATATTGCAGTACCAATGGACTTATACTGCTGGATTGGTTTTGCAAAATTGGTTATAATTATTATATATTTTTTTTTTTTTAAATTTTTTATTTTTTTTTACTTTTTTTTAATTTTTTAAAAACTTGGGAATAATGGGGAAATAACTATGCCCTTAGAAGCACAGAGCACAGGACACAGCACCACTGGACTGAACAGGACACGGCACAGGACCCAGCAGCACTACGGAACTCAGCAGGACAGAGCACAGGACACAGCACCACTGGACTGATACTGCAGAATGTGTGAACTTTGTAATATTGCAGTACCAATGGACTTATACTGCTGGATTGGTTTTGCAAATTTGGTTATAATTATTATATTTTTTATTTTTTTTTAACTTTTTTATTTTTTTTTACTTTTTTTTTATTTTTTAAAAACTTGGGAATAATGGGGAAATAACTATGCCCTTAGAAGCACAGAGCACAGGACACAGCACCACTGGACTGAACAGGACACGGCACAGGACCCAGCAGCACTACGGAACTCAGCAGGACAGAGCACAGGACACAGCACCACTGGACTGATACTGCAGAATGTGTGAACTTTGTAATATTGCAGTACCAATGGACTTATACTGCTGGATTGGTTTTGCAAATTTGGCTATAATTATTATATATATTTTTTTTTTTTTTAAATTTTTATTTTTTTTACTTTTTTTTTATTTTTTAAAAACTTGGGAATAATGGGGAAATAACTATGCCCTTAGAAGCACAGAGCACAGGACACAGCACCACTGGACTGAACAGGACACGGCACAGGACCCAGCAGCACTACGGAACTCAGCAGGACACAGCACCACTGGACTGATACTGCAGAATGTGTGAACTTTGTAATATTGCAGTACCAATGGACTTATACTGCTGGATTGGTTTTGCAAATTTGGTTATAATTATATATATTTTTTTTTTAATTTTTAATTGTAATTTTTTTTTTACTTTTTTTTTTATTTTTTAAAAACTTGGGAATAATGGGGAAATAACTATGCCCTTAGAAGCACAGAGCACAGGACACAGCACCACTGGACTGATACTGCAGAATGTGTAAACTTTGTAATATTGCAGTACCACTGGACTTTTACTGCTGAATGTGTGAACTTGGTAATATTGCAGTACCAATGGGCTTATACTGCAGGATTGGTTGTGCAAATTTTGTGGTAATTAAAAAAAATTAAAGTAGTTTTTGGTATTTTTTTAAATAACTTTTTTTTATTTTTTTAAACACAGGGGAATATTGGGGAAATAACTATGCCCTTAGAAGCACAGAGCACAGGACACAGCACCACTGGACTGAACAGGACACAGCACAGAACCCAGCAGCACCACTGACCTCAGAAGGACAGAGCACAGCACACAGCACCACTGGACTGATACTGCAGAACACAGCACAGCACAGCACAGCACAGAACTAAACAGCACAGCACAGAACTAAACAGCACAGCACGAGATCTACCAGGACAGAGGACCACCTAACACACCCTCCCTCTACCCTGATCAATGGCCGAGTGAAGATGGCGGCGACTAGCGGGGAATTTATAGGATCCGAGTATCGCGAGATCCGACAACGGGATTATGAGTCAGAGCCTCAGTTTCAGATTTGAATTTGGCGCCAATACCCGGATCTGTCTCGGATCCGTCTCGGATCCGCAACGTTCGGGTGGGCTCGGATTTCATAAATCCGAGTGCGCTCATCCCTGCTTTTTATAGCCCTTGCTTTTGTTCCCAGCTCAACAGAGTACAACTGCAGTGTCTAATTACATGTGGATAAGGGGACATTGTAGCTCATTTTAAATATGTATATTGGTTATTATATATTGTTGATGTGGCAGTGAGCTTGTTATTCATTGTTAAAGTGAAGCCAGGGGGGTTAAGGGTAAGGATCAGGTTGCAAAATTCTGGTGAGGCTGGTGAGGGGGAAGGCTAATAAGTATCCAATGTTCTCACCAAACTCCTCCAGACATTTGGTCCACAATCTGGCAGGGAAGGTTCTGTGGAAGTACAGCGCATCTCCACTCCCCTCTCCAACCTCCCTAGTCCAGGACTTACCAAACAAGGAGAGGCCCAGGGGTTTGTCCAGGGAGAGGAAAGCACTGTGGAAATTTGACCCAAGATACAAGTAGCCACTCAAGGGGGTGTCGAGGTGATATATTCATTCTGGAATTTGATTCATGGAAGGCGCAGTGTAGCTGGTTTTGAGTTTTCGTTCTCTGCCAATAGAGTACAGCTGCAGATAAGAGAAGAACGCCTTGGGTCTTTAAGTCAGGACATCCCGGTGCCTGTAGCTCCTTAAGCTAGAGGGGAAAGGGACAGATGATGTGGTAAACCTGCCTGGCATTTATTTACTGTGTGTACATAATAATCTAGTGATTGTTTTTATTACAATAAATGTGTGGAGGGACAGAAGATGCCGGAGCCGGTGCCCGTGAAGAGGGCGAAGATGTCCGGCAGCGCTGTGCCCCTGGAGGGGCTGAAGAGGTCCCCGATGGTGCCCAGCAGGAAGAAAGAAGAGAAGAAGAACTTACCCGTCCATCGATCCAGCGGCGGTGAGTATAACTTCTTTCTTGCAGGTCCTGTGCGCGGGGGAAGGATGAGCCAATCAGGGCTCATCTTTCCCCGCTGGCCAATCAGCGGCCGGATGCGCGAGCCAATCGCGGCTCGCGCCCGGCCATTCAAAAGATTGGCGCCGACGCGAGCCAATCAGCGCTCGCGCCGGCGGATGACGTCACGCCGGCGACTATATAAGTCGCCGGGTGGCGCCATTTTGCGAGAAGTCCGTCGGCGGAGAAAAGAGAGGACGTCTCTGCAAGACGTCCAGCAAGAAGACCAGCGGCAGCGGCGGCAGGGGGCCCTTGTAAGGGCCGTGAGCTACCCTGCCGCCAGAAGACTTCAAGCAAGCCGCCGGAGTGGAGATCATCGGCGGGGAGCCCTTGTAAGGGCTGAGAGCGCCCCCGCCAAGCACCCCTCAACAGCGCCAAAGAGGAGAAGAGGCGCCGCCGGCTGGAGGGTCTGGAAGACCCGGAGAAAGAAACAGAAGACGGCGTGTCAAGTTGAGTATCCTGCGCAGAGCAGGTAAGTAGACTCAACAATAACGTCGGGCACTAGGCTCGTGGCACAGTCGGGCACAAGGCCCGTGGCACGTGAATTAGGGGCACAAGGCCCAGGGACCTGGGCACTAGGCCCCAACGAAGTTTAGTGGGCCAGTAGGCCATTAGTATCTATATAAAGGGGACAAGCCCCTATTAGGCAGACAGGGGCGTGAGAGCCCAGGTACAAGGGCACAAGGCCCTTAGGTAGTGAGTGGCCTAGAGGCCATAGGAAGGCCAGAGGGCCTGGTTAGGGGCTAGTAGCCCGTAGGCTATTAAGGGCACAAGGCCCTCAGTCAGTTAGGGAGGCCACAGGCCTCGGTAGGCAGGGGCTAGGACCCCCTAGGTAGTAGGGCATAAGGCCCTAGTGAGTGGGCTCAGAGCCCTGAGGTAGAGAGGGGGCTGAGGCCCAGGAAACAGAGCAGAAGGCTCTGTGTGTAGCTGGGCAGAGACCCATGGTGTGTAGGGCATAAGGCCCTGGTGGTGTGAGGTAGAGGCGTGGGAGCCTCGTGAGAGTAGGCGCGGTCCTGTGTGAGGTGAGCACACGTGGTTAGGAGGTACGGTCGAGCGTAGGCTCCTGTGGTGCTGTAGCAACCTGCTGGTTGGCTAGCAGCGGTGTGTTCGGGTAAGTAGCGGGCAAGGTACTGTATACTGTATCTATTTATTCTGTCTGTGTGGCGAGTGTAGTTTACATTACAGTATTTTGGTGTGCTATATAACTGTGTCCAGGGGCAAGACGTCAGGCCCCCATTAAAGGTAGGCTCTTGTTCCTGTGGTTTTCCTGTGCTAACCCGTGCTGTGGGGACAAGTGTAAGTACCAGCATACACATAGTCAGGGGAGAACACACGTAGTTTTCCTGTCCCTTAGGTCCCCGGGGTCACACTGGTACCCAGAGGGGGGTGGCTGAGTGAGTTGGTGGCAGTGCAGCACACCTTGAGGCAGTTCCAGGGGCGGCCGTGGTTCTGATCAAGGGTCCTCAAGGCCGGTTCCGTGCAGGTGGACCTGTGGTTCCGGACGTAGGGACACGTGTGAGATACCCGAGTACAGGCAGTCGGGCGGTTCAGTTCGATCGGCTGTTCCGTGCGGCAGTCGGCCCGCGGGTTAGTGTGCTGTTCTACTGAGCCTCAGCCGGGCTTAAAGAACCCGTACTTAGGGTCCGTGGGTGACCCCATAGCAAGAAGGCAGCTTCTTGGTACGACCTGGGTGAGGGGGTTAGGAACCGCCCTCCGGTTTAGGCTGTGAACACCGGCTGGTGTTCCCCGTAGCGTGTAACTGAGTAGTTCCGTTAGTGCACCACACTTAGTTAGTCCTAGTGTTTTGACGTAGTTGCGTTGCCGACCATTAGAACGTTGTTAGGGTCGGGTCGCTGTTGTAGTTAGTCCAGTTTTGTGGGTGCCATCTTAGTCTCACGGAGAGCGTAGAGGGAGGCTGTGTGTTCTTGTCATCCGCAGGAGTCGGGAAGGTGCAGGAGAACCGGATCGGAAGTGGGAGTGTCCCGGTGAGTATCACGCTCGATTCCCCCTTTCGGTTAGGCCCTCACCGGCAGGTGTGTGAGGCACTTGAGGCGGGATTAGTCCTCGGATTAGTCTTGGCCTTCAGTGCCTGTAGTCCCCCGCGTCTTGGCAAGAACAAAGTGAGGAGGCGGCAAGGAGCTTGGACTGACCGTGTCCTTGTTCTTTGCCGTAGTCTCGGACAGCCCTTACCTGGTAGGCACGGCCGTTATCCCTGTCTCTATCTTAGAGGGACGTGATTGGAGGTGACTGCGGCTGCGGATCTGCTGGGATTAGATCGCAGCTGGGAAATCGGAAGCGGACTGGAGGTGACCATCGTTTACAAGGTGAGTTCTTTTCTGTTGCGTCTGTCCCTGTCTTTCCCCGCAGGGGGCGTTACAAATGTATTGCTTTACTTTCTAACTGCTTTTGCCTGAGTGACTAATAAGACCCTTAGAAGGTACTGGGTAGGCTTCCCTGGCCTAGGAAGGCACCCATGGGTGGCCAGCCAGAGTGAAGTGAGTAGAATTGGGCAAGAAAACCTGGAATCTTCACATGCTGACTAATAGAGAAATCCCTAATGCACACGTGCCCAGCTGCCACATTTGCTGGGATGCTGCACTGGTCATTGCCTTGGTGAATGCCGGGATGAGGACGATGTAGGTGACATCACGGATGTTGCCATGATAGTCAAGACGCAGCCCAGGGACAAAGGAAGCCAGCCATTGCAGCTCATGACAGAGCCGCTGCAGCTTGTGACAAGGACTGTTTAAGAAAATAACGTTCCCTATTTATTGTGGGCAGCACTGATTTTAAAATACCTTCAGTGTATAAATAAATGATGATGATGATGAGTGTATCTTTGTTATTTGTTAACTTTTTGCGGAAGATACATATTTCTGTGCTGCATATGTGCACAAAAAATGCGTGTGCATAGGTTTGTATCTAGAATTTTGCATATTGTTGGCTTGCATAGCCTTACACCAAAACAGGTTGAATGAAATTGAGTAGGAAAATGCAAACGAAAATGAACATCCAACTTTCACATGTATTAATAATACTGTTGAGTCACTATTGTCTCCTATATATATATAGCATTTCAGTACATTACATAGTGTACAAATAGTGTCAAGCAGCATCTCTACAGCATACACCTCACAGGAATACTTCTATTGAGTTGGCTGTATTTTTAAATGCATGCAACTCAACATACATATGTAAGTGGGATTTTTTTGCAACAAAATATTTACGCATACATTCAGAGTGCAAAATGCATCCGATGCTAAATGAAGGACAAAATACTCACAGAGGAGGATCAGCAAATGATGGAGAATTGTTTTATCCAGTTTATCCTGATTTTTTTCAGCCCTCTATGTGCATTCTTTAAAGAAAATAAACGAACATACATTTTCATATCCCTCGCCCAAGCCTGTCGCTTCCAACTCCGTAACATTGCCCGCATCAGTCCCTTTCTCTCTCAGGATGCCACCAAAACCATCATCCATGCTCTCATCATCTCCCGCCTCGACTACTGCAACCTTCTCCTTACTGGCCTCCCCCACTCCCACCTTGCCCCCCTCCGCTCTATACTCAATGCGGCTGCAAGACTCATCTTCCTCTCACGCCGCTCCTCCTCCGCCTCTCCACTCTGTCTCGCCTTACACTGGCTCCCCTTCCCCTACAGAATCCTCTTTAAACTCCTTACCACCACTTACAAGGCTCTCTCCCAGTCTACTGCCCCTTATATCTCTAACCTCCTCTCCATTCACACTCCTGTCTGCTCCCTGCACTCAGCCAATGATCGCCGCCTCTCCTCCACACTGATCACCTCTTCCCACTCTCGAATCCAAGACTTCTCCCGTGCTGCCCCCCTTCACTGGAACGACCTCCCTCGCTCCATCCGTCTCTCTCCCAATCTGTGCTCCTTCAAACGGGCACTTAAAACTCACCTGCTCCTCAAGGCCTACCAACCATCCATTTAACCTCTCATCTCTTCTGCTCATCCTCCCTTGACCCCTCATCTCTCTCCCCTTTGATTCACTGGCTCCCTTTTGTGCCTGACTTTGTTTACCTTCACTTAGGATGTAAGCTCGAATGAGCAAGGCCCTCTTCCCTCCAGTCTCCATACCTGTTCTTCTGCTCCGTCTCTACTGTATCTGCCCTCCTGGAGTTTCTGAAGTACTGGTACTGTGTGTTTATTGTTCTGTACTGTTCTACCCTGTATAGTCTACTGTATAGTCTACTGTTTGTACTATGTGCGGTGCTGCGGAAACCTTGTGGCGCCCTACAAATAAACCATAATAATAATAATAATAATTTTCAGCAGATTTTCCCAGTTTAACATCCATCACTCAAAAATGTTTCATGCAGATAATAAAAAAGTGCAGTGTGCGCGAGACTTAATGAAAGGAAGTTTATTTTTAGAATATATATAAAAATTTAGTCAAAGATCCCGGTCTATTATAACTAGAAATGTTCATTGCCCCCGTGTTTTGGTTTTGGTTTTGGATCTGTATCTGGATTAACTATATTTTTTAGAAAAAATAGCTAAAATATGCTAACATCACATAATTTTGCTCTTTTTTGTTCCTACATTATTATTAACCTCAATAACAGTAATTTCCAGTCATTTGCAGTCAATTTTGAAGACCTCACAGGTCACAATATTAGTTTCATACACTTTCGGACAAAGACTGCAGCGAGCTGGCTGGATGCTAAGCGACAGAACAATGACACAAACACACGGCAGTTCATAGCACATCTAGGAAACATTGCCACACAGCAGTGGCAGAAAAGAAAAGTGGTGCAAGATGGAATTGTCCTTGGGCCCTTCCACCCACCCTTATGTATGATATTGAAAGGACATGTACAGTTTAACAAAGCAACTGCTCCTGCCACAAGGAGTGTAACTTTTATGGCTGAAGTGCTTGATTTGTTATGGCCCACACAAAACAAGCTAACAATGAGCTTAAGACACCTAAGCAAACAGTGGTGTTAATGAACTCTACTGTGGCAAGTTATGCACCAATGATAGAAGTTCTTGCCAGTGATAAGAAGAAGGCCATTGTCATGCCTGGGCATAAGACCAAAAAATCCACCTCTTATGTGTTGAATTATTTTTACCCAAATCCTGACAACAGTTGTCTAGCCATTTGTAGAATTGTAAAGGCACAGTCAGTAAAGGTAGGAACCTCATCCATGTTACGCCATTTGAAGCTAGTTTATGGAAAGCTTTTGTGTAAATCAGAAACTTATGCTAAAAAATAACAACAAGCAGTCCAGCATCAGCTACCTCCCTTCTCTCAGCTAGATCCCAGCACCTGCAATCTACACCCACAACACCTTCATCATCAATATCCTCACAAGTGATCGGAGTTAGTCCTGCATCCAAGTTGCTAAGGCGAGATAACTACTCCCGTATCCAGGACTCCTCAGAAGAATCCTTGAGCGTTAGGCCCACTGCTGCTGCTGCTGCTGCTGCTGCTGGGGGTGGATCTTCAACCCAGAAGCAGACCAAGAAGAAGACTACTAGAAGCTTACAACAAATGACTGTTAAACAATCCTTTGCAAGAGGAAGCAGGCATGGCAACTGTCAACTAGTCGCACAGCGGATCACAGACGCCACGGCGACTATACTAGTATTAGTTCTGCGTCCAATATCCACCATTAACACAGCAGGAATAAGACAGTTAATTGAGGTCCTGTGTCCCCATTAGCAAAATCCATCTCAACACCATTTTACTAGACAAGCAATTCCTCACCTGTACAAGGAGGCTACAAAAAATAAATTATTGGGCTACGAAATGCCATTCTACCCATTGTACACTTAACTACAAATGTGGGGACAAGTGGGAAAAGTAAAGGTTGTACGACTGTGACAGCCCACTGGGTTGGTAAATCGCATTCAGCAGCAGGAACAGGAGTAGCATCTAACAAACAACGCCAGATCTTTCAGAGGCCAGCTACTCTGTGTATCATCTGCTTCACTAAGAGGCATATTATTATTATCGTAGATTTGTAAGGAGCCACAGTACTCCGCAGCGCCGTGCAGTAGGGAAGACAAGGACATACATAAAACAGGACATACATAAAACAAGAACAGACAAGGCAGACAAAATGAATGGAGACATGAAAACAAAGGGTATGGAGCTTACATTCTATAGAGAAGAGGGCACAGCTGAAACAAGAGGAGTGAATGTGGCTCAGAATGGAGGTTGGAATAGTTGTGAGGGTGCATTAATGTGAATAGTGTTATCGAGGATAAGATCACCTCTTAAAAAGAGATAGGCCTTCAAAGAGCATCTAAAGATTTGAAGGTTGTGGGAAAGTCTGATTGAGCGTGGTATGGAAGTGGGGAGCAGCACAGGAGAAGTCTTGTAGGCGGGAGTGAGAGGTGGTTATCAGAGGCGAAGGTCAGAGGTAATACAGCTGACAACCTGTTTGAAAAATGAATTGATGCCTTTGCAACATGGCTTATCCTGCTTGGACTCTCCTGAGAATATGTGATTTCTGATAACGCCACCAATATTGTTAGAGCATAACATCAGGGGGCTTTACATCACATTCCCTGTTTTGCTCACACAATCAACTTGGTGGTACATAACTTTTTAAAAATGGCCCTGACATGCATGGAAGCTGTCACCCAATCACAAAGTGGATCAGAGACGCCATGGTGACTATGCTAGTAATAGATTTTTCGTCCAATATCCATTAATGCAGCTGGTTTTAGACAGTTACTTGTGGTCTTGTGTCCCCTAAACCATATTCCATCACAACACCATTTTACTAATAAAGCTATTCCTCTATTCCTCACATCTACCAGAAGGTTCGTAAAAATGTAATTATTGGGCTAAAAAATGCTATTCTACCCACTGTACACTTAACCACAGATATGTGGACAAGCGGAACTGTGCAAACAAAAGATTATATGACTGTGACAACCCACTGGGTTGGTGATTAGCCTTCACCAACAGGACCAGCAGCAGCATTTACACAAGAACATCACATTTTTCAGAGCCAGGCTACTCTGTGTATCACCGGCTTCACTAAGAGGCATACAGCTGACAATCTGTTACAAAAACTCCTGAGGATATGTGATTTCTGATGTCACCACCATTATTGTTAGAGCATTACAGCATGGGGAATTCCATCACATTCCCTGTTTTACTCACACAATCAACTTGGTGGTATAAAACATTTTTAAAATATGACAGTGACATGCAGTAGATGTTGTCTATGTCCCAAAATATTTAGGATCATCTTTGGCATTCTGCAACAGCATGTAGGAGATTGCAGCAGCTGCAAGAAGAATAGAATTTAGTGGGTGGAATTCCACCCTGCATATGCTTCTGCAGATGGAAGAACAGCGAAAAACCATCCATGCTTACTCCACAAGTCATGACATTGGGAAAGGATGGGGATGTATTTTATTTAAGCGCAGTTGAGCATACTTTCCATGTTGTGCAAGGTGCTAAAACCACTCGAAGTATTCACCTGTGAAGAGAGTGCAGACACTTGATTCAAGTGAGTCCCCTAATTAGACTTTTTGAAAAGCAGCTAGAGAAATTGAAGGAGGAAATGAAACAAAGCAATTCCACTAACTATGTAGGACTGGTAGATTAAGTACTTTATTTGCTTTGCCAGGATCCAAGAGTTATTAACATCTTGAAATCAGATCATTATATTTTGGCAACTGTGCTTGATCCTAGGAGTAAGAGCTATGTCTTCTCTATCTTTCCAACTGACCAAGATCCAGGGCCTGATCAACCACTAGGCTGACCAGGCTGCAGCCTGGGGCGCTGGGTCCGGCTTTTTTCATTCTTTTTTTTTTTTTTCTTCATTCATTTTTTTTGGGGGGGTGGGGGAGGGGTGGGGCTCGATGATCAAAAGCATTGGTGGTCAGTGGTTAGCAACACACAGCCAATCGCCAGGCTGCCTGTTGCTGTGCAGCAGACAGGAAGCAGGACATCTTCACTTCCTATCTGCTGATCTGAGGAGAGAGGCGACGCTGGCACAACTACAGGTAAGTGAAGGGGGGAACTGCCCTGCATATCTATAGGGAGGGGGGAACTTCCCTGCATATCTATAGGGAGGGGGGAACTGCCCTGCATATCTATAGGGAGGGGGGAACTGCCCTGCATATCTATAGGGAGGGGGAAACTGCCTTGCATATCTATAGGGAGGGGGGAACTGCCCTGCATATCTATAGGAAGGGGGGGGGACTGCCCTGCATATCTATAGGGAGGGGGGAACTGCCTGCATATCTATAGGGAGGGGGGAACTGCCCTGCATATCTATAGGGAGGGGGGGAACTGCCCTGCATATCTATAGGGAGGAAGGGGAACTGCCCTGCATATCTATAGGGAGGGGGGGAACTGCCCTGCATATCTATAAGGAGGGGGGGAACTGCCCTGCATATCTATAGGGAGGGGGGAACTGCCCTGCATATCTATAGGGAGGAGAGGAGCTGCCCTGCATATCTATAGGGAGGGGGGAACTGCCCTGCATATCTATAGGGAGGGGGGGAACTGCCCTGCATATCTATAGGGAGGGGGGGAACTGCCCTGCATATCTGTAGGGAGGGGGGGAACTGCCCTGCATATCTATAGGGAGGGGGGGAACTGCCCTGCATATCTGTAGGGAGGGGGGGGGGAACTGCCCTGCATATCTATAGGGAGGAGGGGGGAGCTGCCCTGCATATCTATAGGGAGGGGGGGGAACTGCCCTGCATATCTATAGGGAGGGGGGGGAACTGCCCTGCATATCTGTAGGGAGGGGGGGAACTGCCCTGCATATCTATAGGGAGGGGAGGAACTGCCCTGCATATCTATAGGGAGGGAAGGAACTGCCCTGTATATCTATAGGGAGGTGGGGAACTGTCCTGCATATCTATAGGGGGGGGGGGGAACTTCCCTGCATATCTATAGGGAGGGGGTTGAACTGCCCTGCATATCTATAGGGAAGTGGGGGAACTGCCCTGCATATCTATAGGGAAGTGGGGGAACTGCCCTGCATATCTATAGGGAGGGGGGAACTGCCCTGCATATCTATAGGGAGGGGGTTGAACTGCCCTGCATATCTATAGGGAGGTGGGGGAACTGCCCTGCATATCTATAGGGAGGGGGGGAACTGCCCTGCATATCTATAGGGAGGGGGGAACTGCCCTGCATATCTATAGGGAGGGGGGAACTGCCCTGCATATCTATAGGGAGGGGGGAACTGTCCTGCATATCTATAGGGAGGGGGGAACTTCCCTCCATATCTATAGGGAGGGGGTTGAACTGCCCTGCATATCTATAGGGAGGTAGGGGAACTGCCCTGCATATCTATAGGGAGGTGGGGAACTGCCCTGCATATCTATAGGGAGGGGGGGAACTGCCCTGCATATCTATAGGGAGGGGGGGAACTGCCCTGCATATCTATAGGGAGGGGGTTGAACTGCCCTGCATATCTATAGGAAGGTGGGGGAACTGCCCTGCATATCTATAGGGAGGGGGGGAACTGCCCTGCATATCTATAGGGAGGGGGTTGAACTGCCCTGCATATCTATAGGGAGGTGGGGGAACTGCCCTGCATATCTATAGGGAGGGGGGAAGTGCCCTGCATATCTATAGGGAGGGGGGGAACTGCCCTGCATATCTATAGGGAGGGGGGGAACTGCCCTGCATATCTATAGGGAGGGGGGGGTACTGCCCTGCATATCTATAGGGAGGTGGGGGAACTGCCCTGCATATCTATAGGGAGGGGGGGAACTGCCCTGCATATCTATAGGGAGGGGGTTGAACTGCCCTGCATATCTATAGGGAGGGGGGGAACTGCCCTGCATATCTATAGGGAGGGGGGAACTGCCCTGCATATCTATAGGGAGGGGGGGAACTGCCCTGCATATCTATAGGGAGGGGGGGAACTGCCCTGCATATCTATAGGGAGGGGGGGTACTGCCCTGCATATCTATAGGGAGGGGGGGAACTGTCCTGCATATCTATAGGGAGCGGGGGGAAACTGCCCTGCATATCTATAGGGAGGGGAGGAACTGCCCTGCATATCTGTAGGGAGGGGGGAACTGCCTTGCATATCTATAGGGAGGGGGGAACTGCCTTGCATATCTATGGGAAGGGGGGGAACTGCCCTGCATATCTTTAGGGAGGGGGGGAACTGCCCTGCATATCTATAGGGAGGGGGAACTGCCCTGCATATCTATAGGGCGGGGGGGAACTGCCATGCATATCTATAGGGAGGGGGGAACTGCCCTGCATATCTATAGGGAGGAGGGGGAACTGCCCTGCATATCTATAGGGAGGGGGGGAACTGTCCTGCATATCTATAGGGAGGTAGGGGAACTGCCCTGCATATCTATAGGGAGGGGGGAACTGCCCTGCATATCTGTAGGGAGGGGTGGAACTGCCCTGCATATCTATAGGGAGGGGGGGAACTGTCCTGCATATCTATAGGGAGCGGGGGGAAACTGCCCTGCTTATCTATAGGGAGGGGGGGAACTGCCCTGCATATCTGTAGGGAGGTGGGGAACTGCCCTGCATATCTATAGGGAGGGGGGAGGGAACTGCCCTGCATATCTAAAGGGAGGGGGGGAACTGCCCTGCATATCTTTAGGGAGAGGGGGGAACTGCCCTGCATATCTATAAGGAGGGGGAGAACTGCCCTGCATATCGATAGGGAGGGGGAGAACTGCCCTGCATATCTGTAGGGAGGGGGGAACTGCCTTGCATATCTATAGGGAGGGGGGAACTGCCTTGCATATCTATAGGGAGGGGGGGAACTGCCCTGCATATCTATAGGGAGGAGGGGGGAGCTGCCCTGTATATCTATAGGGAGGGGGGGAACTGCCCTGCATATCTATAGGGAGGGGGGGGAACTGCCCTGCATATCTGTAGGGAGGGGGGGAACTGCCCTGCATATCTATAGGGAGGGGGGGGAACTGCCCTGCATATCTATAGGGAGGGGGGGGGAACTGCCCTGCATATCTGTAGGGAGGGGGGGAACTGCCCTGCATATCTGTAGGGAGGGAAGGAACTGCCCTGTATATCTGTAGGGAGGTGGGGAACTGTCCTGCATATCTATAGGGAGGGGGGGAATTTCCCTGCATATCTATAGGAAGGGGGTTGAACTGCCCTGCATATCTATAGGGAAGTGGGGGAACTGCCCTGCATATCTATAGGGAGGGCGGGAACTGCCCTGCATATCTATAGGGAGGGGGGAACTGCCCTGCATATCTGTAGGGAGGGGGGAACTGCCTTGCATATCTATAGGGAGGGGGAACTGCCTTGCATATCTATAGGGAGGGGGGGAACTGCCCTGCATATCTATAGGGAGGGGGGGCAACTGCCCTGCATATCTATAGGGAGGGGGAACTGCCCTGCATATCTATAGGGAGGGGGGAGGGAACTGCCCTGCATATCTAAAGGGAGGGGGGGAACTGCCCTGCATATCTTTAGGGAGGGGGGGAACTGCCCTGCATATCTATAGGGAGGGGGGGCACTGCCCTGCATATCTATAGGGAGGGGGAGAACTGCCCTGCATATCTATAGGGAGGGGGAGAACTGACCTGCATATCTATAGGGAGGGGGGGAACTACACTACATATCTATAGGGAGGGGGGGAACTGCCCTGCATATCTATAGGGAGGGGGGGGGTGACTGCCCTGCATATCTATAGGGAGGGGGGACTGCCCTGCATATCTATAGGGAGGGGGGAACTGCCCTGCATATCTATAAGGAGGGGGGCACTGCCCTGCATATCTATAGGGAGGGGGAGAACTGCCCTGCATATCTATAGGGAGGGGGAGAACTGCCCTGCATATCTATAGGGAGGGGGAACTGTCCTGCATATCTATAGGAAGGGGGGGGAACTACCCTGCATATCTATAGGGAGGGGGGGAACTACCCTGCATATCTATAGGGAGGGGGGAACTACACTGCATATCTATAGGGGGGGGGGACTACCCTGCATATCTATAGGGAGGGAGAGGGGGGACTGTCATGCATATGTATAGGGCGGGAGAGGGGGACTGTCATACAAATCTATAGGGTGGGAGGGGGGGCTGCCATGAAAATCTATAGGGAGGGAGAGAGGTTGATATGTATGAAGGAGGGCAGAGGAGGGGGGCTGATATATGTGACTGGGGGAGTTTTGATGTGACGGGGGGGATAGCTACAGAGTGGAGGTAAGGAAAATAGCTGCAAGGGGGATGGATGCAGGGTGGGAGGTAAAGAAAATGGCTGCAGCAGGGGTTCAGGAAAATGGCTGTGGGGGGGTTGTGGTTAAGGAAAATGGCTGCAGGGGGTATTTAAAAAATAGAGCAGCTTTGGGGGGCAGAATCTCATGATTGTGTGGTGGTCACATGGGTGGTCTCAGCAATCACTAGAATACTAAATATTAGTGAGATGGGGCTGGTAGAGGTTTGTATTTGATTGACAACAAATATTCAGATATTGCTTATATATGCCTGTCCAATGGGGTACTTTTAGCTGGCCATAATGGAGTGTTTTGTTTTAACTAAAGGGCCTAATCATTCAGGGTTTGCATTATAATACATTTTTGCATTTTCAAAACAGGACGCCAACTTTCCAAAAGCCAGCGAGAGGATAACAAAGTTGCAAGAGAGAAGAGCAAGAACAGGTAAGAGACAATGGCACAATCTGTCTAAATTTGAATGCTGGAGAATACACCTGAACATTCATATGCAGGAGTGTTCCTATACACCTATATATGACAGCTCAAGTGGTACATGACACCACATTTTCTCCTCCTTCAGTTTCTCTGGAAATTGTTGCTAGCAAAAGCGTAGCTTTCCCAAGACAGAGAGTGGTGATGCAGATGAGTCAGCATTTTGACATTTGGTCTGGTCTAAAAGAATTGCTCAAAAATCTTGACAGCTCTGCCGTAAAATGAACTACAAATTCCTTGAGGAAGACGATTACCGACAATTACATCAAAGTACACAGACTTCTGTGATGGTGGAGTCCAGTGGGGATGAATTAGTATTGTTTGAGGATGGTGTCCACACTGATGAGGGTGAATATGATCACAGTGAAGATTGCTGGTGCTGAGATCTAGCTGAGATCTAGCTGAGAGAAGGGAGCTAGTTGATACTGATATGCATGGTAAAATTTTGGTTAGATTGGCATGTTGGAAAGTTTATGTTTTTCTATAGTAAACTTTCACCTTTATTAGAGAGGTGTTTTTTTTTCTTATAAAAGGTACAAGCTTTTTATTTACATTTTTTTCCCTGACTTAAGACCACTATGCACTTGAACATAGGCTTTAGCACATGAGGTAGAATGATTAGTATCATCATGACTGAGACTGGAGAGTGTCAAGAACAATGTGAGTAAAGGCTGGAGATTGACAAGGACACTGCCACCCCTCCTGTTTCTGCATGAGCTATGGCACAGTAGAATGTCACTGGAGACTGTTGAGAACACTGACAGCCATATTATTACAATTTCTGTTTCAGCACTGAACCCTGCCACATCTCCTGTTTCTGAGTGAGCTCTGGCACAGTAAAATGTAACTGGAGAGTTTTACTAACACTGCCAGCACTATTATTTGAATTTATGTTTCAGTACTAAACACTGCCACCTCTTCTATTTCTGGGAGAGCTATGGCACAGTACAATGTAACTGCAGATTATGAAGAACACTGCCAGACCTATTATTTCTTTTTCAGTAATGACAATTAGCAATGGAGCTGTCCTTTTTGTGTGTTAGCTATATAACACAGTACAATATGACTGCAGATTTAGAACAAGACTGCCAGCCCTATTATTTCTTTTTCAGCAATGATAATTAGCAATGGAGAAATGGAGCTCTTCTGTTTCTGTGTGAGCTATAACTCAGTAGAATGCCACTGGAGACTTTAGAGAACACTACTACCCCTCCTCTTTCTTTTCTAGCCTTGACACTGCCCAACTTCACTAGAGACAACCAAGAACCGTGCTACCCCTTCTGTGTCTCTCTGTGAAATGGCAATGGATCACCGGGGAGGGCGTTACTTATATAATCTAAAACTTGCGAGATCCGACAACATAACAATGACGTTTTGCCTCGTTTTCAATTCCGAGGGAGCGCAAAAGTACCAAGCTGGCTCAGCTCGGTAATCGGGTCTGCTAAGTTCGGGTGGGCCCGGTTCTTGGAGAACCAAGCCTGAGCATTTCTAATTATAACAAATTAGTAAAAACAAGTAACCACAGATGATTTTAAAATCATCATCATCGTTTATTTGTAAGGCACCACAAAACTTAGCAGCTTCTGACAGTCAGATGTTACAAATCATACAAATACAAATTGCACATGAAAGACAAGCACAGACAAGGTTGACAAAGGAGATGCAGAATTGATGCAAATGGTAAGGCAAGGGCAGTGCTGAGAAAATCAGAACTGGTGGGACACAGAGTGGTTATTGGATTAGAACTAATACAACATGCATAGGGGTAGTATTAAGTGGGAGTAGGGGTGGTTTTTGGGAGATATTCACATGGATATTATTGGGAACCATGCATCAATGATTTCAGCTGAAGGAAGTTTAAAACTCCACATTTTACTCCATTTAGGGAATTCAAATGAGCTGGCCACTGATATGTATCCTATTTATAGTTAACATTGATTTGGTGTTTTTTTGCATGTGTACCTATTTTGATAAATTCAGCAATTCTTCTCATGATCTATATAGTGGTTTTCTTATATGTATATTTAGTCTGTCTACAGCAAGAATTAAAAAAAAAATTATATTTTAATATTGTATTGATTATATTTATGTTTTTTGCTAATTCTAACAAATAAATAAATAATTTGTATGTTATTCAGGAGTTCAGTTTGTAGAAGTCTGTATTAGAGAGAGATACATTAGCGTTCTGCTTTTTAACACTTAACACTGCTGGGTTTTTTTAGAAATTGTAACAGATTTTTATATATATATATATATTAAAAAATAAGTGGAAAAAAAAAATCAACATTTAGTACATTGCTCCTATTAACCGGAATAAACAATTTTATCACTTTAAAAGTAAATAAAATCATCCGTTTAAGAAATAATATCACTGCATCTCTCTAGATTGCTAACTTGCTATTGGTCTACTTTAAAAACGTTAATTACTTAAAAATGTGTCAATAAATACATCTAAAAATTATGTGTATATATATATATATATATATATATATACACACACACACACACACACACACACACATATATATATATATATATATATTACATATATATATGACATTATTTATTATTTTTACTAATTATTGTGGTTAGTATTAGTCTGGGGCTGAACAGAGATCCAATTGAATCATGTCACTGAGGTGGTATCATAGGGGAAACTGTTTTACTATAACACATTAAGATTTTCTTTTAACATAACTGGAACGTTATACACTTAATTGGTCACTTTATGATGTAATCCAAGAGGTGACCAACACCACTACAAAGTACTCATTTATATACAGGCTCTCCAATTAACAGAAAAAAATGTTTCTATGTATTCTGTCCATTAATGCATTATCCTCATCTTAGATCACTGCAGCAAAATACAGAAATATATATATTACTATAAATTATAATAATAGGTAATTTACACAGTTTATTTTCCCTTGCAAGTTTCTAATGTGTTCCTATCATTGATTATATCACATGCTAACTTTAATATTTTAATGAGTGGAAAGCAAATGCTGTGTGTTGTTTATGTTAGTGTGTTTGTGCTAAAATTGATGTCAGATTAATTGCAGTCTAATAGTCATATGAAATGATTTTTGATTAATCATGTCAGTGTTCCGGAATAGAAGTGAATGGTGGTGCACATATTGTAGAAGTTAGAACAGTTTATTGGAGCATGCTAAATACTTAATACATAGTACTGGGCAAACACTTCACTGCTCCTGCTGACCTCCTTCCTGCGTCTTTATATTTTCCATGACAACAGTTGGCCCACATCCTAGGGTGCAGATAGCGTTCCAACTGCAAATTGTAGTGAGTCAGAATCATATTCAGCATGTTACTGCCTCTTGCGTTTTAGAGCAGGTACATTACTGCATAATTGGCCATGCTAAATATTTTAGGTTTTACTAGTCAACTCAGGGTGTTAACTTTGCTGCTAAATTCAATTTTATAATTAATAACTGAATAAAAAAATAAATATAAAGGCTATTTATTCATGACAGCAAAGTGATTTAAAATTCTATGGAGATAAATATACATGCTATTTTTAACCCTTTAATATTATTATATTTAATTTATTCATGCATCCATACAGTATGTGTATCCTATGAATATATA
Organism: Mixophyes fleayi; assembly: GCF_038048845.1. Lineage (NCBI taxonomy): Eukaryota > Metazoa > Chordata > Amphibia > Anura > Limnodynastidae > Mixophyes > Mixophyes fleayi. The sequence goes on from NC_134405.1 coordinate 226,861,497, forward strand.
GTATATGACAGTAGTCCTTAAAGGTAATTTTGGGAGCACAGAGCTTCTTATTTCTGCAACTAATAACCTCCCTAATTTATTTTACTGTGCATGCACCACACAAGTTGCGATTGCAGACCTCTCTATCTAGAGATCAGGACTGGGGAAGTGCTGCCAGCTGGAGATGTGGCTTATTTTGAGCAGGCTGCATCTCCAGATGTGCCTGGAAACAATCAGCACAGGTCTTTGTAGTATTAAAAATAAATAAATAAATAAATAAAAGCCCCAGCGTACTCCTTCCCCCACCAGCTCACATAGTCTGGTCTGCTTACAACTAAAGCCAATGGGTACGCCTGTCATAGCGTGAGCCAATCCCAACCTGCTCACCACAGAGCTGTGGTGAGCTGAATCCATTGGGTACCACAGAGCTAAATACCTTATGAAACTTGGTCCAACAAAATATCCACCGCCCCACCCCTAAAAAAAAAGGAAAAACTAAACTAACATATATTTTTAAACATGTTGGTATAAGATCCAGTGCTAAAGAAATGGGTCTTTTCTATTCTAGGGGACCTGTTTTTGTTTTTTTTTTCTTCCAGGGAATTTAGCTTCATGCTGAGCTGCTGGACTTGAGGCCCATTATGACAGGGGAACACATGCTGCAGGTTTGCCTGTCAAGATTAAGTGCAACACAAAATACACAGATAAGAAAGCAATTTTGGGCCCCGCACTTTATGTGTACCCTTACTGTAAAATTGTTTTCAACTCTCAATGAGGCCCAAAGATCTCTTTGAAGTTTGCAAAAACGGTCCCATTGAAAGTATAAGACAAGTCTTGATTACTGGCACCCCCTAAACTCGGCATCCCCTCTTGTAATTCATTTAATCTGCCCTCTCTCTCATTGATTCCCTCTCCATGCCTGTTATTGCAGTCTGCTTCATGCCTCTCTCACTGCTGCTCCCTCCATATCTTGGTGTGAATAGACACTGCCTCCCAATGCCAATGCCTGTCTGCACTCTCCTGCCTGTTCCTGCAGTTTGATTACCTGGTGTGCTTGCTGGTGTCTTAAGGTCAGTTGCTGCTTGGCTGGATCCTGGAATGTTGGGGCCCTCTTTGGAAAATACATATTTACTTTTCAACTCCTGGAAAACAGAGCAATGACTAAAGACTAATCCTCCCTAACACCAACCACCCTGACATTAAATTAATACATTAAATTAATAGGTGGGGATTCGATTGTCCAAGGAGTCCCTCTGGAATGGTTGCAGACGCACTCTGTGGTAATGTAACATTGCAAATTCCCAGAAATATGTACCCAGAAATGTGTACAGCCGCAATGTTAGGTGCCACATTGCAAACAATTCAACACTCCCATAGTGTTTACATTTAATAAATAAGCCTCCTTCCCTGCATCCAGCCCCAATATTAAAAGCTTTCCATTTTAATAAGTAAATGTATTTTTCCCCCACCAATCCTGACATTAATAGCATTCCTAATATGTGGGACCTATTTTCCGCCAGCCCACCAATCCCATTAAATGCATTACCTATTAATATGTAGACCTATTTCCCCCCACCAGCATACAGACATTAAGTTAATATAATTCCCATTTAATAAAAGGGCTATTTCTCCCAGCAAGCCACATATTTTTTTACAAATTAGGCACATATTAGTCATGTCATCTTCCTCCTTCCCCAAATTGCATACCTGAATAATCTTGTCATCCAACCACCCCTTCTATATTTATTAGAGATTTGGTACCAGACTTTTTAAGACCCCCCACCTCCCTCTCTCTATGACCAGCACTATACTTACAGGTTCATCTCCGCTTCTCTTTTTTCTTCCCACTGCTTCTCTTCTAATTCTTCCTCTTCTCTTCTTGTCTCTGCTGGTGCTGACAGTTCCTGTTGGTGCCACCCTTGGTATAGCCTTGCACTGGGGGAACTCCTGGGAGAGGGGTCCTGAGGCAAATGCACCTTATGTTCCCCCTTAATTTAGCTCTAATGATTCAGTATGATGAGCTGGAACCTAAGTTCATTACATTAAAAACCCTCCCTCAACTCCACACTTACCTTCTTCCATTCCATGCAGAGGCAGACTCTTCTGTCTACCTCTCTTGCTGGCTACACACTTGAGCAAGCATGTCATGCAGTATGCGTCCTTGTGTGCCATGTTGTCAACAAGAGAGAGAAGGGTTCATACACATTGACATTTTAAAATAATGCTAGGTAAAAGCATAGCCAAGGCCTTATAAGCTCATATTTTTTACAGAGTGTTCAATGTACGTTCATTAGGCACATAGGACCCATGACGTAAATCCTGTTAAATATATGCTTCAAACATCAGGATGTGAAAAAGTGGTTTGTGTGGAGAAATAGTATAGCATCTATTTTTAATTGAAGTTTCTGCTCTATACATGACAAACTTTTGCACCGTTATGAGGCTTATTCTACAGTTGATAGCTGTGAACATGGTAGAAAGCAATTAAGAGAGAACTTCAGCAATTTCTGTCATTTTTATGGGAATTTCAGAAATACTCCAAAAGGTAATGTTTTCATCCAAATGTCTATTGCTACTTGATGAGTCTTTCAGATTTTATAATTAAACCTCATGAAAACTGATACCTCTAAGTTGACTAGTATATCTGCAAAGAAAGGAGAGGCTGCTGGTCGACTTACAGTAATTAATTATTATAATTTATATTCCCCATTATATTAGCACATGTAATTCAGAAATTATAATAAACTCGCTACAGCAAGAAAAAGTAAAAGAAATAAAGACATTAGAAGTCAATGATAAGTTCCATGACCTGTACTTTTATACATGTAATAGAACTAGGGATGTGCACCGGCGACTTTTGAGGTCTCGTGTTTTGTGTTTTGGATCCGGATTTTCGTTATTTTTGAGGTTCGGATTTGTCTCGCAAAACACTTGACGAAAGGTCTCGGTTCGGATTTAAGGTATTGGATTCGGATTTTTTTTGAAAAAAACATAAAAAGTTTAAAAATCAAGTTTTTGGGCTTATTTTCACTCCTAGGCTATTATTAACCTCAATAACATTCAATAACAAGCATTTCCACTAATTTACAGTGTATTCTGAACACCTCACAATATAGTTATTAGTCCAAAACGTTGCAACAAGGTATCTTTCTGGACTGCGTAGAGGAGTGGGTCACCACAATATATATTAAAAACCCTGAACTTTTATGATTCGCACCAATAAATGTACCTGGACTGCGTAGAGGAGTGGGTCACCACAATATATATTAAAAACCCTGAACTTTTATGATTCGCACCAATAAATGTACCTGGACTGCGTAGAGGAGTGGGTCACCACAATATCTTAAAAACCCCGAACTTTTATGAATCGCACCAATAAATGTACCTGGACTGCGTAGAGGAGTGGGTCACCACAATATATTAAAAACCCTGAACTTTTATGATTCGCACCAATAATTGTACCTGGACTGCGTAGAGGAGTGGGTCACCACAATATAAATTAAAAACCCTGAACTTTTATGAATCGCACCAATAATTGTACCTGGACTGCGTAGAGGAGTGGGTCACCACAATATAAATTAAAAACCCTGAACTTTTATGAATCGCACCAATAATTGTACCTGGACTGCGTAGAGGAGTGGGTCACCACAATATATTAAAAACCCTGAACTTTTATGATTCGCACCAATAATTGTACCTGGACTGCGTAGAGGAGTGGGTCACCACAATATAAATTAAAAACCCTGAACTTTTATGAATCGCACCAATAATTGTACCTGGACTGCGTAGAGGAGTGGGTCACCACAATATATTAAAAACCCTGAACTTTTATGATTCGCACCAATAAATGTACCTGGACTGCGTAGAGGAGTGGGTCACCACAATATCTTAAAAACCCCGAACTTTTATGAATCGCACCAATAAATGTACCTGGACTGCGTAGAGGAGTGGGTCACCACAATATATTAAAAACCCTGAACTTTTATGATTCGCACCAATAATTGTACCTGGACTGCGTAGAGGAGTGGGTCACCACAATATAAATGAAAAACCTGAACTTTTATGAATCGCACCAATAATTGTACCTGGACTGCGTAGAGGAGTGGGTCACCACAATATAAATTAAAAACCCTGAACTTTTATGAATCGCACCAATAATTGTACCTGGACTGCGTAGAGGAGTGGGTCACCACAATATATTAAAAACCCTGAACTTTTATGATTCGCACCAATAATTGTACCTGGACTGCGTAGAGGAGTGGGTCACCACAATATATTAAAAACCCTGAACTTTTATGATTCGCACCAATAATTGTACCTGGACTGCGTAGAGGAGTGGGTCACCACAATATAAATTAAAAACCCTGAACTTTTATGAATCGCACCAATAATTGTACCTGGACTGCGTAGAGGAGTGGGTCACCACAATATAAATTAAAAACCCTGAACTTTTATGAATCGCACCAATAATTGTACCTGGACTGCGTAGAGGAGTGGGTCACCACAATATATTAAAAACCCTGAACTTTTATGATTCGCACCAATAAATGTACCTGGACTGCGTAGAGGAGTGGGTCACCACAATATCTTAAAAACCCCGAACTTTTATGAATCGCACCAATAAATGTACCTGGACTGCGTAGAGGAGTGGGTCACCACAATATATTAAAAACCCTGAACTTTTATGATTCGCACCAATAATTGTACCTGGACTGCGTAGAGGAGTGGGTCACCACAATATAAATTAAAAACCCTGAACTTTTATGAATCGCACCAATAATTGTACCTGGACTGCGTAGAGGAGTGGGTCACCACAATATAAATTAAAAACCCTGAACTTTTATGAATCGCACCAATAATTGTACCTGGACTGCGTAGAGGAGTGGGTCACCACAATATATTAAAAACCCTGAACTTTTATGATTCGCACCAATAATTGTACCTGGACTGCGTAGAGGAGTGGGTCACCACAATATAAATTAAAAACCCTGAACTTTTATGAATCGCACCAATAATTGTACCTGGACTGCGTAGAGGAGTGGGTCACCACAATATATTAAAAACCCTGAACTTTTATGATTCGCACCAATAAATGTACCTGGACTGCGTAGAGGAGTGGGTCACCACAATATCTTAAAAACCCCGAACTTTTATGAATCGCACCAATAAATGTACCTGGACTGCGTAGAGGAGTGGGTCACCACAATATATTAAAAACCCTGAACTTTTATGATTCGCACCAATAATTGTACCTGGACTGCGTAGAGGAGTGGGTCACCACAATATAAATTAAAAACCCTGAACTTTTATGAATCGCACCAATAATTGTACCTGGACTGCGTAGAGGAGTGGGTCACCACAATATAAATTAAAAACCCTGAACTTTTATGAATCGCACCAATAATTGTACCTGGACTGCGTAGAGGAGTGGGTCACCACAATATATTAAAAACCCCGAACTTTTATGAATCGCACCAATAAATGTACCTGGACTGCGTAGAGGAGTGGGTCACCACAATATATTAAAAACCCTGAACTTTTATGATTCGCACCAATAATTGTACCTGGACTGCGTAGAGGAGTGGGTCACCACAATATAAATTAAAAACCCTGAACTTTTATGAATCGCACCAATAATTGTACCTGGACTGCGTAGAGGAGTGGGTCACCACAATATAAATTAAAAACCCTGAACTTTTATGAATCGCACCAATAATTGTACCTGGACTGCGTAGAGGAGTGGGTCACCACAATATATTAAAAACCCTGAACTTTTATGATTCGCACCAATAATTGTACCTGGACTGCGTAGAGGAGTGGGTCACCACAATATAAATTAAAAACCCTGAACTTTTATGAATCGCACCAATAATTGTACCTGGACTGCGTAGAGGAGTGGGTCACCACAATATATTAAAAACCCTGAACTTTTATGATTCGCACCAATAAATGTACCTGGACTGCGTAGAGGAGTGGGTCACCACAATATCTTAAAAACCCCGAACTTTTATGAATCGCACCAATAAATGTACCTGGACTGCGTAGAGGAGTGGGTCACCACAATATATTAAAAACCCTGAACTTTTATGATTCGCACCAATAATTGTACCTGGACTGCGTAGAGGAGTGGGTCACCACAATATAAATTAAAAACCCTGAACTTTTATGAATCGCACCAATAATTGTACCTGGACTGCGTAGAGGAGTGGGTCACCACAATATAAATTAAAAACCCTGAACTTTTATGAATCGCACCAATAATTGTACCTGGACTGCGTAGAGGAGTGGGTCACCACAATATATTAAAAACCCTGAACTTTTATGATTCGCACCAATAATTGTACCTGGACTGCGTAGAGGAGTGGGTCACCACAATATAAATTAAAAACCCTGAACTTTTATGAATCGCACCAATAATTGTACCTGGACTGCGTAGAGGAGTGGGTCACCACAATATATTAAAAACCCTGAACTTTTATGATTCGCACCAATAATTGTACCTGGACTGCGTAGAGGAGTGGGTCACCACAATATCTTAAAAACCCTGAACTTTTATGATTCGCACCAATAATTGTACCTGGACTGCGTAGAGGAGTGGGTCACCACAATATCTTAAAAACCCTGAACTTTTATGATTCGCACCAATAATTGTACCTGGACTGCGTAGAGGAGTGGGTCACCACAATATCTTAAAAACCCTGAACTTTTATGATTCGCACCAATAATTGTACCTGGACTGCGTAGAGGAGTGGGTCACCACAATATATTAAAAACCCTGAACTTTTATGATTCGCACCAATAATTGTACCTGGACTGCGTAGAGGAGTGGGCACTGGGCACCACAATAAAATATATAAAAAACCTTCAACAGATCTGCATTACACTACACATACGGCTGCTCCTCCATCCTCTCCATCATATACATGTTGGAGTTTTAGCGTGTGACAACCTCTTGTTTTTGATAATGTCAGTGCATTTTGAATATTTTTCAATTTGCCCCACACCACTGAATGTACTTTATCTATGATACGCAATACGCATCTATCTATCTTGACTGCGTAGTGTGGTGGCCCCGGTACACAATTTGGTACCGAGGCCACAATATAATTAAAAAACCCTCCACGTGTCTGAATTCCACCAAACAAGTATCTGGACTGCATAGTGGGGTGGCCCCGGTACCCAATTTGATACCGGGGCCACAATACCTCCTCCAAACATGGTACAGACAATTCGTCATTGAGATCCCAGACAGACAGGGTCAAAGTGTTATTGTTTGACTTTGTAAACCCAAAAAACTGTCCCTGTTGCACATAGTCGTGCAATGAAGACTGACTTTTTCATTTAAAGGCACGATCTTTCAAGTGTAGTGTTTGTAAGTCTAAGTCATATTATACTTTTGGTAAAATTGGTTTATTTTGTTCCTCTTTATGGTAATTAATTAGTAATAGAATTAAAGTATGAAATAGAATTAAAGTATGAAATAGAATTAAAGTATGAAATAGAATTAAAGTATGAAATAGAATTAAAGTATGAAATAGAGTGGTATAGAGTTGTAGTGTGGTATAGATAGAGTGGTCCACACAATATAATAATAAAACCCTCAACTGGTCTGAATTCCACCAAACAAGTATCTGGACTGCGTAGTGTGGTGGCCCCGGTACACAATTTGGTACCGAGGCCACAATATAATTAAAAAATTGGGCATCAACTGTCACCGTTGTTTAATATCTGATACACCTAAATATGGACTGCACAGTGGAGTGGCCCCGGTAGTAAATTTGGTGCCGGGGCCACAATACCTCCTTCAACTTCCAAGTGTAGTGTTTATAAAGACAGACAGCGTCGAAGTGTTATTAGTTGACTTTCTTAACCCTAAAATTGTCCCTGTTGCAAATATTCATGCAATGGACAGTTACTTTTCTATTGAAAGACTCAAGCTTTCAAGTGTAGTGTTTATAAAATATAAACAACAATACAGTAGTTTTAGAGCACGTCAATACCTCTTGTTTTAAATTATGACACGGCATTTTACTTTTGGTTTAATTTCTTGAATTTTTTTACATTTGGTTTTACTTTTTGAACATGGCAAACGACTGTTGATTGGTCATATAATGCAAAAAAAAAAAGGTCCAAGATGGAATTGTCCTTGGGCCCTCACACCCACCCTTATGTTGTTGAAATAGGACATGCACACTTTAACAAACCAATCATTTCAGCGACAGGGCCTACCAAACAACTTTGGCTGAAATGATTGGTTTGTTTGGGCCCCCACACCAAAAAAGCTATTCATCTCTCCCTGTACAGACTAAACAGGCTCTACTGAGGCAAGATGTCGTCCTCATCCTCAACCTCTGATTCCTCTCCCCCTACAGTGTGTACTTCCTCCTCATCACACATTATCAATTCGTCCCCGCTGGACTCCACAACCACAGGTCCCTCTGTAGTATCTGGAGGGCAGTGCTGTACTTCATTGAGGAATTGATTATTCATTTTTATAAACATCATTTTTTCAACGTTATGAGGAAGCAACCTCCTTCGCCGCTCACTGACCAGGTTCCCCGCTGCACTAAAAACTCTTTCCGAGTACACACTGGAGGGGGGACAACTCAGGTAAAATAGAGCCAGTTTGTACAGGGGCTTCCAAACTGCCTTTTTTTCCTGCCAGTAACAATATGGACTGTCTGACATGTCTACTTGGATGGTGTCAGCAAAGTAATCATCCACAATTTTTTCTATTGTGACAGCATCCAATGCAGCGAGAGTAGACATGTCTGCAATGGTTGGCAGGTCCTTCAGTCCGGACCAGATGTTATCAGCATCCCCGCCAGTGCCTCTTTTGGGAAAACTGAGCTTTTTCCTCGCAGCCATAGATGTGGAAGAAAATGAGGGTGGAGCTGTTGGCATGTCACGGTCCTCTTCAGAGGACAATCTCCTGACCAGCAGGTCTTTGCACCGCTGTAGACTTGTGTCCGCCGGAAACAGAGACACAACATACGCTTTAAACCGAGGATCGAGCACGGTGGCCAGAATGTATTCCTCTGACTTTAAAAGAGTGACCACCCTCGGATCCTGGCAAAGCGTACGAAGGGCTACATCCACAAGAGCTACATGCTTGGTGTAATCGCAATGGCTTACCAGCTCCTCCCTCACTTTCTCCAGCTGCTTCTGCAACAGCCTGATCAGGGGAATGACCTGACTCAAGCTGGCAGTGTCGGAACTGACTTCTCGTGTGGCAAGTTCAAATGGCTGCAGAACCTTGCACAACACGGAAATCAGTCTCCACTGCGCTTGACTGAGGCGCATCCCCACTCCTTTGCCTATGTCGTAGGTGGCTGTGTAGGCCTGAATGGCCTTTTGCTGCTCCTCCATCCTCTGCAGCATATAGAGGGTGGAGTTCCAGCGCATCACAACCTCTTGTTTGAGGTGATGGCAGGGCAGGTTCATGCTTTTTTGATGTGCCTCTAGTCTGCGGTAGGCACTGGCTGAATGCCGAAAGTGTCCAGCAATTTTGCGCGCCACCGCAAGCATCTCCTGCACACCCCTGTCACTCTTGAGGTAATGCTGCACCACCAAATTAATGGTGTGGGCAAAACATGGGACGTGCTGGAAATTGCCCATATTTAATGCCCGCACAATGTTACTGGCATTGTCTGACACCACAAATCCCCATGAGAGTCTAAGTGGGGTAAGCCACTGGGAGATAATTTCCCTCATTTTCTCTAATATGTTGTCAGCGTTGTGCCTCTTATTAAAGCCTGTAATGCACAATGTTGCCTGCCTTTGCATGAGCAGCCATTTTGTAGATGCTGCTACTGATGCAGCTGTTGCTGTTGCTGCGGAAGGGGATGCATCTACCCAGTGGGCTGTCACAGTCATATAGTCCTTCGTTTGCCCAGAACCACTTGTCCACATGTCCGTGGTTAAGTGGACAGTGGGTACAACCGCATTTTTAAGAGCACTGAGGACACTTGATTGTACTTCTCTGTACATTTTTGGTATCGCCTGCCTAGTGAAGTGGAATCTCGAGGGGATTTGGTACCGGGGACACAATACCTCCATCAACCCTCTAAATCCCACTCCACTGATGGCGGACACCGGGCGCACGTCTAACACCAACATTGCAGTTACAGCCGCAGTTATACGCTTTGCAATAGGGTGACTACTATCGTATTTTGTGGTCATGGCAAACGACTGTTGGACGGTCAATTGTTTTGTGAAAGACTTAGCGGTCTTACGACTTCCCCTCTGGGAAGATGACCGACTAACAGCAGCAACAGCAGCAGTGGCAGTAGTAGGCGTACCGCTGCAGGATTCCTCGGATGAATCCCGTATTGAGGAGGACTCAGTCTGGCTGCTGACTTGGGCTGCAGGACTGAATCTGATGGAGATTGTGGAGGAAGTTGACGAGGAGGGTGTTGCTGGTGTGTATCCAACTGGACCACGGGATTTAGGTGTCCCTGTACCGATGAGGGTCCTAGCCCCAGTTCCTGAACTAACCACTGAACTATGAAGGTTATTCAGGTGACGTATAAGGGAGGATGTTCCTAGGTGGGCAAGATCCTTACCCCTGCTTATTTGAGCTTTACATAAGCTACATATGGCCATACATTGGTTGTCTGGATTTGGATAAAAATAACTCCAGACCGAAGAGGTGCATTTTTTGGTCTTCTGACCAGGCATGACGATGGGCTTTTTCATCCCATGGACATCAGCTGTTTCCCCCCCTGGTGCCTCATTTACAATAACCACATCACCATCCTCATCATCAAGTTCCTCCACAGCGCCAGCTACATCATCAATAGCCTCCTCCCGAGCCACCTCTTCCCGTACAGTGATGGGAAGGTCAGGCTTGACAACCACCAACACCCTTGGACTCGCCTTGGGGATTTGTGATAATTTCTCTTTAGAAGGCAGAGTTGTTTTCTGTTTTGTTGCTGACAGCATAACTCTCTTCAATTTTTTGTAGGGGGGGGAGGAGGAGGAGGGCTAAGATCCGTGGGTGAAGCTGAACCACTAGTCATGAACACGGGCCAGGGCCTAAGCCGTTCCTTGCCACTCCGTGTCGTAAATGGCATATTGGCAACTTTACGTTTCTCCTCAGATGATTTAAAGTTTCTCTTTTTGCTACTTTTTCTTAACTTGGGCTTTTTGGATTTTACATGCCCGGTACTACGAGATTGGGCATCGGGCTTGGAAGACGACGTTGATGGCATTTCATCGTCTATGTCATGACTAGTGGCAGCAGCTTCAGCATTAGGAGGAAGTGGGTCTTGATCTTTCCCTACTTTATCCTCCAAATTTTTGGTCTCCATTATATGTAGCACAAGATACTGCAGAATGTGTGAACTTGGTAATATTGCAGTACCAATGGACTTATACTGCTGGATTGATTTTGCAAATTTGGTTATAATTATTATATATTTTTTTTTTTTTTTAAATTTTTTATTTTTTTTTACTTTTTTTTAATTTTTAAAAAACTTGGGAATAGTGGGGAAAAAACTATGCCCTTAGAAGCACAGAGCACAGGACACAGCACCACTGGACTGAACAGGACACGGCACAGGACCCAGCAGCACTACGGAACTCAGCAGGACAGAGCACAGGACACAGCACCACTGGACTGATACTGCAGAATGTGTGAACTTGGTAATATTGCAGTACCAATGGACTTATACTGCTGGATTGGTTTTGCACATTTGGTTATAATTATTATATATTTTTTTTTTGTTTTTAAATTTTTTATTTTTTTTTACTTTTTTTTTATTTTTTAAAAACTTGGGAATAATGGGGAAATAACTATGCCCTTAGAAGCACAGAGCACAGGACACAGCACCACTGGACTGAACAGGACACGGCACAGGACCCAGCAGCACTACGGAACTCAGCAGGACAGAGCACAGGACACAGCACCACTGGACTGATACTGCAGAATGTGTGAACTTGGTAATATTGCAGTACCAATGGACTTATACTGCTGGATTGGTTTTGTACATTTGGTTATAATTATTATATATTTTTTTTTTGTTTTTAAATTTTTTATTTTTTTTTACTTTTTTTTTATTTTTTAAAAACTTGGGAATAATGGGGAAATAACTATGCCCTTAGAAGCACAGAGCACAGGACACAGCACCACTGGACTGAACAGGACACGGCACAGGACCCAGCAGCACTACGGAACTCAGCAGGACAGAGCACAGGACACAGCACCACTGGACTGATACTGCAGAATGTGTGAACTTGGTAATATTGCAGTACCAATGGACTTATACTGCTGGATTGGTTTTGCACATTTGGTTATAATTATATATATTTTTTTTAATTTCTAATTTTTTATTTTTTTTTACTTTTTTTTTATTTTTTAAAAACTTGGGAATAATGGGGAAATAACTATGCCCTTAGAAGCACAGAGCACAGGACACAGCACCACTGGACTGAACAGGACACAGCACAGGACCCAGCAGCACCACTGACCTCAGAAGGACAGAGCACAGCACACAGCACCACTGGACTGATACTGCAGAACACAGCACAGCACAGCACAGCACAGCACAGCACAGCACAGCACAGCAAAGCACAGCACAGAACTAAACAGCACAGAACTAAACAGCACAGAACTAAACAGCACAGAGGACCACCTAACACACCCTCCCTCTACCCTGATCAATGCCCGAGTGAAGATGGCGGCGACTAGCGGGGAATTTATAGGATCCGAGTATCGCGAGATCCGACAACGGGATTATGAGTCAGAGCCTCAGTTTCACTTTTGAATTTGGCGCCAATACCCGGATCTGTCTCGGATCCGACTCGGATCCGCAACGTTCGGGTGGGCTCGGATTTCATAAATCCGAGTGCGCTCATCGCTAAATAGAACTACCATTTTCCGTATTTATTTGTAGGGGGTTCATTATTTCTTATGATACAGTAGTTTCTATTTAAAGCTAAAACAGCCACTTCTACTAGAATTGTTTTATTTATGTTGTCTCCAACCTAAATACATTCACAATGAGACTTATGATCAAAGTGACATAATTACTCACCAATTATAAGCCATTATCTGAATGCTTGACAAATACAGTGATATATATTCACTTACTTTATAGTATTTTCTATTGTGCATATAAACAATTTGTTTTCTCCTTATAGTAAATAAAATAACGGTTGTGTTCATTCATCAGAGATTCCCGATGAGAGGGGACCTCATCTGCATAAGCAGTCTTTCTCTCCTCCTAGCTATGTGTGAGGACAACCTGTCTGCAAAAAGACACTGTATTTGTAATATAAAATGTTGATGCTGGTGTAATCCCGCTGGGGGATCCAGACATAGCCATGACTTTGACTAAAATTTGGTTAGTTACTTAGATGTGGAAATGCATTTTTGTTTTCCAGCAATATTTTGTTTTTTCATAAGAACGGGTGTTTGTGTCCCTCCATAAACTATTTTAGTGTTTGTATCCCTTTCTGAAAGAGGAGTGGAATAAATCCCATCAGAAAATCCTTACACATTTTGGTGTAGAATGCAGGCAGTTATCACTGGCATTTAAGGGAAAACCTCCCATTTCTGCTTTGCTTAACAGAGAAAAAATCAGCTTGGACAAGCAAAAAAACTCAAAGCAACATCACATTAATACAGTCTGCAGCACGCAAATTATATGAAGCAAGAAACATACCACTCGGGGGCAGTTTCAACCGAAGGAGCCATAGAAAGTATACTTTGGTTTTAGTGAACATTATGTACAACAATTCCAAAAACTAAAATAGAAAATTATGGCTTAGTAAAAACCAAGTTTGTTTTGAAACACTTGGTACACACCAGAGTATTGGATGCAGACAAGTCACAGATATATGACCTCTCCAGGAAATGGCAACTACAAAATGTCTCAGCCCAGAGTGTGGAAATGGTGGTACTTGTGCACTATATTCCTGTCATGATCTACTAACCGGGTGCCCGCTCCAGTAGTCTCCTGTAGTCTCTTTCGCCTTGCTCCCCAATTCCAGACTCTAATAGTTTCTCCAGAGGAACCCATGCAATTGGGTTGATCCCATATCTCTTGTGAAGAGAGTGAGAGAAGATTTAAGAATAGATCATGTCAATATTGTGGAGACTCCAGGCATCTTCTTGGAAGGTGTCCTAACCATTCTAGAAACGACAAGGCCTACCGGGTTCTGGAGAGACCATGTTCGGTTCCTTTAGTCAATCTCCCCCAAGCTCATCTAACACTAGTTTTGTTATTTCCATTCTTCTCATTAGTAGCATTTCTCTTCCTGCCTTCCTGAATTCCAGTACTGAGGTAACTTCATCTCAGCCTCCACTGTTTTTCGATTTGCTCTCCCTACTCTGCCTTGCGTGCTCGCAATTTGTCTCACCATTGATGGTAGAAATATTGCTGATAGCCTCATTCGAGCTTGTACAGCTCACTTGACCTTACAGATTGGGTCTTTGCATAAAGAAATCAATTATTTTCTTGTCAGTCCCATGTCAATTAACCCTGTTGTATTGGGACTTCCAAGGCCATTCCTCCATTCATCTACCCTTGACTAGCAAACCACTCAGATTCTCTCTTGGGGATCACATTGCCACTCCCACTGCCTACAGAGAGTGGTCCTCTCGGTTCAGCTGTTTAATTCTGGCTTAGGACCAAACCAGCTTCTTCCTTCCCAGTATCATCACTTTCCAATGTCTTCAGAGTTATAAAGTGACACAGAACTTCCTCCTCATCGAATTGAGATTGTAGAACTGACCTACTCCCTGTAAATCACCTCATCATTGTTATGTATACTATTGTTGATCCCAGAAACTAATGCCATGTCAGAGAGTGTCAAGGAAAATTTGAAGTGGGGCTTCATCCAAAAATCAGCATCACCAGCCAGTGCTGGCTTTTTCTTCGTTAAAAAGAAGGACTGTGGTCTTTGTCCCTGCATTGACTGTCGTGGTTTAAATGCCATCATTGTAATGAACAGGTACCTGTTACCCTTAATAACGGAGCTCTAATAAAGAGAGCCATCATTTTGTCTAAGTTGGACCTCTGGGGAGCATACAATCTTATCCGTATCAAGGAGGGGGAAAACAGCCTTTAAAACCCGTGACGGCCTTTTTGAATGCTCATGACCTTCAGCCTATTCAATGCCCCTGAGTTTTAAAAAGCTTTAATCAACAACATTTTTATGGAACTCCTTTATCATTTTATAGTGGTTTAAAATATCCCCTGTTTTCACTCTAATTGTGCATGCTTTATTCGTACTCTGTTCCTGGATATGCACGTTACATAACTACGCACTTTTACACTTTCCATCTTATGACATGCCTACTTCAGTCTTTTAAACCTAATTTACGGTATCTCACAGAGTTCCATATATAATAAATCCAAGACATTATAAATTCATAAGTACAACGCAGATATATATATATGAAATAGAATCTTTACTTATACAATAATATAATAATATAATTCAGTGTTGGACTGGCCCACCCAGACAAGAAGGCAGATGACAGAGCTGAAAACCTGTGAGATCACAGGTCATTGCTTCCCGACAGCAGGAAGTAATTCTTGGGACTGAAAAGCTGGCAAGAGATATGGTGCTGTGAAGGAGAAGAGAAGGAGAAGAGATAAGAGTAGCAAAGAAGAAAGATAAAGGCACAGAAAAAGAAGTAAGGTGGCAGAAAAGAAAGCATAAACCAGGGATGCAGAATGAGTCATGGGGATGGACAAGAGATACAGAGAGTGGAGTACAGGTATGGGGAGAAAAACAAATAAGTGGTAAATATTTAAACATGAAAATACCTTATGTGTATTTTATTCCAGTATATTATTATGCCTTTTGTCAGCTTTTACATTTAAAGCATACAGGTCACGGGGCTGGAGTAGTGTTATTCATGTAGACATTTATGATGAGCCCTCAAAGGACAACAAGGTAATAAATTAGAAAGATATCACACAACAAAACATAGTCCAAACATTCCTTTTTTTTAATGACCTTTGCAGACCTTTTGAAAAATATACTGTCAAATATACTATCTTGAATAATATGTTCAATAATATATCCAACAACTGTAAAGTATATACTTTACATATATATATATATATATATATATATATATATATATATACTTTAAAGTATATACTTTACTTTACTTTAGAGTGGACAATCAGGACACCAGCAGACAATTCAGCATCACTTTTCAATTGCTGTGTGATGAACAGCAGCATATTTCAGTGGGTGAATGGTTAATAAACATAGGCAGAGTACTAGAACTAGAGCTGTTCACTTACCCCCTTGATCTGGTTTTGGTTTTGGATCTGGATTAACTTCGTGTTTTGGTTTTGGTTTTGGTAAAACCGCCCTCGTGTGTTTTGAGCTTTCTCATTGCTCATTTTTTTGTTTCTACATTATTATTAACCTCAGTAACACTACTTTCAAGTCATTTGCAGTCAATTTTGACCACCTCACAGGTCACAATATTATTTTCATACACTTTCAAACAAAGACTGCAGCAGTTCTTGCCAGAGATAAGAAGGCCATTGCCATGCCTGGGCATAAGACCAAAAAATCCACATCGTATGTGTGGAATTATTTTTACCCAAATTCTGACAACAGTTGTCTAACCATTTGTAGCATTGTAAAGCCACAGTCAGTAGAGGTAGGGACCTTAACCATCTAGGATCCTCATCCATGTTACGCCATTTCAAGCAAGTTCATGGAAAGCTCTTGGAAAAATCAGAAACCTATGCTAAAAAAATAACAACAAGAAGTCCAGCATCAGCTACCTCCCTTCTCTCATCTAGATCCCAGCACCTGCAATCTACACTCCCAACACCTTCATCATCAATATCCTCACAAGTGATCGGAGATAGTCCTGCATCCAAGTTGCTAATGCGAGATGACTCCTCCCCTATCCAGGACTCCTCAGAAGAATCCTTGAGCGTTAGGCCCACTACTGCTGCTCCTGCTGCTGGGGCTGGATCTTCACCCCAGAAGCAGACCAAGAAGAAGACTACTAGTAGTTTACAACAATTGACTGTTAAACAATCCTTAGTAAGTATTAAAGCTGTCCCCCAAATGCAAAGCGGATCACAGACACCATGGCGACTATGCTAGTATTAGATCTGCGACCAATATCTACTATTAATGCAGTTGGCGTTAGACAATTACTTGAGGTCTTGTGTCCCTGTTACCAAATTCCATCACGACACCATTTTACTAGAAAAGCAATTCCTCACCTCTACCAAAAGGTTCGTAAAAAAAAAATGTAATTATTGGGCTACAAAATACCATTCTACCCACTGTACACTTAACCAGATATGTGAACAAGCGGAACTGGGCAAACTAAAGATTATATGACTGTGACAGTCCACTGGGTTGGTGATTCGCCATCACCAGCAGTAACAGCAGCAGCATGTACCCAAGTACGTCACATTTTTCAGAGGCAGGCTACTCTGTGTATCATCTGCTTCATAAAGAATCATATTATTATTATTATTATTATAATTATCGTAGATTTGAAAGGCACCACAGTGCTCCACAGCGTCATACAGCAGGGAAGACAAGGACATACATAAAACAAGACATATGCAAAACAAGAAAAGACAAGGCAAACAAAATTAATGGAGACATGAAAACAAAGGGTATGAAGGACCCTGCTCATTAGAGAGCTTACATTCTAAAGGGAAGAGGGCACAGCTGACACAAGAGGAGCGAGTGTGACTCAGAGTGGAGATAGGGATAGTTTTGAGGGTGCATTAGTGTGAATAGTGTTATCGAGGATAAGGTCACCTCTAAAAAAGAGATGTGTTTTCAAAGACCATATAAAGATTTGAAGGCTGTGGGAAAGTCTGATTGAGCATGGTAGGGAATGCCATAAGTGGGAAGCAGCACGGGTTAAGTCTTGAAGGCAGGAGTGAGAGGTGGTTATCAGAGACGAGACAAGGCACAAGTCAGAGGTGATACTGCTGGCAACCTGTTTGAAAAAACGAATTGATGTCATTGCAACATGGCTTATCCTGCTTAGACTCTCCTGTAGATATGTGATTTCTGATAATGCCACCAATATTGTTAGAGCATTACAGCGGGGGGCGTTACATCACATTACCTGTTTTGCTCACACAATCAACTTGGTGGTACAGAACTTTTTAAAAAATGATAATGACATGCAGGCGATGCTTTCTGTGTCCCAAAATATTTAGGGTCATTTTCGGGATTCTGCAACAGCATGTAGGAGAATGCAGCAGCTGCAAGAAGAATAGAATTTAGGGGGAATGTACTTTAGTCCAGTGCAGTGGAGAATTCTTTCTGCGTTGTGCAAGGTACTGAAACCACTCAAAGTAGTCCCCTGTGAAGAGAGTGCAGACACTGTTAGCTTGAGTCAAGTGATTTCCCTAATTAGACTTTTTGAAAAGCAGCTAGAGAAATTGAAGGAGGAAATTAAACACAGAAATTCCGTTAACTATGTAGGACTTGTAGATTAAGTACTTTATTTGCTTTACCAGGTTCCAAGAGTTATCAACATCTTGAAATCGGATCATTTACATTTGGCAACTGTGCTTGATCCTAGGTTTAAGAGCTATGTCTTCTCTTTCTTTCCAACTGACCCAGCTCTCAAGAGATGCAATGAGTTGCTGGTCAGCAAGCTGACAGCTCAAATGGTACATGACACTATGACGTCTCCTCCTTCAGTTTCTCTGGAAATTGTTGCTAGGAAAAACGTAGCTTTCCCAAGACACACAGTGGTAATGCAGATGAGTCAGCACAACATTTTGACATTTGATCTGGTCTAATAGAATTGCCCAAAAATTGTGACACCTCTGCCGTACAATGAACTACAAATTCCATGAGGAAGGCCATTACCGGCAATTACATCAAAGTACAGAGACTTTTGTAATGGTAGATACCAGCGAGGATGAATTAGTATTGTTTGAGGATGGTGTCCACACTGATGAGGGTGAATATGATGACAGTATAGATTGCAGGTGCTGAGATCTAGCTGAGAAAAGGGAGCTAGTTGATACTGGTATGCATGGTAAAATTTTGGGTAGAATGGCATGTTGGCAATTTTATGTTTTTCTACAGTAAACTTTCACCTTTATTAGAGAGGTGTTTTGTTTCTTATAAAAGGTAAAAGCATTTTATTTACATTTTTGTTTCCCTGACTTAAAACCACTATGCACTTGAACATCGGCGTTAGCACATGAGGTAGAGTGATTAATATCATCATGACTGAGACTGGAGAGTGACAAGAACAATGTGAGTAAAGGCTGGAGAGTGATAAGGACATTGCCACCCCTCCTGTTCTGTATGAGCTATGGCACAGTAGAATGTCACTGGAGACTTTTAAGAACACTGACAGCCCTATTAGTACAATTTCTGTTTCAGCACTGAACTCTGCCACCTTTCCTGTTTCTGAGTGAGCTATGGTACAGTAAAATGTAGATTTAGACCAAGACTTCCAGCCCTATCATTTCTATTTCAGCAATGACAATTAGTAATTGAGCTCTCCTCTTTGTGTTTTACCTATATAACACAGTACAATGTGACTGCAGTTTAGAAGACCAAGCCTGCCAGCCCTAGTATTTCTATTTCAGCAATGACAATTAGAAATGGAGCTATGGAGCTCTCTTCTTTGTGTGCAACCTATATAACACTATACACTTTGACTGCAAATTCAGAAGACCAAGCCTGCCAGCCCTAGTATTTGTATTTCAACAATGACAATTAGCAATGGAGCTCTCCTCTTTGTGTGTAACCTGCCAGCCCTAGTATTTCTATTTCAGCAATGACAATTAGCAATGGAGCTATGGAGCTCTCCTCTTTGTGTGCAACCTATATAACACAGTACACTTTGACTGCAAATTCAGAAGTTCAAGCCTGCCAGCCCTAGTATTTGTATTTCAGCAATGATAATTAGAAATGGAGCAATATAACTCTCCTCTTTGTGTTTTACCTATATAACACAGTACAATGTGACTGCAGTTTAGAAGACCAAGCCTGCCAGCCCTACTATTTCTCTTTCAGCAATGACAATTAGAAATGGAGCTATGGAGCTCTCCTCTTTGTGTGCAACCTATATAACACTGTACACTTTGACTGCAAATTCAGAAGACCAAGCCTGCCAGCCCTAGTATTTGTATTTCAACAATGACAATTAGCAATGGAGCTCTCCTCTTTGTGTGTAACCTGCCAGCCCTAGTATTTCTATTTCAGCAATGACAATTAGCAATGGAGCTATGGAGCTCTCCTCTTTGTGTGCAACCTATATAACACAGTACACTTTGACTGCAAATTCAGAAGACCACGTCTGCCAGCCCTAGTATTTCTATTTCAGCAATAACAATTAGCAATGGAGCAATGGAGCTCTCCTGAATGGCACTGCAGACTTTGAAGAACACTGCTACCCCTCATTTTTCTATTCTACCTATGACGCTGCCCAAGTGCTCTACAGACTGCCAAGATCTGTGCTACCCCTTCTGTGACTGCGACCACTGTGTATATATACACAGTGGTCGCAGTGGACTGGTATTAGTTGGTATGCCATGCCATCACTTCTCCTACTGCCCTCATTGTGACACTATAAAAGTCCATTCACTTACATTCTCCATACCACCACTTTTTACATTGCAAACCATTGTACTGCTTCAAATTCACTTCTTGTGCTGCCCAGTGTTCCTGGACCCCTGCAAACATCTTGCCACATACTGCAATACTTATCTTCCCCTTGTTCTCAGTTCTCGGTCATCATTCCTGCACCTGATTCTCCACTAGACCTTGCCTAATACCAGCTAGGAGTGCCAAAACCTGGGGAATAGAAGCAGCCAAGCCAATATCCCCTTTCAGGGGGTCACTGGTAAAAACCATCCATGTTGTTAGACTCCGTGCCTCCCATGCAGGTAGCGCCAAACTAGGCTGCTCTAAGGGTCCCTTGACCCCTGAAGCATGACAACCACACAGATATTATCTCATACAATTACTTTTTTGCTAATTTGCATATAATATCACTAAACCTTCTTCACTTACAATTTCACTTCCTTACAAACAATGTAAATCTGTATTCTAACATCTGCAAACCAGAGACAACTATTCCACTTTCTACATAAATACAGCACTGTTTTAGTACAGCTTAAAAAGGTAGGTCTATACACAAGCGCTAGCTTAGGCACAATCAAACTCCTAACGTATGTATTAGCTTCATACACCAAGGGGTAAATGTATCATTCCCCGGTTTTGTCAACTCCCGCGAGTTCAGCGTCTTTGCAGCTTAAATTTAAAGTGGCGCTGCCTTGTAAAGAGAAACTTCCCTTTACAAGGCAGCGCCGCTTTAAATTTAAGCTGCGAAGATGCCGAACTCGTGGGAGTTGACAAAACCGGGGTATGATACATTTACCCCCAAAACTGCAATACTTCTTCCAAGTTAGTATCTTTCCCTTCTAAGTAACAATTGCCACAATCTTCACTTCAGGCTTTACTAGTCCATCTACCAAACACTTAACCAACACCACACATTCTCCTATTATACATTACAAAGTACACTTACAATCTCCATACAATTTGCACACCAAAGACAATTACATTCACCCAACATACACTGACCAAACTTCATCAACTTACGTTATCTTACCCAGGTACCACGCATACCATTCATCCATTCTGTTTTAGACTGCAGCTCCTATATAATCCATAAATATTTGTTTATCCATGGAGTCTTAGATGTGTGTGAGTAAGAAAGAGAGCTACCCTTGCGTGTCTGTGTGTATTTTAACAGATTTCTAAAGGGAGGAGAGATCTGTGTAACAGGGACTGGATCACAGGCTTTGATATGTAAATGTAGGCTGATCAAATGGCCAAAACCTATTTCTCTAGTTAAGGTGGGGGAGGAGAGTTGTGTGTAGGGAAATCAGTTAATTTTGGTAATGACTACTTCTGATGGAAAATGTGATATATAATAATGGATTATATATATTCTTCTTCGGGCGGTATATCTAGACAAAATCCTAATAAAATATCCAATCCAGTCGGAGACATGTAGTGGAGGTTCTTACCCATCTCAAAATTAACCATCTGTTTGCAAACTTGAAAAATACATTATTTCTGTTACTGGACAAATAGACCCTGATAAGCTCAAGGCCATCACCGAGTGACCTCAATCTTCGGAACTGAAGACTACCCAGTGGTTCTTAGGCTTTGCAAATTATTATCTTGAGTTTATTAAAAATTATTTCACTTTGGTTGCTTCCATCACCTCCTTGTCACGAAAGATGGTCAATAGCAAGGAATGGCCCTCGGATGCAGTATAAGCCTTTAAACTTCTCAAGTGGAAGTTCTCTTCTGCACCCATCTTGCAACAAATTAATTGTCTAAGTCCATTCTTCCTGGAAGTTGGTACAGCTAGTCAAAGTAATTTGGTTGAGTTACTCTCCTGGGCGGAGTTAATGCACTATAATCACTTCCATGAAGCAATTTCCAATTCCCCACTTTTTGTTCTTTATGACTGCCATTCTAAATTACCTACCTTACCCAATACTCCATCTTCTGAACTGCCAGCAGTACTCTCATTGGAGACTTTTCAGCTATTTGTACTCAAGTAACAGAAAATGTAAACAAAATATCTTATCGTTATAAAGATGCCTCTGATGGGAAGATACATCTTGGGCCTGATTCATTAAGGAACTTAAATTAAGAAGTTTCTTATTTAAGTCTCCTGGACGAAACCATGCTACAATGCAATTGGTGAAAATTAGTTTTCTGTTTTGTACATAAGTTAAATACTGACTGTTTTTTTCATGTAGCACACAAATACTTGATAGCTTATTTGTACAATGAAATTTAAAGTTGATATTTGTGTGCTACATGAAAAAACAGTCAGTATTTAACTTACGTGCAAAACAGAAAATTAGTTTGCACCCCTTGCATTGTAACATGGTTTTGTCCAGGAGACTTAAATAAGAAACTTCTTAATTTAAGTTCCTTAATGAATCAGACCTCTTGTGTCTAAAGTCTGGTTTTCTATCCGCAATCTTTGGTTACGGGTACCTAGTATGAAATTAGCAACCAGATTTATTGGTCCCTTAAAAATTGTAGAAATCATCAATCCAGTAGCTTTTAGGTTGAACCTACCTCCCTCCTTACACATACCTATTGTATTCCATGCTTCCCTCTTGAAACTAGTGGTTACAAATCAATTATTCTTCTTAAACAAGTCCCCTCCACCCACATTACTTCAGGATCAACAGTAGTACAAAATCAGACAAATTCTAGATTCTAGCATTTCCAGAGCTACTTTATAATTTCTGGTAAACTGTTAAAGTTACAGCTTGAGGAACACTCTTGGGTAAAAGCCAATGATGTTCATGCTCCTCGCCTACGTAAAATCTTCCAATATAAGAAGCCCTATTAAGGTATTTGGTGTCCACCCCTCTTGAGAAGGGGATGTACTGTCACAATCTACTTACCGGGTCCCCGCTGCTGTGATGATCTGATCGTGTTCGCTGTCAGTGCACTATCGCAAGTCACATAACCGCTGCTAGGAGCGGTAAATTCAAAACTCCTGCATATGAAATCTAGTTTTCACACTGTAGCAGTATCTCAGTAAAATTTTGCACAATGTATTAAATAAATGATAACTACAATCTGATTGGTTACTATAGGCAGCATCTTCACTTTTCAAATCCATGGGAAACTCTCAGCTTGATACATTTACCCCCTGGTGTAATAACAGGATTTAAAAGTTTATATTTTTATATTTATAACTGATAATGAACTTTTTGAATAAATCAATTTTATAAAGTTTTTCAACCTTCAGTAACAATTAAGTAGTGATTTGACTTTATAGTGCAGGTATCCATTTGGTTCTGGGAAACCACATAAGATTACCAAGACAAGTTCCAATCATCTGTGAAAGACATTCCTGAAGGAACAGCCCACCAACATCTAATTTTCATGTACCAGCTTGAGGCAAATGGACTATAGGCATTGGGCAGAGTATACGGAAGAAAGCGTTACAGGTAAAGCGCATGATAAATATTTAAACCTTATGTGGACTAACGTAGTGATGTATGAATTTTGAGCTTAGCGTGGTAAGTACAGAGCAAACTGTTCATACATCCAGAGACTGAGCATAATATCCTGGTTTTGAGTGTAAAGCAAATTATGCAAATGTTGTTTATTTTAACCTATATACATTGTGCCTCATCATTCCCTTCTCTTTTTTGTAAATAGACTTCCAGATATTTAGATAGTAGACTAAAGAGTTGTAGACCGCACTGAGAGAACCCTTTCAGAGATATTTTAATTCAAAACAGGTGTGACCTGTAGTATAAGTCTCTGAATTTGGTGCACCCTCACATACTATAACATATATGTCCAAAAGGAAAAGCAAGAGAGAATATGTGTAGAGGGGCACTCAGTGGGTTACGTTATTAAATATAAACAATCAAAACGAAAAAAATAAGTTTATGTAAAAACATAATTTTATTGGTATGCATTAAAAATACTAGGATTCCCCATGTAGTATCCTGGGTTAGTGATAATACACAAAATTAGCGAAAGTATTAAAAGGTGTAAATGACTAGTAGTAACCAGAAATAAAAATACTGTTAAGAAGCAGTATTACCTGCTAGACTGTGTAGCTGTCTAACATCTCAGGTGTGGGTGTAATACCCTGTATATTGTTAGTCAAAATACCTGTTGTCTAAACCTATCAGCGACATTTAGAAACTGCCAAGAGGAAAATCTTGGGTTAATGGGATTATAATCCTTTTAGTAGTATGTGTCACTAATAGTACACATTTATAAGCATATTCACTCTAAATGGAGTTGAAAGAACAAATCATGTTACACAGTTGCATGTAATAAACTATGCTGTGTTACATAAGGACTGTGTTAATTGGATTATCAAATCCTGGGTAACACCTATACAGTAGTTAATGTTTGATTCGTGATATATCTATAGTAGTGGGAACTGTATTGATAATATACCTGGGGCATCGTTACCCAGTAATTATAGATTCAAAAGTCCACTATGAGTGGCTCTGCTTTATAGGATCAAAGCTGCCTATCTGACAAAGGATTCCCTGTAAAGGACCCTGTTATGCAGCCTCTGTGACCCACGATTATCTGCAGAGACAATTTAACCTATAGCGGAGGATGACTAGTAACATTATAGCCCCCTGACACGAACTCAGTACTATATTGTGGAAAGCGCTGTGGTAAAGATAGTGTTTAAGGTTGACAAGACAGCGTGACACAGAAACGCCTAACGCGCATTTCGCTAATTGGCTTTATCAAAGGCAAGCCGAGGCAGCCCTGCAGTGTCCTATTTAAAGCGTGTAGCCCCACCTATTATTGACGTCAGTGTAAGTGACGTTTGAAGTAACCAGGGGTGGAGCTACTTGATTGACAGGTATATTCAGCAAAATTATGACAGCGTTATTATAAATACGCTGTAAGTATACACAAGAATTGCAGTATTAAAGATCGTTT
Organism: Mixophyes fleayi; assembly: GCF_038048845.1. NCBI lineage: Eukaryota > Metazoa > Chordata > Amphibia > Anura > Limnodynastidae > Mixophyes > Mixophyes fleayi. Next base: position 226,886,940 of record NC_134405.1, read on the forward strand.
ACTTATCAATGGGGATGCATTTCAGGATAGTGTGATGATGAAACAATGATCTATGAGAAAATATTACTATATAAATCGAGTGATTAGGTAACCTAAGGTAAGGTTACATAACATCAAATATAGTGAGCAATATTATGTAAACATTATTATGAATACAGTATTGGTATGCATTTAGCTGATGATAGAGATCGTGTCTTTTTTAAGAGAGTTTCATCATTAAATAATATGATTATGAGGCGGGTCATACATAAAGGGTAAGTATGGATTGCTCAAATAATAAGATGTTTTTTATTTTTTATTAAATTTGATATGCTGTAAGAATTAATAAACTAAATTTACATAACAAGTGGATTATGTGTAGTGAATTGTAAGTAAGTTGAATAGATAATGGATAACCATAAACCCTGTACATAAAACAAATTTAGTGATACTCAGTGATATGGAGAAACTGCCTTTCCAGGGATAAGTTGTATTGGAAAACATTGTATGCTGGAAAAAAATGTTTGTATAAGTATTTTGTAGTAAAGTTGAAAGACTAATTGTTAGGGTATTGTAAGTGAGTAAATCAAGTGAGTTTTGTAAAGAAGTTTTTTATTATTAAACAAAGAGAACAGGCTGTGGAATGTGGAAATGTATGCCAATCCTGATATTGCTGTTTTTGACACTGAAGCCAAAAAACAGGCATTGCAAATCACTGCCTGGTGATGTAACTAGCCAACCTGATATGTTAACACAATTTAGATCTAAAAAATCAACCTTTACTCCCGACGTATCCGCAAGTTAAAACTTTTAGAGACATGGTCTCCAATGATCTAGACTTACTGTATCAGACGAGATGTAGAGGAACCTATATCAATAATCTATCTAGGAAGGAAAAAGAAGCACTTAGAGAAATAGAAGATTGGAGGGATATCATCATAAAGCCTTCAGATAAAGGCGGTAATACTGTTTTATGGCCCCGAGAAATGTATTTAAAGGAAGCCTATGAACTACTAAACAATGGCGAGTGTTACAAACGCCTAATTTTCAATCCAACAGCAAACTTCCTATCACAGTACAATCATTTCATTGAAAATGCTTTCTCAATGGGTATTATTACACAACTAGACTTCCAATCTCTTTCTGTTGATAACCTGAAGATATCGACATTTTACTTACTTCCTAAGGTTCACAAAAATGAACGCAACCCACCAGGGAGACCCATTATTTCTGGGGTGGGTTGCCTTACTGAGAAAGCCAGTCGTTTTGTCGACATTCACTTACGGGAATATGTAACTAGTCTAGACTCATACGTTAAAGACACTTTGGATGTATTATCTAAACTGAATAACATCACAGTAAATGAGAACACCCTTTTGGCTTCATATGATGTCGAATCACTTTACTCTAATATTCCCCACAAATTGGGAGTAGAAGCAGTTAAGTACTTTTTGGATATGGGATTTAGGAATAACTTTCATGAGTTCCTAATCCAATTATTGGAGTTTGTGTTGTCAAAAAACTATTTCCTCTTTGAAGAGAAATTCTTCCTTCAAATTCAGGGGACTGCTATGGGCACAGTGTGTGCCCCGACGTTTGCAAACTTATTTTTGGGTTGGTGGGAGAGAGAATACGTTTTTATTGATGCCAATCACATGTATACTATCCACATTACCATGTGGCTTAGATACATAGATGACGTACTCATCCTGTGGGAAGGAGATGTCAGCTTATTTGAGGAATTTACTACTCTCCTTAATACCAACACCCTTAATTTGAGACTTACCTCTGAGATACTAGAATCTGAAATAAACTTCCTTGATCTGACCATATTCAAAGGACATGATGGGAAGCTCAATACAGATATCTACCGTAAACCAACGGCTACAAACAGTTTATTGCATGCAACCAGCTCTCACTACCCTGCTGTTATCCGTGGCATCCCTAAAGGAGAAATGCTCCAGGTACACAGAAACTGCTCTGATAAAGATACTTGTAATAAAAGAGTCACAGAATTAATAAACAAACTCAAATGCAGAGGGTACAGCAATAAAACCATCAATAAAGCTGAAAGGATGGCCAACTCAAAAGAGAGGGACTCTTTAATTTATTCCGTTCCCAAACCAAGTAAAAAAGACACTCAACTCCGTATGATCGGCACATATTGCCAAGAATGAAAACAAATAAACTGTAATTTTCAAAAACATCTTGAAATTCTAAAATCTGATGAAGATCTTAAAAAGGTCGTTGGAGATCGCGTCCTGATGACCTCGAGAAGGTCAAGAAATATAAAAGATCATCTAGTTCATAGTATTTTATCTCCAGAAAAACAGCACATTCCCAAAACAACGGGGTTTCTTTAAATGTGGTCACTGTCGTGCATGTCAATATATAAAAAAGACAAAAAACTATACTGGTCGTTACCTCAAGAACTGGGAGATCAAACAGTTTTTGAACTGTAATTCACCAAATGTTGTCTACTGTCTTATCTGCCCGTGTAACCTACACTATATAGGGACAACCAGCAGACCCTTGAAGGTCAGGGTACTGGAACACGTGGGCAATGTTAGAAGAGCTAAAAAAGATAAAGACAATTTCAAACAACTAACTTCTGTGGCCAGACACTTTTTAAGATGCCATAATTCGGATCCCAAACTGCTCCAAGCCTTTGCGATGGAACAAATTATGCTAGGTTTAAGAGGGGGAGACCTTCAACGGGAATTACTTCTTCATTATGAATAGCCTAATCCCACATGGCCTTAATAATTATATGATATTTTTATGATTTATCATATTAAATTTATTTTGGACACAATTCCATATACAGTTATTTTTATCTCTTTCTCTTTTCTTGGAAATAAACTTTTTTAAAATAAAAACCTTGCATGGGAAAGATCCGTTAAAATACAACTCTTTTTATTATGACGAGAATAGGTGTTATGGATTACTTATTTGTTCCATATGCTGTTACACCTTTAAGAAAATGTACCACTTTTATTTCACATTGTTTTTATAATTAATAATACTACAAAACTCACTTGATTTACTCATTTACAATACCCTAACAATTAGTCTTTCAACTTTACTACAAAATACTTAAATACTTATACAAACATTTTTTTCCAGCATACAATGTTTTCCAATACAACTTATCACTGGAAAGGTAGTTTCTCCATATCACTGAGTATCACTAAATTTGTTTTATGTACAGGGTTTATGGTTATCCATTATCTATTCAACTTACTTACAATTCACTACACATAATCCACTTGTTATGTAAATTTAGTTTATTAATTCTTACAGCATATCAAATTTAATAAAAAATAAAAAACATCTTATTATATGAGCAATCCATACTTACCCTTTATGTATGACACCGCCTCATAATCATATTATTTAATGATGAAACTCTCTTAAAAAAGACATGATCTCTATCATCAGCTAAATGCATACCAATACTGTATTCATAATAATGTTTACATAATATTGCTCACTATATTTGATGTTATGTAACCTTACCTTAGGTTACCTAATCACTCGATTTATATAGTAATATTTTCTCATAGATCATTGTTTCATCATCACACTATCCTGAAATGCATCCCCATTGATAAGTAAACGATCTTTATTACTGCAATTCTTGTGTATACTTACAGCGTATTTATAATAACGCTGTCATAATTTTGCTGAATATACCTGTCGATCAAGTAGCTCCACCCCTGGTTACTTCAAACGTCACTTACACTGACGTCAATTATAGGTGGGGCTACACGCTTTAAATAGGACACTGCAGGGCTGCCTCGGCTTGCCTTTGATAAAGCCAATTAGCGAAATGCGCGTTAGGCGTTTCTGTGTCACGCTGTCTTGTCAACCTTAAACACTATCTTTACCACAGCGCTTTCCACAATATAGTACTGAGTTCGTGTCAGGGGGCTATAATGTTACTATTCATCCTCCGCTATAGGTTAGATTGTCTCTGCAGATAATCGTGGGTCACAGAGGCTGCATAACAGGGTCCTTTACAGGGAATCCTTTGTCAGATAGGCAGCTTTGATCCTATAAAGCAGAGCCACTCATAGTGGACTTTTGAATCTATAATTACTGGGTAACGATACCCCAGGTATATTATCAATACAGTTCCCACTACTATAGATATAACACGAATTAAACTTTAACTACTGTATAGGTGTTACCCAGGATTTGATAATCCAATTAACACAGTCCTTATGTAACACAGCATAGTTTATTACATGCAACTGTGTAACATGATTTGTTCTTTCAACTCCATTTAGAGTGAATATGCTTATAAATGTGTTCTATTATTGACACAAACTACTAAAATGATTATAATCCCATTAACCCAAGATTTTCCTCTTGGCAGTTTCTAAATGTCGCTGATAGGTTTAGACAACAGGTATTTTGACTAACAATATACAGGGTATTACACCCACACCTGAGATGTTAGACAGCTACACAGTCTAGCAGGTAATACTGCTTCTTAACAGTATTCTCATTTCTGGTTACTACTAGTCATTTACACCTTTTTAATACTTTCGCTAATTTTGTGTATTATCACTAACCCCAGATACTACATGGGGAATCCTAGTATTTTTAGTACAAACCAATAAAGTTATGTTTTTACATAAACATATTTTTTTCGTTTTGATTGTTTATATTTAATAGCGTAACCCACTGAGTCCCCCTCTACACATATTCTCTCTTGCTTTTCCTTTTGGACATTTAGATAGTAGAACCTGGATTAGTATAATCAATTGCTCTAGTCAAACGCTATATAATTTTTTGTGGCAAACTCAATAGGCTGCGTTACTGTCAGTAACGCGGCTGGCGCACCATTACCGTTAATGCAGTAATTTTAACCCTGATTTATGCTCACTGCTCCCTAAGCCACGTGCAGAAATCAGCGTTAAACATTACCGCACTAACGGTAATAATGTGCACTATTATCGTAGAAACAGTAATGGTGCGTTGGCCGAGTTAATTTTGACAGTAACACAGCCAATTTAATCTGCCTCATAATATTTACATTTTTGGGATTTGCATATAGTGGCACTGGACATTTGATTAAATATATATTTAAAATATCTAAACAGAATCCAATATTTTTTTTTAAACCTATCATTATTATTTGCTTATCATATTATAAGTGTTTCCCATATATATTACAATTTTGATGTAACAGACCAAAAATACATTTTCAGTGCACTTGCTTTTAGAGCAATAACAACAGAGACATTTTATTCCTATTTAATGTGATTGCTTTGGGATGAAAGTTTTCCAGTGAAAAATATTGTATTATTGATTTATTAGAGCAGTGTTTTCCAGCACCGGTCCTCAAGCCTTCCTAACAATCCAGGTTTTAAGGATATCCATGCATGAATACATGTGATTTAATTAGTGCCTCAATCATTTTTATTTAACCATCTGTGCACAAACATGGGTAGCCTCAAAATCTGAAATGCTAGGGGTGCTCGAGGACTGGATTTGGGAACCACTGCAGTAGATGTCAGTGATTTGGATCTATATTCACCGATACGTGTTGGCTTTTAAACATTCAATAAATGATCAGATGAAATAATTGGATTGGAACTTTTGTGGCCAGCTTAACATTCTGTAACTGTCTTTTAGGGGGAATAACAAACTCAGAAATTCTTGACATGTCCTTTTTAAGCAAATATTTATGCCCACAGCCATACATAAATATATATCTGCATAGAATGTGGTGATCTTATTTGTTGCTCATTTGTTCTCTCCATAGGTCGTGCAGAGACCTGCATCAGCTGGAGAACTATAAAGTTTTTGGTTCTTTGCCTACTTGCAAGTAGGGTCTTGATGGAGTTTTCTACCTTTCATTTTTATTTCATAAATCCTAATCTCAGTTCATCCTAATAGACAAATGGAGTGCTATCTGGGACACCCACAGTTTTCACTGTTCAGAACATTTCTGGAACTTAATTAGTAGGAAAATCTATTGTTCTGCATTTTAAATTATAAAAGCACTGTTAAAAATTACAAATATACTTCCTATTAGCACTGTGGCCACCCTGGTGTATTGCCATGTGTCAGATCCTCAAACACTCAATAAATTTCAGAAGAGAGCAAAATGTAAAGGTCTCAAATACTAGCAAACCAGAGTGTAGAAGACCCATTTACAGACACGCCTTACTGACCAACTTGTGCATACCGTGGAACATTTATCTTCTCTTCGCCTACTGTATCACTGTCATACGTCAGCCGTGTCTTCTCTTCGCCTACTGTATCGCTGTCAAACATCAGCCTTGTCTTCTCTTCACCTACTGTATCACTGTCAAACGCCAGCCTTGTCTTCTCTTCGCCTACTGTATCACTATCATATATCAACCTTGTCTTCTCTTCACCTACTGTATCACTGTCATACGTCAGCCTTGTCTTCTCTTCACCTACTGTATCACTGTCATACGTCAGCCTTGTCTTCTCTTCGCCTACTGTATCGCTGTCATACGTCAGCCTTGTCTTCTCTTCGTCTGCTGTATCACTGTCATACGTCAGATTTAACATGTTTGTAAGCCCCAGATCAGTGTTAATTACTAGGTTTTATATAATTGGTTTAGTAGAATGATATGCTTCCAAACATCTCAGAGACCCAGTCAGCAAAACAACTCCATATTATGTCTAACCATTTAACAGCACATTCAGTTTTGCTGCTTAACTTAATTTGGCAGTAACATCAGCTTTATTTCTACATGGAAAAAGAACATTTTGTTATTGTGAGACTAAATATTGGGAACATAAGTGACAATTGACTTAACACAACATTATTTATGGCTTTGTAGAAATCACAATGTAATTTTACTTTAAATACATATTAGAAACAGATTCTCAAACAATATAAAATGCTAGCCTATAAAATATGTACAGTTTAATATAAAATAGCATTATAGAATAATGAAACCAAAGAATTTAAAAAGCTTAGATGGCATATTTACTTTGTCATTGTTGTATTAACACACAGTAATTGTATTATTTAATGCAACAGATCCTATGCTATCCTACATGAAACCATGGCCTAAATGGGTCTGTGTTTGACTTTGTTTCCCCCGAATGCCCAGCCGCAGTTGCTCCATGTTCATTTGCAGTACTAAAGAACTAGGTGTGCAGACTCCAGAGGTGATTCACAAATAGGAAAATAGAGCCTACTTCCTACATGTTTTATTAATACATGTACTTAATGATAATGTGCATGTGTATGTCTGTTTATAAGGAATTAGTGGCACTACTGTGTGGTATAATATCAACTGGGGGGCACATCTGTTTGGCATAATATGAATTGGGGGTATTATTGTGTGGCATAATATGAACTGAGGCACTTCTATGTGGCAGAATATGAATTGGGGAAACTACTGTGTGTCATAATATGTGATCTGGGGGCACAAGGGTATGGGGTAATATTATTATTATTATTATTATTATTATTATTATTATTTTCATCATTTATTTATAGGGCACCACAAGATTTTGCAGTGATGTACAGAATACAAACAGTGGACCATACAGGGTAAAACAGTACTGAAAAATAAACGAATAACATCAGAAATCCAAAAACTCCAAGCATAGCTAGTACAGCGAAGTTGGATCAGAAGAATATGTATAGAGATAGGAGAGAAGAAGAGGGCCTTGCTCATAAGAACTTACATACTAAAGGGAGGGCAAACAGACAGCAGGCACAATGGGGAGTCAGTGGAGGGGATTTACCGCAAGAGGAACGAATAACGGGCAGGGGAAGAGAAAGGTGAGGAGATCAAGCATAGAGAGATGGTTATCTGGATGGCTGGTAGGCTTTGAGGAACAGATGAGTTTTAAGTGCTAGTTTGAAGGTGCACAGCTTAGGGTACAGTCGGATAGAGCAGAGGAAGTCGTTCCGGTGGAGAGGGGCAGCCCGGAAGACATTGTGGATTCTGGAGTGGGATGAAGTAATCAGAGTGGAGGAGAGGCAACGGTCATTGGCCGATCGCAGGGAATGGGAGGGAGTGTGAAGTGAGAGGAGGTTGATTCCCACCACCAAGGATATTAAGAAGAGTAATACAGAATAATAACACATGGTTGCAATAGAAAAATAACAGATGGTAATAACAAAGAATAATACAGGATAATAACAGAAAGGAAGAACATAGGGCAGTGGTTCCCAAACTTTCTCAGCTCGAGGCACCCTTAGGGTCACCATAATTTTTCCAAGGCACCCCTAAGCAAAAATAATTACCGGGTAGTCCTGTTTTTTAAGTAGTTGGGTCAAAATGACGTTAGATGTATTTAGACCCCTTCACCATCACATTGTGCCCCTTTATCATATCACTCTGTTTCCCACACTTCGCCATCTCACACCCTGTGTCCCCCTCTTCGCCATCTCACTCTGACCCCCCTTCAGCGTCTCCCTCGGTCCCCCTCCTTCAGCGTCTCTCTCTATCCCCCTCCTTTAGTGTCTCTCTGCCCTCCTCCTTCAGCGTCTCTCTGTCCCCCTCATTCAGCGTCTCTCTCTGCCCTCCTCCTTCAGCGTCTCTCTGTCCCCCTCATTCAGCGTCTCTCTCTGCCCTCCTCCTTCAGTGTCTCTCTGTCCCCCTCCTTCAGCGTCTCTCTGCCCTCCTCCTTCAGTGTCTCTCTGCCCTCCTCCTTCAGTGTCTCTCTCTGTCCCCCTCCTTCAGTGTCTCTCTGTCCCCCTCCTTCAGCGTCTCTCTCTGCCCTCCTCCTTCAGCGTCTCTCTGTCCCCCTCCTTCAGCGTCTCTCTCTGCCCTCCTCCTTCAGTGTCTCTCTGTCCCCCTCCTTCAGCGTCTCTCTGCCCTCCTCCTTCAGTGTCTCTCTGCCCTCCTCCTTCAGTGTCTCTCTCTGTCCCCCTCCTTCAGTGTCTCTCTCTCTCCCCCTCCTTCAGTGTCTCTCTATCCCCCTCCTTCAGCGTCTCTGTCCCCCTCCTTCAGCCTGTCTCTCTGTCCCCCTCCTTCAGCCTGTCGCTCTGTGCCCCTTTCAGCCTCTGTGTCCCCCTTCAGTGTCTCTCTGTCCCCCTTCAGTGTCTCTCTGTCCCCTTCAGTGTCTCTCTGTCCCCTTCAGCCTCTCTGTGTCCCCCTTCAGCGTCTCTCTCTGTCCCCCTTCAGCGTCTCTCTCTGTCCCCCTTCAGTGTCTCTCTGTCCCCTTCAGCCTCTCTCTGTCCCCCTTTAGCCTCTCTGTGTCTCCCTTCAGCGTCTCTCTGTCCCCTTCAGCGTCTCTCTGTCCCCTTCAGCGTCTCTCTGTCCCCCTTCAGTGTCTCTCTGTCCCCTTCAGCGTCTCTCTGTCCCCTTCAGCTTCTCTCTGTCCCCTTCAGCGTCTCTCTGTCCCTTTCAGCGTCTCTCTGTCCCCTTCAGCGTCTATCTGTCCCCTTCAGCGTCTCTCTGTCCCCTTCAGCGCCTATCTGTCCCCTTCAGCGTCTCTCTGTCCCCTTCAGTGTCTCTCTGTCCCCTTCAGCGTCTCTCTGTCCCCTTCAGCATCTATCTGTCCCCTTCAGCGTCTATCTGTCCCCTTCATTGTCTCTCTGTCCCCTTCAGCGTCTCTCTGTCCCACCCAGCGTCTATCTGTCCCCTTCAGCGTCTCTCTGTCCCCTTCAGCGTCTATCTGTCCCCTTCAGCGTCTCTCTGTCCCCTTCAGCGTCTATCTGTCCCCTTCAGCGTGTCTCTCAGTGCCCCCCTTCACTTACCTTCTTCCCTGACGTCTTCTCTGCTGCTGCTCACTGAGGCTGCCGGACATGATGAGGTCACGCCCCCGGCAGTCAGTGAGGAGGAGGATCCGGTACTGGATGATGGGTAAGTTGGTTTTTTTTTTGGTTTTTTTCTATTTTATTTTTTTTTTCTAGGCGATCGCGGCACCCCTGTGACAGCGCCGCGGCACCCCAGGGAGCCGCAGCGCACATTTGGGAACCGCCGACATAGGGTAATAATATAGAATATAAACAATAATAATAGAGAGGAAAAAAACAGAGAATAATAACAAACGATAATAGGAGAAAAAAAACACAAGGTAATAACAGCACAAGAAAACAGTCCTCACGTTTTCTCAAAATTAACATTGCCAAAACCAAGCTTATTGTTTTCCATCCTTCTAGATCTTCATCCCACCTTGATATCTCTAGCACTGTCAATAACACCACCATTTCGTCTGTTCCCCAACTCCGTGTCGCCCTCAACTTCTCCCTCTTTTTTGCCTCTACCACATTCAATCTCTTGCCCAGTCCTCTCACTTCCAACTTCGCAACATCGCCCTCATCCGGCCCTGGATATCTCGGGATGACACCAAAATCATTATCCATGCACTCATCATTTCTCATCTTGATTACCGTAACCTTCTCACCAGACTCCCCCGCTTCCACCTCCCTCCCCTTCGCTCTATACTTAGCGGCTGTGAGACTCATCTTCCTTTCATGCTGACTACCCTTCCACTACAGGATCCTTTTCAAACTCCTCACCCTCATGATCTGGGGGAATTACTGCTTAGCATAATATGAACTGGGGCACTTCTATTTGGCATGATATGAATTGGGGACACTGCTGTGTGGCATAATATGAACTGGGGGCATCAAAATTCAAATCTGCTTAGAGGGTAAGGGAATGAAATGGGAAGGAAGCTGCAGAGTGTGAGCACCACAAGCAGAAGAAGAGAGCAGGAGCTAGGTAGACAGGTCATAGGTAAGTGAATTGAGAGATTAATGGAAGATATAATGATATGGAGAGAAATTTTTTGGGACATGATATGGGGGAAACTTCGTTGGACTTGATGATGAGAGGGGAGACTGACATGAAAATAATGCTATGCAGATGTCCTGATAATGCTTTTTTTTCATTTACAACCTAAAGACACCCATGCATGTGAACTCTTTTGCAGCACTGAGGAGGAAACAGACAGTACTGCAGAGAACACCATAAATGGCTTTGCAGACCCATCTCTGCTGCAAGTTGGACAGGGATTGGTTCCAAATATGTGCTGGCTAACCCCACCCTTTCAAGCACCTGCTATGAGCCTATAAATTGATTGAGCAACTTCCTCTTCTGTACAATAGAATTTCTATGCCTGCTGTGGATTGAAAAGTATGTTCAGCATGCAGCCTACCACTGAGCAGGCCGGAAAGCCTTTTATTGTTTCTGTGGACATTGTCAAGGCTGAAGACTCATATACAGTTCACATTTTTAATTGACATTAATTCCAAGCATACAAAATGCCTTAGGTCAAGTAATAAACTAGAGGATTTGTGTTTCTTATGAAGTTAGCTCAACCTGTCATTAGAAATCCATAACATTAAATACATCTTCTACTTGTAGACTAACATAATAAAATGAAATTGTGCCTTTTATTGAAATATTCCAACAAACAAATAAAACATACATCATAAATCAATCGAATAAGGAAAAGAGAAAGACATAAATAGAAACTAACAGATAGGGTTCTGTATAGTTTGGAAACAACAGACAAGTTGAGTTCACTGATCAATACTGCACCAAATGTAAGACTTACATGACATATCTGATATCATAAACAAAACCTTTTTATGCACAAATGAGCACATTGCAAGTGAGGAGAGAAAAGTAAATCAAAATATAATGTCACAACCTTAACGTTTCAAGGCAATGGAACTGCAAGGTCATTTGTAGAATTTTTAAGGTTTTCACAGGGCCCATACTTTTTGAAATTTCTGGACGACTCCCTTCCATTTTTGTATGTGAGGCGTTTGTGTCTAACAGTATTATAAGCTATAAGCACCTAGTCCTGTAAACGTTGGGGGCAGTCCACTATCCATAATCTAGCTGTAGACTAACATAATTAGTGTGAATTAGGTCATATTACTGTTTTTCTATATATTAACTCATCCTCATTGTTTCGGGTAATAACTTAGTATTGATGGTGCTCTGTTTTTCTGTTATGAAACCTTGGGAGTTTTTTGACAATGGTCAATGTGAGAGATACAATTTATTAAAAAAAAGCTCATTACAATTTATTGTTATGTTATTTTATGAAAGCTTCAGTATGTTTTACATTTTGTGATAGTAAATATTAGGAGATAAGGAACAATCTAGCAGGGTGAAGGCGGTGTGCCACGATAAGACTAATCAACTTTTTTCTTCATTATTTGTTACCCTCGGCATGACTAGTCATGCACACAGTGAGAACACAAATAAGAAACCTCCCTAGCCAATTTGATGTCATGTGCGCAGGCAAATAAATAAAATTCAATAACATACTTCTCCAGCAACATCAAGCTGGAGTCATCAAACATTGCAATGCAGAATAAGCTATAAATAAAATAAACTACAGATACATATGCTTTGAATGTTCCGGTAGGTAGCTAAGTTGCCTATATATACACTTTACTGATGTCCTTTGCAAGTAGAAAATGTGTGTTTTTATTGAACTTCTAGCAACCTATACATCTTTTGAAATATATTTTATGACACATGACATTTGTTATTGTTTTTGATACTTTCAGAGCACAAAACCACAAGCAAAGTTTTCTGTATTAGACTCTTCAGTGTTGCTAACTCAGTGCATTGACATAGATTTCAGTGGAAAGGTGTGTTTGACATTGCACAAAAGTTCCTGCACTCGTAGCATAAATACTGAACTTTTACTTAATTGCTCTTGTCCAACTCATTTTACAATGATCTATTTGCAATTTCAGTTAGAGGCATTACTTTGTTATTTGAATGAATTCCTAGAGGGAAGGTGTGTCTTGTTATGTTAGCAGGAAGGTTAGTGTGGTACAAAGTTAAAGGAAATCTGGAGCCGCTGTCTCAAACCTAAAAAGGAAACAAACTTTCAAAGGTGAGATTGTATATTGTTATACTGAAATATAATCAGAGAGCAATACCCTCAAAAAGTAACTTCTTGTTATTAAATGAAGGGTGTATACCCTTAAAAAAATATATACATGTATTTTTACAGGCACACCTATTTATATATTTTAAATAGCTATTTTATATATGCAAACTCTTTTTGGCAAAGTCGAGCATAGATTGGGGTGTTTGAAATCCAGATCTACACCAGAGCTAGATGGGTTTCATTTTAGTACCATATTATACAGATACAATAACGTACAAACACATACACAGTTCTTATTTTAAGTGCATTGTAACAAAATCTAAAATGATAGAAATTTTACAAATGAAATAAAACATGACATAAAACAGATATAGGTGAAAAATGTCTTCCCATTGCCCGTGAAGAAGACATAAAGTGGAGTAGGTGGCGATCGTGTCTCGCCGACGCGCGTTTCGCTATAATCTTTTTTAAGGAAATAGCGAAACGCGCGTCGCCGAGACACTCCACCTACTCCACTTTATACGATTATAACATTAAAAAATATGAATACTCAGTAGCAAGAAGACTTTTAGTAATATGGAATGTTTCTTAGGCGATATTAAACGCCGTTAACATAGGCATTATTAGACGCTAAGCAGTAATACACTGGCGGCTATATGTAATACACAGTAGTTTTGTCCGTGAGACAGACACTGTGGCTCTAAGGCTCTGCAGATCAGCTTAATTTCAATATACACCCACAGGGGGAATTTTTACATGAATAGCTGGAACAACTAGCGATCTATATTAGGGATAGGATGCTATGAATGGTTATATAGGCGCTTATAATAGGTATATGATATACATATCTATGAGACAAACACTGTGGTACAGACTTTACTGTGGCTCATTTGGACTATATTTAAAACACATGTCTATGTAGATTATTACCTTAATAACCAATAAAAGCAATTGAGATTGCACCAATATACCATTACCAAACTAGGGTGTGTGATGTGAGATACTAAAGATTATCATATCGATATTCATAGGAAGGGTAAAGTCTGGATGTTTATAATACAACCCATTGTAATGACATACATATAAAACATCTAATGTGAATATCTGTGTGATACCCGGATGTCAATACTGTATTATCTTTGTCTACTGAGCCAAGTATAACATTGCGTAATCCCTTCTTTGATAAAGGGTTAAAAGGAGCAATAGAAGATTTATAATTAATAGGAGCTATAGGTGGCTTGCGTTAGCAGTTTGTTACTACTGGTTTAACAGTTTATTAGTTTTCATCATATAAGTGATACATTTTTCTTTGTTTTTAATATTTCGCTATGAGTGTTTAGATAACACATATTGTACAATATAAATAATTTTAGTGCATATCAATAAAGTTGTTTTTATGTTTCATATAAAACATTAAACTTAACCTTTGAGTGCCCAAATAGACACATTTTCTCTCTTCACTATCAGGTTACTAATATGAGGCATGAAATAAGTCTGTTAATAAAATGGAAATGCTATTCAATTAATGATGGGGCTGGTTGAGGGATAAATCAGTCGATTTATTAAATGTGAATATTATTTAATGTTAGGTCTGGGCGGGGGGGGGGGGTAAGGAGGCTTATGTATTAAATGTAAACACTAATGTTGGGTTTGTTGGGGGAAAGGGGCCTAATTATTAAAAGTGGGTGCTACTTATTTAAATGTTGATATATGGGGGGGATAAACATATTTATTAAATGTGAATGCTATTAATTAAATTCTGGGCTCATTGGGTGCAAAGAACCCTTTTATTGAACAAAAAAAAGTTAGTAATTTAATGCCGGATTTGTTGGGGTTAGGTGGCCTAATGTTTAGTCATTGCTTGACTTTCAAGGAGATGAATAGTAACTTTTCCAAACAGGGCCCCAACGTTCTAGGATCCGGACAAGCAGCAACTGAGTTTAAGACACCGGCAGCAGCACCACATAGGAATGTCCCTCTGGGAGTTCCTTCCTTCCTGCGAGTGTGCGTAAAGGGGAAGGGGGCACCAGTTCTCTGTCCTGCCTAGGGCACTAACTGAAGGCATTGAAAAAGTCTGCAATCAGATGAAAAACATTGGGCACATGCCAACTATTGTTGTTGTTATTATTATTGAAGAAGTGACTTAAAATTTATATTGATTGTTATAGGTATTTAATAGTAAAATAACAATACAAAAATGTATCTATTTATTATGAACATTTTAGTTCTTTTAAATGTATTCATAAATTAAATTAATACATAGGCCTTGCCAAAAAGTCACCAGGATTTGACTGCTGTCCTCTGGGGCTTAAGCTCATGCTATACTGTCTCCCATATTTATGTGCTGTAAACAAAGAAAAAAGTCTGAGATTACTAGTAGTGAATTTTTAATGGATGCTGAAAGTCACTGAAGAAAAAGAAGGCTTTGGCAGCGCTAGTTGCAATATCTGCAGGGACTGGAAAGGACTGTGCTGAAGTAGACAACACCAAAGGCCAGGTAATTATAGTCAGACAAGACTTGTATTCTATACTGGTCGTCAGAAGAGCACCTTCACTATATAATAGTTATCAGAATGTCTGTATATAGGTCGTCAGAATGGGTCTTACACTACATACTGTTGATCAGAACAGAGCTCATAACTATATATTTGGGCAGCACGGTTGCTTAGTGGTTAGCAGTACTAAACAGGGGCTGGCTGGCAACTTTTGGACTAGGGGTAAACGCAAGCAAGTGGCCCAGGCTGTTCTACCAGCACATCACAATGGAAAAATGTGTGTGATGAGAACCGCATGGACATGATTTGTCAAATGTGGGTCTGGCTTTACAGAGTAAATAAAATATCAGAAAAAATGTTATGTGAAAGAGCTGTAAGCAAACACCACACAGCTCCATCTGACTAGTATTCGATGCAGAGACTATTCTAGTGACTGCCATATAACACAGAGAATATTTTAGTGACTGCCATTCAGTGATCATCATGCAATTTTAAGAGCATCTTAGTAACCACTATGTTACAGAGAGCATTCTAGTGTTACGTGCGTGTTGTCACTACCAATAAATATTGTCTGATGCGATTCATGTGGTTCCAAAGCACAAAAGAGATTTAATAGCAAAAGTTAGCAGAACACAATAATATTACAAAGTACAACCGATACATATGCTGCGCAGCCCTGGACCCAGGAACAGTCTGTCAATCCTGATATCTGTTAGCAAAGAGAGAAACTGTTCCTGAATCAGAGGCCACTTATATTCTGTTAAGTTTAAAACACTGATGATGTCACAAATATACACAGATAATATTAAAAGAATTCTTCATTGGTCCAGGGTTTATGATGTTCCAGTAGACTGCTGGTCATAGGTCAATTCATTTGATTTTCTTCCAAAGGAGGGGGCAACTCATTCCAACTGTTGCCTACGTGTCTTCTCGCTGAAGAACCAGTTTAAACTGACCCATAAGAAGAGGGTTTTTGAGTATTAATCTCATATGTCTCATAACTAGCGACCGCAAGATGTGATCGCTACTCTGTCGAAACCGGGTTACCGCTGGTGAAATATGGATTAATATGAGACCAAACTCTATATATTTTAGAGCTCCTGAACCATAAATACCATTAATATAATATTATCTGTATAAATAACTCAAAGATGACGCGGCCACATCGCTGGAAAAATTAATCGCTTGCATCCACGGGGGGCGGCCGGCCGACCCAAACAGTGGTTACACTGAGAGGCCCGGGGGCCCGATGCCCCCCTGCCCCCCGGCCCAGCCCGCCCTTGAGTCCAGGGTGCCAGAAAATGCACTAAAAAGAGTCATTGAAATTCACAGCAAAAGGCAAGTTCATCACTGAGCTTCGAATCAGCCCTAATTCCCAAAATATTATAATATAGTTAGGTACCTGTGACATAAAGTGCAGATTACAAACACTTTGTGCATGTTACATGATTTCTGCAAGCAAAATTGTTCTTTGTTAATAAAAATGTTGTTTTTATACCATTCAAAAAAGTTAAAAATAATCTTTCACCATTCTTTGGATGTTGATAGTTGATAGTAGGATCAGGTGGAGTTACAGCAGAGGTGTCACTAATTCTGGTCAATTCTTTTACAGTTGACAAGACCAGGGGGTAAATGTATCAAGCTGAGAGTTTTTCGGCGGGTTTGAAAAACCAATCAGTTTCTAGCTATCATTTATTTAGTAATTCTACAAAATGATAGCTAGAATCTGATTGGTTGCTATAGGCAACATCTCCACTTTTAAAACCCGCCGGAAAAATCTCATCTTGATACATTTACCCCCAGATGTCAAAATGTTGTGCTTAGTCATTTGCATCATCATTGGGTGTCTAAGATTTTTGCAAAGCACACAACAGTATATAGCACATATAGGTAACATTGGCACAAAGCGGTAGCTGGAAGGAAAAGTGGTGCAAGATAGAATTGTCCTTGGGACCTCCCACCCACCCTTGTATTGGATCTTAAAAAGGACATGCACACTTTAACAAACCAAGCACTTCAGCGACAAGGAGTGCTACTTTTGAGACTGATGTGCTTGGTTTGTTTAGGCCCCCACAAAACAAGCTAACAATGGGCTTAAAGCACCTAAATTAACAGTGCTGTTAATGAACTCTACTGTGGCAAAATGTTGTTGTCATCATCCTCAGCCTCATCCTCACCCTCATCAGTTTGTACATCATCCTCACATATTATTAATTCATCACCGCTGGAATCCACCATTACAGAAGTCTCAGTATTTTGATGTAATTGGCGGGAAAGGATTTCCGCGTGGAAATTGAAGTTCATTTTTATGAACATCACCTTTTCCACATTTCGAGGAAGTAGCCTCCTACGCCGATCGCTGACAAGGTTCTCGGTACACATTGGATGGTGGGCAGCTAGGCAGTGCAATGTGAATTGGTACATTGGTCTCCAAATTCCCTTTTTTTCCTCCCAGTATGTAAAGAGACTGTCTGATGTGTCTATTTCTATCCTCCACCATCCTTTGGATGTTGATAGTAGGATCAGGTGGAGTTACGGCAGAGGAGTCACGTTTTTTGGTCAATTCTTTTATAGCAGACCAGATGTCAAAATGTTGTGCTGAGTCATCTGCATCATCCCTGGGTCTCTTGGGAAAGCTAAGATTTTTCCAAGCAGCAGTTGACTGAGAAACTGAAGGAGGAGACGCCATCCTGTCATGTAACACTTGAGCTGTCATCTTGCTCACCAGGAGCTCCTTGCATCTCTTCAGATCTGGGTCAGTTGGAAACAAAGAGAAGACATAGCTTTTACACCTAGGATCAAGCACAGTCGCCAAAATGTAGTGATCCGATTTCAAGATTTTGATAACTCTTGGATCCTGGCGAAGCTAATAAAGTACTTGATCTACAAGTCGACATACTTAGAGTAATTGCATTGTTTAATCTCCTCCTTCAGTTTCTCAAGCTGCTTTTCCAAAAGTCTAATTAAGGGATTTACTTGACTCAAGCTAGCAGTGTCTGAACTCACTTCACAGGTGACTACTTCGAATGGTTTCAGCATCTTGCACAGCACGGAAAGTTTTCTCCACTGCGCTTGACTAAATTATTAATGCATGATGTTTTGTTCCGGCCGGAACACATTGTATATAAAGTTCTAATCCTTATTAAAATTTCTTTACACATAATATCAAGCACCCAGAACCTGTATATCTATACATACATCCAATCATTGGTTGGGAGTTTAGGGATCTCCCCACATTCATTTTCAGGTTCTCATTTGGCTGCTATATATACTTGGAAGAAGCGCAACCCATCCCGTTTTTTCTATCCCACCAAGTTTATTGTGTGAGCAAAACAGGGAATGTGATGGAATTCTCCCAGCTGTAAAGCTCTCACAATATTGGTGGCGTTATCAAAAATGACATATCCTAAAGAGAGTCCAAGCGGGATAAGCCATGTTGCAATGACATCCCTTAGTTTTTGTCTTAGTGAAGCCGGTGATACACAGAGTTGCTTGCCTCTGAAAAATGTGACGTACTTGGGTACATGCTGCTGCGGTTTCTGCTGATGAAGGCGAATTACCAGTTCATTTTTACGAGACTTCTGGTAGAGGTGAGGAATAGCTTTTCTAGTAAAATGGTGTCATCATGGAATTTGGTAACGGGGACACAGCACCTCAAGTAACGGTCTAAAACCAGCTGCATTAATAGTGGATATTAATTAGACGCAGATCTAATACTAGCATAGTCGCCATGGCGTCTGTGATCCACTTTGCGACTGGGTGACAGCTTTCATAATTGCTCCCTCTTGCAAAGGATTGTTTAACTGTCAATTTTTGTAAACTACTAGCAGTCTTCTTCTTGGTCTGCTTCTGGGATGAAGATCCACCCCCAGCAGCAGCAGCAGTGGGACTAACGCTCAAGAATTCTACTGAGGAATCCAGGATAGTGGAGGAGTCATCTAGCCTTAGCAACTTGGATGCAGGACTAACTCCGATTGCTACTGAGGATATTGATGAGGACGGTGTTGTGGGTGTAGATTGCAGGTGTCGGGATCTATCTGAGAGAAGAAACCTATCTGATGCTGGACTGCTTGTTGTTCTTTATTTAGCATAAGTTTCCGATGTTCCCAACAGCTTGCCATGAACTCGCTTCAAATGACGTAACATGGATGAGGTTCCTAGATGGTTAAGGTCCCATCCTCTACTGACTGTGGCTTTACAAACGCTACAAATGGCTCGACAACTGTTGTCAGGATTTGGGTAGAAATAATTCCACACATAAGAGGTGGATTTTTTGGTCTTATGCCCAGGCATGACAAAGGTCTTCTTCTTATCACGTGCAAGAACTGCTTCCACTGGGCCAGGACTTACACAAACAACATCATCCTCATAAACATCCTCATTAGTGCCCTCATCAGCTACAAAAATATCCTCCTCATCCTGTTGCAATTCCAAAGTGGCATCCTCAATTTGTGTATCATCGGCTACACTTGGGCTGTTCATGCACACATCAGCAGAAATGATAAAAGGGGCCTTCCTTATGGGTACACTATCAGACAGGTCAGAATTACACATAGCACTTGTGGATAGACTCTGCTCAGGGATTTGTGTCATTTCTGAAGCTAAACATACATTTTCATCTAATGCCTTACTGTTTTCTTCCAGCTCGGCTTTTACATGTAAAAGTATTTGGACACCACTTTTGGAGTCAGAATGACAAGGTCTTTCTTGGTCATTACTGACCTTACAAGAAGATGCCTCAGTGACAGATGCAGAACTAGCACTCATAGAGAAAGGTGAAGGCCTCATTATTTCCTTGCTACTGCGTGTGTAGAATGGCATGTTAGCAATTTTATTTTTTTCTGCAGATAACTTTGTCTGGATTACAGGTCTTTTTTACATGACCAAGGTAAAAGGTGTTTTTTTACATATTTGTTTTTTACATGTTTTGTTTCTTGACTTAAAAACACTATCAACTTTAGCATAGGCTTTAGCAGATGACGTAATGGATTTACTATCGTCATGATAGGGGCCAGAAGCTGCTTCGTGCTCATGGTCTTCTGTGTACTGCAGTGAATCTATTTTGATAACACAGTACAATGTGACTGCAGATGAAGAACAACACTGCCAGCCCTAATATTTCTATTTCAGCAATGAAAATTAGCAATGGAGCAATGAAGCTCTCCTGTTTGCGTGTTAGCTATATAACACCGTACAATGTGACTGCAGATTTAGACCAAGACTGTCAGTGCTATTATTTTTATTTCAGCAATGACAATTAGAAATGGAGCTCTCCTGTTTATGTATTAGCTATATAACACAGTACAATTTGACTGCAGATTTAGACCAAGACTGCCAGCACTATTATTTCTATTTCAGCGATGACATTTAGCAAAGGAACTCTCCTGTTTATGTGTTAGCTATATAACACAGTACAATTTGACTGCAGATTTAGACCAAGACTGCCAGCCCTATTATTTCTATTTCAGCAATGACAATTAGTAATGGAGCAATGGAGCGCTCCTGTTTGTGTGTGAGCTATATAACACAGTACAATTTAATTGCAGATTTAGACCAAGACTGCCAGCCTTATTATTTCTATTTCAGCAATGACAATTCGCAATGGAGCTTTTCTGAATGTCATTGGAGACTTTGAAGAACACTGCTACCCCTCTTCTATCTTTTTGAACTATGATGCTTCCCAACTGCACTAGAGACTGCCAAGAACCGTGTTACCCCTTCTGTGTCCCTCTGTGAAATTGCGCTGGATTACCGTGGAGGGCGGTACTTATAGATCTGACAACGTAACAATGACGTTTTGCCTCGTTTTCAATTCCGAGGGTGAGCGAAAGTACTGAGCCACCTCCACTCGGTACTCGGATCTGCTAAATTCAGGTGTGTTTGGTTCTCGGGAAACCGAGCCTGAGCATCTCTAGTACAAAGAGCAGGGCCTGTTTGAAGGTTCCAGCCACCCTAGTCTAATACACTTGGTAAAATGATGTAAATGCTGCCAGCAATGCGCCCTCAAGGACCCAGTGCTCCAGGCTGCAGCCTGATCAGCCTATTGGTTGATCACGCCCTGACAAAGAGCATCTTAGAAAACACTATACACTAAAGAGAGCATGTTAGTGATCACCAAATATAATACAGAGAGCATTCTAGTGATCAATATTCAATACAGAAAACATTCTAGTGACTGATATTCAATACAGAAAACATTCTAGTGAATAATATACAATACAGAGATTATTCTAGTAACAGAAATAAAGTACAGAGAGCACCTTAATAAACAGTATGTACACTGAGCACTAGTAAAACCACAATGCATATTAGCAACTAGTATTTAATGCCAACCTTGCTCTGGATGCCACTTTAAAAAGAAAACCCCCCAAATCTGTGATGGCTTTACAAAGCAGCTGCCAAATCTGTGCTGGTTTTCAAATGCACACACCTAAAATATCAATGACTTTACTATACAGGTCGAGACCTATATATCTTTATATCTAGTTTCAAATGGTATATGGCACAGAGTAGGGTAAAGTAAACATATATTTGACCCAGACTTCAGCAATTGTTATATGTATTGACATAGGAAATTGACAGAACAAGAAAAGCACTGTATATCTAAATTATAACAACAATTGGTCAATGTTGGTGAACATTTTTATAAATGTTTTTCATTTCTAAATAGATAAAAATCAAATGCATAAAATAATTAATAGATAAAATATACAGTTCTTCAAACTATTAATTGCTATAAATTGCAATAGTTAATTTCTTAATTTCTGGTGACTTCATAATTACAGACACCACCATCCATCTATTGATGACAACATCAGACTCGATATCTCTGGTGGCAACCCAGCTATTCAACTAACTTACCCTCCTGTGGTAACATGTTGTCTTCCGACGCACTGGAGAACTTTGATTGCGTTCTGATTGGTGGATAATTCCAGTAATCCCCAAATCAGTGTGTGGAGACCTCCTGACACTCTGATTAGTGATTGACCAGCGTCACTCACCAATCTGCTTGCTAGTAGCTGTGTCCTAAGTATGACAGTAGGCACATAGTACATGGCCGCGACTGAAAAACTGGTGGAGGATACTTTTATACACAATTGGAACAGCCGTCAGCTGCAATGAACTGTGTGCCTCCCTGTCACTTACCCAGTTGGCCCCTCTATATTCTGTTAACTCGGTACTGACCAACTGTATTTCAGACTTTATAAAACCAGCTGTATTATGGATAACAGAGTGGGATTCAGTGCACTGTATATTGGAAATTACAATTGCATATTTGCCAACTCTCCCGGAATGTTCATGAGACTCCCGGAATAGGTAACCCGGGAGAGCAGGCATTTCTCCCAAATCCTGCCCGCTTTGCGATAATTCACATAATTTTGCCCCCCCCCCTGCAACAATTATTGTTTTATGCAGGGTTGAGACAAAATTACGCAATTAAGCATGTCACAGCCCTTCCACCCTTCCACTATGCCACCCAATCCGGCATCTCCCCTGTCTCCACAACAAAATGTTGGCAAGTATGAATTAATATTTTCATTGTTTTACTGGTCAGATGACTTCAAAATTCTCCCTCATGTCACTGCTTCCAGGTTATATCTGTGTAACAAAATAATTGCTTTCAGAAAATTCCTTCTTCCCGAAAAGTCCATCTCATAATAGAAAAGCCACAAATGTGCATTTACACAATTTCAGTCAATTGTTTCAGCTTGTCTTTCAACCTACAAATTTAAGCACCTCATACGCAAGACAGAAATTGATTTTGTTTTAATTTTTTGCTGTGTTGTGTTATAATATTTACAATATGGGTGCAGACAGGAGATTCAAACTTAAAGAAACCAAAACCACTGCACTCAGAAGCAGCCACCAGATGGCACTGTCAATCATGTTGATGAGAAATGTTTTTGCACAAGGCATATTAACAAATTTGAGAAGCTATTTAAAATTCATGAAGGGGTTAATGAAGAATGATGATAATAGTTATGAAAGGGGTTAGTCAAAAAAATTGATAATGAATGGGTTTAATGATGGAGGATGAGGGGCTAATGGAGAATAATGATCATGAAATGGGTTTAAAGATGGAGAAGGAGAAGTTAATAATGAACGACGGAGGGTTAATGATGGAATATAAGGGGTTACTGATTTATTGATTGATTGATTCATTCATTTAATGCTTTTTAAAAAAAAATGCCTATGATATCAACAAGAAAACATCCCTTGTTGTGAGATCCTAGATTTTATTCTCCAAATTGTTCTATTCCCATTTTATTTTATTTCTGTCTTGTAAACATTTACTCACATTTACTTACTGCATGCCATTTTATAATATTTTTGTATAAGCAAGATGACTATATTTTCCAGCTTAAAGATTACATTTTACAAATTCTGTCTGAGCTCTGATTTAGAACCCAACAACAAATAGTCTTGCTGTATTAATGTTGCTGTCCTATTGGATTTATTTTACTACAGCTGTGGGTTATATAAGTAATTACGTTTTAGATTGGGGATGACCTACAGCTACGACTTAAAAATATTGTCATACAGCAAATTGGTGGTGGCAATTTAGATAGCAGTGTGGTGTACAGATCTAAGACTATATGTTGTATAACCTTTTTGCAGGGAAGTGACAGAGTGTCATTAACCCTTTCAGATTCCTAAACATCAAGGACAACCGGGTAGTGGGAAGTCATGACACCAAGGGCCCGATTCATTCACAAATGCAAAACGAACATAATGTGCATTTTAAAAAGCGCACATAAACCAGCCATATCTGAAGATACACCTGTTTATGAATTCTGGTCTATGTCAGCTCTGCTCTAACAGACAGGACACTGCAGAATACATCCAATACGTATGTCGATATTTAATTAATGTCACCTGTTAATAATATAATCATTAATGACAAAACATTTTTTTGGGAGGAAAAAAAGTAGTTTTATTTGCAAATTTGTTCTGAATGTCTAATGTACATTAAACACATTTTTACAGTTGCTCTTGATTGCAAACACATGTTCTAGCATGATTACACAGCCATCATCAGGGCTACGACTTTCAGGACATCTAGCACCATAGTGTAGTATATAAACAATGTATTGGGCAGAACACTCAGCAAAAATTGGGATTGTCTCACTAGAATCACAACATTTCACAGACTCTCCTGCTCTCGTCTACCTGTTCTTGTCACTTTCACCACCTGTGGCTGCTGATTTCTTTAGTTGCGGCTTGTCTGGTTCCTTTCTGCTCCCCCCTTCTTCATCACACTGTGCCTTTATGCTTTCCTCCCCCCTTCTTCATTGCACTGTGCCCTTATGCCCCCCCTTCTTCATCACACTGTGCCAGAGCCGTAACTTAGAATTCTAGTGCCCTGGGCGAGAAAGACAAATGCCGCCCCCCTAGCCCTCAATTTTAACCAAATTAACCTAAAATATTCCTAAATTGCGCCCCCCTTCAGAGTTGCGCCCTGGGCGGTCGCCCCTGTCGCACAGCCCTAGTTACGGCCCTGCACTGTGCCTTTATGCTTTCCTTCCCCCCCTTCTTCATTGCACTGTGCCTTTATGCCCCCTCTTCTTCATCACACTGTGCCTTTATGCTTCCCTCCCTCTTCTTCATCACTATGTGCCTTTGTGGTTTCCTCCCCTTGCCTCTGTTCCTTTACTTACCTCTGTATTGGCTGCTTTCATCTCTTTTCTTTTCTTTTCTTCTCTTCTATCTTCTGTCTTCTTGCTGGATTCTCTCTGTGCCGCTCCTCACGGAATGTCGGGCGTGATGTGATGACGTCATGCCCGCCATTCAGTGCGAACGGAGCAGGAAGGAGGGAAGAGGGAAGCCGGCGCTGAGATCATGTGAGTACTTTTTTTTTTTAAGTACCCAACACCCACCCCCACCCCCAGCAGAAAAACATAGAAAAAGACAAAAGAAAAAAATTTGGATTTAAAAGAAAGAATAAAATTGGCAGTGAGGGCCTGATCCGGGCCCCCTGGCATGTCCGGGCCTGGGTAAATAGTACCCGCCCCCCCTCTCGGCGGCCCTGGGTGTCATCACTAGTAATCGCCACTTACATCAGACCTGTAGTTGGTGCAAGTAATACGACAGAAAAATACGTACCTTAGAGATGCCCAGAGCTTCAATCGGACGCTGCTGCATGCACTTGAGCTTGGCACACCCTTACTGTATATTGACTACATGCTTATGCCCCACCCTGTCTCGCCCCTGAAATTATAAGCTATCATAAGTGTCCCTTGCACACAAAGATGAAATAGAAGCTGTTGCGTTCTATGAGGTATGGTCCAGTTCTGGGCATTAGAAGAGTAATTGTGCGCATTATATGCAACATATTGAAATTTACGCTCCTTAATGGATCAGCCCCCAAGTATTCAGTTTCTCACAGTACTGTGCTTTGTGTTATGCACAGCATACTAAATAAATCTTTTTTTTTCTGCACCACACATATATTCTATTTTTTCTTAGCCATAGTATGCTGCCCATTGCACTAAATGTATGCGTGTTTTGAAATTATATATTTGTTAAAAATACAGAAACAACCTTTTTACATACCCCTGTTTTGCATAGCATACTCCCCTCCATTATTTGTCCCAACTGCCCAAACCTTGTGTCCTTGACAATTTTTGTATTTTATAGCTTTGTTCTCTGCATTGATCTGGGATGCTTATCACTATGTATTGAAAGTGGAAATAGGATATAATACTGATATACTGTCTTACTGGTGTAAGTTATGTCAACACAAAAAAAATTGTTTACTGATACTTTCAGATGTGACTCAACTTGTATTCATGTTGTATAGACAAAAATATGTTTTGTGAAATGATAATTGTTATTATTATATATATTAAAATTGCATGTTTTTCTGAATGAGGCATAATGCTCTAATTGTTAGAGCCAAGATTACTGAGAGAGATTTGAAAGTTTAAAGAGGATTAAGAGGCTAGCTCCATTGTTATTATACATTTACATTATCTGCAACTAAAAAAATTTCCCAAATACAATCCCTACCTATTTTGTTTCATTTTCAAGCTAAATGTACAGAGATATGACTGTAAAATATTCAGGGTTCTAAACCACTGTCCCCTGGAAACTGGGGAAACCTTATCCTCCAGCAGACAGCCATATATGGGACATGCACCTCACTCTGTGGCACAGAATAGATAGTTATCATTTTGGATGATTATCTTGGGAGGTGCTTATACAGTATGAGCGGGATATAACAGATCTAGCTAACAGAGAAAATTATGTTTCTGGACAGCAGTGATAGAGGTAGCTGTTGTTTATATTACACAGAAATGTGTACAGGATAAAACAAATTTATAAACAACAATTTGACTTAAAAATAAGAAACTATTGAAGCAAAGGCTTAAAAATCACACAAAAAGGGATAAAATAATAAAAATAAAGTTTTACATTTTTCCAAGTTTTAAACCGTTTCTTACAGTGCAGTGTGCTCCCATATAGATGACTTTAATGTTAGGCTATTTGGCTACAGAAATTGCTGTAATTTTGTCTACTTCCCTCTAAGGCAATTCCATACATAACATGTTGGCTCCACATGTGGAAAGTAAATGTAATCATTGGTCTTTTCCACTTTCTCTTTTTTTGAAATATAGTATATTTTTTTGCATAGTCATTTAGAAACGTTAAAAAGGAAGAAAAATTCATCTTTTTTTTCTAAATGCATGGTAAAGATCTGGCCCTTTCTGTTTGCATGTGTACCATGTGTAGATTTTTTCAAATTTGTTGGTAGATACATTTTTATTCCTAAAAAGTTGTTTGGGAATTGGTAAAACTAGGGGTTAAAAAGGATCAACAATGGTTTGTAAAATGATGGGGGGAAGGGAGGCATAATCTATGCAGGGATGCCAAGTTTGAAGAAAATGTATTTGATGTTTAAAACTCTTGCCAAGATCTTATTCAGCGTTATCCAGTTTAGTTTGGATTTAACTAACTGGATGTCAATGGTGGCAGTGTGCCCACATTGGGCAATAACTGGAGGAAAAGCCAGACATATAAATGAAACAATATTAATCTTAACTCTTGTGTTATTAGATATTTGCCCACAGGTCAGAGTGATGTCTGGCACATCACAAGACAAGCCACTAAGTACATATAGCCTCTCTAAAAGAAGGAGCTGAGTGGTTCTGGTAGAAATCATGCAAATACCAGGCACCATCATAGCAGGAATTTGTAGCTAGATTACAGTAGATGAATGGTGAGGATTAATAATAGGTATAGCTAAACTACATTTTTTCTTTTAGTCCTGTAGGTTAAATGACCCACTGTAATTTGATTCAATCTGATTGCCTTGTAAGAATGCGGGGGCCTGACTGAAATCGTTCAGCAATCTCTAAAGCAGGATTTCTTAACCGGGGTTCAATGAGCAGTGAACTGGTTTGAAGAAATATATATTATTATCTTTTTGCTACTTTCTGGATACCAGAATAGGAATTTTCTTTGTTAAACAAGCTCTTAGCTTTGAAATGTGTTAGCCATCATGTCAAGTATTTTACATTTTAATGATGAAACATATTTTGTACTGTAGTTGGATCTCTGCTTACATATGTCTTCATCTATAAGACTGACTCTATGGATTGCAGATAATCGATCGCCATACAAGCTCCCATAATTCCATAGTCACAACCAAGACATGTAACTGCACAGATGACAACCATCCTTAATTTTCAGGGATAGTCCTAGGTTTTAAAGATTTGTCCCTGAAAGTTTTGCCCCTAGAAATGTTCCTATTTCTCATTTCAGTCCTACAGCACAATAACAATTCTAATATTCTGCATTTTACAATTAAAAGTAATTTTTTCATTGTTCATTATTCATAACTCTCAACTTGTCCCAATTTAAGCCGGACTATCCCCATTCAAGGGGACTGTGCTGCTGTCCCAACAGTCAGGACTTTTTTCTCAACTTCTGAGGGGGGTGTCGGGGACGGCCTAGCACAGTGTTGGCTAACCTGTGACACTCCAGGTGTTGTGAAACTACAAGTCCCAGCATGCTTTGCCAATATATAGCAGCTTATTGCTGGAAGAGTATGCTGGGACTTGTAGTTTCACAACACCTGGAGTGTCACAGGTTAGCCAACACTGGCCTAGCACTTCAGAAACGCTTCTATCATAGAGAAGCACATCTGGTTTCTATGTAAGAGTGATGCAGCAGCGCTGAGAGGGAGACTTGCTAAGAAGATAGAGGAGAGTGTGGAAGGTGTCGGAATTATTTGGGAGGACCCTGAATGGCAAAAACCTCAGTGGGATTTTTTCTGGCTTTTGCAGTTAATACAGAAAATCAGAAACTCTAATTATGATCAATGACCCCAGTGGTTGATTTAATATTAATTGAAATGTCAGTGTGATAATAGTTACAACGAGTGTGCTCAGGTACTGACTGCAAAGTCTCCTATTGGACTGCCTGCATTTTAGCCACAAGTGGCTTTGATCCACATAAAGACAACTGTCCCAGATTGGAAAATAGTTTCTAGATTCACCCAAACCTGATTGCAAACTCAAATTGTTTGGCTTTGATCTAGTCTGTTAGTAGGAATATTTGCTGATAATTCTATTATTATTATAAAGGCGCCATAGTGCTCCTCAGCACTGGACAGTGAGGGAATCAGGACATACACAAAACAGGGACATGCAATGTAGAAAAAATGAATGCAGACTTGAAAACAAAGGGTAGGGAGGGGCTATCTCATGAAAGAGCCGATGAGTCTCATAAATTAATGCTAATGCTAATATTGCTTCACTGGTTAAATAACCTGGATGTTCCATTCTCTTACATTAAGAGTGCTGAATTACTTACATCTGATTAATGAATACCCAACCTCTATAAAGATTTTTTCCCAGCTCATTATTGCAATTGTGTCTGCTAGATCTCCGGTGGAGACATCTAGGACTTTAATTCCTATTAAATTATTGTTTGAGCTTAATCTAGTGTTGCTTTTTTTGTTTTGTATACATTCTGCTTACCTGTCCTTCTTCTTGTTCTGGGTTTCCTGGTACTGTACTGGACACTGACATTGATCAGTCTACAGGTCTATAAATCAGTGTCAGATGCTATTTGAATTGCAATATGCCCACATCAACTCTCACTGCAGCATATATTTTTCTTTGTTGATGGATAACGACTTGGCATAGAGCTTGCCACAGGTAAATGGTACTAAACCAATCCTACAGTATTCCATTTACTATCTTAAAAAATACTTTGATGACAATGAAAGAAAAATGTTTCATCCTGCTCAGATGTACAAAATGGCAATACTTTAACGTTAGTGATGGAGTAGTTTGAGCATGAGCCAGTCTTTGATTCTAATATACAGCAATCAGACTCACAAAAATTTATGAGCAACTTATATACTTCAGATACAACACTACTTAAATGTATTCCACTTTGTTCTGAAGAACTGTATTCTGCAATAGTTTAGCAGCACTTTCCTTAGACAATGACAAATTACTTCCCCCTACAGCCACAAAAATGTTGGACATATTCTAAGACTGCTGTATGGTCCACCTTAAGTAAATCTCCCACAAATAGTGTATTATTCCACTCTAAATACAGCTGCAACACTTAAGCTGGGTGCACATTACAGGTTTTTCCCCCGATTGTCATGCCAATCACACGATAAACGACATTCAAGTCCGATATTGCATTAGTGGGCATAATCATATTTTATCATACCAAAGCACATCATATTGTTTCATTTGATTTTCTAACCGGACTAAAAATCTCTATAAATGATGGAACAATGTCAGGCAAATTCTGAAGTATATATGCAGTCACGACCAGCAGTGTAGGCAGATCTCCATAGAGTTTGCAGAGTCATGATCTTTCCAGCAGATGGTTATAAGCACAGATGTTAAGGGAAATCTTGTAAGTGTGTACGCATAAATCGCCATGGTGATCGAGACTTTCAGTCATTGGTAAAATCATTACCAATATTGCATTGGTAGAAATTTTCTGTGGTTTGTACCCAGCTTTATTACCTGAGCAGGGCTGCAATGCAGCCACCACTTTGTTGGGCACATGTCAAATAGTATTTACTAACGTAACTGTGAAAATGGCCAGCAGGCAACTCAGAGACATCAAGCATCACAGCAGTAGATATGTCACGGGCACTAGGAGTCTTGCCCAGGAATTCACCAGATGACTGGGCTTACCAGAGTGGTGAAGTTAACACAACGATCCTCTGGTAGCAGGGTGACTAGCGGAACATATATCACAGCAGATGGAGAGAGAATGCCAATAAATAATAGGAAAGTCAGTGACTTGCAGCAATCTTGGTCAATGAGTCAGCGACTAGCTGATATCGTGGAAAGGCAGATTTGAACACGGAGTTCAGGATGGACGTGAGCAAATGCAGGGAGGTAGCAGGGAAGTCAGTGGTCTGCGTACATCAAGTTGTACCACTGCTTATGGTGAGAAGACTTGTCCAGGTGCAGGTAGGTAGCGGGGAAGTCAGTGGTCTGCATACAGCAAGTTGCACCATTGCTTATGGTGAGAAGACTTGTCCGGGTGCAGGTAGGTAGCGGGGAAGTCAGTGATCTGCGTACAGCAAGTAGCACCACTGCTTATGGTGAGAAGACTTGTCCGGGTGCAGGTAGGTAGCGGGGAAGTCAGTGGTCTGCGTACAGCAAGTTGTACCACTGCTTAATAGGTGAGGATGTGTACAGGTGTCGATGAGTGGAGGCATACAAAGGATAATAGGATGCAGACACTGAGAGCACAGAGGAACTTGATCCCAACAGATATGCAGCATATCCAGCAAAGTCTATAACGGTATGTGTGGCGCTGCTTGGTAGAGACTTGCTCAGCACAGATATGCAGGCCAATAACGGATAGTCAATCACAATTGTGCATATAACGACTGAGTAGTATGGTTTGTTCCGAACAGATATGCAGCGTAACAATAACAGTCTATAGCGGGAATGGATACCGCTGCTGAGAGTGGAAACTTGTCCTAGTGGATATGCAGAGTAAACGTAGAAAGTCAATAACAGATAGGCATACCGCTATTCAGTAGAACATTCTGTCCACAGGGAGATGCAGGGACTGCAGAAACGCTGGACGGCAGAGACGAGTGTAGGAACCACAGGTGAGTAGATCCGGTAATCAGAGTCCAGCTGAGGACACAGGCAGGAAACAGGAGACTGTAGCAGGTATGGAAACCAGCGATGAGTAGCACAGGGAATCCACAGGAACTGAAGACACTAGTAGTACACAGGAGACAATAGCGGGTATGGAAACCAGTGATGAGAAACACGAGGAATCAGCAGGAAACTGAAGACACTAGTAGAACACAGGAGACACCTTCAGAGACTCACAGGGAATGAGACTCAAGATCAGGCATTGAGGTAATGAGCACAGGTGCCTTAAATAGGGAGAGTTGCCTGATCAACCAATTAGATAAAAGCAAAGGTCACAAGAGTTCTTGGGGGCTGCGCATGCGCAGACCATCAGGATGGCGGACGGCCGCGGTTCAGGATAGGTGCCGGCAGGAAGGCTAGGGAGCCACGCACCAGCGCAGAGGCACTCACAGTCCGGTGAGTGACAAGATATTTACCCAGAAAGCACCCACAGATTGTTGTTGCACCATGGGAATACACAATACACCCTGGCATCTACACATCACTTCCAGTGTGGCTAGGACATTCTAGTTCGGTGGTAGGATTACTAACATAATGTCATAATATTTATATATTCAAGTAGTTGACAACAGAAAAAGAACTGTATTAAACCAGCAGCATTTCCTGTATAGAGCAGTATTGTTTTCTTATGTACAGACCACATTCTTTGTGCTTATGAAACCTGTTTGTTATCAAGGTTGTACTAGTAATCAGCTGTTACAGAGAGACATACTGAACCAAATATAGGATTATCTATTCATTATTATCACATGTTACAGCACATTTTACAGAAGCCCCAGTCTTAGCCTAACCAAAAGAGGTCATGTAATTTTCCGTTTCTTACCACAATGTCAAAGTACAGAAGAAGCAGCAGGAACATACTATTTAGCGGCAGGGGACTGTTTTTGTTATCACGAAACTGCTCTTGATGACACACATCTTGGACTAATTCACTGTTATGTCACACAAAAAATTTAACCATAACCCAACAGAAATATACAAAATACAAACTCAAAATGTACAGTAACTTATTTTATGTGTTGGTGCTTGTGTTGGTTTCAAAAGTTAGATATTGGTTTGCAGATGTTAGAATAAAGCTAAGATATTGAAGTTTGTAAACTATTTGTTTGTTAGGTTATTTGGTATGGATAGTGTTACATAAAGGTATGTCTTGTGATAGTGTTGCAAATTGCAATGCTGTATAGATAAAACTATTTGTTGTAACATGTAACATAGGTAATTGTATGGTGTTAGTCTGATTTGTATGTGATTATGTTGTTTAATAAGAACTGGGCACTGATACTGTTGCTATAAAAGTTGCATTGGCAGTAAATTAGGCCATTACAAGCATATGTGGTTAAGATGGCTGACGATGTGTTAACTCCTGTAACGCTGTACAATTCTTACAGTTAATGTTATGTTTGGGATAGATTGTTGGTTTAAATGGTAGCATTTGTGTCTGTTACAAAAGATATTTGGAATAGATGTCTTTTGTGTAATGTGCCTTGCTGGCTTTTGTGTAAATAGATGTCTTTTGTGCAAAATAGATATTTGTGGTGGACTTACAAGTATATTACTAGAGGTTTAAGAACTGGGCCCTGTTCATTGGCAGTAATTTAGGTCATTACAAGCAGATGTGGCTAACACCTGATAGTAACTTGTAACAAAGCATTTTATGAAGTCGGCCCTTTTAAGTATTGTTTGCTGTTGGGAGCTGTTATTTGTAAAACATATTATGCTATTCCATGTCTAAGTTTTCCTTCTGGTTGGCCCTAACCCTGTACTGTACTATATTTGCATGTCTTATTTCTTAGATTTCACAAAGAAAAATATGCAGATTTCACATAAATACCAGAACTTATCACCTTGTTATTTGATGGACTTTCCACATTCTGCACTACAAGCTCACGGCTCACAGATTCTTACTACATGGGGAAACAGTTTAGATGTATTGGGATTGTCCAAAGTAGACCACAATTTAAAGTGCACATGTCAATGTAGAGGGTCCTACCACACTCGAAATATTGACCTGTGGAAACCTGCCACCGGATCACAGACACAGGATCTTCTCTTCTTCAACAAGAAACATGGAACAAACCTGGGATGGGCCGAACTGGGTGAGTTCAGGACTTATAGTTGGGTTAAAGCACCTTTGCCACACCCTTTTGCTACTGTCCTGGTTACACTAGCCTGTGCGCTTGGGACTACAGGTGTTCATCACAGAAACTTATTCCACATAGACACAATAATCGAACTCATGCGAGGGCAAGCCAGTAGCTTTGTAACATGATTTATACACACCGTGTATCATCCTGGCTCCCCTTAATCGTAGATCAATCTTCTACACAGCTGCACCTGAAAACGACACACATGCACACCCACCCACAGTCTGCTAAGCTACTAACATCAGTAGAGTGTGCCACCCACATTAGTCAAAGCACAATGACCTGAACAACAACTATGTGCTACTGCTGTACGACTAACAACTAGACTATGTGTAGTGCACTTCCCTAACTAAACCTAACATCCCACAAAGAACAATAGGCAACACACTGCAATATAATACAATGCAGACAAAACAATAGATGACACAAAGCAGAAAGGCAGAAAGGCAGTGAAAAGCAATAAACAAATAATGACAGAATTTCCTAGAGAAAAGAGTGCACACCAGCAGCCAACTTTTAGTGGGGGCCTGACTGCAGGGTACAGAGATGCAAGACATGGGAAATTACATGGAAAGAATCTTCCAAAATGGCAACTGGGAACATTGACAGGAGGCAACCGGGAAATTTGCTAGCAGGCCTAGAGCCTGAAATACCACCAGAGACCTAGTGCCTGAAGTATATGGGAGTCACAGGTAATGCCTGATGCTAGTGCCTCCTTCTAGGCTCTGACCCTAGACACTACAGCACCACAGGCCCTAAGCCTCAATAAAGAAAGCACATGCCATGGCCTGAAAATATGCCAGACATGCTCTAAAGCAGAATGAATATGCTGAATGGCCTGAATGTGCCCAAATGGATTGATACACTGAGGAGGACCTTAACGAGTCTAGGGCATTTTGCCCAACTGCCTGTCCCTTGGGCCTAGTGCCGAAAAATGTCCCCATGGGACTTCTGTCTGACTGA
Organism: Mixophyes fleayi; assembly: GCF_038048845.1. Lineage (NCBI taxonomy): Eukaryota > Metazoa > Chordata > Amphibia > Anura > Limnodynastidae > Mixophyes > Mixophyes fleayi. The sequence continues at coordinate 226,921,503 of NC_134405.1, forward strand.
AAACTGTAGGCCTGTGAAGATGGTGCCCAAAGGCAATATCAGTATCTGGGAGCTTTCAGTGTCAGAAGAGGGGAACCATGATTGTGAGCTCTTTTTCTTTCCCTTGCTTTCTCAGTTGGGTCTCTGTTGTCTTCTGACTTGATCTCAGTGTCCAGGGTTGGAAGATAATGAGGAATCCCTACATGTTTCTTGAAATCCAGGAAAGATCTTCCACGATGGCGGGACCCTCTTCACATCACCAGAAATTAACATTTTCTGTTTGATGTATAAAACTAGAGACATTTCACACTTTCTATTTATTTCCAGTTTGCATTTTTAATCACATGCTTAACCTTTTTTCGGGGACTTTTAAACACTAAATTGACCTTTTTATTTATGGATCATACAGGTAAAATAAATTGTTCAGTCATACTCTGAAATCACAGATTGCAGCTATGTTAAAATGTATAGTATTACCTCCCCAATCTATTACAGAAAGTTGGAGCTTTTCTTGCATCTGTAGATCAGTGTCCTGATGGGATTTCATACACTTAAAAAGCCTATTCTGCAGGCATTATAGTTATTATGCCACCACTGGCCATGCCCTTTGTATGAATGTACTCATTTCATATATATTTTTCAGCAGAATAATACACAGCCCTTACTATATACTAATGTCAAATATAGGTTTACTTTCTATTTAATGTACCTTCTATCTTTCCTACCTACATTTCCTGTCTAATTACAGTAGAGAAGAGCGCACTCGGATTTCTGAAATCCGAGCCCACCCGAACGTTGCCGATCCGAGTCGGAACCGAGACAGTTCCGGGTATTGGCGCCAAATTCAAATCTGAAACTGAGGCTCTGATTCATAATCCCGTTGTCGGATCTCGCGATACTCGGATCCTATAAATTCCCCGCTAGTCGCCGCCATCTTCACTCGGGCATTGATCAGGGTAGAGGGAGGGTGTGTTCGGTGGTCCTCTGTCCTGGTAGATCTTGTGCTGTGTTGTTTAGTTCTGTGCTGTGCTGTTTAGTTCTGTGCTGTGCTGTGCTGTGTTCTGCAGTATCAGTCCAGTGGTGCTGTGTGCTGTGCTCTGTCCTTCTGAGGTCAGTGGTGCTGCTGGGTCCTGTGCTGTGTCCTGTTCAGTCCAGTGGTGCTGTGTCCTGTGCTCTGTGCTTCTAAGGGCATAGTTATTTCCCCAATATTCCCCTGTGTTTAAAAAAATAAAAAAAAGTTATTTAAAAAAATACCAAAAACTAATTTAATTTTTTTTTAATTACCACAAAATTTGCACAACCAATCCTGCAGTATAAGCCCATTGGTACTGCAATATTACCAAGTTCACACATTCAGCAGTAAAAGTCCAGTGGTACTGCAATATTACAAAGTTCACACATTCTGCAGTATCAGTCCAGTGGTGCTGTGTCCTGTGCTCTGTCCTGCTGAGTTCCGTAGTGCTGCTGGGTCCTGTGCTGTGTTCTGTTCAGTCCAGTGGTGCTGTGTCCTGTGCTCTGTGCTTCTAAGGGCATAGTTATTTCCCCATTATTCCCAAGTTTTTAAAAAATAAAAAAAAAGTAAAAAATAAATAAATATATAATTATAACCAAATTTACAAAACCAATACAGCAGTATAAGCCCATTGGTACTGCAATATTACCAAGTTCACACATTCAGCAGTAAAAGTGCAGTGGTACTGCAATATTACAAAGTTCACACATTCTGCAGTATCAGTCCAGTGGTGCTGTGTCCTGTGCTCTGTCCTGCTGAGTTCCGTAGTGCTGCTGGGTCCTGTGCTGTGTCCTGTTCAGTCCAGTGGTGCTGTGTCCTGTGCTCTGTGCTTCTAAGGGCATAGTTATTTCCCCATTATTCCCAAGTTTTTAAAAATTAAAAAAAAAATTATAAAAATATTAAAATAAAAAATTAAAAAAAAAAGTAATTATAACCAAATTTGCAAAACCAATCCAGCAGTATAAGTCCATTGGTACTGCAATATTACCAAGTTCACACATTCTGCAGTATCTTGTGCTACATATAATGGAGACCAAAAATTTGGAGGATAAAGTAGGGAAAGATCAAGACCCACTTCCTACTAATGCTGAAGCTGCTGCCACTGCCATGACATAGACGATGAAATGCCATCAACGTCGTCTTCCAAGCCCGATGCCCAATCTCGTAGTACCGGGCATGTAAAAATACAAAAAGCCCAAGTTAAGAAAAAGTAGCAAAAAGAGAAACTTAAAATCATCTGAGGAGAATCGTAAAGTTGCCAATATGCCATTTACGACACGGAGTGGCAAGGAACGGCTTAGGCCCTGGCCCGTGTTCATGACTAGTGGTTCAGCTTCACCCACGGATCTTATCCCTCCTCCTCCTCCCCCCCCTCCAAAAAATTGAAGAGAGTTATGCTGTCAGCAACAAAACAGCAAACAACTCTGCCTTCTAAAGAGAAATTATCACAAATCCTCAAGGCGAGTCCAAGGGTGTTGGTGGTTGTCAAGTCTGACCTTCCCATCACTGTACGGGAAGAGGTGGCTCGGGAGGAGCCTATTGATGATGTAGCTGGCGCTGTGGAGGAACTTGATGATGAGGATGGTGATGTGGTTATTGTAAATGAGGCACCAGGGGGGGAAACAGCTGATGTCCATGGGATGAAAAAGCCCATCGCCATGCCTGGTCAGAAGACCAAAAAATGCACCTCTTCGGTCTGGAGTTATTTTTATCCAAATCCAGACAACCAATGTATGGCCATATGTAGCTTATGTAAAGCTCAAATAAGCAGGGGTAAGGATCTTGCCCACCTAGGAACATCCTCCCTTATACGTCACCTGAATAACCTTCATAGTTCAGTGGTTAGTTCAGGAACTGGGGCTAGGACCCTCATCGGTACAGGGACACCTAAATCCTGTGGTCCAGTTGGATACACACCAGCAACACCCTCCTCGTCAACTTCCTCCACAATCTCCATCAGATTCAGTCCTGCAGCCCAAGTCGGCAGCCAGACTGAGTCCTCCTCAATACGGGATTCATCCGAGGAATCCTGCAGTGGTACGCCTACTACTGCCACTGCTGCTGTTGCTGCTGTTAGTCGGTCATCTTCCCAGAGGGGAAGTCGTAAGACCGCTAAGTCTTTCACAAAACAATTGACCGTCCAACAGTCGTTTGCCATGACCACCAAATACGATAGTAGTCACCCTATTGCAAAGCGTATAACTGCGGCTGTAACTGCAATGTTGGTGTTAGACGTGTGCCCGGTGTCCGCCATCAGTGGAGTGGGATTTAAAGGGTTGATGGAGGTATTGTGTCCCCGGTACCAAATCCCGTCGAGATTCCACTTCACTAGGCAGGCGATACCAAAAATGTACAGAGAAGTACGATCAAGTGTCCTCAGTGCTCTAAAAAATGCGGTTGTACCCACTGTCCACTTAACCACGGACATGTGGACAAGTGGTTCTGGGCAAACGAAGGACTATATGACTGTGACAGCCCACTGGGTAGATGCATCCCCTTCCGCAGCAACAGCAACAGCTGCATCAGTAGCAGCATCTACAAAATGGCTGCTCGTGCAAAGGCAGGCAACATTGTGTATTACAGGCTTTAATAAGAGGCACAACGCTGACAACATATTAGAGAAACTGAGGGAAATTATCTCCCAGTGGCTTACCCCACTTAGACTCTCATGGGGATTTGTGGTGTCAGACAATGCCAGTAACATTGTGCGGGCATTAAATATGGGCAATTTCCAGCACGTCCCATGTTTTGCCCACACCATTAATTTGGTGGTGCAGCATTACCTCAAGAGTGATAGGGGTGTGCAGGAGATGCTTGCGGTGGCGCGCAAAATTGCTGGACACTTTCGGCATTCAGCCAGTGCCTACCGCAGACTAGAGGCACATAAAAAAAGCATGAACCTGCCCTGCCATCACCTCGTGACATGCTGGAACTCCACCCTCTATATGCTGCAGAGGATGGAGGAGCAGCAAAAGGCCTTTCAGGCCTACACAGCCACCTACGACATAGGCAAAGGAGTGGGGATGCGCCTCAGTCAAGCGCAGTGGAGACTGATTTCCGTGTTGTGCAAGGTTCTGCAGCCATTTGAACTTGCCACACGAGAAGTCAGTTCCGACACTGCCAGCTTGAGTCAGGTCATTCCCCTGATCAGGCTGTTGCAGAAGCAGCTGGAGAAAGTGAGGCAGGAGCTGGTAAGCCATTGCGATTACACCAAGCATGTAGCTCTTGTGGATATAGCCTTTCGTACGCTTTGCCAGGATCCGAGGGTGGTCACTCTTTTAAAGTCAGAGGAATACATTCTGGCCACCGTGCTCGATCCTCGGTTTAAAGCGTATGTTGTGTCTCTGTTTCCGGCGGACACAAGTCTACAGTGGTGCAAAGACCTGCTGGTCAGGGGATTGTCCTCTGAAGAGGACCGTGACATGCCAACAGCTCCACCCTCATTTTCTTCCACATCTATGGCTGCGAGGAAAAAGCTCAGTTTTCCCAAAAGAGGCGCTGGCGGAGATGCTGATAACATCTGGTCCGGACTGAAGGACCTGCCAACCATTGCAGACATGTCTACTCTCGCTGCATTGGATGCTGTCACAATAGAAAAAATGGTGGAGGATTATTTTGCTGACACCATCCAAATAGACATGTCAGACAGTCCATATTGTTACTGGCAGGAAAAAAAGGCAGTTTGGAAGCCCCTGTACAAACTGGCTCTATTTTACCTGAGTTGTCCCCCCTCCAGTGTGTACTCGGAAAGAGTTTTTAGTGCAGCGGGGAACCTGGTCAGTGAGTGGCGAAGGAGGTTGCTTCCTCATAACGTTGAAAAAATGATGTTTATAAAAATGAATAATCAATTCCTCAATGAAGTACAGCACTGCCCTCCAAATACTACAGAGGGACCTGTGGTTGTGGAGTCCAGCGGGGACGAATTGATAATGTGTGATGAGGAGGAAGTACACACTGTAGGGGGAGAGGAATCAGAGGTTGAGGATGAGGACGACATCTTGCCTCAGTAGAGCCTGTTTAGTCTGTACAGGGAGAGATGAATAGATTTTTTGGTGTGGGGGCCCAAACAAACCAATCATTTCTGCCAAAGTTGTTTGGTAGGCCCTGTCGCTGAAATGATTGGTTTGTTAAAGTGTGCATGTCCTATTTCAACAACATAAGGGTGGGTGTGAGGGCCCAAGGACAATTCCATCTTGGAACTTTTTTTTTTGCATTATATGACCAATCAACAGTCGTTTGCCATGTTCAAAAAGTAAAACCAAATTTAAACAAATTCAAGAAATTAAACCAAAAGTAAAATGCCCTGTCATAATTTAAAACAAGAGGTATTGACGTGCTCTAAAACTACTGTATTGTTGCTTATATTTTATAAACACTACACTTGAAAGCTTGAGTCTTTCAATAAAAAAGTAACTGTCCATTGCACGAATATTTGCAACAGGGACAATTTTAGGGTTAAGAAAGTCAACTAATAACACTTCGACACTGTCTGTCTTTATAAAACTACACTTGGAAGTTGGAGGAGGTATTGTGGCCCCGGCACCAAATTTACTACCGGGGCCACTCCACTGTGCAGTCCATATTTCGGTGTATCAGATATTAAACAACGGTGACAGTTGATGCCCAATTTTTTAATTATATTGTGGCCTCGGTACCAAATTGTGTACCGGGGCCACCACACTACGCAGTCAAGATAGATAGATGTGTATCATAGATAAAGTACATTCAGTGGTGTGGGGCAAATTGAAAAATATTCAAAATGCACTGACATTATCAACAACAAGAGGTTTTCACACGCTGAAACTCCAACATGTATATGATGGAGAGGATGGAGGAGCAGCCGTATGTGCAGTGTAATGCAGACCTGTTGAAGGTTTTTTTATATATTTTATTGTGGTGCCCAGTGCCCACTACTCTACGCAGTCCAGATACTATTTTTGGGTGTAATTCTGACCTGTTGAAGGTTTTCTATATATTTTTTATTGTGGTGCCCAGTGCCCACTACTCTACGCAGTCCAGATACTATTTTTGGATGTAATTCTGACCTGTTGAAGGTTTTCTATATATTATATTGGGGTGGCCAGTGGCCAGTCCTCTATGCAGTCCAGATACTTGTTTGGTCGAATTCAGACCAGTTGAGGGTGTATTTATTTTATTGTGGCCCCGGTATCAAATTGGGTACCGGGGCCACCCCACTACGCAGTCCAGATACTTGTTTGGTGGAATTCAGACCAGTTGAGGGTTTTATTATTATATTGTGGGGACCACTCTATACCACACTACCACTCTATACCACTCTATTTAATACTTTAATTCTATTTAATACTTTAATTCTATTACTAATTCCCATAAAGAGGAACTGCAGCTTCTATTTAATACTTTAATTCTATTAGTAGTTACCATAAAGAGGAACAAAATAAACCAATTTTACCAAAAGTATAATATGACTTACAAAACACTACACTTGAAAGATGGTGCCTTTAAATGAAAAAGTCAGTCTTCATTGCACGACTATGTGCAACAGGGACAGTTTTTTGGTTTATAAAGTCAACCAATAACACTTCGACCCTGTCTGTCTTTAACATACTTGATGGGATCTCAATGACGAATGGTCTGTACCATGTTTGGAGGAGGTATTGTGGCCCCGGTACCAAATTGGGTACCGGGGCCACTCCACTATGCAGTCCAGATAGAGGTGTATCAGATATTAAACAACGTTGACTGTTGCTGCAAAAAATGTAAATAATATTGTGGGGAACACTACACTACGCAGTCCATAAACTTTTTGGGTGGAATTCAGACCTGTGAAGGGTTTTTTAATAATATTGTGGTGACCCACTCCTCTACGCAGTCCAGGTACATTATTGGTGCGAATCATACAAGTTCAGGGTTTTTAATATACCGTATATACTCGAGTATAAGTCGACCCGAATATAAGCCGAGGCACCTAATTTTACCACAAAAAACTGGGAAAACTTATTGACTTGAATATAAGCCTAGGGTGGGAAATGCAGGGAGAGGAAGGGAGAAGGAGAGAAAAAGGAGGGAGAGAGAAGAGGTGGGGGAGAGAAAACACAGACGATATTAAGAGGAATTGAAAACTAGCAGAGTCAATCTTCATAACAGTTACATTTATTAAAATCTGTTAAGTGTTTCGCTATACTTTTTCAAGGCCTTTTTCAAGACTAAATAGATACTTATAGCATAACAGCTACCGGTATATTAGTATGTGCAGCTCCTTCAATTCCAAGACAGTCTGTCACAAATAGGAGGTAGTGGATTATTTAACCCCCGCATATTGTATTGCATGCATTAGAGGCAGTAGGTTTAGAAGCACAGCAGTTATTCATCTGGGAATCTCTATTCCTCCTCGTGCAGATAGATACCTTGGATTATCAGTTGAGATATTTAACTATTATATTTACAAGAGGACAATTAACCCCCCTGGAGATAACCTTTTAAACAAATGAAATTAGCGGTGTTCAGCCTTTTACTTACCTCCGCAATGAAACGTATGTGCGCCTCCACTGACAGGAAGTTCGGCATTTGGAACGCAAGTTTGCGTTCCAAATGCCGAACTTCCTGTCAGTGGGTGCGTTCCACTGTGGAAGTTAAAAGCTGAGGGACGGCAGAACAGACGTTCACTCGTGTATAAGCCGAGGAGGGCTTTTTCAGCACAAAAAATGTGCTGAAAAACTCGGCTTATACACGAGTATATACAGTATATTGTGGTGACCCACTCCCCTACGCAGTCCAGGTACATTATTGGTGCGAATCATACAAGTTGATGGTTTTCTTATTATATATATTGTGGTGACCCACTCCTCTACGCAGTCCAGGTACATTATTGGTGCGAATCATACAAGTTCAGGGTTTTTAATTTATATTGTGGTGACCCACTCCTCTACGCAGTCAGGTACATTATTGGTGCGAATCATACAAGTTCAGGGTTTTTAATATATATTGTGGTGACCCACTCCTCTACGCAGTCCAGGTACATTATTAGTGCGAATCATACAAGTTCAGGGTTTTTAATATATATTGTGGTGACCCACTCCTCTACGCAGTCCAGGTACATTATTGGTGCGAATCATACAAGTTCAGTGTTTTTAATATATATATATTGTGGTGACCCACTCCTCTACGCAGTCCAGGTACATTATTGGTGCGAATCATACAAGTTGATGGTTTTCTTATTATATATATTGTGGTGACCCACTCCTCTACGCAGTCCAGGTACATAATTGGTGCGAATCATACAAGTTCAGGGTTTTTAATTTATATTGTGGTGACCCACTCCTCTACGCAGTCCAGGTACATTATTGGTGCGAATCATACAATGTCAGGCTTTTTAATATATATTGTGGTGACCCACTCCTCTACGCAGTCCAGGTACATTTATTGGTGCGAATCATACAAGTTGATGGTTTTCTTATTATATATATTGTGGTGACCCACTCCTCTACGCAGTCCAGATACATTTATTGGTGCGAATCATAAAAGTTCAGGGTTTTTAATTTATATTGTGGTGACCCACTCCTCTACGCAGTCCAGGTACATTATTGGTGCGAATCATACAAGTTCAGGGTTTTTAATATATATTGTGGTGACCCACTCCTCTACGCAGTCCAGGTACATTATTGGTGCGAATCATACAAGTTGATGGTTTTCTTATTATATATATTGTGGTGACCCACTCCTCTACACAGTCCAGGTACATTATTGGTGCGAATCATACAAGTTCAGGGTTTTTAATTTATATTGTGGTGACCCACTCCTCTATGCAGTCCAGGTACATTATTGGAGTGAATCATACAAGTTCAGGGTTTTTAATTTATATTGTGGTGACCCACTCCTCTACGCAGTCCAGGTACATTATTGGTGCGAATCATACAAGTTCAGGGTTTTTAATTTATATTGTGGTGACCCACTCCTCTACGCAGTCCAGGTACATTATTGGTGCGAATCATACAAGTTCAGGGTTTTTAATTTATATTGTGGTGACCCACTCCTCTACGCAGTCCAGGTACATTATTGGTGCGAATCATACAAGTTGATGGTTTTCTTATTATATATATTGTGGTGACCCACTCCTCTACACAGTCCAGGTACATTATTGGTGCGAATCATACAAGTTCAGGGTTTTTAATTTATATTGTGGTGACCCACTCCTCTACGCAGTCCAGGTACATTATTGGTGCGAATCATACAAGTTCAGGGTTTTTAATTTATATTGTGGTGACCCACTCCTCTACGCAGTCCAGGTACATCATTGGTGCGAATCATACAATGTCAGGGTTTTTAATATATATTGTGGTGACCCACTTCTCTACGCAGTCCAGGTACATTTATTGGTGCGAATCATACAAGTTGATGGTTTTCTTATTATATATATTGTGGTGACCCACTCCTCTACGCAGTCCAGATACATTTATTGGTGCGAATCATACAAGTTCAGGGTTTTTAATTTATATTGTGGTGACCCACTCCTCTACGCAGTCCAGGTACATTATTGGTGTGAATCATACAAGTTCAGGGTTTTTAATATATATTGTGGTGACCCACTCCTCTACGCAGTCCAGGTACATTTATTGGTGCGAATCATACAAGTTGATGGTTTTCTTATTATATATATTGTGGTGACCCACTCCTCTACGCAGTCCAGAAAGATACCTCGTTGCAACGTTTTGGACTAATAACTATATTGTGAGGTGTTCAGAATACACTGTAAATTAGTGGAAATGCTTGTTATTGAATGTTATTGAGGTTAATAATAGCGTAGGAGTGAAAATAAGCCCAAAAACTTGATTTTTCAACTTTTTATGTTTTTTTCAAAAAAAATCAGAATCCAAAACCTTAAATCCGAACCGAGACCTTTCGTCAAGTGTTTTGCGAGACAAATCCGAACCCCAAAAATAATGAAAATCCGGATCCAAAACACAAAACACGAGACCTCAAAAGTCGCCGGTGCACATCCCTAAATTACAGTGGCTTTTATATACATATTAAAGGGAGGAGACAGACCCAAGTATATTCTACTAGTTTTAAAAAAAGAAGTCCCTTTACACTGTGTTTTGGAAAGAGGTTAATCCTTGTTTCCAGAGTACATTTTTTATGCAAATTCATGCTATTAACCTTTGTGTTCTATTTGCTCTCTATGCTTTTGTAAAAAGGTCCTCTATGGTACTGGCTACACAGTTGTGTAGCAGGCTGCATGCTGCATCCCTACCCAACTGTCGAATGAGAGTGAAACAATTAAAAGAATATGTAGTCTATCAAGTTGGGGACCAGTAATTGTAAAAGACAGCATTCCAATATGATGCATGCAACCAATTGAAGGCCACTTTTTTTTTCAGTGTAGCCAATGCTGAAGTTAATTACTGCAATCCATTACTGCTATTTAACTCATTGTCATTTGGCCAAATCCTTATTTGATATTTTAAAGAATATTTTTTTGTATACTATGTCCAAACTACTTAAAAAAATGACTATGAAAATGCACAAATATTGTTGAAAGGGGACATCTGAACATTGTAAATGTAGCTTATCGCCTCTAATCGGAGTTACTATAGACTGATATCAAACATGTTATCACTAAGAAATCCTTTTAAAGTAAACCATGACTCTTATCTCCTAAGATGTTTTGTAACATGTGCAGCGAGAATTAAAAGCAGCTGCTGTAGTTCCAGTCAGTGCCATATGTTCAGCCATGCAAAAAGGACAAGCTGACAGATATAGAGCAGGACATTAAAATAGGTCACCACTTATGTACTATTATGCTGTAAAAGCCTATAATATAAAGGACTTGACACGTGACAACCAAAACATGTGACTCCAAAATACCAGAAAGCATGTTCACAGATTGTAGCAAAATAAATCTGTATAATCATTTTATTAAATGTAACCTATTTCTAACCAATATCTCATACTACTTCACATATATCTCACATTAATATAATGAGACCTGAGGACTTCCAGACTTTCTTCCCATATAGGACGATTTCAAACCGTCTTTTAATAAAAAAATAATTTTGGAAATTTGGTAAGAGAATCCTGCTGGCATCCTCAAGTAGTAAAATATAGGTAATCATTTATATTTCTAATGCAAAAGAGTAGATAAAGTATAAAAGTTGATTAGTAGATGTGATCATATCCCCAAACACAGCGATAGAGTTAAAGTACCCAAATTGGGACAGGTCCAACCTTAGCATTCTGAGTTTTGATGAGCTTTGAAATGACAGATGTTATGTAGCGACCAGTAACGCATGGCTCCGTCAGACCCTTTTCACTTCCCCTAGTGCATGCGTGGAGCAATCTGAGCTATTCAGTTGTAATATCGGATGGTGCAACTATCTACATCTGATTTTGCTGGACATTTGGGAAATCTGAAAGATTGGCCCGTCGTTGCTGTGAATGAACAGTTAAGCCCTACAAAGTACAATTAATGCAGTCTGACTGTGTGCACAGCTCCTTATACTGATTTGGTTTCTACTTTTTGGGCCTATAAACAATTGTGGCATATTAAGTCTATAAATTACATAATTGGCCAGAAGATTAACATCATCTGTGCAGACCTTTCAATTTAAAATGAGGCTAGATAAGGTTACTACACAATCCTTCAAGTCAACCTGAGACACGATCATCATTCAATTTGCTCACAAACATAGGTTGCCAGTTTGAAGAGATCTGGCCATTGAAGTCTTGGATTCAAAAACCAGGTCACTTCTTTAACGGTTATATTCCAGGCTAATTTTCTGACATTATAATTAACCTATTGATATCATTATCAGGTATTTTTGTCATTTTGGGTCCACAAATGCTGATAATTAGTAGAGATGCTCAGGATCAGTTCCCCGAGAACTGAACACTCCCGAACTTAGCAGATCCAAGTACCAAGCTGAGCCGGCTCGGTACTTTTGTGCGCTCTCGGAGTTGAAAATGAGGCACAGCGTCTTTGTTACGTCATCGGATCTCGCGAGCTTTGGATTCTGTAAGAACTGCCCTCTATGGCGATCCAGCGCCATTTCACAGAGGGACACAGAAGGGGTAGCACAGTTCTTGGCAATCTCTAGTGCAGTTGGGCAGCGTCATAGGTAGAAAAGAAAGAGGAGGGGTAGCAGTGTTCTTCAAAGTCTCCTGTGACATTCAGGAGAGCTCTAATGACCTATTGCTAATTGTCATTGCTGAAATACAAATAATAGGTCTGGCAGGCTTGGTCTTCTGAATCTGCAGTCAAATTGTACTGTGCTATATAGGTAACATACAAAGAGGAGAGTTCCATTGCTTCATTGCTAATTGTCATTGCTGAAATACAAATAATAGGTCTGGCAGAATTGGTCTTCTAAATCTGCAGTCACATTGTACTGTGTTATATAGGTAACATACAAAGAGGAGTGCTCCTTTGCTAATTGTCATTGCTGAAATACAAATAATAGGTCTGGCAGGCTTGGTCTTCTAAATCTGCAGTCACATTGTACTGTGTTATACAGGCAAAACACAAAGAGGAGAGCTCCATTGCTCCATTGCTAATTGCACCACTTTTCTTTACTGACACTGCTGTGTGGCAATATTTCCTAGATGTGGTATGAACTGCCGTGTATTTGAGTCATTGCTCTGTCGCTTAGCATCCACGCAGGTCGCTGCAGTTTTTCTTTTAAAGTGTATGAAAATAATATTGTGACCTGTAAGGTGGTCAAAATTGACAGCAAATAACTTGAAATGAGTGTTTTTGAGGTTAATTATAATATAGAGATAAAAAAAGCAAAAATATGTTATTTTAGCAAAAACCAAAACCAAAACACAAAGTTTATCCAGATCCGAAACTAAAACCAAAACCAGAACACGGGGGTCAGTAAACATCTCTAATAATTACTAGAAGTGTCAACTAACTATCAAAAAGTAAGGGGCATTCTATTCTCTCTCTTGCTTCTGATTGCACACACTAAATTCCTATAGCTATTCCTATACGTCTGGCTCCTCCTCCTCCACCCACCGTCTCCCTGTTGGAGTCCCGCAGGGCTCTGTTCTCGGTCCTTTACTCTTCTCGCTCTATACTTCCTCACTTGGCGCTCTCATCTCCTCCTTTGGTCTTCAGTATCACCTCTATGCTGACGACATTCAACTCTACATCTCTTCACCTGATCTTTCCCCCACCCTCCTCGCTCAGGTATGTGACTGGCTCTCCGCCATCTCCTCCTGGATGTTGGAGCGCTTTCTCAAAATCAACATTTCCAAAACTGAATTCATTGTCTTTCCTCCTCCCAACCACCCATTCCACCATGACCTCTCCATTGTCGTTAACAACACTACCATCTCCTCTGTCACCCAACTCCGCTGCTTGGGTGTTACCCTTGACTCCTCTCTCTCTTTTGCCCCCCACATTCATTCCCTTGCCCAAGCCTGTCGCTTCCAACTACGCAACATCGCCCGCATCCGTCCCTTTCTCTCTCAGGAGGCCACCAAAACCATCATACACGCACTCATCATCTCCCGCCTGGATTACTGCAACCTCCTCCTCACCGGCCTCCCCCACTCTCGTCTCTCCCCCCTCCGCTCTATACTCAACGCGGCTGCAAGACTCATCTACCTCTCACGCCGCTCCTCCTCTGCCTCCCCTCACTGCCTTGCCCTTCACTGGCTCCCCTTCCCCTACAGAATTCTTTTCAAACTCCTCACCACCACTTACAAGGCTCTCTCCCACTCTACTGCCCCTTATATCTCCAACCTCCTCTCCCTTCACACTCCCGCCCGCTCCCTGCGCTCGGCCAATGACCGTCGCCTCTCCTTCACTCTGATCACCTCTTCCCATTCCAGAATCCAGGACTTTTCCCGTGCAGCCTCCCTTCACTGGAATGACCTCCCTCGCTCCATCCGCCTCTCTCCCACTCTGTGCTCCTTCAAACTTGCACTCAAAACTCACCTCTTTCTCAAAGCCTACCACCCATCCACTTAACCCCTATTTCCTCAACTCATTCTCCCCTCTCTCCCATTGCCTCAACCGGCTCCTCTTGTGCCTGGTCTGTCAACCCTCCCTTAGGATGTAAGCTTGAATGAGCAGGGCCCTCTTCCCTCCTGTCTCCTCACCTGCTCTTCTGCTCCATGCTTATTGCAGCAGCCGGCCTGGAGTTTCTGAAGTATTGGTATTTTTGTTTATTGCTCTGTAATGTTTCACCCTGTATAGTCTACTGTTTGTACTGTGTACGGCACTGCGGAAATCCTGTGGCGCCTAACAAATAAATGATAATAATAATATAGCTAACACTTTGCTGTTATTATACCTCAGGGCCGACGGAAGCGGTAAGCGGTGTAAGCAAGTCGGGGGGCGCCAAGTTTAAGGGGCGCTCCCCCCGCCTGCCATCAACACTTGTCCGCTGGCAGGAAAAAAAAATAGAAAAATAACCCGGCAGCACTGGCAATCTCCTCCCCCTCCCCTCTGCTCGCTTCTCACCGACAGTGTCGGGCATGACATCATCACATCCCGACACTGTCATTGAGGAGTGCCCAGAGAGAAGCAGCACACTGAGCCAAGAACAGAAGGCAGAAGACAAGAAGACAGACGAAGATCATAGAAAAGAAAGGTTGAAAAAGAAGAGGGGGACAGCGTGTGGTGGAGGAGATGGGGTGCAATGTGTGGTGGAGAAGAGGGGGGACAGTGTGTTGGGGAGGAGAGGTTGTTCAACGTGTGATAGAGGAGAGTGGGTGGTCGCATGTGGTGGAGGAGATGGGGGCAGCCTGTGGTTTAGGAGAAGGGGGCAGCGTGTGACAAGGGGGCAGTGTGTGATGAAGAAGGGGGCACCATGTGATGAAGGGGGCACAACCAAACTAATTTGCCAAAAATGTTAAATCTTATTACAAAGAATGCATATTGTTTATTTATATTATTCATAAAGCAATTCATGCTTGCTATTTAATGTATTTATTTGTATTACTCTCTTTATTAAAGTGTATTATATGATTTGTATTAAAAGAAAAAGCATTATTGAATGAACAAATAATTTATAAAAAAGGAGGGCGCAAATTTATTTTTTGCAGGGGAACACCCTGTATACCTGCATGTGAAGTGACATATGTTTACGGTTTGCCCACAAAAGCCTGAGGTGAAGGAAACGAAGCTACAAACATGTTGTTGACCCATGTGTTCTACAGAGGTAGATGTAAAGGAAAAAATACACCACCACCCACCAGGCAAACGGAAGGTTATATACTGTATGTTAGAGAGAAGCAGCTAATGATGGACACATTTTGTAAGTTACCCACTGATATACAATTTGCTGCATAATATTAGGAATGCCTATTATAAATACTCTCTTTGCTCAATTTCTGATCCAGGTGACATAATAGCCAACAAGGCTACATTTACTACAGACCCAAAATCATAACATGGGGGTCAGTGAACATCCCTACTATTCCAGTGAACACACAAATCTGTGAATTAGCAGCTCCACCATTGTGTGAGTGACAGCAATGTCACTCCATGATAGTGCTGAATCTGTAGATAACCACGGGATGTAATGGCATACCATGTCTGTATTGCGCAAGGAACACGTCCATTAAGGTTTCTGCCTATATCTAGAGATGAGCGGGCTCGGATTGCGATAATCCGAGCCCACCCGAACAGTGTGGATCCGACGGTGATCCAAGCACTGTTCGGGTATTTCCGGCGGGGAGAAACACTGAAAGCGAGGCTCTGACTCCAATCGCGCCGTCGGATCTCACGAGACTCGGATTCTATAAATTCCCCGCTTGCCGCCGCCATCTTCAGTCGGGCTAAGATCAGGGAAGAGGGAGGTTGGTTTTTAGTGGTGCTACCTGTGAGTTTGAAAAGATACTGGTCTGTGCTTCCATAATTATGTAACCCTTCGTGTAGCTATGTTTCAAAGTTAGTTTTCCAATATACACAAGAAAAATGAATACACATTACTTGAAAATTATTTTATTATCAATTATTATGAAGAAAATTAGTGAGTGGAGTTTCCTTTTAAGAATATGACAATTGGAGCAACTTAGAGAGATAATCAGGTTTTCAAATATTTTAGGAGCACTCTGATAAACCAT
This sequence comes from Mixophyes fleayi, assembly GCF_038048845.1. Classification (NCBI taxonomy): domain Eukaryota; kingdom Metazoa; phylum Chordata; class Amphibia; order Anura; family Limnodynastidae; genus Mixophyes; species Mixophyes fleayi. The sequence continues at coordinate 226,937,548 of NC_134405.1, forward strand.
ATACTAGCAAAGACTTTGTCCAAACAACACCATTAAGAGGAAGAATGTGCTCTTCCCGTTGTCAATGTCATGTTACCTTCATGTGTCAAATTCGTGTCAGTTAAATCAAATGTGATAGTGCAGAGACCAAAGCATTATGTATCAAAGCAGAAAGAATATACTCTTTGGCTGCATCACCATATTTTTCCATAAAAGTAAATGACTCCGGCAGTCTCTGGATTTTATTACCAAACCATTTTTTTTTATTTTCTTTTATAATTAGAGCTTTGGATTTTCCTGGTTTCATTACTTTTCTTTCCCCATTGTCTGGTTTTTATCGATTATCCCCACTTTTTAGATCATATAACATCTAAGGGCACTCACTAACCTAGCAGTCCAATAACTTGTACTCACTTTATTCAATGGAAACATGCTAAGTAGAACCCATTTTATCTATGTTAGTGATGTCCAATTTGTATTTTTAAATGTATTGGCCAGCCAGATTCTCTTGGTAATACTTGTTACTACACAAGTGATGTTGATTGATTGCATTTAATCATGAAAATCCTATGGCCCTGTGTTCCTCAAGCACTTAAGACAACCCTAATCCTTATATTAGAAATTACCTTTAACATTATATTGAGACAAATAGGGGCATATTCATTCATAAAAAATTATAGAAAAATTAAAAAAAAAAATTATACAAAAAAAAAAAAATTACCAAAACATTATTAAAAAAGTATAAAAAAAATTCTACTGCAATATATAAATACGTTCACTGTTCCTGCAGTCCAGAAATATTAGTACTGCAATATTAAACTACGTTCACTGTTCCTGCAGTCCAGAAATATTAGTTGGGCCACGTGTTTGTGCCGCCCACTTGTGTCGCTTAGCTTAGACATCCAGCTACCTCGGTGCAACCTTTTGGCCTAAAAACAATATTGTGAGGTGTTCAGAATAGACTGGAAATTAGTGGAAATGATTGTTATTGAATGTTATTGAGGTTAATAATAGCGTAGGAGTGAAAAAAAAAACAAACAAACTGGTTTTTAGCACTTATTATGCTTTTTTTAAAAAAAATCAGAACCCAAAACCCTAAATCAGAACCAAAACCTTGAGTGGGGTGTTTTGGCAAAACAAATCAGAACCCAAAACCTCAAGCTAATCAGAACCCAAAACCCAAAACACAAAACACTAAAAGTGGCCGATGCGGGGGCGTGGCCTGGACGAGCATGGAGTAGCAAGCACAGTTACGAGCTCTCCATCCCAGATATCCTGTTGATCTCCGTTATAGTGGAATAAAGAAACTTTTGGACCCAAAACTGTGCATCCGAATAGTTGCTGTACATAGTGTACCTGTTTTGATAGTGCTCTTGCCATTTTACCCGAGACTGGGAGAGAAAGAGTTGAGCATCTGGGTAGAGGAATACTACAGGCAGTCTGTGGCAGTTTGTGGCAGTTGATGACTGCTGGGACATAGCGCCTCTGTAATACCACATACTGGCCTAGGTGAACACAGCCTGTGATATCCATCTGATACAGGTACATTTATATCCTTGTACAAGTGAGGAGTAACTGAATTGGGCTCTGGACTTATTTGATTATCATTATCAGTGTTGTTGGAGGAGATATACCTTTCTCTGTGAAGATAACTGGCTGCAATGCACTGCTAGCACTACAATCTGAGCTGTACACCTATATGTAATTAAAGCTACACAGGTTACAAGGCTGCATATAAGCTTATAGGATAAATATCATCCCATCTTTCCTGTGAAATTATGGGCAAACATAACCAGTCCACCGCAGCGGGAAAATTGGACCGCTTTGCTCGCTCCTCCACTACAGCCTCTGGTTCAGGAGATGCATCACATCCCGTTACCCCCCCTTTGTCGGCTCCACTGGCGGACCCTGAAGTTACATTACAGCAGGTCCTGCAGGCCATTGGGGCATCTGAAAAGCGTGTTACGGATAAAATAGGAGAGGTGCAGGTGGACCTCTCTCTTCTCCGGCAAGACGTGCAAAAAATCAGGGAGAGAGTGGGTGAAGTGGAGACACGTGTGTCTACATTGGAGGACACTTCTGCACCAGTTGCGGGCCGGTTGGAGAGTCTGGAGTCGCAAGCCTCTCTGTTTAAACAAAAGCTTACGGATATGGAGGGGCGTTTGCGTCGCAGCAACATTCGGTTGGTTGGATTGCCCGAGAAGGCAGAAGGTGTCTCCCCAGAATCCTTCTTGGAAAAGTGGTTAATCCAACTGTTTGGTACAGATTCATTTACAGCCCAATTCGCAGTGGACTCGGTGGAGTGGCCATATCTGTGGGAGGTATTGTCCCGATTTGGAGTGGGCCCGGAATTTATAAAATGGGTTAAACTTTTGTATTCACATCCAGTGGCGCGGGTCTGTGTCAATGGGCATCTTTCTCAACAATTTCAATTAGAGCGGGGTACTAGACAGGGATGCCCGTTGTCTCCGGCCCTGTTTGCATTAGCAATAGAGCCGCTGGCCTGTAAGATCCGGCATGATAGAGAAATTGTGGGACTTAGATCAGAGCACAGAGAGAATAAGGTGGCATTATATGCAGATGATATGCTGTTCCTTTCAGATCACGACACTTCCCTAAAACATTTGCTGCGGGTGGTTGATGGATTTGGGTTTTTTTCCGGCCTAAAAATTAATTGGGATAAATCTAGCGTGTTCCCTCTGGGATGGGAGTGTCCCGTGACAATGCCAGAAGGCTTACAGTTAAAATGGGCATTGAAATTCAAATACTTGGGAATATGGATCTCTAATACCCCCGCTGAATATGTAGAACTTAATTTGCGGCCCCAGATCAAATACATTAAAGAAAAAACTCATGTATGGAAGAAGCTCCCACTTTCTGTCTCCGGTAGGATAAATTTAATTCAGATGATGGTGCAGCCAAAGTTTTTATATATACTCCAGCAGTCACCTGTATATATTCCACCCTCCATTTTCCGATGTATTGATAGCTATTTGATTTCATTGGTTTGGGGAGGGGGAAGGGCTAAAGTCAAGCTCAGCTCGCTGTATAGATCCAGATCTTCTGGTGGATTTGCACTTCCTAACTTGAAATTATATTATTTTGCCTCTCAATTGGTCCACCTTAAGGCATGGGTTTCGGACCCCGATTACCATGAGCTACATTGGATGTTGATACACCAATTTAATTCTAATCACACTCCCTTACAGTCACTGCTGGCGGGGCGGCTTGGTATGCGGGCTACTCCGCTCCTGATTCAGGCAGTTAAGATTTGGACAATCTGTAATAAAATAATGAAACAAACTGACATTGATCCATATACTCCTATCTGGGGGGCAAAGAAATTTGAGAAGTTGAATACAGTGAAGAGGGCCAGGGAGTGGTCTCGGTTGGGTGTGGTGTCGGTAGGTCAGCTTTATGATACAAATGTATTTAAATCCTTCGAACAGTTGGTTGGGGAATTTTCTGTACCCAGAACAATGTTTTATTCTTACCTTCAGTTACGACACGCCCTAAGCACACAATTTAAAGGGGAGACTTTGGTGTTTGGGGTGGATCCACTGAGGAAACAATTACAGGCCTTGGGTTATAGAGGTCTGATCTCTCGAATGTATTCATGTCTTCTGTATGAATCCACTGCAGATGATTTGGATGGTTTGAGGAATCAGTGGGAAATAGATATTGGCCCTTTATCAGACAAGGAGTGGGAAATGGTTACAGACAGTACTAAAGGTTATACTTCATCATTAAAATTTCAACAAATACAGGTGTTTATCTTACACAGGGCCTACTTTACCCCTATTAGATTGGCAAAATTTCGCCTGGATGCTACCCCTAACTGTCCGAAATGCAATTCGATCAATGCTAACTTTTGGCACCTTCTATGGAAGTGTTCATGTATACAAATCTTCTGGCGAAGGATCAGGAGATGTATTCAGGTTACTGGAATTGAAGTGTCTCTTAGTTCACCGGCCACTTGTCTCTTTGGGCTCCGATTGAAGGGGAAAGTTAATAAACTGACAAAAATGTACATTTCACAGTTATTGATGTTGGCTCAGGTCTGTATAGCGAGGCTGTGGTTGGCCCCGACGAGTCCCACGGTTAAAAATTGGAAGGCACTGGTCAATACCACCATAAGGCACGAGAGATTTGTTTATACTAGCAGACAGGCTCTGAAGGAATTTGAGAATATATGGTACATATGGTTAGAGTCTCCATTCTATCCTATGTCATCTAGTACAGATGCTCTATCTACTTAAATGTATGGCTACCGCAGTTCTTATAATAAGTATCTGAGTCCATGTAATAAACCCTGCATGTGTAACATACTTATGTATAAGCATTTACGATGTATGATCCTGAATGAATATACCACATTTATTATTATTATGCTTTAATGTAATCTTGTAAATTCCGCCATTTAATTCCGATATGTATGCGATTGTTTTTCTTTTCTTTTTGTTGTTTAGTATGTTTATATCTTAAAAAATTTCAATAAAAATACTGGATTTAAAAAAAAAAAAAACATATATAAAATCCAACTTTTATTTTGTACCCGTAAAAATGTTATACTGTTTAAAAAGCAAAATATTCTAGTATTAAAATAAGTGAGTGAACAGAAAAAAAAAAAGTGGCCGGTGCACACCCCTACCTTAATCGTCGTAATTTCATTGCTTTTTGCAGTTTGAGTTGAAGAGTTTCAATAGTTTTTTTACATTGTAGATTGTGTATAAGGAACCTTAATTGGACATGTTAAACTGTAAGGTTTTTGTCTATGGAATATTATCTAAGAAGAGTGAGAAATGGCATTGCTTTTTATAGGACAACCTCTTATCTCACATATTACCCTGGTTAGGGCCTAATATGTTTGGATGTGTCTTCTTCTACTTTTTATAATGTATTTTTTTAATCCTAGATGACATCTTTACAAATCACACATTAATAAGAAATTGGCCATATAAACTTGTGAAAGTATGGGTAAAGTATGCACAGTTGCATTGGGTACAAATATAGCGGGGACTGTGAGACACTATCAGTTGAAAAATGCAGTCCCATGACTTACCAAGCGTTCCATGTGTGATCCACGAAGTATATATTGTTGCTTATCTTTCTGCCAAATACATGTAATGTTTGTAGCCATAACTTTAAAAATGAAGCCACTACAATAAAGCTGGTGACATACGTGTCATTGCATTAATTTGACGACACTAAACAAAGCCAAGATTACAAAGATCAATGGTCATTCATTGAGTGACTTAATCAGGGGTGTAACATTCCATTGTCAGGCCTCATAGCAAAATTTGGGGATGGGGAGTGGAGTTGCTGGTTCATCCTTCAGAGACCCACCTCTACTGTTATGACTATGGCTTCTTCCAAATAGTTTGCATGTATGCATGTTTTCATGTATGCATTTATTTTGTCTAGCTTGTATGTCTTATGTTTCGTGTGTGTCCTGTTTTCCCTACTGTACAGAACTGCTGAGCAATGCAGCATCTTACAAATATACAATAATAATAATATGCACAAAATCTGGTGCATGCGCAGTTCAGCCCTGTTTGGGCTGCCGTGCAAGAAGTTCTACCACTGAGTTTAAATATATCATTATACTCTTGCAATTCAGCTGCTTACTTTATACACATTAATGTGATCTTCTGCTGACCAGAATTGTAAATATACTTGATCAAATAGCATTATGAATTGATTGTGTATGGCCCACCCATATGTCAATGGAAAATCATTTTTGTGTACATAGATAGGCATTATTAATATAATTAATTAGGTTATACATTAATAAAATAATGATTTGTTAACATGCTGCCAACCAAAGCCTCACAGGGTTATTCCAAACAAATCTATTTTAAGTATTTTCAGTTAAATGCTATTTTATGACAAAAGAATGCTAACCAATCAAATTGTATTGTGCTGTCATCTGCCACTAATTGACAATGTAATGTTCATATAAATAGAATAAAAGCAAGAGAACTAAACACTGTAAATACAACAATCAAAGCACAAACTGTGAAGCATGAAGAAATGAAATGCAACATATTATCTGATGATCTATCACAACAAACAGCATTTTCTGGAATTTCCCAAAGTAACATGTTTGTATTGATGCCACAGATTAGATCTATTTTCAGAAACTACCAGAAATATTGTTATATAACATTTTATTTAGCTCTTAAAGGGCAAATCTCCACAAAGCTTAAAATGTAATGAATATAATAAAATAAAAATTGCAATAAAATATAATAAATATAAGAAGAAAATGATACTAACCAGGGTCACCAATGCAGTGAGTGCCACAATGTGTATATGTAACGCTGTGAAACCTCATTGGCATGGACCTGCTAGAACTGTAAAAGGGGATGGTGGCGGAGAGCAAAATGCCTCCATTGCTGAGGGAAGGAATGAGGAGACATGTTATCTTAAAATCTGGCGTGCAATCTCTCTCCCAAAACATAGAAAAATCCTCAGTGCCACATAAATGACAGAAGCTGAAGGATTGCATATGTGTTGTCTGCTGCAGAAGCTGGAAGCTGGATGCCGGAAAAACCTCAGGAGATAGCAGGACCTGAATGCTGCACCAGTAGCAACTATAGCAGCCATAGGAGATGGCAGGAGATCAGGAAACAAGAGATCCACAATGGTACCAAGGAGCAAGCAGATGCAAAGTAAACCATGTCTGAGTCAGGGTCACAGGAAAAGGTACAAAAACGATATTCCATCAGGAATCAGCTAAAAGGAGATCAATCAGTTACAGATCACAGGATTACTGAGAGTAAGACCAGGAACAGCAACAACTGATGAACTGACACCAGTCTGCTGGAAAAGGCAGCCTTTAAAGGCCAGGCACAGGTGGTCAGGATCCAGGACAAACGACATGGGCTTAACCACTTGTAGGCAGGATCTAATACAGTCAAAGCAGCATCCAAAAAGGAGATCATGTACTGATAGATAGAGGCAGATTGTGACAGTTACATCATGGATAGGTGCCTGTGTGCAGCTCTGGTCAGCCTTGATCAGCAGAAAGCCTTTGACTTTCATATGAGTTTATGCATAGGGCACTGCAGAGACTTGGTTTGGGGGAAATGTTTGGTTTGTATGTAAACCTGATATACATTGACATTAACAGCTTGATGATAGCGAACAACTGGAAGACCGACCTCTCTATCTGTTCTTTGGCGTTCACTCTATATTATGATGTCACTGTGTTCTGCGCAGATGAGCATTCGGCGACAACACTCTCCCAGACCTGAGAGAACTTCTGCCGAGCTTCAGTTGCAAAGGTCAACTGTGGGAATTTGGAGGCAATGCTCTTCAGGTAATAGCATCTCCACTGCATTGCCCGTCACTATCAAGCTAGATTTCATCAACATTTTGGGAGTCTGGTTCGATAGAGAGGGTACAGATCTGAAATGTTGGGAGAAGAGACTGGCAACAGTACAACAGGAAACTGGACTATGGAGAGAGCTTGCCATTGAAGGAAAACCACTGGTGCTGTGCAACAAGATCCTTCCTGTTCTGCAATACACGGTCCAGGCGTGGCCACTTCTGTTCGCTGTCTGCAAAGCGATCACAAGGATAGTGTTTCACTCACCTGGGGCTCTAAAATGAGTAAAATGGCCTTTTATATCCTGTGAGCCTTCCCTGTTTTTAACTGTATCCACAGAATTCTTTGTTAGAGGAACAATGGCTCTGCGAGCAACTCCATCTGTCACTTTTTCTTTCGGCCTATTTGGAGGGGCCTTAGCTGGAACAAGTGGGACAGCACCATTCCCTTACAACTGGGACACTCCCTGGTTTTATCTGCATGTGACCAAATTTGTGAGGGTTAACCTTCTGGAAGGAGTTAAGCCAGACTTGTGGAAACCAAAGACTATCCATTACTGCTAAGGATACAATGGAGTATGTCGTGAACATAAAGAACTTACAGTTATTTATAAGGGTTAACCCATCACAAAATTGTGGGGAATAAGGCCTAAATCATAAATGCAGTGTAAATATGGTATATCAAATGAATTAATTGATAAATTTAGCTACTTAAGTGTAAAATGTGAAGCTAGAGAGCCTGTTGCGTGTGTATTTGGTGGTTCTGCACATCCCAGTGTTTGAAGACAGCAGTGTCACCTGTAGCAGCTTCAAAGAGCCCCCGCTGTGAGCTATATCCTGACACAAGTTAGTTTTTGGGATAACTGAATATACTTTGTGGGGCCGTTCACAGCTTGACATTCTTGCAGACAAAGGCAGCATTTGAAGGCCGCCTATACAGGTATATATGAATATTTTGGGAACTCTGTGTGCGACTCCATACTGAGGAGCAAAAATCACACCAGGGTTGTTAATGACAGGTACTGGCAGTATCTGGGAACAGCTATAATCACATGTCTTTGGGAAAGGTATGTCACATTATCCTAATTCCATCATGTTTGGTATTTAAATGTGCGGGAGATTATGACCGAATTATTGAAGGGGGAATTATGACTCTGGGATATTTCTGTGAAGAATTACCAGAGGTCAAATCTTTTGGAATATTTGTGAGCAAACTATAGTCACAGCCAGGTTACATCCCTGCCCCCCTATTAGCATTAACATTGCCCCTGTGAAGGCCATCCCATTTCATTTTGCTTAAAAAACTGTGTTCGGTAGGTGAAAATTGTCAGTCTTTTGGGAAAATCAATCCACATTAATAAACTGTCCATTTTACAAGCCATTTTCCCATGGCACAGATTATACAACTCAATATAAGTTATACTCTGAATGTATTCCCTTTTATTTTAAACTATTTTGCTTGTGTATGTTATGTCTATTGTTTATTAATTGTTTTTTTTTATATCAGAATGCCCTGTACCTTTGTATATTAAATCTATAAATTTAATAAGTGGCGTCCTTGATATTCTAATGAATCCATTAGCCTGTTAAGAAGAACATAGCTCGACCAAGTTAACCCTTTGAATGCCGGTGTGTGATTTGTTAACACATTTCACTAAGAAGTCTAGTGTGTGCTTAAATTTATATTTGTGTAACAGTCTGGAAATATGACGAATTAACCCTTTGATTGCTGGTGTGGGCTTTGCTAACCTGTGGATAGCCAGAAGCCTTGAGTGCCAATGTGGGACTGTATATCGGGGTCCTATTGCCTTTATTAAATAGGTAGTAGCAAACCTGAAGTGTGTGGGGGTGTGAGGGTGCTGTTGTTGGGAGATTCAGCAGGTCAATAGTGTGTAACCTCATACAGTAAACTTCCAAAGTCACAAAAGCTGCGTGTTCGTGACAGAGTCTATTAGAGGGTGTCATGCTGCCACAGCAATGATTGTCTGGGAGAATGTGGCCTTCAATGGGCTCCCTAACAGACACAAAGACCTGGCATGGATGTCTATTCAAGAAGGTTTGCCTCTCAGGACCATTATGCACTCCCAGAATCTGTGCAGATATAGACATTGTCCTTGGTGCCTTGTGAATCAGGAAAAATCTAAGCACCTCTTTTGGAACTTTACCTCTATACAGACACTGTTGGATGCCCTGGGACATGAACTCACAGACAGCAGGCCCAGAAACTGCTTATTGTATGACCATTTCTTTATGAACTATTTCTTGGACTCACACTAATGGAGCAATCAAGGAGGCCTGGCATCTTATGAAATGTGTTAAAGACTAGGGGCCTGATTCATTAAGTCTCCTGGACAAAACCGTGTTACAATGCAAGGGGTGAAAATTAGTTTTCTGTTTTGCACATAAGTTATATACTGACTGTTTTTTCATGTAGCACACAAATACTTCATGGCTTATTTGTACACTGAAATTTAAAGCTGATATTTGTGCGCTACATGAAAAAACAGTCAGTATTTAACTTATGTGCAAAACAGAAAACTAATTTTCACCCCTTGCATTGTAACATGGTTTTGTCCAGGAGACTTAAATAAGAAACTTCTTAATTTAAGTTCCTTAATGAATCAGGCCCTAGGAATCTGCTCGTATTGAAAAGATGTCTATCCAGGACTGTTGCGGGCTGTTCCATATCCTGCTAAAAGATGATTCCATCATTGACAGTCCTGAAAAAGAATAGGACTAAACGCATTTCCTTCTCCCCTCTGTCCGTATGTGTGTCTGTTTATCAATAAAGCTTTGGACCTGTGTTTACCCTCCCCTCTTCACCTATCCCCCCCCCCCCCCTCACACACATTTCTCTTTGAAACAGTTGTCTTGGTTAAGTAATGAATAAATAGTGCAGTACTTGACGTATACTTTAGGATGTCACAATGTATGCCATATGTCTTGTATTTTGCTATAAAGTATGACTGACTTATGTCTCACGGTGCATTGTGTTTAACGCAGTACACTTTAATGTAATGTCTCTATGTCTGTTTTTTGTATATTTTTATGCAAATAAAGTATATATTGTTCAATCAAAAATGCATGTAATGGTCCAAGCAAAAGATCATCCCTCCTGCACAGAGCCAGCTTTATTTAGACTGCTTGTAAGCTCCCATGCCCATTAGCTTCCCATTCAGACATATAGTTTTGATAACACTGCTGAAGTTTAAAGAAAGCCAGATCCCACCAGGAGAGAGTTGTTTTTTTTGCTTAGAAAACTATACAAGCATTGCAACACCTGCTTTACCGGGAGAGCTCTGGTAAATTACCTTTTCATCTTTCATTTATCTCACAAAACTCTACCCAAATCTAAAGTTTTATTTTTGAGGGGGAGTTATTAACTTCTGAAAAAGGGTTTTATAAAGCCTTCTGGTTATGCTGTAAATGTTCTAGAATTAAGTTATTCATAGCTACTAAATTTACTTCTTTAAAGTTCTCTCAGTAAGTACAAAGAAGTCATTCAGCCTACAACTCTGTACACACCCCATATCACTGAAAGTTCAGCATAGCCATTTATGTAAACCTCATCACAGCATAACTAGCAAGAGGTCAGGCTGAGGATCCATTAACTTACTTTTTGAAAGAGACCATTGTGTGGCCTGTGTTCTATAAACTATTTGAAGCTACCATATGGCCAATATTACATTGATAGGCCTTGCAGTGTATGTGTGTGTTTTGTGTATAGCAAGCACTATTAAAAATGCCATGTTGTGTTATTAACAGCAATGATAAGATCTAGACTAACACATTATAATTTTAGATATATTCAGCCAGACAAGATTCCAGATTGTGCCGTAGCGTATATATATTTTTAACCCATATGGTATTTACATTTAGTTAGCTTTTTTGGGTGTTCTTTTTTATTTAGTACTCAATAGCAAGGAAATCATTTATTCTTAGATACAAGTGTCTATGGTGACATGTCAAACGATGAACGATGAGTAGAGAGCAGCAATCTGAGATACAATTACCCAACTGACATTGTTTTGCCAGTGGAATAGATTAACGTGACCAAGAACTAACATGCATGGGTGGCCAGATTTGATACAGCTCAGTGAATAGACCACATGGTTTAATGTTAGTGCTGTGGTGCCGTGTAAGGGTATGTTGGAGCAAATGCAACCTATGTAGACGGAGACTGTCAGGAAATGGGAAACCTGCGGGCAGAGCCGTAACTAGGCAGGTGCGGGCGGTGCCATCGCCCAGGGCGCAAGCCCAAGGGGGCGCAGCAGCCGCCCGCTACCTGTCTCTGTGCCCTGGCTCAATACTGTACACATCGCCCTACTTGAACTTTCAGCCAGCTTCCCCCACATCGGCATCAGAACCATTGGAACGCATATGCGTTCCACTGGCAGGAAGTTCGGCATTTGGAACGCAAACTTGCGTTCCAAATGCCGAACTTCCTGCCCGTGGAACGCATATGCGTTCCAATGGGACATTACCTGATTCAGCGGTCCAAAGGTGGTTCCAATTTGCTGCTGGTGTAACTTCACTGGAGAGGCGCCAGCCGGCTCTGTACTCGCCTGCATGCTCCTTCACTTACAGCTGCTTCTAGACTGTTGCGCATGCGCACCCCTCCGTCCTTATGGATATTGGTGAAAAAGTTTCCAGTCTCCATGTCAGCATGAATAAATCATTCCCGGACATATTATTCAATTGAGGTACTATTTTTTGGACTGTGTTTTTTCATCATTTTTACATCTTTTCAAATGTTATTTTGTATATTTGTCTGCAGACATATATTTTATATATTTTTTTTATCATAGGGTATGTGTTTATTTATATATTATATTGGTATTTAGTCCTTTGTAATATTTTGTTTCATCGCTCTCTCATTCACTCATTAGATATAAATCTGTTTAGCCTTATCCCTCTTTACCTAGCATTCTTTCTTTTGAGTGTCGGGGAGTATATTTTGTTATAATTTCTATTCACTTAGAGAGGATTAGGTCTTTCCTCTCAATCTCCCCACAGTTTTGTCAGCCTTCATAGATACATACGGAGAGCACTGGTATTCTCCATTTTCTTTTATATATAGTATAATAGTCAGAAAGTCATATTATATATATATATATATATATATATATATATATAATGAGCGAGAGAGATGGCTATATGTATATAGATATATATATCATGCATTTGCAAAGATGTGTAACAGAATTCTCTCAGTAAAGTGCTAGCCACACCTCCACATTAGGTTAGCCACACCCACTTGTCAAATGTCACTCCCACTTCAATGGGGGGCGCCGGTGCCCTGTCTCGCCCAGGGCACTAAAACGTCTAGTTACGGCACTGCCTGCGGGTGTTCAATCGCTAGTGTAAGCTAGGATCTGATAGTGATGGTCAGCTAAATGCTTCCTGTCTAAGATGTGTCTCTTTTTGGGTTGCAATTACCACCTACGTATTAGACAGACATTGCGTCTATATGAGGTCCTCAGTAAGTACTGGGAGCAGTTGCAATGTGTGTGACATTATTCTGACTAAACGCATAGTGATGCTGCTGTCCAGCACGCCGGTCACATCCGGCATTAATGAGGCCTGTTAATGTAGAATCCCCCCATTCTCTTGTATGAGGTAGGCTGGGAGAAAAACAACAGCACACAGGGAAAAACCCCCAGCCATGTTAAATAATGTTACACATGGACAGCTGGTTATTTTATACCATTGTAATATATTTTGTTATAAGATATTTTCTATATTAACACAAAAATGATATTCTGATTTTGTGATAATAATGTACACCATTTTGAGGCCTCTTTCCTCAAATTGGTATACATTATTATCATAAATGCTATAGTTAGCACATTAAAAATGACCATTTGCAATATATCCAGATTAACGTCTTGGAATTTTAGTCAATAAACCAAAATTACTAGAGGCATATAAAAGATTTCATACATGTCAGCTGTATATCCTCCTGTAAGAGTATAAAGTTCATCCATGTATTTCCGTTTAATCATTGGGGGTTTTCTAGAGCATGAATGTTCTTTCCCTGGCTGGTCAGGAAACCAGGTACTATGAATAGAAGTGTTTGAAGTCTGTCCCCTGGATGGAAAAATAAGCAGGAAACTCCACTGCAATAAATCAGTGCTTCTTTTTGTGGGCAGACTTGAAGGTTTTCAGTTCTCAAATGCCAAAGAGAAGCCATCTGATTTATTGTGAAAGAAACATTTTTCAGTGTATGTTTTATGGTTACCTGGAGAGAGCTGATCTTTGATTTCTTTCTTTTTTACAGTCCTGGTTTTCATTTTCAGTAACCACAAAGGTACAGCCAATGCAGTTCAGATAACACACATTTTTCAATATGCCTTAGAGGTAACTAGGTGAAGTGATAAGGAATTCATAACAGCTCAAAAATATATGCTATTTAGCATTTATGAAATACCACATATTCAATTAAAATTACTCTAAGTTCAAGTGTTTCTTTACTTGTATTGTGTGTAGTAAACTAAATGTGAAACTACTGTATGTTTTCATAGTCTATCGTGGGATAAATACGTTTCTATGCAAGATAATTTTGAGGGATTGGCCACTGGGCACTGTGAAAGTTCGTCCAGCTTAGCTAGGTAGTGAAAGGTTCCCTGCCTTCCACTACCCAGCCCTCCATACACTGTGTAGTGGAAGGCTGGAACCACAAATTGGAGCAAATAATCACCTCCTGAGATGGTGATAGCAATCAGATGACAGCATTGGTTCAGGTATATTGGTGGAGAGTGCAGTGATGGCATGATGTGGTAGAAACATTGAGGGGAACAGTATATTTTTTAGGGAAACGGCAAATGTTATTGACAGTGGTCTAAAGGTTTTCTATATGCAACACCTACATTTCACTATTTACAGAGATTTTTTTATGCTATGTGCAAAGGAAATCCTATTTATTTTAACACAATCTTCACATTGACATAGTTACTACAGTTTGCTTTTTGTCTTTTTACCTTTATCACTAGTTTCTAGACAAAGTCCGACTGGTGGGCCCCAGTCCAAGGGAAAGAAGAATCACTGTGCTGGTGAATCTTCTATCTTTCTGGCACTGTACCAGAAGAACAGTGGAATTACTCAGGTGAGGAGACAAGGGTAATTATTTTTTTCCCTTCCGCCCCCTGAAGTGATTGGCTGGTCTTCTTTGGTGACTGGCCACGCCCCTACAGCAGCGCACGCTATTTCATGGGCCCCTATCATTGCTATGTTCATTTAATGTAAATTCATCATTCACCAGAACATTTCTGTTCTATAGTTTTGCGCTTAATATATACAGCACAGTACGATCTACATAGATCAAGGCAGAACTTTTTTCAGAAAATGCTGAGACTGTAGAATGGCAGAAAGTTATTATAGAATATCCACATATGTATGGCCAGGGTGCAGTCACCCAGAGATGCTGGAGCTTTAGCAGTATAAAATGCTGAAACTTAAATCACAATGAACAGCTGTTCAAATAACTCCAACTTTGGAATTTAATCCCCAGAGAGACTGCACTTATTATTCCCAGAGTTTTATTGATGTCACATTGTGGGAAATCAGTTGCACACTTTTTTTGTTTAAGTTACACATTTCCATACTGTGCATGTACACCAAAAATGAGTACACGTATAGCCATACATAATTTTTTTGCGCATTGCTGACTTGCGTCACCATATACATGAAGAAGTGAAATGAGGACAGTCAGGGCAAGCATGTAAGTGCCAAGTACAGAGCATATTGATGTAACAATTAGATATGGACACATCCACAGATATGCGTTTATGGAGGCGTATCTTTCGTGAGTATATATATATATATATATATATATATATATGGGCAGCACAGTGGCCTAGTGGTAAGCACTTCTGCCTCACAGCACTGGGGTCATGAGTTTGATTCCCGGCCATGGCCTCTGTGTGGAGTTTGTATGTTCTCCCTGTGTTCGCAAGGGTTTCCTCCGGGTGCTCCGGTTTCCTCCCACACTCCAAAACATACTGGTAGGTTAATTGGCTGTTATCAACATTGACCCTAGTCTCTCCCTGTCTGTCTCCCTTCTCTGTCTGTCTGTCTCCCTCTCTGTCTGTCTTACTGTGTGTGAGTGTGTGTCTACATTAGGGAATTTAGACTGTAAGCTCCAATGGGGCAGGGACTGATGAGAATGAGTTCTCTGTACAGCGCTGCGGGATTAGTGGCACTATATAAATAAATGATGATGATGATGATATATATATTGCTTTTAAAATCAAAGGGGCATATTTACTAAGCGGCAGTATTCTGTGCTGTAAAATGACGGCAAAGCACTGAGAATCAGCGCTTCATCAGAACTGCTGCTTAATGATTATACCCATACTTGCCAACATTTTTTTTTCCTTTTCCGGGAGATGCCGGCTGGGACGTGGGCGTGCAGGGGGCGGGGCTGCGAAATCGCGTCATTTTGGCCCCGCCCCCGTGATGGAATGACGCAAATCGCGTCATTTTACAGTGGGGGCGGGGCTAAACACCGCGATTCCGGGTGAATCGCGGCGTTTAAACTAAATTTTTCCCCCTTCCTATCAGGGAGATTGCCACACTCGTCCGGGAGACTCTTGCAAAATGCGGGAGTCTCCCGGACAATCCGGGAGAGTTGGCAAGTATGATTATACCCCAATGGGTTCAATTTGAGGGACAATATTATCTGAAGTATTTTGTGGAAAAAATCAAGGTGTTATTTCACTCTTAACAGGATACCCACCAGATAAACAATATATATATTTCTTGTTTTTAAAATGAAAGTGTTTCAAACTGAAAGCAGTTATGTGAGGGACAGTATCACTGATATCCAAGCTATTTAGTGGATAAAAGAGGAAGCAGCATGACCCCTCCCCCCCATTTTTTTAATATGTAGGATGCACTATGGCGAGAAGGCAAGCCAGAGGAGACAGTGTGACGGTCTGAGCAATGTTCTGCTGGGAAACCTTTGGTCCTGGCATTTATGTGGATGCTACTTTGACATGTACCACCTATGTAAACATTTTTGCAGACCAAGTACACCCCTTCATGGCAACAATATTGCTTTTAAAATCCCAATTTTTCTATCTGACCGCAATTTTATGAGGGGCAGTATAACTGACATTTGTACTACTAAGCAGGCAAATAACACCCCCCTCAAAAATATATATATTTCTTACTTTTAAAACCTCATGTTTTTCAATCTGAACTTAATTGTGTGAGGGGTAGTATCACATGTGTACTTGTAAGCAGCCAAAAGACATTGTGCTGTGAATGACTTGGCATTATGTGCTAGCACTACTATGCTGAAAGGTGGAGGAGGAGGAGGAGGAGGAGAATGATGCTACAGGCACTACTGCAGCTGCAGGGGTTACACCATACTTGCCAACATTTCATTTTTTTTTTCCGGGAGCTGCTAGTAGAAGGTAGGAGTGCAGGGGGCGGGGCCCAGAAAATCGCGTCATTTTAGCCCTGCCCCGTTACGTAATGACGCAAATTGCATCATTTTACAGTGGGGGCGGGGCCAAACGCCACGATTCCCGGTGAATCGCGGCGTTTGAACCGTATTCTGCCCACTTCTGTTCAGATCAGGGAGATTGCCACACTCTCTCGGGTGTCCGGGAGACTCACGCAAAATGCGGGAGTCTCCCGGACGTTTCGGGAGAGTTGGCAAGTATGGGTTACACCTACTCAGTGGGCTTTCACAGTCATAGGGCTAGATTTACTATCAGGCGGGTTTGGCGGCGGTTTAGACTTCGCCGGATTTACTAAAGCTAAACCCGCCGTCCAAATGGCCAGAAATGATGTTTTCAAACCCGCCTCTGTATAAAGCGCCATGACGGTTTCAACAATGTTCAACATACAAACAGCCGGATTTACTATTAGGGGGTTTATAAAGCCGCCGGAAAACCGCCATTCAAAAGACCAAAATGAAAGCGCTGCTTGTGAGCGGCGAGATTGTTCAAACAGTGTGCTGTTTGAGGTATTTGGTCAATCAGAACAGAAGGGAAAGGGCAATTTCATGTACAAAGTTTGTTCCTTTGGGATTGTATAGGTTAAAAGGCCAGTGTCTTGTCATTGCAGTGTCTTTTTCTCTTGTGTTTTCCCACCATGCATTTTTTTTACTGATTTCCACATTTGTTGTTTTTTATTTTAATATTGCAACAAATCCCTTAACAAAGTGTAAAAGCAATTCTAATGTACTCAATAAAGAATGGGTTTCTGGCTGATGACTCCTCTGCTGCATCCTCACACATCTACACAGCACAAATTCAATGAGGCACATACCCACTAGTAGAGGTGTGTTATAGCGTACCTTTGTACTTTGGTAAACTAGGTTCAGGTTACTAGAATAATCTGGTTGGGTGGCTATGTATGCACCTGAAAAGGGGTCTGATATTATCCTGGCTGGCTGTTTGATACATAATCTAGCATTACATCAACTTACCCCACCGATTATTGCAGTAGACAATGAAGAAGAAGGGGTCCGTGTCACATCTGATGATGTGCAGAGTACAGAGGGCGGAAGGCAGATTAGAGTCTGTCTCATTACAAACTACTTCACATGTAAGTGCAGAATAGGAAAAACATTTATTGCTCTAAAATGTGTTTGATGTGAGTGCAATGTTTTTTTTTATTTAAATTGTTTTGTACATTGGAACCTTTAAAAAGAGGATAGTGTGTACTCCTCATGTGGTAAATATGAACATCCATGGAAAGTGACAGTCAGAGGTCAATGTGTAAGTGATTTGAGTGCATAGTTTTTTTAAACATCAGTATACTCTTGTTTAATTAGCAGAAAAGAAACACTGACACCATAGAAATTTAACTGCATTTATTGCAGTACAACACAATAAATAATAAAGTATAATGCTTACACAAACTGAACAAAACATTAGATAATAATAATGTTTTAGCGCTAGCGACGCCTTTTTGCTGGCATATCGCTATGTCTTGCCCCACTCTCTCCTCTCCCTCGCCCACCCCTGGTGCGAGCACCTCTCCTTGGAGGAGTACTCTGTGCCGATCTGCTTGGCGTACTAGCGGTACTGGTGGTGGCCGATGAAAAAGGTGCAGGCAAGCGGGCAATGAGTTCCTGCTGTAGTTGCCCTGCCAGCCGGGTCACATTCGCATTCCCCTCACGAACGGAGGAATGTAATGCCTCCACAGCCCCAGTCATTTGGGCCATCTGCACATTTGATTGTTCCCATGCATTAGCCAGACGGTTGATTGCAGCAGGGATCTGGCTATTTGTGTGGTGTATCCGCCTCAACTGGGCCGCAATTTGGGACATGTGGCGAGTTTGGCTCTCCATGAAGAATGTTTGCTGCTGCTGGAAAGCGCCAATATACAGCGCCATTTCTCTGGCTGGGTCCATACTTTGAGGTGCAGGTTGCTGGTGTGCTGGGGCTTCAGCAGGGCCAGGTGCAACATCCTGGAGGCCAGACACAGGGGCATCCACTGTTTCCAGGGTGATTATGGTTTGCTCATCTGGCTCAGGGGACATTTGCAGGGACTCCACCTAAGGTGCCTGGTATGAAGAGAGCCCTGTGTATGAAAAATGACGGTAAGTATATAGGATATAATATGTTTATATATTGCATTCTGAACACTGGATAGGAAAGAATAATCTTTAGCAACTACAGATTGTTTCACAATGTTTGCATTCCTGATTTCTTGTCCTATGCTACCTGCTTAAGGATGCACTTATTATCCTTTTAATACCCATTATCATTTGGACTATGTATGGTTGAGGGGGCTAAAAAAGCAAAGTATTTTTAACCTACAAATATTAGGATTTATTATGCAAAATCTGGCTAGACAGTGCTTTGGGGTAAACTAATACTATTTTAGTACTCCCTCTGTGTAGATGTTGCCTATAGCAACCAATCAGATTTTAGTTTTCTTTTTGTAGAATGCAATAAATAAAGTAAAGGTATATTCAGATTGGTTGCTCTAGGCAACATCTCAGTTTAGTAAATGTAGCCCTAAGTTCGCATAGCAAACCGTATAAAAAAAACAAAAAAAACATTGCCAGCAACATTTGCACAGAAAATAAATTAACTCCATTATTTAGCACAAAAACATAAATCACACACCTGCTTGCTCTTCTGTGCCCGAATCTCTGACTGAAGGTGGAGGTGTAGGTCTCGGACTGGGACTGAACTGCGGTCCTGGCGAATCTGGATGTATTAGAAAAAGCATACAATGTATTTGCAGCAAAAAGCAATTTAGAAATAAAAAATCTTTGGAAAACATGTGTTTGCACATTAAAAAACAGTTCTAAACAAAATTATTGCCCTCTAAATACTGATTGAGAGAAAAAGGCACTTTAAAATAAAAAAGGCACTTTTAAAATAAAAACACATTTTCAATATTGTTATCGCAAAAAGGACAAATAAGTCACCAACTCCTTGGGCAAACGAGGGCGAATCTGTGTCTTGCACATTAATTCCCTCCACTATTTCACGGGGCATTATCTGCCGCAGCTCCTCCTCATAGCTGGTATATTCAATGCGAAGAGGGGGGCTACCACCCGTGCGTCTTGTGGACCTCCTTTCCTAGGTCATTTTTTCTTCCAACCTCCTCTTAATGTCCGAAAATCGCTTGCGGCAGTGCACCACTGTCCTCTTTAGTGGGCCCACCACGTTCACAGCATCGCAAACTCTCCCCCACAGTTGGTGACGCCACCTTAGAGGAGTCCGGGCTGCCAGGTTGCCTAGGATGACCTCATAGCAGGGAACTATGTGGTGCACAAACACACAATTCTCATCGTGTGAGAAATGGACATTCCTCCCTGTCTTAGTCTTCCTGCCCTCTCCTGACTCCTCAAAGTCTCCTTCTCCCTCCTCTGCCCCCTCCAGCTCCATCTCCCTCTCCTCAGGATCTTCTCCCCTCCTATCTCTGGACATTTTCACACAGAAGACAGAAAAACACAAAACACTGAAGGACTGACAAACACAAAGGACAAACTAGACTAACTACAGACACACTCTCAACACAGTCACACACAAGTAACACAGACAAAGGACAAGTCAAATACAAAAAAATACAAGACAGAAAATAAATGCGAAAATAAATGTACAAAACAGAAAAATACCACAGGACTACTCACACTTCAAACAGATATCGCTCCACCAATCCACCAAACTCCAACTCTCACCAACTGTCACCAAACCACAATCCTCCAAACTCCTCTCACAAAACTCCTCAAAACCCTATCAAAGAAAAAGTGTCAGGCCAGTGGTTTATATAGGGCTTGTGATGTCAAATCTCCTGACTTTGAAAATAGCCCATAGTAACAGGCCATGAGACAGGTGTAATTTTAAAAAAACCGCCTTCACACGAAAGCGCCGTCATTTAAAGCAAAAGCGCCATGTTCTATTCAAAGCCGCCGGCGGCTTTGAGCATTACATCCCGCCGTGACATCGCCGGCGGCTTCAAATTGAAGATGAAATGCGCCCATTAGTAAATCCGGCCGTTTGCAATGCAAACCCGCCGGAAAACCGCTGCGATGCATGGCGGCTTCAAGCCGCTGCGATGCATGGCGGTTTCAAGCCGCCATGCATCATGCCTGATAGTAAATCTAGCCCATAGTCTTTTGTTTGACCACTTGTCCACATATCTGTAGTTAAGAGAATAGTTGGAACAATGGCATTTTCTAGGTACTGAATTACTTTTTGTTTAACCTCCCAGTACAGCTGAGGAAATGCTGTTCGGGAGAAATGGAATCAAGATGGAATTTGGTAGAGTGGAGAAATGATCTCAACGAATCTGCTAAAACCTGATGCATTGATGGTAGAAATTGGATGCACATCCAATGCTAACATAGCTGTCAACCATTCCTAACGGTTGTGAAATTTTGGAAGTGGACTGCTTGAGATTGATAAACGTTTTTTGGATTTGGCGCACCCTTTCTTCCCACATGAAATGTTTTACTGGTAGACATTGAAAAATTATTACTACTGGCACTACTAATGCCCAATGAGATAGGGAAAAGTGGGACTAATTTGAATTGCAGACACTGATGCATAATATCATTCAAATGAATACAATTGGTTTGTTAAAAAAAAAAAAAATTGTTTGTTACTGTCGCTGCTGTCCCTCTTCAGTGTTTCACACATGCTGTCTACCGTTGAGAATAACAAATACATACAGTGTCTTTCTCAAACCATTTCACTTCTGAGTTAAGCCCACCTTGGTCTATCTTCTTTTCTAAAATGATTATTTATGCTGCTGCTGTCTAATGATTTCTTACTACTGGCACTTCTGTGCCTCTCCAATGTGTCACGTGCTGTCTATGTTGATAATAACAAATGTGTCTATTGTCTTTCTCAAACCTTTTCACTTCTGGGTGAGGCTCACCTTGGTCTATATTCTTTTCTAAATTGTCCTTTTTTTTACTGCAGTTGTTATCACTCTACATGTCACACATGCTATATAACATTGAGCCTAAAATATGACTATTTTCTCAAACCATTTCAGTTGTGGGATGGACCTCCATTGTGATATCTTCTTTTATAAAAGTAACCATGCATTCAGACTTTGCTTTACCTGTATGTTTTTAAAGTGTCCTTTACTTTATTAAACTACCATCATGTCTGCCTCTGCTGTACCACTGTGTTTCATAGGGATCTTTTTATTAAACTGCCATGTATTTATGGCACTGCTATGTCACTAATTTTATCCTGCCAGGTCGCTGCAACCTTCGGTAAAATATTAATGATTAGATGGTTTTAGAACCAAACTAAAACCAAAACATGGGGTCTGCGCCCATCTCTAATTAAAATTATAGGACAGGGCTGGGTTTCCACTACCTCTGACCAGCAAGAAGAGGTCTTTTACAGGGAGGAAAAAGTGGTGCACTATCCTAAAATGCAGGGGTAAAATTACTGAGCTGTTCTATGTTTAGGGTACTCTTATGAGGGTAATTTGGGCTATCAGATCTGGAAATATATATTTTGGATCCTCTTGTCATTTAAAAAATTATTTTTTATTTTATTTTTTCAAATTAAACCTAGTTAATGTGTTTCTGTTTTTCAGTGACACACTAGCCCATTTTGATCAATAGCAGTGTTTACCACACCCTGCAAATATCTTACTAAAAAGTGAATATATTAGTTTGTGCATCTCTACCACTTTTTTAGGAATCATGTCATCGTCATTTTGAAGCATAATATTTTACTATGTTGTTTTTCTGTTCATATTGATGTTTTAACCTGCTGAAGGGACTTCGTTGTGCTGGGTGTCCAAGGTTTGCAAGACACTATGTAAAGTATTTCAGCTGTTCTCTTACTACAAGTCTGATCATGCAGGCACAAGCAGATGGTGTCTATTTTATCAATACAGCTGCTGACAGATATACTATATTGAGAGTGTCCTGCCAGTAGCTTTAGATAGCAGTGTGTTGCAGGTTAATCTTTTGAGTGAATAAACAGGACATCACAGGCAGATTGAGAATTTACTCTAAACTTGACAGCTGAATCCACTGATATAGAAAAGGGACTACTTGATATATCCTAGATACCATGGATTGCAGTGTGTGATCCATCCACCCTTCCTGACAATTGTCCTTTGCTAACCAAATACAATTTACATACACACTGTTTATTGCATTTGCCACATGCAAGTGCCTATTAACACATTCAATACTGGCGGTGTTTCAATGTATATGCATATGGACCATAAGAGTACGTATCTACTACAAAATTTTCTGCGGCTCTCATCCAATGGTATGTGTGACCTTAAATGAGTATTTTTGTCAAGTCAGAAAATGAAACAAATTGTCAGTAGTTACTGACAGTGTATTAGCTGAATAATAATCTCTATGATCAGCTCTGTTCACACTACCGGATATATACCCTTAGGGCTAGTTCCCACCTGTGAGTTATTAATGCACTTTTCATCTGCTTACTAACGCTTGAAAAACACATTGGGCCTGATTCATTAGTGCCCGCATTCTGAGTGCAAATTGCATAACATAATCTATGCACATGCAGCACACCACAAACAGCCGAATTCATCAAGTAACGGATCTTAATATACGCAGCAAGATTAATATGGTTGCAAGTCGTTTGCATGGCGTAAAGGTGACATACATGTGCGCCCGATCATGGAAACAAGCTATATATATATATATATATATATATATATATATATATATATATATATATTATAACTGTCCTGCACAGTAAGTTCAAGTTTAATCTATAAGGAGTCACCTCAACTGACTTTAGCTATTTATTATAATTTTCAATGTATAGTAATATACATTTTAAATAATGTAAATAATATATTTACAAAGAGCTTACTTTGCAGGGGAGTTGATTTTGCATCATCTACCAGGGGATATGTGATTATTTAATTCACACAATGTATTACACATGACAGATTCTTCATGTAATTGACCAATAATGTGCGTCATTTTGGGCATTAAAAATTATGTTTACACTTGTGTCTGTGTTGTATTTAAATGTTTGTTTGGGACTTCATAGGTCCCAGCATGGCTCTGCAGCCAAGCCAAGGAGTATGCTTGTGCTTATAGTAATAGTGCTACATAATGGCATGCTGGCCATTCTGGGGCCTGTAGTGCACCAGGGACAAATTACTTTCATGTTTTATTATCATTATTATTATTACTACCCCACACAGTGCTTTCCTTACAGGGGTGGGTACACCTAGGAAGGGGGGGGGGGCACATCTCCCTAGGGAATGCAGCCCAGTGCTGACTACTCTGGGGTTGTTTCCCATTATGGCAGGAGGACCCTATGCTGCGGAGGCAAAGCCTAGTGCTGGTAATAGTGAAATCAGGGTCAACCCACGCTGTTTGCCTACTGTGTTTTGCTATTTAATTTGGAGTTGGGCGGGGAATGGGCATTTTTTTGGTTTTTGACTTTGTAAAAATGTAATGATTTATGCCAATATTGTGACTGGATCACATATGATTATAATGACATAATGGCTTTGCGCCCATATGTGTGTGGCAGAGAAACGATTATCTCATTCATTACAGTCATAGGGGATGATGTTAAAGATTTTGGATACCTGCTACCCTAATCACCATACCATTATGACTTAAAATATATAGGAGCTAATATCTAGTAGGAAGGGACCAAAGCAAATTAAATATTAGTTTATGTTCAAAACGTCCCTTCATTATTGTTAAAATTTACATGATTTTTTTTTTTTTTATAATTAAAAAGAAACACACAAATTTCTTTTTACTTTTACTAATCAACCAAAAAAACAAGCAGACAAACTTGGAAAAAATGTAACTAAAATAAACATTTTCTAACATTTTTTAATTTATTTTTTTTGGTATTTTGATATTTTTTTTTAATTATTTTTACATTTTTGAAAAAATTTAATTCAGCAATGGGGGATTTTCTGCTGTGGTAGTGGTGTTGGAATCCACAACAGGCTAGATTCCAATATGGCTGTCTTCTTGAGCTGTGTTTGTCAAGTTAAAACAAACACAAGCATCTTACCAAAAATAAGGTATAAAAAAAAAGCCAATGCAATGGAGCATGTAAAAAACTAGGCAACAGGAACATAACATTTAAAAACAGAGAAGCATTGTTAATGTGACACATAGGGGCATATTTAATTCTCGGCGGAAACGCCAAAAAATATTACGGCAAAAACTGTTAATACGGTAATTTTCTCGCTGGATCTCCCTGAGTCGCGAGCTGAAATCCAGCTAACTATTATCGGAATATCGGTAATAGTTTTTACGCGGCGCGGGAACGGAAGAATTGAATATGCCCCATAGATGATTAAATACAGTTTAGACACACAAAAATCGTGCAGTGCATAAGACAAAGAAAACATACCTCTCAAGACAAATAACCCAGGTAAAGTACATTACATAAATAATCTTCAACAATTCTCCATCCACTGTAATTTCCCAACAATGTAAGTGTGCAGTAGTTAACCTTTAATAATGGTTTGTAATGAGAGAAGTATATGCAGGTGTATGGTCTGTTGTGGCATCAGATTACGAGACTGGTAACTGAGTTTATCCAGCGCAGTCAACATTGGCTTGGACTTAGGCTAGACCCTGAGCTTTCACAATAGATACGGCAGAAAAACAACTTACTTTCACAGCTGAACGGCTGTGTCTGTATGCGCTTAAGTTTGACATGCC
Organism: Mixophyes fleayi; assembly: GCF_038048845.1. NCBI lineage: Eukaryota > Metazoa > Chordata > Amphibia > Anura > Limnodynastidae > Mixophyes > Mixophyes fleayi. Next base: position 226,962,998 of record NC_134405.1, read on the forward strand.
CCTTTTATGCAGCGAATATGGCACCATGCCCCTTCCCTGCCCAGTCTACTCCCCGAAGTCGTAGCCTGTCATAGTGCCTCCTACACTCACTTTTGCATGGACTGTACTTGTGTACACTGCCGTATCTCTTTGATTCTTACCCTTAGCTCCATGGCACATTAATCTGAATATTTTATACAGTCCATTATTTTCCATACCACATACGGCACCATTCTGGATATATTTGATATGAAGCTATATCATAGTTGCCTACACTCCCAGAATGTCTGCGAGACTCCCGGATTTCTGTGAGTCCTCAGAGCAGGGCAACCTCCGGTTCCTGGCCACTTCATTAATAAAGTGGAAGGGCGGGGCTTAGGACAGGAATTCATTCGTCATCGCTCCCCACGCGCGCGCTGTAATAGACTAGAAATTGTGATGTCCATTTAGGCTAAATGATGCAATTTGCCAAGCTCCGCTCCCAAATACCCACCCTCCTTGGTTCTCCAGGAGGCCAAGTATGAGCTATATTAAGTTTTATAAAATAAAGCACTTTTATTTAACTCCAGACGTAGCCCTTGTTCTGCCACTCCATGTAGGAGTCACATGGACAGTTATGGCTATGGTTACATACTTGCCTAGTTTTGCACTTTTTAAATATCCCTATTTTGCATAAATTTTGTCATTGCCTGATACCCTGCATAATACATTTACTGAGCTTTACCTAGTTTTCAATTAATAGTGATAAATAATAGTAAAATGTACATCTTGGTGTGACTTTTATGTTTACAGACAAACAATACAAGCTGGGATAAATGTATTGTAACAAAAGGAGGCATTTAGATGTCAATATGCAGAGAAAGCAGGGAAGTAAAGTAAAACGTTTGTGCAGCAATGTACCTAGATTGAATGTAAAGACCTATGTGTAACAAACAATAGTTTAAGTTTAGTTAACTTACATGCAGAGAAATCCTTCCTCTCAGCAAACAGACAGGGTGTGTCTCTTTAGTGCAAAACAGAGCCAGTGATGGGGCGTTTCTTTTTAAAGAGAAGGTGGGTGTGTCGCCTGTCCATCAAGCTAAGGCTGGGGGAGGAGTATCAGGTATAAAAGCTTGTTTGTATCATGTGCACTGAGATCAACGCCGGGGAAGCTGGCTGGTCTTGAGAGAGCTGAGCTATGTCTAGCTAGAGTTTAGGGTGTCCAAGTATTGCTGTGAAATCTGTATGGTGTCAAAACATTTACCATCCTGACAATAAAACTACATAAAAAGGAAGAAGTTGTTCGCGTGTGCTTCAGCAGTAGCGGGCTCTTGCCACAAGTGGTGTCAGGAGTGGGATACCACGGGAAGAAAGTTTCCGCTAACCAACCCGCGCAGACGTCAACATGGAGGAAGTACTGAGAACCCTAGTGAATGTGGCCGCTGCGCAGCAACAGCAGCAAGCTCAGATGCTACGAGTTGCCGAGGCACATGTGGAAAACACAAGGCTCTTAAGAGAAGAGTTAAGACAGGTGAGACATGACAGAAATTAACTACTTGGTCCTGTTCAGAAAATGTCGCCAGGTGATGACATAGAAGCATATCTGGTGTCCTTTGAGAGACTTGCAAAAGGGCAAAATGGCCTCCTAAAGATTGGGCTGAGAGGCTGGCGCTGTCACGGGCACTAGGAGTTTTACCCAGAATTCACCAGGTGTAGCTACACTAACCACAAGTGCGGACCTCTGGGTAGTGTGCTGAATCAGTGGAACCATACAGTAGAATAGAGGAAAGGAATGTCAATAGTATAAATGCTGATTCTTGGCACCGTGGCACTGTGATGGTACAGCAGTTTAGTAAACAGGATAAAATGAGGAAAGAGTCCAAGTGCCTTAGCACGCAGGTAGCATATAGCAGGCCAGTACTTCATAACTGGATAACGTTAGGCAAAGACCAATCAACAATATAGTAGAAGAGTCAGCGACTTGCAGCTACAATACAGAGGCACTTGTAGACTTTAGTCCAGCTAATAGGTACCATACAGAGTAGTAGCTATATCACAAGGAAACATAAATGGTCTACAGCTGGTAAGTTTCACCACGGATATGTAGAGAAGACTTGTCCAGGTGCAGGCATGGAACGGAGTAACGTGAGTGGTCTGCAATAGGCAAGTTTTACCACTGATGTGTAGAGAAGACTTGTCCAGGTGCAGGCGTGGAACGGAGTAACGTGAGTGGTCTGCAATAGGCAAGTTGTACCACTGATGTGAAGGGAAGACTTGTCCAGGCGCAGGCATGGGACGGAGTAACGTGAGTGGTCTGCAATAGGCAAGTTTTACCACTGATGCGTAGAGAAGACTTGTCCAGGTGCAGGCGTGGAACGGAGTAACGTAAGTGGTCTGCAATAGGCAAGTTGTACCACTGATGTGAAGGGAAGACTTGTCCAGGTGCAGGCGTGGAACGGAGTAACGTGAGTGGTCTGCAATAGGCAAGTTCTACTACTGATGTGGAAAGGAGACTTGTCCAGAAGCAGGCAGGTAACGGAGGTAGCGAGAGTAGTCTGCAGCGGGTAAGTTCTACTATCGATGTGGAGAGGAGACTTGTCCAGGAGCAAACGGATAACACGAGCAGAAGCAAGAAACACCTCAGAGTCTCAAGGAATGAGAACCAAGAACAGGCAAAGGTAATAGGGCAACAGGTGCCTTAAGTACTGAGAGGTGATTAATTAACCAATGAGACTAGAGGCGAGGTATTAACAGTTCAGAGTTTCTGCACATGCGCAATCTTAGTCAAGATGGCGGACAGCCACGGCTCAAGAGAGGCGCCGGCAGGAGCGAGAGAGACCCATGTCCGAACCTAGAGACACTAACAGTCCGGTGAGTGACAGGCGCCATATCTGACTGGTGAAGCTCAGCGAGCATATATGGATATAGATGAGGAACGGGCCTCTGACTATCTGTGCCTAAAGTTTGAGATATTGGCTCGCATTGGAGTTTCTGGGCCAGGCCGAGCCCAGCGCTATCACCAATGGCGCAATGTTAAAGAAAAACCGGTCAGAGCGTATGTGGCTGAGCTTTCTAAAATTTTAAAGAAATGGCTGCAGCCTGAGGAGAATTCGCCTTCTTGGATTATTGAAGTTCTGGCGATAGATCACTGCATCCGGGGGCTGCACCGTGATTTGCAAAGGTGGGTTCTGCAATAAGACCCACAAACTTATGAAGAGCTTGCCACCGTGGTAGAAAGGTTTTGTGCGCTACAGCAAATGACTAAAGACCCTGCATTTGTGCCAAAGCCGCTGCCACGCCAATAGCCAGGTTTGACAATCCTTGCTACGGACAGAGGGCCAGGTGCAAAGCCGTCTAATCTGAAGTGTTTTGAATGTGGTGAGCCAGGCCACTTTAAGGCAGAGTGTCCTAAACTACCGGAACCCATGGACTGTTCCGTGGCACATATTGGGCCTGCTTTTCCAAGCTGTTTTACCATGAGTCCCACATCAGGAAGTCCTTGTTTGTTCCGGGTGACTGTGCTAATGAACCAGAAACTTGTTCTGGCCTTGGTTGACTCTGGGAGTGAACTCTCATTGGTTTCCAGCACTGCCTTACCCAAAACCATAACTTCTCGGTTGCCCAAGGTGAAGGCTCTTTGCGTACATGGCACGACAGAGGAGTATGAAAGAACAATACTACCAGTCACACTCAAAGACAAAACTGTTATGGTGGTAGCTGCCATAGCACCTAAACTCCCATATCCACTCATTTTGGGGCGAGACTTCCCACTGTTTAATGATGTCCTCGGTGAGCGGATCCGGCCAGACATGCCGGCAACTGATGCAACGATCGGAAGCCCGGTCTTAAAGGAACCGCCTAAAGATCCACAACATCTGGACATCGATCTTTGGAAACCGCCAAACCGGAATGCCATCCTGGGAGTCACAGCAGGAGTTCCATAAAAGCATCCACCTGCGGGGAAACATGGACAGTCCAAACTGGCATTGGTCGGTGATGTCGCAGATGAGCCCACCCCGCCTGTCAGTGAGGATACGGACTGGTCCGCAATACCAATTTTGTTTCCTCTGCAGGACTTTGCTCGAGACCAACTTAATGATGCCACATTGGAACATGCCTTTAAAAGTGTGACTGAGGTAAATGGGGTAGCGAAAGCCGCCCAGCCTGCAGAAGGTATACCATATTTTATTGTTAAAAATAATTTCCTGTATAGAGTTGCTAATGTGCAGGGGGAAAAAGTAGAACAATTAATGGTTCCTCAGGTCCATGTAACCCTAGTGTTAAAAGCAGCACACACACATGTCTGTGGGGGACACCTAGGGGAGGATAAAACACGGGAACGAGTTCTGCTTAGGTTTTACTGGCCCGGTGTATACATGGCAGTGCAAAAGTATTGCCGGTCCTGTCCCATTTATCAGAGAACCTATCCCAAACCCATGTACAGGGCACCTCCCATTCCAATACCAATAGTACAAGTTCCCTATGAACGGATAGCTATGGACCTTGTGGGGCCACTGGAAAAATCTGCACGTGGGCACCAATATATACTAGTGGTGCTTGACTATGCAACCAGGTATCCAGAGGCAATTCCCCTACGAAACATAAAGTCCAGCACCATAGCTAGAGAACTTGTATTGATATTTACACGCTTGGGAATATCCAAAGAAATTCTCACAGATCAGGGTACTCCATTCATGTCTAAACTGATGAAGGACATGTGCCAGTTGCTAGTGGTTAAGGCGCTTCACATCTCTGTATACCATCCACAAACAGATGGCTTGGTGGAACGCTTTAACTGCACTTTGAAGCACATGCTCAGGAAAGCAGTGGCTCAAGAGAAAAAAGATTGGGACACTCTTATTCTCTATTTGATGTTTGCCATCCGTGAGGTACCTCAAGCTTCAACAGGGTTTAGTCCCTTTGAGTTATTGTTTGGGAGACAGCCCAGGAGTATCTTGGATATGTTAAAAGAAGGGTGGGAGCAGCAAGGTCCCAGGGAGCCAAATCTGGTACAATTTGTATCACAAATGTATAAGAGGCTAGAAAAGATAGGGCCCATTGTGCAGCAACATGCAAAAGAGGCTCAGGAACGACAGAGAAAAAGTTATGATAAAAGTGCTGTTGTTCGATTTTTCAAGCCTGGGGACTAGGTCCTAGTCCTGGTTCCCACCCAGGAAAGCAATCTTTTCGCCCACAGGGTCCATATGAAGTTCTAGAGGCTGTCGGTCCTGTCAATTACAGAGTCCGCCAGTTAGGTAGGAGAAGGGAGGAGCAAACATACCATGTTAACCTCCTTAAACCTTGGCATGATGAGGAAACCTCTCCTCAGGTAGTGAGTACTGCCATTGAAAAGTCTGAAGTGCCCATAGAGCCAGCTTTGTCCATTCAGCAGAGACAACAGACTGAAGAAATGATTCGTCGGAACAGGGATGTCTTCTCTTCCATTCCTGGGCGTACTACCTTAATCGAACACGACATTGTCACTGCACCAGGAGTCATTGTGAAGCAGAAGCCGTATCGTATTCCCGAAGCCAGACGGGTGGGTGTGAGAAAGGAGGTCGAGAAGATGCTCCAGTTAGATGTGATTGAAGAGTCCACTAGTGAGTGGAATAGTCCAATTGTGCTTGTCCCGAAACCCAATGGGACAATTAGGTTCTGCAATGACTTTAGGCGCCTAAACAGTATGTCGCAGTTTGATGCCTATCCGATGCCACGTGTGGATGAACTAGTGGAAAATCTTGCTGGTAGCAATTATTTGGCAACCCTTGATCTAACAAAGGGTTATTGGCAAGTTCCCCTGACTTCCATGGCCAAGCCAAAGACTGCATTTTCCACCCCTGATGGTCTCTATCAATATAAAATCCTACCCTTTGGGTTGCATGGGGCACCTGCCACCATCCAAAGGGCCATGAATAAATTGCTACGACCTCACACAGCTTATGCAGCCGCTTACCTGGACGATATAGTGATTTATACCCCAGACTGGGGATCACATTTAGCCAAAGTTGAGGCGGTCTTAGCTTCATTAAGGTCAGCAGGGTTAACAGCTAACCCAGAGAAATGTGCCATAGCCATGAGAGAAGCCAAATATTTCGGGTACGTTGTTGGTCGAGGGCGTGTAAAACCCCAGCTAGATAAAGTGGAGGCAGTCAAAAATTGGGCAAGACCAGAAAAAAAGTCGCAGTTAAGAACCTTTTTAGACTTAGTCGGTTACTACAGGCGGTTTGTAAGCCACTTCGCCACTAGAGCTGCTCCACTTACGGATATGTTAAAAAAAAGTTGTCCAGATAGATTAACCTGGTCTGACTCTGCAGAAACCGCCTGGTCTGATCTTCCGGTTAGCTCTTTGTTCCTCCCCAGTGCTTCTTTCAAACTGATGCTTCTGGTGTTGGCTTAGGTGCAGTCTTGTCACAGGAGAAGAATGGAGTAGAAAATCCTGTCCTGTACCTAAGTCGTAAGTTGCTTCCAAGGGAACAAAAATATGCCACTGTGGAGAAAGAATGTCTCGCCATAAAATGGGCTACAGAAGCTCTGCGCTATTATCTCCTAGGCAGAGAGTTCACCCTAATAACAGACCATGCACCATTGAGATGGATGCAGAACAACCGGGAGGTAAATGCCAAGGTAACCCGCTGGTTCTTGGCACTGCAACCTTTCAAGTTCTCAGTAGAACATAGACCTGGAATTCTACACAAAAATGCAGATGCGTTGTCACGAAAATATGCACTCCTCGCGAAGTCTGCGTCCCCCTACTTGGAGACGCTAGGGGGAGGGATATGTAACAAAAGGAGGCATTTAGATGTCAATATGCAGAGAAAGCAGGGAAGTAAAGTAAAACCTTTGTGCAGCAATTCACCTAGATTGAATGTAAAGACCTATGTGTAACAAACAATAGTTTAAGTTTAGTTAACTTACATGCAGAGAAATCCTTCCTCTCAGCAAACAGACAGGGTGTGTCTCTTTAGTGCAAAACAGAGCTAGTGATGGGGCGTTTCCTTTTAAAGAGAAGGTGGGTGTGTCGCCTGTCCATCAAGCTATGGCTGGGGGAGGAGTATCAGGTATAAAAGTTTGTTTGTATCATTTGTGCACTGAGATCAACACTGGGGAAGCTGGCTGGTCTTGAGAGAGCTGAGCTATGTCTAGCTAGCGTTTAAGGTCTCCAAGTATTGCTGTGAAATCTGTACGGTGTCAAAACATTTACCATCCTGACAATAAAACTACATAAAAAGGAAGAAGTTGTTCGCGTATGCTTCAGCAGTAGCGGGCTTTTGCCACAGTATGTAAATATAGAAAAGTAAATAAGAAGATTCTAACAACTCTATGTGATATAGAGCTGTGGCTTTTCACACAATATTGTGTTGTACATTAACAAAGCAGTCTGTGTGCTTTATTCGTCATCAGCTTCTTGTCTCAGGCATAATTATGAAGTGTTGTCTGAGTGACAACTGCTTTAAGTCATTATGATAATGGCTTGTTGGCTAAAGTCCCTATTTGTTGCTAACTCTGGATAACAATTATGAGACTGTTTAAAATGTCAGTTATTCACAGTTATTACATATATTAATCTGTGAGACAAACAGTTCACTGATGGACAATATGCAAAACATGAATATATTCAACAAAGGCCCCCATCGTGTTGCATATAAAAGTATTTCTAACAAACTAGGTATTTGCTTTCTAAATGAATTAGGTCATAATATATTTCTGCTCTTCATTAGGCATAGACATGTCACTGCATTATTAGCATGGCATGTACTATGAATTGTTTACCGATTATACTGCAAACACTTTTGCCGATAAATGCAAAACTAATAGATCAAGCACGAAAAGGTCACTGACAATCTGGAATGTTTGATACATCTGAAGCAAATGCAAGATGGTAGGAGATTAATGCTCTTCTAAAGATATTTTTAGATGTAATAGGAGGGGGTTTCTGTCGTGAGGCTAAGTGTATAACTCTCCTTAGTAGCAGAATGTAAAGGGAAGCTGAAATTGGAACTCTAAGAAGGGGCAGCTGTGGGAGGCAAGAAGGGGCAAAACAATTATCAATACATTAGCTGTCAGAATATAAACTGGGTCACATGCACAGGTAAGCATACCATTATGTTACAATCTTGCTTGTCCATCACCATCTCTGGCAGCCTCTCATAATGCACCAACATATGTATTGTAGTCCTGTACAATAAATTAATCACTGTGCCATTTTCACTGTGCACCTCTTCTCGCAGCCAGCAAATGAAGCACACGGAGTGACTGCCAGAATAAGCATTGGAAAAAGAAGGCATTAATGTTGTGGGTGAAGTACTAGTAGCAGTACAGACAAACAGGACAGATTCAATTAAATATATGTTGGCTCATTAAATGTATTTCAATGTTATGGCAAAAAAAGTATTTTTGACTTGCACACTTTTCCTTCTGTAGTCACCAAATTTTACAGAGCTCTTTTTTGGTTTTGTCAATGAGCTTCATAGAAGAGATGTCATCACAGGGCGTATGTTTTGTTACAGAGCAGACAAAGAGGCCTGATGATGTGTATGCAGACACTAGTTTCAGCTGCACTATAAAATGATTAGCAGTTGATAACAGAACCACAAACATTTAACTTAACCTTAACAATTATGCTATGTACTTAGAGACACCACACTGACTTGTTGGCAATTAACTTTGTTTATTAAATTAACTTTGCACTGATATGGTGGAGGAAGAACACTGTACTCAGCCTTGGCTACCGATCACTACTAATAATTCTCCTCCCCTGATCTTTCTCCTTCTGTACTATCTTGTGTAACCTACTGTCTTTCTGCTATCTCTACATGGATGTCCTAACGCTACCTAAAGCTCAACATGTGCAAAACAGAGTTTATTATCTTCCCTCCTGCCAGAGTCATCACCTGCCCTCAAATCTCCCTCACTGTCAATAACACCACAATTTCCTCTCCCAAGCCTTGGTATCACTCTAGACTCCACCATCTGCTTTATTCCTTACATCCAGGCTCTCTCCCTGTCCTGTCGACCCCACCTTAAAAACATTGCCAGAATACACCCCTTTTCTTACTTAACATGTTACCAAAACTCTTATTCATTTTCTCATCATCCCCCGTCTTGACTATTGCAATGTCCTGCTAATTGGCCTTCCTAACACCCATATATCCACTCTTCAATCCATTCTAAATGCTGCTACAAGACTGATCTTCCTCTCTCACCGCTCCACATCTGCTGCACTGCTTTGCAAATCCCTACACTGGCTCACTGTGTTCCATAATCCAATTGAAATTTCTCACTTTTACCTACGAAGTCCTCAACAAACTACTCTCCCTCCCGTCCTTTTAGATCTACTTCTGACCTTTGTCTTGTCTCGTCTCTGGTAACCACCTCTCACTTTCCCCTACAAGACTTCTCCCATGCTGCTCCCACTTATGGAATTCTCTACTACGCTCAATCAGACTTTCCCACAGTCTTCAAATATTTAGACGCTCTTTGAAAACCCATGTCTATGTTAGAGGTGACCTTATTCCTGATAACACTATTCACATTAATGCACCCTCACAACTGTCCCAATCTCCACTCTGAGCCAAATTTGCTCCTCTTGTTTCAGCTGTGCCCTCTTCCACTTAGAATGTAAGCTCCCTAATGAGCAGTGTCATCCATACCTTTTGTTCTTATGTCTGCGTTTATTTTGTCTAACTTGTCTGACACTGTTTTATCTATGTACTTTTTTCCCTACTGTATGGCGCTGCAGAGCACTGTGGTGCCTTACAAATCTACAATAATAATAATAATCAGGATGTCCCATCACAAGTCACCCATCCTCGGGACATCCGTATTATCTGACATTTTACTTAAGCGCACCATTGTAGTGTATCTTTAAACTTGGACAATAATCCCCAGGCATTCTGGAACCCAAACTTGTCTGCGCTAATCATTACATAGCACATGCACCAGATGGTTCCACATAGCTCTGGGGCTATAACTGCTCACCCATTCCATACCTTGGCCTGCACACCAAGTAGCCTATTACCTCCGAAGCTAGACCAGCACAATCCGTACCATACTTGGCCTGCACACCATGTGACCTATTATTACCTTCGGGACTAGACCTGCACACCCAAACCATACCTTGACCTGCACCCCACGTGACCCATCATTACCTACTGGGCTAGACCCGCACATTCGTACAATACCTCGGCCCACACACCAAGTGGCCCATCATACTTCTGAGACTAGCCTAGCACACCCGTACCAGATACCAAAACCTGTGTACCTCCAAGCACACAGCCTCGGGCCAGAACTATAACGCGGGCAACAATAACACCGGATCCAACAGTCAGGAATGAGTTGGAATGGTTGCTTGTCTGGATCCCAAGATAATTAATTGACTCCTCCTTGTCCTTATATAGTTTGTTCACTTGATCCCACCCTCACTATGACCTGTACTTTGGCATCACCACCTCCTTGGTTAGTTAACCCTTAGTGGGCCAAATAGTTATGTACCCAAACTTAATCTCCCTCTGGCTTAATCCATCCCTCAGTTCTAATAACAGATGTAGGAATAGGTTTGCTTGTGTCAATTGTCAAGTCTTTGCTACATAAAATAAGTTCACTCAGGGAAATTTAAACTTGAATAAATGAATAACTTGTGCATCTGTAAGCGCCTGCGGGGAAGAGGACAGACGCACACAGAAGAACTTACTTTGTAAACGATGGTCACCTCCAGTCCGCTTCCGATGTCCCAGCCACTGTCCGATCCCAGCAGATCAGCAACCGCAACCCTTGTCATCGCCAACCACGTCCCTCTAAGAAAGAGACAGAGATTAGGGGCAGCACGGTGGCGTAGTGGTTAGCACATCTGCCTTACAGCACTGGGGTCATGAGTTCAATTCCCGACCATGGCCTTATCTGTGAGGAGTTTGTATGTTCTCCCCGTGTTTGCGTGGGTTTCCTCCGGGTGCTCCGGTTTCCTCCCACACTCCAAAAACATACTGGTAGGTTAATTGGCTGCTAACAAATTGACCCTAGTCTGTGTGTCTGTCTCTGTCTGTCTGTGTGTCTATGTGTGTTAGGGAATTTAGACTGTAAGCCCCAATGGGGCAGGGACTGATGTGAGTGAGTTCTCTGTACAGCGCTGCGGAATTAGTGGCGCTATATAAATAAATGATGATGATGATGATTACGGCAGTGCCTACCAGGAAAGGGCTGTCTGAGAACACAGCAATGAACAAAGACACTCTCAGTCCAAGCTCACTTGCCGCCTCCTCACTTTGCTCTTGCCACGGCACGGGGGACTACAGGCACTTGAGACCAGGAACAGTCCCGCCTCAAGTACCCCGCACACCTCCCGGTGAGGGCCCAACCGAAAGGGGGAATCGAGCGTGATACTCACCGGGACACTCCCACTTCCGATCCTGTTCTCCTGCACCTCCCCGACACCTGCGGATGACAAGGATCACACAGCCTCCCTCTGCGCTATCAGTGGGACTAAGGAGTGCACCCACAACACTGAACTAACTACAACAGCGACCCAACCCTAACAACGCTCTAATGGTCGGCAACGCAACTAAACTACACAACTATAATCCTTACTAGGTGTGGTGCACTAACGGGAACTAATCACTGCGCACTACGGGGAACACCAGCCGGTGTTCACGGACTATATTGGAGGGCGGTTCCTAACCCCCTCACCCAAGTCGTACCAAGGAGACTGTCTCCTTACTATGGGGTCACCCAGGGACACTAAGGACCGGCTGCACAAGGCCCAGCTGAGGCTCACTGGAACAGCACACTAACCCGGGAGTCGACTGCTGCACGGAACAGCCGATCGAAACTGAACCCCCCGACTGCCTCCACCCGGATATCGAACACGTGTCCTTGCACCTGGAACCGCCAGGGAAACCTGCACGGAACTCAGGCTTGGGGACCCTCAACCAGAACCATGGGCCGCCCCTGGAACTGAATCAAGCTGTGCTGCACTGCCACTGATTCAGTCACCCTCTCTGGAAACCAGTGTGACCCCAGGGACCTACGGGACGGGAAAACTATGTGTGTTCTTCCCTGACTATGTGTAAGCTGGTAACTACACTTGTCCCCACAGTACGGGTTAGTACAGGACAACACAGGAAACAAGAGCCTACCTTTAATGGGGGCCTGACGTCTTGCACCTGGAAACATTTATGTCGCACACCAAAAATACAGTATGTAAAGCAATTCTCGCCGCACAGACAGAATAAATACAGTAATACAGTATTTTACACGCTACTCACCAGAGTACACAGCTGCTAGCCAATCAGCCAGTTGTTACAGCACCAACAGGAGCCTCCGTTCTACTGTACCTCCTACTCTCAGTACTCACCTCACGGGACCGCGCCCTACACTCACAAGGCTCTCACGCCTCTAACACACCACCAGGGCCTTATGCCCTACTCACCATGGGCCTCTGCCCAGCTACATACAGAGCCTTGTGTCTATGGGCCTTAGCCCCCTCTCTACCTTAGGGCTCTGAGCCCACTACCTAGGGCCTTGTGCCCTGCTACCTAGGGGCACTAGCCCCTGCCTACTTAGGCCTTGAGGCCTTCCTACCTAACTAAGGGCCTTGTGCCCTTTACAGTCTATGGGCTTATAGCCCCCTGACCAGGCCCTGTGGCCTCTCCTATGGTCTCTAGGCCACTACCTAACTAAGGGCCTTGTGCCCTTATACACCTGGGCTCTGAGCCACCCTGCCTAGCTAACTAACAGGGCCTTGTGCCCTACAACACTACTGGGCTACCAGCCCACTACCTAACAAGGGCCTATTGCCCTATTGCCTGGGCCTTGTGCCCCTAATGCATGCCCCACGGGCCTAGTGCCCGACCTAACGCTGAGGCTACTTACCTGCTCTGCGCAGGAAACTCAGCTTGCCACGCCGTCTTCCTTCTTTTCCGGGTCTTCCAGACCCTCCAGCCGGCGGCACCTCTTCTCCTCTTCGACACTGTTGAAGGCTGCTTGGCGGGGGCGCTCTTAGCCCTCACAAGGGCTCCCCGTCGATGATCTCTGCTCCGGCGGCTTGCTTGTAGTCTTCTTCCGCCGCTCTGGACGTTCCACGGCGTCCTCCTCTCTCTTCGCCGCACTTCCGAAGAAATGGTGCCGGCCGGTGACTTATATAGTCGCCAGTGCGGCGTCATCACTAGGCGCCACCGCAAGCGTTGATTGGCTCACCATGGCGCCAATCTTTCAAACGGCCGGGCGTGAGCCGCGATTGGCTCGCGTATCCGGCCGCTGATTGGCCAGCGGACAAAGGTGAGCCCTGATTGGCTCATCCATCCTCTGCTGACATGACCTGAAAAGAAGAAGCGATACTCACCGCTAGAACGCTGGATCGGTGAGTAGGATTCCCTCTTCTCTTTCTTCACCCACTTGTAGGGCACAGCCATCAGGAGACTCTTCAGCCTCTCCAGGGGTGCAGCGACAGCGGGGGTCTTCACCCTCTGCATGGGCACCGGGCACATCTCTACACATCAAATAAGTCTTCTGCAGAGCTACTACTTTAACATAAGCAGTCAGCAGGGAGATTTATGACCCACATTTAAAGTCCTAAACCCTTTTTTTCCCTATCCCATCATAACTCAATAGTGCAGCTGCGTCTTCATTAACCCCTACAGAAAACAATTTACTTTTCAGAAATATTACAGGAGAAGTTTGTGTGAAAGCTACTGAGATGACCACAATACATATATAGTAATACAGTTATAACATAATAACAAAATGATCCAGCACACATCACTAAATCATCGTAGGTACATTTATTACGTGGAAACACAGTTATAACCAGTTGGCTTTGTGATGTTAAGTCCGTAAAAAAATAAAGGTATCACACACTGCTAAATAACTACATTAATGAGCAATTTATCCCTGACAATGTAAGGCCAAATTGTAAAGATGTTTGTTCAGATACCACAATAAACAGCTAGTTTGATGTGCAGCAGATGTCCTGTTTATTTGGGTTGACCAATGTGCAAATGGAGGATGTTGTTTGACCCAACCATATCAGATCAAAACTATTGTGGTCAGATCAGCCATGTTCCTGTGGTTTGAATGTGACCACTATTAGCCTGTGCCTGTAGTCATACTCTGATCACAGTAACAGCACAATCCACAAATGACCTGGCCAGTCATTCTGAACAACACATGGCCAGATTTCATATACTAAGGGAGAAGTCTGGGCGGAACAAAATTGAAAGGGAAATTCCAGGCGAAATACTGAAAGCAAAAATTCCATTTTAAAGCTTGAAAATGCCATTCCCAAATGCAGAGTGAAGCAAATGTTCCACTGAAGAGTTTATAAAATTTCACATTTCTCTGTTTATAGTATTCACATACCCAACAATTACAGTGTTTTCCACCATCAGTCAACTGTTATTTATCTCGACATTGGTAGGTATTCAGTAGTTCACTAATGCTCAAATATGTACCAGCACAAATAACAAATACACAATCAATTTAAACAAGAGCTGTTTAATATATATTTAAAAAGTAGTGAACACTTTTCCTAAATATTAGATTTAAAACATGCTTTCTTTGGTTACCACATACTGGATAGTTTCAGTTGTGGGTGGTTTTAGGAACTAGGGCCATTCCTAAGACAAAAGTTGCAAAACTTAACATGCAAATGAGGGCTATGTACATGCAATAGTTACAGTAGTTAAACAAAATGTATATGCACTACATTTATTGCCAGCAGTGATTATAAACATTGCAATAACTCTGTTATTATTTAACAAAAGATAGCTAGACTTTGCTGTTGCCGCACAATAAAAGCTCACTGAAATTGTCCAATAAAGATAATATCTAGTATGTGATTAAACTGGGAATATTTTTATACTGAGATATTTTTGTACTGAGCAAAGTTCTATACATACTTTGCCACTGTGAATAAATCAACCTAAAGTTAGTGATTTTTTTCACCTTTCTTTACAAACACCCAGGGCAATAATTACCATAACATCAGTTAGTCACGTACATAGAGCAGAACCATTAAGGGGTTAGCATAAATAACAAAACATTTTTGTTATTGATTTTCACCATCCATGTCTGCAGTTTTAAAGAAGTCAGGGACAGTACAACGTACATCCATTCAGGCCATTGTCATGCTCACAGCAGCACAGAATAAGTCAGGAAATGTGCTTATCCTGCTGGAAGCAGTTAACTGTCCTGTGAGGGCAGGATTGAATGTGACAGGGGCAGTATTATAATTTTGGCTGAGAATGGAGTGACATGAGGGTTCTGTGAAAATGATGTAGGAGGAATGTTATATGAAAAGCACACCTATATGAACACCTCTTATTGGGGAAAGGTGTAGCTTTCATAGAGAAGAAAAGAAACACCTATGTTTCAATATAATTGTGATTACAATCAACAATTCAACACATGCTTTGTTTTGTTTTATTTTTTATTAAACAAAAATACTTTCATGAATGCACCATGCAAAATGTATTGCAAGTACTATACTGTTTTGCACAATAATTTGCCCTGTATTAGTCATACATATATAATATAAAGAGAGTCCTAGTGATTGATATACAATATAGAGAGCATTTTATGTATTATTATAATACAGAGAGCAACCAAGTGACAGCCATATAATGCAGAGACCAGTGCACAGTCACATACCCAATCAATGTCCAAGCAGCACTTTACACAGATTTCCTCAACATTTTCCACCATGGGAGGAACACATACCATACACACCTATGAATTGTTTACATATCCTCACAGCTAATTGTTAATCCAACCACTTTTTCTCTCTGCTTCAACTGCATATCATCGCCTCTTGCTTCCCTGCTCTACAATGGACCAGTCTGCAGGCCCCACCATCCATGCCATGGGAAGCAATCATTGAGGCCATGGAGTGCATGTAACAACCCAGCTGCAATGTAACGGAGGTGCTGGTAGCAGGGAGTAATGGGCATGGATTAACCCATTACACATGTAATAAGTTGGCTGGAACCAGGGAGAGGAATGGGGGGGAAAGCCACTATGAAGCAGTCTAATGTTGGCCACTAATAGGCCAGAGCCCGACCCATTCTAAATACATAAAGTGGCCCTGTGAGCCCCTGGCCTCCCGGGAAAACTCTTGCTGAAGCCTATTGCCAATCCATCCCTGGGTATAACACTGAAATGCTAAAGCATTTTATTTAGTTAAAGTGACAGGTGGCATGTACAAGATAATACATTACAGTTGCTTTATTTCTGTAGCTAACATTTATTATACTTGTAATTATCAGACTGAAAACAAGTAAGCATCCTACAGTCTTGCCTGAGGATCTGTCTGTACCTAGACTGGGTTGTGTCTCTGGAGTTAGGCTGGTGACTATGTACACAAAGCTGGGTGGCCTGATTATGTTCCTTTGCATGCAAATGAAAGGACTTGTACAGGTGGTGATAGACTAGCAGACGAGAGCAGGCAGGAACTGGATTTCTGAACCAGACTGGAACCAGAATGCTGACTGCACTGTCTGAGCTGGACCAATAGAAATGCAGTTAGCATGCCGTCTACTTGCATCACCTTCCCTGTATATTCCTGGGTGTGCATACTAGCTTTTTAAGAACCAAAATTCATATGGCTAAATACTGTACTGATATTGTCAGCTCTCAAACAATATTGCTATTTTAAATCTTTTGTTTTTGAGAGTTTACTCTAGTCTTAGAAACTGCACATTTAAAAAAATTACTGTTCTGAGATTTTTTTTTAATTTGGTAACTAAAAAGCACATTGGGCGCCATTTAGAATGCTAAAAACTAGGCAACTCAAAGCAATTTTACCCTGGTGTGACCCCATGCAACAGCTTATGCAAAGGTTGCATCCATTCTTATATCATCACACCCAGCTGTGAGTTGGAAAGTCAACAATAATAACATCAACAATATTTTTAGGTCAGCAATTCAAATGTAGACAGTATTACTAGGTCGACAATTCACATGTAAAAAGTATTATTAGGTTCACAATAATATCGATAGCCATATAGTATACATACTATACAGTTTACATTTGAATTGTCAACCTAATAGTACTGTATACATTAGAATTGTCGACCTAATATTTCCAACTTTCTGAATGTTGACTAAATGAATGTCTAGCCGTTGACAACATACCAAACAGCCAGATTTCCATTTTTGTGAAAAAGCTAATTTTTGGTTGTGTTATTTTCTTTATCCTATTCATTGTCTTATTTTATATTTTTTTTCCTGCAAGTACTTCTTATAAACACATTATTTGCATGTCTCTTTATTTATAGCGATTCACTTATCTCTTTATTTTATTATAATTTATATATTATCTATTATTCAATACACACTAGTACATTACTTTATTTTGATCCTGTTTTTATTCCTAACCACATACATTTGCCAACCATTCACACCCTAACATATATTATACATTTCTTGTCAGTTTAAGGGCATATATTCATTTCTATTACCTATTTGCATTTATTTTTAATTATATTTTTGTGCCCAATGATTGCCAATACCAAAAGCTCTTACTGCTTTATACAATTATTATTAATATTGTTAATTTGTAAGGTGCCTTAATGCTTCACAGCTGGACATTGCAGAGATCAGGACATACATAAAACAGGGACATATAAGGTAGACAAGATAAATGGTTAAATGAAAACAAAGGGTAGGGAAGGGCCAGGGGCGGGCTGGGCCAGGGGGCATCGGCCCCCCGGGCCGCTCAGTCTAATCCATGTTTGGGCCGACCGCCCCTCCCCCAGTGGATGCAATATTACCAGCGATGCGGCCGCGTCAGCGCACAGGCGCCGCATCACGTGTCATGTGATGCGGCCGCTTGTGTGCCACCCGGGCTGAAATTTGCCAGCCCGCCGCTGGGAGGGTCCTTCTCATGAGAGAATTTATATTCTAACAGGGCCTCGTTTAGGGTTCTGGCCACCCTAGGCTTTTGAACCCCCCTTCCCCGCACCGCATCCATTTTCATTACCTCTCTCCCTGCAGCCATTTTTATTTCCCCTCCACCCGCAGCCACTTTTATTTCCTCCCACCAGCAGCCATTTTTTATTACCTACACTACTGCAGTCCTTTTCCTTACATCGTTTCCTGCAGCCAGTTTCATTAATTCCTCCCTGCAGCTATCCCCCCTTTAACTCACTTACTCCAGTGTTCCACAGCTACTTGACAGGCAGTCTGACATTTGCTGTTAGACGCCTGTCAGTGCGGGGGTGGGAGAGTGCTTATTCCAGTCTCATTAAATGTTGTAATGTTGCAATCCTGCAAGACCAGACTACGACAGCCTGGCAGACAGCTATCCGCATCAGACTTGTCGTCAGTCTGCATGGTGGGATTAGAGTAAGCTTTAATAAAGAGATGGGTTTCCAAAGAATATTTAAAGACTTGGGGCCTGATTCATTAAGGAACTTAAATTAAGAGGTTTCTTATTTAAGTCTCCTGGACAAAACCATGTTACAATGCAAGGGGTGCAAATTAGCATTCTGTTTTGCACATAAGTTAAATACTGACTGTTTTTTCATGTAGCACAACAGAAAACTAATTTTCACCCCTTGCATTGTAACATGGTTTTGTCCAGGAGACTTAAATTAGAAACATCTTAATTTAATATCCTTAATGAATCAGGCCCTTGAAAGCCGTTGGAGAGTCTGATTGGCAGGGCCTTATTAAGGGTTCTGGCCACCCTAGAGGGAAAGGAGGGAAGAGGGGAAAATGAATATTAAAATATACAGCAATTTTTCAAGAAAACTAACACCTTTTATGATGCGAAGTAAAATGTTTTGAAAAATGATATCATTTATAGCGATTATTAATTTGGCTCTGTGTTATTCTTCATAAATCATACTAGAAGCTACCATTTACTGCTGTCCAGTGAAAACACCTGCAAAATACAGGCAGACTGGGCTAGAGGCCGGAAAAGCTGGTTTGTGGGCTTTCCAAGGGGAGGAGCACCCATGTCATGAGTGCTCCTCATTCCATGACAACAGCTGGAGGGCAGAGAGATTAAAGGGGGCGCACACCTTGTGCTGCATTGAGAAGCCACTCCTCAAGTCCTCCTTCACTCCAAGATGGCTGGACCCGTGGATGAGCAGTATGGTGGACAGAGCGCCTCTGTAGCAAAGTACTTACCGCACATGCTGAATTCTTCCAGCTGTAAGTGCTGGAGAGCATGAGCACAAGCTCTGGTCCACTCTGTGACAATCTCAGGTCCCTCGGCTACAGCCAGATCAGCATATTGATGAGGCTCTGCTGATCGGGCATGGTAAAGAATTCCAAACAGACTTGACATGAGAAGTCTTAAAGGCAGGAGTGGTTGTCAGAGATGTGGTGGTTACCAGAGACAAGGCAATGTTCATGTCAAAAATAGATCTAAGGGGTGAGTTGGAGCATATTTTGAGATGAGATTTTGAGATGTATGAAGGGATGGAATTGTTGAGGGCTTTATAAGTAAGGGTGCATAATTTGAATTGGAGTTTGGAGGGTACGGGAAGCCAGTATAGGGATTTGCAAAGGGGTGTGGCAAATATGGAGCTGAGAAAGAAGGAGGGCAGTCTTGATGCTGCATTTAAGATGAATTGAAGTGGGGATAGATGAGTGAGGGGAATGCCAGATAGGAGAAGGTTGCAGTAGCCAAGGCAGGACATGATGAGAGAGTTGATTAGAGTTTCACTAGCATTTTGAGAAAGATAATGTCCTATACTGCCAATATTTCTAAGGTGAATGTAACAGGACTAGGAGAGAGACTGGATATGAGGAATAAACAAGAGGGTGAAATAAAAGGCACTGGATTTGGGTGTAATTGGTGGCGAGAGAGATTGGAGGAGAGCTGTCACTAGGAAGAGAAAAGATGATAAGCTCTGTGAATCAGAAAACAATACTTGTTATGAGTCAAAGTGACACTAGGGGGCCGATTCAATTCAATTCAAAGCAATGTGCAGTGGAATGCCTCCGGATTGGTTGAAAAGGTACTCCAGTTACAATACAACATTGCAGATTTCTCCTCGAGGTGTGCAGAAAAATCCATGATGTTGGTGTACGCAGTCAGATATTGCAATGATGTTCAATTGCACTTTGAATTGAATTGGCCCCTATGGGTTTACACTAACATAAAGCAACACTAACTTTAAGACCTTGTTTTGGTTACAGACTCATCAAATATAACTCCTTTATCACTTAATATAGGAAAAATATTTTTTTATTTATCATTTTTGAATGCTTTGTAAGTTTGCAATAGTACTCATAGTCAGTTCAGGTTTAAGCCAAATACATTTGTAAGGATCTAGCAGAAGAATAAAAAAGTAGGTCCGGTATATCCCTTCTAACTACACATTTGAGTACAGTACAATCAAAACTGTACATCAGCTATAAAGTTATTGCTATTAAAGAATACAATTAAAGAATTTTGTCATATAAGATTTGTACATTTCTTTTTTAACTGAGTTCACATCAACTACGGGTCAGGGGCGGATCTAGAAAATAATTTTACTGAGGGCAATTTAGATGGGCGATTTAGTCCCCACCCCCTTTTTGATAGCTAAGGCTGCCTATGGCTGCACACTATGTGCAGGTCAGTTCGGCAGAGACAGGCAGGGAGAGTGTGCTGCCCGGCCTCTCTAATTGTTTTTAAAACACAATCAGAGCAGCCGGGCAACACACTCTCTCTGCCTGTCACTGCCGAACGGACCTGCACATAGTGTGCAGCCGCCGGCAGCAAGCCCCTGTTTGAGGGGCGATTGCTCTGATGCCCCCCCCCCGGATCCTCCACTGCTATATTAGGAGGATTATGATACAAACAAATTACATACATTGACATGCAACAGAAGGTAAAGAAGTCCCTGCCTAAATGAGCTAACAGTCTAAGAGGTATGAGGTACATAAAGATTAGAAAAACAATTTTATTTGCTGGTGGTGGTGCGAGTGGCTATTGTTAGACAGCACCATTATCAATCTCCAACAATAAAGCAGTCATTGTCGACTGGCATTTTTGTGCAGTTACCAATGGTGTCATAGAGTTGGAATGAGGAGAGAGAGTGCAAGACGGAGACATGAAACATGAACCAACCATTGTAAAAATGTTACATCAGTAAGCTGCTGGCAACCAACATTCACCATTTATTTTAGCTGAGCATCCTTCCTTTGATGGCTCTAAAATAAGCTTTAGCACTTCTGCCTCCCAGTACTGGAGTCATCATTATCATCATCATCATTTATTTATATAGCGCCACTAATTCCGCAGCGCTGTACAGAGAACTCAAGCAGGTGTCAGGGCACACACGCCAGTCTTGGGTAATAGCAATGTTCTGCTTTGCTATAAACCATAAACAATTTAAAGCAGGCAAACATTTTAAACCAAAGCCCACAAAATTTTAGGTACTTCAACTCCTAGCTTTACAAACAATTGCACACAATTGTATTTTGTAATAATCACTGATCTTTTGAATGGGGCAAACAGGTCAAGTGTTTGAAATTCCAGGCAAGTATGAGAAGAATTTATCCAAAAGGTATTGACATGAAAGTTCTGAAGCTTGCACAAGGTGTGATTCTGCATGTCCACCAGTGGTACCCCCCCCCCCCCCTTCTAATAGTTTTGGCGCTGCCCAGTAAAGAAACTGTATCATTCAGTATCATATGCATTATTGATTACTCAAAAAAAAAAAGCACTGTGTTTTTGTGTTACAATGTATGATTTTGATTAAAGAAAAGTACTGCACACTCACAGGGAAATTCCACCATTCTACTGATCAGATGTGAGTGTTATTTCAGGAAATGGTTGTATAAGGGGAAGGGGGAAGTATGTTTGTGTAGATGAGGCAGTGTTATGCGCAAATGTGATTGGGAAATCCCACACTAGCAAACAAGACCTTTGTATTGGTTATAGCATAAAGTCTATTACATAGACGTAAATTATACAGACTGTGTAAGTATTTATTATGCCTCAGATCATGTCAAACTGTTTCTATGGGTGTATTTTTTCCATTTACTAGAAACCATCTTTACATAATACATTTCTTTTAGGATGCTTAAACACATTTTAATGTGAGGTATTAAATATAATATTTGCTGCACTTTCAATCCTGGTAGGGCATGTTAAGCCAGAGCTTACATTCTATATTTAAATTGCATTTGTTTGCATAATATCAATAAGTCTTACCTTAGCAGCATTGTTTTACTGGTTTCATTTTAGTGTTTTTTTGCATTTCTTTTTAATTTAGTGTTGACTGACTGCTAGTTAATCCTATTATTTTTGTTAACATTTGAAAGTTTGGAAATTATATACATATATGAACTAGTAACATATGTTTAATAATTATTTTACTAATTGGTTATGCACAGTAGAACACAAAAGGAGCACATGGCCTCATCTATATAGTCTGGAGTAATCTCTGCTCTAGAAAATCATTTACATTTGCTGCAGTATATCACATGCATAAATGGAGATAAGTGTGTTTTTCTCCAGCAGGAAATTTTGCCAAAAGTATGTCAATGAATGCTGGTAACTACAACTACAGCTGATTTCAAATAAAAATAAAGAATATTCGTTGTGCAATTAGTGTATTTCACTCTAAAAATTAATTTAGCTTATAGTTAATATTTAACAAGTTTTCATCAGGCTAAAATCAACACTTTGCAAGATTCTCTTCAAATGCTCTGTAACTAAAGGCTGTAAAGAATTCACCAAATAATCTCCCACAATGTAGGGGGTATAGTGTTTATTGTGAGCAATTTGTACTGTGTGCACTATGAGAAATACAAAGATTTTTACACTTCTTAATAGGACATGGCACCAGTTTCTCAGTAGCTAAATTAGTTTGACATGTAATAGTAAAACAGATGGCTGCTCACAGTTCTTTATAAAGTGCATGTACTAGTTTGTTACATGATTCTCTCGGTTACAACTATGGTTTTACTTTGTAACATTATCTAGGATATATAAAGAGTTGCTTCTGAGTTTGAAGCAACTACACAATATTTGTAACTGCACAGAGATCTCCGGATTTACAGATGTGATATCCAAAGCACATATACGTAATCGTCTCCCTGTGTGTAAAAGAGACAATTATAATCATTGGGTGTGCCCCAGCTATTTAAATGTTTTAAATATAAGTATGGCTATGTAATCCATGTAGCCTGCACTGTTTTCACTGTAGCAGTTTACATACTTTCCTATTTTATATCTAACTGTACTTATGCTGTGGGGGTATTGGGCAACAAATGCCAACCAGAAAAACAAAAATCCATGATCATTCTTTATTACTGGTTCAGAAGTACTAGATCAAAATAAAACATAAAACATTTTTCAGATATACAAGTGAAACTAAAACAAATCACACATTATCATTACATTGAAAAGTCTACTTAGCTCTGGTTTCATGCTTCTGTTCTGACTAACTGAACGCCATAGCTTCTCCAATTTATAGGTCATTGTGATTTTATGCAGTTTTGTCATAAGCAAATGCATTATATTCTGGCTTTTGTTTTTACTAGTATGTAGAACTACTCCAGCTTGATGTCTTCCCATTTGGTTCCTATACAGTTGCTGGAGAGTTAATTCTACTATATACTTGGAGCAATAGAGAACATTAATAAGTACAACTTTAGGCTGTCTGTTTAGAACATTGTACTTTGTCAGAGTCTGGATGGAGGATGGGTATAGGGTCTTGTGGCATGCGGACGGCAGTTGGAGTAAGCTGTACAGTGTCTCAGCTCTTAGCCCAAGCTCCCACTTTTCCTTATTCTCACAAATATAATGCTTTGGATATTTCTAAATACTGTTGGAAATGTCAAAGCAGCGCTGAGGATCGACTTCATACTGAAAAACAAGGCTGTTTTAGGATCTACAGAACTACCATCTCTGTCCAGCTGGGGGACCTACAGAGCTCAACTGTCATTGCTGTTTCAACATCTGTTCAGCTACTCACTGACCTCAGTTGTGATCGCTGTTACCATCTATGATTGGCTGCTGGACCCTCTGCACCCAACTGTCAGCATCCTCCTGGACCTCGTCGTGTCAGAGCGGCAGAAACTGCCTACTCCATTAACCCCAGACAGGGGGCGGTAAAGTATCCTTCACCTCTTCCATTGCCCTGCACAATTTGGATCAATTGTTCCTTTCTACTCTCTCATTATCTACCCAAACTCAATCATGCACCTACTCAATTTACAGTCTCTCCTATGTACTGTTACCATACTTTCCAAACTCTTTTTTTTTACTCCATCATCCTTTTTCTCCCTCCCCGATCGATTTCCTCTTCATTACTTCCCTCCTCGCTAGTCTGTACACATGAACAGTTTTATTTTCTGCTTACACCACACTCAGCAGACTACATAAACAAAAATAAACCTTGCATCTACAAATCCTCCTAGCATGTCCTCTTTCTCACCCTGCTCCTTCTCATGGCTGCTGGTGATATCTCGCCTAACCCTGGATCCAGTACAATCCCCATTATCTGCTCCCGATCCTTGCTCCACCCCAAATCTTGCCATCCATCCCGTACTTCCAATCCCACCAACCTTATCCACATATTTTCATTACCCTCTCTTCCCTTCTCCTGTGCACTATGAAACGCCAGCTCTGTTTGTAACAAACTTACATCCATAAATGATCTATTAATTTCTAAATCCCTCAACCTCCTTGCCATTACAGAAACTTGGCTCACCTCCTCTGACACTAAATCCCCAGCAACTATCACCTATGGTGAACTCTCCCTCAGCCACACTCCTGTACCCAGAAACAGACAAGTTGGTGGAGTAGGCAATCTACTCTCTCCAAGCTGCACCTTCCAGGTCATGTGGTTAGAACTTCTGCCTCACAGCACTGAGTTCATGAGTTTGATTGCCGACCATGGCCTTATCTGTGTGGAGTTTGTATGTTCTCCACGTGTTTGCGTGGGTTTTCTCCGGGTGCTCTGGTTTCCTTCCACGCTCAAAAAACATACTGGTAGGTTAATTGGCTGCTATGAAATTGCCCTTAGTCTCTCTCGGTCTGTGTGTGTATGTTAGGGAATTTAGACTGTCAGCTCCAATGGGGCAGGGACTGATGTGAATGAGTTCCCTGTACAGCACTGCGGAATTAGTGGCGGTACATAAATAGATGAAGAGGATAATGATCCTCTGAACCCTCCCTCTCATTCTCTTCCTTTGTAGGCCACACTATTTGTCTAGTTTGTCCTCTCCTCCTTTGTGTTGCTGTCATCTATCGCCCCCCAGGTCCAGCTTCCCAATTCCTTGATAACTTTGGTTCGCTTATTTCCTATCCTTTGACCTGCCTACACTCATACTAGGTGATTTCATTGTCTCTTCTGCCACTAAATTTCTTTCACTTACTTCCTCCTTTGATCATTCCCAATAGACCTCATGTCCCACCCACTGTAATGGGCACTCCCTTGACCTTGTCTTCTCCTGCTACTGCTCCGTCTATAATTTCTCCAATTTAGCCTTTCCACTCTCCGGCCACAACCTTTCCTTCAGCCTCATCTTACCTCATACCCTTCCCTATGCCTCCAAATACACACATACACAACAAAACCTAAGTACTCTTAGCCCAATCCACTTCTCATTTTCACTAAAACAACTATTTTCTCCAATGACTGCATTGTCCTAATCTAATCAGACTACCTCTTTCTATAACAAAACACTCACTTCAGCCCTATACAATGCAGCTCCATATAGTCTCCGACGATCCAAACCCCAGCCATGGCACAACAAACAGACCCTCTACCTGCAAAAGTGCTCAAGCGCTGCAGAGTGCCACTGGAGGAAATCTCGTTCCTGTCGCGATTTTCTCCACTATAAATTCATCCTTTCATCTTACAGCACTGCCCGTTCAATTGCCAACCAAACTATCTTCAAATCTCTAATATCCACCCAGTCTTCTAACCCACGTTGCCTCTTTGCCACCTTCAACTCAGTTCTCTGCCCACCTGCACCTCCTTCCTCCCTCATTGCCCATGATTTTGAAACCTACTTCAAAGAGAAAATTGACACCATTCAACGAGATATTTCCTCATGCCAAATTCCACTCACTCTACCCACCTTTACATACACTCCCCAATCCATAATCCTTAATTCATTCTCTTCAATAACTGAAGACAAAGTCTCTGCACTCATCTTATCATTTCACCCTACAACCTGTCCACTCGACCCTATTCCCTCCCAACTACCCTGCTTCATCTTCTCTACTGCATGCCCACCACTAACTCATCTCTTCAACCTGTCTCTCTCCACTGGCACATTTCCATCCTCCTTTAAACATGCGCTCATCTCACCTATTCTAACAAAACCATTTCTTGATCCAGCCTCTCTCTCCAACTACCGCCCTAATTCTCTCCTCCAATTTGTCTCCAAACTACTTGAGCGATTAGAGTAATAACGCCTGTCTCACTTTGTCTCCTCTGATTCCATTATTGACTCTCTGTAATCAGGCTTCCGCCACCAACATTCCACTAAAACTGCTCTCACAAAAGTGACCAATGATCTATTTACTACAAAATGTAATGGTAATTTCTCCATACTTATTCTCCTGGACCTCTCTGCTTCTTTTGATACAGTTGATCACCTTCTTCTCCTACACACCCTTCTCTCCATTGGTCTTCATGACACAGTTTTTTCCTGGTTCACTTCCTACCTATCGAACCACTCCTTTAGCGTTTGTACCTCTGGCACATTCTCCCTTTCACTTCCACTGTCTGTTGAGATCCCACAAGGCTCTTTACTTTTTTCATCTCTTGAGGCACTAATTCACTCATTCGGCCTCCAATACCACCTACGCTGATGACACCCAAATCTATATCTCTTCCCCTCACCTCTCTCCTTCTGTACTATCTTGTGTAACCAACTGTTTTTCTGCTATCTCCACATGGATGTCCCAACACTACCTAAAGCTCAACATGTCCAAAACAAAATTTATTATTTTCCTTTCAGCCAGAGTCACCACCTTCCCTCAAATCTCCCTCACTGTCAATAACACGACAATTTCCTTAGTGTCACTTGCCGGACGGTTAGTGCCTCTGGTCTGGTACGTGGCTCTCTCTCATTCCTGCCGGCGTCTGTCCTGGGGCGTGGCCGTCCACCATCTTGACTGGATTGCGCATGTGCAGGACTCTTGAACTTAAAACCTTGCTTTTAATCCTATTGGTGAATCAATCACCACTCACTATTTAAGGCACCTGTGTCCTTAGTATCGTTGCCTGTTCTTGGTTCTCATTCCCTTGAGACTCCTAGGTGTTTCCTGTGTTCTGCTCGTGTGATCGGTTTTGCTGTGGACAAGTCCCCTCTGCTCATCCGTGGTAAACTTGCCCGCTACAGACTACCTCTACTCCGCTGCATGCCTACACCTGGACAATTCTAGAGAATTGAATTCCCAACGCACTAGGGAATCAAACACTCAGACTATCTTCAGTCATATAATATGATTATTTTTTAACTGAGTTGGTGCACCCTATACATGTATTTTTAGTTCATAAATCAACAAGTGCAGAAAAGAGAATCATGTAACATAGGGGCACTCTATGATAATGAAGTATTTAAAACTTACATTTTATTAGTTTTATTAAAATAATAATGAGTCCCAGAATAGTGCCTGTGACACCAGTTGCGAAATAAAAACAAAAAATGTGAAATAAACAAACATATAAATTTTAAAATGTTCTCTGCCATTTTAAAATTTATATGTTTGTTTATTTCACATTTTTTGTTTTTATTTCGCAACTTGTGTCACAGGCACTATTCTGGGACTCATTATTATTTTAATAAAACTAATAAAATGTAAGTTTTAAATACTTCATTATCATAGAGTGCCCCTATGTTACATGATTCTCTTTTCTGCACTTGTTGATCTACACCTGGACAAGCCTTATCTGCTCTTCTGTGGTAAACGTACTCGCTATAGACTGCTTGCCATTCCGCTGCATACCTGCACCTGGACAAGCCTGCTCTGCTCATCAGTGGTAACGTACCCGCCACAGACTATTTGCTATTCAGCTGCTTGCCTGCATTTGGACAAGTCTCCCTTGCTCATCAGTGGTATACTTACCGCTACCCGCTATTCCACCACCTACCTGCACCTGGACAAGTCTTCCCATCACCGCAGTGGTACAACTTGCTATCCGCAGACCACTGACGCTCCCGCTACCTACCTGCACCTGGACATGTCTTCCCATCACCGCAGTGGTACAACTTGCTATCCGCAGACCACTGACGCTCCCGCTCCTACCTGCAACTGCACAACTCTTCCCATCACAGCAGTGGTACAACTTGCTATCCGCAGACCACTGACTCTCCCCGCTACCCACCTGCACTGACACGAGTCTTCACTGCACATCAGTTGTTATACCTACCTCCGCATTATACTTGCAAGTCGCTGACTCTCCTGCTGCATAGCTGCAAGTCGCTGACTCTACTGCTGCATAGCTGCAAGTCGCTGACTCTCCTGCTGCATAGCTGCAAGTCACTGACTCTCCATTGACATTCCTTATCCTAAGTAGTTGTACTGTTCCAACCATTCACCATACTGCCCAGAGGATCGCTGTGATAAACTCCGCCCCTCTGGTAAGCATAATCACAGCTGGTGAATCCTGGGTAGAAACTCCTAGTGCCCGTGACACTTAGTCTGCCAAGCCCGCTGCCTTCGTGTTCCACTTGACTCCGCCCTCTGCTTTATTCCTCACATCCAGATTCTCTCCCAGTGCTGTTGAGTCCACCATAAAAACATTGCCAAAATATGTCCATTTCTTACTCAAATATGCTACCAAAACTCTCTCTTGCTACCAAATCCATTCTTTCATCATTTCCCACCTGGACAATTGCAACCCCCTGCTATCTGGCGTTCCTGACACCCATATATATCAACACTTCATTCCATCCTAAATGCTGCTGCAAGGCTGATCTTCCTCTCTCACCGCTCCACATCTGCTGCACCACTTTGCAAATCCCTACACTGGCTCCCTGTATCCTCCAGAATCAAATTCAAATTACTCACCCTTACCCACAAAGCCCTCAACTATACTACCCCTGCATACATCTCAAATCTTATATCAAAATAATCTCCCTCCTGCCCTCTTAGATCTACCTCTGACTTGTGCCTTGTCTCGTCTCTGGTAACCACCTGTCACTCCTGCCCACAAGGCTTCTCCCGTGCTGCTCCCCGCTGATGGAATTCCATACCATGCTCAATCAGACTTTCCCACAGCCTTAAAATATTTAGAAAACCCATCTCTTTTTTAGAAGTGGCCTTATCCTTGATAATACTATTCACACTTATGTATCCTCACTACTATCCCAATCTCCACTCTGAAACACATTTGCTCCTCTTGTTTCAGTTGTGCCCTCTTCCACTTAGAATGTAAGCTCTCTAATGAGCAGGGTCCTTCATATCTTTTTGTTTTCATGTCTGCATTTATTTTGTCTACCTTGTATGTCCCTGTTTTATGTATGTACGGTTTTCCCTACAGTACGGCCCTGCAGAGCACTGTGGCGCCTTGCAAATCTACGATAATAATAATAATAATAATAATAATAATAATAATAATAACAAAGAAAGGCATTCATACTGTGTAACAAAGTCTAAGTCATTAGGGGAGAGACTACAATGAAATGTCATAATGTAAATGGTTTAAATCTGTGTTGATAAATTGCCCTTAAAGGGATAACATTGCCATCTTCTGTAAAGTAATGTTCCCTATTGGGTCCTGTTCTTCAATCTGATGTCACAGACTGAGCACAATGCATTCACAGTCTATGCAGCAAGCGAGTGCCTGGATTGTGAAGTTTTTTTTATCAGCTTGCCTAGGTCACCATTAGTAATGACCTACTAATCAGAGCAGCACCCAACCCTAAATCTATATTTAAAAAAGGGTGTTTGCGGGTGAGGGTGTTTCTGTGCATTCTCGACATTCAGCAACCTCATGTAGAAGATTGCAGCAGCTGCAAAATAAATGTCATCTGCCATGCCACAAACTGAAGCAAGCCCATTGGATAAATTAAACAACAAAAAAATAGTGTAAGGTGCAAGAGATAAAAATGTTGAGACGCTGCACACACACTAAATTTGAAACGTTAGACAGCATGTATTATGGAGAGTGAAGAGGCAGTAACAATCAGGTCATCAAATGGGCACAGGCATCAGTAGATATTTAAATAAGTAATGTTAAGAGCGTTTTGTCGCTATCTAATAACGATTGTCGAATCTCGATTTGTGTTTCCAACGCACAAATATTTATTCTCAAAAAGTAGCAGAATAAATCAAGCAAAATAATAATAAGTACAGCCATTACTTATCGCAGGCGCTCTGGATCCAGTGAACAGTCATTCAGTCCTGAAGTCTGTGGTCAAGGTGACTGAACACTAGATGAGGAGCTGCTGCTTATATGCAAACAGAAATACAGTAAAACAATGCAAAGGGTGTGGCTTGCTTCTATTGGTCCAGGTTTCAGGAGGGTCCAGGGGGTTGCAGATCATAGGCTAGTTTAAGCTCAGGAATCCAAAGGTGGGGGTCATCTCTCCAGGGGATGGGTTCCGATCTTCCCGCCAAGATTTCTAATCCTAATAGTCAAAAATTCCTTAACATTAACAACTTGCATATGCACTCTGCGAACCGGACAGTTGCAAATGTGAAGGGGATTAGTATGATACCACACATGACATGATTCCTTCAACGTGTACCATATGTTTTACTGATATGCATATAACTTATAATATTACACATAAACTCTACTATATTTTGACATAAATAACTATCTGCTGCAACTACCATTAATGTGTACTATTTTACAAATGTGAGTGTTTGTGCGAATGTATGTGTCACTCACCGGACCGTGAGTGCCTCTTCCCGAACATTTAGGAACCGTGGCCGTCCTCCATCCTGAGGGACTGCGCATGCGCAGCCCTTTCTATACCTCCAGTGTATGTTCCTTTAACTTAATTGGCAGATCAGGCAACCTCCCTATATTAAGCACCTGTGGTCAACACCACGTTGCCTGATCTTGGAGTCTCATTCCCCATGAGTCTCTGAAGGTGTTCCTGTGTTTCCTCGTTTATTCAGCCCAGCTGATTCCTGTGGTTTCCAAACCACTTCTACCTCTGTGGTTTCCAAACCACTTCTACTACTGTGGTTCCCATACCACTTCTACCATCTACTGTATCATCGTGACTGTGAGCTGATTCCTATCCGCTGCCTCCGTGCACTACAGTCTTCTAACCACTTCAACTCTACCATGTATCATTGGGACTGTTAGCTGATGCCTATCCGCTGCCTCCGTGCACTACAGTCTTTCATTCACATCCACTCACCTGTTCATGATTGTGACTGCCAGCTGATTCCTATCCGCTGCCTCCGTGCACTACAGGCTTCAACCTGCA
The DNA here is from genome assembly GCF_038048845.1 of Mixophyes fleayi. Classification (NCBI taxonomy): domain Eukaryota; kingdom Metazoa; phylum Chordata; class Amphibia; order Anura; family Limnodynastidae; genus Mixophyes; species Mixophyes fleayi. The sequence goes on from NC_134405.1 coordinate 226,994,303, forward strand.
ACTCGTCTGTGTTTCATCATCGTGACTGCTAGCTGATTCCTATCCGCTGCCTCCGTGCACTACAGTCTTCAACCTGCAACCCGTCTGTGTTTCATCGTGACTGTTTAGCTGATTCCTATCCGCTGCCTCTGTGCGCTTCAGTCTTCAGCCCTTGTCAACTCTCCCGTGTTTCCTTGAGTCTGCTGCCACTATTGCTACCCGCTACTCTCCGTGATCAACTGTTCCAGTTCAACTCTGCTCCGGTGTCCCATCGTTACTGCACCTGCTGGTTGCTATTGGCTACCTCCGTGTTCCCGCAGAGACCCGCTGCTGTTACTTCTCAGCGCTACTCATCCATCTACTGCTGATCCGCTCTCCACGCCTTCCTGTGTTCCCTGCTGGTCTACCTACCTGTGCACTGCACCTGCTAGACCACCGCTTCACCCATCCAGGGACTTTGCATCCTGCCGGCCTCCTGCCGTTCAGGTATCTCTGCACTCCTGTCTGACTGCCTTCTCCTGAACCACGGTATGCATACTTCCCATTGACTGTGCTGTGTATTGCATACCTTGCTGGACTGTGTTGGTTCTCCTCTGGAGTGTACTATCCGCTGAGTCTATTGCCATCATTGACTGTGTTATCTCATGCTGGATTACTTCAAGAGACTTTCTATATTGGCAGTGTTGTTCAGTCATTTATACATTTATATTGTGCATATTACTGTGGATCAAAGTCAAGGTGCCCGTGTATATATTGTGTTGCAGTCTCTCCCCGTGCACCTCCTCACATATATATTCAGTGGTACAACTTGCTAGTGGCAGACCACTGACCCCTGTTTACAGTTCCACCTGTTCCAGTATCCTCTCACATAGCAGTGGTACAACTTGCTAACGCAGACCACTGGCTCCCCGGATACCTCCACTTGGATTCTATTCCTTCACTCAGACAGCGGTACAACTTGCTATCCGCAGACCGCTGACTCTCATCACCTCCTCGTTTCTGTTGGACATTCCTCCTCACTATAGCAGTGGTACAACTTGCTACCGCAGACCACTGACTACCTTCACGTGTCCTTTGTCCATACAGTTCCTCGTGTATTACTACCTCCATATTGCCAGTGCTGCTAGTCATAGACTTTCCTGAGCATCTCATCATCTGCTATTTCCTGTTCCGTGATCACCCTGCTACCAGAGTACCATATTACCACCTATACTGCTCTGGTAAGCCTATCACCTGGTGATCCCTGGGTAAAGACTCCTAGTGCCCGTGACAGTATGTAAAAGCGTAAATACTGTTTGTGCCACGTGTTGCGGCCACGTACGCCCTTTCACGCTGTAGCATGCCATACGCATCTTTTCAGACAAAGACAACCAAGTTTGCTTGATTTTAATTGAAATGACTTTATCCAATTTGCTGACTTCGACAGTAAATACCCAATTGTAAAGAGCTACCTAATTTGGTGTCGCTATATAAATAAATGAGGATGTTGAGAAATGAAGGTAGCCTGCATCCATACTAAAAACCTTCAAAGACTATGCAGACAATACATTTTTTGATGGACAGAGCATTTATCAGTTGCAAAGAGCAGGGCTTTCCTTACTTTACTTTATTTATATGCTCTGTGCTGTAATGCTGCCCTTCTGAGTCAAACCAGGGGACTTGTAAATATTTATGGGGAGTGAGGGCTGAAAAATCATTATCCCAGGGTGAACTTCGTCCAATCCAGGGTAAAGGTGACTGTCCGAGACATGCAGCAGAGGTGGTCCCCAAGACCCATATATATATATATATATATATATATATATATATATATATATATATATATATATAATCTGGAATATATAAATAATATTTATATGTTCTATTAGTTAAGTGTGATATGCAAAACAGACAGTTCAGATAGGCCACTAGTTGCCTTTCCCACACATGTCAGTAAGGCAGAATTTAGCACTAGCAAAGATAGTGGACAACTATGGACAGCTGCATTAGTAGACAGTTAAAAGATGATGAGAGGGCACATTGTTAAATGGTGGAATTCAAGATAGCTTGTCCTTGGAGTGAGGTAGATCTGTGCCGTAATGCTGCCCTACTCAATCAAACCAGGGGACTAAATATTTATGGGGAGGGCTGAAGAATCAGTCCTCTGGGGGCAGCTTCGTCCAACCCCGGGGTAAAGAAGACTTCAAGAGACTTGTAGCAGAGGCGGATCCCAATAAGGGGTGTACTCACTCTGATGCCAGAGCAATAGTGATGCCTCACACTGCCACTGCGTACCATCCTCCCGAGTGGATGTAGGTGGCGTGCTCTTGCCCCATTTCTCCTAGCTCCCTGCTACCAGTTCTTGCTCATAAGATTTTACAACGCAGAGTAAAGTCCTGGGGGCATCCGAATACTTGTGAGTGCGTCCAACTCTACGGGAAAGGCGGCTGCTATAGTTGAAGACCTCCCCTGCTAGTTCTAAAAGCTTATGACATTTACTAGGAAGCCAGAACATAGCAAAGGATTATATTCTGGAACCTATAATGGTAATTTGACCTTCCACTGTTTGGCTTTGCTATTAGTTGTTTGCTGACTTTTATTGTTCTCTCCGTCACCATTTTTATTTTAAAAAAAACTGTGACCTTTTGCCAAATTTATGTTGGTGTCTGTGTTGTTATTTATTTATTCAATTACAGTACTAGTAAGTCTTGCAAAGGAGGTTTGGGTGCAATAAAAAGGAGATATCAACACTATGCAGTTTATTATTTTTTTTAATTGATTCGGAGAAAGCAAATGCAATGATGGCAAAGGTTCATAATCCTTTATTAAGACAGCTCGTTGCAGACTTTGGCCAAAATTGGTGAAAGTTGGGACAGTTGTGAAAGGAACATTAGAAAATAGACTTGAAACGGCTGGAAATGAATTTTCATGCTATAAATAGTAATATAGGAGCAAAAACAGCTCAAAATGAAATAAATATTCCTATTTTTTTACAATTTTTAATTAAATCCATATCCAAAACCAAAACCTTTCGGAATATTTGGGCAAAACTAGCAGCAAATCTGTAACACAAATGCAGTTTAGAACAATAACCGGTTTCAAAACTGAAACATGAGGGTCAGCAATTTCTCTAGTTACAAGAACCACAGAGCAATTCAAACACATTGAAATATATAATATTAGATAGATGCTAGTATGTATTTTGGAGCATTGAGGTAGCTATAGGCCCCTAAAGGCTGTCACTAATCTGGGTCTTAGTTATGGTTACGCCACTCGGTGGTATCATATCACCATGCATCTGCCTCCTGTCAGAATGCAGTATTCTAAATCCTGGGACAAAACGTGACTTCAGTCTGCTGAAATGGAGGCTGCCATCCTGGGTGAGACATTTTGCTACATCCTGCCTATTCTAAGCACCTGATTTCTTCTACCTATTAGCTCCCTCTGCAAACTATAAAAGTCACCTCCTACACTCAACTAATTGCCAGTGCAGCACTTTCCTAATTCCTGGTTTCTGCTTGCCATTGTTGCTGTTTTTTGCTGCTTCATAATGCCAGCTGTTGTACAGACTTCAGCAATTACCCCTTTGTGTGGATTCAGATTCATTCTGCCTGTTATTGTACATATTCCAGCTTTCACCCCTCATGTTGATTCAACTCTCTTCAGCCTATTCCTCTGCCTCACCTACTGGCTATTTGGGGTAGTATAGGTTACTGCTCTGAGTCTTCCAACTTCTGGAGCCATCTCTGTGTCTTTGGGTACCAGCTTCCAATTCCAGACTTGACACAGGTTCTGTGTTGCCCGGGGCCAGTTCCAGGCTTATCCAGTTCAGGAAGTAGTCACCCCTGATAATTAGAGATGCTCAGGCTCTCTAATTACCTGCTACTCTACTCGTCTGCAAAGCTGACACTCCACTCAGGTACCGACTATTCTACTCTACTCGTCTGCAAAGCCGACACTCTACTCGTCTGCAAAGCTGACACTCTATTCAAGTACCTGCCACTCTACTCGTCTGCAAAGCTGACACTCTATTCAAGTACCTGCTACTCTACTCGTCTGCAAAGCTAACACTCTTTTCAAATACCTGCTATCCTTCCTGCTGGTCTACTGACTTCCCAAGAGGGTCTCACTCAGTACTCTGGCAGGGGCCGCGACCTGCGAGCAGAGAAGACCATACTGCTTTGCGGCAGGTTCTGGTGAACACCGTCTGCTCAATAGACTCCGCGCCCTGTTGGTGTAGCGCTAAACTGTGCAGATCCTAGGATTCGCATCGTAAAGACCTGCTATCGCCTGAGACCGTGACAAATGTGATCTGTGAGGTGGTCAAAATTGACTGCAAATTACTTGAAATTAGTGTTAGTGAGGTTAATAATAATGTAGGATCAAAAAAAGAGCAAAATTATGTGATTTTAGCATATTTTAGCAATTTTTCTAAAAAAATACAGATCCAAAATGAAACCAAAGCCAAAACACACGAGGGTGGTTGTGCCAAAACCAAAACCAAATCACAAAGCTAATCCAGATCCAAAACGAAAACCACTTCACGGGGGTCAGTGAGCATATCTACTGATAATCCGCTGCCTGATTTCTGAGCCTTCCCTGTAACAGTTTTGATACTATAATCTTGTGGGTTTCTGGATCCTTGAGGGTACTGAGTCTCTGGTCGTAGGTTCAGTCCCTCTGTTCCTACATCCAGGTTCCAATCCACCAGGTCCAGATTCCAGTCGCTTATTCCAGTATGGAGTCTAGTCAAGCATTCCTCCTCTTGCCATCTGGCATACACGAATAGAGCACATCCTCCCTCTATGAGCAAGACCTTTTCAATGACATAAAAATGCAGTGCCCTTATTACTTCTGATCAGGATGTTGGAGAACACAGTCGAATAATTCTCTTGACATTATTCAGGTAAGATTTTTATAATGTCGGTGAAGTCACGTTCGAGCATATTTTATCTATGAAGTCGGTGTCAGTATTATCAGCACCAATAATATCATTACCACCGAAATGGGGATTGTGGTCCAAAAGAGGAACAGTTAAGAGAAATATATTTATGTAGCATTTTGAAATCATCAACGGGACTTAACAATAGAAAAGTATATTTGCTAATTCAGGCAAATGTAGAGAGAACTTTTAATAAACATAGTGATAGAATAAAAATGTAAATATTTAAACCATTTCAAAGAGTGTAGGGCAGTAGTTGTCGGCTACCTCTGCATTTCCTTGAAACATAAAGGACCTGGTTCATTAAGTAACATAAATGCCGATACGGGCCATATTTTGTGTATAATGGCTCTGCGCATGCCCAGGATCGGACTATACATTACTGAATGCAAGAACATCCATTTCATCTTCAAGTGCAAAAGACACTTACTACTGCCTATGATTTTATGGGCAGAACAGGGAGAGGACTGGCTGTATGCAATGTACAGTAATGGCGTGCCAAGCTTGATCGCATGCAGCAATGTCCGATTCAAGCTTTGGGCATCATTAAGATACATGTTTTTCATATCACTTATACCAGCTGATTACTAGTAATGATGGCTGTGTATGCATGCTAGAACATGTATTTGTCATCAGAAGAAACCATAAAAGAAACCAAACAACCAAGAAACCATAAAAATACATTAGTCACTATTAACATCCTGATCAATGTAATTTATGGAGGGGAGGGGAATGACTTTTTTTTTTTTTCTTTAGGTTTTTCCATTAATGACTAGCCTATGTTGTTAACAGGTGACAATAATTGAATACTTTTTTTTCTGTGCGTTCTTTTGGGATTTTATCTGGAACATATGTATTTGACGTATTCTGCAATGTATTGTATCTGTCTAAGCAGAGCACACCTAGACCCGTATTTAACAGACATATGCTCAGATCCGCTTGTAGTTGAATATGGACGTGCGTATGTCTGAATTACGTGCGTTTTTTTGTATTAAAAAAAAAAACACAATTTACCTTAGTTTTGCATGCCTTTATGAATGAGGCCCCAAATGTGGTTTCTGGATTGTAAACATGAATATTGAATCACAATAAAAAATTACCACAGATGAAAGTTACATAGTTGGAGGCATTCAGGTAAATGTAATGTACAAAAAAGAAATATTGAAGCTTCTGTTTTTTTCTATATCACACAAGAAGAGCTTTCATTGGTAACTAGTATTAATTACAATCAGCAATTTATTTAACTATAAACTTGCAGATCAATGCAAAATAGATGTCCCAGTGCCAGGTGAAACATGCTCACACATAAGATGCAAGTGGAAACTAGGCTAAATGCCACATTCTCTGAATTTACCAGGAATCTGGAATAATAATTATCTTACTCTGGATCATCCAAGGTTACAAAAATGAATGGTGTTTTATATACACTTCATCACAGCATTCATTAATAAAACATATGTTTTGCAAGAATATTTCTACTATTTATAAGAAAAGTTAGATCTGCCATATTACTACAGTATGTTTATATATTCTCATGGTTTCATATGTCATATGGATTGTATGTGGAAAAGATTACCCTCAATCAATGTCGGCAGAGCACCCAAGCCCAGCCTGCCCGCACATAAAAATATTTTTTTTTGCACAGGCGCCTTCTCCCTTAAATTTTAAGTCCCCGATTGGAATCGCAGGAAACGTAATAGGCACACTGAGGCACCTCAGGATGACACCGGACAACTTATCACTGGCTAGACATAAACCTCCTGTTTAGACACCAGCCACTGTTTGGCATCGGACGTAATGCATAGCGGCACAAAACAGGTTGAGACTCCTTCCACAGGTTTAGCTTGATGGACAGGCAACACTCCCACCTTGCTTTAAGAGACCCAGGTACTTTGCAATTACTCTTCATTGCAGACACACCTTGTCAGCCTGTTGTAGCTGTGGAAAAGACACTTTTAAAACATGTAAGTTAAATCACACTTTATACTTTTACTTTGTCACACACGTCTTACACATGTATACCTTAGTAATCAAGCAGAACACCTGTAGGTAACTCTTTTTTTAAAAGCAAGGTGGTAGGGTCACCAGATTATCAAGCAAGGGCTGTGGGTGGAGTGTATAGTATTTAATTTTGTCTTTTTTCATTATTCAGTGTGACCGATGCAGAATAAGTTGCCTGCTGTCTAGTGAGTTGGTCTCTGTTAATTTAGCAATTTAGCATCAGGGTCACAAGAAATGGTGTGGCCCTTTGTGTTTTATCAATTACCTTGCTATCCTGACAATCAAAACAAAGTACAAAACAAGTTCTTTGTTTGTATGTATATATGTATGTATGTATAATATATATATATATATATATATATATATATCTCTATCCACTTTTGTAAAAACACGCAGCCTGCATCCCTGTGTGTCTTTATATGACTCTTTCTTGACTCATATGATCCTTATTATTTACAGTAGGGTAAATTATATTGTATATTATCAGGTGGAAGAAATAAAGTAATTAATAGGTACAACAACACAGGGCAACTAGCATAAATGTTGTGGTTGACTGCCAAGAATTAAGTAGTAGGTTCATTTGCTTGGCAATATAAACTAAAGAAAGAAAATGTATAGCTGCTATGGGTTACAATAATTGTGCTTTTTATATTCATATAGTCAGTGGTGGAAGTATGGAAAATGTAATGGGAATGTAAGTGAATGAAATTTGATAGTTTTACAATCAAAGCAATAGGAGAAGTTGTGGTTTGTCATATATTCCCTTTTAAAGACTGCAGATAGTAAATAAGCCTTATTATGTGGGGTACCTATGGCTTGGAGATTGTGTCAGGGGCCTATTTATCATTAGTCCCCCTATTGTAGCGATAGCGAGGATTTTTTATCCCCACTTACAATGGTGATGAGAAATCACTTATTGACTAGGGAAACCTGGCAGTAACCGCCTTAAATTAAACTGAAATGTAATGACTAAATTGCTTTATTAACAGATGAAACATAGTGTTAAGAGCCTTCATCACTGTTATATTACAGTTTGGACTTCTAGCCATACGGTGCTCACATGCCTGTTGCGTATCGAGGATATAAAGTTGGGCGTAACTTGGAGTAACTGCAGTATCTGGATGCAATCTTTCTATTAAGTGATGTACAGAACCATGTATTTAAAAGATGTATGGTCTGTGGCCAGATAACCCAGCAATATTAGCTTTGAAAGATGTGAAGGTAAATGCAGAGTTGTAACTGAGGATATTATGAAGATAATGAGTATGTAATTTGAGTGTATTTGTCATAAACAGTTCTGCTGAATATGGTAGAACCACCACATTGGGCAATGAAACCTTTCATTGCCCAATGTGGATGGGCTATGAAAGGTTTGTGACAGCAGTCTGAAAAATGGCGGTTAATCTCCTGTACCAAAAAGTGTAGGGCACCACAGTTCACACATGGAATGTCCATAGGACCCAAAGAGTAGTATTGTGACAACTACATCATGTCCAATGCAAGCGGCATTAATTTCTCAATAATTATCAACAAAAAACATCAAAAAGTCAATAGTTTTCTTGACTGTAAAATCTTTGAACTATGCGCTCTAGGTGACCTGTCAAAGTTCCACCACATCTACGTCCTGTTGGCATGTTTGTTGTAAACAAAGTGAGGATAAATGAATAATAAAATAACACAACAGTTTGTGACAGTCCGCACAACACACTGAAGTATGTGACTGCAAATAACTGTCACAGTTTCCAGACCACTCAGCAGGTCATTTATTCCAGGTCACCCAGCGGGTGCACAAGAAGAGTTCACGAACTGTCACAGTTTCAAGAGCAACCAACAGGTACACAGGTGTATTGCCAACTGTCACATTTTCAAGAGGACAATGGTACTGCATTGTTGTAAATGGCAGCCAGATGTTTTGCAAAATAATGAAACGATCCAACCGATTACATCACCAATATTTGTAGCAACTCTAGTCTGGATGTCACAGCAGGGATGGCAGAATTCCATGGAAAATTGGAGTGTAGGTTTGGCTAATACCCCAAATTGGCATAAAAAGGACTTTGTCTTATGGATGAGTTTGACGAGTTGTTGCATGAAAACTCTGCCATTGGCATAACATTAATCCAGTCATTTTGTAGACTTCCCCGATTAGTAATTCTACAACCTCCAGAATTACAGTCATACCCTTGGATGATAGTAAACCCACAATAAAACCCATGGAGATTGAAACCCATGGACAAGAAGGGATCAGCAAAGGGTGTAAAAGTCCAAGTGTAGTCTTAAACTGGGCACAACACTGTAGGATGATACAAATCTTTTAACATCCTCCTTGTATTTCAGCCACCAGAAGAAACAAAAAAATAATAAATGAATCTTACAAACACCCTTGTGGCCTGCCAGTCTAGAGTCATGAACAAATCGCAGTACTTTTAATCGTGCTTCTGCTGGTACATACAAGTTATGTTCAAACTTCCATATGTTATCGACAGGTTAAATGTAAATCTGAAGGGGGATTTAAAAAGATTGGTCTGTTCTGTAACCTTCTTTGATGTCAGACAACAGTTCACCAGTGCCAATATCTCCCAAGAAATTTGACTTATTGAGAATTGTTTTTATTCTTCCATATATATGTGAATATGAGTCTTCCATATATGTTTTGGATAGAGCATCAGTTTTCCCAGTCTGGGATCCAGGTCTATAAGAGATAAAGTCAAAACAATTTAGGAATAAACTTCATCTGACTTTTCAAGGAGAAAGTCTCTTTGCAGACCAAACAAATTCTCGATTTCGGTGGTCAGTAAACACAGTGAGTTGATGTGCAGCACCTTCAAGCAAATGCCTCCATTCAGTAAATGCAGCCACAATGGTTAACAGTTCTTTATTCCCTACATCATAATTCTTTTCTGAAGCAATCTGTTGATGAGAGAAAAAAAGCACATGGATGCAATAGCATCTTCTCTCCTATTTTCTGTGATAATATTGCCCTACAGAATCTAAAGCATCTGCCTCGACGATAAATTCTGAGTTGGGATATATTAATATCGGATCTGTAGTAAACTTTGTTTTAACCAAAGAGTCCTTTCAGCTTCTGGAGACTACTGGAAAGATAATCCCTTCTTGGTTAGTTGAGTGGTTGGTGTCACAATTTTGGATAAGTCTTTAATGAAACATCTATAGAAGTTGGCAAATCCTATAAATCTTTGTATCTCTTTAACATTTCTTGGAGTTGGCCAATCTACTATAACCTGGACTTTGCTAGCGTCCATTCTCAAACTTTGAGGTGAGATAACATACCGCAAGAACTGAGCCTCTGGTTGGTGGAAGTCACACTTTTCCAACATAATGTAGAAACAGTGTTTGGGAAGAGGTTCAAGTACAGTTTGAACTTGTTGATGTTCTCTTGGGAATTTGAGCAAATTAGTATGTTATTGAGATAAATGACAACAAATTGGTCAATTAAATCCTTAAAAACGTAATTCATGAAATGTTGGACTGTGGCAGGGGCATTGCACAGTCCAAAGGGCATCACTTAAATGTTCAAAAAGTTCCATATTGACTTCAAAAGGCAGTCTTCCATTCATCACCAAATTGTATGCACACTAGAATAAATGCTCCTCGTAGATCTAATATAGTCAATTTTTTTGCAAAGGAAGCTTCTCCAGCAATACTGAAATAAGTGGGAGTAGGTAACATTTCTTAATTGGGGGCTGCCGATTTTGAGAGTTGTGTAGGCAGAATCATTCGGTGCATGCCCAGAAAAGATAGATACAGCCGCGAAACAGAGAAACACGAATGTGTACACAAGTAAAGTTTATGCTAATGAGTGCAAGGAGCACTTACTACAGCTTACGACTTTGGGGAGTGAAGTGGATGGGAAATGAGTGTTTTGCCATACTCCCTGTACAATATGTCGAAGTCAGCTAATTGTATAAAGTAATTTCAATTAATATCGAGCAAACTTGGTTGTCTTTGTCTGAAAATATGCGCAGAGCACGCTACGGTGTGGAAGGGCGTGTCCAGCCACAACACGTGGCAATAACAGTTTTTACACTTTTGTATACATTCGCACAAACACACACATTTGTAAATAGTACACATTAATTGTAGTTGCAACACATAGTTATTTATGTTGAAATATAGTAGTGTTTATGTGTAATATAATAAGTTATATGCATATTAGTAATACATATGGTACAGGTTAAAGGAAATGTGTCATGTCTGGTATCATTTTAATCCACTATTCATCAGCAGCTGTCCGGTTCATTCGGCGAAGAAATCGCACATTGCATACTCTAGTTATTGATGTAAGGGAATAAACCTTTAATGTAATACTGACTATAAAATGTTAATGGACTAGTTGAAACTGTAGTCTTGGAGGGAAGATCGGAGCACATCCCCTGGAGAGATGACCCCCACCTTTGGATTCTTTAGTTTGAACTAGCCTATGATCAGCAACCTCCTGGACCTTCCTGAAACCTGGACCAATAGAAGCAAGCCACACCATCTGCATTGTTTTACTGTATTTCTGTCTGCATATAAGCAGGAGCTATTCATCTAGTATTCAGTCATCTTGACCACAAACTTCAGACCTGAATGACTGTTCATTGGATCCAGAGCGCCTGCGATAAGTAACGGCTGTACTTATTATTATTTCACTTGAATTATTCTGCTACTTTTTGAGAATAAATATTTGTGCGTTGGAAACACAAATCGAGATTCGACAATCGTTATTGGATAGCGACAACACGTGCAACACTGAAGGTTGCAGAGAGAGAGACTTGGGTCCATTCCACCCACTGCAATAAAGTCAGTAACCCGGAGAAAGTGCGAGATAAAGCTAAGGCTGACGACACCGATCTGTCAATTTTACTTTTGTTCCGGGATTATTCTTGTTTTTACTTTTTATAGGGCACCCTATTTTTGTGAAGGAGAATGGAGGACAGAGGAAGGTTCTGATAAGGAAAAGTTACTAGAATACCCAGAGCAGCCCATTATCAAGCTTGGTCCAGGGGTTATGAAAAGGTCTGCTAGCTCTGGAACTCGGAGACAGTGTGAGGGGGCTATTGTCTGATGAGTATTGTATCTGTAAGTTCTGTGACTCCCTAATTGAAGAGAAGTGCATCCAGCGATGCCAGTCCACTAGTAATCTGGACGTGGGCGGGCATCCTCTGGAGGATTATTACTCCTTAGTGGGTAAGGTTCTAAACCAACCCGAGTGCTGGGTGTGCTCTCATGTGCCTCAGGGACAGCATAACATAGGACTAGTGCCGTTCCACCTAAACATCTCTGAGGTACTCGAATTAAGGGGAGGGAGGCCCAGAGAAGGGAGGTACAATAACACTAGGTCCCCTAATCTGAAACTTTGACAATACTCCCTAGACAGATCTTTACTGTGCCTAAATATCTCTCATGCAAAGCGTCTGGAGAATTGGGAAGCTGACATATCAGATCAGACAATGGTTCGCCACACTCATTTTGGAGGGAGACTTGCAAGGTCACCAATAGGCAGGAATGTTGATGGACACCACAAATTAGGGCGTGTAAGTAAACATAAGAAAGTATCCATTGGAAAGGTCTCTATAGGTAATTGTAAGAATGTCATCCATGCTGACACGTGTCTTGAACAAATGGAGAGACTAAGCATGGGTAGTTTTGTCAAAACCTTATGTGATATAATTAATGGGCATAATGTTCCTTATGTTCTCCCTGATGATGTGTACTTTGTTTGTGAAATCATGACTATTACTCATGAAGAAATGGTTGGTATTCACAAGACTACATCACCACCATCAGGGCCGGATTAAGGGAATGGAGTCCCCTGGGCTAAGGGGGCCTCCATTCCCCTGTGAGGGCCCCCCCCCCCGTGATCCTAGCCACACCCCCTGTGAACCGTGCTGCCCCCAAGGCACTTACCACCTTCTCCTGCCATTACAGTCCTTCCCTGGCGCGCTGTACGCTCTTTACTTAGGAGATCTTGTGAGAGTGACACTCACAAGATCTCCTCAGTAAGGAGACTACAGCGCACCGGGGAAGGACCGCAGTGAAAGTGCTCAGCAGCATTTATTGCGCCGGGGGAGCCCCCGACCGATCAATAATGCTGCTGAGCACTTTCAAGGGCCCCCTGGATGCCAGAGGCCCCTGGGCTGTAGCCCAGTTAGCCCTATGGTTAATCCGGCCCTGACCACCATACATACACACACAGTATGAACACCGTGGCAAGAGAAAAATGATTCCTGGTGAAAAACCCATAGCTACAAAATTGATTAGTGAAACCCCTGATTTTCAAGTTATGGTTGCTCTAGATCTCACCAGGACCGCTCAGGGAACTTTAAATATATTCAAGATCTAGCTAAATTGATAGACAATATCACAGAGATGTATGATGACACTTTCAGGTATACGGGAAGGGAGCTACAAGTGTACAAGAAGGAGTTGGTGCAACACAGACTGTTACTAAATTATCTCACCTCTATTACTGGTGGATATTGTGTAACATTGGCCACCCAGTTTGGTGTCAAATGTTGCACGTACATCACCAATAATACAGATGACCCCAAAGAGGTTATAGGCTGGAAGATGGATGAAATTCTGCAACTGAAATGGGAAATTCGAAGGAACCATAATTCTTCGTTAAATGAGGTGGGGGAAAAGGTGGCAGGTTGGTTCTCGTGGTTGAACCCTGTAAAATGGTTCTCCGATCTAGGGGAGTGGGTACAGAAAATAGTTGCTAGTGTAGGTAAGCTCCTTCTCCTTGTACTTGGTGTCACTTAGCAATTGGTTTATGTGTAAAAATGTGTTCCTACTGTGTAGAAGTGTGGAAAACAGTCTTCTGGGGGAAACACCGAAAACGAGACTGACAGGGTGGTGAGAGGTACCGAGATCATGGTCTGTAAAGAAGTGTTGTATAATCCTGAACTTGAAACGGTGATTATGTTATGTTTATTACACTATCAAAGGGTGGAACTGTCGAAGTCAGCTAATTGGATAAAGTAATTTCAATTAATATCGAGCAAACTTGGTTGTCTTTGTCTGAAAATATGCGTAGAGCATGCTACAGCGTGGAAGGGCGTGTCCAGCCGCAACACGTGGCAATAACAGTTTTTACACTTTTGTATACATTTGCACAAACACACACATTTGTAAATAGTACACATTAATTGTAGTTGCAACACAGTTATTTATGTCGAAATATAGTAGTGTTTATGTGTAATATAATAAGTTATATGCATATTAGTAATACATATGTGTCATGTATGGTATCATTAATCCACTATTCATCAGCAGCTGTCCGGTTCATTCGGCGAAGAGATCGCACATTGCATACTCTAGTTATTGATGTAAGGGAATAAACCTTTAATGTGATACTGACTATAAAATGTTAATGGACTAGTTGAAACTGGAGTCTTGGCGGGAAGATCGGAGCACATCCCCTGGAGAGAAGACCCCCACCTTTGGATTCTTTAGTTTGAACTAGCCTATGATCTGCAACCTCTTGGACTTTCCTGAAACCTGGACCAATTGAAGCAAGCCACACCATCTGCATTGTTTTACTGTATTTCTGTCTGTATAGGAGCTATTCATCTAGTATTCAGTCATCTTGACCACAGACTTCAGACCTGAATGACTGTTCACTGGATCCAGAGCGCCTGCGATAAGTAACGGCTGTACTTATTATTATTTCGCTTGAATTATTCTGCTACTTTTTGAGAATAAGTATTTGTTCGTTGGAAACACAAATCGAGATTCGACAATCGTTATTGGATAGCGACAAAACGTGCATAACAAATAGGGGTGTGCCAAACTCGAGCACACGCAGCCACGGTCATATCGAGCTCTACAGACAAGAAATTAACTTGTTTTTCTGCCATATCTCTTGCACCAGCTCTGGGGCTAGTTTAAGTTCTGATCAGTAATAATGACAGTCTTGTATGCATGCTGTAACATGAGTTTGCAATCACGAGCAACTGTAACATCTATTTGTATGTTCAGTAGACATTAACAACATTCTAATAAATGTATTTCATGGTGGGAAAAATTTTAAATAAAAACACTTTTTCCTACTATTTTATCGTTAATGCCTCTGTTATTACCATGTGACATTAATTCTACATTTTGTTTCACTTTCCTTTGAGAATTTATAATGAATATAGGAATTGGATTTATTGTGTAGTGTCTTGTGTAGTAGAGCATAGCAGACCTGCACCCTAATCTTGAGATGCGTTCCTTGATGAATTCGGGAGCCCGCAACTCGTGGATACGTATGTAGAAAACACAGCTCAAGTTGCGTTTAAAATCAACCATCCTTCTTTTTCATAACAAAATAGGTGCACCTGCTGGAGATGTGGAGGAACAATTAAAACCTTTTTTCTAAACGTTCATCCACATAATCTTTGAGGACCTTTAACTCAGGTTCGGCTAATAGATAAATGTGTCCAAAAGGTATGGCAGTCCCAGGTAACAAATCCATTGAGCAATCATAGGGTATGTGAGGTGGTAATTTGTTAGCATTCTTCTAATTACAGACATCAGAGAAGTGTTTATATTGTGGCGGTAACTGTTCCAATACTTGAGGAGGGGAATTAAAGAACTCTCACTCCTCTTCAAGAGAGCGTTAAGATTTAGCCTTGGGAGCATGAATTTTTTTGTGAAAATGAAAGGGTCTTTGATTTCCAGTTAATGGATGAATTATTTGTAGCTAACCAAGGAATTCCCAAAATAATAGAAAACTGATATTAAGAGATCAGTAATAACGAGGCCCAGGGGTTCAGTTTCATGAATAATTCATTTCTGAAAAGGCTGCCTCTGGAAAGGTGGTCACTGTTTCTGAGCTCTTCTGAGACAATTTGAGACAATGTACTGGTTTGCCACAATAAAGACACAAGTTCTCTCGACGTCGCCGCTACCTTCTCTCATTGAGACTACGTTTGTGAAGTGTGCTTACTTGCGTAGGTTCAGACTCAAATTCCTTAGTGGATTTGACCTCAGAATTCCCATAATAGTTTGACATTGTGTGTTCCCAATACTGTTGTATGTCCGGGAACCTAGATATAGAAGCGAGTAGTCAGGTCAGGTAATCACTGATACAAGGAAGTGTGGCAGGTAGCAGGAGTTGAGCAGACAGAATACTCAAGCACAGGTCTAATCCAGGAAGTGCCTATTATAGGCCCAAATAGGAAACAGGAAATTGATTCTCTTTGATGCCATACTGGCCATCTTGGAAAAGGGCAAATTTAAGAGCAAGCTTACAAATATCAGACATTTCTTATAGTAGTTAATGCCAATGAAAAACACCTTTTACCATGGAAATTGAGGTTTTTCGCCCTTTGATACATAGGTCCCTCAGTTATGCAATCTTTATCCAAGGTTACTGTGTCACCACTGCTCATTATAGTCTTACCACATGAATATTGTGGCTACTTACGGAGTTATATGTGTATACATTTCATGTACATTATTTCCCAGTTATCTTTATTTCTACAAGAATGAACAAGTCGCTATTATGAGACCATTGATGGTTAATGTGCATTTACATATTTTATTTCCCATTTTTCATTCCTAAAATTACACACATCCTCGCACAATAGTGTTCTGTTCAGTGGAAATAGCTTTCCACAAGCACTCAATTACCACAGCAGAGTTGTTTATATGTAAGAAAAGGTTCAGCCCATTGTTGTTTAATATTTTATTTGAGAAACCAGTATAAAATGTTCTGAAAAAGAGGTAATGCTTAAATTTTTTATGAACAGACTGCATCTCAACATATTGCTTCAGTTAATGTCTCCCCATACAGCCACAAACCCATTATACGTCTGGTTTACTATAACACTAGCATTGTTTTGTTTTTTCTCAGACCTATTTGTGACATTAGCTTTTTATGTGTTTTTATTTTTTACAATTTTATATATAATGCAACATTCAATAAAAGTGTAAAACTCAATCAAGCAGAACAAGTTTGAGTTGGTCAATGTACTATAGCTACAATCTCACCACAGCAATTACAAAATAATCTATTTTCAGTAAGTGGGAAAAAAAGTTTTATTTATTTTTCCTACATACAAGTGTTCCTATTGGAAATAGTAATGCATTCAAGAGATTGAAAATGGGTATTGTGTCTTATTTAAATTACTTCTATTTGATTATTTTCAAAATCATTTCAGATCATATAGCATACATACATTTCAGAAATGTATTAAGGTAAATCTCTTCTTTTTGGAACCTTCTCCATCTTTTGAGATGAATGATCTTGCTCATCTGTAATGTAATTTGCTTTAGTGGGGAAAAAGTGGCCACACGAGAAACCCCTGGTATATACTCGCGCTACACTTCTTGAATCTCCTGTAAATAGCTTGTACAACAAAACAAAATCTAATTTTGCATGTGGGTACATTTTAAGGAACATTCTAGCTCCCAACCCCCATTCAACTAAAAATGACCTGATCTGTCCAGTTCCTCCTATGAAAAGGGACCATGGACAGATACTGCTATTGAAGCATACAGTTCTAAGCATTGGATTTATGTCCATCTCTAAATCAGGTACTATGTTTTGGGGGCTTTCAGAACCTCTTCAAGATTTTTTTTTTCAAACAATGGGTGCATCAGCACGAAAATAAGCACATAAAGCCTCATTTACAACTATATATAAGTTAATTGTGGAGAGTAAAAATATGCATTTCTGTTCTGTGCATGCAAGCACTTTCATCAGAAGGTCACACAGATTAGGTCACATATAAAAGGGTTACAACACCTACAGGATAAGTGTAAACTGTTGACTTATCTTTGACAAGAGCGCCGGAAGGGTAAATTTTACAGACACAGGTGGCTACCTTGTGAAGCTGTAAAAGCATTGTAACCACCTAGGTCTTGTCGAAGTCAGCAAATTGGATAAAGTCATTTCAATTAAAATCAAGCAAACTTGGTTGTCTTTGTCTGAAAAGATGCGTACGGTACGCTACGGCGTAAAAGGGCACGCTACAGCGTAAAAGGGCGTACGCAGCTGCAACACGTGGCAGCAACAGTATTTAGCCTTTTACATACATTCGCACAAACACGCATACTTGTAAAATAGTACACATTAATGGTAGTTGCAACACATAGTCATTTATGTCAAAATATAGTAGTATTTATGTTATATATTATAAGTTATATGCACATTAGTGAAATATATGGAACAGGTTGAAGGAATCATATCATGTGTGGTATCATAATAAACCTCTTTACATTTGCTACTGTTTGGTTCACTCTGCGAAGGAATCGCAGAGTGCATACACAAGTTATGAATGATAGGGAATTATGAACTACTTAAGACTAAGGAATCTTGTCGGGAAGAGCAGAGTATACCCCCTGGAGAGATGACCCCCTCCTTTGAATTCCTTAGGATGAACTAGCCAATGATTGACAACCCCTTGGACCTTCCTGAAACCTGGACCAATAGAAGCAAGCTATACCATCTCCATTGTTTTACTGTATTCCTGTGTGCATATAATCAGCAGCTTCTCATCTAGTGTTCAGACATCTTGTCCCCAGACTTCAGGATTGAATGACTGTACACTGGATCCAGAGCGCCTGCGATAAGTAACGGCTGTATCTATTATCACTTCGCTTGAATATATTATACTACTTTTTTGCGAATAAATTTTTGTGCGTTGGAAACACAAATCGAGGTTCGACAATCGTTATTGGTTAGCGAAAACACGCACATAACAATTTGGGGGCTCGTGAGCTTTGGAGGTTTCATTGCCGATGATACGCAAGACCAACAGGTTTCGGTTCCTCAACAAAGGGTGGAGACGCGTCATAAACGGGTAAGAACGCAATGTGTTCAAAACCTGAATTTTACTCTGTGTTGTGAAACCGAATGTCCGTTTTGCATTGTCTAGGGCACACTAACTAGAACCTAGGGACAAAAGAGAAAACTGTTTATTTTTTGGCATTGTGCGTTTTAACTGTATTACATTGCTTAGCGTATGTGTATTTCCTGCTGTGCGTACGCGAACTTCCGGTAGATTTGCCACGTGGTTAAACAATCGTTTTGATAGTTATTATATGTGCATAGTATAGTTACTTGTGAAAACCTCTGGGACATTATTACTATTGTTGGGAACTTTGATTTTCTGCGCAGAAAAGGTGTATGTCTTGTGATTTGTTGAGTTTAAATACACTAAGGTTTTATCTATTGTAAAATAGAGTGTCAGTTGCTGTTTGACGAGGCAGGTGCCCAACTGGTGTACGGTATACAAGACAGGTATACCGGGGGGCGGAAACTAAGCTAGTTTTCGCGACGTACACCCAAGGGTAATCGCATCGCTTACTGATAACCTTTAAGCGTTGCGATTGCACTGCACGGCAAGGAAAGCCGCGATTGTGACTTGGGAGTAACGGGGAGGAATTACGTTGGTAAGGCTGGTAATTGACTTTACCGGATGCTACCAGTTGTAATAAACTCAACAGATTTTGTTGGAGAGTAAGGGGTGATCAGGGAGCTGAAAACCCTTTAGCCGCATTGATATTTCTGTATTAGGGGTCCTTGTTTAATACGAGAAGAAGCGAGTGGACGCGGCTTGTAGCAAATACGTCCACAGGCCGGTAAAATATCTCTAGCGGTAGTGTTGAAAATTAGTGGCAGAATATTGTGTTATTTCTGGAACCCTATTTTGTGGCAGGATATTGTGATATTTCTGGGACCCTATTGTACAATATGGGTGCTAAGCAAACGCTAGAGAAGGCCAAGGTACTGCCTAAGGAAGGGCCTATTGGTTCAGCGAGATTTCTCATGTGTAAGAAATATGGTGCATACGCAACTGCGTATTGCGACACGTGGGTCAAGATGACCAAAGATTGTGATAGGCCTTTCCCAACAATAGGGAGTTTTAATGCAGAGGTACTAAATACTGTAAAAGATAAAGTATGGTTGATTAAGTCAACAAAAGTGAGAAATAGAAATAATGATTGTTTAAAATTGTGGCAAATGGAAGGTAACACGTGGCAGAGCAGCGAATGCACAGGGGAAGTAGGCGTGGCGGAAGTAGCCGTTGAGAAGCGTGGCGAACTCAGCGCAAGCGTGCTCCCGCCACCTTATGTGGCGGGAGCAGTAAGTACAGCCGTTATTAAAACTGAAAAAAGGAAAATTGCTAAGTTGTATCCTGTTTTAAGCCAGTTTAAAACAAGTGTATCAGAAGATGAAGATGAACCCACTGTGATTTCGGCCATTGCTCATGCTGTTAATATGCTTAGAGGTTCAGCGTAAGTATGGGAAATGAGCAATGGCGTTCTAAATCTTGAAACAGCAGATCCGGTAGTGACTTCTGAAACCAGTGAACCAGTGGGTGCGTACCCAGTCCGTACAATATCAGTTTCCAATGGGAAACCGGACAAGGATGGTGTAGTTCCTTTAAAGAATGTTACAATGCATTGTCCCTGGACTAGATCAGAATTACGTTCCATTATGACTGAATTCCCAGATCCTAGAAAAGAGTTGGCAAAGTGTCAGAAATTTGTTAAAGACTTAGGAAATGCACACGAACCAACCGATAAGGATTGGCGTGTAGTGTTGAGGGCGTGTCTACCTCACAATACTGACATACAAAAATTTATTAAAGATTGTGTGTTGGATGAAGATGACACCTTGACTGATGAGATTAACCAAGAGAATATAGAACAAATTGTCAAACATTTAGCCATCTATTTTCCAGTAGTGGTAAATTGGAGTAAGATTTTCACCATAAAACAAAAAGATAATGAAACTGCAGCGGACTATTTTGGTAGAGCTCTTGCATCAATGACACAGTTTACTGGGGTATCAGACATAAGGGAGAATGACCCCTGTGACCTATGTGGCCACATCACCAGGATGGCATTCCCTCATGATCAGTTAGGACATGGCCAACTGCACCACAGGGGAACGTGGCAGGTCAGGTGGGAGCCAGAGTCTATAGACATTGCCTTCCCACCCTGGAGGGAGCTGCCATCTTAGTCGGGACCTGGGAAGGAGGTGGGTGGTCTCAGGCCCCTCCGGTCAATAGAGGGGGATGTGTCAGGTACTGCATGGAGGATCCCCATCTTCAGGGGTGCCACAGTAGAGGCAGCAATTCCTGAAGTGTGTGCAAAACAAGAGGGGGGGTTCCCCACAACAAAGTACAAAGGAGTAGAGGAGCCTATTCATGGAGTGCCTGTAAGAGCGCGCCAGGAGAAGAGAGGAAGGTTTGTATGACATATACCTCCCTTGGACAGAGGTGAGTGCATGGCAGCTGCCACAAGGAGCATTCATATGACAGAAAAGGGGGGGAAAGAGGCCCTGGATAAAATAATCTGGAAGTGTTCTATTAACATTTACAGTGAGAGGGATGAAGGGAAGTCCCTGGTTAGTGGCCAAACATTCCATGCAGTTGCAGTAAGAGCACCCTAAGAAAGTACCCCTCATACTGTGAGGAGGGAGAGGGGTTCGCTGTATGAAGGAAGTGTGGTAAAAGTTAGAAATGAAGGTCCCTGTGTTAGGGGATGGTGTTCAAGAGCAGTGCAAGAACCTCTGGATCATGCCTGTCATCTGTGTATATAATTTGCTCTCGCTACTGTATAACAACTGTTCTTACAACACGGTACGTGAACTGCCAGATTTATTTCACTGCTGCTAAGTGTGTGCTGGAAGAGTTGGAGTTGTCTTGCAGTTTTTATCTGCAACCGTTGCGTATTGTGCTGGACTATGAGGAGTGTAATAAAGTTTTGGTCTTTTTGAGCTCAGATGGCCCGGCGCCCAATATTTATGTACACTTGTACTGCACTGCCAGGGGCACACGCAGGATTTTTAAAAATAAATAGAAAAAAAATATATAGAGAGAGCTGCTGCGCATGCGGCCGTATATTGTACTACAATACAGCACCGCCGCAGATGCTTCCTTGACAGCGCCGCGGCTGCTGTACAGTACAGTGCCGCTATGTAGGGACACTGTTTAGCCCCCGTTCTTCGCGGAGGGGGGGATTCTGGAGAACCAGAACCCTCCCAGCGTGCGCCCTTGACTGCCACTAGTAGCCACTCCATGGTAAGTGCGATTTAAATCCTTGAGTATTTAGGGAACCCCCTGGTGGTGGATGCCATACCCACATCATAGCCAGAGATGTAGAGGAGGTCGACAGTAAGTGGGGTATCAAGCAATATCTGTATACTCCAAGCAAGTGTACACACACCTGTACCAGAGAGGTTTCACAGAGGAAAGATAATTGGACACAGGAGAGTTGGGGGACACAGGGTAGATAGACTTGTATCATTTAACATGTTTTATATCATTCTACAGAGTTTTAAAATGCATCGAAAATTAATTTCACTCTATCAAACCCTTCGGGGGGGGGGGGGGGCTAGGCAGCCCTCAGTTGTTCATATCAATTTGAAACTTCCATACCAGCACTTCTAAATATTTACTTCGACCACTGGTCTGCACAATATGGCTGACAATTAGGCTTTCACAATGTGGGGACCTTAGCTTGATGTCTGCATACAGTCCAATCAAATAGAACACTTCAATTCAATTCACCAAAAACTGCAAACAGCCATGATTTATTGACAGTCTTACAGGTGATTGTTGTGTTACTAACAATTTCTGTTATTTTTACATGTTTTTAAAAAATTTGATGAAAGAAATGAGTACACTAGACTGTTACTGAATCAGTACGTGGTAAAAGGAGAGAAATATAAGAGATATACAAGAAAAAATATGCTGAAGTGTTAAAGAAAATATAGATTTGTTTGTTTCCTTTTAACCAAGTATATTGTTCAAACAAAGGTACAATACCTTCCAAAACTGTAAGTGGGAGGATGCGTGTATAGACCTGCTTTAATAGCATATTATTCATCTATTGTGCGATTGTCTCCTACATAGATTATTGAATTATTGGCTTGGTCTAATTTACAATGGCACAAATTTATGTTCCTGCTGAGTGAGTGGTGAGTAAAAGATTAGCAAAAAGCCCATTCTTGTAGCCTACAGATCACAATCTGTACTCATGCAGCAACATATGGACATGTTTTTTGTATGATTTTTCTTATAACAAGACTACAGGATCTATGCTTCTGACAACACCTGAAGATAGAATGACCTCCTGTGGTTTTAGCATCTGTGCTATCGTACTTTATGCCCAGACAAATAAGCCATTACAAGTCTAATCTAGTCACTATTAAGATAAAAGAAGACATAGATTAACCAACTGTTTTTTTTAAACAGTATATCCACTGTAGTTTGAACAGTTGCAGTAAACAGTGAATATGACCACACATATTTTCAATTAGACAGTACCAATAAATATTTCATGTACTAGAAATTGTTTGCATGTTATATTTAGTTATAGTCACAACACGATTTTGCTGCTTGGCAGTTACATCCATGCAGATGGCAGTAAACTGTAGATCAGTGGTGGGGAATCAACGAGATTTGGGGGGCCTCACACATCATCATCCTCATTTATATAACGCCAGTAAATTCCATAGCGCTTTACAATTGTGAAGAAACACAGTAATAAAAAAATACTGGTTAATACAGATAGTAAGAAGGCCATGCTCTCAAGTTTACAATCGATGGGAGAATGGGAGTTTGATACATTAGTCTAAGGGACATATTCAATTAGTCGCGATGTTCAGATCAACATTACAGCTACACATTTTTTATAGTAATACAGTAGCCCAACATCATGGATTTACTTTCGCAACCCTATGGGGAGCAAAGGGAAATTCACGATGTTGCACTTTGTGCCCGTTCTAGAGGCACTCCGCGCACAATTGAATATGCCCCTAAGTGTTAAATTCTGCCTATTGGTCCAGCCAGATTGTAAAAGGTAAAAAGTGTTTAGTGGGTTATATGATCCATTCACACAGCAATGGTGTCAAAGGGTTGTGGTCTTTGGTGAACTGTGTAAATGGTGGTTGTAGGGTAACCTAGGGAGGTTAAGAGGGTGGTTAAGCAATTTTATAAACTTACCTGAAGAGGTGGGTTTTCAGAGAACGCTTGAAGGTTTGAAGACTTGTTGACGGCCTTGTATGTTAGTAATAGTATTTTATATTGGATTTGGTGATAAACAGGCAACTAATGAAGAGACTGACAAAGTAGATCAGCAGTGGACGATCACAAGATAAAACAAGCTAGTCGTTGCATACAAAATAGATTATAGGGTGAGAGTCTAATTCGCAGAAGACCAGTAATGATGGAACTGAAAGAGTCGATGCAGGAGATGATGAGTGCATGATTAAAAGTTTTTGCAGTGTCTTGTGTGAAATATGTGTGTATTCTGGAAATGTTTTTAGATGTATGTAACATGACTTAGAAAAAGATTTGATGTGGGTAGCAAAGGATAGTTCTGCGTCAAGAGCAATTAGTTAGGAAGGATAAGAATCAGGATAGGACAGTGTCCAGAAGACCTAGGAATTGTAGCGTTTGTGTGAGAAGAGAGTGGTCAGCAGTGTCAAATGCAGCAGAGAGATCCAGGAGAAATAGAAGTGAGTGATGGCCTTTAGATTTAGCAGTGATCAAATCATTGACAATCTTAGTCATTGCAATCTCTGTGGAGATTTGGGAATGAAAGCCTGACTGAAGAGAGCCCAATAATCATGAGAGGCGAGTGTAGGTAATTCTCTTAAGAAGCTTAGAAGGGCATGAGAGCTGAGAGATGGGGTGGTAGTTTGGGTCACAATTAAGTTTCATCAGGAGTAATCACTGCATGCTTGAATAATGACAGGGAGGGAGTAGGAGAGGAAGAGGGGAAGGAAGATTACAGCTTTTAGTTAGGATTCGGATGAGCACAGGAGACAGGGATCTATAAATTTGTGAGGGTATAGGACAGTGTTGGCTAACCTGTGACACTCCAGGTGTTGTGAAATTACAAGCCCCAGCATGCTTTGCCAATATATAGCAGCTTACTGCTGAAAGGGTACGCTGGGACTTGTAGTTTTACAACACCTGGAGTGTCACAGATTAGCCAACCCTGGTATAGGATCAAGAGGACAGGAAGTAGTGTACAGTCATGGCCAAAAGTTTTGAGAATGACGCAAATATTATTTTTCCCAAGGGTTGCTGCCTCAGTTTATATGATGACAATTTGCATATACTCCAGAATGTTATGAAGAGTGATCAGATGAATTAAAATTAATTTCAAGGTTCCTCTTTGCCATGATAATGAACTTTATCCCAAAAACAACATTTCTGCCCTGCCACAAAAGGACCAGCTGACATCAGGTCAGTGATTCTTTCATTAACACAGGTGAGAGTGACAAGGCTGGAGATCACTCTGTCATGCTGATTGAGTTAGAAATCATTGTTCTTCCTCTGTTAACCATGCTTAGCTGCAAGGAAACATGTGCAATCATCAATGCTTTGCACAAAAAAAGGCTTCACAGGCAAGGATATTGCTGCTAGTAAGATTGTACCTAAAGCAACCATTTATTGGATCATCAAGAACTTCAAGGAAGGAGAGAGGTTCAATAGTTGTGAAGAAGGCTTCAGGGGACCCAAGAACGTCCAGCAAGCGCCAGGACCGCCTCCTAAAGTTGATTCAGTTGCGGGATCGAGGCACCACCAGTGCAGAGCTTGCTCAGGAATGGCAGCAGGCAGATGTGATGCACACACAGTGAGGCGAAGACTTTTGGAGGATGGCCTGGTGTCATGAAGGCCAGCAAAGAAGCCACTTCTCTCCAGGAAAAACATCGGGACAGACCGATATTCTTCAAAAGGTACAGGGATTGGACTGATGAGGAACAGGGCAAAGTTATTTTCTCTGATGCATCCCCTTTCAGATTGTTTGAGGCATCTGGAAAAATGCTTGTCCGGAGAAGGAAAGGTGAGTGCTACCATAAGTCCTGTGTCATGCCAACAGTAAAGCATACTGAGACCATTCATGTCTGTGGTTGCTTCTCAGCCAAGGGAGTGGGCTCACTCACAATTTTGCATAACAAAACAGCCATGAATAAAGAATGGTACCAAAACATCCTCCAAGAGCAACTTCTCCCAACCATCCAAGAACAGTTTGGTGATGAACAATGCCTTTTCCAGCATGATGGAGCAACTTGCCATAAGGCAAAAGTGATAACTAAGTGGCTCAGGGATCAAAACATTGAAATTTTGGGTCCATGGCCAGTTGATTGACAGCATGCCAGAGAAAATTGCTGAGGTCTTCAAAAAGAAGGGTCAACACTGCAAATATTGACTGTTTGCATAAACTTAATATAATTGTCTATAAAAGCTTTTGACACTTATGAAATGCTTGAAATTTTACTACAGTATACCATAGCAACATCTGACAAAAAGGTCTAAAAACACTGAAGCGCAAACTTTGTAAAAACCAATACTTGTGTTATTCTCAAAACTTTTGGCCATGACTGTAGAAAGATAAGAATAAAGTAGATACCTCATTTTCATTTCTAAAGAGAGGGTGTCAAAGGGTTTTGGGAATGAATTGAGCTGGCTACTTGTCGAGGTTAAATGATACCATCTCAAGTCAGATCTTATCAATCTTGTCCTTGAAGAAGGAAGAAGGAAGCAAGACCTTGGACACTGATAAGAGACTTAAATGTGTTAAAAAGGCGTTTTGGGTCAGAAGCCTGAGCATGGATGAGAGATAAGTTAGTTTACCAGTGTCCAGAGAATTTAGATAGGAGTGGTAGATAGCAGTATATGTGAGGAAATCATTAGAGCTACAAGCTTTTTGCAAAGACTTTCTGCTTTGCAAGAAAGTGTTTGAAAATTTCATGTTACTTTAGTGTGCCACGGCTGACATCAAAGTCAATATGGAGTATGTAGAGTAGCTGGAGCCACTTCATCAAGGAATGCTGCTAGCATCATCATGATGATATATCATAATCAGCATCACTGTTTATTTGTAAGGCACCAAAAACTCTACAGCTTTTGACAGTTGGTATAACAAATACATAAAACCAGTATATATGAGGTTGACGAAGAAGGTGCAGATGTGAGGCAGAGGGTTAAGAAGGCCCTGCTCGTGAGAGATTAATATCTAGCTATAAAATTCTATAATGGTTGCACACTGCATATTTTATTTAAAGTTGTGTTTAAAAATAAATCCATATGAACAAGAAATTTATTCTTACATTTTGCTAATAATTCACCTGCAAATTATTAACATATCCATCGGGGTGCACTGGAACTTATACTGTTAGTTCCACCAGAACTGAGACTGAGGACTCTATTAACCAGCAGACAGCATTAGTAGCACACATTCTGCCAGAAACAACAATGATGCCCACTACAGAGTAGTAGCAATGCTCAGTAATCTATAGCAGTAACATTTATGCCCATTAATAAGCCACTAGAAATATTAATGCACAATAGTTGATTTCATTTATAAAGCACACTGGATGGACAGCAAAATGACTTGGTTTTGCACTAGTGAGCCCAGATGGTCAACCCCGCTTGCTACAAGGAGCACGCCTACACTCTTCTTGGTAGACACTTTAAACTAGAAGTGATCCTACAATTGCAGGGAAATTGGAAAATTTTGAAGAGGTTTTACATGCAAAAGGTTTAAGCTTAACTCATTTATGGCATAAATTAATTGTGAAAGTATACTGGGTATTACTACTGTTCCTACTGACACATTAGTGTGCTATAAGGTCTTTAGTGGATATGGCACTTTTGTGTGTTTTTGTTTTCATGATTAACCTCCAATACATACCAGTATTATTAATGCTCAATAATTTAACTTGTAATGTAATATGAAGCAGCAGTACTCCGGTAATATATGAGCAGTAAAAGTAATGTCCATAAGCCACCAGCAATAGTAATGCCAGAGAGAGCAGCAATCCCCGTTATAAGCCACCAGTAGAACAAGTGCGCAATGATGTGTCAGGAAATAGAGTACTTCTGAGTAATATGTCAGTAGTGGTAATGCACAATGTACCAGTAGTTGTAGCAGTGCCTAGTGATGTGCCAGTGGTAGTGTCTAGTATAGTGGCAGTAGTAGTAATAGTAATGCCTGGCAATGTGTCAGTTTTAGTACTTTTAAAGCAACCTAAAGTAATGTGCCAATAGTAGTAGTACCAACTAATTTGCCAGTAGGTACAGTAATGTGCAGTAATGTACCAAAAGTACCAGTGTTTGTAACGTTTTGCTAGTAGCAAGATTGCCCAGTAACAAGTAGAATTTTACAAGCAGTTTCTGAAAATACATTGTGTAATTTAATTTCACTTTGTGAGGCTATGTCTAAATACGTTCATTGCCATTGACAATGCATTGATTATCTAGAGGTGTAAATTATTCAGTGAATTTTGGTCAAATCTAGACCAATTTCCCACCTCTAATAATATTTAGTTTATAAAGTAATGGGTTAGTAAATAGGGTAAGGCTATAGAATTAGTCTTTAGTTAGCCTATGTTAAGTATTTCAGATGTCCATCTAAATTCTTAACTTTGTTTAATTTGACTGCTTCAACCACAACATATGAAAATGTCAAAACTATAACTGAACATTTGTATTTTAAAAAATCCTTAGATCCCTTTAATGTATACACACAACCTTATTTAGTTATCCATGTTTGTATTTATTAAAAATATTGTGTTTTATAGAGAAAAATATATTTAATTTGTTCCCACACTAAAGGTCACAGAAGTACCAACCATTACAAGCATATATATTTCATGCCCAGTGACATTTTCAGTGCAACACACAATGACGTTCATACCATTTCATTGATTCTTCAATGCAGACCTGCTAAGAGAGGATTAAGTTTTCTATCCATTCAAAAGATTGAGCTCTTGGCCAGGACAGGCTTCATTACCAGAAACATGATATCAAAATCTTTCATTTCGTCTGATGACATTCATCCAGTTCAGCAGTCAAGATGAGGTCTGGGCAAACACCCAATAACTCAATGTCCTTTTATATAGCTACACATAATACTTTATCCAAATTAGTTGTTCAACACATGCAAGAAAAATGAGACACAAAGTTATAGTGCAAAAACTGCAATGTTTTGTTTTAATTCATTGAGAGAGCTAAAAAAAATTGTATTATTATATTAAAACAATATAATTGTATTACCAAAAATACATCTACAACTGGGGCGGGGGTGCGAAGAAGCAGGATAGAGATAACAAAAGAAGATATACATATATATGCCCCAAGATGCCTCATGATCACTGAAATATATGACAATTTAACACAGAAGGGGTAGTTCAGCAGTTAAGGAAGACCACTATATATTGATAGTGAGAATTTTGTTGGAAACCAGGGGATATATTTACTAAACTGTGGGTTTGAAAAAGTAGATATGTTGCCTATAGCAACAATCAGATTCTAGCTGTCATTTTGTAGAATGTACTAAGTAAATGATAGCTAGAATCTGATTGTTTGCTAAAGGCAACATCTCCACTTTCTCAAATCTGCAGTTTAATATATTTACCAACAGTTGGAACCCCCCCCCCCTTAAAAATCCTGTGTATATATATATATATATATATATATATATATGTATGTGTATATTATATATATATATATATATATATATATATATATATATATATATACATACACACACACACACACACAAATACACACATACATACATACATACATATACACACACAGGATTTTTAAGGGGGGGGGGGGGAGGTTCCAACTGTTGAAATTCAGAAAGATGGCAAAAAAAAAAAAGCTCCACAATAAGCCTTCAACATACACTTTTTAGTCTAGTCAAATTGATACCGCACATCAAACGAACATTGATACCGCACATTAAAACTAGCATTAATACTGCAAATTAGCCATAAACCGGCGATAGTGCCCAACTAGACCCAGAAAGGTTCTCAGCTGGGTCTTCCACACAGGCTTGGGCCAATCTCTGACAGCCTTTACTTTGTCAACTTGGGGTTTGACCTGACCTTGTCCCACAACATACACCAAGTATTTGGCCTCACTCATGGCCAATGCGCATTTCTCCGGATTGGCAGTTAGATCCACCTCCCTGAGTGAGACTAATACTGCCTCCACTTTGGGTACATGTGTTTCACAGTCCTGGGATTGGATGACTGTATTATCTAAGTATGCAGCTGTGGTTTTAAGAGATGATTCATGGCTCTTTGGAAGGTGGCGCGAGCCCCATGTAGCCCAAAAGGCAGAAAACCCTGTCTTAGCCTTCGCAGATGGCGTTAGGGGAATCACCGTTCAGCTGCAGGGCACCAGTGACAATTTCCACTGTCTGGCTACGCCTGGGAGGAGCTGCTGCGGCTGCGCATGCGCAGCATCTCCATTTCGCCTGTGATAGGCTATACATCTGTCACGCTGTGCTGTACAACGGGTTTAGCATGTTTACATGCATTTGCCTGTTCATCCGTGGAGGTGGGAGGGGGGGTTAGCAATAGATTATATAATAGTGTTCTATTACAGTTCTAAACCCAGGAGCTGATTTATCAAAGCGCAAAAAAGCCATTTTGCTTTAAAAAGGTGATGTTTTTGCAAGCAAAATGACTTGGTTTTGCTCCACAAAATACTAATAGGGTTATCGCTGGCGATAACCCCTGTTGGGGGAACCTATTTATCAAGCACTATGCTATTTGTATGGTGATCTATTCGCACACATACACAAAAATAATACTATTTTTTTTCAAAAATAAAAATTAAAAAGATAAAATTAAAAAACTGAATATACACTTACCTGAATAAAAGGGATTGTAATTTCTTTCTTTGTGTTTTTCTTTCTTCTTGCTGTGCTTTCCTTGATCTTGTCTTCAATAATGGCTGCATGGGTGGGTGTTTGTCCTGCCCTGCCTAAATGAGAGCCTCCTACTGTATTGGAAGCTCCAATTGTATTGGTGGGCAAGCCACCAGTATAAAAAGAAAATATATATATATTTATTATTTTTTATTTATATTACTTTATTTTATTTATATATGTATATATTTTTCTTTATTTTATTATTTATTTATGGTGAGCTTGAAGCTCCCATGTCTATAATTATGATTGAGGCTGCCCAATCATCAGTGCCGTAACTAGACATTTTAGTGCCCGAGACAGGGCACCGGCGCCCCCCATCTAAGTGGGAGTGTCAATAGTCGAGCTGGCGTGGTCAACCTACTGTGGGGGCGTGGCTAGCGCTTTACAAGTTCTAAACCGCACTGAAACCCCTCCCTCCCCATTCTTCACGGTCTGGCTTTGTAAGGATCTTTATGTAATAAGCCTCCATAGAATCAAAGTACTTTAAATGCAGCTGTCACATGCTAGAAAATGCAATTCAATTGTATAAAAAATGAATTGTTTTTTTAAATAAAACTCACTGAAACAAATTAAAACATAATTGTAACGGTACCATCTGTATCACACTGCTACTTCATCCCACTGTGCCCTCCATCACAGTTTCTCCTTAATCACACCGTGCCATGGAGCCATCTTTATCACATTGTGCCCCCTTATCACCATCACACGGAATTATATATATATATATATATATATATATATATATATATATATATATATATATATATATATATATACACATATACAGACACACACATACAATATAAAGAGCCTCCTAGTGTCCGCCATACAATACAGAGAGCATTCCTGTGACCTCCATACTATGCAGAGAGCATTCCTGTGACCGCCATACCATACAGAGAGCATTCCTGTGACCGCCATACCCTACAGAGAGCATTTCTGTGACCTCCATACTATACAGAGAGCATTCCTGTGACCTCCATACTATACAGAGAGCATTCCTGTGACCGCCATACCCTACAGAGAGCATTCCTGTGACCGCTATACTATACAGAGAGCATTCCTATGACCGCCATACTATACAGAGAGCATTCCTATGACCACCATACTATACAGAGAGCATTCCTATGACCACCATACTATACAGAGAGCATTCCTATGACCACCATACTATACAGAGAGCATTCCTATGACCACCATACTATACAGAGAGCATTCCTGTGACCTCCATACCATACAGAGAGCATTCCTGTGACCTCCATACCATACAGAGAGCATTCCTGTGACCTCCATACCATACAGAGAGCATTCCTGTGACCTCCATACCATACAGAGAGCATTCCTGTGACCGCCATACTATACAGAGAGCATTCCTGTGATGGAGAGGGTGCAGAGGTTACAGCTGTATTTTGGGGATCCAGGAGTCAGAATTGACAGTTGTCAGGGATCAGAAGGAAGGGAAACATATCTGGATAGAAACAGAGGGAACTGATATGCAGGGCAAGGAAAGGTCAATGATGGGGGCTCTGTACTGTACCGAGAGTTAGGAGGGGCACTGGAGTCATAGTTATCAGGAGCAGAGGTGAGAGTGTTGGTGGAACGCAGGGCTGTCAGGAGGAACTGGGGATGCTGGGAGGGGCAGTCCTGGAAGCAGAGAGCTGCTAACACACAGCATGTGATATAACAATCCAGTGCTTAGGGAGAGAACAACTAATGGAGCTGACAGATCCCCCTCCCCCTCACTTACTTAAGGTCTGTTCTCAGCTCCCCGCAGTGTTGGCTCTTCTGCACTGACAGCATGGTGACATCATCAGTGATGCTGCAGTGACAGGGAGCTGGCGTTTTTTTTCATAGTCCTTTCATGGACCAGCCACCACACGAGCCCCTACCCCCTCTTGCGGCACCCCCCCTCTTCCAGACTCGCGGGGTGGCGGGTGGCGCGAGTCGGGGGAGGGGCCACAAATATTTCTTAGATGTTTTTTTTGTTTTTTCTTTAGATTTTTTTTTTTTACTATGTAACACAGAGGGGAAGGTAGCGGGCGGCTTCTGCGCCCCCTCGGTCTTGCGCCCGGGGCGACGGCACCGCCCGCACCACCCTAGTTATGGCTCTGCCAATCATATATAGAAGGCTGGTACTGGGGGGCGGGGGGGGTCAGGACTGGCCCTCAGTAGTTTGCTGCTACAAGGCTCCCGTAGGCTATGAGAGGAGCCCTGTAGCAATGTCCCTAGAGCGGTGCCGTCCGCATATAGAGAATGCTATTCACTGCACAGACGGCTGCATCACATGTTACGCGTTGCAGCCGCGTCATTCATTAATAAAATATTGTATTACAACTTGTGTACAGTGGATAGCATTCTGTATATGCGGACGGCACCGCATTCACTAAGAAGCGGCCCAAAGGAGGTACCAGACCGACCGGCCCGGGGGGCATATGCCCCCCTGCACTACGGCCAAGCCCGCCCCTGACTGTTCCTACCCTTTATTTTCATGTCTTCATTTAATATTTTTACCTTGTGTGTCTCTGTTTTGTTTTTGTCCTGCTTTCCATACTGAACAGGAGTGCGGGGGACTGCAGAGGTCTATTGTGCCTTACAAATCTATAATAATAATAATAATAATAATACATTTGTTTACACATTTACCAAAAACTGGATGATAAGCTGAATTGGGCAAGAAAATTGTCTCAGTCTAAAACACTAAGTAAATAGATTGTATGGTCAATATATTAATAGTAAATAAATAGAGCCCTGTGGGCAAGTACAAATAGTGATTGATACACAGGTCATTAAAGTAAGCTGGATAAAATAAGAACGATAAAGTTAATGGCACTCCGCATTGGTGTGCAAGGCCCTCTTTGAGAGATGCTAGTATTCTGATGCTGAATAACCACAGGCTTGATTTGGGGAGGAAGGCGTAGTTCAGGGGTGGCCAGATGTTTGGATTCTAAAAGCTGAAAATATTTTGCAATTTATCATCTATCCATTTAACATCAGAAATATGATTATAACGTGGTATCAACAGTACTTGACATACCTTTCAAATAATAGAAGAAAAACTTTGGCACAAATGGCTAACTTATTTCATTAAAACAATATATATATATATATATATATATATATATATACATATATATATATACATATATATATACACACATATATATATACACACATATATATATATATATATATATATATATATATATATATATATATATATATATATATATATATATATACACACACACACACACACACACACACATACATACACCCATTTAGTTTATATGACCATACTAGATTCAGTGATCTCCTTGTTAAGTTTTAATTTATATCTTATAAATGATGGTAAAAGGTAAAAAGATGGCCATAATCCAATATCATTATATGAAAAAAACATAAAAATAATTCAATTGCAATATGAACTAAAAACATAGCAGTCCAACTCATTACTGAATCAAATTCATAGATGTTCCTGCTCAAAAATATAAAAACCAGTTTGTTTAGTGGGAACAATAATAAGAGCACCGATATCTGTTCAGACAATGCTTGATACAATTCATATGTCAAATAGCAGTATTTGCACACCAAAGATGCCAAGTATATGAAAAAGATCAAGCTGATGTTAGCAAATACCATGCAAAATGTATTTTGCAAAATCCTACCTTTAAAGAGCCTTTGTTACACTTAGTCTTGCAGTCTTCATCAGTGTGATATTAAGCAGACAAGCCAAGTATTCAGCTGCGTCCCTAGTGGAATGCACTGTTTAATTAATATGGATGCCTATGAGGGTCCAAATCAACAAAAAAAGGGGTGGGGCGCAATTTGGAAACTAATGCTACCAGGGGCGCATGCAGGATTGTTAGGGGGAGGAGGTTCCCCCCCACCCAAAAAAAAAAACAAAAAAACCCCAAAAAAACAGGAGAGCTGCTGCTCCGCCGCGGACGCTTCTTTGACAGCGCCGCGGCTGCTGTATAGTACAGTGCCGCTATGTGGGGCAATTAGTTAGCAGAGGTGAGGGGTTTCTGGAGACCCAGAAAACCCCCCCCCCCCCCTGCGTGCGCCTCTGGCTACGATCTACCAACTAACTATTCACAATCTACAGGTAGATCACGGTTGACTTTTTTTTGTCATCTCTAGCATAACTGGATAGATGACAGCTGAAATCTACACTGATTGTAGTATCATAATTTATGATGATTCTATGAAACTGATCTTTCCATCCACTGGATGAACAATAACTAGGTTACAATTCAAAATCAGAAATGGTACGATAAAGCTCCCCAATAATGGAGCATAATAACTATAACACTATAACCTCCTATTCTTGGGTCACAATGACTAGGAAGAAAATTTATCTGGTTATGTGAATGCTGACATGTTTCTTCCTGCAAACCTACAGGATTCACCTGACTGATGGGCACTAGGGACCTCATTTAGAGTCGGACCCAAAGTCCGTTTTAGGCGCATCCAACAAAAAAACCATTATCATGCATGTGCAGAAATCCGCCTGCATCTTGGACACTTGCGCCTAAAACAGACTTTACGTCCGACTCGAAATGAGGTCCCATATGTACAATCACATCAGTAAGCATCTTCACATAGGCAAATCATTTGGATCAGGAGTTCAATCTTTTGCTTTTGTACATTTTGTGTGCTTTGTTCTATTGCCCCCTGTACTAAGCATCCAGAACTGATGTATCTCAAACTTGTTACTAGTTACTGGCATGATTGTGTTAGTACATAAGCATGAAACAAACAAACAAACACTATACCACCTAAGCCATTTGAAAGCGTGTAATATGGTGTGCAACATAGAATTATAGCAACCTTTAAAACTCTGAAAATAATTTGGCTCTTATTTATCAGCTCCAGATTGCTCATACAACTGGGAAACAATAAGAAATTGCTGATCTCCGATGCCCATTTTAATGACAAAGTGACCCCCTAAATGCAGGAAGCTCAGTAATGAGCATAAGAGTGGCTGCTGTAAGCATGAGACAATGATGTGGGCACTTGGGAACAATGTTCCCAATTTGCCCAATGCATAAGTGAGGAACAGTAATAATATTACTCCCACTATTACAACCATAGATACAGAGCAGCTAGAACAATTTTATGTTATGCTGATTGCAATAGCAATTAAATGAGTATCATACTGGCGCTCACTATAGTCTTAATTTGCCATACCGATTACTCAGACTTTGTAGCAGCAGAACATGTGACTCACACTGTGCAGCTCTCTGTTCTTGTTTTATTTAGAAACTCCATCCATATGCTTATGTAACTATTGCAATTAATATGATTTTCACATTACAGTTATTAATTTACCAAATAAAAACAGTTGAGCTTGCAAATGAGAAACCTCAACAACACTATTTGGCTCGTTTGGAAAAAATGTACATGAACTATGGAAAGTCTTGCAATGAGTGAACCCTCTAGGTCTTCCCTCCCCCAACCAGCCTGATGATAAACCAAAAAACACTGACATTTAATTATTAGGCATCCCAAACCACTAAATCGATCTATTTGCCACCAATTGGCCCCCAACATTAAATAGCATTTATAATTAATAAATAGACCTATTTCCCCCCAACATGCCCTGACAATAAAGTGCTAATATTTAATAAATTGATCTATCACCCCACCCCAAACAAACCAACATTAAATTAATAGCATAGACGTTTAATGAATACACCTATTTCCTATTTCTATTACCATGGCACCACTATTAAATTAAATAGCCCTCACCATCAAATATATTGCACCTGCAATTAAATTAATATCTCCTGCGATTAAATGATTAGCACTCACACTCACCATTAAATTAAATAGCCAAACTCTAGTCTTCCTCATTGTCAGCCAAGTTTAATCTAAAATCCCTGAGCTGGCCGGCAGTCAGTGTGAGGGCACTGCAGTGAAATAAAAACACTGAATAAGTAATGCCGCTTATTCTGTATTTTAGATGCCACCTAAACCTTGGCGCTCTCAAGATAATATTAGTGACTGATTCAAGTGATATCTTAACAGAAAAGTCATCTTAATGCCCAATAATATAATGCAAAAAAGCATTCAAGTGATCTATATACAACACATATATTATACAGAAATCATTATAGTGAACAAAACACAATACAAAGAGCATCTTACTGACTAACTGAGTTTCTAGTAGTGACTACTATAAAATAGAATGCAATTTGTTCCACATGACTATTCTGTTGTGGAGATAAGAAAAAAGGAAAAAGGAAGAAGGGAGAAAGAGAATTTCACTAATAATTTAAGTATTTATAGATTATATATTTTTTTATTATTCACTTTTTTGGGAACATAAATAGTGCCGGGATATCTTTCCATATTGTTAAGTTATTCTTTTGAAATTGGTGTGGGATTTATATAAGAAATCCGAGCTGCAGTCTGGGAGACTGAGGGATAACATTGGGACTGTAGAATACAGTGCCATATCTGGTGCTAACAATAACATAGTGAGCTAAAGTGCATACCCGCAGATTAGTTAATATACCGCCTACCGTGGAAACTCCCCTCTAGTGATCACAGTACAGTAGACTTGGGTTCATTAGAACTCTGCCTATTATACTAAAAGAATTACAAAACGCACACATTTTAAAATCAAATTTTATTGAAAAGAGGTACCACAAAGCTCCATTCACAACATTGTTAAATTAAAAAAATAAAACATAAGTTTCTGCTTACTTAACCTGTGGTAGTCCAAATGGGGGAAAACTAAAAAAAAAATTAAAAACAAA
The DNA here is from genome assembly GCF_038048845.1 of Mixophyes fleayi. Classification (NCBI taxonomy): domain Eukaryota; kingdom Metazoa; phylum Chordata; class Amphibia; order Anura; family Limnodynastidae; genus Mixophyes; species Mixophyes fleayi. Next base: position 227,031,662 of record NC_134405.1, read on the forward strand.
AATGACCCACTTGCACACAACAGACTGCAAAATGATTATAGTCTGGAGTCCCTAGGACTCTCTGTCACTGGTCAGTGATAGCTGCTTGTCATTGATGGCCTGGGACTCCCCTTCAGAAGCAGCCAGAGTGAAGAAAGTTTGTGATTGTCTGACTGGTGATGGATAGAACTGGTATCTCCTGTCTATAGTCATTTTGCGTTTGACAGCTATACTATGCGGGTTGATTTTTTGGGTTTTAGTTTTTGGAGGGTTTATGTCGATTACAGAAGATCAAATATAAAATAAATGTTTTTCATTCTGATAGCAACTTATCAAGAAAGAAACTAATATTTGTTATTACTTAAGTGGTGAAGGAGGGTTTTGTGGAAACTTTTTTTCAAATAAGGTTTTTTTTTAAAGTGGTGTACAGCATAATTCACTTTAATGGTTAGAGAAAAAATGGCGTGCATTACAACTCTAGCACAAACATAGAAGGAACCTGGGCACAATAATACAAACACACATATGTAAATATAGCATCATAGTTATAGGAAATACAGCAGTAATAGTTGCAACCAGGCCTAAATTAAGGGAATCTGTAATATGAGAGCTTAATTCACCGCAGATGACTATCTTAACCTACAGGCAGATGATTGAAAACGGCAAAGGCTGCCCAGCAATGGTGCAAACAGTTATCAGTCCTCTCTCCCTCTGTTTTCCCATTACTAGGGGCATGCAACAAATAGTCAATGCCTCCATGAAGCTGCAAACATGGAAGGGCAGAGAAAGAAAACACAACTTCCTTCGCAAGTTGGAGTCATATGATCACTTTAAATGCTAGCACTTTTGCAGCTAGAAAACCTTAATATTCATAGTGCTCAATCGCTTCCATGGTGACACACTCAAGTTATGGGGGTTCTACTCTATTGTCACACAGGAGCAACTAAGCATAGAAAATCTTGCATGCAGTATATTAATTGTCTAGTTATTTTTTAATCAATGCAATGAGAGATGATATTTAATACATTATAGTAAATTATTTTAACATAACAAAAATGGTAAGAATATCTTCCAACTGTCAGGCAACATTTCATTAATAAGTAAAACATCTCTGAAATCAATCTAAAGAAACACATTATAAAGCATAATATATCGGCCACTTATTTTAGAAGCAGCATTTTAGCAACAACAAAAAAAGTGGATGACAGTAACTTCCAAAACCATTATGTTTTTTGTTTCAGACTCTAGTGCATACAATGTAAGCTTAGATGCATACTCGATTAAAGCCAGTGTTCCTTGAAGCAATTTTTATCACTGTTACTCAATACTTATCTTAACCCTCTGTGACTCTCAATTTACTGCTTTGCTCATTGTAAGCAGGTTTCATCTGGGCCTTCAAACCAGTGATTTGCCTTGCATCACTGGTTCTTTGCAGATTATATTTTGCTCACTCACTGCCTTCAACCACCTGCTTCTCTAAATGACCTTTTAACATCATGTCTACTTTTATAGTGTAGTTGCGAGATCTGTTTCTCCAATAAAGTATATATATATATTTTTTTCTCTCTCTCTCCGCATATTTATATTTTATATATATATATACATAAACACAACAACTTAAACAGAAGAAAATGTTCAATATACATATAATATGTACACAAATATATATATATATATATATATATATATATATATATAATCTCAATACCTCTCTCTCTCATATATATATATATATATATATATATATATATATATATATATATATATATATATAAAAACAAGTTAACCCGTGCATGATACTCATGCATTCTAGTCAAATCAAGCTTCTTGTCATGCATTTGGGCCTAGCCCAGGCCTCCTCAGGGGAAGAGCGTTACTTCCCGACGTAAGCGCCCTTTTTTAACGTGGTTTTGTCCACATGTCACCACCTCATCATTCTTCTCCATCACCTCATCCTTCATTTTCATCGCCACATCTATCCAGATGTCTATCCAGACACAGGGATCTCTCTCAGCGGTCCTGAGTATCACACTCCTCTCACTCTGTCACCCCCGGCAACCACCAACCACTCCCCACTGTCACCCCCGGCAACCACCAACCACTCCCAACTGTCACTTCTCCTTTAAGAAATATATATATATATTTTTTAAATCTTTATAAACACTTTTAACAATTAACAAATTAAATTAACAAATTAAAAACATCTTAGTATACCAAATTTCAGCCCTTTCTGAATTATTTTTTTCCACACACACTAAGAATTTAGTAGGTCAGTGTATAACTCCGCCCAGCAGGTGGCGCTGCAGCTTGGTTTTATTTTTTCCACACACACACACACACACACACACACACACACACAGACAGACTAACAAAATGCCTGTACTAGATTGACTATAAAGGATGTATTCATCAACATGTCTTTTGGAAAATATTTCGACTTACATTGAAACTTTTACACACAACATCATTTGCATTTCCTGCCTACTTTAAAATTTATAGTTGTATCCATATAAAATGTGCTCTTTTTACCTTTAGTTACTATTAGAAAAGCTTACAGAATAGCACACACCTAGAGCAACAATGTTTCTTTTAATACTTTTTATTTGTAACAGCAGGTAAAAAAACAATACAGGTCACTGAGTACATTTAAATATTAAAGACATAAGCTACAAAAGAATAACAATATTTCTTTTAAATCATAAAATGGGTCTATGCAGCATAACGCTGTTTACAATTGTGTATCTATTCTTTGTTTTCATGTAGTTGATCTACAGTTGCTTTTCATTTTCATATAACAATGGTGATGTCTATTGATTTTTAGATTTCACATCAATTAAAACAAAGTTGATCATGTATGTAACTTTTTTAATTGAGTCTCAAGTATAAATTGAAGAGGTTTTATCCTAAAGAAAGTAGTTTAAACATGATACTCAATTTCGAGCAAATAATCATAAAACATAGCTTACATGTTTAAATACAAACACCAATATTAAAATCACATCAAATATCAATCAACTCAGTTATAGTTTGTTTAGCGTGACTTCTTTATGTTTAAATGATGTGAAGCCTAAAAATCAATAAGTGATATCAAGCATCTAAGAATGTATTATTGATGATGCATTTGCACTACACGTGTGAGGTCTGAATCAAACTGCACATTGCTGTGTCATGAAATAGATACTGTCATAGTTTAATACATGTAGGCATACACAGTATAAAAAGCAGGGCCACAATTGAAAAACTTCTAATAAGATATATTCTACTGCCATTGTGCTTCAAAACAAAGTTGTCTATATACATCTCTTGTTTGGTCTTAAAATATCTCCCAATTTGAACCTTCTGCTCTTTCAATATCTGTGCCTCTCAGCGTCACTTATTATTTCCTCCGGGACTTTTAGTCTCCAAACATTTAAGATTTCCCGGAAAAAAAAACAACACATTGTCTGCAAAGTTTATCAAATTCCCAAACCCTCTTAAATGCCCAAAAATATCCTACCCAATTAGTATCCCTGTTCATAGTTCAGACAGACACAATCTGTTTTTATTCTTCTTCTATACTGAAACAATGTTTTTCTAACAGAAATCTGGCTGCCCAATATGCAATGAGTGGCATTTAATCTCAAGTATAAAACATCAATTTTATTTTAGATTGTACGTTTTTTAGCTGGACCCTCTAGCCTCTTTGTTTGTTAATACACAGTCATGTTTTACGACCATGTTTGTTCCCAAATGTAAAAGGGCTATAGAGTATGCTGATGCTCTATAAATCAATGATAATAAAAAATAAATAATAATAATAACTGAATGCTTTTCAGAAGCAAGTGATGGCTGATGATGCCAAGAGCACAAGACAGGACAAGAAGGATAAGGGAAGATTTGCCTTTTGTTTTGGCTGTGAAGAGGTCATGTATATATTTGAAATGTTAGCAGACGCGGCGGCCGCGTACACTGCCCCAACTCTCTGTTTGCTCCTGCTGGCGTCCTGGCCGTCACTATGACGACCGGGACGTCACTTCCGGTCTCTTCGTCCCGGTTGCCTGGGCAACATCCGGGACGCTCAAGGTTCTCTGCCACCGCGCTCGGCCAGCTGTCTAACAGCCAGATGCGCGCGCGCAGGTCTGTTAAAAGGATTAGCCATTCGTGACTAATTAGATATGTAGCTGGCACTCTGTTTCCTCATTGGCTGGCAGTGCCAGTGATTAGTTAGGCAAGTCCTGGGAACATCTTCAGGACTCCCCCTGATTGGCTCTTGGCACTACTTAAGGCAGTGAGGACTGAGCCTCACTGCCGGTTATAGCATTCTGTCCCAGTACTGCCTCCTGCTCTTGTGCTTTATTGGTGTTTAACCTTTGATTGCTTCCTCCGTGTATGACCTCTGCCTGTTCATGGACTCCGAACCATGGCTGGTGACCCTGACCCTGCTGGTACCTAACATCTTCTCCGGGGCTCTGTCTAGTCCGCAAATCTCTGGCCTGCCTCTGTTCCATGTACTACCTCCTGTACCTGTGCGCTGCCGTGTGAGTATAAACTTATACTACTCTGAGTCCTGGGGGCATCCGAGTATCTGTGAGCATAACCAGTCTCTACGGGAAAGACGGCTGCTAATGGTGAAGACCTCTTCTACTTTAGTTCTATAAGTTTATGCTGCACTGGTTACCGTAACATGAAAGTGCAGTTTCTGTTAAATTTAGTGAAAACATGATTGAACATGGTCCAGTAGGGAGTTGGTGGTGATTAAGATCAGTCTATTATATCAGAAGTACTCATGTAGTATAGAGCCATATGAGGTTAATGAAACATCTCAGTAGCTGGAGTGCAGGCGTCATGGAATGTCCCAGATGTGTACCCACTAAGCTACTTGCAATTGGCTATTATTATTATCATTTATTTGTTAGGCGCCACAAGGTATCCGCAGCGCCGCACACAGTACTAACAGTAGACTATACAGGGTGAAACCATACAGAACAATGAACAAAAAGTACCAATACTTCAGAAACTCCGGCCAGTCATATGCAGTAAAGACGGAGCGGAAGAACAGGTATGGAGACAGGAGGGGAGGGGGCCCTGCTCATACGAGCTTACATCCTAAGGGAGGGTAAACAGACCAGGCACAAGAGGAGCCAGTTGAGGCAAGAGGAGAGAAGGGAGGACGAGCTAAAGGGGGGAGATGGGGGTTAAGTAGATGGTTTGTAGGCTTTGAGGAAGAGGTGAGTTTTGAGTGCATGTTTGAAGGAGCACAGAGTAGGAGAGAGACGGATGGAACGAGGGAGGTCGTTCCAGTGAAGGGGGGCTGCACGGGAAAAGTCTTGGATTCTGGAGTGGGTAGAGGTGATAAGAGTGGAGGAGAGGCGGCGGTCGTTGGCTGAGCGCAGGGAGCGGGCAGGAGTGTGAATGGAGAGGAGATTAGAAATATAAGGGGCAGTAGAGTGGGAGAGAGCCTTGTAAGTGGTGGTGAGGAGTTTGAAAAGGATTCTGTAGGGGAAGGGGAGCCAGAGTAAGGCAAGGCAGAGAGGGGAGGCAGAGGAGGAGCGGCATGAGAGGAAGATGAGTCTTGCGGCCGCATTGAGTATAGAGCGGAGGGGGGAGAGACGAGAGTGGGGGAGGATAGTGAGGAGGAGGTTACAATAATCGAGGCGGGAGATGATGAGTGCATGGATGATAGTTTTGGCGGCATCCTGAGAGAGAAAAGGATGGATGCCGCCAAAACTAGGGCAAATGTGAGCCCCGGTCTTCACCAGGGATACCCATAAGGGAGTAGTCGACTTTGCTGCAGGGAACCCATAGCATGCAGGTCTCCTGGCTAGAAAGCTAGGCAACTGCTGACAAGCAGAAGAAGGTGGATATAGGCCAAGGTCAGGACAGACAGCACAAGTTCAAAATAAGAATACAATAGAAGATCAGGGGCAGGCTGCACAGAAGCAAAATCGAATAAGAATGCAGAGGAGCAGGATCACAAGCAATCATCATAGTTGGGTTAGTACACAATAATTTAGTGGCAGGTAAAGGACTTAAGATAACGAAAGAACAGAACTTGTTGCTCAAGCACTGGTGAAATGCTAGAGTAATTTAAATAGATCTGATGACATTATAACCATACAACTAAATGTGCACACCTGCAGCCTGCAATAAAGAGTGCCTCATCATGACTGGGAGTGTGTAGATGCTGTACAATCAGAAGCAGGACACTTCAGGCCATGGACAGGCAAATGACAGATGGCTAAAGTGATGATTTTATTTTAATGTATTTTGTGAAGATAATGTTTGTGCATGTGACAGCAGAGGGCATAATAAACTTTAAACCTTAGTTTTACTTAAGTTTAACCTACTACTGCACTACTAAATTCCTGTAAATACTATACTAATTCCCGATATATATTCAGTTCCCCTCTGAGCTTGCACAGATGGTTACAAATCTCAGATGACAGGGGCAAATGCAGGATTTTTAGAAGGGTTACCGATTGCTTCATTTCAGGACAAAGCTAAAATAAATAAAACAAACTTCACAGGTAACAGATTCCTAGGAAGGAAAGGAAATGGCTACAATACCAATCCCTCCCCTCCATGCCCTTGCTTTGGTTTTCCCCAGCAGCAGCAGGTAGTCACTGACACAGCATAGCCTGTATTTGAAGATACATTATTGATATTGTATACACAAGAGGCGCGCACCAAAAGCTCTCTCTCGAGAAGCTCTCCTACATAACCCACAAGTTAGCAGAAGGCGCATTGTTAGGGTACAAAAAGAACTAGGGTACAAGACCCAGACAAGCTTAACACACAAATAATTATGTTCACAGCCTGTTGTTACTGTGATTGCACATGCCATGTTATCATCATTGATTTATGTAACAGCAACATGTTCTGCTGCACTATACAATTAAGAACTATCACTGTCAGTTGCTACACTGGCTGCCTATCCTCTACAGAATCAAGTTCAAACTCCTCACCCTCACCAACAAAGCCCACATACCCTCCTCTCTTCCCTGCATGTTTAACCTTATTTCCCTTCACACTCCCACCCTCTCTGGTCTACTACTTCTTCTCACCTTCACCTCCAAGAGTTCTCCTGTACTGTTCCCTACCTTTGGAACTCACTTCCATGCCCAATGAGGCTGTCCACTAGTCTTTAAATGTGTACATCTCTCTTCATCAAAGCCTACCAGTCCTCATCCTCACTCATCCCCCATTGCCTTCATTACAACGATTCACCCCCTCTGTGTCACCCCTTTGCGTCTGCCCCTCCCATCTAGATTGTAAGCTCTAATGAACAGGGCCTCTTTCCTTGTGTTTTTCTGCGTGCACTATCCTAGCCACCCACGGACCTAAGCCTAGCACCTTCCATCTGGTCTCCTAGTCACCACATTCAGCATTTCTGTCCGTCTCCTCAGCCCTTGCTCCTGGGCAGTGCCACGCCTCACGGTGGAATTTTCCATTTGCCCCTTTCACTCCTCTGTACCCCTCCCCAGCCCCACGCAATGCAGCTTGTTTTTGCTCTGTCCAGTGTGTTATTGTCAGTTGTCCTGCCCTTCTTTGTAACTGTCATGCTTTGTATTTTCTATGTAGTATGTATTCTGTTTGTTCTCAGTGGTACTCGATGTTTTGCTACACTCCATTGTACAGCGCTGCTGACACTTTAAAGCATCTTATAAATACATGATAATAATAATTATGGCTAACAAACAATAAAACAGAATGGAGATGGCCTGGCTTGCTACAGGTAGTCCCTACCTGTAATCACTGCTCCCTCACATGATCACTGACACTGTGCTCCCTAATTTCCATCCTTGAAACTAGGTCCACATACGGCACTGAGCTCCAACATGCCATCAATGATGCTGTGTCAACAACATGCCATCCATGTTCCCCTGCATGCTATAACTATGTAACTCATTCCTCTATGGATACTGTGCACCCAATGTTACTGTGTCCAAACACTGATGTGTAGCCTTATGTAATCCCTCACTGTCAGTACAGAACACATATCACATTGTTACTGTGTTACGCTGACAGTCAGTACACAAACTCACAGAACTAGTGGGCGGAGGTCTTCACCTTTAGCAGCCACCTTTCCTGTAGAGCAGCGTACATGGCAGCGAATGGTCAGATGAAAGCCGAGGTCAGGGGTCACTAGCAAGCAGGGTAATCAGGAAACACGCCAAAGGTCAGGGTCAAGAGCAATATAGCGGGGTCCAAGGAACAGGCAAAACGAATCAGGGTCACAGGCAAAATCCAAGGTACAGGCAGGGGTCATACACAGAAAAACAATGCAGAAGGTATTCACCAACAGCACAGGAGCAGGTAGCAGGCAGTAAACTGGAAGCTATAACCGGCGGGGAGGCTAAGCCCTCCCTGCCTTAAATACTAAATGTGGCCAATCAGAGCCTAGCTCTGAAATCACCCCAGCCAAGGCCTAATGAAAAATCCATAATCAGCCCACAGGCTAGTCAATGGTTGTGCACGTGGCACTATCTATGGGACGAGACACGGAAGTGACGTCCCGGTCATCACACGGACGGGACGCGGATGAGAGAGTCGCGGCGGCTGGGCACCGCCGCGGCTCGTAACATACTGAACAGTGACAGTCATTCACCTTTTCCCAGTCTGCTCCTTGCCACCAGTGATGTGGGGGAACAAAGCTGGCGAGCACTTGTGTGGCTCCAGCTCTGCTCTCTGATGTCTATCATGCTGATGTGATTCGAGCACTGGTGAGAAAGAGTTCTGGTCCACAAGAAACCCACCCACATGGTCGGGTATTTACTAACCGATATGCATCTAACTTTTACTGGTCTAGTTTCATGCAGACCAATGAAAGCAAATATCTGATTGGCTGCTAAAGGTTACAGTGCATTTGTACTTTTGCACCATTACTATTCTTTTATTTATTTATGTCATCATATTCTATAGCACTGTACATCACACAATCAGTACAATACAGGATTACAATACAAAACATAACTTAAGCCCAATGGAATGAGGGTCGTATTCATGAAGCAAAGGGAAGGGAGTGATAATGAAGAAACAGGTTCATCTTTTGAGCAATGGACTAAGCACACATGATCACAAAGGGAAAGAGAATTGTAAATTGACGAAGAGTACAGAGTGAACCAACCAGACAGCTGGTTGGTGCCTTAACCCAGAAGTAAAGTGCGTTATGCATGACATCATTTTATATGCTAGATTAGGGGAAGAGTAGTGTGTACATCATATTGAGTGAAGTCGATAGGCAGAAAAGAGAGTAGCTCCAAAATGTGGTAAGCTTCCCCGATATGTTTCCAGGGAACTATTTCAAAGTCAGGGGATAGCATACTACCACTTGATAAACCGGATATTAAATAACTATTCTGCATCACATCTTTATTGCAAACCTTTGCTAAGTCTATCAGCATTGAGTCAAAAACTTAAATATTGCAGTTTCTGCGTATTTATTATTAGATAGTGTCAAATGCAGTGCTAAAGTAGGTAAACTGGATCAAATGCATTTTAAACACATAGTAAACTAATCCAGTGATACCCTCTGATATATCACTTTAGTCAGCCAATTATAAACTAGGTTTATTTCACATAATAACCTCCTAGTACTAAATACATGTTGTTGTCTTGGATCTTGTAAATTGCTTTATTCTAAATGGTTAACCATCCTTTTAGAAGTGATACCATTCATATATTTACTTTTGATGCGAGACTGATATATCCACCCCCCAGCAGTCTTTTTATGATGAAGAAGAACAACAATTTATATAGAAATTTATATACAGGTTATACAGGTATGGGATATCTTATCTGGAAACCCATAATCCAGAAAGTTCAAAAGGACAGGGGGAAGGGAGGAGGAAGTAATTGCTGTTTTACGTAATAATGACATAAAAACATACATAATCTCCGACTCTTTCTTCTATAATTGCTACTACTAAACAATTTAATGAGATGGGGGATTTCCGGAAAGACGGGTAATTTTTAAATGCAATTCAGTATATTGAACATGGTGTTCCAAGTTACTTGCTGGTTCAAAAACAAGCACAAAGCTTTAAGCAATATTCATTATGTCAAATGTTTAAAAATAAAAAAGGTGCTAATGTACAAATACAAAAGTATTTGCAAACCAGGGGGAAAAAACGTCACTAATATATTGTTTAGAAGAATGTGTGTATTTGGTTAGCTAGCAATATTTTCTGTATTACGCATGTAAATGTCACAGAAGTTCACGAACATTTACTGTGACACAAATATAGATATTACAGTATCAGATAAGTTACTTAAAGTAAATAAACACAAAGAATGTACAGTGTAGTAGGAATGTTATGCAAGCAATAGGCAAAAAAAACACGTTAAGATGAATAAACTGGTGAAACTAGCTTTTCACAATGAAAGTGAATAACAGTAACATGCATGTTTATCTCTTTCTACTACTTTGTAAATGACTTACAAATTTGGATCTGTCAGAAGGCTGAACTAACTTTTTTATTTAACACAAAGCCAACGGTTAATTGTTACAGATGATTTGTTTTTTGACCCTCAGCTTTTGATCAGCAGATTGTATAAGAAAATAGAGCAGCAGTATGTGAAGGACTCACGGAGCATAAATATGTCTCTTCAGTGCCAGCATCTTCATTATATCAATGTTGCTCTTTAGTCTTTTCATACTACCAAATGGCAAACCAGAGTCAATGCAAATGTAGAAATTAGTTCCAGCACCAGGATAAACCTCTATCCTGCCACTAGGCAATACAAATCAGTGGTACAAAGTGTAAGTCCAATTCAGGACCGGAGTTTTACCAGGTATGATCCAAGAATAGAACCAGTGCAGTTTTATCAGGTAATTCCTCACCATAAAATATGGGTACTTATGAGATGAGTCTACCTCAAACCCAAAGAGATTATGCTCATGATTCAGTTGTGCAGAATTTTGCCTCAAACTATATCTTCATAAGTAGAAAGATTAGCTTAGAGCACTGACTACAATAACATTTTGATAGTCAATCTTGAAGTAGCAGCTCACCAAGGGAATATCTAATGGAAAGTTTTATAGCTTTCCTTTTTGTTATCAGTTATAACCTGTAGGTAACATTGCTTCTACACCTATGAAAATATTCAAATATGAGACTGCAAGCACTATTAAAAGTAGCAACATATGAAGAGCAACAAAATAAGGAACTAAATCTAAGCAACTATTGTTGATGACTATTCAAGTTCTCTAATTAATGCAATAAGTGCAATATTCACATTAAAACTATCTTGATATATTTTATTACTGCACATGTAATACTTGACTTTGCTCATTTCACTATGTCTGTGGCTTCGAATTTGCTTTCCACAAAAAATCCCAGAACAACATTTTATTGCTAAAACATGCTCGCAAAATCCTCACCTTTGACTTCTAAAGTATCAGTAAGTGTATATGAATAATTTGCAAACATTTGTTTACAAGTATTTTGCTTGTTTTAGTGATTGTCATCATCATCATCCTAGACTACTTACACCGGCCCCTGACCACCTGGAAATAAATCTTCTACTGCCCTATCTGTGTCTTTTTCCCAGTCTGAATCAATACGCAATTGTAAGAACATGCCTTTATTGTGCTTGGCCTACATTAGTATGCTTGCTTATGGGCATGTATAGTGTGAGAAAAAACATGATAACCTACATAAGCGGGTGTACATCTCACTCTGAAACAGCCTTTAACGTTCTTTTACATGTTTCTTCACTCACATTCCCATCTTTTCATGTACATACTATCCAGATTTCTAACCCGTTCTCTCTGCGTCTTGCTGTGATCTATTATTACCTCTTGGGTTACACCAGCAGTTCTGTGAACATTTTCTAAGCCCCATTTCTTATCCTCTGACATACCCATCATCATCTTGGGTGATTTCAACATTTCATTTAAACCACATTCTCTTTCTGCCTCCAAATATATCTAACCTTCCCTCTGTCTGTCCTTTGTTCCCAATAGCTAATCTGACTACAAATACTATTACACACACACCAAGGATCATTACGTTGTCTGAATAGAACAGTCTTCTGTAATTACAGTGTTCCCGATTGAAATGCTGTGCATTATACTGGTGTTATAGAAATAAATGTTAACAACAATAATAAAAAAGATGCTTAAACCCAGTCAATTGTACTTTAAAAATTATATAAAATGTCACAAAAGTAGCAGGGATATAAGGTTGTCTATACAGAGGATAAGGGACTAGCTTTGTGCAGTACAATTTTAATCTCATAAAAGTTTATTTTTAGAAGTACAATACATTTCACAACAAGTACCAGTAAAGCAAAAGAAACAATAGAAGACTGTAATGGATGAAGCAATAGACTTCAACCTCAGACTCAAACATTAAAGTCACGCTTTTTTGTGCTAATCAGAGCTTGTTTTGGTCTTTAGCTGTTAGATCCTGAAAGGAAGTCTGTTGAGTACTAACTTGCTTCTTTGAAGGCCTATTTGCCAACACAGGGATTGTGCATACAGAAGCTGTAAACCAAGCATGGCCTCCTACACATACTGTATAGTCACGTCTAAAAAAGGGGAGAGAGGGAGAGAGAGGGACAGAGAGAGAGAGAGAGAGAGAGAGACAGAGACAGAGAGAGACATACACATACATATATACACATACATACATACATACATATACACATACATACATACATACATATACACATACATACATACAGGAGAGCAGAAAATATGAACAAGTGTACGGATCTCAGTGACTTTGACAAGGGTCAAATTGTGATGGCTAGACCAGTGGGTCAGAGCATCTCCAATACGGCAGGTCTTGTAGGGTGTTCCCGATATGCAGCAGTTAGTACCTACCGAAAGTGGTCCATGGAAGGACAACCAGTGATCCGGTCACAGGGTCATGGGCGGCCAAGGCTCACTGATATGCGTGGGGAGTGAAGGCTAGCCTATCTGGTACAATCCCACAGAAGAGCTATTGTGGAAAAAACTTCTGAAAAATGTAATGCTGGCTATGATAGAAAGGTACAGAAGTGGAAGTTGCTCAATCAATTTATAGTCTCATAGCAGGTACTTGAAAGGGTGGGGTTATCCTATAAGGAACAAACACAGAAAAATCCCCCAACAGACTGCTATAGCCAGCAAAGGAGCTGCCATTTCTACTTGTACATAAAAATGCAAAAGTCTCAGTTGCACACATTTGCAAATGTATGTTTAAGTCACCCGCCACTCCATGGCACTTTTGCTAATAGGGTGGTCCTAATTTTAAACAGTGAGAGTCCCATATATTTGCGCCATACATATATGTGTTTTTAAATTGAGAGCTAACTTACCAAGAGGTACCCCAGAAACCTCCATATAGCAATACAACACCAGCACTCCCCCTCAGCTACTGACACCAACATGCCTCTCAGACAAATACAGAAGTGGAAGTCGCTCAATTTATAGGCTCATAGCAGGTGCGTGAAAGGGTGGGGTTATCCTAAAAGGAACAAGCACAGAAAAATCCCCCTACCTAACACATTGCTGCAGACCAAGTACACCCATTCATGTCAACGGTATTCTCTGATTGAAATGTCAAAAAATTGTTTAGGAACGGCTTGAGGAACATGACGAGTATAAGGTGTTGCCATGGCCTCCAAATTCCCCAGGCGCTTTGAAGTCATTTTCTTCAAACGGCAATTTTATTAAATACAAAACCCAATGGGCTTTGACTTTAATAAAAGTGGTGTTTCATCAGATTAATATTGCTCAGATAATGAGAGCATTGGTTCATCCAATGTGACCAAATTGTTGGAATATGGGCAGAGTTAGTACATCTCACATGATGCTAAGCGACTATGTAGCAATACTTACACGATCAGGGTTTGCTAATGAACAGCTTACGAAGCAGAAGAATTTACAGAAGTAGGTGACATGATATAGCTTGCAAACTATGTATTCAGGCCCGGCGCTCCCATTAGGCAAGGTTAGGCAATTGCCTAGGGCGCCTCGAAATTAAAAAAAAACGGAAATCCACGGGGAGGAGAGGAGGGAAGGGGCTATTGAATCTTACCTGCATGAAGCTGCTCCTCTCTGCTCTGTCTTCTCCCCTCCGCTCACTGACAGCGACAGGCCGTGATGATGTCATCATCACGGCCCGACAGTGTCTGTGAGTGGAGGGGAGAAGACAGAGCAGAGAGGAGCAGCTTCATGCAGGTAAGTTAAAAAAAGACATGGGGAGGTGTGGGGAGGGGAGCTGAGGGGAGGGAAGCGCAGCAGCGATTTTTAAAGGGGGGGGGGCGGCGATTTTCACATGGGGGGGGGGCGGCGGCGATTTTCACACAAGGGGGGCGGCGATTATCACACTGTGCCTAGGGCGCCAAGGACCCTAGCACCGGCGCTGTATGTATTGACCATTAAAATTAAAATACTGTACGAGAAAAACAAGGTAGAAAAATATCTGTTACATCTGTAAATGCAAAAAAGAACAAAACATTTTGCTATGAAGAATATAAGCAAATCATGTCAGTATCCTTAAATACTTTACAAACATGATGCTGTGTGCCTTTTTTATGTATCAGAACGTGACTGTATATTTGATTCCGGAATGCCAATTGCCACTGTCCACACACAGGTACAAAGTAACAATGGTTAAGATTGCACCAGTTGGCACACAGTATAACCCACTTGTTACATGCATATATTACAGCCCTTTACAGGGGTGCACGCAGGATTATTAGGGGGGGTTTCCCCCCCATCCAAAAAAAAAAAAAAAAAACACACGCGAGAGAGCTGCTGTGCATGCGCAGCAGGTCCGTTTTCGGCAGCGCTGTACTATACAGCAGCCGCGGCGCTGTCAAAGAAGCGTCCACGGCAGTGCAATACAGCGCCGCGGCTGCTGTATAGTACAGTGCCGCTATGGCGGGCACTTAGGTAGCGGAGGGGGGGGGGTTCTGAAAACCCAGAAACACCCCCTGCGTGCGCCACTGCTTTAGGAGACTGCAGTCTTTACCTAAAAATCAAACCTTTGTCTGACAACAAAACTTGTAACTCATGTGCCAGTAATTAAGCAAATAATTGCTTAAGATTCCTAATCAGATAGTGATATTTGATTTATGTGCATTACACTTATTTTTCATAATATTTCATAATTAGGTGATGTAGATTTTAGCGGGTTACAATGCATGGAGACGTATTTACTTGGATCATTGACAATCCACTCATTCAGCTCGACTGCAATACCAACTATGCAGAAGGCCATATCACACAGATCTGGTAATTGACAGGCAAAACAACTAGATCTCAGGGGGGCCTATGGAGGGATGTCAGCAACTGACCACAAACACTTTCGATCCTATATTGTATTGATCAGACTTGATCACATTTTGACCATGCGAGATTAGGCCACATGTACTTTAATTTAGAGCTAAGCAAGATTTTAGCTGGCTGGCAATGCATCTGGAAAGCTGGCAAAGCTCAGTTGCAATTTCCAACTTAATAATGAGCATTCATTAACTAATGTTATGGCAACAGCTACAGGCAATACCTGATAATCGCCTAGCCAAAGCAGAAGTGTATTTAGGTTTCGGTTGTAACTGGTGTGCATATGTTCATATTGGAAATGTATATGTTTGCACTAACATTTTGCTGACAGGTTCTAGAAGACTTGATACACAACTTACACTGAAACTGTTTTTATCTATCCCATGTTTCCACTGATGATGTCTGTCCCAGATTTTTGTGAATAGGTTAATGAAAATTGATGATCTTTTTACATTTTTTCTACAAATTCAAATAAAAAGTCTTTTTTATACAAAATGAATTGAAAAACTTGAAACTTACGAGTAGGAAAATTTACCAATACAAGAAATTTCTACAGGGAGGACACTACTGAAATTGTCCAGAGATTAAATATTTTTACTTTCCTTTGCTGGTTGGTAATGCAAATATTGAGAATAAAGAAAACCCCTACCAGATCCTTATTTAACATCATTCTCATTTTACATCTTTTGCATTATTGTTGTTATTTTTTACTGATGGCAAAGGTGGTTTGAACCTATAAAACATTTATAACTAAAATATGCAAATTTGCTCTCGGGCTCTATAATTATATTAGACCTTTAGTAAAGTATGTATATTTGGTATTTATATACTAATTAGACATAATCGGTTATATTTTAGGATAAATATGTGGGCTTGTACTAATTGCATATTGAGGGGAAAAAATACAAAATGTTTATTCCTATTTTAGTCATTTTCTCTGCATAATTCTAATACAATAAAACAATCATATCATTGCGACATGGATAACTCATGAAAATATGACAAAGAGTCTGGTCAGGAATGGGAGAAAACCTCCAGTGAACATCAAGTACAGATGAGTGGCAACTACATATATATATATATATATACACACTAGCAGAATACCCGGCGTTGCCCGGGATTTAAAGAATTTTAAGACACAACTGTTACAAAGTGTTTCTCTGAGTATGAAGAGACCAGTTACTGGATGAAGCGGCATTAAACCATTACCAATATTTAAGAAATGATCAGCAAACTGACCGTCCATTGTGTTGCCATGCAGAGAAACTCTCATATTTGTGGTTAGTCGCAAAGTGCGAACATGCCTGCAAAGATGTGACGATTTATGGCATGCATTAATTTCATCCGCCATTGTTCCTTTTGGAATGACCGGCAATGTTTGTCGAAAATCTTCAGCCAATACAACAGTGACTCCACCCATTAGTAAATCATTGCCTCTTAAAAATTGAAGTGTTTGATTGAGGGCCTGTAAAGCATTTTTGTGTGACATGGTGGAACTTCTTCCAAGACATTGTTCCAGACATTCCAGAGTTATGGTCGTTTTAGATGATTTTTAGTTGTTACCCCCCTCGCCACCCCCAGCCTTAGGAGTGCTAGGGGTGTCTTGCCCCCACAATATTTGTTGTCAGACTGTAAGTCATATGTGTACCAGGTTTGGTGTAAATTGTTCCAGACATTCCAGAGTTATGGTCGTTTTCGATGATTTTTTGGTGTTACCCCCCTCGCCACCCCCACCCTTAGGAGTGCTAGAGGTGTCTTGCCCCCACAATATTTGTTGTCAGACTGTAAGTCATATGTGTACCAGGTTTGGTGTAAATTGTTGCAGACATTCCAGAGTTATGGTCATTTTTGATGATTTTTAGGTGTTACCCCCCTTGCCACCCCCACCCTTAGGAGTGCTAGGGGTGTCTTGCCCCCACAATATTTGTTGTCAGACTGTAAGTCATATGTGTACCAGGTTTGGTGTAAATTGTTCCAGACATTCCAGAGTTATGGTCGTTTTCGATGATTTTTAGGTGTTACCCCCTCGCCACCCCCACCCTTAGGAGTGCTAGGGGTGTCTTGCCCCCACAATATTTGTTGTCAGACTGTAAGTCATATGTGTACCAGGTTTGGTGTAAATTGTTCCAGACATTCCAGAGTTATGGTCGTTTTCGATGATTTTTAGGTGTTACCCCCTCGCCACCCCCACCCTTAGGAGTGCTAGGGGTGTCTTGCCCCCACAATATTTGTTGTCAGACTGTAAGTCATATGTGTACCAGGTTTGGTGTAAATTGTTCCAGACATTCCAGAGTGATGGTCGTTTTCGATGATTTTTAGGTGTTACCCCCCTCGCCACCCCCACCCCATAATGAATTTCAATTTTACATTTTTTTAGTTGCCTCCGTCATGTTTTAATACACTCGTATGCAAAATTTCATGATCTTCGCTTGAAAAATGGGGATTTGTATAGAAAGACAGACAGAAGGACAAATTTTCTCTTTTATATATTAGAGATATAATATATAATATATATATATATATATATATATATATATATATATTAATGTGCTTTAACCAAAATGAAGCAAAAGTATACCTGAAAACATGTAACAATCTCTACAGACAGCTCCAATTAAAGCAGTGAGGAACAATATAACTCGTTGAATTAAGAAAATATAGGAGTAAAAACAAACTTAATTTTTGACTTGAAAATCAATAAGAAAAACACTGGACTTCATTAACAAAGTGTACTAGATGTGCATCGCAAAATGTATTGGTTTTGCACGTTGTGCCTGGATGGTCTGCCTCATTTTAGGACCACCAAGGCTCATTGCCAAGTTCCATAACAGAATTTTGGGCAGGACCTGCTGATGCCGATCCAATCCCACTAAGGCCTGCGCTCTGCTCTTCAGGTGGTGCATGCAAAGTGAAACAACGTATTCACAATTTACCTCAGTGGGCCTCATTCACGTAGAGTAAACCACTTTCTGGATGTGCCATTGGCCTTAATTTGTGCAAGTACACCTAGCTTTCCACCAGTGCCTAGATTTACAGAACAAGATGGTAGTATTTGAGGCACAGCAGACTTTCCAGCAATCTATACCTTTAATGGGATGTATTTTACGCCTTCCTATTGTACTTTGGTGGAGAAACATATTTTTCATGTTTCCCAACGTAAGCCTAAACTACAGAGGCACAAAAGTCTCATTCCCACACTCTCATGACTAATTTAAACTTTTAATGAGGCTAAACCAAACAATATTTTAGCAGAAAAATTTAAAAGTTTTATTTAATGAAAGGGGTGGTTCCAGTGACTAAACATGTTTTCAAGTTTAATCTCTTCACAATGTGTAATATGAGAGAGTAAATATGTAGTTTGCATTATGGTAAATGTGCGTGGTTTATTTTTCTAAAAGGAAATTCGCGTGAAACTAAGTGATCGGAAAAAGATATAACTTTTACACATTCTTTTATCAGTTGTCTTTGTTATTACGAATAGTCAACATTTCAACCCTTCAAGACTTAAGGTAATCACATGATTCTGTGGGGTAGATCCAATTAGGCGCGCTGTTCTCGAGAACAACTCATCCCATGCATTATTACCGTTACTACAGTAATTTCTCAGTGGATTTTTTTGGTCACGGCTCACAGAGCTGTGAGCAAAAATCAGCAGGAAAATTACCATAGTAACGATAATGCACAGCTATTACCATATTAACGGTAATAGTGTGTGTGCCGTGTTGTTCACTAATTGGAGAACAACACGGCCCAGTGAATCTACCCCTGTGAGTGATTTGCCGGTGCTGGACCAGAGCTATCCGAAAAGCTACCGTAAAAGGGCAGAAACCAATTCATTCGAATCCTGCTCTACCAATTTTTGAACAACACAATTTAATATGAATGTTATGCACTGAAGGTATAAATGTTCAGTGTGGATCCTGAGTGACCCATAAGCAATCGCTACTGAGACCAGAACATTATAAAGAGGGCAAAACGCTTTCAACAGCATTGACTCCTTCACCAATTTTGCTTGCAAACCAAAAAAAAATCATTCATGACTCAAAAATGGCAATCAATATTCGCTCTGGATCAATGATGTTAAATGATTAAAGACTGGCACAACACTGACTTAAGAAAATGAAGAGACATGTAAATTGATTATTAGCTCAATTATTTTCAGCTACAACTGTGATGATGAGGTGATCCTAGAAAAACTATACTATAGAGCAGATTATTCAATTTTAAGGCAAGGGAACTATAATAAAAAAATTGCCCTAGTGTACACTATAACAGGAATTTACATTGCTTCATAGGTGGTAAGTATGCACTTGAATAAAGTGATTATACTCATGAAACACTGAGAAAACTGTATGAAGTAAATATGCACTTAGTATTCAAAAGTTACTTTGCATTCTTAACAGTTCTACATTTATTAAGAACATTATATTAGTATGTTTATAGGATTCATTTGTCATCTTAAACATTCTCATTTCTCTGCTTATATAGATTATATAAATATTTAGCAATAAGAAACACAACCCCATCACACAATCAAACTGTTTATTTAAACAGTTCACAACTAAATATAAAGTTTTCAGCTAATTAGTTACTGAATTTTTGATTTGTGTTTCATTTTTACACAGTAGCAGTCTGCAAAAACTCCATATGCTTTACATGTATAGTATATTCCATTGAGAACAATGGTACCTAAGTTAACATTTTAATGCTGTTCCAGTTTCAAGACATACTCTCATTTTTTTAGTTAAACATTTAAAACAGCCGCCATCCACCATTATAAATCTACTTCCAAAGAAGAAACATCCCATAAAAATGACATTAAACTATTATACTTATAAATCATCCAAACCTATTAGGTCTATGAACCTATAAAAGCTACTACTTTACAGTGGTACGCTGGCGGGTCTTGTCATAAACTTACAGAACCGGTGGTAGAGGTCTTCGTCTATAGCAGCCGCCTTTCCCGTAGAGCTTGATGTGCTCACAGGTACTCGGATGCCCCCAGGTCTTAACTCTTATGTAGTGTAAGTTTATGAACACCACCACATCGGACAGGTAGGAGGAGCCAATCTGGAAAGTAGCGAGAAGTCCGAAGGCAGGCCTAGGTCAGGGGTCCGAAGCAGACAGGATGGTCAGGAATAAGCAATAAGGTCAGAGCTGGTGGCAAACAAGACTACCCAGGAATCTGGTGAGGGGTCATGGCAATCAGCAAACAAATGAAGTCCGGATATCAAGCCAAGGGTCACAACGGAAGGTCCAATAACAGAGAGGCAGAGTATCTACAGGAACAGTGGTAACAGAACAGGAGCTGATCAGCAACAGACAAAATCTATGCTATAACCGGCAGGGAGGCTAAGCCCTCCCTGCCCTAAATACACAAGGTGACCAATCAGGAAAGAGGGGAAAAGTGAATCTCTATAAGCCCCAGAAGCTGCATACATTATTAATAATTAGCCCATAGGCTATAACATTACTGCGGGCGCGCACAGCTGCCCAGCGTTGTCGGCACGCGGCGCTGATTGAAACAGCGTCCCGGATGTTGCCCTGGCAATGGTCAAGACAGAGGTCCCGGTTGTTGTCATGACAAAAGCCGGGACATCGGTAGGAGCGAGCAGCGGTTACAGGTCGTACTTAAGGACACTACTTGAAGGTTTGTTGGCACCATAAACAGATGATTAGATACTAGGCAGGTGCTCAAAAGCAAGAATAGCAACATGAATGTTATTACAGAAACACAAAGAGGTAATGTGACCCAGGTATAGTAGAATTTACAGTGTGGCACCATCCTTTGGTTATACCAGATAGACAACTTGTGGGACCGCCATGCAAGCAATACCACTTGGGTCAATGACAAGGTGCAGAACCAATTCAAACAATACAATTAGATTTTTGAGGGCAAGTTACAGTTATGTTGGCCCAGACTTGTAACCCACTCAAAGATAGATTATGGTGCCGCGTCCTCTTGTGCCCTGGTAGTCATGGCAACAACCAGGATGTCATTTTACGGGAACTCCATCCCAGATGCTTCTACAATCAGCGCAGCATTCCGGCATCTCTGGCAGCTGGGCGCATGCATAGTTGTTGTGGTTTTTTTTTCTAATTAAGCAGCCTCCTGGGGCTGATTAGGCTTGTGTCCTATGATTGGACAATCTGATTATTTAAGGCAGGGAGGGCTTAACCTCTCTGCCAGGTATAGCATCCTAAATCTGCCTCACATTTGCTGACCAGCTCAGTCTGTGATTACTCTGCCCGATTTCTATTTATCGTTGTTGACACTTGGCTTGACTCTGGACCTTGCCTGAACTGATTGCCCCTGACCCCTGCCTTTCTTTTGGATATTCCTATCTAGCTACCTGACCTGACCTTTGGCCTGTCCGTTTACCCTTCTTGCTGCCGACCCACGACCTTTGGACTGACTCCGATAGTTGTCTCCTGCCTCCAGTCTGACCTTGCAATCTGCGCTACGGCCACCATAAGTAAACCTTTACTACGCTAGAGTGAAGTCCTGGGGGTATCCTAGTACCCGTGAGCAACACTAGCTCTATGGGAAAGGCGACTGCTAAAGGTGAAGACATCTATACCATCTGTTCTAAAAGTTTATCCTGGCAACAGTCAATATATGTTCTGACAGACGGTCCACTAAACATCCCCTTCCAAGAGAGCAAAGGTCTGGCCATGCGGTTGTTCCTTTCCTGATAAGCTAGACATATCACTGATACTTGCCCCTGTGTAAATAACAAATAACTTGCTATGCGATATAAAAGGACCTCCCTAGGGTACTAAAAACAAACTAGACAAAACTTAGTTAACTGTGAACCCAACTGGCTCAACAACAAACTGAGGAAGGGTACATACTAACAGAAGTTGGGCCTGATGATAACTGCTCTGAAAGAATAGTCTCCGCTTTTTTCAAAAGATAAAACTTTTTCGAGTATTTTCCTTCTTCCTCTGTAAAGAAAAGTACACTTGGAAATCTTGCAGTGAAATGTCAAAGCTTGGTAATGGAAAGCATTACACCATTTTTGTGCTACTTTGTTACACTATTGATATTTATTTGTATTTCAGCAGGGCAAATGTTAAACATATTAATGAATGCCAATATACAAAGCAAATGGCTATTCTCATATAGTTTACAGAATATATATATATATATATATATATATATATATATATATATATATATATATATATATATATATATAATCATAAAACTAAAGCTACTTACTTTAATTAAGTATACAATTCTGTTTGTATGGAGAGGTGTGATGTTTACATAGTGATTTGGAAATGTAAAAATGAATTCCAGATAGAAAACTGTGAACAAGCCCTAAAGGTTGTAACTGACATAAAAGGCAACCCCCTGAATTCTTTCTGTCACATGTGTATCCACTTTAGAAGTTGTTTTCACAGCAAACATAAATCTGTCATGCATTTGTTCTTTACGCCTGTATTCCATTATGCAGGCGTGGGGTCCAGGTATTGGCGCTTTAAAAGCGGCGTTTTCACTGTGGCCATTGTAAATGACGTAATTTTGTACTTAAGAGGTTTGTGCCATTCGCATTTTACAAAGGATGGGGATTTAAGGTTTCGGACAAACTTGATGTGTGTTAGATGGCAAGTTGTGATTTTATCATTCTCAGGCTTACAGTAATCGATATTGTCACATCGTTTTAAACTATGTTGGAATTTCTAGTGCCGTGTTAGTGACTACCATCGAAAATAAAGTTCCAAAAAGTAGAATTTTGAACAAGCGAGTCCATTCATCAAAAGTGTATACGCATGGTAATGGTATTTATCATTCATGTGGCCTATTGCGTCGCTCCATTCCATCCTCACTGCTTAAATCCTCCGTCACCAGTGAGGTAGTGAGATTCAGCTACATTTTTTGTGCAGAGCTGTGCTAGCTCCCATGGCATAGCTTGTAAATGCCACCAGTCTTTCACAGCCCTTGCTAGCATGATGCACAAAAACAAAGCAGGGATAACACAAACCTGCTAAAAGCAGCTATTTTAATATTCTAATTGAAAATACAGTATTGAAAGGAAAAAGCTTATGGGGGAAAAAGGATATTAGAATAAAAGTCCTATGACCATACAATCCCCAAGAACTCATAAGAGGCAATTACATATTTGAGAGTACGCCCCCGAAACCAAGAGCATGAGAGAAAAGTGCCTCTAGCACAGGCATTTAGACACCAATAGATAAACCCAGTACCTATGGTATCTTGCCCTCTCTTTCCAACACATTCTTCTACTCATCACTGCCTTCAAACTGTAGCATTAGCCTTATAGCGGTGTAAATATTTTTTGTAATAGATATAAAAATGGCTATATGCTCCACTTCTGACTTATGTTGGAGGGACTGTGGAGAGCAGGGGTCCTTTCTCCACATCTGGTAGTCTTGCCCAAGAATCACCTCTTCCTGGGATGATGTTGCTGCTCCCATCAGCAACATCACTACCGTCCAAGCTTCCAAATGGCCATGGTCCTTTCTCCTTGGCTTCCCTACTGAAGTCCTAGACAAATACTCAGACAAGTAGTCAGTCCATTCAGATACTCAACGTGTCCAGATGCCTAGTTGCGAAGCACTGGAAAAATCCAGACCCTCCCTCTAGACAACAATTACTTGATAAAATCTGGTATTTGAAGTCCATGGAAAAGATTTCTGCATATGTAAATAAAAAAAACATAAATTCTCGCAAATTTGGTGCAATTGGTTCACAGAATAGTACCTCTGGTGCCGTCCCACCTCGTGACCAACTTAGGTATGTTTCGGCCCTCTTCCTGTGAACATTATTGAGTAGGATACACACCGCATTCTGCCACGCTTTGTCTGTCTGCCAGTCACCAGGGATCTCAGGCTAGGTATCAACTCCTACCACCCCCATTTCTTCCTTCTTCCCTCCTCCTTATCCACCGTCACACTTCTACATGGTTTTTCACCAATTCTGTGTTAACGTAATCTGTTTACTAACTTACATTATGCAATTACTCCAACCGGGATGGGTCTTCTTCTATTGTTTATACTCCACTATGTCATTTGTTCACATCCCCTTTTTGTCCATGTCAGTTATTTGTATGTTGTGTGACTAAAATTTATAGATGAAGTTCTTTAGAAAAAAATAAATAAATTGCCATACTCCTACAATACATACTCCACATTTTACCAACAACCCACTTCCTGATGCCCACGATTTCACATACTGTGTTATGGCGGAAGTATGTATTTAAGAAGATATGTATGCCTTTTTTTTATATATACTCTTGTACAGTACACAGCTGGGAACCTTTGAAACGAGTTGAAACGAATATGATCTGAATGCATTGAACACTCAGTTAAAGCAAGGGTAATTGCCACAATTTAACAAGTGTTTATCTTTATTGCTTTTCAACACCCATGTTTACAAACCCTAAAAATCCACAATTCAAGAACAACGCAGAGAAAAAACAAGACAAAGACAACCTAACAAACCATATTGGATATTATACACAAAAATAAGAGTGAATCTTACAGTAACCAATGAATTTACTAAAAACTGTATAGACCATTTAAATTTAATGTATTAGTAGTGACTCATTAACTTCCTGGAACACAAAAACTACACCCAAGTATAATCAATCATTGATACAAGATAAGTCATTATGTTTTAAGACTGAAATGCAAATATAGTGTTTACTATCAATGAGAAATACAATCTGTGCACACAAAACCATGGATGATAGGTCAGTGTTAATATATGTGCAACACCAAATATAGTTCTTGTAATTAATGGATTACATAAAACTTATCATTGGCAAACAGGACTGCAACCTCCTTAAACTGTGCCAATTCCAACCAATGGTACAACATAACAGATGCTGTTTTTATCTTTAAAAAAAATGTGTTTTTATTTTTTTATCAGTAATGTATGTTTTTCATGTAAAGTGAAATATTGATCGAAAGGGCCAGAGCCCAAGAAAAATAGTATTTTTGGCAGGGGGAGTGCATCTGCAGCAGATGCTTTAGGTACACTCCTAAAATGCTGCTCCATTTACCTTAATAGTATTATTAAAGAAAACAAAGCTCATAAAAGCATTTGGGGGTGTATCAAATTCTCAGCGGAAACGCCAAATATCTCACGGTCCGCGCATTACGTTATTACGGTAATAATGCGCAGAAAAAACGTTACTACGGTAATTTTCTCGCTGGATTTCAGCTCGCAGCTCCCTGAGCCGCGAGATGAAATGCAGCTAACTACTACAGTAATAACGGTAGTAGTTTTTACGCGCCGCGGAAACGGCACAATTGAATATGCCCCTTTGAGTGATTTTTCATTAGAAAACACCAAATGCATGTGTAGAAAATAAGGTCCGTCTCATATTACATGCTCCTATATGGAGGTGTGAAGAAAAATTACTATAGCATTTCTTTGCAGTGAAAAACATGGCAATTTTCTGGATATGATCTTATTGTCAGTTGTCATTACCATGTTTTTGCAAACCCATCGAGTGGTACCAAATAGTAACCCAAGAATGTTATTATTTTGTACAAGTTCCTAATCTTTTGACTCGTCATATAACATATATACCACATATGATTACTCTGGATCCATGTGTGAAATCACGTATCTTGTATTTTTATCTCATGAATCACATTATCACGTGGATTCGAGTCTGGTCTATAATTTCAGGCAGCAGTGATGCGACACTTCCTGAAACTCAGTTTTCTCCTCTTAAGCTCACAAGTAGGTGAGTGCAGAAAAAGTGCATAAAAGTGTCAATGTCAACAAGTACTCAGGACATACCGATGAGCTGAGAGGATCAAGGCAGAGCATAACCCCCACCTCATCTGCTGCAGACCCCTACCCAGTATTCCCGGCGGCTGCCTTTGTTGTTGTACCATGACTTTGTCTTGTTATGGTCTGGCGTTGCCTTCCGGTGGGGGAGGGAGCTGCTCTAGCATGACGTTACCGGAGCGCTCTCTCTAATGAGAGCGCCATCTACAGGACGGCTCTCGCACACGCAGAAAAACAGCTCATAGTTATTTATATACGCTTCCCTGTCTATAATATACAAACCAGACCCGCTTAAACATAACTGATCATAAATAACGTATAGAAATGATTACGCTGATCCGTCCCGGAAGGGAAGGCTGTGCATAGCGCCTCCTCGCCCCACACCAGACCGCCTTGTTTACAAGGGGATTTTTTCCCCTACGCATCTGCGCTCTCGTTTGTTTGCAGAGGGATTACGTCAACACAGCTCTATCCTCCCCGCAACACGGTGTCGTCACAATGGTGCGATCTCCCGATTGGACGGTTAGCAGAGCCACGCCCCTTTTACGCCATTTCCTTCTACTCATCTTATAATAATGCGCACTAGGCTGGCAGAGCTCACTTTGCCTTCGGGAAGTGGTGGCTGTGATAGTGTATTAATGTAACAGGGGCGGCTGAGTAGCATCCTCCTTCTCGAGGGATGGTAGATAGAGATCAGCACTTATAAACTTCCCAGGCTCCCCTCTTCTCGTCGGCCATGTCACAGGCTGGGTTTCGTTTGTAATAAAACCCAAAAAAATCCTGAAAAAAAAAAAAAAAAAAAGTGAAAAGTAAAACAAAAAAAAAAAAATCGCAAAACTGAAAACGAGAAATCAACAAGAACCGGATAAAGTCGGTGGGAACCTTCCTGAGTTGACCCGCAGCCTCCATGCATACTCACTACCACAGGGCCAGCATGAAACCAGAGATCATCGCGGCGGTGGGATTTATCTCCAAGTTCCTGCGGACCAAGGGTCTGATGAATGACCGTGAGCTGCAGACCTTCAACCAGTCGCTGCAAGAGCTACTGGCAGGTAAGATAGGCCACAGTCCCAGCTATAGCGAGCGACAGCCAGGAGAGCCCGGATGATGTGTCACTGGTGGGTGTCCAGTCTTCATTAGTATGGGGGGTTGGTGCCCCCTTATTCTATAGTATTATAATGTAATAGTCATACTTCCCTGCATGCCAGGGAATAGACGTGTAATTTGTGTGGGGACCATACGCTCACAATGTTTTATGATGTGTATGTCGATATTGTTTGTCGTTAGAAATATATAATGTTCCGAAACTACGTCCAGAGAGCACTAGCCTGTTAAAAATGGTGCTTGTTTTGCCAAGTCTTTGTTGTACAATGTCGTAATTGTGACCCGTCCCTCCCCCCAGTGGTTGGAAAGTACAGGGTTATGTGTCCTTCCTCCCTAGACTGAGTATCAGAGCTTTGTTCCCACTAGTGACGAATTTCCTTTTAGTTTAATTTCAGACGTGCCCGGACATATCCCCCCACATACATACAATGGACCCCCTCAGATATATACATGTGCATGAAGTATGTCCTCTGACGCAGTGATCAAATTTCACATTTCCCATATACATGACTAATGTCAACAACACTTTCTGGAGCTCATCTGTGAGTATCTTTAGGGCTCTTGGCTCTGCTCCAGATGGCACTTTTTTCACAACAAAATACAGTCCGTTTTTGTTGGCATGTGACCCTTTTTAGCGTAAAAATAAGCTTTCTATACTTCAACCCCTGTTAGTCTTGTGTGACTTTCTGGAGAAGGCTGGGAACAATTACACAAGTCACAAGATTACTATAAAATGTGTTCAAGTGATACATGTTTATCTCTTTGTAGTCACCGCTGGTTGGGGCTTTGTGTGACCTATAAAGAGAGGTTAATGTGTTATTCACAGCTGCTCTTTTGTGTTCATAAAGTATACTAAAACATGGGATATGGCCGTATGACTCCCAACAGGCTGATTACTGATATTTCATAACTATACAAAATGCATCACGTTTATTTTTTCAAGGGTATTGATTTTTTTCAAATGCAATTTAGATCAATACATCTAGATTTTCTGCTAAATGTAAAGTAGATACAGAACAAATGTTTTAGATGGTAGTATGAAAAAAAAAAAAAACCTGTGTTCTTGAAATATATATATTTTTTTACACTAAAATGTGCATGTTGTAAGCTCAAGTTAAAAACTCTTGTTTTTTGTTGCTTTATATGTTTTTTTTTTTCGCACTTTCATTTAATTTTCCATAGACTGTACTAATCCGGAATAACTACAGGAATTAAACAAAACTCTTGTTGACAATTTTACCTCGCTTGATTTAGCCAAGGATTATGTTTACATAGCATAATACACTTGTTTTGTTTTTTGTTTTCAAGTGTACATAAATGAATTATTTCTCAATTATAGATCATTATAGACATCATTGGTTTCCAGAGAAGCCTTCCAAAGGGTCTGCCTACCGGTGTATTCGGATTAACCACAAAATGGATCCCTTGATTGGGCAAGCAGCAGACCGTATTGGCCTAAGTGGCCAAGAAATGTTTAAACTTCTGCCAAGCGAACTCACCTTGTGGATTGATCCTTATGAAGTGTCTTATCGCATTGGGGAGGATGGTTCTATATGTGTTCTCTATGAATCTGTACCATTGGTTGGCTGTAGTCAAAATAGCAGCACTCTTGTTGAAAGCAGAATCAGCTGTAAAGATGAACTTCTCATCGGACGAACAAGTCCCTCCAAAACCTACAACATGATGACTGTATCTGGCTAAGATATGGTCAATGGCTGGATCATCTTGTAACAGATGGAATAATATTGTCTTTAATTTGGGAGGGCTCCTATGGGGATGGATTGTGAAGTTTAAAATGTCACAGCTGTGAAGATTGGGCACAAAATAGAAGTAGACCTTACTGAAGTGAGTGCCATTGTTCAGACAGTACCTTTTTAGTCATTAAATAGCCTGTATGTAAAGGACAATAATAGATTTTACAGATACTAGTTTATCTCAATATATTTATCACTAGACCTTTGTTTAGTGATTACACCCCTATTTGGGTAAATATGCTCACTGCATGTTTATCTTCTGACAGCATTGGTCTGCCTTCATAAGTTATCACTTAAAGTATCAGTGTGTGCTGACAGTGTTTATTGTAGAGCTCAATGACCTCTACAATTAGATCAGGTCTGACTGCCTTGCAGTAAGCAAAGCCCTACACAACTCGATGACAAAGGTGCACAGCACACAGTGTGTACATACCCTAAGGCTTTGTACCCACTGGTGTTAATAGAACATATTTTATTGCACGGTTAACGCTAATAGAACCCATTTTTTGCAACGTAAGCACTTGGTTTTTTTTAACGTTCGGATGCGTTCTCTTTGCGTTACTTTTCCCTATCTTTCTTGAAACCCATGCATTAAGCATTAGTAAACTTATTTTGAAAGCCTATAGTGATCTCCAGTGCCCTCAAAATTCCAGTATGAAACGCAAGTCAAGTATGTTTCTTTTTTGCTTGCGTTAAATGTGACACCAGATGGTACTTAATATTTGAACCCAAAGCTCAGCGTGTTTGTAGAACGTTTATTTTCCTCTGCAGTTCACTGCAGAGTACAACTTGCACTAATGTTTTCAATGTTACTATTTCTGGCAGCTCAGTAGCAAGGTGAGGCGTTTAGAATATGACGCTTACTGGAACTGTATATGGCAGGCATAACTTGCACTGAAAATAGGTATAGTTGTGTATAGAATCTGGAGAATATTCCTAGTCTGCCAAAATATACTTGAGAATCCTTCATGTTATATGAACTTGAAAGTAAATAATTTTTCTGCTTTGACAACAGGCTTAAAAATACATAATAAAGACACTGTCTGAACTATGGCGTTCTCACCAGCCAGCTTATCTGTACATTTCTAGCTTGTAGTTTTCTAATACGGAGTAAACTTCTTATTTTTAGAAAGTGGAGTTCTGCTTTGTAATTTCTTGTACTTAATTGGGTATCAGTCTTTTCCACAAACCACCATCTATTTTGTGAACTTTGTTAGTCTTTTATTTGATAAATTATGAACTGCTGTAAATTTGTACAGTTCATGTATATTGATTGTGACAAAGATGTACAGATTTCTATTTTAAATGAGAGATTTTTCTTCTCTATAATAAATTTGTTTCTTATCTTGGCATTTTAAACATAGTCTTGTCTGTTTATGTAGGTTTACAAACTGTTTATTTCCAGATACAGAAGAATCTGAGGGGGGGGTTCAGTGTCAACAAAAAACAGTCATGCCAACCTATAATTATCGGATCCTTCATGTACACTTCTGGAGTTTATCTGGATACGCCTGTCCGTTTTGGAACTATGCATTGGATTAGGCTAGAGTAAAATATGTACATGGCTTTACTTAAGTGTCCTCATGATATGGAAATAAGTCCAAAGAGTTGTGTTGGCAGTAATCACAACAGGACAGTAATCTCAGGAGAATGCAACCATTCTAAGGAATTATATTATGAAGTGAGGATATGTCAGTTATGTCCCACCAACTTATCAACTCCCTGGAGTTTCTCTTCCTAAACTACTGTGCAAATGCCATGGTGCATTTAATCCTGGAAATTTATAGCAAAGTGTAAACTTTGCAACAAATGTTTGACACAATGCAGGGCAACTTGCACAGTTGGATAAGGCCTTGGATAGGCTGCTTGTATGTAACTCATGTATGTGACATGTCCTTCTGGATAAAGCTTGCACGGATGATAGGTTGCTCTTCAGTTCTTTGTGCCTATGGCCTCCTAATTCAAAGGTATGTTTATATTTTCCCTCTGTCATGGAACCCCTGTGAGATACGGCCACTAAAATACATAATCTTAGTTCTTACATAATGGCAAAGTATATAGAAAGGGGTTAATTTAGTTTCGACCTTGCAACAATCATATTGAATTGCTGTCCTATAGTTTTTGTCATGATCATCAATTTTTTCCAGCACTTTTTTTAGACCTGTACTTTGATTACAAGTCAAAAATGTTATACGCAAATCTGATCTAAATTAAAATGCTCGGCAATCATAGGCTCACAGCCAAAGAAGGAAAATCTTTCTAGCACCTGTTTACCTGAGTGGTGTTTCATAAAATTGCATCACAAAACAGTTACTCACATGTCTGCCTTACTGGCTAAACAAGAGCCTCATGATGTTGGCAGCTGATAATTCATATACATTCATTCCATAACAAAACTTTAAGCACAACATGTACATTAATTTACTTATTAATTACATAGCAGTCATGTTGGTCACGAATAACAAAACCTGTATTAAAGGACCACTAAATCAAAGATACCAGTTGCCTTGTATAAAATAACTGTAGTATACACAATATGAGATGATGTGGCGCTCCACTAAGTGCAGCCCCTCACATGCGATGGAGTCCACCTCTCCAAATAAACACAGTACTTAAACACAAAAACACACGCACATTTGGCGCAAACCTTCCAACACACAGATGGTATTCAATATATGAATAGGCTCCTCCCACCCGATGATGAACTTAATCCTTCTCTGTAAGTGGGTATATAGGACCTATAGTAGTCTACTATAGGTCCTATATACCCACTTACAGAGAAGGATTAAGTTCATCAGGTGGGAGGAGCCTATTCATATATTGTATAAAATAACTGCACACTTGCACACATGGGTGTTTATCTAGGTCTCCTGTTCTGCTGATGAGACTTGTATTGAAAACAGCTAAGGAACTTAGAGTGTTTGATGTTGAACGATGCTATTACATAAACTAGATTTCTGGGTTTGCCTCTAGGAAATTAGAGGGTTACTGCATCAAATAAATTCTATATCATTCTGAAGCCACCTTAATTTCCTGTATGTTGAATGATTTGGGTAAGCCAACCTAGCAATAAGCACAAACCTCTAACTTGAGCTGTTGTATTGTAGAAGTCTACATGTTTCTTGCATTAAAAGAAAAGTAGTTTCCATTGCTTTACCCTGTTTGGGCTTTTTTTTTTTTTTTTGCACATTTTTACTGAAAGCTCTTAATCTTTGCGTTAAGCTACTAAAAAAAGCTAGATCTACAACAAAATAAATAAAACCTCTATATAAATATATATTACTTTAGTGGCTAATGGGAACAATTGTAGGGTAGACTTCTATATCTTACCCTGCATTCACTGGGAGGTGTCCATAGTGTGTGCAGTGACCACTAGGAGGACGACATGGTCAGTACTCCCTGCACTGACTTCAAATGCTGTCCTTAATCTGCCCAGCGGTTTTGGTCCATAACCATGGTCTGGTCTTCATAGTTATCAACAGATCATCCATACTGTTTTTTTTCCCATTCAGAAGATCTCTGCAAAGGCAACCTGCTATGGGAAGCTTACAACCACCCATAACTATTATCTTAAAGCGTTGACATATGAAGTGCTTTACATTGTGTGGGTAATAACACACATTACATACAATAATATGAAACAAGGTAAAGATAGCCCTGTCTAAATGAGCTTAAAATCTTAAGAGGCATAGGTAACAATTGATACAAGGTAGTGGAATTGAGTGGTGGTAGGGAAACCTATAGTAACAATTTTATTGATGGGGAAAACTTTGGTTTAACCACTTAAAATAACTCCCCTGTTAATTACAAGGAAAAGACTCCATACTGCCTGTTTCCTGAAACAGTGCTACCAAATGTAGAAGCAGTATGTAGAAAAATTGTACCACCGTATGATGTCAATAGTGATTCCATAATAGAAGCAGATTAATGAAGATGCATGTGAGACTATAAGCGGACCTCGCATACAAGGCCCCTCTAATAGAGCCATGCTGATCTAAATCTAATAGCAACTGCTGCATTAGATTCCCTCTGCGTCGGATGTATTTGTGCTGATACACATTTGGAAAATGTATTTTGTTTTTGCACTTCCTGTCTAATTTCCATAGTTTGAAATGTGCAGTTGTAATATAGTACAGTGGATCCCAAACATTCTCAGTTTGAGGCACCCTTAGGGTCTCCATAATTTTTTCAAGGCACCCCTAAACCAAAATAATTACCAATTAGTGGCCTGGCTTGCTTACCACTGGCCCAGGCAGCGGCACCGCTGTAAGATTGATGTGGCACCCCAGGGAGCCGCGGCACACAGTATAATATTTACTATATTATAGTAAATATTCTAATATAACAGTAGTAAAGAGCAGGGCAGTACCATTGCAGGTTTAGGGGGGGGACAAGGACTTAAAATGATGTCCCAGGGGTAAGTAAAACTCAGCGAGCACAACCAACGTCTAACTTATAGTGGAGTTCTTTCACCTGCAATGAAGCTATTACAAAGCTACCATCATTTCTGCATGACGAGCAACACATCTCCATCAAAATGGAAAATATTTTTACAGATCTATCCTTAGGCTGCAATCTTCTGCAGATACTTTGTCTCCCCCTGACTGGAAAAACAAACTGTTATCAAGTCTGTGATAGCAGCCCTGAGTTTCCACACACACAACAGTATTGCACAAGTCTGACCAGCATGAAATATCTATAACAGTTGTTTGTCTTTGCACAAACTTGCCCAGAACAATTTTAGACTACAACTTGCAATTTATCACGTACGCCAGCTGTTTATCAGTTGAAAGACATTGTACTGAAGTCTTTTTATATGTAATATTCTAATCATTTTAACAAATTCATGAGTAGGTTTAACTAGATTCAGTTGTAGTCCATCACAGCTAATCATTTTTACACTTGAATGTAAAGATTTCAGCTGTAGCTTAGTTACTTTCTAAACCAGAAATATTAATATAAAGCAAAGCTGATAGTTATTTGCCCTTTTTGTCAATAACCCTTTATTTAGTGTTAATGTTAAATTAAATGTGGGTGTTTTCCATTGTCTACAAGGTGAATGAACACAAATGTGATAGGGATCGTTGATCCCTATGGGGGACATTGAGAATTAGGTTCGATTGTTTTCAACTATCCATATGGCATGCCTGTCAAATGCCAGATTGATCAAAAAGTGATCAAGGTGTGCTTAAAGTACATAGATGGATTTAAGATTGCCATATTTTAATATGCTCCCGATAGGGAATAACGGTATCTAATGATAACGGTATCTAATGTATTTGCTCCCAAACTTCTTTTGTGCTTTATTCACCACAGGGTGAACAGAAAACAGCTCACACATTGTATGGGGTGCCATATGCAGGAGACATTACGTTGCTATCAGGGAAGTATCTAGTAATTAGTCTACTAATAGCACCTGAACTTCATATTCATTTTATCTGTGGTAGCTGCCAAATTACTAAAGCAGTACACAACTAGACAGATGGGGATATTAGAGAAACATTTTGCCCCTGACATCCTTTTCTGCTGGCCTCCAAGCCGGTTTGTGGGAATATATGCATACAGTTTTGAATAAAATGTCAAACCTGCTTATGTGGAGATGGGTTAATTCAGTGTTTAATAAGCTGCGATGAGCCAAAAATTTTGAGGAAACAGCTGTGGTCTCCAGAGAGTGGCAATTGCAGCTCTTCTTTTAGTTTATCAAGGGATTAAATCTGGTTACTTCAGTCAACATAGATTTCTATGGGGACTTTGACCCAATTTAACAAGCTTTGCTTTTCACCACCAGCCTTCAAAAACTAATGCCATCTCGAGATGGGTTTACCTTTTCAATGGAATCCTATGGACTCCATTGCCATCAGAGAAGTACCTCTGTGTCCAGGGCCGGGGTCCATCACAATGCGCATGAGCAACCTTAGCCACTACGGTCAGATCCTCCATTGAACCGGTGAAGGAGGATTTAGGTAGTTTAGAAAAGGGCGGGGGGGGGGGTTTGCCAGGGATGAGCCCTGGCTTTATAAATACCAGTGGCCAGACATTATGTACCGCTGCGCTGTGTAGCGATGCAAACTGATTTTCACTGCCGTCCGCTGACCACCAATGATAAATGGACCCCTAAATGTAGAAAAATCTACTCTGTCAATTGAACCTATATTGTGCAATTGATCTTGAATTTAAAGTCCTCAGAACTCAACAAATCCTTGTGTGGTGACTGACAATGAACAGCTGCTTGGTTATGTCAACCTCCACCACAGCACTATTTGGTGGAAGGAGGATGGACACTGTAGAAAGGGAAAGAATAGAAAGAGGGTGATGGATTACTTTAGTGAGAGTCTTATCTGTTTGCAACTTGGCTTTTAATGCATTGTAGCAGTAGACCTTTAATGACCACTGACACAAAGTATATAACTTATTTTCTTTACATGCTTTTCAAAAAATAAAACAATAATATTATTATACTACTATATAGTATAACCAGTTGCACACAAACTAGTTTTATTTATTTTTTATGCGGTGGAAAATAAGTACTTTCACATTTTGGCCCAAGTATAAACAAAAAAACAGCACAGTAAAATTATCATTGATCATTATATACATAAAGTTCCCATTAGCACTATAATGTATTTCTTTTAAATGCCATATAGTGTTAGAGTGATGTAATTGTATTAATCGGCCTTCCTGGAAATAGCAAACCAAAGACGTTATGCTTGTTTGTTTGCTTCAATGTACGCAATGGAGTCTCACAGTCTTTCTGTGTAATAAAAAAGATGGTACGTAGGAGACTTTTATTTATCATTATGATGCAACTGCAAATAGGTTGTGTTCAATCAAGTCTTCTTTTCCTTTGTTACTACCGTATGTTCCCTTAGGACTCAGCATTTGTCTTCTCAATTTCAAATATGTATTTTGGCTTTTACTGTTTCCAGAAGTAGCTAGCCTGCTCTACTTTGTGCAATGTGCAAGTAACACATAGATAAGAGCTTAATCACTGATCTGTTTGCAGCTGCTTGCATCACAGTTGTGCTGCTTATAAAAAAAATATAAATTTGTTCAATATGAATAAAAATTAACTGATGAGTATTGATGTTGTGTTTTATAGGCAGCATTATTATACTCCTTAAGGGCATTTTCACGTTGCTTTCTGATCAGTAAATGCCCTTTTTACGGCTGGAAAGTAGTGTGATAGTGTGGAACACGTAGTTAGGAGAATGAATCCGTGCTTGGAATAAATATTTGACACTGTGTCCTTGAGATGACAAAGATTATCAGCACAATTTCATCATGATATTAACCCAAAGTGACTTTTTGATGAAAGAAGAATAACAAGGTTACAACTGAATATAACTATAACATAAAATGATGACTATCAGTTGAAAAAATAACAGATAGATCTATCATGTGTTGTGAACAGGAGATATTTTGTACACACACATAGCTCTATTTATCAAAGTGAAACCTTTTCTCCTTGGCTGCTTGGTAAATAGCTGCCTCTCTTCCTCCAGCTCTGTCCCTCTGTGGTTTATAAGGTGGAAGTCGGCACTCTTGTATAATAGAAAGCAACAGAACACAGCTGGTGCTCTCTAATGCCAAAACTCTCAGCTCGATTTATCAAGATGGCTGTGACCGTTCATGTGGCACATTTTACTCTTCTGGCATACAAAATACTTATTATTACAAGCAAAGGTGATGGGACATTACCCAGTACATATTTGTAGCAATAGTTTATAAATAATGTGTTTGTTATAATGCAATTATGGTAAATATATGTATGTTATTGTGATGTGGGTGAATCTGTACATAACCATAACATAAATAGCTCTTTAAATGCCCCATTAAATAAAAAGAAAACATATGATTCTTATGTGCTTTATGCCGCAAATAATCCTCGTCTGCTAGCTAGACGAACCCTGTGTACCAGAGTGATCCATTGGGATAGCCAAAGGGGTGCCCACTACTTCTTTGCTAGAGCCAGGTCTATAAAGAAATGCATGGACTGTCACCTACAGAGTATTCACAACTGGATGTTGCCTTAATATATAATTTCAGTAAAGAGTAATATTGTTCCTTGTCAGTTGGGCATTAACCACTCTAATGGCAGTGCCCTTTATTCCCTTACATGTCTTATACAGTCTAGTAACTAGTCCCTGATACTTGGAGTAAGACGCTGGCCTATGCTTAAATTAATTTCTACATGACTATACTGAGCAGTAGTAGATTATTTTTTTAAAAATTGTACATTGCTGACTTCTGATTATTACATGTCTTATTTTATTAGTGTGTTTGGTCCAAATTGTAAAACACTATGGAATATGCTGTCACTATATAAATAACTGGTAATAATAATAAATGATTTTTTGTATCTAAAGCTGTCCATATGGGCCAACCCTGCCAGTATTTCATGTCACTGGAGAAGTGACCAACTTGGATGAGACCTGACCCCTTGGGCCAAGTGAGCAGATCACTTAATGCAGTTGGAAAATGACTGTACAAATTGCTCATTAACATTTATCAATGTGACCTGTAATTATCTGATTATCTTTACTTCTCGCAGGGAATATGCTGTATTTGGAGGAAAATGTCCCACATACAATCACAATCTTATGTCAAATATCAGGTCTAATAATCTCCTTAACTTATATACATATATTTCTGAAAGTTAACTGTAGTACTTTTATATAAACTAACTTCTATTTCATGATTTGACATCTAATAAAATGTCATATCTAAGTAATCTGATGATTGCAGCATATCAGGAAAATTTGTTTTTCTACATTTTAATCTATCCATATATTTTAAATGATACTTTACATAAAATCAACAACTTGACAATGATAAAACATTATATAAATATAATATAGGGCAATTCCAACAAAAAGTGGACATGGGTCATGGAAAAAAAAACAGTTGGGATATTCATAAAATTAATTCCCCAGTGCATCAGTCATAGTCTATAGTAGTTTAAAAAATGGGTTGGTAACAGTGTGTCACATGACATGCTGCCATTTTGTCTTATTTCAGTAATGGCTACCAGGCATCAGGCACACACTGATTGTGCCCACTGATGATCTATTGCTAAGAAAGATGACTATGTTGTAGTAAAGTATGACAATGACGAATTTTATGGGACTGTCACTGATATAAATGAGAATGGAGATTTCTGTGTGCGGGTGATGCATCCAGCCAGAGGTGGGTGGGTATGGCCAAAACAAGATTATGAGATATGGTACCCACCTGAAAATATTGTTAGAAAGGTAAATGACTCTGTACCAGTTACTGCAAGGGGCCTTTTCATTTCCTGATTAATGTATTTGATGGTTACGTCCGTTACACATACATTCCATTAAATATTATCAAGGTAATAAGAATGACTTTCCTGAAAATTGTACTTAAACAATCTGTGTGGTTTATACTTTATTGTAAAAAAGTATGTAATAAATATATGTTGTAGTTTTAGAGAAATCAGACATGTATTTTATTTCAGAAATTACCTTGTCCTATCCCGGTTACATCCGTTACGTTTACACAGTGTATTATTATTTACAGCAAACAACAATGGTGAGGCTTGTTCACACTTCATATGTTTAGTCACCAGTGGTAGATACAATTGTGATAAAATCTACTTCTTTATCTGAATTTTAAACATGAAGAAATCCAGATGTTTATCACAAACATTGTATCTGAGAGTTACATCTGTTACTTTGGAATTGCCCTATACAATATTTAACAAAATAGAAAAACAAGGTACAAATTAATACAATACTGGCAACATAATAAATAATAACATAATCATTGCAATTACCCATCATATGTAATGGCCATTTTACTAAAACTCATAATTGTGTAATAATACTAGTAAGATAAATCCTTTTATTTACCCATCTTGTGCATTAACCATTTTAATAAACGTCCATTTTATATTATATTACCAATCAAAGGATACCTCATGATTGTATATGAAACGTATATATTATCAGGTTAAAAAAAAAATATCTTAAGAGTGATAAAAAAAATGTTGAAAAGTAATATATTAGACTAATCTTGTACACATATTGTCCAGTTCATAAACAGACAACACATATACAGCCAATCTCAAAGCTACTGATTTCACAACAATACTGATGTGAGTGAATTCTCTGTACAGCGCTGCGGAATTAGTGGTGCTATATAAATAAATGGTGATAATATATATATATATATATATATATATATATATATATATATATATATATATACACACACACATATGTATATTTTTATTTTATTTCATTTTTCATTCATTTTTTTATTATATATCATTATTTGTTATATTTATATTCATCATTCCCTCTTTTATCATACTTTTTTTAATAATATGTGCTGATTATATCAATATTTATTTAATACCAATTTGCATGAGCGTACATTAACATTTATTTTTGTAATAATTTTTTAACATTGATACTAGAATTGCTATATAATTTAGAGCCAAAGATTTGTTGTATTATTTTTGTTCTATAATATGCTGTATTGACAATGGGGTAAAACATTATTATTTATAAGTTTATATTGTGTATGTATATATATATATATATATATATATATATATATATATATATATGTGTGTGTGTTCTTTCTAAACATTTGTTCTTAATTATTCTGAGTATTAGATTTATACATTTATTATTATGATTTTGTTTTGGATATTTGTAAGTACTGAAAATATCCAAAATAACAAACATTAGAACGGAATAGTTTGATTATATTCTACATATGTGGATACACTTTGGTCGCTTCTCTCAAAAACAGGTTCACTTCTGTTATGTAATTTCTCATGGATCATCAGCTGTTTCATTGTGCTAGATTATTGACATAATGAGCACACAGGTTTAAATAGGACTTAAAGCTCAATTGAACATTCCATTTTTCCTTCTGAAGAAGTTACATTGTAATGAAACGCGTTAGTGTGTTTCATGGGTACATAGACTTGTTTCCTTGAGTGGATTGTCCACCATTTCAATATCACTGCGAATGGCACCTGCCAGTGCAATTTGTGAATCCTGCAGTCCAGCTTACTAGCGACATCGAGATCTACGGAACCTCTCTATGTGTGCACTCACTTTTGTTTTTGACCGGCCAGCTCACAGGTCTCTGTACCAACTTTCCGCTTATTGCGGACACAAAGTTCTCTCAGCTACTTCCATGACTATGAACCGAACCAGAGATCAGTAGTTGAGCAGCTATCTACTGCCGACGGGTCTGTTAAAAATTCCTTACACTGCAGCAATTTGGATGTCAGAGCAAGCGTGGCTCATTCAGACCTATACAATAGGCTGACGGGGGTGGATGGAACCCATTTAATTTGCTTCTCATTCTTATTGGAAGTGAGTGACCTTAGAGGCTCCTTATTGGGAGGATCGTTACCAGGTCTGTGAAGTTCACATTTCTATCTACTGAAAGGTATTTGTGACCATAACACTGTGATGCATTATTCCTAAGTGTATCAAACCCATACTTGCCAACTTTCTAAAGTTGGCTTCCGGGGAGCCTGACGGGGGAGATGGGCGGGGCTCCAAAATTTGCGTAATTTTGGACCCGCCCCGTGACGTAATGACGCAAACGGGGGGTGGGGCCAAACACCGCGATTCCCGGTGAATCGCTGCATTTTGGGCCTAATTCTGCCCACTTCACTAGGAAGAGGGCAGATCCGGGAGGTTGCTACAATCTCCCGGAAGTCCGTGAGACTCACGCGAAATGCGGGAGTCTCCCGGACATTCCGGGAGAGTTGGCAAGTATGATCTAACCGCATTTATCTTATCTGCAGGGTCGACAGAATGGCATTTGTGGCCAGTGACAAAATAATTTTTTAGGTGGCATAAACAGCATTTACCATATCTTGATCTGCTGACCAGAATGTTAACTCTAGTTTAAATCCACCTACACAATTGGATGCCAGCTTTGTGTATTACAGACATTTGCATTTTACAAGATCTATGTATACCCATGATTGTATATATATATATATATATTTTACTTATTATCTTGTGCATATATTTTTGTATTTATTGTTATGTAATAATTGTTTATGATTATTTATGTGGTGGTCCGTGAGATACCTTATTTTAAATTGTTTATCTTAGGTTTTTAGTGCTGTATGACTTTGGTTTCCCTAGGATAATGGTAATTACCACACTGTCACACTTATCTACTCCTGTTATACTAATCATTTTCATTTTTGTTTAGTTCTTTATATTTATTTGAATGACTGCTCAACCAAGCTTACTTTTCTGGCACCTAACTTTAAAAGATCTCAGTTCATAGAAATGCTGGGAGCTTGAATAATGAGTGTTTCTGCAAATGCCTCTTTCACTCTTCTGTTACCTGATAAGAAGTCAGGAAGCACCTTTACAATTGCATTATTATTATTGATAATACAAAATTGGATCTGAGAGGTGGGTGGAGGAGAGAAAGCCAAAGACAACAGAGTAAAGCACACAATGGACAAAGGGTGTGGTACCAGCTGCTACAAGGAAAAAAGCATAAAATATCTCTGGAGAGACAGACAGGCGCTCCAGGCATCAACTGTATGTAAATAGACGTACAAAAAAGCAATTTGCACAGACACATTTGAATTATTTATCTTTGTCAGAAAGTTGGTACCACCCAATGATCATTTTTATATTTGTCAGGTTTTCTTTTTCCAAATCTCAGAGCTTATTTCTAAGCCTTACCAAATTTAAATGTAGACTGACTTGATCTTCCTTAAGTTTCTCCATGCTGGCAGCTGGCCCAGTTCTTATCTTAGATATCCAAAGATAACCCATTCTCTGAATAAATACAAGACATCTGCCTTTAGAGCAGAGTGCCTGAAAATGTATCACGAGTGATATAATTTAGTTGTCACATTGATTTGTACACATACTGTAATGTTCTTTTATTCTTTGTCATATTTGTTGACTGGAAAAATTATTCACATAGGAAATTATTAGGGCATAAAATAGACCCAAAACATTGCATCTAAATTGCCTCTAAGGTTTGCGATCTATCTGCACATTTTTTAAATAAAGAAATGATTCATAATTTTGTGTATAGGTGAATTAAGGCATAAAAAAAGATAAATATGTGGTACTGTTAAGCTGATTACAGACAAGCTGATCCAGTCGTTAGTCCGAAGCAGCACAATCAGTATCCAGTTTGACTATACACACAGGTGGCCAGTTTAAATGAGATCTGTTCAATTGTCCCCTCAGATGATGCAGTCGGATCACTTCCAAAATCATTGGTCACATCAGTCGGAAGAGGACACAAACGGGCACACTGTCATCTCCCAACTGTGACTCTCACTATACCTGCTAATGTTGCAATAAATCAGATTATTATAAGCAAGCATCATGGTTCTTTTTTAGGCCAGAGTCAATGTATTATGCTGACATTTAAAATGTTTACATATTTGATATCTAATTATCTATTTTATCTCAGCAATTATGCACAATGGGAAATAAAGTTTAAATTACGTGCTCATGGAGTGGGTCCTAAAAATATTTTTCAACTAAAAGAGTCCATAGAGGTTAAAGATCAAAAAACAGAAATAACCTGTAGCTCTGCTACTGAATGTATTATTAACCAGCAACGGTCTAGATTTACAAGTTTATGCTTTTTCACTTCTCTCTCTTCTCTCTCCCTCCCTCTCCCCTCCCCCATCTCCCTCCCTCTCCCTATCTCTAGATATTGACTGTACAGTCCTGAATTTGAGGAGACTGTCACACATTTGTCCCGACTCGTAGAAGTAGGGTGGTATGTCCCAACTCATGATGGCGAGTGTTGTATTGACAGTATTGGCCTAGTTAGTCTCAGAAGACAAGACATGCTCCAGGGGGGCATTACCATGCCTATTGTGATATGGTCACACCCCTAACACGATGTAACCATGCCTCCTTTTTAGAGGTGACAGAATTTAAATTTTGGGGAGATTTTGATATATTAGAGCTCTGAATAGTGTATACAATATTTAGGAGACGGTTGTTGATCTATACATTTATCAATGTGGATATTAAATTGAATTTCCAAGACTTTTCCTGTGCTAATATTTATGGCTGTTTATGCTTTGTGCAGAGCAGTCATTTTCTTGGAATCCTAGATGTCAGTCCAGGGTACTTATCAGCCTTTGCCCTGTCTCAGTTACTATGCACATGTCTGTGCAGTCTTGGAGCTGAAAGCTCTGATTTGAGATATTATTGCACTACAATTTCAAAAACAAAAAGTTAAATGCTTAAAAAAAGCTTTCATAAATATATAGATATAGTATAGAAGTGACATGAACATTTTCAACACTCCCCACAGAAAATAATATTTATTTTCTGGAGGTCAGGTCAATAGCCCTGTAAATATTAAAGAGGTCCACACTGAAAACTATTTATATAATAATTTTTTCATAGTTTTTTTTTTTGTTTTGTTTTTTTTGTCTTAACCTGGGATGCCATTAACTTTTGCCCAAAAAACCTTTGCCCTATCAATCCTTGATCAATAGTATATTGTTCCACTTGCATGGTGCTCTATGGATCCGGTTATAACCAACGAAAACCCCATGTTAGCCAGCAAAAGATTTTATCGTCCTTTGATAATTAGGCTTCTAAGGGGGGAATTCAATTGGTCGCATTACTGTAAAAAGTAACGCGCCTGTGCACTATTACCGTTAACACGGTATTTAAGTGCACTATAGTATACAGTATTTAAGCGCACTATTACGTTTCTGCTTGCAGAATTCCCCCCTAAATATCTATAATTTTGAAATAGAAAAGTAAGTTACGCATTCTTCATGAGTTGCTCAGTCTATATTTGCCACCTCTACCATTTGAGGACTCCATAGCATGACAACTAAGCTTATCAAAAGTTAAGCTAATTTTAGAGGAAGGTGAGAAATATTTTCCTACACACTACAGACTTCCTGTCTGAAATCCT
The DNA here is from genome assembly GCF_038048845.1 of Mixophyes fleayi. Taxonomy (NCBI): domain Eukaryota; kingdom Metazoa; phylum Chordata; class Amphibia; order Anura; family Limnodynastidae; genus Mixophyes; species Mixophyes fleayi. The sequence goes on from NC_134405.1 coordinate 227,075,466, forward strand.
GTTCAAGGACACTACAGACTGCCTCTCCTCAGTCTGGAATGGCTGATAACAGAACAATAATTTGCACTCAGCTGCATAGATAGTAAATGTAAATACAATGTTAAAGATTCTGTCAAGGTCTGTGTGAGTTAATGTTTAATTAGTAGCTGCTTTGTGTAACTTTTAGTTTAGGTTTGGTGTTTTGTCTTTTTAAAAAGAAGATTTAGCAGTGTCTGTGGTACTCCTATATAGACTTGCCAAGCCACACGTTTATACCATGTGACACATGGTTTTGACTGTGTCACCCTTTCTGACAGTGACCTGAAATCATCACATGCTGCCCTTGCCCTCCTGCCATCTTTCTCCTCATGTTTCACATGCTCTCTGCTCTTATTTATGCAGAAGTGGGAGCAGGGTGCCAGACGAGCAAAGACCCCAACTCAGTGACAAAGCAATATCAGCCATTAGCAGGCCCTTGTAACCTAGTAACATTTAACCAGGCAAAATCGGGACAAAATAAACCTCACCACCAAAACTGTGTAAGACACCCCCCCTTCATTTCACACAGAAAACCCTAGTCCACCCAATGGTGCCCTCTTTCCGATGAGGCCCTGTCCACTTAACCATAAGCCCCACTGCTTTTGTGGTCTGCGAATCAGATCTGTCCTAAATCAGGATATTTTATACTGCACAGACTTAGAGTGGCTTCTTTCCCTTTTGTTGTCACTGTGGAAGCACCAGCATGACCTATTTAGCAGCTATAGGAAACATTCCAATGTTGGCGTCCCCTAAATCTTCATCATTCATTGCACTGTCCACTGACTCATATGTCCTTAAATAGAGCAGTTTAAGCTTAATAACTTGGGAGTGTTACCTTAAGGATGAAGCTGTTGGCATTTGAATGGCAATTAGTGATGGCTATGCTTTAGATCAGCTCTTTGCCTTACCTCCCATATAATCATCTACTCACAAATGTGAAAATAGTTAAGCATTTGTGAAAGCAGTGGGAGACTACTTAGTGGTGCAGAGGAGTATCATCACAGGTTGTTTAGAACATCTACTGAATACCACCCATCGCAGTATAGCTGCTAGAGTTCAGTTGTCATTGCTGTTGCCATCTCTCTTCCTCTTTTGGTGATTTTCTTTGCCTCATTGGTGACAGCAGATGCTGCCAAACATGGTGAACATCTGCAAGGGCTGTGTTTACAGCAATGAGCATGATACTAAAGAAAAACACCCAATTCCATGCTACCTCTAGCTGACGGATAACCACAAGAGTACCCATGCATCATAAAAGCAGAAGCCTTCTCTAGAACCAGAAGAGGAAAGAGGGTCAGTTAAAATAAATGGAGAATGATAGTTAATGGTTGACAGCAGATGAACGTTTTAAGATTTCTTCAGTGACTGATTCGTGCTGCGCACCAAGAGAAATGTCAGTCACCAGTGACTGCTTTATTACTGGCATCTGATAATGCTGCTGCCTAACAATAGCCACATTCACTTTCAACAGCAGCAGCTACATATGCTATTCCTCAACTTTATGTATCAAGTGTTCCCCACACCTCTTAGAGTGTAAGCTCATTTGGGCAAGTCCATCTTTACCTTCTGTTTCATGTCATTGCATGTAATTTGTTTGTGTGATGAACCCATCAATGTACAGCACAGTGTAATTTGTCAGTGCTTTATAAAGAAAAGATAATAATATTTTCATACATAATGCAAATAACATTATTTTCTTTTAACATTTAGGTTAAAATAAACTTACCTTAGACTGTCACGTCAGACATAGTCACATCAATATGTATGTCTATAAGAAAAAGCTTCCACTCAGCTGATAACTGACACTTCTAAACCAAGCACTCACTTATATACCAAAGCTGCATGACCTCACAAAGGCTGTTTATGATGTAAGTCAGTCACATGATCAGCCTACTCCATCATTGCATCTCAACCTGCCTATATTTCACAACTGAACATAAGGATTCACAAATGTGAGTTAAACATATTCAGACCTACATAAAAGTTTAAATGGAAATTGCTGGTTACTATGTATAAATCTTCATGATTCGACCATGTGGAATTCACAGAGTGCCAAACAGTGTGCAGTCACATGGTGTCGTAGGGAAATTCATGTGAATTGAGTTTCGTGGCTGACCAGGTTTTTAGAAACGTGTAGAAATCGGCGGGTTCCATTTTTTGTATCCAATAGTGCATTGTATTTGTAAAGTTGCATTTCACTGAAATTATAGTCTATGAATAGAGCTGTGATGATATTGGTCAATTTATGCTGCTTTGTAGTATGGTTGGTATAGGACTGGGAACATTTAAGGCCACTTTTTGTAGTCAAATGCAAAATCGAATCTCTCATGTCTAGTGAGTAGCTGTGTCCGGGACATGGAGGTTATATGGAGGCATATGAATGGACAATTGGGTTTGATGTACATCGTATATTTTTAAAATTTAGATCCAACAATGGGTCGCATTGTTCTAATGGGATCTGATGACGGTAAAAAAAATGAGACTGCAGTCATTTGAGTTGCTGTTAGAAAACTGGTACTGCCCTTGTAAGGGAATTAACCAATCTACACAATTCATTTCTGCAGAGTAAGTTTGCCAAGGATGAAGCTGTTGGCATTTGAATGGCAATTAGTGATGGCTATGCTTTAGATCAGCTCTTTGCCTTACCTCCCATATAATCATCTACTCACAAATGTGAAAATAGTTAAGCATTTGTGAAAGCAGTGGGAGATTACTTAGTGGTGCAGAGGAGTATCATCACAGGTTGTTTAGAACATCTACTGAATACCACCCATCGCAGTATAGCTGCTAGAGTTCAGTTGTCATTGCTGTTGTCATCTCTCTTCCTCTTTTGGTGATTTTCTTTGCCTCATTGGTGACAGCAGATGCTGCCAAACATGGTGAACATCTGCAAGGGCTGTGTTTACAGCAATGAGCATGATACTAAAGAAAAACACCCAATTCCATGCTACTTCTAGGTGACAGATAACCACAAGAGTACCCATGCATCATAAAAGCAGAAGCCTTCTATAGAACCAGAAGAGGAAAGAGGGTCAGTTAAAATAAATGGAGAATGATAGTTAATGGTTGACAGCAGATGAACGTTTTAAGATTTCTTCAGTGACTGATTCGTGCTGCGCACCAAGAGAAATGTCAGTCACCAGTGACTGCTTTATTACTGGCATCTGATAATGCCGCTGCCAAACAATAGCTTCATTCACTTTCAACAGCAGCAGCTACATATGCTATTCCTCAACTTTATGTATCAAGTGTTCCCCACACCTCTTAGAGTGTAAGCTCATTTGGGCAAGTCCATCTTTACCTTCTGTTTCATGTCATTGCATGTAATTTGTTTGTGTGATGAACCCATCAATGTACAGCACAGTGTAATTTGTCAGTGCTTTATAAAGAAAAGATAATAATATTTTCATACATATTGCAAATAACATTAACATTTAGGTTAAAATAAACTTACCTTAGACTGTCACGTCAGACATAGTCACATCAATATGTATGTCTATAAGAAATAGCTTCCACTCAACTGATAACTGACACTTCTAGACCAAGGACTCACTTGTATACCAAAGCTGCATGACCTCACAAAGGCTGTTTATGATGTAAGTCAGTCACATGATCAGCCTAGTCCATCATTGCATCTCAACCTGCCTGTTTTTCACAACTGAACGTAAGGATTCACAAATGTGAGTTAAACATTTTCAGACCTACATAAAAGTTTAAGTGTAAAGTGCTGGTCACTATGTATGAATCTCCATGATTTGACCATGTGGAATTCATAGAGTACCATGCAGTCACATGGTGTCGTAGGGAAATTCATGTGAATCGAGTTTCGTGGCTGACCAGGTTTTTTAGAAACGTGTAGAAATCGGTGGGTTCCATTTTTTGTATCCAATAGTGCATTGTATTTGTAAAGTTGCATTTCACTGAAATTATAGTCTATGAATAGAGCTGTGATGATATTGGTCAATTTATGCTGCTGTGTAGTATGGTTGGTATAGGACTGGGAACATTTAAGGCCACGTTTTGTATTCAAATGCAAAATCGAATCTCTCATGTCTAGTGAGTAGCTGTGTCCATGACATGGAGGTTATATGGAGGCATATGAATGGACAATTGGGTTTGATGTACATTGTATTTTTTTTTAAGATTTAGATCCAACAATGGGTCGCATTGTTCTAATGGGATCTGATGACGGTAAAAAAAAAATTGGGACTGCAGTCATTTGAGTTGCTGTTGCAAAACTGGTACTGCCCTGGTAAGGGAATTAACCAATCTACACAATTCATTTCTGCAGAGTAAGTTTGCCAAGTTTGTCACTCAATGTCTGATCCGTAGTGAAGCAGTTTATTCCTAACATGGCAACATGCTGCAGATTTGTGTAGGGAGAGGGGTTATTTCATGTATATTACTCACTTTAGTAATACACAGCATTTGATATTTATTATAGTCAATTAGTGGCTTTACTTGGACCTTAAAAAAGACAAAGGTTGGTCAAATGCTATCTCAATCCAAAACAAGAGCTTAGGGTTGGGAATAATTATGTGACCTTAAATAAAATACAGTTTTGCTCTTAGTGGATTCTGCAACTTGCTCTATCCTGCTGAAACGGTCATTGTTTGGGTTGCCAAAACCCCCACCATTAACTGAAAATGCATGCAAATGTAAAATATATAAATTATTTAGATTTTGGTTCCCTTTTATAATTTCTGCACTGGAGCTCTCTACTGTTTTGGTACACCCTGTTCTCTACCCAAAAATAATGTATAGCTCGGGGCACAAGTGTTAACGAAGGCAAAATGTCAAATGGGTCTCTTTGTATATGGATTGACAAATGGATCATGCTTACAAATGAGTTAATTTTTACTTTAGATAAGTACTTTGACTAGTATTACTCTGGTGCTGGGGATGCTATTACTCCCATATGACAGGGAATGAATGTTCCACATTCACTTCAGTGTGTCAGCATGGAGCATTTAGGAACACATGCTTTTCTAGTTGGACAATTGCTAGCGTTCAAAGTGCACATTTGACACCACCCTAAGAAAGCAGATATTTTATTAGATTACATTTATTACAGTATTTATTGAATTGTACATTACACAGATAATCATAACATAATAAGGTACTTCATGTCTGTAAATTAATATTTATTCTTAAGTGCATAATGATATTTTGTCTCTTAATTTTTACTACACCTTTATTTTAAGTCTTCTTAACATATATGACTATATTTGTCTCTTAGTCAAAGTGTATTCTAGGCGTTGCATGATGATTCTGTAATTCATTCCTCTCTACTATTGCTCATTATGTGCTTCCTACCCCCCAGCTACAGAGCAAGCTTTGTTGTTGTAACCATTCTTTTACTTTGTAATATTAGTGTCACTCTGATAATACAGACTAATAATCTCCGAAACAATGACATTATGCCAATGTGATGTCCACTACTTTAATGTGTACAGAACATGGTATAGTTTGTTAATGTCTCTTGATCTATACAGTCCAGAGCAGAATAGTTTATTAATGTTTCTCTTACACAATGGTATCCAGATCTGTTCTGCCTCCTGCCTGTCAAACTAATCCTTTCTCATCATGTTGTATGTGGCTTCCAAGGAAAGCCCTGCTGCAGTAATGTTAACCATCTTTGCCTAGGTGGCCAAATATACAAATGGCAGGTTGTGATGCCGTCTTTTTTAGAATTTTAAGCCAAATGAGTGGCAGTGTTGAGGGCAACTGCAACATTGTAGGACTTCTCTGATAGAGTTCTGCACTGTTTTAATGATGGGGAGTGGTTCCAAATTTGCCTTTCACCAAATATTTTTATTTTATGTGTATATATATTCTGCAAATATTACATTCATTGTTTCAGAATATATATTAAACATTATAGATGTTTCCTGTTCAGAAAGAGCATACAAATAACACTGGCCTACAGGTGCTTGTGCAGTTATAGAAATGACCATTCAACAGGTTTTCTAATTAGTAAGTGTGGTTAAAATGAGAGATTCCAGGCATTTGTAATCCTCTCTTCACTTCCTTATGTAAAACTCTGTAGGACTCCACTAGAGAATTCCTGTAGTGTAGTGGTCACGCTCTTCATCTGTCTGTTTTTGGTAGAGATGTTCACTGACCCCACTGTTCTGGTTTTGGTTTTTGATCTGGATTAACTTTGTATTTTGGTTTTGACAAAACCGCCCTTGCATGTTTTAGTTTTGCTTTTGGATCCTGATTTTTTTAAATTCCTATTTTCTTTTGCTAAAATCACATATTCTTGTTTTTTTTCTCCCTACATTATTATTATTAACCTCAATAACACTAATTTCAAGTAATTTGCAGTCAATTTTGACCACCTCACAGGTCACAATATTATTTTCATACACTTTCAAACAAAGACTATAGATTTAGAAGACCAAGCCTGCCAGACCTATTACTTGTATTTCAGCAATGACAATTAGCAATGGAGCAATGTAGCTCTCCTCTTTGTACTTTACCTGTATAACACACAGTACAATGTTACTGCAGATTTAGAAGACCAAGCCTGCCAGACCTAATATTTCTATTTCAGCAATGACAATTAGCAATGGAGCAATGGAGCTCTCCTGAATATCACTGGAGACTTTGAAGGACACTGCTACCCCTCCTCTTTCTTTTCTACCTATGACACTGCCCAACTGCACTAGAGACAGCCAAGAACTGTGCTACCCCTTCTGTGTCCTTCTGTGAAATGGTGCTTGATCGCCATGGATGGCGGTACTTATAGAATCCAAAGCTTGCGAGATCCGATATCCAACGACGTAACGATGACGTTTTGCCTCGTTTTCAATTCCAAGGGCTTGCAAAAGTACCGAGCCGGCTCGGATCTGCTAAGTTCAGGTGTGCTCGGTTCTCAGGGAACCAAGCCTGAGCATCTCTAGTTTTTGGTTTCAAAGATGGAAGAGGGGTTGATATTTCAAGCTAGTTGAACAGTTCTTTGCTAACCATCAGTTAATAGTGTTAGCCCGTAGGGCTTCTCTGCACAATAAGATTAAATGGGGGAGGGGCTAATAGATCCTGACAAGGGAGAGGTAGGGTAAAAAATATTAATTCACAGTATAGTAGGCATTCCAGTATGTTATCACCCCTTTGGAAACATGATGAACATAATAGAGTACATCATATTATTGAACTTCTGTTCTTAGATACTAGGGGTGCAACAAACCATACTTGCCAACGCTCCCGGGTACGTCTCACGCACATGGAACTCACTCATCAAAATGACGCGATTTGCATTTTTTTCTTGGCCCCATCCCCCGCGACAATATGATGTTTTTGTCGCGGGGGGGGGGGGGGTGTAAAAATGCCACTATTCACCATGCCCCGCCCCTCCCGCACTCCAACCACGCCCCCTGACGGGATCTCCCGGAATTGCCTTCTCAAAGGTTGGCAAGTATGCAACAAACCCATTATTTTTTTTCTTGCCCAAAATGTCTACAGAATATTGAGTCTGAATAGTAAACCTCATTAACAATGTAAGCAATAGTGCTTAAGTGATAAATTATTATAACTTAGATGTAGGTCTTGTAAGCAATATGTCTGTGTCCTGTGCACTGAAATCATGTGGAAATCAGTATTTATGCTAGGTTATCGAATTCCTCTGAATGCTGTCACTTTGAAATTACGTCAGTCTCCATAGCCACAGAGAGATCTCGGTATTTAAATCGGCAATGCCAGGACCCCAACGTGTAAATAAGAGAATAAAGTCGTGGGGTCCTTGCATTAGCGCTTTAAATACCGAAATATCTCTGTGTCTATGGAGAGTAATGTAATTTCAAAGTGTTGGCATTCAGAGGAATCGGTATGTAGCGTAAGCATGCCGAGGATGTCCACTGTCATTTTTATTGTAAGTCATTATTTTAGTTTTGTAGGCATTTTTTAAATCGCGATTTTTTGTAGGTTTAACCGATGTCGGAATTGCCAACATCGGAAAATGGTACACAACCCGTCCAGGCTATGGCTGGTTACTAATTTTTGTGTGGCTGGGGTCGCCTCTATAACAATATTTTAGTTATTTCTCCTTTTTTTTTAAAAAAACAATGACTACAACATCAGCACACATCTTTACATCAGGCTTTAAGGACCCGCAAGAGCTACGCCTCCCAAGTCTAACTAGGCCACCTCTCCATTGGTTGTGCTACACTTACATGTACATCATACTTGCCTACTCTCCCGGAATTTCCAGGAGGCTCCAGAATTTCGGGGAAGCCCTCCCAGACTCCAAAAAGAGTAGACAAAGCTCTCGGATTCTAAAAAATGCAGAAATTCACGGCATTGAATATGAAGGGGGGTGAATTTTGGCATTTTATATTGTGGGCGGAGCTATGGTGACGCAAAGACGTCACCATGCTCCCTCCTGCCCCAGTCACATGACTTGGCCTCTAGGATCTCCCGGAGGACAGAGTCACAAAGTTGACAATTATGATGTGCACGCTCATACTGTACTTCACTTGCACTATCTCTCCAGTTGTATTGGGTTGCAAGTGTAATTTATAACTTAAAATCTGGCCACATGTTAATGTGCATGCAGAACTCTAAGTCAGGCCCTTTTAAAATAATTCTGATAATTTGGTGTCCAGAATAGGACACAGTGTCTGAAAAACAGGAGGCAAAGTTGTGACGGGAAAAGTGCAAACTGAAATTTTAAAATATAACAGAATTGTTGTTTTCCAAAAAGTAAAAATAGAACATGAAAGAAAAATGTATTAAGGTTTTAATATTGAAGCACTCACATGATAAAGGATGAAGATAATGGGTCACCTTTGCGCAGTGATTGTGGATAAGTGAGTAGGAGACACAAGGATGGTAACAGATGCAGATGAGGCAGCCCCATTCACATCTTCACCCTCAGTAACACTCGTTCATGCCTCTGTTCTGCTAGACAATTCTGATTTTAACAAAAACAAAATTAGTGATAACGATTGCTGTGACCTTTTTAAAAAGCCAAGTGGAGTGGAAAACATGGGATAATTAACATTGTTGGGTGCAGAGTGAAGTAAGACAGGTTTTAAATGAAGCATGAGTTTTTATTTACTTAGCCTGAAGTGAAAGGTAAAGGAGCGCTACAAGTGTCTTAGTCTAAGGCAGAGTAAACCGTTAATCAGGCCCTGCTGAGAAAGGATGTCCCCAATACCAACTCATAAATAAATAACACTAACATCGATATAAGTATCAAAAGATTTGAGTTTACCCCATGGCACCCGAACATACCTACAGTCAGTTGTGCTCACCTGAAGCCAAGTCTGCACTTTAGCTTCTGTACTGGGATGACAAAACTATTTAAATAACCTATAAAGTGATGTCTATTCGAGCTTGAATGACTATATTTTATAGGACTTTTAACTTTTTTAATTTGAACAGTGAACATTACTGTGTTACCATTCATGGTTCACATTGGAAAACTGTTAAAATGTAGCCACTAAGCTCAAACATGTTTGAGCCAGGTCAATTATGTTCAAACCAGCTCAAACACGGTTGAATCTGCTCCAGCATAGTTGATCGTATTCAAATTGCTTACATTTAGTATAAATCATTTTGAGTATCTAAAGTTCGATTTGACTACAAATTTTAAAAAATTTTGAGCATATCTAGTTTTGACGAAACACCACAGTTTAGTGTATCAATACCAGTCTTTTCATCTCCTATGTTTCTATAACAATGTGATGTGAACAACTGAACACAATTTATTTGTGAAACTCTGAAATTGGGATGTCTAGACTGGACATGGTTTGTTACAAACAAAACAGTGCTCTTCATTATCTACTAGCAAAACTTGGCAGGTCAGCCAATCAACAGCAAATAATTCCTCATTCTTACTACAACGCTGGATACTGATATATTGATGTTAAATGTAACAGGCAATTGGCCCAATATTGGCATGTGTGGGGCTCCAATAATGATCCGAATTTTGGTTGATGCAACTGTAAGATCACTACTAAGTGCCTATATGTTTGGTGGCTCCTACAATGCACTGACAGACCCTAATAACACCGGATGTGATCCAACTGCTTGGAATGAGTGCTGAACAGCAAGATCTTGTTTCTTGGCTCTCTGGTCAAACAGCAGAATTACAGCATCTGTGGCCCTCTTAAGTAAGAAGGCCTGACATACAGAAACAAAGCCAGCAAGACAATAGAGATTGTACCATTTACTTGTGCATGTAATCAACAATGCTAATGTCAAATAGTGGGCAATAGTGAGCAAAGTATACAAAACTATTCAAAACTATGCAAAACTATAGCTCTATAATGTGGAATGAAAATTTGTCTCTGGCAATAAACCAATGTATGATCCTGCTACTGCCCCTGCTGTCTAGTAGTTTAATTAAATGTGAATTAAATCCTAAAATTCTTTCCTGTCATTGTTTTTGCCTTTAGCATTCATTTTATTATATTAATCAAATTATATAACTTTGAATTTATAATATCTAGATAGAGTGGGGGATTTCTCATACCTCCCAATGTTGCAAGGCCGGGACAGCCGGGACAGCCGCGAGCATGCACTATGTGGGCATGGCCATCCCCAGGGGGCGTGTCCATCACTTTAGAAGCACAACACCTGTTCACCACAAAGTTGTCCCGATCCGGGTGGCGTGACAAATGCCTCAAAACAGGACTGTCCCACCTAAAACGGGACAGTTAGGAGTTATGGTGTAACATAGTGCAAAAGAGCAGACACTTGACTTGTACTAGAAGGATCAAAGCATATTGCTGACTGGTTGCAAAGCATAACTGCATACTTAGATCATATCTTCCAACTGTCTCAATTTAAGCAGGACAGTCCTGATTTAAGGGGACAGACCTGCCATCCCGCTATTTGGTGCGGATGTCCCAGCTTGCATGATGTTGGGAGGTGCCAAGAGTGACCACGCCTCCCTTGTGGGTGCACTATCAGTTCGTTGGCGCACTCTGCTTGTCCCCAATTGCAGGATCCATATGTTGGGAGGTATGTTTATACCTTTGTACAATGTTATTGTTGGACCATGTTGTATCATGTTCATCCAAGTGTTCCTCTTCCCTGAGAGAGTTCAGCTTTTCCCCTGCCATGTTCAAGTGTTTTGCTCCCTAAACGGTCAAAAAAAAAGATTTTATTATCACAGTACATCCCATGTACCTTTCAAAAGAACTATGTAAAATGCCAATGGGAAATATCCTGAAAAATTACTCACACAAACTACAAATTGCAGCTGATTTATGAACTAAAATTCTTTTGAAATATGCGGGACTCTTTTTCTTAAGCTAATAAGGTGCTGTTTTGACCTTTTATCTTCTCATCTATCTTCATGTTTGTAGTTATTGGAATTATAACTGTAAAAACTAAATATGCAACATAGCTATTGACTGTAAATTATATGTCAGCACATTTATGTGTATTTATGCATAAACAACATCTGTGTTTATGGTGAGCTGTTTGCTTATGTTGCTTTAACATAAAAGGCATTGAACTAGGAACAAATAATAAATTCATCGGCTGCTCATACCCAGGGAATTAAAAATAAAACCATTTTAGTTATGTTTTAAAAAAAGTGGAATTAAAATAACCAACCACAAAAGTATTTAGAAAAGTAAAATATGAGTCACTGAATGTTACTTAATTCAGTGGTCCTTATTTATGAAGTGCACCGGAAATAGGTTTGGTTTTGTACTAGTGCGCCTACCTGGACTTAACAGAGCACTCCAAGGTTCAGGGCTACTTTCTGGAAATGTCTACGCAAAGTAAAAGTGTGCTTAGGTTTGTGGACAGGGTGATAAATCAGAAGATGTCCACTTTAGAATCACCCTCTTTATTTAATAACACTTTTTCACTTTTCTCCTAAAATACTGCTTAGTTTTACCTAATGTCTTAAATTAATCTTCAGTCAGGTGACATTCTGACTGTCTTAAATACATGTGGCATTTTTGTTTGTTTGCTACATTCATATACTGGCCCACTCACACACACACTACATTCATATACTGGCCCCTCACACACACTACATTAATATACTCGCCCCTCACACCCACTACATTCATATACTGGCCTCCCTCACACCCACACTGCATTCATTTACTGGCCCCCATCACACCCACGCTACATTCATATACTGGCCCCCCTCACACCCACACTGCATTCATTTACTGGCCCCCATCACACCCACGCTACATTCATATACTGGCCCCCCTCACACCCACGCTACATTCATATACTGGCCCCCGTCACACCCACACTACATTCATATACTGGCCCCCCTCACACCCACACTACATTCATATACTGGCCCCCCCTCACACCCACACTACATTCATATACTGGCCTCCCTCACACCCACACTACATTCATATACTCGCCCCCCTCACACCCACACTACATTCATATACTGGCCCCCCTCACACCCACACTACATTCATATACTGGCCTCCCTCACACCCACACTACATTCATATACTGGCCCCCCTCACACCCACACTACATTCATATACTGGCACCCCTCACACCCACACTACATTCATATACTGGCACCCCTCACACCCACACTACATTCATATACTGGCCCCCCCTCACACCCACACTACATTCATATACTCGCCCCCGTCACACCCACACTACATTCATATACTGGCCCCCCTCACACCCAAACTACATTCATAAACTGGCCCCCCTCACACCCACACTACATTCATATACTGGCCCCCCTCACACCCACACTACATTCATATACTGGCCCCCCTCACACCCACACTACATTCATATACTGGCCCCTCACACACACTACATTAATATACTCGCCCCTCACACACACTACATTCATATACTGGCCTCCCTCACACACACTACATTCATATACTGGCCTCCCTCACACACACTACATTCATATACTGGCCCCCCTCACACCCACACTACATTCATATACTGGCCCCCCTCACACCCACGCTACATTCATATACTGGCACCCCTCACACCCACACTACATTCATATACTGGCCCCCCTCACACCCACACTACATTCATATACTGGCCCCCCTCACACCCACAATACATTCATATACTGGCCCCCCTCACACCCACAATACATTCATATACTGGCCCCCCTCACAAACACACACACACACACTACATTCATATACTGGCCCCCCCTCACGCCCACACTACATTCATATACTGCCCCCCCTCACACACACACACACACACACACTACATTCATATACTGGCCCTCCCTCACACCCACACTACATTCATATACTGGCCCCCCTCACAAACACACACACACTACATTCATATACTGGACCCCCCTCACACCCACACTACATTCATATACTGGCCCCCACAAGCACACTACATCCAGTCACCAAGTACAGACTATAGGAACTGGCCCAAAATATCTTTATTTTGTCCGGCCCAGCCCGCCCCTGTCTATGTTGGAGTGAAGTGTTTGCATCTTCTGATGGCAGGAGCTTTTGTGTTGAAGAAGTTGCTGAGTACAAACTAGCTGCATGAGTATACCTACTTTTGAACCCACATACAAAAACTAGATTTCATTTTGAGGAACAACTTTAAAGGGCGCATTCCCTGTTTTTCAGGAGAGCGTAACTGCATTGCTTTCACAGCAAAATAATTTTTCCACATCCTCTGAGACAGTGGAGATTGTGCCTCTTCCTGTTCTTTAAATACAATGCAATTTGCATCTCTCAGTTATACTGATCACCACACCACATTTCTAGTCCTACTTCAACCAATGTATTAAAAACACTTTAAAATACACAAAAATTACACCTTTCCTCTCACTCTCATGACCAATTTATGGTATAAATGAAGCTAAAGTAAGCAGTATTTCAGTAGAAAAATGAAAACATTTAAATTAAGAAGCTGGTCCTAAAGTGTTGGACTTTGCAGTTACATTTGATCTGTTTACACTGATATTTGCCTACTATCCCGGATTGTCCGGGAGACTCCTATATTTCTGAGAGTCCTCCCGAACTCCTGTAACAGCAGGGCAACTTCCCGGTTCCTGGCCAGTTCCGTTAGTTTTAAGTGGATGGGTCGGGCTTAGTGACTTGATTCACGCATCATCGAGGCCCATCCCCTGCTGTGATAGGCTAAAATGGTTGTGTCAGCTTAGGGGTGGGGCCAAATGACATGTTCAGCTTGGCCACACCTCCAGAAATCGCCAGCGAGATCTCCCCTCCTGGAAGGGATATCTCACAAGTTGGCAAGTATGTTACACCATGTGCATTTGCAGATGGATGAACCCTTTAACAGAGGATAGATTCAAGTACCAGAAAGTGGGCATGTAGCATTAAATGCTCTTGGGGGACAAATGGGTGCACCTACACCTACATGTCAGTGCCGCATTTTGGTGGTTCGTATATGACCCTTTTTGTCCACTTTTTGTTCCTTAATGACAGTCTGCCACCTTTAAATCTGAAAAAAACAGATTCTCTCTGTTAAAAGCCCAAAACAACAAAGACAAGGTTTTGTATATGCAAATTAAAAGCACAGACGTATCTTTGTACTTTATTCATTATTCCTTCTTTTGTGGGAAAAATATTTATTATCTGTCAAGTCATTTTTTTCAAGGTCCAAGAAAACCATATTTTAGAAAGTTTTCAGCTCATCCATCACGATATTGAAAAGGATTTTTTTTTATTGCGTTATACATTTTTCAGCACATGATGTTCTGTATAAAACTATAGTGATTGTCTACCTTTTAAAAAAAGAACTTAAATAAGAAGCTTACTAACTGCATTTTCATACAATATGATTAAAACAGATTATGACCTATATGACAACTTTTACATATATTCTAAAGATATACAAGATGGAAAATAAACTTAAGATACTCACATATTCTTTGTGTTATGCACGAAATTCTGGTGCATGAAGCCCCTTAGGAGTCAACCAGTAGGGCCGTGATTGCAGCAGCGATCCTCGTGGGAGTAGGGTATCTGCCTTGCCTGGAGTGGGTTGACTGCACTGCTATTAGTGTGGGAATAGAGTGAGGCATGCTAGGAGATGGAGCAAGTGAACAGCAAATGTCCAGTGCAGTAGGATATAAGGGAAGGGTGCGCTTACTTCCTCCTCTTTCAGAAAGAGCACATGAAGGCAAACCTGTCCAGCCCATCCTTATTATGTCAGATTGGAAGGGGAGCCGTATTTTGAATGGTTTTTGTCCACATTGGAATGTACGTTAATTGTTTGGGGGTTTTTTTGTTATAAAAAAAGAAACTCGCATAAATGATCACAGAAAAGAGAAAATGCATAAAAGCTGTATAATGAAAAGATACAAAGTTATTTTATAACAATGAAGATAGAAAAGAAAGAATTTTTGATTTTTCCCAGTAGGCCGGTGGTCTAATGAGGCCCTATAGGCACCACCTGATGTATTTTTTTTTCAGTCCATTTGTTTTTAATTAGTCACCCCGCGGTGCGGGATGGATGGAGGGGAGTTGGGAAGAGCAACAGTTGCGTCTGCTTCTGCTGTCTGAAGGGGGCGGTCCTGGCAATGATGGTGTCCTGGCAGGAGGGCCTGATCAACCAAAAGGCTGATCAGGCTGCAGCTTGGAGCCCTGAGCCCGGGGGCGGGGGGGGGGGGGGGCACAGCACCGCCAGAATATATATATTTTTAAGATAACTATTGGGCGCTCCTGGGGCTGGTTGCATTCATCAATTCATCACAGACAGACAGCCAGAGGGCAGGGCAATAAGCAAACACTCAAGGTCCAGAACAGGCCAAGGGTCAGTAACCGGAAATCAAACAAGAGTCAGCAGACAATTCACAAGCAGGTCGGCAATCTAAAGGGAATGAACGCTATAACCAGCAGGGAGGCTAAGCCCTTCCTGCCTTAAAAACACAGAATAACCAATCAGGGAACAGGAGGAACCAGCATCATTTTGAGCCCCAGGGGCTGCTTAATTAATAGGGACAGCATTCCTCAATCACCCCAGAAGAGTTTAATGTGTGATTTATGGCATATAGTGGAAACTGTACAATGAATCAAACACGAGTAGGCAGATGCAAAAGTGTGGATTAACAAACACTGCAAGTTGATATACAATTGCATTAAAGTTTTCCTGTTGCCAATGTGAACGCGCCCGGATGCCCTCAGATAACAGGACGAGGCGATAATCAGGAAAGCGTCCTGGCCATTGCCATGGTGATTGCCGGGATGAAGTTAGAGAAAGTGATGTCCTGGCTGTTGTTATGCAAGCTGGGACGAAGTTAGTGGAAGTGAGCCGCGGACAGTCTCAGCTCATAACATTACCCCCCCTTGAGGAGGGGTTAAGGAACCCCCGACATCCTGGTTTCCAGGGAAATTGCTTGAAGAACTCCTTGATAAGTTTGTCAGCGTGTAGGCGCTTCCGCAAAATTCAGGATTGTTCCTTCGTGCCACGACCCTTCCACTGAACCAGGAAATGGATTTGTCCTTGGACTGTCTGGGAACCAAGAATTTTTCTATTCCAAATTCTTAACGGCCATCCACGTTCACAGACCGAACTCTCTGTGGTCAATGGTGTCCAAACTTGCCTGAATAGATAACGGGTTTGAGAAAAGAGCAGTGAAATGTGTTTGAAATCCTCAAAAAATAAGGAAGGATTAACCTGAAGGCAACAGGATTAATTTATTGGGTGATTGAGAAGGATCCAATGAACTTAGGCCCAAGTTTTTTACAGGGTTGTCTAAGCTTAATATTGCGGGTGGAGAGCCAGACTTTCTGATCCACTTTAAAAGAACAAGCTTTACGGTGACGATCTGCAAAGACTTTGGAGTGAAATGAAGCCTGCCTCAAGGCAACAAGAACTTTCTTCCAGATGATCCGCTGGCCTTGTCTCAGGGCCCTTAGATGCGATTTGTCCGTGGCCACCTGGTCAGGATAGTCATAGAGTTTGCAGCTCTCATTGAAATTGCGGAACAAGGCTCTGTCCCCAGAGAACCGGCCTGGAATATTTAGGTTAAGCTCCACCGATGGTGCCAGGTTGGCTGAAGTTATTAAATGCACAGATTGTATACTATGTAAAAGTGGAAAAAAAGTTGTAACGCATGGTCAAACAATGCTGCTACTGCATTGGCTGGGTGAAATGGAGATGAACGTGCAAGGGGAGCAGTGGGCATTTTTGTCATGCAGTAATATGTCATGCAGTAATATGTCTCTAGAAATTGTACTGAAATGCTGGGAGTTGTGGTAATTTAGTGATTTTTATGATGCCACCCTTGACAACAAATCCTAT
The DNA here is from genome assembly GCF_038048845.1 of Mixophyes fleayi. Classification (NCBI taxonomy): domain Eukaryota; kingdom Metazoa; phylum Chordata; class Amphibia; order Anura; family Limnodynastidae; genus Mixophyes; species Mixophyes fleayi. The sequence continues at coordinate 227,092,713 of NC_134405.1, forward strand.
AACCTGGACAGTGAGTCTATTTTTGCATTTATACAACATAGTAATTTGTCCTGCATCAATTGAGAATTAAGATAATCAGTTCATGGAACTGTGGAACGGTGATATGGGTTCATGAGCCACTTACTTGTACCTTTCCCCTGGGTATAAGTAATGAAGTTATCTATGGATCTTCTGAACCACATTTGGTCCTAGCAGGGCGAATTTGACATTGGCACATTTAGGGCTCATTCACAATTGTTACAAAAGAAGTGTTTTGCTGCAGATACTTGAAGCATTTCAGCTTTGTGGTGCACGCACCTTGAAAGGCAGTTATTATAAGTCATGCGCAAGCTAATTTCAAGGCATATAAAACGGTAAATATGTGTTTGTGAATTAATTCCCAGTAATAACTTGATATGGCTCAGAGGAGCTGCGTACAGCTAGGGGTTAATACTTTCAAACTGAAACTAAATCAATGTGTCCCTTTGATTATGTTAAACTCCTCTGTTCTCCCCAGAAGATGCTTGTAGATATGAGAGCCTCAGACCAATGTTTACAGATAAGAAACTTCTATCAATTTATGGCGGGTCGCAAAAAGTTAAGGCCTTTGGAAATATCCCTTTCAGGACAGTGATATGCACCAAACCCAGACATGTCAACTGCTCTGACTGTGTTTAAAACACAATCAGAGCAGCAGGGCAGCACACTGTCCCTGCCTGTCACGCCTGCACATAGTGTGCAGCCGTCGGCAGCCTAAGGTGTTGGAAAGGGGCGGGGCCTAAATCCCCCCCCCCTAAATCGCCGCTGGTACAGCCTTTTTCTAGATCCGCCCCTGGTTGTGTGGAGGTAAAATCATATTTGTAAGCCATTCTGGTGAGAAGTTAGGACCGGTTAAATAAAACTGACTAGAAATGGTGTTTTCAACAGGAGTCACAAAGCCCTAATGTACATTTACACAGACTCTAGTTTTGACATCCAAGGAAGGGGGGGCTTGTGGGCTTTCAGCATGTTTTAAAACTGTCCTGTACCTCATCATCATCATCACCATTTATTTATATAGCGCCACTGATTCTGCAGCGCTGTACAGAGAACTCATTCACATCAGTCCCTGACCCATTGGAGCTTACAGTCTAAATAAATTCCCTAACATACACACACACACACACACACACACACACACACACAGAGACTAGGGTCAATTTTTTAAATTGTTCATTTTGCGGCGTCAATCTGATATCGAAGTGTACCATTTTCTGCTTCTCCCAACAACAGAAACGTAATCATACATGAGTTTTATCAATTCTGTATTTATCCTTTTATTTTACAAGAAACCATTGCATTATACCTTTGTATGTTATTTCGATTAATTGTCTTATCTTAGGCATTGTGGATTTATTTTCCATATTAAATTACACTTAATAAGCTCAAGTCTCTGTGTTCTTACAAATTCACATGGCAGTTTGGTCAGTATGCTACATAGTTAAAACAGGGGAGAACATTGTGTTTTATAGTAACTCTGATTAAAGTCAATTGTGAAAGATTAGTTTTAAGGGAGAGCCAAAGGCTTCCTGAATAAGAATGTTAGCTCTTCACAAAAAATGTTAGTGGTGGAATAATTAAAAGGAGAAATGAACACAGGTTCAAAAAGAGGGGACATGGAGCACTCCGGTCCATTTAAATAGGTAATAAAACGTATCTTTTATTAATATCATAAGATAAAATGTTCAATATCCTACCAGGACAATTTAATGGTGGAATATTAAAAACATAGACACACATATAGATTGAATAATCATTTATACAAAAACAAGGGTAAATTAAAAAAGTGTACCCTTCTGTGAGAATTAATAATTAATGGAAGATGTTTTACCATGGAGTTGAAATTCTTGCGTGTTTAGCAGTCTGCCTTCCTTTCATTGCACTATGCAGACGTAGTTGTGGCTAACATAATTCCACAGCAGATCAAATTGCCAGCACAACATTTATCTTATTTTATTCAACTTCTTGTCTTTCTCTAATCTTTAGACTTATTTTTTTATGATTCACACAGCCCGTGATTGTGCCATACCACTTTCTTTTCACTTTTATTGAAAACATCATAAACAGGCTCAATGAACCGCCACCTATTATCTTCCCAATCGCTAAGTTTTCTGATTTAACTGTCTATGCTAAATGATCACTAGGTGATCCATAGATGTACATTATGATTGAAAGTGAATGCCCCCTTTGTTCAATATTTGTGGCTCAAGATCACTATTACAGCTGACAGTACAGAGGTTCACTTTACTAATTGGAGCAAGGGGGATAAAGCCGGCATAGGCAGCATCATAGCCGCTAATGGCTCCCACTTCCAGGTACTGACGTCACATTGATGTCATCCCTGATGTACGTTTCACCAAGGCTTCTTCAGAGGGGGAATAATTAATAAGGTAAAGCTCATATGTGACATAAATAGGAAAGGATCTAATCATTTTAGATAGACCAGGTGGTTGTTTTTGATTAACCCGTTGTCACACACACACGTCACACACCACTTACTTCTTTGCTGCCTTTCCAAGTTGTCCCTGCAGTCCTCAGCCTCTGCTGATTTCAGGCCTCTCTGTAAGATGCTGTCCAGTCAGTCTCCACTCCAGAGATCCCTCCAGAATCAGAGTATGGTTGTGGCCATCTTGGATTTGGTCACATGATTCTCATCAGCCAATCAGGTGATAGCAGCCTCCATTTCAGATTCCCTCTAAAACCAGTTCATGGGAGCTGCCATCTTGGATATAGTCACCTGATCCATCTCAGCAACTCTGAGTGCTGCTTCTGCCCAGCTGACTGCAGTCTCCAATCAGGAATCAACAACAACTATAAAAAGACTTCCTGGAGCCCTTATCTGTTGCCAGTGCAATGTTGTATTTTAGATGCCAACCTGGTTCCCAGCAGTTTGCAGTCTTGCTATTAAGCCAGCTCTGACAGTGCAGTCTGCATTCTGGTTCCAGTCTGGTTACAGTGATTCACTCCCAGCAATCTGATTACAGCATTCTGGTTGCAGTCCAGTTACAGTGATCCACTTCTGGTATTCTGGTTACAGCATTCTGGTTACAGTGATCCACTTTCGGTATTCCGATTACATTCCAGTTACAGTGATCCTCTTCCAACATTCCGGTCCAGTCCAGTTACAGCATTCCATTTACAGACCGGTCCAGCAAGCCAGTTCCTGTTTGCTCTCCTCTACTAAAGTAATCACCATCTGCACCAGTTCTTTCACTACATGCAGAGAAACATTTTCAGGCCACCCAGCTTTGTCCACGTAGTCACCAGTCCAGCTCCAGAGACACAACTCAATCTGGGTACAGACAGATCCTCAGGCATGTCAAGTGCTGGTCATGACAATAAGGTTTAATTAAATCCATTTTAAATGATTCTCGCTCTTGAGCTCTTGCGCTCTCTCTCACGCTCTTGTGCTCTCTCTCTCTCTCTCGCTCGCTCTGTATATCTGTATGTGTGAGTGTATATATGTTTGTGTGTGTGTGTATATATATATATATATATATATATATATATGTATCTATATGTGTGTATTACATACACAGAGAGAGCGAGAGATCTGACTGGCAGAATACATCTCATGGCATCAGGGAAAGATGGAATAACTGGCAGACTGATAAAATATGATTAGCCTTTAGTTGGCGGCTTTACTTTGTTTTTTGGTTTTTTTTTTAAACAAAAAACATTTTACATTAATTAGCAGCTGCATAGTTGTAAGTTTATTTTAGAGGGAACTTGGACAACCAGGGAACAGGTTATTTAGATATTACATAATAACGTGGAATAGTATTTTAATAAGTATGACTCATTTAAACTAATGTGTGTTATTTATAGAGATGCTCACTGACCCCCGTGAACTGGTTTTGGTTTTGCATCCGGATTAGCTTCGTGTATTGGTTTTGGCAAAAATACCCTTGTGTGTTTGGTTTTGGTTTTGGATTTTTTAGAAAAAATCCTAAAATATTGCTCTTTTTTTGTTCCTACATTATTATTAACCTCAATATCACTAATTTCCAGTCATTTGCAGTCAATTTAGACCACCTCACAGGTCACAATATAATTTTCATACACTTTCAAACAAATACTTCAGCGACCTGGCTGGATGGTAAGCGACAGAGCAATGATACAAACACACGGCACTTCCTAGCACATCTAGGGCACATTGACACACAGCAGTGGCAGAAAAGATAAATGGGGGTCCGGCCTCCCTCCCACTTTCCGTTATGTTGGATTTTTAAAAGGAATTCAAAACTTCCGAGATCCGACAACGTCACAATGACATTTTGCCTCGTTTTCAATTCCGAGGGCACGCGACATTCCCAGGTCGGCTCAGCTCGGCACTCAGATCCCCTAAGTTTGGGTGTGTTCGGTTCTCGAGGAACCGAGCCTGAGCTTCTTTATTTACCTGGTTAATATGGGTTATATGGTGGCAATTGAAAATTAAAAAACCTTGCAGTAGAATAGGAAGGAGAGATCACAGGGAAATAAAATACGTCTTGTGTGTGGCCAACAGCCATTTACTTTACATCCTGAGATAATACCTCAATTCATATGGCAGATTGCTGAGTTTTACAAATTCTTCTCTTGCCAGTTTTCTGTGTGTTCAAGGTCATATATGATGTCTCTTCTGCTTTGTTGCTAAACTGACAGTCATTTTGTCATGTTTTGTAAGAAAAATTACTTTCTGGGTGAATTTAATTAACATACATTTGGATAATGGAAATCTGTTTAAGCTGACTTAAAAAATAAAACTGTGCATTCTATAGTCAATCTGATTTTCATGAGTTGTTTTCATTGGTAACACAGCTATTAATAGTAAGGAAAACTCAAGTATAGAGAGTAATACACCTTCTAGGTTTTTACTCTACTACTGTGTAAAGTATTGAGAGAATACTTTCCTATGCAAATGCATATAAAATTACTTACCATGACATGTACATGCTGAGCATTTAAAACATGCTGAAAAATGGAGAGAATAGACCAGACACTATGGGGGGAATTTAATTGGCCACGTTACTGTAACGGTAACGCAGCCAAAAATGAACAATTCTTAACAGTTTAATCATTAATAAAAATATGGATTTAAAAAAGTTTACATGTTTTTAACACTAAGTATGGAAATAAAGATGATTGTAATGCAGACTGTAAATAAAATTACTTTTTCTAGTCTATCTCACACATATTATGTGCAATCTAGTGGCACGCATATGTGTAGTTTTTAAAACAAAGACTATGACGTGCCAGCCATCACCATCAGTCGGTACTTACATGTTGCCTTTAGCTGGTACAAATGATAAGGGTGTAACCGAGTTTACTTACAAGAAACCCAGGCAAGGGAGCAGGATAGGAGGGGGTGATGCAACTAGGATGCTGTTGCGATAGCAGCAGTGAGTATTAAGTAGTATAGAAAACTATGTAGATGCAAGTATTATATTAGAATTATAGATGTTCAAATGGTTTAAGTGTGAAATAATTTTGTACTAGAGTTAATCAAAAGATGTCAAATTTATTTAAGAATAAGAGATAATGGAACAATATAGGATAAGGGATATCACCCTATCTTCCCTCTCTGTGTCTTCTATCATTTTCCTCCTCACCTTTAGATACTAAGCTCCCGTGAAGAGGGCCCTCTATCCTCATGTCCACTTACTCCTTTTAACCTTTGAAATCAGCCCCCCCCCCTCACTTCTCCTTTTTGTCACTCGACTCCTGCCACCGTGTCTCCTCTTCACCCTTTCCTCTGCATCTCCATCTTTGCCCTGATCCTGTTAGTTGCGCCCTCACTAGTGGGCACAGGTTTCGCCTCATTTCTTCACTCCCCACCTCCCTCCCTCCCTTTCCACTCTATCTGCGTACTGGTAGTCACTTTTACCTCGTTGACTGTGCACATGTGCTGAGTAGGGATGTGCACCGGCGACTTTTGAGGTCTCGTGTTTTGTGTTTTGGATCCGGATTTTCGTTATTTTTGAGGTTCGGATTTGTCTCGCAAAACACTTGACGAAAGGTCTCGGTTCGGATTTAAGGTATTGGATTCGGATTTTTTTTGAAAAAAACATAAAAAGTTTAAAAATCAAGTTTTTGGGCTTATTTTCACTCCTAGGCTATTATTAACCTCAATAACATTCAATAACAAGCATTTCCACTAATTTACAGTGTATTCTGAACACCTCACAATATAGTTATTAGTCCAAAACGTTGCAACAAGGTATCTTTCTGGACTGCGTAGAGGAGTGGGTCACCACAATATATATTAAAAATGCTGAACTTTTATGATTCGCACCAATAATTGTACCTGGACTGCGTAGAGGAGTGGGTCACCACAATATCTTAAAAACCCTGAACTTTTATGATTCGCACCAATAATTGTACCTGGACTGCGTAGAGGAGTGGGTCACCACAATATCTTAAAAACCCTGAACTTTTATGATTCGCACCAATAATTGTACCTGGACTGCGTAGAGGAGTGGGTCACCACAATATCTTAAAAACCCTGAACTTTTATGATTCGCACCAATAATTGTACCTGGACTGCGTAGAGGAGTGGGTCACCACAATATCTTAAAAACCCTGAACTTTTATGATTCGCACCAATAATTGTACCTGGACTGCGTAGAGGAGTGGGTCACCACAATATCTTAAAAACCCTGAACTTTTATGATTCGCACCAATAATTGTACCTGGACTGCGTAGAGGAGTGGGTCACCACAATATCTTAAAAACCCTGAACTTTTATGATTCGCACCAATAATTGTACCTGGACTGCGTAAAGGAGTGGGTCACCACAATATATTAAAAACCCTGAACTTTTATGATTCGCACCAATAATTGTACCTGGACTGCGTAGAGGAGTGGGTCACCACAATATATTAAAAACCCTGAACTTTTATGAATCGCACCAATAAATGTACCTGGACTGCGTAGAGGAGTGGGTCACCACAAGATATATTAAAAACCCTGAACTTTTATGATTCGCACCAATAAATGTACCTGGACTGCGTAGAGGAGTGGGTCACCACAATATATTAAAAACCCTGAACTTTTATGAATCGCACCAATAAATGTACCTGGACTGCGTAGAGGAGTGGGTCACCACAATATATTAAAAACCCTGAACTTTTATGATTCGCACCAATAATTGTACCTGGACTGCGTAGAGGAGTGGGTCACCACAAGATATATTAAAAACCCTGAACTTTTATGATTCGCACCAATAAATGTACCTGGACTGCGTAGAGGAGTGGGTCACCACAATATATTAAAAACCCTGAACTTTTATGAATCGCACCAATAAATGTACCTGGACTGCGTAGAGGAGTGGGTCACCACAATATATTAAAAACCCTGAACTTTTATGATTCGCACCAATAATTGTACCTGGACTGCGTAGAGGAGTGGGCACTGGGCACCACAATAAAATATATAAAAAACCTTCAACAGATCTGCATTACACTACACATACGGCTGCTCCTCCATCCTCTCCATCATATACATGTTGGAGTTTTAGCGTGTGACAACCTCTTGTTTTTGATAATGTCAGTGCATTTTGAATATTTTTCAATTTGCCCCACACCACTGAATGTACTTTATCTATGATACGCATCTATCTATCTTGACTGCGTAGTGTGGTGGCCCCGGTACACAATTTGGTACCGAGGCCACAATATAATTAAAAAACCCTCCACGTGTCAGAATTCCACCAAACAAGTATCTGGACTGCGTAGTGGGGTGGCCCCGGTACCCAATTTGATACCGGGGCCACAATAAAATAAATACACCCTCCACGTGTCAGAATTCCACCAAACAAGTATCTGGACTGCGTAGTGGGGTGGCCCCGGTACCCAATTTGATACCGGGGCCACAATAAAATAAATACACCCTCCACGTGTCAGAATTCCACCAAACAAGTATCTGGACTGCGTAGTGGGGTGGCCCCGGTACCCAATTTGATACCGGGGCCACAATAAAATAAATACACCCTCCACGTGTCAGAATTCCACCAAACAAGTATCTGGACTGCGTAGTGGGGTGGCCCCGGTACCCAATTTGATACCGGGGCCACAATAAAATAAATACACCCTCCACGTGTCAGAATTCCACCAAACAAGTATCTGGACTGCGTAGTGGGGTGGCCCCGGTACCCAATTTGATACCGGGGCCACAATACCTCCTCCAAACATGCTACAGACAATTCGTCATTGAGATCCCATCAAGTATGTTAAAGACAGACAGGGTCCAAGTGTTATTAGTTGACTTTGTAAACAAAAAAACTGTCCCTGTTGCACATAGTCGTGCAATGAAGACTGACTTTTTCATTTAAAGGCACGATCTTTCAAGTGTAGTGTTTGTAAGTCTAAGTCATATTATACTTTTGGTAAAATTGGTTTTTTTTTTTCCTCTTTATGGTAATTAATTAGTAATAGAATTAAAGTAGGAAATAGAATTAAATAGAATTAAAGTAGGAAATAGAGTGGTATAGAGTTGTAGTGTGGTATAGATAGAGTGGTCCACACAATATAATAATAAAACCCTCAACTGGTCTGAATTCCACCAAACAAGTATCTTGACTGCGTAGTGTGGTGGCCCCGGTACACAATTTGGTACCGAGGCCACAATATAATTTAAAAACCCTCCACGTGTCGGAATTCCACCAAACAAGTATCTGGACTGCATAGTGGGGTGGCCCCGGTACCCAATTTGATACCGGGGCCACAATACCTCCTCCAAACATGCTACAGACAATTCGTCATTGACAGACCCCAGACAGACAGGGTCGTAGTGTTATTGTTTGACTTTGTAAACCCAAAAAAATGTCCCTGTTGCACTTGCACATAGTCGTGCAATGAAGACTGACTTTTTCATTTAAAGGCACGATCTTTAAAGTGTCAGAAAGAGAGAGAAGACACAGGAGAGGAGAGTTGTAGCTGGGGACCTGGGGTGGAAGCTCCCAGGCTCCCCCAGCATTGCCTGGAAGTCTGAGCGTGGTGACTGAGCCAGGGCAAGGAATGTGTGCCCTGGATGAGGGGGAGAACTCCATGCCACTATAGTGAACCCAAGAGAGAGGGGGACACTGCACATGGAAGAGGCCCTGGAGTGAGGGCTGCTACAAGAGGCATGGTAGCTGTAGTGTCAGATCCTGAGGCTGAGAGTACACAGAGTGACGTGTCAGAGCACAGGAGACATTATCCCCGCAGAGGAGGGATGAGCTGCAGTTGAGAGGTCTGTTGTTGAAATAGGACATGCACACTTTAACAAACCAATCATTTCAGCGACAGGGCCTACCAAACAACTTTGACTGAAATGATTGGTTTGTTTGGGCCCCCACACCAAAAAAGCTATTCATCTCTCCCTGTACAGACTAAACAGGCTCTACTGAGGCAAGATGTCGTCCTCATCCTCAACATCTGATTCCTCTCCCCCTACAGTGTCTACTTCCTCCTCATCACACATTATCAATTCGTCCCCGCTGGACTCCACAACCACAGGTCCCTCTGTAGTATCTGGAGGGCAGTGCTGAACTTCATTGAGGAATTGATTATTCATTTTTATAAACATCATTTTTTCAACGTTGTGAGGAAGCAACCTCCTTCGCCGCTCACTGACCAGGTTCCCCGCTGCACTAAAAACTCTTTCCGAGTACACACTGGAGGGGGGACAACTCAGGTAAAATAGAGCCAGTTTGTACAGGGGCTTCCAAACTGCCTTTTTTTCCTGCCAGTAACAATATGGACTGTCTGACATGTCTACTTGGATGGTGTCAGCAAAGTAATCATCCACAATTTTTTCTATTGTCACAGCATCCAATGCAGCGAGAGTAGACATGTCTGCAATGGTTGGCAGGTCCTTCAGTCCGGACCAGATGTTATCAGCATCCCCGCCAGTGCCTCTTTTGGGAAAACTGAGCTTTTTCCTCGCAGCCATAGATGTGGAAGAAAATGAGGGTGGAGCTGTTGGCATGTCACGGTCCTCTTCAGAGGACAATCTCCTGACCAGCAGGTCTTTGCACCGCTGTAGATTTGTGTCCGCCGGAAACAGAGACACAACATACGCTTTAAACCGAGGATCGAGCACGGTGGCCAGAATGTATTCCTCTGACTTTAAAAGAGTGACCACCCTCGGATCCTGGCAAAGCGTACGAAGGGCTACATCCACAAGAGCTACATGCTTGCTGTAATCGCAATGGCTTACCAGCTCCTCCCTCACTTTCTCCAGCTGCTTCTGCAACAGCCTGATCAGGGGAATGACCTGACTCAAGCTGGCAGTGTCGGAACTGACTTCTCGTGTGGCAAGTTCAAATGGCTGCAGAACCTTGCACAACACGGAAATCAGTCTCCACTGCGCTTGACTCAGGCGCATCCCCACTCCTTTGCCTATGTCGTAGGTGGCTGTGTAGGCCTGAATGGCCTTTTGCTGCTCCTCCATCCTCTGCAGCATATAGAGGGTGGAGTTCCAGCGCGTCACAACCTCTTGTTTGAGGTGATGGCAGGGCAGGTTCAAGCTTTTTTGATGTGCCTCTAGTCTGCGGTAGGCACTGGCTGAATGCCGAAAGTGTCCAGCAATTTTGCGGGCCACCGCAAGCATCTCCTGCACACCCCTGTCACTCTTGAGGTAATGCTGCACCACCAAATTAATGGTGTGGGCAAAACATGGGACGTGCTGGAAATTGCCCATATTTAATGCCCGCACAATGTTACTGGCATTGTCTGACACCACAAATCCCCATGAGAGTCTAAGTGGGGTAAGCCACTGGGAGATAATTTCCCTCATTTTCTCTAATATGTTGTCAGCGTTGTGCCTCTTATTAAAGCCTGTAATGCACAATGTTGCCTGCCTTTGCATGAGCAGCCATTTTGTAGATGCTGCTACTGATGCAGCTGTTGCTGTTGCTGCGGAAGGGGATGCATCTACCCAGTGGGCTGTCACAGTCATATAGTCCTTCGTTTGCCCAGAACCACTTGTCCACATGTCCGTGGTTAAGTGGACAGTGGGTACAACCGCATTTTTAAGAGCACTGAGGACACTTGATCGTACTTCTCTGTACATTTTTGGTATCGCCTGCCTAGTGAAGTGGAATCTCGAGGGGATTTGGTACCGGGGACACAATACCTCCATCAACCCTCTAAATCCCACTCCACTGATGGCGGACACCGGGCGCACGTCTAACACCAACATTGCAGTTACAGCCGCAGTTATACGCTTTGCAATAGGGTGACTACTATCGTATTTGGTGGTCATGGCAAACGACTGTTGGACGGTCAATTGTTTGGTGAAAGACTTAGCGGTCTTACGACTTCCCCTCTGGGAAGATGACCGACTAACAGCAGCAACAGCAGCAGTGGCAGTAGTAGGCGTACCGCTGCAGGATTCCTCGGATGAATCCCGTATTGAGGAGGACTCAGTCTGGCTGCTGACTTGGGCTGCAGGACTGAATCTGATGGAGATTGTGGAGGAAGTTGACGAGGAGGGTGTTGCTGGTGTGTATCCAACTGGACCACGGGATTTAGGTGTCCCTGTACCGATGAGGGTCCTAGCCCCAGTTCCTGAACTAACCACTGAACTATGAAGGTTATTCAGGTGACGTATAAGGGAGGATGTTCCTAGGTGGGCAAGATCCTTACCCCTGCTTATTTGAGCTTTACATAAGCTACATATTGCCATACATTGGTTGTCTGGATTTGGATAAAAATAACTCCAGACCGAAGAGGTGCATTTTTTGGTCTTCTGACCAGGCATGACGATGGGCTTTTTCATCCCATGGACATCAGCTGTTTCCCCCCCTGGTGCCTCATTTACAATAACCACATCACCATCCTCATCATCAAGTTCCTCCACAGCGCCAGCTACATCATCAATAGCCTCCTCCCGAGCCACCTCTTCCCGTACAGTGATGGGAAGGTCAGGCTTGACAACCACCGACACCCTTGGACTCGCCTTGGGGATTTGTGATAATTTCTCTTTAGAAGGCAGAGTTGTTTGCTGTTTTGTTGCTGACAGCATAACTCTCTTCAATTTTTTGTAGGGGGGGGGGAGGAGGAGGAGGGCTAAGATCCGTGGGTGAAGCTGAACCACTAGTCATGAACACGGGCCAGGGCCTAAGCCGTTCCTTGCCACTCCGTGTCGTAAATGGCATATTGGCAACTTTACGTTTCTCCTCAGATGATTTTAAGTTTCTCTTTTTGCTACTTTTTCTTAACTTGGGCTTTTTGGATTTTACATGCCCGGTACTACGAGATTGGGCATCGGGCTTGGAAGACGACGTTGATGGCATTTCATCGTCTATGTCATGACTAGTGGCAGCAGCTTCAGCATTAGGAGGAAGTGGGTCTTGATCTTTCCCTACTTTATCCTCCAAATTTTTGGTCTCCATTATATGTAGCACAAGATACTGCAGAATGTGTGAACTTGGTAATATTGCAGTACCAATGGACTTATACTGCTGGATTGGTTTTGCAAATTTGGTTATAATTATTATATATTTTTTTTTTTTTTAATTTTTTATTTTTTTTTACTTTTTTTTTATTTTTAAAAAACTTGGGAATAGTGGGGAAATAACTATGCCCTTAGAAGCACAGAGCACAGGACACAGCACCACTGGACTGAACAGGACACGGCACAGGACCCAGCAGCACTACGGAACTCAGCAGGACAGAGCACAGGACACAGCACCACTGGACTGATACTGCAGAATGTGTGAACTTGGTAATATTGCAGTACCAATGGACTTATAATGCTGGATTGGTTTTGCAAATTTGGTTATAATTATTATATATTTTTTTTTTTTTTAATTTTTTATTATTTTTTACTTTTTTTTTATTTTTTAAAAACTTGGGAATAATGGGGAAATAACTATGCCCTTAGAAGCACAGAGCACAGGACACAGCACCACTGGACTGAACAGGACACGGCACAGGACCCAGCAGCACTACGGAACTCAGCAGGACAGAGCACAGGACACAGCACCACTGGACTGATACTGCAGAATGTGTAAACTTTGTAATATTGCAGTACCACTGGACTTTTACTGCTGAATGTGTGAACTTGGTAATATTGCAGTACCAATGGGCTTATACTGCAGGATTGGTTGTGAAAATTTTGTGGTAATTAAAAAATATTAAAGTAGTTTTTGGTATTTTTTAAAAAAACTTTTTTTTATTTTTTTAAACACAGGGGAATATTGGGGAAATAACTATGCCCTTAGAAGCACAGAGCACAGGACACAGCACCACTGGACTGAACAGGACACAGCACAGGACCCAGCAGCACCACTGACCTCAGAAGGACAGAGCACAGCACACAGCACCACTGGACTGATACTGCAGAACACAGCACAGCACAGCACAGCACAGCACAGCACTAAACAGCACAGCACAGCACAGCACTAAACAGCACAGAACTAAACAGCACAGAACTAAACAGCACAGAACTAAACAGCACAGAGGACCACCTAACACACCCTCCCTCTACCCTGATCAATGCCCGAGTGAAGATGGCGGCGACTAGCGGGGAATTTATAGGATCCGAGTATCGCGAGATCCGACAACGGGATTATGAGTCAGAGCCTCAGTTTCACTTTTGAATTTGGCGCCAATACCCGGATCTGTCTCGGATCCGACTCGGATCCGCAACGTTCGGGTGGGCTCGGATTTCAGAAATCCGAGCGCGCTCATCCCTAGTGCTGAGTTTGTAATTTTTGTACTTTTTGCACCTTATTAGTACTTTTTGTACTTTGTACTGCATGTATGCCGTGTACTGTTACCCTGTACTGTACAGCTCTATGTACAGGGCTGTAGACCCTTTGTGGCGCCTCATAAATGAACAATAATAATAATTATAAAGGTATAACACAAAGAAAGGAAAGGCATCCGTTAGTTGCTCCTCGGTAATAAGCATATTAAAAGTATTACTATTTCTAGGGTTATTAGTTGGAGGACAGTGTGTTTGTACCGCATACACATACAACCTCTCAGTACAACTAAGTGCATTGGTGTTTCTGCAAATAAGATTTGTAGGCTCTCAAATAAATGTCTCGCTGCAGTAAACTGATTTGCTAACTAACAAGTCCATAGATTCATAGGGTAAACTGTTGAACAACTGCTAGACAACTTATCAGACAAAATATTGTTTATAAGTTATTTACCAAGATAACATCTTCATATACGTTAGATCTTTCCTATGTGTGAAAATGTGTACAATTACTGATGAAAATACGAAAGTATAAAAAGAGTATTATGAAATATTTCTATAACCTACAGTTTAATTGTCTAGTGTACATACTTAAGAGAAATAACTCAGATTTTCCTAGACAAGATAGTCCAAAAAATGCAGACTGTCAGATATATACTGTTACATGTGAACAATGTATACTTATTTATTCCCTAAATTGTACATATAATTATTTTAGATTAAAAGCAGTGATGACCTTTCTACAGGTAACACAAAGCAAGTGGTGCAGGTTCTGGTTTTACAGGTTTTCAAAGTTGTTAGTCTAAACATAATAGGCGTTCCTTACTTTAAGGATGATAAACCCTAGGCACTGTATGTGAAGAGTAATACGTAAATAAAAGTGTTTTCTTTGCAACATTTTCTTACCCTAAGGGGGGAATTCAATTAACCTTGAAGTGTCTCACGGACATTCCGGAGACGCTTCACAGCGGATATTTCTGTAAAATCTCTGCTCATTTTTCCTCGCACACTGTAAATTAAACACCCTATGCCCTCGGTGAAGCAGTTTCCATTGCCAAGTGCAAAAAAACAAAAAAGTTTTCCTCAAGAAGTGTAAGGATCCTTTTATCCTCTAACTATGGATTCATAAAGTTCCTCAGAGGGCGTGAGTCTTAAGACTCCCTTTAGCTGTAAACCTCAGCTGTGTCCCTTTACTCTGGAATCCATCAAAGCTTCACTCGGGGATCAAAATATTCTGCCTCCCCAACCCCCCACCCCCTCCAAGGAGTGACCTCAGAAGTTCAGAGAGGTGTGTTCCTCAGGTGGTGCCACACCACCATCGCTAGATCTTGGAGATATGGAGCACATAAAGACGTACTACACTCTTAAATACATAAGGAAATACATAATAAAAAGTGCAAAGTGGCAAAAACAGGAGGTGAATATAAATTCTTCCACTAAGCCAGAAGGCTAGAGCAAGGGAAGCAGGTGTTTGTAAAAAAAATAAAAGCCACTTCACTGTGTGATTTTGGGATTGCTGCTGTGGGAGCACATTTTCTCCCATGCTTTCTTTGCTGCCTTACACCTTCTGTCAGAGGCCCAAAGTAGCAAGTTCATTATAGGGATGTGCACCGGCCACTTTTGGTGTCTCGTGTTTTGGATTCGGATTTGCTTGAGGTTTTGGGTTCGGATTTGTTTTTCGCAAAACACCTGACGAAAGGTTTTGGTTCGGATTTAAGGTTTTGGATTCGGATTTATTTTTAAAAAAACATAAAAAGTGTTAAAATTTTTAAGTTTTTTTGGTTTGTTTTCACTCCTACGCTATTATTAACCTCAATAACATTCATTAACATTCATTTCCACTAATTCCCAGTCTATTCTGAACACCTCACACCTCACAATATTGTTTTTAGTCCAAAACGTTTCACCGAGGTAGCTTTCTGGACTGCATAGTGCAGTGGTCCCGGTACACAATTTGGTACCGGGGCCACAATATATCACCCTCAACTGGTCTGAATTCCACCAAACAAGTATCTGGACTGCGTAGTGGAGTGGCCCCGGTACCCAATTTGATACCGGGGCCACAATATAATAAAAAAACCCTCAACTGGTCTGAATTCCACCAAAAAAGTATCTGGACTGCGTACTGGAGTGGTCCCCACAATATAATAAAAAAAACCTCAACTGGTCTGAATTTCACCAAACAAGTATCTGGACTGCGTAGTGGAGTGGCCCCGGTACCCAATTTGATACCGGGGCCACAATATAATAAAAAAAACCCTCAACTGGTCTGAATTCCACCAAAAAAGTATCTGGACTGCGTAGTGGAGTGGTCCCCACAATATAATAAAAAAAACCTCAACTGGTCTGAATTTTACCAAAAAAGTATCTGGACTGCGTAGTGGAGTGGTCCCCACAGTATAATAAAAAAAACCCTCAACTGGCCTGAATTCCACCAAAAAAGTATCTGGACTGCGTAGTGGAGTGGCCCCGGTACCCAATTTGATACCGGGGCCACAATATAATAAAAAAAAAACTCAACTGGTCTGAATTCCAGGGAACAGATGGCGGACACCGGATAGACGTCTAAAACCAACATAGCAGTTAAGGGCGCAGTTACTCTTTTTTGTGACTGCACAAACAATTAATGTAGTAATAGAAATGACAGGTTTTTTTTGGTTTTAAATATAGAAAGAAAGAAGGTAGTACTAGAAATGGCAGTTTTTTTTTGTTTTTTTTAAATAGAGAAAGAAAGAAGGTAGTAATAGAAATGGCAGTTATTCGAATCCCCAGGAGAGTCTTAGTGGGGTGAGCCACAGAGAGATTATTTCCCTCAGTTTCTCTAACAGGTTGTCAGTGTTGTGCCTCTTCTTAAAACCTGTGATACATAACTACACACACTCGGCAAAGCTTTTACAAATTATCTGCGGCACAGGAGAGTACCACTGGACTGTACTTTAATAGCAGTACCTATTATTTTTGGGTACAGCAACAGTGAATGATCGTAGTTAGACTTTTAAATAGCAGTACAAGCTAGATTTTTTAAAATTTTGTAATATTTTTTTCCAATTAATTTTGGAATTTTTTTTATTTATTTCTTTTAAAATTAATTTTTTATAATTTTTTTTATAAAAATATATATATGTTTTTTTTTAACCTTTGGATAACTTGGAAATAACAATGCCCTTAGCAGAACAGACCACAGGACACAGGAAATACAGAAAGAAAGAAGGTAGCAATAGAAATGGCAGTTCCTCTTTTTTGGAACTGCACAAACAGTGATGAAAATGAAGGTGGAGCTGGTGGCATGTCACGGTCCTCTTCAGAGGACAATCTCCTGACCAGCAGGTCTTTGCACTGCTGTAGACTTGTGTCCGCCGGAAACAGAGACACAACATACGCTTTAAACCGAGGATCGAGAACGGTGGGCAGAATGTATTCCTCTGACTTTAAAAGACTAACCACCCTCGGATCCTGGCAAAGCGTACGAAGGGCTACATCCACAAGAGCTACATGCTTGCTGTAATCGCAATGGCTTACCAGCTCCTCCCTCACTTTCTCCAGCTGCTTCTGCAAAAGCCTGATCAGGGGAATCACCTGACTCAAGCTGGCAGTGTCGGAACTGACTTCTCGTGTGGCAAGTTCAAATGGCTGCAGAACCTTGCACAACACGGAAATCATTCTCCAGTGCGCTTGACTCAGGCGCATCCCCACTCCTTTTCCTATGTCGTAGGTGGCTGTGTAGGCTTGAATGGCCTTTTGATGCTCCTCCATCCTCTGCAGCATATAGAGGGTGGAGTTCTAGCACGTCACTACCTCTAGTTAATTTAGATTGCAAGGCTTGTAAATACTTTGAAGATAAAAAAAGCAGGCTGCACAGACTGTGGAGCTAGAAAGTGAAATTAAATGGACCACGTTACTTTGGTGGCTATCTATGCCCCCCCCCCCGCCCTACACTTGTAGTTGAATATAAAAAAAGCAGCCTGCATAGACTGTAGAACTAGAAATTCAAATATACAAAGAAATGGACAAAGGCAGTTTGGTATCTGTCTGCATCAGATCCCCTCTCCACTAGGAGTAAAATAGAAAACTATTCAGCCGTTATATAATCTAGAATATAAATAGAAATTGAGAAAGGCAATTTGGTATCTGTCTGCATCATAATCATCAACATCCTCCTCAGCGCCAGCTACATTAATATCCTCCCCCCGGTGTACAACATTCACACCTTCATTAGCCAAATCTGTAACTGGACTGTGGGTGATCCTTCCAGCATATGCAGAGGGCGTGCTGCAAATGCTGGATGGAGTCACCTCTTCCCGTACAGTGATGGGAAGGTCAGGCTTCACAAACACCAACACCCTTGGACTCGCCTTGGGGATTTGTGATGTTATCTGTTTAGAAGGCAGAGTTCTTTGCTGTTTTGTTGTTGTTGCTGACAGCATAACTCTCTTAAATTTTTTGTAGGGGGGGAGGAGGAGGGCTTAGATCCTTGGGTGAAGCTGGACCACTAGTCATGAACACGGGCCAGGGCCTAAGCCGTTCCTTTCCACTACGTGTCGTAAATGACATATTGCCAACTTTACGTTTCTCCTCAGATGATTTTACGTTTCTCTTTTTGCTACTTTTTGAGAACTTGGTCTTTTTGGATTTTACATGCCCTGTACTAGGAGATTGGGCATCAGGCTTGCCAGACGACGTTGATGGCATTTCATCGTCTATGTCATGAATAGTGGCAGCAGCTTCAGCATTAGGAGGAAGTGGGTCTTGATCTTTCCCTACTTTATCCTCCAAATTTTTGTTTTCCATTATATGTAGCACAAGAGAGCGTACCCCTAAGCCACACACACACTCGGCAAAGCCTTTAAAAATTATATGCGGCACAGGAGAGTACAACTGAACTTATGCTGCTGAATCAGTGAACTTTGTAATATAGCAGTACCACTGGACTTATACTGCTGAATCAGTGAACTTTGTAATATATCAGTACCACTGGACTTATACTGCTGAATCAGTGAACTTTGTAATAGCAGTACCACTGGACTTATACTGCTGAATCAGTGAACTTTGTAATATATCAGTACCACTGGACTTATACTGCTGAATCAGTGAACTTTGTAATATAGCAGTACCACTGGACTTATACTGCTGAATCAGTGAACTTTGTAATATAGCAGTACCACTGGACTTATACTGCGGAATCAGTGAACTTTGTAATATAGCAGTACCACTGGACTTATACTGCAGGATTGTTTTGGGATTTTTTTTTTTTTTATAATTACTTTTTTTGGGATTTTTTTTTATAACTTTTTTGGAATTTTTTTTATAATTTGGGAATAATGGGGAAATAACAATGCCCTTAGAAGGACAGAGCACAGGACACAGCACCACTGGACTGAACAGGACACAGCACAGGTTCCAGCAGCACCACTGAACTCAGAAGGACAGAGCACAGGACACAGCACCACTGGACTGAACAGGACACAGCACAGGACCCAGCAGCACCACTGAACTCAGAAGGACAGAGCACAGGACACAGCACCACTGGACTGAACAGGACACAGCACAGGACCCAGCAGCACCACTGAACTCAGAAGTACAGAGCACAGGACACAGCACCACTGGACTGAGCAGAACACAGCACAGAACTGAACAGCACAGCACGAGATATAGCAGGACAGAGGACCACCTAACACAACCTCCCTCTACCCTGATCAATGCCCGAGTGAAGATGGCGGCGACTAGCGGGGAATTTATAGGATCCGAGTATCGCGAGATCCGACAGCGGGATTATGACTCAGAGCCTCGGTTTCAGTTTTGCAATTGGCGGGAATACCCGGATCTGTCTCGGATCCGGCTCGGATCGGCAACGTTCGGGTGGGCTCGGATTTCAGATATCCGAGCCCGCTCATCTCTAGTTCATTATAGAAGTGAACACCACTCCCTCAAAGAACAGATACTGATCTTAGCCAAAAATGCAGACAAGTGATTTTGTTTGAACTAATTACTGCCAGCAGGTGCATGAATAGAAATGTCTAGACCCCATAGCAAAATTATGATAGGTCCCATCATGTACCCTCATAAAGTCATATTTACCACAATGCAAAGTAGTAATCTGGCACATTTGTCTAAATTATATATATACAATCATTTCCTCATTAGTTTTCAAATCATATTACTGGTTGGAAAAACACATTATTAAACTATATTAAGTTTATAATATAAGCACATTTTTCCCTGTCGGACAAGGCTTCTTGTGCCGCTGGGCCTTAAAACATTTGTATGGACTGCTATGGCTATAGTTACGCCTTTGCTGAAGGCAATATCTCCAAATACTGGCATTCCAGTGGATATATTCAAGGATGGTGGGAACATAGAATCGGCACTTACATCAGGTTCTAAGTGTAGAGCTGCGAACTGTCATATTATGACCCTGTATAAATGGTGAAAGTTTTCTATGTTTCTATGTATCCACTGGCTATTGGAATACTTTATATGAATCCACAATCCTGTCAAGTTGTGTTTTTCCTTGAAGTGATCCTACTGAGAAAAGTGGCAATTTTTTGGGAGCACTGCTATTAGTGTGATGACACAGGGTGCAAGGGGACTACCATATAAAGTGGTGTACTCACCGATAACAATTTATTATATTATAAATAATTAATAGTTGACTGTAATCAGAAGTGGTTACATTATTTTGAATGCAACTTATATTGTCCTAATAAAGTTTTGCTTATTTTTAGGTTCCACCTTTTTGAATTATAACTAAATTGAGAGCAGAGAGAATAATTTTTATGTTTTTTTGTTTTATCTTTGCTTTATTTGTGTATAACTGATAGAGGGATTAGCTCCCCAAACATGTTAATCCTGATAAACAGCATTGACATTCACAGTTATTTCAAATCAAATGTCATCATCATTGCATAATATAAGGGTAAGGACATTGTGCCCAAACACTAAATGAATGGAGAAAAAATTACTGTAGAAAAGCATCCTTGAAATCCCAGGATTGTACAACATAACATCTTCATAATCAATCACACACACATCACAAATACTCAGATAACCTTACAAATAAATGGTCCATCAAACACATGATAATGATTGTAATGAAGACATAGAGAGCCTGATTCATTAAGGAAAGTAAGCAGACTTTAGCCCGGGGAGCAAGCACACAGCACTGGCCCATAAGTAGCGGCCCATCCTTAAAGGGTGGTTTTTGGTACAATATATATTTATCAAAATTAAAATAAGCTGTTTTAGTGTTGCTTAAATCAGCGATTATTACTATAAATGGTAAATCTTAAATAAAAATAAATAATGCATAAAAATAAATATTTTTTTTTTAAATACCTGTCTAATTATAATGGAATTTATCAAAATGCAAAAAGCCTGTTTGCTTTAAAAACCTCCTGTTTTTTGCCAGCAAAACAGCTTGTTTTGCATTGTCCTGGCCCAGAGCTGGATTAAAGGTCTGGGGTAAACTCTATGATGTAATATGGTTATCATTTTAGACAAGTACACAGGCAATACTGTGTGCACTACTGTTATGTGCACACAGTTCTGCCTTCACGAGCAGTACACGGTGAAGTACTCGGGGAAGCGGGACATACCTCCCAACTGTCCTAAGTGAAACAGTCACTCAAATTTGGGACTGTCCCACCAGATTCCGGACAGTTGGCAGACAGTCCTGCTCTCTCCTACCTGTTTCCATCACTTTCACCACTTGTGGCTGTTGGTTACTTTAGCTCATTTGCTGGTTGTCTGGATCCTGGAATATTGGATGCCCTATTTCAAAAAAAAATGTGTACATAAAATTTAGAAAATAACAACCATCTCCAGTGTAAAATCAATAGCACCCATGTTTTATAATAAGGCCTCCCTAAAGTCACAACATTAAAATAATAATATTTACATTTAATATATAAATCTATTCCCCTCCCTCCCTCCATACAGCAACAGCAATTATATAAATTGCATTTACGTTTAAGAAATATAACCATTTTACACAACCATGCCCTCCATTAAATAATTCATATTCACATTTAACAAATAGCCCTCCTCGCCAAAATCAGCCCTATATTCAATTAATATTACCAAAGCACCACAGCATTAAATTCAAGGTCCCGTCACCTAACCTTAAACTAATAGGCCCCAGTACTAGCTTAAATAGCCCCACCATCACCCCACAAAAAATTAGCCCCCACCTGCACTTAAATAGCCTACCACCTACACTATATTAACACACTGGCCCCCACTCACACACACACACACACGCACTATATTAACACACTGGCCCCCACTCACACACACACACACACATACACACACACGCACTATATTAACACACTGGCCCCCACCAGGGCCGCCTTCAGAAATTATGGGGCCCAATACGGGCCCCCCCCTCCCGATGAGCGCCCCCCCGCAACACATACTTACCTGGGTGCCCGCTGTCTTGCAGTTTGCTCTCCGCTACTCTGTCTTCAGCCTGGCTGTCACCGTGACAGCCAGGCACCAGAATGCGATCGCAGGGATGGAGGAATCATTCCTCCCTGCGATCATGTGCTCTACCTGTGACAGATCACATGATCGCAGGGGGAATGATTCCTCCACCCCTGCGATCGCATCCTGGTGCCTGGCTGTCACGGTGACAGCCAGGCTGAAGACAGAGTAGCGGATAGCGGACTGCAAGACAGCGGGCCCCCAGGTAAGTAAGTGTTGCACTGTTGTACCGGGCCCCCTGGTGAGCCCGGGCCCGGTACAACAGTACCCCTGTACCCCCCTGATGGAGACCCTGGCCCCCACTCTCACACACACACAACCTATATTAACACACTGGCCCCCACTCTCACACACACAACCTATATTAACACACTGGTCCCCACACTCACACACACACTATATAAACACACTGGCTCACACACACGCACGCTATATTAACACACTGGCTCACACACACACACACACACACGCTATATTAACATACTGGTACACATGCTATATTAGCACACTGGCACATACACTATATTGCCACACACACTATATCAACACACACAATATTAAGGTTCCCACAAAACTTACCTTATTACCTCCGCGCACACCATTTTCAGCACTTCCCACATGGGGCGGAACCTGTCATGTGGTGCACTTCCCATGTGACACCTAGGTTCTCACAAATAGGCAGAGGGGGGGGACGAACGGATCAGGAGAATCCGCAGCCCATATTAAAGGTAACTGGTCCTGGAGGAGGGGCCAGCCACTACTCAGTCCACCGACCCAAAATGGATTATTTCTGTACGTCCCAGGGGGCTTATGCCCCACTGCCCTCTGGCCCAGCCCACCACTGCAAATTATAAATCTGCCATCATGTATTAAATTTACCTCTCCCTCCAATGCAACATAGTTTTGTCAAGGTGCAAAGTTACTCCGTGTTTGCTTTACTTTCCTTAATGAATTAGGCCCCTAGAAAATATAGTGCATACTAAACTGCCTAGCTTTAATCTGAAAGAAAATAGAGAGCGCTGTATCCAGTCACAAATTTATTAATAAAATAAATAGTTAATAACTATCTATTAAAACACTATATGACTAATTAAGGCTGATAACACATCATTGGGTACAAATGCAGATAAAATGTATTAATATAGATCACTTGTCTTAAACCAGCAATAGTTTATCCTATAGATTATTCAGTATACAAACTACTGGGGGTAAATGTATAAAGCTCCGATTTCTGCAAGTTGCTGGAAATTGTCGACTTTGCAGGGAAAATTTAAAGTGGCGATGGCTTGTAAAGGCAAACTTGCCTTTATAAGCCATCGCTGCTTTAAATTTACCCTGCAAACTTGCCAATTTCCTGCGACTTGCAGAAATCGAAGCTTCATATGTTTACCCCCGGAGTAAATCTCATTAGATAAATTCATAACCCTCTTACGAGGGATAGGGTTAGGTGACAATGAAATCTTTCAAAACTCCCTTTGGTGACGCGATTCATAGGGAAGATCGAGAAAGTAGACAAGTATGAGCTAACAATACAGTAAAATGTGATTTTCACAAGATCAGGTTACACGAGATTTGATTGCTGCCAGTCCAGGCTTCAGACTTTCAGGGAGTTGTAGTCTTAACGTCTTTGTGCATAATGTTATATCAGATAAAGAGCTACAATTTCCAGAAGCCCATGCACCTGTCACATGGTATTATTGGACCAATAACTGAGCAGTAAACACTAGACTCAGAAAAAGACAGCTGTTGTTACTAGTGGATGGGGATATGAAAGGAAACTTTTAAAGTCTGTAGGTAGATTAAAGATAGTAATAAAAATATATATCTATATCAGGTGCTAGGAATTATCTATTCAAACAGCAAATATGTCTAGAATGCAGCTCTCAAACACAGGAATCTGTATCTGTATATAAATTATAAAACCTTTTTGTTTTGGCAGGACTGTGTTTTAGTGACAAGGGTGTAGTGCAGGGAAAGACAGATAGGATTTTGTCTAAAAGGTTAAAAAAAGAAAATGTACCAAACCCTCAGAAAATAATCTTTTATTAATGGAAAAGCATTATAATTGTGAGTTGTAGTACTGATGATCATCAAAGGAGCTGTGAGTTGTTATATCAGTGAGGAGAGCTGCGAGAATAAATCCTTTATTGAGAAAGGATAAACAGAAGTACTATTGCTTGTAATCCTGTCTGTTATTTCAAGTTGAGAGATTCAAAGAACTATGCTATCATTTTATGCATTTTGCCATAGTAATACAAATTATCTCTGTGGTCAAAAAGTAAAAAAATGCATCCATGCTATATTATGAAATCATATAAATGAAGATACATGTTTATTATACAAATGCCATTGTATGATTTGTGTTAGTTTATATGGAAGCAAGTTCATTAATGTTAACTTACATTGAGGGATCAAGTTTTGTGACTAGGGGCGTACTGCAGGCTTGCAATTAGTGAGGATACGTGGGTTAGAGGTACCTCTTAGTGGTATAGGGAACAGCAAGTGGTGTAAATAGAAACTGTGTTTGTTGTTTGACAAATCCGTTCCTATAAGATAGTTTATCTTTGTACATCATTGTCCTATATTTAATATTGTCACGAGCTGTAAAGTAGCTACTAGCCGTTATTTGCTCTGCTGAGCAGGGACTTTACGCGTACTCTTACAAGGGAGTTTGGACTTCTCTGCAAGATAGTGCGCAGGTTGCGGTTCTCCAAATCAGCCCCAGCATAGTAGCAGAGTGGACAGAGCGTAGTCAATCAGTCTGGATCAGACCCAACCAAGGTGTGAGGTACAAGGGAGATCCGAAGAATAGTCAAAGGTAAGCCAGGAGTAAGGAAACCAGAACTAGAAGCAAGGTACCAAAGCGAAATCCAAAGGAAGGTCAGAGGAGATAGCCGGATCACAACAGGAGCAGATACTAGATACAGACAAGGTGCTGGAGCAGGTGGAAACTAATACTCTGGCACCCTAGTGATGCCAGAGGCTGCCTAATATAGATGGCTGAGAGCCCTGATATGTGGGCGAGGAATTGACAGTCAGAAACGCTGACCGGCGACAGGTGAGGCATCCCATTGCCTAGCAACGGGGGCGCGATGTCCCTCTGTGCATGCTTGCGCAGCGTGACCCCAGGCAGGAGCCAGGGGCAAAACAGGCACCCGTCTCCGGCACTTAATGACATTGCGGAGATGGCATCTGACAGTACCACCCTCTCCTCTCTCTGGGACAAAACGAAGAGCAGACTGGTCCTTGAGAAACTTGGAGAGGAGACAAGGTGTTTGCAAGTCCTTCTTGTCGACCCAAGATCTCTCTTCCGGGCCGTAACCTTTCCAATGGACTAGAAACTGTATTCTGCCATGAACGGAACGGGAATCCAAGATATGTTCTACCTCATACACGTCTCCCAGGACAGACTTGATGGGAGGAGGTGGGAGATGACTTTTAGAAAATGAATTGAGAATTAAAGGTTTAAGAAGGGATATATGAAAGGAATTATGTACACCGAGAGAGGGAGGGAAACAGAGTTTGTAAGTGACAGCACTAAAAACATGCGAGATGTTGTTAGGACCAATATAGTGCAGTGCAAACTTCATAGATGGTACTCTAGTTTGAAGTATGGGTGGAAGCCACACCTTGTCCCCTACATGAAGAACTGGATGGCCCCTGCAATGGCGATCCGCAAAGTGTTTGTGCCGGTTGGAGGCTTGTAGCAATTTATCCTGTACTTGGGTCCAGATCCTGGAAAAGTCACAAACCATTCCTTGGACAGCAGGTACGGATATACTGGATTTGTCAGAGAAGGTAGGTAAAATAGGGTGTCTGGAAAAAATGGTAAAGAAAGGGGATGTTCCTATGGATTCGTGCTGATGGTTATTATGAGAAAACTCCGCCCAAGGAAGATGATCACTCCTGGAGGCTTGATGATTGAAGCAATAACAGCCGAGAACAGTATCCAAATCCTGGTTGACCCTTTCAGTTTGAATATTGGTCTGAGAATGGTAGCCCCAGGAAAATTTTAACTGAATCCCAAGATGACTACAAAAATATCTCCAAAACTTGGAAATAAATTTTACTCCCTGATCAGAAATGATCTCCAGGAGGCAACCGTGAAGATTAAAGATATTCCTGATAAAACAAAGAACAAGTTCTATGGCATAAGGTAACTTCTTAAGAGGGATCCACCACCACCCAAATGGTGTTGAAACCATGACTATTGGGGAGGTTCGTAATACAGTCCATGGAAATGCTGGTCTATGGTGATTCTGGAACAGGACGTAGTAGAAGAAGACCGGCTGAAGGTTGCCTGGGGGTCTTGTGGTGGTCACAAATGTCACAGGCTACTACAAATATGTGGATATTGGAACTTAAGGAAGGCCACCAATAATTACGGGATAGGAGAGCAATGGTTTCCTTGGTGCCAGCGTGACCGGCAAATTTGAAGTCGTGATCCCATGCTAAAAGTTTGGGGCGAAGATGAACATCCACGAAGGAATGCCCAATGCGAGGTGTCTTCGGAGAGGACTTAGTCAAAGCTAGAATCTTGAGTGGACTAATGATAGGTTTATGATCTGAAGGGCAGGAATCAGATGGATCAAAAGACCTAGAAAGGGCATCGGCCCTGGCATTCTTGGAACCTGCGCGATAGGTCAGGATTAGTTGGAATCGGGAAAAAAAAGTGACCAACGGGCCAGCCAAGGATTCAGACATTGCGCTGATTGTAAATAGGGAAGATTCTTATGATCTGTAAATACAGTAAATGGATGGAGAGCCCCCTCCATAAGATACCTCCATTTCTCCAGATCTACCTTGATTGGGAGAAGTTCCTTATCACCAAAGTAATAGTTAGCCTCGCAGGAAGAGAATTTCTTGGAGAGAAATCCACAAGGAGTGAAGGTGCCAGCAGAATTCTTCTGTGAAAGAACTGCCCTGACACCTACAGAAGAACCGTCCACTTCAAGAAAAAACGGTTGGTGCTGATCCGGTTGTCTCAGAATAGGAGCAGCTCTAAAGGCTTCCTTAAGGGATTTAAAGGCAAAAATTCCCTCTTGAGGCCAGTCTTTCACATGTCATCCTTTGCGGGTCAGAGAAGTGATAGGTCCGATTAAGGAGGAAAAGTTTTTGATGAACTGTCAGTAATAATTACAGATACCGATGAAACGCTGAGTGGCTTTAAGGCCAGAGGGTTGAGGCCAATCAAGAATAGCCCTCACTTTCTTGGGGCCCATCTGCAGCCCCACACCAGAAATTAAGTATCCAAGGAAAGGTACTTGTGATTGTTCAAACAGGCATTTTTCCAACTTACAATACAGGTGGTTCTTTCGGAGGTGGGATAAAATAACCTTGGCATGCTCCCAGTGCGAGGAAAGGTCTTGAGAAAAGGTCAAAATATCGTCAAGGTAGACAACCACGGAAGAATACAACAGGTCTCGAAAGATCTTGTTAATAAGTTCCTGGAAGACTACTGGGGAATTGCAGAGTCCAAAGGGCATAACAAGGTAGTGCAGTGCCCATCCCTGGTATTGAAAGCGGTCTTCCATTCATTGCCTTGACGAATTCGAATCAAGTTCTAGGCTCCCCTGAGGTCCAATTTAGTAAAAATCTGGGGGCGCCACGGATTTGGGTGGATTCGATATATGAGAGAGAGAGGATAGTGATTCCTAATAGTTATAGCTGTCAATTGACGGTAGTCAATACAAGAAACCCCTTTCTTTTTAACAAAAAAGAATCTTGCAACAGCAGGGGAATTAGATTTATGGATAAAACTGCGTTCAAGATTTTCGGAAATGTAATCAGCCATAGCCTGGGTCTCTGGTTAGGATAGTGAAAACACTCTGCCCCTAGGAATCCTCTTACCAGGAACAAGGTCGAGGGGGCAATCCCAGGGTTGGTGGGGCGGCAAAGACTCAGTGGCAGGAAATCTGTGCAGACTTCAGGAAGAATAGGCTGGGAAGTGGAAGCGAGGCAAGAAATCGAAGCTCTAGGAGAAAGTACTGAAGATAGACATTGATGTTTGCAGGTAGGTCCTCAGGAGATGATTTGAGCACGGAACCAGTCGAACTGCAGTAAATGTGCCCGGAGCCAAGATAGTCCCAAGATCACCAGGTTGATGGACTGAGGAAGAATTAGGAAACTTATCCATTCAGAGTGAAGGGCTCCTACTGACAGCCATAATGAACTGGTAATGCAATGGATGGAGCCGTTGGCAACAATGTTACCATCTATTGCAGTCAGGGCCACAATAAAGACAGAGGCGGTTTCTGATGCATCTGTCACTTTCTTCATGAGAAAGGCGGCAAAGTTGCATAGGTATCTCAGAGGTGGTTACAGGAGATTGAAACTGAGGTGTCAGACGAGGAAAGGGCTGACGAGAGCCATCGCTCTCTAGGAAACCCTGCCTGTGTCGAATATCCAACTTAATGCAGAGGGAAATTAACTCGTCCAGGCTTGTTGGGAGGTCACAGGAGGCTAGATTGTCTTTGATACGTTCATTAAGCCCTTGCCAAAAGGTGGCCACTAGAGCCTCATTTTTCCAACGAAGCTCAGGGGCTAGAGTCCGAACTGTACCGCATATTGGCCAGCAGTTAAGGAGCCTTGACGAAGCAATTCAGAAGAAGCAGAAGAGACTCGGCCCGGCTCATCAAAAACCTTCTGAAAATTCTCAATAAAGGGAGAAGAGTTCTGCAACATAGAATCATTCCTTTCCCAGAGAGCAGAAGCCCAGGCTAGAGCTTGGCCTGTGAGGAGGGAAATAATGTACGCCACAACAGGAGCAGATACTGGATACAGACAAGGTGCTGGAGCAGGTTGGAACCAATACTCTGGCATCCTGTCACATGCTGGTCCCTTAGATAGGTGCCGGCATTGTGACTTTTTTCTATGAACTGCAGTTGGACTTGTTCCTATTCAGAGACACTACTTTTACATAGGTGTTTTTGGTTGCCTGATCTGGACCTCCCTGATTCTCATTGTCTCTGGAGTATTATTTAAACTACCCATGATCCTTGGCTCATTGCCTGTTCTTCGTGTTACTCATCTTGTCTCGATCCTGGTTACCATTACCTGTTCCTCCGCTTGGGCCTCCTGAGTGTACTGCTGCTGTTACCTGCTGGCTGAACTTTTCTAATTCATCATTGCACTTGGTACCTGTAGCTCTACGCTGTATGCTGAATCTACTATTGCTGTTACCTGCTGGCTGGATTCCTGCTAATTACATCATTGCAACTGGTACCTGTAGTTCTACGCTGTAGGCTGAATCTACCACTGTGGTTACCTGCTGACTGAACTCCTGCTATTACATCTATGCATCTGGTACCTGTAGTCCTATGCTGGTCCGCTGAACTTTGCTGCTGTCAAGTCTACGGATTGAAACATCTTTCGTGAGTTGATTGCTGCATACTCGGGTTGATTCTGTGCACCTGTCACTGTATGTTCATGCTGGCTCCTGTTAAAGACTTTCCTGTGACTCCGCTCGCAGTCCTGCTGCGGCTGCGCTCCATAGTGAGCTTGCCTTAAAGTTTACTACTGTTGAACTTCTTCTTGTGAACTACTTTTGCATTTAAAGATATTTCTTTTATTGGATTATTGCTGGAAGATATTCGCTTTCCTATTGCTTCTAAGTAACGGACTGTTTGATGTGCTCTCTGCTCTATTTAATCAATTGGGATTGATACCAGTATATTGTGCTGAGAATTATCGTGATACCTGTAACCACCTGCTACGTGGAATATATTATCATTCTTTCGGGACTCTTATTGACATCAGTAATCCACCTTCATCTGCCGTGTGTTACATCTCTAGATTCACGTATTCTCTAGTTGCCATCTTTATGTCTTGACTATTACTTGCTCATCCCATACAGTTGCTAAAAGTTACTAACAATTGAAGTATATATCGTGAATTGCATTCTGCCTGTATTCCATTGCCGTGTGTGCTTTACCTACGTTGTACATATTCTTCCATTGCCATTATACCATCAGTCTATATATCTATTGTATCATCAAGCAATATATTCTTCAATTTTATTATCATCTCCAGTGTCTTATTGCTACTGTTATTCAGTCTGTGTGTTGCCTCCACTATCCTCTGTCACTCCTGAGTAAGATCTCTACAGACAGAGGCAAGGGATCGATAAAAAACTATTCAAATCGTGACACTAAGAACAGGTCTCAATGTCTGATCCCTCGGTGGAGTTCTCAGCAAGAGATATGCTACAACATCTTATTGCTTGAGTCGAGCAACAGGACAACACACAGCATCAGTTGCTACAAAGTTTTCAGACACTTGCTGGTCGTTTGGATACACTTCAAGTAATTCAACCAGCAGTACAAGTTTCTCCTTCTGAGCAATCGTCGGGACATCAGGTCTCTCTTGTGACTTCTTCAACGCTCAGGTTACCCACTCCGGCCAAGTTTGATGGGGATCCAAAATTTTGTCGTGGCTTTCTTAATCAGTGTTCAATTCAGTTTGAACTTCAACCGCAGAATTTTCCTACTGATAGGACTAAAGTCGCATTTATGGTCTCCTTACTAAATGGCCAAGCCTTAGCCTGGGCTTC
Source organism: Mixophyes fleayi (assembly GCF_038048845.1). Classification (NCBI taxonomy): domain Eukaryota; kingdom Metazoa; phylum Chordata; class Amphibia; order Anura; family Limnodynastidae; genus Mixophyes; species Mixophyes fleayi. The sequence goes on from NC_134405.1 coordinate 227,123,437, forward strand.
CCCACTGTCGGAGAGGGGTGATCCACTCCTTTTTGATTATGCCTCCTTTTTGTTGACTTTTCGTCGGATTTTTGATGAACCTGGGCGGCTCTCCTCTGCCTCCACGGCTATACTTCGTTTACGTCAAGGGAATTATTCAGTGGCTCAATATGTCATTGAATTCCGTACATTATCTTCTGAATTGTCATGGAATAATGAAGCTTTGGTGGCTGCATTCTGGCAGGGGCTATCTGACCGTGTTAAAGACGCTTTAGCTTCCCATGAACTTCCTACCACCTTGGATGCCATCATTTCATTATGTAACAAAGTGGACTTACGTTTCAGAGAAAGAACAGTGGAGAAAGAGGTGGCTCGTCACCCAAGTTATAGACCAGCTTTATATCCTGTATCACATTCTTCAACATCTGATGAGCCTATGCAAATTGGGAGATCTCGATTGACTCTAGAGGAACGTGACAGGAGATGTCGGGACAAGTTATGCATTTATTGTGGTGACCCAAGTAACTTTTTAAATTCTTGTGGTAAGAGATCGGGAAACGCCAAACCCTAATTTGTTCCGGGGAGGTCAGATTGGGGCCTAAAAAAGTCTCCTCATCTACTGCTTGTATTCTTCCTGTGTCCTTGTTGGATAATTCAATGACTTATGCCACTCAAGCTTTATTGGGTGCGGCTGGAAACTTTATTTCTCAGACTTTAGTTGATAAATGGTCAATTCCATTTGTTCCTTTGAAGACTCCAATGTCTATTACAGCTATAGATGGATCTCAGCTTTCTCAAGGAATAATTCTCACTCGGACCAAGTCTATTTTTCTTCTGTTGGTGTTTTACATTCTAAAAAAAAAAGTATTTTTTGATTTTGCCTTGTACTACCTCTCCTGTTATTTTAGGCCTTCCCTGGCTTCAATTACATTCTCCACAATTGGATTGGAAGACTGCTGAGGTTCTATCCTGGGGTTCTCATTGCCATTCTGGATGTTTAACCAAGGTGAAACCACTTCGGTCTTCTGGAGTTGCTATGCCTTTGGAACCTTCTGCACTGCCTCCTCAATATCAATCATTTTCTGACGTTTTTGATAAAGGCCGTGCAGAGATTCTTCCACCTCATCATCCATGGGATTGCCCTATAGAATTGTTACCTGAAAAAATTCCACCTAGAGGTCGAGTTTATCCTCTCTCTCAACCAGAGACTGAAGCCATGTCTGTCTATGTTAAGGAGAATCTACAAAGAGGCTTTATCAGACCATCTGTTTCTCTGGCTGGGGCCGGTTTCTTTTTTGTGAAGAAGAAGGACGGTTCGCTTCGTCCTTGTATTGACTATCGTGGACTTAATTTAATAACTATTAAGAATCATTATTCCATTTCGTTGATCACTGAATTGTTTGATCGAATTAAAGGAGCTAAAATCTTTACAAAACTGGACCTCATAGGAGCTTATAATTTAATTTGTATTCGGTCTGGAGATGAGTGGAAAACCGCTTTTAATACCCGTGATGGCCATTACGAATATTTGGTAATGCCTTTTGAACTTTCTAATGCTCCTGCAGTATTTCAAAGTTTTATTAATGAGATATTCCGAGATCTTCTGTATTCCTATGTCGTTGTGTATTTGGACGATATTCTCATCTTTTCTGAAACTTTGGATATTCATAGGAGACATGTGGCTGAAGTTTTGACTAGACTTCGTAGAAATCATCTTTACTGTAAGCTGGAGAAATGTTCCTTTGAAGCAGCTTCTATGCCCTTTTTGGGATTCATTATCTCCGGTTCAGGTCCTCAAATGGATCCAGAGAAGGTTCAATCCATTCTAAACTGGCCACTTCCAACTACTCTCAAGACTATTCAACGTTTTTTGGGTTTTGCAAATTATTACAGACAGTTTATTTTGAACTATTCTAGTATTGTGGCTCCCATTACAGCTCTGACTAAAAAGGGAGCAAATCCGAGAAAATGGGCAGAAGAGGCCTTAAAGGCTTTTTCCTATCTCAAGGAAGCCTTCTCCTCAGCACCTATTTTTCACCAACCAAATCTTTCTCTGCCTTTTTTCGTGGAAGTGGATGCATCGGCAGTTGGTGTTGGAGCAGTTCTTTCCCAGCGATCTTCTGGTAATCATTTGTTGCCTTGTGCTTTTTTCTCTCTGAGATTTTTGCCAGCAGAACAGAATTATGCTATTGGAGATAAAGAGTTATTAGCAATGAAGTTGGCATTATCTGAGTGGCGATATCTGTTGGAGGGAGCTCAACATGTGGGGGTAAATGTATGAATCTCCGGATTCTTCATCTCCGGCGTGTTCAGCCTCTTCAGCGCCTAAATTTAAAGCGGCGCTGCATTGTAAAGGGAAACTTCCCTTTACAATGCAGCGCCGCTTTAAATTTAAGGGCTGAAGAGGCTGAATACGCCGGAGATGAAGAATCCGGAGATTCATACATTTACCCCGTGGTGACCATTTTTACGGATCATAAGAATCTCATGTATCTACAAACGGCACAGTGTCTTAATCCTCGGCAGGCTCGATGGTCCCTCTTTTTCTCTCGGTTTAACATTCATGTCACCTTCAAACCAGGACATTTAAATAAAAGAGCAGATGCCTTGTCTCAAGCTTTTGATACTTCATCTTATTTGGATCCATCTGTTAATCATTCCATCTTGGATCCCAAGTGTTTGCAAGTGTCTACAGTTTCTCCATCTACCCCTCCTGGCAAGTCTTTCGTTCCCAAAACTCTCCGGAAGAGATTATTACGTTGGTATCATGCTTCTAAATTTTCTGGTCATGCAGGATTTTTGAAGACTTATGAACTGATTTCTCGCTCCTATTGGTGGCCAACTCTTCGTGCTCATGTTAAAGAATTTGTGGCTGCTTGTGATGTTTGTGCTCAGCACAAGTCTCCCCGTTTGGCTCCTATGGGACCTTTGTTGCCACTTTCAATACCTGCTAAACCATGGACTCACATCAGCATGAATTTATAACTGATCTCCCTACTAGCAAGGGTCATAATACCATCTGGGTCGTGGTAGACCACTTTTCAAAAATGGCTCATTTTGTTCCACTCGTGGGTCTACCTTCTTCCTCAGTTTTGGCTCAACATTTCATTTGGGAGATATTTCGGTTACATGGGTGTCCTCAAGAAATTGTTTCAGATAGAGGAGTACAATTTACTTCAAAGTTTAGGCGAGCCTTGTGCAAAGCATTGGGAGTTCAGCTTAACTTTTCTTTAGGATATCATCTGCAATCTAATGGATAGACAGAGAGAGTTAATCAAGATCTTGAGACTTTTGTTCGTATGTTTTCTTCTGCCACACAGGATAATTGGATGGATCTTTTGCCTTGGGCAGAGTTTGGTCATAATAATTTATTCCATGAGTCTACGGCTTCTACTCCATTTTTTATCATGTATGATTTACATCCTATATTGCCTAAGTTTTCAAATGTTCCTGCTGCTGCGGAACTCCTTCGGAACTTCTCTTCTATTTGGACTCAAGTTACATCTCAGCTCAAGAAAACTTCTATCCGCTATAAAGTAGCGGCAGATAAGAAACGTCGGGCTGTTCCTGCCCTTAAGGTGGGAGATAGAGTCTGGTTGTCTACACCCTAGTGGGGCCAAAGGCTGCCTAATATAGATGGCTGAGAGTCCTGATAGGTGCGCGAGGAATTGGCGGTCAGAGACGCTGACCAGCGCCAGGTGAGGTATCCCGTTGCCTAGCATCAGGAATGCGATGTCCTTCTGCGCATGCGCACGCAGCTTTAACCCAAACAGGAACCAGGAAGTGATGATTGCAGAAAAACAGGAGGCCAATTCCGGCACTTAGTGACAGTGCGGAGACGACGCCTGACAAATGTATTACCCCTTGAGCTAAAAACTTTAGGAGTCCACTCCCCACTATTAAATGGGCCGCTATTGCTTCTAAAGACCAGTCTGGTGTATTGTTACTTTGTGTGTGTGTCTCAGGTCATAAGTAGATGGGGGGAGGGTTCCTTAGGTTCCCTCTGGTGTTGCTATTCTGTCAACATTACCCTATGAAGCTGCTACAGATGCAGATACCTGACTAAGCTGGAGGCACTGCGCAGAAGACATCAAGGTTAATATTCTGAAAAGCCACACACACCACACACACACCCTAGCTGGGTAAAGGGAGTGCTACATAAGTGTGGTGGAGGGTTCCTTATATAAATAGGGATGGAGGCTGTGTATTCTATTAATGGTGAGGGTGGGTGATAATCATTTAAAAGTGGGTTTGAAATATTAATTTATGGGTGGGAGGCAATATATTTGATGGTGTGGACTATTTAATTAGTGTGGTCATAGTAACGACTATTAATTTAAGGTAGTGTGATGGAATTATTAAATTGATGCTAGGGTGGTTTGGGGATTATTAATTTAATGTGGGCCTGAGGTTAAGGATAAGGAGTGCTAGTTTTCAATTGTAAAAACCATTTATTTAATATTGGGACTATTTGGGGGGGAAATTAATTATTAAATGTGAGTACCATTAATTTAATAGACAGGTATAACAAACAGTGCGCACAGCTTCAAATCTAATATCAGTTCATACAGATATCGTTCCAATTCATCACAAGTGAATGTTCCACCAGAATTCCAACACCAGCAGATTGTATTCTGCGCGTCCTTCCCTTTTTAACCACCCGATCTCCACAGGGGGAACAGCAAAATCCTGAAAATTCAAACAAAAAGGGGAGCTTCCATGGTGTATTATCCAAGTTAAAAGATTTATTCAAAAGAATAAAATTGCACGTACCACAGGATAAAAAGTTTCAGGCATATGTCCACGATCATAGATCTATGCTGATACTTGCTACTTCGAATTTGATGTCCGTGTATGGAGACTAGAAGTGAGCTGTATTGTAACATATGCCTGAAACTTTTTATCCTGTGGTACGTGCAATTTTATTCTTTTGAATAAATCTTTTAACTTGGATAATACACCATTAATTTAATGTCAGGCCATTTTTGGGGAAATAGGTCTATCTATTAATTCTGAATGCTATTAATACACCTATCCCCCCACCCAAATCTTAATCAGGAGGGAAATGGAAAGGGCTACTTATTAACTGTAAATACCATTAATTTAAGGTCAGCTAATTTCAGGTAGAGAAGCCTAATAATTAATAATTAAATATATGTCCTATTGATTTAACGTTGGGGCTTGTTGTAGGAATGGAGACCTAAAAGGTTCACTCACTGCTAAACATGCCATATATTATGTACCTATCACAATTTTATTCAAACAGGGCCCCAAGTGCTACATGAAAAAACAGACCGTATTTAACTTATGTGCAGAATAGAAAACTAATTTTTACCCCTTTCATTTTAACATGGTTTTGTCCAGGTTAGGTTAAAATAAGAAATTTCTTAATGAATCAGGCCTAATGTGTTCAAGTACATGTTCGGGTCCACTTCTTTAAAATGTGTTTGGAAGGTCAAGTGGGATCCAACGGGTTTGATACATAGATCTAAAATAACATATAGATTGTTATTCTGCAGAATGAGAAACCTCAAGGGTTGCTGGATTTTTGTCCCTCCGCTAATTGACCTGTTCTATGTGAAATTCAGTTTGTACAAAAATTCACTGAAACTTTGCTTAACACTGAAAGCATGAAGTAGAGCTATGTGTCCTTTTTGAGAGAGGATACCTTGTTTCACTGTATAGTTGGTGGCATAAAATAACTATAAATTAAAATAACATAGTCCCCTGGTGCATTGCCAAGTGGTGTGTCTTTCTGTTTTCACCACTTGTAGGTGGGGGCCTGGAAATTACTAAACCAGCTCCTGAAACATCTTCCCACTCCCAGCTCCCCAAAGCACATCAGTAGACATGCAGATTCAGTAGACAGCCCAGGTTTGTCACCAGGTATTGTTCTCAAGCCTTCCCCTGTGATGACACCTGGGGGTAATTTTATCAAGCCAAAAGGAAACAGCAGGAAGACGCATAGAGGTAAGTAAACTACTGCAGGGGTTGGATGGTACCGGGGATTGGAGGTGACTGTAGAGAATGTGGGGGAGGCAAATGTTGGCTGGAGAATAGTTTCAAAATGAATGTGGGGTGAGAGAAGGAAGAAGGGGAGCCCTGTCTGTTACATTTGTACTGGGCCCCACAATTTCTGATGGTATAACAATTGAATTACTTAGTTACCTCCCTGGCTCTGAATACTGTAGTTGTAATTTTCAAATTTTAGAAAAATATCTAACAATCCAATAAATTTTCCTGATCAAATGTAAGAACATTTATATTGCAGTTGTTCTATAAACTAGATTATGGATAATCTCTCATGCCACTCTTGAACTGTGTTGTAGACAAAACCATTTTTAATAGTGTTTCCCTCTGTTGGTTGGAAAACATATTCAAAATAGACACAGAGAAGCTGATGCACTGAATACTAAGCCAGTTTGCATGAAGTATCTTGCATGAAACGTTCTGCACATACCCAGAAAAGTGTGAGCGCCTACACCGATTTGTGTGATTCTTGCACTTACTCCAGCCTGTGCCTGGAGAGACGGAACAGGGGTAGGAGATGGACTAACAAAGGCTGACTACAGTAAGATTCATGTTCACACAATTGCAAATAGATGGAGAACAGGACACAGATGCATATACACCTGAGAAAGCTGTATTATTTGTGGGTGTTCAAAGACAGGTGTAAATAGCAGACGATGATGATCACTTGTGAACCCCTTGTGATTGGCTGTTTGTGAATGCTTTGCTGACTCTGATAGGTGCTGTTTTTTTACCTTGTGCGTATATTATGCTTTTGTGTGCATGTTTAAGCTACTTTTTTCATATATGAGACGAGATGTTTTTGCTGTATTAGAGAGCTTTTTTTAAGTTTTATTGATGCCTAATAGTGACTGTGTTTGTTGCAAACAAAATAAATGGTTAAAAATGTGAATGTAAGTGCCACATAAGTGTATGTGGTGTATACCTGCAGTAAACCAGCAGCATAGCTTACTGACCTGCATGCATCTTATGGTAGTTGCTGCTTTTCATTATGCCAAGATTGTGACATTTTTAGTTAATGCAATTTGCGCTTATGATTTCAGGTGCAATTGCGGCCAACTCCGCAAAAGGCCCAGAGAGTCTTTTTTTAGCTTTTGTTCCTAAATTTATCATCATTGTTCTCCTCTGCCGCCTTGTTGGCAAAGAATAATGGATACACAAACAAGTGACATATGATTGCTCTTATTCTGCGAATTTATCCAGGCCAATTGTTGTAACAGTAAACACAGTAAGAGGAAGAAGCCTTATTTTCCATAACAGGCCTAATCTATGAGTCAGCCAGATGGCACAATACTGTGTGCACAACTGTAGGAGAGATAGACTCGTTGTGTAACATTGACCAGGCTCAGTTACTTCCACTTGGTCACACTGTTTGGAGATGGCTTTGATGTATGAAAAACCCTCTTAAGATAATGAAATGCTGAGGCAGCTGGCTAATGGCTGGGAAAGTACAAAACCTGCATTGAACTCAACGCAGAACACTATTCAGCAGTCACCCAGAGAAGGGAAGGGAGGACAGGTTGTCTTGTCCTTTAGTCTTGTCCTCATTGAAAGCTGCAATATTTAGCATGTCATTTTTATTCCAGTTCTGAAAACACATAAAGTGAAAGAATAAATCTTAGATAAACATATTTTAATATGTCATATAAAAAATAAATATTGACATTTATTCTGAAGATTATTTACATTTTATTCCTTGTTTTGTAGAGGGATGTTGAAGAGCTTATGTCACTGTTGATTTTGTCTTCTGTGAATATATGTTTTTAATCATATGACTTCATTGACAGATATCAAATAAAACATTTCCAGATTTTTTTTGTAACATGTTAAACAGTGCACTGAATGGCTAACCCTAAAATGTAATTTTGAGTGGAGTTAAGATAAACATAAAATATAAAACATTACTTATCTGGACTCCAGCGATACCACAATTCAGTGGATTGCCTAATGTCTATAATGGTCCAGTGCAGGAGACCTGCTCTCATTCTACCACTTGCCAGACTCAAGCATGGAGCAATGTTGTTGATGCTACTCCTTTGTGAATTTCCTATTCATATTTATGAGCTTGTAGAAGAGAGGCTCTCATGCATTGGACCAGTAAAATAGTTTGGTAGTAAACACATTCAGGGGTTCATGTAGAGTTGAATATAAATGTGCTTTTCTGTACAGTGCACGCAGGATGCCACCAAAAATTGCGGGGTCTGGTATAAATGGCAGAGACCGCCTCCTTCCTTCTCTCGACCCACCCCCATTTTAAGTTATCCTCTACCCAACATTTGACTTCCCCCATTACTACTTTTCTTCAGTCATCCCCCATCCCTGGTCCTATCTAACCTCTGCTGTAGTTTACCTACCTCTCTGTTTCTTCTTGCTGACTCCTTTCGGCATCTCTCCATTGTCAGCTATGTGATGTTATTAATTACATGACGTCATCGATGCTGCATGGAACCTTCTGCCTTGTTGTGGCTTTCTGTCCGGGAGCCGGGCACTTTTCTCTCTGGAAGATGTGCACCTGGGGGACTGAGACTGGAGCAATTGGCAGCAGCCTTGGGACCCCCACATCTTGTAGTGGAGGTGGACGTACTGCCTACAAGGGGGCCGCATTCCTTAATTGAGCACAGAGGCTTCTCACCACCCTTCACTTCTCAGGAGCAACTGTTGCCTAGAAATGGAGCCCCCTACATCCATTAATTAACTTCGGAGGTCCTCTCCCCTAATAAATCTGTTTGGGACAATACTGTTAGGCACCATACTGCAGTACTCTCTGTACCCCCTGATGGCAGGCATTTGCACATACGCAGTAAAAGTTGAGTGGTTCTAAATCTGTATGTAGACTTAGATATAGCTGTCCACTAGAGAACGGTGGTGGAAAGGGGCAGGCTAGCATAGATCAGCTACAGAAAGGGTGTTCTATGCATCTTATTTAGTATGTAGGTATGGAAGCAGGCGCATTATAGCAGGGAAACCTGCAGTGTGGGGTCCCCTTCCAATAGTGACAACCAGCCCTAGGCTGTTCAGCATGGAGCTGAATTCTCTAGATGGGTTGGGCCTGCAAAAAAATGGCCCACTGTTAGAAAAAACCAGCCACGTGCACTAGGTCTTCTCCATCACCACTGGTGCAATGAGTGTTGTGTAATTAGTCAATATAAAGTTATAATAAAGCATTTTGACCTTGTGGGCTACTGTGTATGCTGGTTATTGTAATACTTCAATTGCTAGCATACCAATGGCTGCCACGGCATGGTTGGAACTTCTAGAGCTCCAAGCTTTAGCATGCCTGGCAACAAGGGCCCACTGGGATCTGTAGTGTACCTTGCCAAGCTGCTGGGGAAAAAACACACACCATGTAAAAATACATTATAAATAAAGACCCCAACCCCCAAACAACCAGTCTAGGCTGGTAGTGCTAATGCTGAATTTGGTTTCAGGGTGAGAGAAGCACATTTTTTCCTTTGTAATATTTATATTCAAAACGTACTATATATACAATACAGATGACAGTTATCATCATCAGATTGATGAAGATACTGTCGCCTCTTCCGATTGATACGGTAAAAACATATAATACTCTCTTAATGTACCTTACTTAAATGTATGCAATTTTGTACTATGCAGCCTCTGAGGTATCTGCAACTTCTACATACTAAACAAATTGCGTATATATTTCACAGATGCAATTTAGACTTTTGTTTTTGGAGCTAATTGCATCCAACTCTATATCAGGTCCCCTCTTTGGAGTAGACATAAACACATTGGGCCTGATCAACACGGCATGTATCTGACGATTTTGTGCTTATCGTACTCAAAATTACTCTGTACATGCTCAGAACCGGCAGATACGGACGTTCAACAGAGAGATGCATTGGTGTACACAGGCAAAGTACATGTGAAAGAGAGTGCAAGGGGCACTTATGACAGGCTACGGCTTTGGGAGGGAAAGGGGCGTGTGATAGGCGGACACCAGGGCCATCTTAACAACATTATGGGCCCCCGGGCAAAGCAGTGCTCCGGGGCCCCTACATAAATAGATATATATGTAGATAGGGATGTATAGAGATACAGATATAGATATATAGAGATAGAGATAGATAGATGTACTTGCTCAGTGACCCTTGAAGGTTTTTTTTTGCAGGTTTTTTTCTTTTGCAGGATTATTTATTCTAATTAAGAGCCCTGCATATGGGGCCCCCTTGCTTTTGGGACTCCGGGCACCTGCCCATCGTGCCCAATGGAAAAGATGGCCCTGGCGGACACCCCTAAGAAATATTCAAAGTAGGTGTTTACATCAGATTCATACTGTGGGGCAGTACGGTGGCTAAGTGGTTAGCACTTCTGCCTTACAGCACTGAGGTCATGAGTTCAATTCCCGACCATGGCCTTATCTGTGAGGAGTTTGTATGTTCTCCCCGTGTTTGCGTGGGTTTCCTCTGGGTGCTCCGGTTTCCTCCCAACTCCAAAAACATACTGGTAGGTTAATTAGCTACTAACAAATTGACCCTAGTCTGTGTGTCTGTCTGTTTGTGTGTGTGTGTTAGGTAATTTAGACTGTAAGCCCCAATGGGGCAGGGACTGATGTGCAGGGGCAGCAGCTCCGTTTCGCCAGCGCTGTCCTAAACAGCAGCCACGGCGCTGTCTAAGAAGCGTCTAATACAGCACCGCCGCGGATGCTTCTTTGACAGCGCCATGGCTGCTGTATAGGACAGTGGCCACTTAGTTAGCGCAGGGGGGGGTTTCTAGAGACTCAGAAACCCCCCTGCGTGCGCCACTGATGTGAGTGAGTTCTCTGTACAGCGCTGCAGAATTAGTGGCGCTCTATAAATAAAAATGGTAATGGTAATACTGTGCCGCAAGCAGCAATTCACATGTCAAGCTTGCACCAGCTCTGGGTCTAGGATAAGTCCACACCGATGTTGACAGCATTGGATAAACACAGCTGGACACTATTGTCATACAGCGGACCATACATATGCATACTCTTCTCTCATTAGAAACCATTAAAAAAGACTTATGCTGCCCTTTTTTTACATTGTGTGAGTTAAAATAAAAAGAATTAAAATAATAAAAACAATAAAGAAAATAAAAACAAAAAAGTAATAAAAGCTAATGTAGAAATAATGGAAAAATGTTATATTTAACTCAAACTCAACACTGAAACTCAATTTTTCAAAAACAGAATTAATAACATTCCCACATACCAATAGAAGCTTTCTGTCTGACATTTCTATTTCTGATGATAACATGACCATAAATCCAACCCAGCAAGCTCGTTGCTTAGGTGTGATACTTGACTCACAACTATCCTTTGTTCCCCACATCAACTGTATATGTAAATCATGTTACATACATCTAAAAAACATTTCCAGAATATGTACATATCTCACACAAGACATTGCAAAAACTTTAATTCATGCACTCATCATCTCCCGCATCGACTATTGCAATTCCCTCCTTACTGGTCTTCCCAAAATCAGACTCAAACCTCTACAATCTATTTAGCTTGCAGCGGCTAGATTGATTTTCCTTGCAAATCGTTCTTCCTCTGCTGTGCCACTCTATCAGTGTCTACATTGGTTGAAAGTGTTTCAATTAATCCAATATAGAATTCTTCTATTAACATACAAGGCCATCAACAAAATTGCACCAACATACATTTCCTCACTTGTCTCAAAATATCTCCCAACTCGACACCTGCCACTCTCATCTCATCCTCCCATTCCCGGTTACAGGACTTTTTCTTTGGAACTCACTCCCTTGCACCATAAGACTTTCCTCTAGTCTTCAAACCTTCAAGCGTTCTCTGAAAACCCACCTCTTCAGACAAGCTTATAATATTCCTCAACCACCCTCTTAATCTCCTTAGGTTACCCGATTGCCTCCCTTTACAAAGCTAACACAAGGCAACAACCCTTTGACCAACATTATTGTATGACTGATCATATGGCCCACTCAATACTTTTATCCTTGCATTCTAGCTGGACCAATATGCAATATGATGTAGCAATTACCTTTGTGACTCAAACTCCCATTTCCTTATAGATTGTAAGCTTGTGAGCAGGGCTATCTTACCTTTCTATCTGTATGTATTACCCCGTATTATTTTATCCCTATTTGTTCCCAATTATTAAGTGCTACGGAATTTTCTGGTACTATATAAATAAATATTGTTGATGATGATGAATATTTTTTTCTTCTGGTTTGTTTGTTTGTTTATTTAGTAAAAAAAATTGTTCCAAACATTGATGTGTGTTTTTAAAAATAAATAAATAATAATAATACATGAAAGTATTTTATCCATGGTGCACTACAGGCCCCAGCATGACCAGGTTGGCATTAAGTAGCACTAATACTACAAGCACATACTCCATGACTGCAAGGCCATGTTGGGACCTATAATACCCCAAAGAAGCATGTAAATACAACACAGACACAAGTGTAAGCATTAGAGATGCTCACTGACCCCCGTAAAGTGGTTTTGGTTTTGAATCTGGATTAGCTTCGTGTTTTGGTTTTGGTTTTGGTTTTGGATCTGTTTTTTGTTTTTTGTTTTTTTTAAAAAATTTGCTAAAATATGCTAAAATCACATAATTTTACTCTTTTTTTTATCCTACATTATAATTAACCTCAATAACACTAATTTCAAGCCATTTGCAGTCAATTTTGACCACCTCACAGGTCACAATATTATTTTCATACACTTTTGGACAAATACTGCAGTGATCTGGCTGGTTGGTAAGCGACAGAGCAATGACTCAAACACATGGCAGTTCCTACCACATCTAGGACACATTGGCACACAGCAGTGTCAGAAAAGAAAAGTGGTGCAAGATGGAATTGTCCTTGGTTCATGAAACCAGTTATGGTTCATTTGATCACTCCATCTGTTTCTTGGATAAGTGAGGTAATTCTACAGCTAGTATATGGCAACGAGCGCTGACCCCCCCGGAATGCGTGCTTTTATCAGACACACACCAATCCAGGGTGCCAGACAATGCACTAAAAAGAGCCATTATAATTCCCAGCAAAAAGCCAGTTCATCAGTGAGCTTCGAATCGGCCCCAATTCCCACAAAATTATAATCTTGTTAGGTACTTTTCATGTCAAGTGCAGATTACAAACACTTGATGAAACAGCGGCAAAGTGGAAGGTAATACATATAAACGTCTATTTAGACATCCAAAGCTTACATTACTTCTGCAAGCAACGTTGTTCTTTGTTAATAAAACGTTGTCTTTATACCGTTCAAAAAAATTTAAAATAATCCTCCACCATTCTTTGGATGTTGATAGTAGGATCAGGTGGAGTTACAGTAAGAGGTGTCATTAATTCTGGTCAATACTTTTACAGTAGACAAGACCAGGGGGTAAATGTATTAATGTCCGGATTCTTCAACTCCCGCGTGTTCAGCGTCTTCGGCGATTAAATTTAAAGCGGCATTGCATTGTAAACTGAAGTTTCCCTTTACAATGCAGCGCCGCTTTAAATTTAATCGCCGAAGACGCTGAACACGCCGGAGTTGAAGAATCCGGACATTAATACATTTACCCCCAGATGTCAGAATGTTGTGCTGAGTTATCTGCATCATCAATGGGTGTCTAAGCTTTTTGCTAAGCACACAACAATATATAGCACATGTAGGTAACATTGGCACACAGCGGTAGCTGAAAGGAAAAATGGTGCAATATGGAATTATTCTGGGGCCCACCATGTTGGCTCTTAAAAAGGACATGCACACTTTAACAAACCAAGCACTTCAGCCACAAAAGTGCCACTCCTTCTGACTGAAGTGCTTGGTTTGTTTGGGCCTCCAAAAAACAAGGTAACAATGGCCTTAAGGCACCTAAGGTAACAGTGCTGTTAATTAACTCTACTGTGGCAAGATGTTGTTGTCATCATCCTCAGCCTCAACATCCTCATTAATGCCCTCGTCGGCTACACAAATATCCCCCTCATCCTGTTGCAATTCCAAAGTGGCATCCTCAATTGGTATATCACTCGGGGTGTTCAGGCACACATCTGCAGAAATACTGAAAGGGGCCTTCTTTATGGGTACACTATAAGAATGGTCACGGTTACACATAGCACTCGTGGATGGACTCTCCTCAGGGATTGGTGTCATTTCTGAATCTGAATATTCATTTTCCTCTAATGCCTTACTGTTTTCTTCCAGCTCAGCTTTTACATGTAAAAGGATTTGGGCACCACTTTTGGAGTCCGAATGACCTTACAAGAAGATGGCTCAGTAACATTTTCAGATCTCACACTCATGGAGAAAGGCAAAGGCCTCATTCTTTCTTTGCCACTGCGTGTGTAGAATGGCATGTTGGCAATTTTAGTTTTTTTCTGCAGATAACTTTGCCTGGATTACAGCTCTTTTTTTTCTTGACCAAGGTAAAAGATGTTTTTTTTTACACTATGTACTTTTCAGCTTTTTGGGCCTGATTCCTTAAGGAACTTATGCAAGAAATTGAGTAAGTTTTCTGGATAATACCATGTTGCAATGCAAGGGGTGTAAATTAGTTTATTAATTTGCACAAAAATTTCAGTGTACAAATAAGCTATCAAGTATTTGTGTGATACATGAAAAACAGCCAGTTTTCAACTTATGTCAAAATAATAAACTAATTTGCACCCCTTGCATTGTAACATGGTTTTGTCCATAAAACTTAAATAAGAAAACTTACTCAATTTCTTGCCTAAGTTCCTTAATGAATCAGGCCTACTGTGTGTACTACAATGAGCATAGAGGAAAGCCAGAGAATTGTTTGAGTAGGTCAGACAAAAGATTGTAGCCAAGCATGGACAATCTCAAGGCTACAAATCAATCTCCAGAGACCTTGATGTTCCTGTTTCCACTGTACGTAATGATATGAGGAAGTTGAAGGTGCATAGCACTGTAGCGTACCTCACTGTATAGAGAAAGCTTGATCAAAGATTATAGTGCAGTATCATTTGAATAGTAGAGAAAGCACTTTGAACAAGTTGACCTTCAGACTCAAGGGGCTAGATTTACTAAGCTGCGGGTTTGAAAAAGTGGGGATGTTGCCTATAGCAACCAATCAGATTCTAGCTTTCATTTATTTAGTACCTTCTACAAAATGATAGCTAGAATCTGATTGGTTGCTATAGGCAACATCCCCACTTTTTCAAACCCGCAGCTTAGTAAATCTAGCCCAAGAAGTCAACAGTGTCAACTGGCACCATTGGTAAGAAACTCAATGAAAGGATATTATATTAGCGGAGGCCCAAGATGGCCCCGCTGCTGAGAGAGAGACCTAAGAAAGACCAACTGGAGTTTGCAACTAAATAAAAACTAAACTGAACAAGACAAATTTCTTCTGGGAGAATGTCTTGTGGATCGATGAGACCAAGTTAGATCTTTTTGGCAAAGCACATCATCCCTATGTTTACAGAAAGCAAAACAAAAATAATACCTTCCTTAGACATAAAAGAAGTTCTGTGATATTTGGGGGTTGCTGTGCTGCATTTGTCACTGGATATCTTGAATGTGTGCATGGAATCATGAAATCTGGACATTGCCAGGCCATTTTGGAGCACAGTGTTGAACCCAGTGGCAAAAAGCTGGATCTTGATCAAAGGTCAAAGGTCTTCCAACAGGACAATGATCAGCTCAAACACACTTCAAAAACCACCCAACAGTGGTTGAAAACATGACTCTGGACTAAATCCCATAAAACACCTGTGGAGAGGTCTGAAAACAGCAGTTGGGAGAAGGCACCCCTTTAAATCTGGGAGAACTGGAACAGTATGAATAATAAGAGTGGACCAAACTGCCAGTAGAGAAGTACATGTCTTTAGAAAGTGGTTGATTGCAGTTATTTTAACCTAAGGCTCTGCTACGAAATATTAAGTATAGGGTGTTAATAATTATCTCAGTGCCATTTCTTTTCTTTTTATGATTTAAAAGGATATACAGTACTACATTCAGAATACAAAAATAGATTCAGTATATTAACAATGGACAGAGGCTAAATACTTTTGTTATGTTTAGAGGAAATTGTCTTTTGGAAACAGTGCTTGGGTGCAAATATTTTTGGCCACCACTGTATGTAGTGAGATGTGTTATGTTTATTCCTGCCACCAAACTCTGTACATAGACTTATTTATGTATTTTAAATTTTACCAAACCTGTTTCACTAATTTCAATGTCCCACATTAGTTATTTTAAATGTTGAGTGATACAGTATTTGGTACTGATTACCAGTATTAATGTACTAACTACTTGAGTGTGGTAGCCCATGTCATTATGCTAAAAGACATTAAGCATGTACCAACTTGAGCGTAGTTAACATAGGTAATGATATTTAAACTGGCACATGGAGCAGAAAATCACCTCATACAATCAGTAAGCCTTGATTAGTTAAGTATTTTCATGCTTTGAAGGATAGGTTATGGAAACTCATCATTTAACAGTTTATGTACTAACAAAATAGGGTCTGATTGGTTGAGACAAATGATGCCAGCTCCATACATCAGCAGTAGACCTCAACGTAGATTTTATTGCCTATTGATTGGTGAAAACACTGTGAGAAGGGGGGGAAGGAAGCTCACCAGGATGATCTTGCAGACTAGGCTAGCTGTGAATACAGCAAAATTAGTAATAGTTGATCTGGAGAGATGTTTGGTGACCGTCTGCCGCTGTTGCTCTGCCAGCCATTCGAGACAAAAATCACCTGGAAAGGGTCAGATGCAATTGTGCAGGGGAGGGTCCTGATCCAAACCCAACTGGGGTAGGTGGTAAGTGCTGATGAATTAGGGACCTTAAAATTCCAGAGCAGAAAGCCTAGTTTATTCCGCAGCAGTCAGACCAGCTTAGCTTCTCCAAATACTTATCTGTATGTAACCTTGGTGATGGAAGGCTGGAGGGAGCTAGATTTGCCCAAACAGTCAACCAAGGATGTAAAATCCACCAGGGTGTTACGACAACCAGTGTGACATAAACTTATAGAACAGGTAGACAAGGTCTTCACCTTTAGCAGCCGCCTTTCCCGTAGAGACTGGTTATGCTCACAGGTACTCAGATGCCCCCAGGTCTTAAACTCTTAAGTAGTATAAGTTTATAGTCACACGGCTGCGCACAGGTTCATGAGGTAACACACGGAATGGAGGCAGGCCAGCGATCTGCAGACTGGACGGAGCACCAGAGGAGATGTCAAGTACCAGCAGGGTCAAGGTCACAGGCAGCGGTTCAGAATCCCAGAACAGGCAATAGGTCAAGGTCACAGGCAGAGGTTCAGAATCCAGGGACAGGCAATAGGTCAAGGTCACAGGCAGAGGTTCAGAATCCAGGGACAGGCAATAGGTCATACACAGGAAATCCAATCAAAGGTTCACACCAAATAGCTCAGGAGCAGACTTAGATACTGGAAGACAGAACTATAATCGGCAGGGAGGCTAAGCCCTCCCTGCCTTATAAACAGACAGTGGCCAATGGAAGTGGGGATGCAATCAGCCCTAGAGGCTGTCATAATGATTAACATCTGTGAACTAGCGCGCGCACCTGGCTGCACCTAATGCCGGGACGCGGCGCTATGTACTGCAGCATCCCAACCGTTGCCTAGGCAACGGCCGGGACGAGACCCGTAAGTGACGTCCCGGTTGTCATAGCGAAGCCGGGACACGGAAGAGGGAGTCGCAGCGTCTGAGCACCGCCGCAGCTCGTAACACAGGGGTGCAGTGATGGCATGATGTCTGATGTGCTGGGGTGATGATTCCATGTGTCCAGTTAAGCCAACATGTCACCAAGTGTAGCAACACCATACCCATCTTACCTGTGACATGCAGTGCTAGCAGGAGGGACACCACTCTATCTCATGCCTTTTATATTTACTGAAGCCTCAGTCTCCAATTGGTCACATGAGTATGACAAGCAGAGGATGGTGAGGGATAGGAGGATGCAGTGACAGGGAGAGAGCAGTATCCCACCATAACAGCGCTGGGCAGCAATATAGTGCCCCGGCTGTGCCCTTTTGTAACAGATTCTGGATACTATATTACTAATCTTGATTAGCGTTGGCTTACCTGAGGTGCGGAGTCTAACGATCTCCCCGGTGTTCACCAAGAACCGCCGCAAGGCGGGGTGGGCTTCGCTGCCAGGAGTCGCAGGTCGCGGTCCCCAGGTTCGCCTCAAGATGTAGTACAGCGGAGTGAAGCGGTGGTAGCGGAGTCAACAAGCCGGTTCGGTACACAGGAATGGAGTCAGGCAGAATCAGAAGGCAACTCAGAGTCAACAAGCCAGGTTCGGTACACGGGTCACAAGAATAGGAGAATGGTCAGCAAGCCGGGTCGGTACACAGGGATTGGAGAGCCAGGGAAGTCAAACAGGCAGAGATTAGCACACAGGAGACACTGGAAACAGGAAGACACTGCAATCCACGAAGAGCAGGAGCCAGGAACAGGTGAGTGTCAGAGTGAGGTTTTTATACTGAAGGGGATTCAAAATCCCCGCCTCTAGGGTTGTGGTCATGTGACCGCCTCCGGGTGCGGTCACATGGTCCTGAATGCGGAAGTGCGGCTGGACGGAGCGGCGGGGATCAGGTAAGTCCGTGACACCTTTGACTGCCACTCTACACTTCACACTTCAGTAATTTCTGGCCATACAATCAATGCAATGGGAGAAGTGGTGGTATGATAGATATATATATATATATATATATATATATATATATATATGAATATGATCCTCTCTATATACTCTATATAGTATGTTATTGTGACATCATATTCCATGGGTATAACTTGCATGTATCTGTCACATTCTAACCAGACTTTGATTTCCTGTCAGTTAATGTCAATCAGCAGTTGGCAGACTGCCAGGCATTTACACAAATACTTTAATTATACATGAAAGCAGGAAACATGTAGATGCATTTATGAAAATTCAAACATGAATATGTTTTATCCTTCTCCGAAAGCACATCTAACATAACCTTAGTCTTATGTACAGCCTTTACACATATTTTGCTTTTAACCTATATTTATCAGCACAAAACACATCTCTTGTATGGAAATTTGATACTAAAATAGTAAAATGTGTGTAGTCAAATCAAAGTCACTAAAATAGTAGAGGAAGACATATTGGGCCTGATTCATGTGTAGACGCAAATCTGTTTGCATGCCGTATCTTTCGTGAAATAGCTCTGTGCATGCTACGAAATGGACGTTACACCAATGAACTTAATTGCATGCAATTCTTGTCTGGACAGAAATGAGACTTACGACTGCCTACGACTTGAGAGGCGGAACAGGGTAGGGAAGCGGTGAAAAAACATTGACCAGGTACAGTAAGGATGTGTCGAGGGTGATGGGGCCAATTCAAGTCCTATATTTCTTGTAGGTATGCTTGGTTTCACTCAATTTCACCAGCTACAGGGAAGGTGTAAGTGCTGACTGATAGTGATAACTAACACAGTAGTCTTTGTTTTAAAAACTGAACATATGCATGCCACTAGATAACACAGAACATGTGTATGCAATTAAGATAGACTATAAGGGGCGTATTCAATTGTTCCTCCGGCCGCCGGAAAAACGAGCGCGTTAAAACTATTACCGTTTATACGGTAATATTGCGCGTAAAAACCGTTAATACGGTAGTTTACACGCTGAATTTCATCTCGCAGCTCCCTGAAATTCAGCGAGCAATTACCGTATTAACGGTAATAGTTTTAGAGCGCTCGTTTTTCCGGCGGCCGGAGGAACAATTGAATACGCCCCTAAAAATGCATTGTATGTTCCGTATGCATTAAAAGTATCTTTATTTATGTATTTAATGTTAAGAAAAATGTTAAAAAATGTTAATCATATTTTTAACATTGATTATACTGTTAAGAGTTGTTAATTTATTTTATAATATATTTTCTATGCATTGTGCATATACTACAGTCTGTCTGTCTGTTAACATACAGCACATAACATTTAGGCATAGCATTCTTGCACCCAGATTCAAATTAAAACGTTTACATCAGGAGTAGCATAGAGAAAGGGTAGAGATGTGGCCTGACCGTGTTGTTAGTAGTAAATGCTTGCATTGAAGTCAGATTTTCAATATAAAATGTAACAATATACAAATGAAATTAAATTACATACAAACATCTATTGTTTTCCTATTTCTAAAATAATTTTCTTTTTTTCTACTGTATTCTAAATGTAAATTTCAATATAGTAATGGGAATAAATGGCTGCAACTTCATATGTTATAGTAGCCACATTAATTAAGTTCTCTCAGCTGGAGAGGTCAATCCATAAACAGCCAATCAGAAGCAGCAAGCTAGTGCTGCCATTATTAATGCATCTCATTGCACAAGCCTTCCAGCACCTGTAAGACAAACACCTCCCTGATAGGTGTATCTGTGTCTGCATACGGGTCTATTTCAGTTGCAATTGCGTGAACACACCCTTACTGTACTTGTGCCCTCTTGTGTATGTAATGTAGGCTTTTGTAGTGCAGGGAGCTCTGGTACAAATGAACCCTAATTACTTTCTTTTGGTGTATTGATATTTGCAATAATTTTAATATTTCCTGACACTTATATGTACTGCTTGTCTGCAAATCACTCTTACTTTGTTAGGTGCCTTTGGCCGAAGCATATAATTTCAGTCCATAGTTTATCCTTCTGCTACTAATGTCCCCACGGTGGACCTCACTTACAAGGTATACTCGATGCACATCTTAAAATACATTTGTGTTGTACCTCTATGCCTAGATTGTCCATCCTGCACACATCAAGGCACATGCCCACTGTTCGTAAACTAGAAGCCCAGGTGTGTGGGCAGGCAGAAAAATCTAAAGAGGCACATTGTGCAAAGTGTAGATGTCTCATCAAAAGTCTAACCTCCTACCTCTCTAGAACAACCGTTTACATGAAATAAATCTTTACAGGTTTTTTTCCTAAAATACTAATTTGTTTAGTCTCATTTATGGTTTAAATAATTCATGAAGTTAAGGGGGCATTGGAACTGTTTTTTTTAGATGTAACACTTGTGTGTTTGAAGCATTATTTTATATTGGTACACCTAAGAATGTGCTTCCTAGCCGAAGTTCAACTGAATGATGCAAGATGTGCTTAGAGTTGGAGCACAAACCATGTCTTTTGTGGAATGGGAAGGATCATGTGTCCCTCCACACAGTAAAGGCCTCCCCTAATTGTCCAATTTCGCCAACCGGCTTCTGTTAATCTGCAAACGCAACAATCTTCATCAATAAACTTATGCACTTTGGTGGAAATCTTGCAGGATTTTGCACTGCTTCTTGACTGGTTTTCACTGCAAAAAAGAGGCCCAGTGTTACCTGAAAAGGAACAGCTATAAAAATTAACTATCTGAGTATCTTGATAATGAAAGCATTGCTGTGACCTTGAATGTTCTAAAGGAATGGTGAAATACCTAGGCCTCTTGCCAACATAAAGGGCTGATGGTATTGCTACATAGGTTCTCACTATATACCTTGTGTCTAATTTGTAAGAAGTGTATACTGACAAACGTCACATCAAACTTACCATAATACTCTAAATTAGTTGTGCAAAATAAGTGCTTTTGTGGACATCCACCATTTACTTTGTTGGTAACCACTGTATGACATCCATCCCTATCACGGCCATGTCCATGACTCTGCCAAGGTCAGTATTCAGTATTTATATTTATATATAAAATGAATAATAAAGGAAGAAAAAGGTTTTGAAAATAAGCTTGTAAAAAACGTTTTAAAGAAAAAGGTGATTTAGTCATTACAAGTTGTGCACATGCCTGGATCTGTTTCCAGAAACAGGGAGTGGTGTAGTTGGCAATTACAGAAAGACAAGGAACCTTGGTTTTGTTCCAGTGTCAGTTATTTGTGACCTTCGGCAGATCACATTATGTGATGATGTACTAAACAACCTGCTAATGCACTAGCTTTTTGCATATATTGTTGAATCACAATAGGAGTAAATGTGTCCCTGACATGAGCATTGCAAATGAAACTGATAAAAATCAGACACAAATACACTATATGGACAAAAGTATTCGGATGTTTGACCATTACACCAACAGTGACTGTAAGGACTTTGTATTCAAATATATATACTTTAATATGGAGTTGGTCCCCCTTTTGCAACAATAACAGGTTCCAATCTTCTTGGAAGGCCTTTCACAAGATGGAATTGGAGTGTTTCTGTTGGAATTTGTGCCCATTAATTCAGTAGAGTATTTATGAGGTCAGGCGCTGATGTTGGTTGAGAAGGCCTGGGTTGCAATCTCGGTTCCAGTTCATCCGAACTCATCAAACACTGAACTCATCAGACCTAGTCTTTGTAGTCCATGTTTTGTGCACTGGGGCACAGTCATGTTGGAATAGAAAACGGCCTTCCCCAAACTGTTGCCACAAAGTTGGAAGCATAGCATTGCCCAAAATGACTTGGTATGCTGAAGCATTAAGATTGCCCTTCACTGGAGATAAGGGGCCTAGCCCAAACCTTGAAAAACAGCCCCATACCATTATCCCTTCTCCACCAAACTTCACAGTTGGCATAAATCAGTAAAGCAGGTAACGTTCTCCCGGCATCCAGCAAACCCAGACTCACCCATCTCACTGCCAAACAGAGAAGCGTGATTCGTCACTCCACAGAACACGTTAGCACTGTTCCACAGTCCAGTGTTGGTGTGCTTTACACCACTCCATCTGACGCCTGGCATTGGTCTTGGTGATGTGAGGCTCTAATGCAGCTGCTTGGCCATAGAACCAATTCCATTAAGCTCTTGCACAGTTTTTGTGCTTACATTAATGTCAGTGGAAATTCAAAACTCTTCAGCTATGGAATCAGCAGAGTTTTGGCGACTTTTACGTACCATGTGCCTTAGCAGTTATTGACCCCACTCTGTGATTTTATGTGGTCTTACGCTTTGTGGCTGAGTTGCTGTTGTTCCTTAAAGCTTCCACTTTCAAAAATTATGACATACAGTTGACCGTGGAATATCCAGCAGGGATAAAATTTCACGAACCGTCCTATTGCGAAGGTGGCATCCTATCACAGTACCATGCTTGAAGTCACTGAGCTCTTCAGAATGACCCATTTCACATTACAAATGTTTGCAAATGCAGACTGCATGGCTAGGTGGTTGATTTTATACACCTCTGACAACGGGTCTGATTGAACACCTCAATTTAATTGTGTGGCCAAATACTTTTGTCCATATATTGTATATACTGTATACTATTATGCTTGGTCTAGTTAGAAATTAAACTTTGCTCTTTAAGGCTCACTAAATCCTGCAAAGATAAAATACATTGTTAGGTGTCACCCTGACATTGCACTGCAGCTTTGATGAAAAGTCAATTATCACCTTCCTACTCCATTAAAGTCTGCTACATGAAAAACAGACAGTATTTAACTTATGTGCAAAATAAGTTAATTTGCACCCCTTGCAATGTAACATGGTTTTGTCCAGGAGACTACTTACTCACTAATTTTTTTTTACTTAATTTCCCTTAATGAATTAGGCCTACATGGTTAACTTGATATCCAGTTTCTGAAACTGGATATTGAACCAGCATATTCTTGATATGATCAAAAAGACCTACTTTACTAACTTCTGATGGCCAGATCATTCCATTCACAATCTGTGGACCATCTGCAAAACTCTGTGCAGTAATCTCAGCAGATCTGAGCCCTTGTTTAAGGACTCTAAGATGTGATTCTGCTGAAACCACCTGTGACAGGATGGACCGCCTATGCCACCCTATCTGTTGTTGCTGGGAACTGGCTGGGCTTACTTTGCCACCGTTCCCATTCATTATCCCAAATGCGCCCTCTTGCCACAGTAGGAGGGGCTAACTCAAGCTGCCACCACTGGACTCCTTGCCGGCATCCAGAACCGGGTTTCTTCTGGGTAACTGATGCTGCTAGCGTATCTCGTTGCTGGTGTACCTGGGCTGGTACTCCTGACCTCTTATGATGGATCAGGGAAGCTGTGGATGGATCCCCCCTGGCCTATCACATTGACCAGGGCTGCATGGGTAGCAGGCAGAGCGGTGGTACTGAAAAAGCTTGGGTCCAAACCTCAGAGACAGCCGGGGAACGGATTACAGTTAGGGTCTAATCGGCAGGTCACAGGAATACAGCAATATTGAAGATGTTTTCAAGCAGGTCTTTGAAGCAAGATGTTTATTTGCTCAAACACTGGTTGAAGGTACCAGTGTGATCAGGTCAGATGAAAATCAGAGGAATAAGTTTCAAATACAAGCTAGTGCCTTTTATACAGTTCAGACACAGGCTATTTTAGCATCAGGATGTACTCTATTTACACAAACATGGATTTACATGCATTGGAAAGTTAACAATATTTACACTTATATGTGAAATTCTAGAAATGCTTTCATGTCCTGCATCTGGTTTTCAGATGCAGATAATCCAGTAGCGAGTCTTAATTAAAAGTTCCTGCCTTCAATGTTGGACCTTCACACATCAAAAGATCTTAATTATCATGGAGCCTTTCTTCAGACCGTTCGGAATACATATTCACACAGAACTACAAAAACCAAAAACAAGCCAGTTTCCCACATCATAATACACAAAATACCTCTATCCACAAAAGCCTATTGTATCAGGTATATACATCAGAAATAAGGCATATCCTTTAGTAAGGTTAAAACAGGAAAAACGAATTTCTACCATGGTCTCAAAAATAATGATTTTCTATCTCAAAATATATACAATATTAAAAATAAGTGCATTGGCAATTTATATAAATAAGCACCCTGTGCTATTTCCCTTAAATACATTGATACCATAAGTTATTTATATGTGATCCAGTCACACCACCCTTTTGGGGTCATCATAAAGGAGGCCTAAAACATCAAAGAATGAATCAAAAGAAGACAGACTAGGACTATTAGCATCGAATCCAAATGCCTGTGATTTACCATTCACCTTGCAATAGTGATACCACTATACCAATGCACTGCTCCTCAAAACCACCCAATTTTGGCCTAAGTTTAGACCTGGGTTTCAAGTTCCAGCATGCACATGCAAGCCTGCATGCTGACTCACACATGTGAAGAAGGACCCTGCACTAGCTTGGTGAGCGGTAAGACTCATCTTATTTGCCGGCCAGAGTTGCTGGGGAACTGAGCATTGCTCAGCTGCCCCAGTGACATTTTTTTGATAAATTACACAATAATCTGTAGCGCTTTTCATAAATTGACTAAGACCTGTCAAATCTCGTATACAAAACAATCCAATCTGAAACAAACTTTTTACATGAATATACTATACTGTGGTATGGGAAGGTTGTCAGTCAAGAAAGGTAATAAAACAATAAGAATGTATATTGGCGCCGATAAGTAAAATAGAACTTGCACTCGGGAACGCCGGGATGTTTCATTATCTCCTGCGGAAATCTCAAACTCACTTGTAACTAGTTCCTCTTCTACGGACCTGGACCCCCAACATCAAATTGGCACTGATGGTGACAACAGGGCAGTATCAATGCCTCCGAACCTGAGGCATGCTACCACTAAAACCACAGGTCATCATGTCACTTGTTCTGCAGAGCTCCCTGTGTCCCAGTCAGATGTTAATACTGTGGTGGCATGCAAGCCACTAACAACTGTAAGGTATTACTTACTGTGAACATATGTTGGTCTTTTTAATTAGCTGATTACAGAGGAAAAATATAACTTGATTTTATGAACAACAAGTGATATACATAGCACAGCAGTGGCAAGATCTTATACTGAAAACAAATGGTTATTTTCTCTTGTTTCAAACCTCTTAGAACACAGGACTGCATAGAATGCTGGGTCATTAATTGCCAATTGAACACCTTTATATGCAACTCATAACGGTCTACATCCCCAATAATGCCCACTTAACAAAGTACAATGAACTCCCATCTGGCACCATTTAAACAATATTTCCCAACATGGGTACAATAATAATACTATGAACACTAACTATGTAACCTAATAAAAGGCAATGCTATATCTTATTTTACATTTTGTGATGCGCATCTAAATTTACGCAGTGTATGAGTTGGTTGGAATACCAGATACCAGACAGGTTGGACTTTATTTTGTGTTTGAAGTACTCTGCTTTCTTCACACTTATCTTTAAAAATGATAAGGTTTGTATGGCTCTGTCCTTAGTTTGACATCACCTCAAGAAACTCAGAGAGCATGCCACACAGGTTGAGCATATGGTGAGCACGACGGAAGGTATATCCCCCACTTCAGGCTGAAGTACATAAGTTAATGATGACTTTTTTAAGGTATACCAAAAGACTTGATGAATTGCAAAAACTCATAGAACAGCAGCATCCAGATTGCCAGTTCATTGGAAAAATCTGAAGCAGCTAAGTCTGCATAATTTCTGGAGGAGTGGCTTTATAATGTATTTGGAGTTGATAAAGTATCTGAGCAGTTTGTTGTTGAGCCACCCCATTGCCCACCCATTGTGACAAAGCAACTGAGTTTAAGGGTCAGAGATACAGCACTAGCCCAGGCTAGACAGCCTAGAGAAATTCTGGTCCACATTTTAAAGTATCTCTATACCTAGACAAGTCAGTTAAAATATAGAAAAAAATCTTCTTGCCTAGCATTTAAAAAAGCTTTTGAGAGAGATGAAGCTCTGCAAATGAACGTCAACAATTTTAACTTTTTATTTAACATTAATCAGAAACAGTCGGTAGCAGACAAACATAAATAAATATGATTGTATTGAATCCAAAGTATTAGAACAAAAATAAGTTGTAAATTAAAACTGTCAAAAATAACAAGCAGACATAAAACCAAGAAAATAAATTAAATGAAATATAGGTTGGTAGGATTGTCATGAAACCACCAAGTTATATAGGCTTTAAAAAGTATGGAAGTAGGAATCAGAGTAGAGGGGACATGAGATAAATTGGAACTGGGGATTAAGAAAAAGCAGATATTGGGGCAAGCTTAAAAGAGGAGATGTGTGAGGTAAGGTGGGGCACTTAACTGTGTAGGTTGGCTGTGATAAAATGACCAAGGGGCCCAAACCGGAGTGAAAGTGTTGTCCTGACCCTGGAGATATTAGGTGATTTCTCCCTGCGTGCAATGAACCAAATATAAGAAATAAGGGAAGAAACACTGGGAGGGTTCTGACGCTTCCAACATTTGGCTGTGAGGCATTTTGCTGCAGTAAGGATATTGGAGCCAAGTGTGGCTTCATCGGGGAGCATCATAAAAGGAAAAAGTAAGTTTGAGGAGTTTAGATTCAATATCAAGCCAGGACAGGGTGGCAGAAGTGGCGAAGGAGGCTGTAATTTGGCTGAAGTAGGCAGCCTAATAATAGGTTTTGATGGCAGTAAAGCCTCTACTGCCACGTTGCGTGGGTTTTTAAAGAATGGATAGTTGGGTTCTGGCTTGTTTTTTGTACCAGATGTTTCTTGGAGTGATTTTTCTGTATAAGTAGGAATTTTGAATAAAGGACACTAGCCGGAAGTGTTTGAAATAGGTAGAGGAGTTTGGGGAAGATACCTTCTAGCTGAAGGTAGAGTGTATAGGTCTTCAACACCTTTGAGAAGTCTTCCTGAGACGCTAAATTGTCGTAAAGTTTGGGACAAAAATCGTCAGAATATCCTGTGAAAGGCCTTCTTTGCGTCAAAGGATAGTATAATTGTTTTTTTTTTAATGTGGATCAAGTCAATGGTTTTCCTCGTGTTGTCCATTGCTTTCCTTCTGGGAATAAAGCCCACCTGGTCATAATGTACTAGAGTATGCAGTACAGTATTGAGTCTGTTAGCTAGCACCTTTGCATATAGTTTTATATCATTATTCAAAAGCGATATGGGATGGTAACTCAAATAGTCATATATGTCTTTACCCTCTTCAGGGATTATTAAAATTCTGGCCTAAAGAGCTTCCTTGGAATAAGTCTCTCCTGCTAGGATTGAGTTAAACAGGGTGTGAAGGTGGTGGAGCAGGATACCCAGGATTTTCTTATACTAATAGGCAGAAAATCTGTCCCGGCCTGGGGCTTTGCCCGATTTTTGTGCCTTAACTTATATAAGCTCCTCAAAAGACATTTCATCATTAAGAGCATTAGCCGTTTGTGTGGATAATTTGGGGATATTTGCTGCCTTCAAGAAATTGTTAATCAGATATTCCTGTCTTAGTTTGGAAAAAATGGATTCTGGTTGTGAGAGGTTATATAATTCTGAGTAATGTTTTTGCATTAAGTTGTCCTGTAGATCCTTAAAAGCCGATATTAAGCACAAAGATTAGAGGCCAGTATCCTGTCAGCCTTTTGCCCTTTTCGTAATAACGCTGATTAAGCCTATTGAGTTTGTTTGCTACCTGATTGGATAGGAGGAGGTTTAGTTAGATCTGAGTTTGTTTTGTCTTGATATTCCAGTTTTTGTAGGGTCTCTGTTAACCAAATTGCTTTGGCTAGTCAATCCTATTTTGTTCTAGAGGCTAGCGCAATTAGATGTCCTCTCAAGACTACCATATGTGCATCCCAAAGCAACATCAGGGAGATATAGGGGATATTATGGCTTTCAAAGTATTTTGTAAGAATAGTATTCAACTGAGTTAAAATAGAGGAATCGTGTAGGAGGGACTCATTTAATCACCTGGTAGATTTTGGAGGGTTAAGTGCGATGTTAGTAAGATTTGCAGAGATAGGAGAGTGATCCGGCCACACTGCAGGAAAGATGTGTAAATCAAATAATGGCTCAGCGGCATAATGGCTAAGCAGTATCATATCTATTGTGGAATAGGGTTTGTGGGGTGGAGACTAAACAGCATCATTTCTAGCCAGGGGGTAAGTAGTTATCCAGGAGTCATAAGACCATTAACAATTTTAATGCCCACAGGCAGTGCTGCTTGACTGTGTAGTACAAGATATGTCTTTCTACCACTTCTGGAGCAACATGCATGAAAGCAATATTAATCCTTACCTTGTTTGTTGCAGTCTTCTACCTGATAGTGAATGCAGCACATTTCTGCACAGCACTGAATTATATCTGATAGGATTCTGCTTCTGTTATCTATTTCTGCTGCTTTCCCTGTGTGAGAGCTGCTTGTTTTCAATTAGTTTGAGCTGCAATGCAGGTATGCACCTGCATTATCCTGATTATTTGCCTGCACTATTTAAGGCCTGTCCTGACACTCTCTCCTGGCCAGTGCTAGTGATATGTTTCTAGTGGTAGCATCTTGGTTCCTGTGCTTTATCATCCTATGTCTGCTTTCTGATTCTGATCACTGGCTATGTCTGACTACGATTCTTGTTCTGATCCCTGGCTATGTTTGATTACGTTTGTAGTTCTAATTCCTGACAGTTTGTGTTCCTGTTACCGGACTGGCTGCCAAATACTCAGTGCTCCATTCCTTCCTGAGCTGTTGATGTCCCAAGAAAGCCATAAAAGCTGTGCTTTTACTATTTATTTAAACTGTTCTGTTTTCTGACATATTGTGGTACATTTCTCTGGTGTTCAGCATCTCCACATCGATTCCGGCCTGTATCCTGACCGTCAGTTGTGCAGGTTCTCTCAATCCAATTGAAGTGATAGATAAGAGTTTGCATTGACTTTTGTAGTGCTTCAAGTGCTATTGTGTACACTTTGGATTCTCTGGACTTTGTTATGCTACTGATAAGTACACTGTGACATTCAGATGTACCACGTTTGCTGATTTGGGTTAATCTCTTGCTCTGACATTGGGACATTTTGTATCCTGTATTTCTGCCTGTTGCTAGCAGAGCCATCTGCACATGATGCTGAACCTGATAAATCCACATATAATTCTGAACCTGATAGTCTGCATCTTATATCCATCTGATACTCTGTATAAACTGTTTGTTGCTGATTAATTGTGTTTTAAAATAAAGACTGTAATTTTAGTCATACACCTCCAGGGCCGGACTGGGACTAAAAATCAGCCCTGGCATTTAAAGCACACAGGCCCACCCTCCATAGCTTAGCAGGAAACAAACTGTGTACCACCGCGCAGCGGCAGTGCCGAAAAAGGGCACAACCACACATCCCTCATACCTCAGTGCATGCCCACAATTGATATTAAGCCACTATAGAGCCCCGAAATCAAATTATGCCACACAATAGTACCCCTAGATCATATTATGCCACATAGTAGTACCCTCAATTCATATTATGCCATACAATAGTGCCCCCAATCATATTATGCCTCAATAGTGCCTCCAAATCATATTATGCCATAGAGTAGTGCCCCCAAATCACTTTATGCCACAGCGTAGTGCCCCAAAATCACATTATGTCTCAGAGTAGTGCCCCCCAAGTCACATTATACCACAGAGTAATGCCTCTAAATCACATTATACCAGAGAATAGGGCCTCAAAATAACATTATACCACAGAGTAGTGCCCCAAGTTCAAGAAAAGGTGGTTAAAAAAATACATTGCAGCACTAGAAAATACAGCTACTGGGTGCAGGGCGAGGAGGGAGCCGCAGCTGTCAGCTTAGAAAGGCGTTCTGATTCGAGATGTGTGCACCCGCTGGGAGCAGGAGACAGGGGACAGAGGAGGTGAGGTGAGGATCAGGATGGGAGGGAGGGAGGGGGGGGGGGGGCAGAGCAGAGCTGGGCAGATCCGTGCTGCATATTTAGTAAGGTGGCTGGCCACCAGGAAGCCACTGGTAGGCTGGTTAGGTCTGAACCCATTAACTAGGGACTGCAATGTCCCTGCACAGGCCCATCTAGCCAGCGGCCCTTCTGGCATTTGCCAGATGGCCAATCCTCCCCTGTACACCTCGTAATTTCTACTGCTAACCTAACAATATTCTTCCATGATAGGCTGTGATGTTACGGAGAAGAATCACAATGTCTATGTCAACTTATATTCCTTTATTTAGCTTAACATATAAGGGGCCTTGGTTAGGGTATATGCAGCTATAGGTGGTGCTTCTGGAGAGGAAGGTGGAGTTAAGTTAGGATTATTTGCTTTATTATTAACCTGCTTTACTTGGAGTTTTCCAGTAGGTCGATGGCTCATGCAGGGCCCTCTTAAGACCATCTTGGGCCCCCGGGCACAGCAGTGCGGGGCCCGTATATATACAAAAAAAATTAAAAATGATTATGTATATGGGCCCGTCGGAGGAAGCCAAAAAAAAAAAACCTGGAAAAAGAAAAGAAGAAAATACTTACCGTGCTGTCAGCTGGCGATCCGGCTCCCTCCATGGTCTCCTCCTCCGACGCGCTCCGCAATGGATGTCGGGCGGGCGTGATGACGTCACGCCCGACATGCACTGCGAGTGCGACGGAGGAGGAGACCAGGGAGGGAGCCGGATCGCCAGCTGACAGCACGGTAAGTATTTTCTTCTTTTCTTTTTCCAGGTTTTTTTTTTTTTGGTTCCTCCGATGGGCCCCCCTGGGCTGCAGGGCCCCCGGGCACCTGCCCATTGTGCCCTATGGGCTCATGGCATTGCTTGATGCGTTCTTTTTAAACTTTAAAACAGAGTATAGATATATATATATATATATATACCTGGGCTCATTAGTTTTCTTACTGGTGGCTGGCACCTACCCAGGAACCACTCACCTTTTTCCATGTGGGGGTAAATGTATCAAGCTGAGAGTTTCCCAGCAAGTTTGAAAAGTGGAGTTGTTGCCGATAGCAACCAATCAGATTCTAGCTATCATGTACTAAATAAATGATAGCTAGAATCTGATTGGTTTTTCAAACCCACCGGAAAACTCTTAGCTTGATACATTTACCCCGTGGTGTGTTTCAGCCCTGGGCTGATCTGTTACCCTCCCCCACCCCCCAACACTGCTCCCTGCTTACATGTGCTAAACTTCACCTACCCAGCTAAATCATTTTTGGGAAACATCAGTTCAGTATCGGGGAGGAGGTAGGAGGAAGAAAGAAGAGGAGTATGGTCCATTTCTGGGCATTTGCATAGCGATTTTAGGCAAAGGTATTGTATATAATTCACAAGGATGCTCTCTGTCGGTGGTAGTCAGCATATCGATGCTGACTACCCCCGACATGATGACACCGAAGGGCTCTTTGCCGACGAGGATCGATGACGACTGTTGTGAGGAGCGACTGGAACCAATCCCGATGAAGCAACAATCCGGCGCTACTTGATTGTTAGATTGTTGCTTTATTGGAATTGGTTCCAGTCGCTTTCCACAACAGTCGTCATCGATCCTCGTTGGCAAGGAGCCCTTCAGTGTCATCATGTCGGGGTAAGTGTTGTCAGATTAATGACCGTCATTATACCGTACCCCACCCCTCTCTGTATTGGATATCTGTCAATAGGATGCTTCTGCATTGTATGACCACCACTTGGATGCTTCTAGATGAGGTGTGATATAAAATATTTACTCAGAGCACAACTAGATCATTCCCCCTGAGCCAAACAGCGGTGGTAGAAGTGATCTCCTCTATTAGAACAGTTCCCTTTGGCTGGATGCTAAATGCACACAACAGACAACAGCTAAATCTATACAAGATAATTGGACCCTAAATGCTTAGTAGGCTGTCTCCCTAGTGTGTAGACATTCATTTAAAGCAGTTTTCATGAAAGTATTATTAGCAACTTATCCCTCCACCATAAAACACTAGGGTTGGAAGTAGATTCCTCAACCAGTAGTCTTGGCCAGGCTGTGGCAACATATGCTACTAATCCCACAGAGGCAAATAGGGAAGCTATGCTAAAAATTCAGAAAGAACAGGCAGCTTAATGTCTGGAATGGCCATCAACATTAGCTTGCAGTGCTTGTTTTTCAGTTCATATATTAGACAGAGAAAAATGAACGCAAAATAAGCTTCTGAAAGAAGCACCTAGCGTAACATGTGGATGTGGTCCCTCATACTGTGATGTAATGCAATATTCTACATGGCAGATTAAAGGACAACATTCATTTCTTTGTTTGTACAGTATATTAGCTCATTTATTTGAGAATTGCATTTTTTATACTTTCACAGGTTAATTTAGTAAAATAAACAGAGAAATAAGAATTGCTTTTCAAAATAGTCTATGCATAAATGTTTTGTTGAGTGCTATTGAAATGAAACCTATTTATATACACAACATATGTTTCCTCTTAAGACACATAACCCTGTTTCAGATTTTCAGTTTTTGGGTATTAGAACAAAAAACAAACATCTGTGGCCATATGTTTTTCTAATGTATTTTATACATTTTAAAGGTTCATTTTGATGTCAACTGGGCAAAAATGAACTTTGTTTACAATACTCAGCCCTGGCTGACAGTTTGTAACAAACTGTAAAAGCAGAACAACTTGTTTTTTTGTGGCAAATTGTTCCAACATGTTGCAATCAGATTACTGTTACACAGCTGCACCTTTATGTTATTTCCCTATGAAGTATATTTTAAGAGCTCTCTATGATTGAAGCCACTGTTTGCAAGTTACTGCCTGTTTTTGTTGTGATTCCCACAAACGTAAAAGCTATGTAAACCCTATAGATTGTAAACTTGCTAGCAGGGCCTTCTTACCTCTTTATCTTTCTGTTAATATTTACCAATAATCACGAAAATAATACTAAAAATTGGGAAGTAGAAAGCAACTTTACACAGGCAATCATGAGTGAATATCACTGTTCGTTTTTATTTGATTTTATCTTGTTTGTAGTTTAAAGTTTATTAAAACTTGCTATTACAACACAAACAAGTTTTTTATTGGTTTAATTGGAAAAGCAATGACATACACTATATGGACAAAAGTATTCGGACACTTGACCATTACACCAACAGGGACTGTAGTGACATTATATTCTAATACATATACTTTGATATGGAGTGATAACAGCTTCCACTTGGAAGGCTTTCCACAAGGTGTTGGAGTGTTTCTGTGGGAATTTGTGCCCATTCATTCTGTAGAGCATTTATGAGGTCAGGCACTGATGTTGGACGAGAAGGCCTGACTCGCAATCTCCATTCCAGTTCATCCCAAAGGTGTTCGATGGGGTTGAGGTCTGGGCTCTCTGTGGGCCAGTCAAGTTCTTCCACACCAAACTCATCAAACCATGTCTTTGTAGTCCTTGCTTTGTGCACTGGAACACAGTCATGTTGGAGTAGAAAAGGGCCTTCCCCAAAATGTTGCCACAAAGTTGGAAGCATAGCATTGTCCAAAATGACTTGGTATGCTGAAACATTAAGATTGCTCTTCACTGGAGATAAGGGGCCTAGCCCAAACCCTGAAAAACAGCCCCATACCATTATCCCTCCTCCACCAAACTTCACAGTTGGCATATGGCAGTCAGACAGGTAACGTTCTCCCGACATCCGCCAAATCCAGACTCGCCCATCTGACTTCCAAACAGAGAAGCGTGATTTGTCACTCCACAGAACACATTTCCACTGCTCCATAGTCCAGTGTCGGTGTGCTTTACACCACTCCTTCCAATACTTGGCATTGGTCTTAGTGATATGAGACTTGCATGCAGCTGCTTGGCCATGGGAGCCCATTCCATTAAGCTACCGCCACACAGTTTTTGTGCTTACATTAATGCCAGTGGAAGTTCAGAACCCTTCAGCTATGGAATCAGCAGAGCGTTGGCAACTTTTTCCACAGTGACATCACAAGGGTATTAGTTATTTTGTCGCTTACCAATAAACATTGTACAATGCGATTATTGTGGTTCCAATGCACAAAGATATTTAATTGCAAAATATAGCAGGATTTACAGCAAGCCATCATAATGCATAAAATATATTACAATAGAGCAGGAATATAAGAACTGAATACATTACATTTTCACTAGCGCTTTACCTGGGCCCAGGTCCATGTAGTTTTGCAGTCAGGAAGGTAGAGAGAGCAATGACCCAGAGAGGCTTGCTTATATGCAGTTTCAGTTTACAAAAAAACACTGATGATGTCACTTTGTACACAGATAACACTTAGAGAGGTCTTCATTGGTCCAGGGTTAACGATGTTCCAGTTGTCTGCCGGTCATAGGTCAGTTAATTTGATCTTTAACAAAGGGTGGGGCGCAACTTCCCCCAACTGTTGTCTACATGTCTTCTCGCCGAATAGCCAGTTCAAACCAACAAACGAAGTACTTTTGAGTATTAATCTCATAATGCTCATAACTTGCGACTGCTAGATGCGATCCATACTCTGTCGAAACCGGGGTTAATGCTGTTGAAATAAGCTTTAATATGAGACCAAACTCTTTACTTTTTGTCATGCTCAGGGGAGTCCCTCAGTCAGTATTGACACCAGCTCAGTAGGGTGCTAGGTCTAAAAGCCTCTCAGGTCTTCACCAAGATCTTCCACAAGGCAGGATGGGCTTGGCTGCTGAGAAACTGCAGGTCGCGGCCCCTAATGAGCTTACAGACTTGAGGAATGGATAGTCTAGCAGCAAGGTAATACAAAAATGGTACCTGAGGCAGGGTCCAATGTGCAGCAGGGATCCTTCCAGAGATTGGTGAGGCACAGCCGGGTCTGGTACACGGTAGTAGATGTCTGTCACGCAAAGGAGAATCCAAACACAGTAGTGAGGGCTGAGCTGGATCTGGTACACATTAGCAGATGTCCGTCACGCCAAAGGAGAATCCAAACACAGTAGTGAGGGCTGTGATGGATCTGGTACACATTAACAGATGTCCGTCATGCCAAAGGAGAATCCAAACAGAGAAGTGAGGGCCGAGCCGGGTCTGGTATACAGGGAAAACTCAGGAGAGGCAGGAGAACAAAGGGACACACAGGGAGCTAAAAGACAGGGAGCAGGAGTCAGGAACGTAACTTGTTGCTCTGACACAGGGCTTGTGTCAGAGCGCAATATATATAGATAGAGTTTGAATTCCCTGCCAGGGGTCACATGATTGGCGCTGCCGCAACCCGGAAGTGACATGCTGCCAGCAGCGCGGAGAGGTAAGTATTACACCTTTTAGATGACCTGACCCATAAATACCTTTTCTTTAGTTTTATCTATGTATAAATAATCTCTAATACATTTTAGTAATAAATAAAAGTGGATTGGAACCTTAATAAATGTGTATATTAATTAATTT
This sequence comes from Mixophyes fleayi, assembly GCF_038048845.1. Lineage (NCBI taxonomy): Eukaryota > Metazoa > Chordata > Amphibia > Anura > Limnodynastidae > Mixophyes > Mixophyes fleayi. Next base: position 227,159,426 of record NC_134405.1, read on the forward strand.
AGTTTACTTCATCCAATTATTTGACTTTCACAAGAGTTTGTCCCAGCAAATGACAGTGTAGGAAAGACCTGTATCTTTTCTTCCTGCTTGCGGTTTGGGTATGATCTACTGATGTTTAACATGTCGACAGTCTGAATGTTGACAGTCAGAATGTCGGCAAGTTCAGTGTATCTATGGGGTTAAAATGGCGACAATAGAGCCGGCAAACTCGCCGGCACAATACAGTACATAATGCAGTAAAATATAAATGTTAGTACATTAAAAATAAAGTAGCGTGCTCTCCAAACAGCTTAACTCTAGTGCTGCCAGCCTAGACTGGTACTAACAAAATCAGGGGGAAAAGAACCATGGGGTCCCTTCCCAATTTTACTAGTACCACCCGGAGCTGGTGGCACTATAGAAGCGTGGGGTCTATAATGACAACCAACCCCAGGTTGGTTAGCATGGGGCTGGAAACCCTAGAGAGATGTGTCCACAAAAAAAAAGCAGAAATCTCCTTTCGGTAAACAGCTATGTGCTGAAAGCACTATGGCTCTTCCCACACCCCTGGGTGGTGGGTGTGGGGGTAATACATTTTTTTATGTTAAAAACACCATTTCAGCCCTTTACACTACAGGTCCCAGCAAGCCAGACTAGCATTACTAGTTTGGGAATGCTGGCGCCTGTAGTACTGGGACTTGTAATGTACCAAGAAACAAAATGTAAACACACTCCTCATTTGCAAAATAACTTTAATATAAAAAAAAACTATAGTACTCATCAACATCCAGGTTCTTTATCTGTAATCCATGCTTGTTCATAAAATAAAATAAAGTTATATCTCAGGATCTTGCAGTTTGTCACCTGAAAAAAAAATCAATGTTCATTAATAAAAAACAAAACAAAAAACACATCATTGGTCCTGCAGCTTTGAAAACCCCCAAAAGAATTCAGAGGAAGGGATCAGCCTGTCATAGACTCTTGGAAGGACTGGGGGAGGGGGAGGGGTGAGGTTTTACTTCTAGGGAAACTGAAAACTTCACCTAAGTGTGCGCCTGTGTGATAGTAGAAGTGCCTTATTGGCAGTAATGCATTATCCAGAGGAGTTCATTACTTTAATATAAATGTCTTGCAAAAAAAAACCAAAACACTTTACATATTACTTAATACTGCTAAACATCTCTAAATAAAAATAATGTTGGATAGATAAAAGAAATGCAGAGTGATAGCTCAGAATATCAAAATTGTATTTGCAAATAATGTTTCATGCTATACATTTAATTTTTACATAAAATAAAACTTTTCCTTCACACCACACAGTACTTCAGAAACATTATAGATCGATTATATATTACTTAGCAGTGAACCATCCTTAAAGTACCAAAACCTTGAATTATCTAAGATACTTCTGTAGCACAATGTTATACGCCTACTGCCTCTTTCGGAGAAGGGAAAAATCACTGTTTATTATGTGATCATAAAAAAACCTTGACAGATAATGCGGAATGTTATTCAAAGGATTATTTATTAAACAGACAGAAGCAGACAAAATTTCTACTAGGTCACTTTCATAAATACCAAAAGTACATTGACACCAGTGATTAATGTGTTGACTGCAAACAAAGACTGTTTACATATTATAATGCCTATTCATTACAAAATTGGATGTTGTGAAATTTTGTAAGAAATTAAATACAAAACTCTGATGCAATATGTAGCTGCTGAATAAGTACAAAACTAAAAGCAAGATAATATTTAATTATGGAAACAAGCATATAAGAGCTTTGAAGCATAACATTTTGTGTCATTATGTTAAAGGAAGCCATAAACACTACAATTTTGATTGTTTTTTTAGGATCTACACAGACATGAAATTCATTCAGACTATGACTCAATCGAATCATGTATGTGGTCATACTCTGACCACACTACTGGTGCCTTGCCCAAAAAGATGTATGATCAAATCTAATAGACATACTGTAGATGAGATTTTCTCCTATAGGCTATTCCACATAAACAGTACACTAGCATTGTGCTCAAAATGGAACGTAATTCGATTATACTGGTGGAGAATTTTACTGGCATAGAATCTATGGATTACACACTCTGCATGAAAGTAACCTAAGAGATTGATGCAGATATCATTTTCCTGTTGTTGCTTTCACACTTCATTGCTGTTCATATTGACAACATATGTGGTATAAGAACCAAACAGATCTAGTGCTGGCGCTAAATCGTATCAGTATAATAAAATCATATCAATATAACATTACTGGTCGAACCTCAATAACAGAGGTAACTCCAATGATGAATGCAATGCTTTCAGTCTCAAATAAAAAGCAACAAAGTGTCTATAAATGTTGAATTGATGCATAAACAAATCCATATATAGATAGGTTTGACAGAAGCACTGGGAAAGTGGCAGATAGAAGGTATACGTGTTCCAGGCTGTCTGTCTTATGTACTTTAAAGCCCCAGGAAGATTATTTGTATGTGGAAATGAGCTTTCCAAAGTTGTCTTCAGCTATAGGAAAAGATGGTAAGGGTCCCCGAGCTTATGTATTTAGAGAGAAGGGTACATAAGGCCAATTTCCGGGTGTTCTAAATTACTTGAGCAAGTACTGGTAATCAGAAGTCCTGCAAGGTGCTGATAAAAAGCTGCTGTTTTTTGTTGTATTCTATTTTGAAGCATATGAGGTATTATATAGAGATCAATAGATCCCTTGCTAGTGGTATTTAGTTGTTCATATAGTTGCATCACTTTCTGGTTAAGAGTCCTACAGGTGTGTACTAAAAAATCCTACTCCCACTGCTCCCCTTCTATGCTGAAGATAGAAGTATTTTACTATATTTTTATGTAATTTACTCTGTCCACAATAGTAGCTATGGCAGGGCCGCACGGAGGATTTTTCAGGGGGGGGTTTCCTCCGCCCCCCGAAAAAAAAAAAATAAATCCTAGAGACCTGCCACGCATGCGCCCGTTTCGGCTGCACTGTAGTATACAGCAGCCGCGGCGCTGTCAAAGAAACGTCCGCGGCGGTGCTGTATACAATACCCAGAAACCCCCCCTGCGTGCGCCACTGTATGGAATACTCTAAGGAAAAGCTAGAAAGAAAATATGCAGATATAAGTTTCTTATGCTCACTACCATGTCACATATTTCATTGCTGTTCATGGAGGCAGTACATGTGGCACAGAGGGGAAAGAATCATGGTAGCGAGCACAAAATGTTTAATTTTTCCATGAAAAGGTTGGTAAACTTGGCTTAAAATGTTCCCAAGTGTACATCCAGATGCTGCCTCACACACATATGTATATATATATATATATATATATATATATATATATATATATATATATATGTATATCACAATTTATAGCGAACAGTAGACACTGGTTGACAACATATTATTTGGAATAAATACTAAAGAAGCTATTGTGGGATGGTGAAATAATATCTGAACTTGGACATATTACACTGTGGCAATTTGTTGTGGTTTTTTTTTCGGTTTCTCTCCTAAATACAATACAAAGGTGAATTTCAGCACGTATTCAAAGGAATCAACAAACAACTGCCTGACACATTGAATGGTGTACTTTAAACCCTTAACTAAGATTTTGTGTATATTTTATTCCTTTAGTACATCATTAAGATAGTTCTAGATATGGGTGAATTGGAGCACCAATACATATATGTGCTGCATATTTGTATATGTAAAAGGTGTATTGAGCATTGGTTGGATGGTGATGTGTGTATATTGTTTGTTGATTCCCTTGAAAACATGCTGTAATTCACCTTTGTATTGTATTTAGGAGAGAAACCGAAAAAAAATAAAAAAAAATACTACAGTGTAATATGTCCAGGTCCAGATATTATTTCACCATCCCACAATGGCTTCTTTGCTATTTGTTCCAAATAATATGTTGTCAACCAGTGTCTATTGTTCACTATAAACTGTGATTTCAGTGACCAACACCTTTTGTCCTTGCACTTACTAAATACATATATTTTCAATGCTCTCATCCAAACATATAAATGTTCACTCTTCCCTTTCTTCTTTAATTCTTATTCCTCGATACACCATCTCTCATAGGTCAAGCCAATTATGTATTTCTATCATGATAGGGAAAACAGAACATAACATAACTAAGCTGGTTAATTACCCTTTAAAAAGCTTTCCCATAAAACACATGTAACAATATGCTACCTGCTAGGTATTGGCAGTTTCTCCTACAGGATGTCCTTGGTGTGTTAGCATAAAAATAAAATTCTTGATTGTTTAAGTCCTGGGATTGTCCATCTACTGTAGATGTTCCTATCGATCGTCTGCTCAAAATAGCTCACACTACACCTCTGGATTCTTACTAGCAACACACTTTGGGCACTGTGGTCTTTATCAGTGATTGAAGTGGACTGGTATACAATGGTATTCCAAACTGTCCCTTCTGCCACTGCTTTCATTTTTACGCCCGATTTTCCGCTGGGCACATCTATGTAATTTGAGGCCACGTGCCCCCCTATTTCCCCCAGCAGTGTAGATGCACCAGGTGGGACATTCACCTTCTGTATTTTTTGACAATACCTTTTTGCTCCCATACTCATGGCAGAAGTGGAAACTGAAACTATGTGTTCTTACTGATTGAACAAAAAAGTCAGAAGAAGTGATTGAGAACATCATAAGAAAGAAATGTGGTGAAATAGAGAAAGGAAAATAAATGAGAGAGAAAAAAAATATTCAAGAGCATAGGTGAGAGGGACAGGGATGAAGACGGTGCAGAAGGTTAGGTGAGAGGGACAGGGGTGAAGACGGTGCAGAAGGTTAGGTGAGAGGGACAGGGGAGGAGACTGTGCAAGGGGTTAGGTGAGACGGACAGGGGAGGAGACTGTGCAAGGGGTTAGGTAAGAGGGACAGGGGAGAAGACTGTGCAAGCGGTTAGGTGAGAGAGACAGGGGAGAAGACGGTGCAGGGGGTTAGGTGACAGGGACAGGTTGAGAAGACAGTGCAGAGGGTTAGGTGAGAGGTACAGGGGAGAAGACTGTGCAAGGGGTTAGGTGAGAGAGACAGGGGAGAAGACGGTGCAGGGGGTTAGGTGAAAGGGAGAGGTTGAGAAGACAGTGCAAGGGGTTAGGTGAGAGGGACAGGGGAGAAGACTTGCAGGGGGTTATGTGAGAAGGACAGGGAAGAAAATGGTGCAGGGGGAATAGTATGCAGCCACCTTTTTTGAGAAAAGTTGATGGTTCCTTTTTAGTGATGATAAGTATTAGAGAAAAGGGGGGAGTACTACAGAGAAAACATAAGAGACAGAGGAGAGGGAAAAGTCTGTTTGAGAAAACTATGGCACCCTAGTTATTATTGAACTGCAAGGCAAGTGGGGAAGTACATGCTTGGACGTGTAGTTAGACAGCAGATGAAAATCCTCAAGATGCCTACATTTATGCAACAGAGACATACCGTATATTTCAGGCCTGGAAATATCCCAGAAGCCAATGTGTCAAATGGCTGCTGATGCCAAACATTTTTTTGGTATAATTTCTTTTGATTATTCAATGGATGCACATCTTCCCTAGATTCTTAAATTAGACAGGTTTCAAAGTATAGGACAGATGCAGCAAAAACAGAAGGATGGGAGAATTGGATCACAGGTTTAAACACTAGTAGTTATAAAAGATGGTTGGGAATGCACAGACACAGATTTGCAGGGGTGGGGTGGGGATTAATCGAGCAAAGAGGAGACAAGTGTTTTAAAAAAAAATATTCCATACCGTAACCTCTAAATTTACACTTTGACCACTGGCCTTTATCAAAGTTTAAGGGAACATGTACTGTCCTCATAATTTATAGTCCCATTACCCAATCTAAAGCAACTACCTCCAAACACAATTAATTTCCTATAAATAACTTATAATTGCATTATGCCTAAATACTTTTCATTGTCCACTACTTAATATAACATGATATATATTTCGCTCATAAAAACGATAAAATTCTAAATACCTACTTGCTCTGATGGTTTTACCCTAAAGGCCCTTTCTTCTGTATCAGAATAGACAGCGCAGAGATCGAGATCTTCAAAATATTTAAACTAAGGTCCTCAGACCTTCCTGTAAAAATGTTGCTGTTGTCTATTCAGAGGGATTTTTAGACTGATGTTTCTGGTGCAGATTCAGGATTGTCTGTCATATTCTATAGTAATACCGTAGTTACCGTAATAACGGTAAAAGTGCGTGTAAATACCGTTATTACGGTAGTTTTAACGCTTTCTGCTCGCAGTTAAGGGAGCTGTGAGCAGAAAGCCGGGTTAAACTTACCGTAATAGCGGTAATAGCTTTAATGTGGTGGTACTTCGGGGGAAATTGAATTCCCCCCTATGAGTCTGTGTTTGTCAGTGTTTGTATTAGGGAAAATTACACTGTAAGCTCCAATGGGACTAATGTGAATGACAATTACACCGCTGCGGAATTAATGACACTATATAAATAGATGATGATGATTATCATTCCACTATTTAATTTCCTATGACTTCATACATACTGGCATTTGAAAAACTTTTACCACATGATAAAATGCCAGTAAAAATTCATGTAAACTGCATTGCATTAAAGTACATGTTTCATATTTGTTTACAAGTGAGTCCAATATGCATTTTTTTCAAAACATATCTCAAAGACAATACAGGAAGATATACCTGTGGAAATGCATATGTAAATGCTTCTTAACCGCTCCTCAGTTTACAATGCGTCCCCAAAGAGATTTTTTTGGTTTTCAACTGCACTGACACCTGTCAAATGCACTGAAATGAAACAAGAAGCATTAAAAATAAGCTACTGCAGCACAACGCAAGTAAAAACACAAATATGTACAGTCTCATTTAGTGCAATGAGTTTTCTTTTCATATTGGTTTAAATGCGCCTATCTTGCATGAAGATACGCTAAACAAATAATTTCAACATCAGTGGTCAAGTTGCCTAATTCATCATTATATTATTGTTTTATTTCATCATTATTAAAACTAGTAGAAGTTTGCCTGTCATTGTAGATTTACCTTAATAGTATTTAATAAAAAAAATATAGATATAATATATGAATTATCTAGTTAGTAAAATGTTGTCATAGATGTTTAAAAAGCTAAACTGAAGAAATCATATACCATTTTGACAGGCTACCTTTGTTCCAGATTGCTATTTATTATATAGTACACAAAGTGTTAATGCATGTTCAGATGTTTTTTTAAATTGCATGCTGAAGCATGATATTATTAAACCAGAACAGCTGGTATTTTCAGTTGAGCAATGTTTATATACTGTGTCACATGTTTTTATTCTTTCTTGTGTATACCTCTTTATTTAAAGAAACAATAACACCTAAGAGTATATTTGCAAACAATGACGCTCAGTATGTTGTGTTAAGCTGGGTACACACTACACTGTTTTTGTCCAATAATCGGCTCAAACAGCCGACATACGACCGCTCGTTCAAAAGTCGGGTCAGTGTGTTTAGTGACAGGATGGTCGAAAGTCTGCCCAAATGGACGATTGTCGCCTCATTTGGTTGGTCGTACCGTTTAATATTTTCGTTCCAAATTTTATACTATAGGAAGCGTCACAGCTTCCTTTAATATGAAGCTACTTTTAATATAAACTACTTTTTTATTTGTATTCTGAAAAAATGTTTATGATTTTATCAATCAAGGTTTAGTAAAAGTGCAATTTAGGGGCATATTTAATTGTTGGCGTTACACTGAAAAGTAACGCGGCGTGCGCACTATTACCATCATTACGGTAATAGTGTGCTTAATTACTGTTATTACGGTACCTTTCACGCTGGATTTCAGTAATAACGGTAATACTTTTAACGCTGCGGGAAAATCAAACAATTGAATATGCCCCTATATGTCCTAAAGGATCTGTTTACTGTATGTGGTAAAAAAGGGTTTTCAACATTTTGTCTAATATAAAGCATTTCCACCAGATTCATCATAATTGATGTAGATATCTGATTACACAATAAGCAATATATACATGATGTGGGCCTAATGTAAAGTTGAGCGCAATTTACATAGAAACAATGCGTCAAAAAAGGATGCATTTTGCCTAGTATGCAGAGCTACATGTATCTTAAGATACGTGCGACTCAACATACTACATCAAATGCATGGGATACACTTTAAGAATATCATCATGAAGTTAGGGACAGCAGTCAAAAAGTTTAATTATTAAATTAAGAATTTCATTTTGACACAATTGCAAGGTCCATGTTGGTCAACATCATCTGTAGCAAGTATCTTGCACCAAAGATCGAGCACTGGCAACAGTTACACCTCCTGGTGCATCCACCCGCCCATGCTACAAAATGGTCCTTATTGTACTTTGTCTATGTTGTACAAACTCTTCACTTCACCTGTCTGCCTCGATAAGGATTTGCACTTTCGCATTTTGTGTGCTTGTGCTGTACCAAAATGCGTAGTTTAGGCAAAAAAAAAGACACTTACTTCCAACTCTACATCAGGCTTTGTGTTACTTAATTCTAAAATGTCAGGTCCATATGAGTGGTAATACTGTGATGTTGCAACAAAGTATGGGACCTCATCCATAAAACAGTCTATTTGTAAAAATATGTTGCCACAATACTTTAAGGATACTGTGTTTTCTTAACTAAATGTTTACTATAAAAATATTTCCACAATGATGATCAAATGGCTATGGTCCTCCTGCAATGCTTTCCCATGCAGAGCTGCTGTCCTCTGATTGCTAACACCATCTCAGGATGGCGTTAGCTGGGGGAGCCCACAGAAACAATACTTTGCTATTAAAATAAAAATACTGCTTAGTTAGTGTGTATAGCTCTAAGTGTGTATAGATACAAATGTGAAACAAAAATTTAAACAGCATAATTCGGAGTTATACCGGAGTTACACTGGAGGAAACAGGAGAAGAACATTCTGCCTATTAACACAGCTTCACAAGGACAACTGTCAGTATTCACCTGAAACTCTATTTTCTACCTCTGATGTTTTCAACTCACCCTGGCTACAAGCTACATGCAACATGAGGACTGTTTTGGACTCTGATCTCATTTTCCTCTCATCTCATGAAAGTTTGTTTTATTTATCAGTTTGTTTTCAATGCAAAATCCACTCTATTTAATCAGACTGCTGTACTACTTGCTCAACCACTCCCTACCCATGCTACAGTTATTTCAGTCCCCTATATCTGCACTGTACTTCAATTCTATTTAAGCTTTGTCTCCGATCACAAGTAGGAAGAAATTATACTTTCTTTCAACCACCCTCCTCTCTCATGACTCTGCAAAATCTCAGCTATTTAATTACCTGCTCTTTAATACTCTCCATTCAACACTTCCACCCACTCCCCCACATGGCTCCCCTCATCATTACTTTATACTATCCAGATATCCAGGAATACACTACATTTGCTGCAGCCTAGCTCTGCACTATTTATCTGATTACACTGGACATTGCAATTAGGCAATTCCTTTAATTCCTCATTTTTGCTATTTGACTCATAGTCCCAATGCTTGCCAAAATATTTTTCATGGCATTATCTTTAGGACTATATCATCCCTCACTCATCCTGCAACACACACCTCTGTCCATATAGCCCCTTCATTACTTCACTCACCTCTAGTGAACACTCATGAACTCTTTTGCTATTTAAATTCAATAACTTTAACAGCCTCACCCTGCCGCCAGAAACTAAAAGGACACACATCTTACAATCATCTTTTCTACCTTTCTTCCTCCCTGCTTCTATTAGCTGGTGATATATCACCTAATCCAGGTCCCCCTCACTTCTTCCACACACATATATCTAAACACTACAGAAATCTGGCAAACCTCAAACTCATAATTTGTCTCCCCTCTCTTCTAAAGTCCTTTAAATGTGCCCTTTGGAATGCACGTTCTGTTTGTAACAAACTTACCTCCGTACATGATCTCTTCCTCTCATACAACCTCAACCTTCTAGCAATAACAGAAACATGGCTCACACATTCAGACACTGCCTCACCTGCAGCCCTTTCACATGGTGGTCTCCATTTTACCCACACCCCCAGACCAGGAGGTAGACAAGGAGGGGGGGTTGGACTACTTCTCTCCCCTCAGTGCACATTCACAGTTCTACCAAGTGTCCCATCACTCACATTCACATCTTTTGAAGTACATGCTGTAAGAATTTTTAACCCATTCTCTATGCGTGTTGCTGTCATCTATCGCCCCCCTGGTCCACACCAACAATTTCTTGAACACTTCTCTGCATGGATCCCTCACTTCTTATCTACCGATATCCCCACCATCATCATGGGTGATTTCAACATCCCTATTTCTAATCCACGTTCCAATGCTGCATCCAAACTACTCTCTCTAACCTCCTCACTTGACCTCTCCCAGTGGATTGAATCTGCTACTCATCAGGATGGCCACTGTCTTGATCTTGTTTTCACTAGACTATGCTCAGTTTCTAATTTCCTTAACACTCCTTTCCCCCTCTCGGATCATCACCTTATTAGCTACTCGCTCACCCCCAGTTCTTTACCCTCACTAGTGTCAAACTCTTCCAAGCCTCCTCGTACCCGCAGGAATATCAACGCTATTGATTTTCAACAGTTTTCCACCTCTCTCCAACACCTTCTCTCCCCAATTTCTACATTCTCCTCCCCTGATCGGGCAGTACCCCATTTTCATCAAACCCTAGCAACTGCCCTGGATCAAGTGGCTCCAGCGACACTACATACTTTGCATAGAATTCGTTGCCAACCGTGGCACACTACAGTAACACGAACTCTACAAAAACTTTCTTGTAAAGCAGAACGTCACTGGCGTAAATCTTGTGCCTCTAATGATTTCATCACATATACTGATATCTACCACTCCTACAGAAATTCTCTGGACACTGCTAAACAAGCATACTACCGATCTCTCATCTATGCTCAGGCTTCTAACCCCAAACGCCTCTTTAACACATTTAACTCCCTTCTGAATCCTCCTGCCCCAAATCCTCCAACTAACATCAGTGCACAGGATCTTGCTTCATATTTCAAGGACAAAATTGATAAGATCAGGCTTGAAATGGTATCTCCCTTGACAAGCAATCTGCTCAATTCCTTTGTAGCACCCTCTGACACTCTCTCTTCATTTGATCCCACAAATGAAGAGAAAGTTTCTAATCTCTTCTCATCTTCCTACTCTACCTCCTGTCTTCTTGATCCTATTCCCTCACAAATGGGTATGTCCCTGTCTCCTGTGCTCATTCCCCCTCTAACTAAAATCTGTAATCTATCTCTTTCTACTGGTATTTTTCCATCTATATTCAAGCATGCAGTGATTACTCCCATTTAAAAAAAAAACAGAATTCTGACCCTAACTCTCTCATAAATTACCGCCCCATCTCCCAGCTCCCATGCCCCTCCAAGCTTTTCAAGAGAATTGCCTACACTCGCCTCCCACACTTTCTTACAGCAAACAACCTATTGGATCCTCTTCAGTCAGGCTTTCGCTCTCAACACTCCACAGAGACTGCGCTGACCAAAGTTGTCAATGATTTGATCACAGCAAAGAATAATAACCAATACTCTCTTCTAATTCTCCTGGATCTCTCTGCTGCATTTGACACTGTTGACCACTCTCTCCTCATACAAACGCTACAATCCCTAGGTCTTGAAGGCACTGTCCTATCCTGGGGCCTGATTCATTAAGGATCTCAAATGGAGAGGATACTCATTTCAGTCTCCTGGACAAAACCATGTTACAATGGAAGGGGTGCAAATAAGTGTTCTGTTTTACACATAAGTTAAATACTGACTGTTTTTTCAGGTAACACAGAAATATTTGATAGCTTATTTGTACACTGAAATTTAAAGTTGATATTTGTGTGTTACATGAAAAAACAGTCAGTATTTAACTTATGTGTAAAACAGAACACTTATTTGCACCCCTTCCATTGTAACATGGTTTTGTCCAGGAGACTGAATTGAGAATCATCTTCATTTAAGAACCTTAATGAATCAGGCCCCTGGTTCTCATCCTACCTATCTAATCGCTCTTTCAGTGTTAATATTTCTGTATCCACCTCTGCTCCGCTTCCTTTATCAGTTGGAGTTCCACAAGGCTCAGTCCTAGGTCCTCTGCTATTCTCTATCTACACCACTTCTCTTGGAAAACTAATAAGCTCCTTTGGATTTCAGTATCATCTCTATGCGGATGATACACAAATTTATCTATCCTCTCCTGATCTTTCACCATCTGTGTTGTCTCGCGTTACTGACTGTCTTTCTGCCATTTCATCTTGGATGTCTTCCTGCCAACTCAAACTCAATCTTTCAAAAACTGAATTAATAATATTCCCACCCAAAAACAGAAGCTTCATGCCTACATTTCTATTTCTGTCGATAACATGACCATAAATCCCAACCCGCAAGCTCGTTGCCTAGGTGTAATCCTTGATTCACAACTGTTGTTTATTCCCCATATCAACTCTATATCTAAATCATGTTACATACACCTAAAGAACATTTCCAGAATACGCACATATCTGACACAAGACACGGCAAAAACATTAATTCATGCACTCGTCATCTCCCGCATTGACTATTGCAATTCCCTCCTTACTGGTCTTCCCAAAGTCAGACTTGAACCCCTACAATCTATTTTGCACGCAGCGGCTAGACTGATTTTCCTTGCAAACTGTTATTCCTCTGCTGAGCCACTCTGTCAGTCTCTACATTGGCTGCCTGTATTTCAACGAATCCAATTTAAAATTCTTCTACTAACATACAAGGCCATCAACAAAATTGCGCTGACATACATTTCCTCACTTGTCTCGAAATATCTCCCTACTCGACACCTCCGTTCTGCACAAGATCTACGTCTCTCCTCCACTCTCATCACATCCTCCCATTATCGGTTACAGGATTTTTTCCGGGTGGCACCTACTTTGTGGAATTCCCTCCCACCCACAGTAAGACTTTCCTCTAGTCTTCAAACCTTCAAGCGTTCACTGAAAACCCACCTCTTCAGACAAGGTTATAATATTCCTCAACCATCATCTTAATTTCCCTAGCTTACCCTATTACCATCCTCTACACTGCTATCCCAAGACAACAACCTTCTGACCAACATTGCAACACACACAGCCCACTCAGTACTTTTACCTTTGCAGTCTGGCTGGTCCATTGTGCAATATGATGTAGCACATGCCCTTGTGTTTCAAACTGCCATTGTCCTATAGATTGTAAGCTTTTGAGCAGGGTTCTCTTACCTCTCTGTCTGTATGTATTACCCAGTATTGTCTTATTAATGTTTGTTCCCAATTGTAAAGCGCTACGGAATTTGCTGGCGCTATATAAATAAATGTTGATGATGATGATGATGATCTCCCAGAAGTGAGGTATGAAAGTAGCCAAGTATGGGTAATTAAATGTGAAAACTTGAATTAGTCTAGAAAGCTACAGACATTTTGCCAAGGCTTCATTTTTACTTTTTTGCCAAGTATACAAGAAATGTGCACAGAAAGCAATGGATTTAAAAGCTTAAAGTGACACAGACTAAACACAGAAATGAAGCACAGCAATATAAAAGGTAAATAACTCCCAACTGTCCCGATTTCAGTGGGACAATCCTTATTTCAGAATTCCTGGTGGTGGGAATGTTGGGGAAAGGAAGGTATGCAATGGGCAACCTAGCGCTGCAGTCCTCTGGGGGCATATGGTGATGTGACCTCACCCACATTTTGCCATGGTCACGCCCCCTGTCCTGCTTGTGGTGACAGTCATGTTGGGAGGTATGCAGTGACCCCTCTTAGTTCCATTGCAGTCAATGTTAGTAAATATCCCTACTTTGCCAAGAAATCTGGTTTCCTGACATTCTCAAAACTGGAACACATACTAAGAAATAGAAAGCACTACTGTTAGGAACCATTCTGCCCAAGAAGAAAATTATGCAGGTACAACCTCTATTTTTTGGAGTTTGGTGGTGTGTATTAATTTCAGCAACTGTAGCTGTTTATCTCAACTTTTAATCTGGATTGAGGTTGTTGCTTCTTCTGCACTGTTCAACACAACACCTCTCAGAACAAGGGGATTGACTGTGCTGACATTACTTGTACATCATGGATACCTAGAATCTAAAGGAGTTCCTTTTTGTGTGCCTGCCTAATGTGGGATGACAATTGGGCAGACTGCTGCTGTGTCTTGTAGAGAGGAGATATTGGTAAATCTCCAGACCTTTGTTCCATGACTAAAAAGATCTACTTCTGCATCCAGTGACTGATGCTCATTTATCTAAAGTATTGTTAATCTTATCGGTTTTGTATTGTTGCAAACCGGAGATCTGTGCAACTTATTTAGTGTTATAGCCAATTGATATTCAGAAATTTAAATTTAAAATATAACAGGGAGATGTCTGTCTGGTGAATTACCCACTTAGACATGATACTGCTGGGTTGAGAAAAGGAGTTTTAAAAAAGTGTGGTTAAAGTGAGTAGGAGAAAGAGAAAAGGTAAATTGAGTAGGTCGATGGAAGTGTGATGTGAGAGATGTGTATGAATGTGAAGTCAGGGTAGATATTTAGAAAGTGATGAGAAACAATTCATCCAAGTTGATCAGAGCAGTGAAGGAGGTGGAAGCTCCTTTTGCCTCCCCTGACAGGCATAATAGATCAGACAGCCTCTGCAGTTTGTACACCTGGTCTGGGACAGTGGGTGCAGCTGCCAAACATTAATGGCAACAGCTATAATAGCTGAGCTCAGTAGATCCAGCAGCTGAATAGAGATGATACTCCAATAGGTCCTTGAAACAGCTTTGATTTTGCTGTGATGACACTCCTCAGCGCTACTGTGTTATTTACTAACAGTGTCCACACATTTTGGATGCTTTATATTTATGAGGTTAAGATAACGTGGAAGCTAGGGCACAGAGTTGAGCTAATGTGCAGCTCTCTCACTGCTGTCTGCACAGAGCTGGATTAAGGCTTTGGGGGGGCCCGGGGCACTTAAGACAGGGGGGCCTCTAAAATCTAAAATTAAGGGCATAGTGACACATCCTGCATTACATCACCTACAGCCCACAGTATGACACTTACAGCTCTCCCAGAGGGCTTGCTTAGGTTGTCTGCATAAGAAAAATCATTGCTTCCACAAACTAAAATACTGTACATTAAAACAATCATCAAAACACCACATTAAAATGGGTATTGACACCACACATTAAAACTAGCAATGATATTGCACATTAAAAATACCATTGATAACGTACACTAAAACTAGCAATGATACCGCACTTTAAAAATAAAATTTATAATGCACATTAAAACTAGCAATGATACCGCAAATTAAAAATACCATTGATAATGCATCATTGGGCATAGCTAGGCCACCCTCCTACAGAAAAAATACTTGCACTGTTGTGTACACCATTGAACGGTCACCAAAAATTGTCCCACTAGAAGCACAACATTTCACAGACTTTGCTGCTCTCTCCTACCTGTTCTTCTCACTTTCACCACCTGTGCTGCAGGTTTCTTTAGTTGCGGCTTGTCTGGATCCTGGAATGTAAGGGGCCCTATTTGGAAAAAATGGGTACATTTAGAAAATTACAGCCACCCCCGGCTTTAAATCAGGACCACCCATGATTAATAATTAGGCCTTCCTCCAGCCACAACATTAAAATAATAGAATTCACATTTAATAAATAAATCTATTTCCCGCACTAAAAACAGCCCCAGCAATAAATTAATAGTATTTACATTTCAGAAATATACCTATTTCCCGCAACCGTCACTGCCATTAAATAATTCATAGGCACATTGAATAAAGGGACCTCGTTCTCCCCAATCTCACCCCCACTTTCAGTAGCGCCCAAACCACCCCATCTTAAATGAATTAATTGTCCCCACTATTGTGCCTCTCCCCCCCCCCTTTTCCTCATGCTGTGTCTCTCACCCTTTTTTCCTTACTGTGCCTCTCTTCTCCCCCTTTTTTCTTACTGTGCCTCTTTCCCCCCTTTTTTTCTTACTGTGCCTCTATTCTCCCCCTTTTTTCTTACTGTGCCTCTCTTCTCCCCTTTTTTTCTTACTGTGCCTCTCTCCCCCCCTTTTTTCTTACTGTGCCTCTCTCCCCCCCTTTTTTCTTACTGTGCCTCTCTTCTCCCCCTTTTTTCTTACTGTGCCTCTCTTCTTTCCTTTTTCCTCATAGTGTGCCTTTCTGTGTTATTCCCTTTTTTTACTTACCTTTCTATTAGCTTCTTTCTTCTCTTCTCTTCTGTCTTCTTGTTTCTTTCTTGGTCCTCTCCGCGCTGCTCCTCACTGAATGACAGGCGTGACTTGATGACATCACGCCTGTCATTCAGTGTTAACAGTGCAGAGAGGAAGGAGGAGGGACGCCAGTGCCACGATCGGGTGAGTAGTATCTCTATTTTTTTTGACTACCCTGCTCCCCCCACCAACGAACAGAGCCCCGAACCCGCCCGCAAACCCCCCTCCTCCGCCACCGCCGCCATCGCCATAAAAAAAATAAATCAGTAGAAGTTATGCGCGCGGCGGCAGAGGGGCCGAGGCACCTGCCCCCTGTGCCCCCCCCCCTTAATCCGGCTATGTGTCCGCATGCTCAGCAACCTAATGTCACATTATGAGTTACATGTATGAAACTAGTTATACTTTACTTTTAGGGGGGGATTCAATTATCCGAAAAGTGTCTCGTGGACGTTCCGGAGTCACTTTGTGGCAGAGATTTCTACCATAATTGCTGGCAATGTGCGCTGCGCAATGTCCGCACGCCACATCGCTAGCAATTGAATTCCCCCTCTAGTGTAGGTTCTGGTTCTTAACTGCAATCAGTGAAACATTTTATGCTTGTACCCAATTAAGAAGAATTGTAAAAATTTATTTTAGTATTCAAATATATGCCAGATGAATTTCTCACTTATAGTTTTGCCTCAGAGCAATCTTATTAACGTAGAATAGCAACTGAAAATTATATCCTGACACTACCAACAGCTAAGATCATTTTTCTTGTGGTTTATTATAAAATATACTGGGGGGGGTTTTCTAAAATTTAATTTACAGTAAGAGAAACAGTTTTTAGTCTTTAAAGTTTAGATATGCAGAGTGAAAAACAGTGCCATTACCTCCTGCATACAGCATAAAATAATTGTATAGCAATTGGTATAAACACTAGAATATCCTTGAGATGCAGGTAGCAACAATAAAACAAATTATACTTACACTAACTAGATCAGTAATCTATTTGAGCACACATATAGGCAGCCAAAGTTTACTGAACTCTCTCTTATCTGGTCACCTGATGCCCCCACATCCTGTGGTAATGGAGTTATTGTTTAACCCAATTTTTCACCATATCAGCTCAAAAGAAAAACACATTCCTACATAGCATGAATAATGACTAGGGTTCTGTGTGTTAAGCAACATGGTAATCGTTGCCGTGCGTCGAATCCTCTCCCTCCAGCATCCTCTCCCTATCATGTAGCAGTGAATTACGCCCTGATGTGGTAAGAAATATGGTGAACACCGCTGCATGCCATATCAGTTGGCGGCATTTGCTCCCTGATGTCAGCTGGGTTTAATATATAGTTGAAGGTTGTTCGCTGCTATACGTTAGACTGGTCACCTAATGACAGTATCAGCGTCCTCTATTTCTGATCCAACTGGTTGCTATGTAAATAACAAACAACATCCACTCAGCTAGTCACTAGGCAGTGTCAGCTGTCTGTTTGCTCTTAATCACATGTTGCACTTGTGCAGCTAATGACCTCACAAACTCTCATTGGTTCCTCTGGCTTTATAAACCCCTTCCTGTTTGCCAATGTTGGTGATAGTTCCTGCTTGACCTACTGTGCCTTTGTATTCTGACCTGATTCTTTATATCAGTGTATGACCCAGAATGTTTAAACAGAATTGCTGTCTTCTCCTGCCCCTGACCTTGGCTTGTTAAACAGATCAGCATTTGTCTCTATTTGCCCTGGCCCCTGGCTTGCTAAATGGAACTGGTCTCTTCTGATGCTCCTAGCCACGACTTGTTTTATGAATCTGCTTTAACCCTTGCCAGTTTGGTTCTTTGTTATTGACACTTCTGTTACCATCTAAGTTGCTCACTACCTGCTTCCGTGTTCTGTCCACTCCATTGGCAATTGTGTGATCAACAGCTTCTACTACTCAAGCATAGGCCCTGGGGGCAGTTGAGTATTGTGGAACACATCTAGTTCTTTGGAAAGGTGGCTTTTATAGGAGAAAAACCTCATGAAGCCGTTCAGGTATTTGTGAATCACATGCCATATTGCCATTAACACTGTCCTAGAAAACTTTTAGACTATCTAGGCATCTGTTTCCATTACTTTTGCTTTCCTCAGAAAACACAGTTCCACTCTTTGGATGCTTTTGTGGTGGACTTTGCAAGGGACATTAAAATGGTAACTATGCACTAGTATGGTACACTAAGTACATCATTTTCACTATACCTATGTGAATATCTTTTTTCAACATGACTAAGTCAAGTTTTTTTTACTGAATCACACTTTGAAAAATGTTTCCAAGTTGTTTGTCTGCATTTAATTGGTTCTCAAAGAATAAATGTCCCATATAGAGCACTCCTATGTAGTCTGCTATATCAAATATGTCAACATGACTGAAAACATTTGTCACTCTCAGTATTTATTGGTGTTTTCAGCAGACAGAAATACTGTATAGATAAAGAAAGTGTGAGCTTTGGAAGAGTTTACCCATGGGTTTTATTAATTTTTTTGTGTCGGCTTACCAAAATAAATTATTGTCCGAGCCCTCCTTTGCATGATGCAACTATAACCCCAGTGCAGGTGAAACTCCAGTGAGTGTAAGTTGGTGATTAAATATTAGCTTTCTCTTGACATCTTCAGTGCCAACACCCAGGGCTGTCTTCAGGTTCTCTCTCGTCAGAGAGCAGGTATGTATTAGCCCACTAGGGGTTGATCTAGGAAAACCCTGCCTGCCCCATCCACATCACACAAAGAGTACACAATGACATGGGGCAAACCAAAATGGTGCATTTGTTAACAATGGGAAAATTGTGGATACAGGTATGTATGGGTAAAATATACACAATATATGTGTACACAGGAAATAATTCTCACACTTTCTCTCAGGGTCCCTGTCACAAACACACTCCCAGCTTTTGTGACTTTGGGGTGTTTACTGTATGAGGTTACACATGATTCCAGCCTGCAGTCTCTCTACCTATCACACAGGTTATAGACCTACTGAATCGCCCCCACACCGCGCTCTCACCCCCCCACACACTTCAGGTTTGCCACCACCTATTGAATACGGGCAATAGGACTCTAATATACTGTCCCACACTGGCACACAAGGCTTCTGGCTACCCACAGGCTAGCAAGGCCCACACCAGCAAACAAAGGGTTAACTCTTCACACCTCTAGATAGTTGCACAGATGTAAATGCAAGCACACACTAGGCTTGTTAGTCAAATGTTTCAACAAATCACACACCGGTATTCAAAGGGTTAACTTGGTTGAGCTATATTCTTCTTAACAGGCTAATGGATTCATTAGTGTATCAAGGACGCCACTTACTAAATTTATAGATTTAATATACAAAGGTACAGGGCATTCAAATATAACAAAAATAATAAACAATTGATATAACATACACAAACAAAGCAGTTTAAAGTAGAAGGGGTTACATTCAGAGTATAACTTACAAGAGTTTTATAATCTGTGCCATGGGAAGTTGGCTAGGAAGATGGACAGCTTTTCAATGAGGTTGAATTTCCCAAAAGACTGACATTTTGTTGTAGCTGGTCTCAGATTTTTAAAGACACCTTTCCCCACCTCCTGTGGGGGGTTGTGGTCTGTGACACATTTGCTCTATCACCATTTGCATGTTGTCTGATTTGTTTCCCAATTCTGCTATGTGACTTAACTTTTCTGTGGAGCGTCAAACATACCCAATTTTATTTTTAATAAATCCCCTTTGAATTTGCCCTTCTTTTGATACCAAACAGGCCTAGATACAGTGTACTAGTAGAGCTTATACTCATTTCCTCAACTTCTCTGTGTGGCAGAATTCTTTATTTTACATATGAGCTGCCCTTCATCATCCTATTGAGGAATTTGTGGTTGATCACTACTTTTATTGATTTTAAGTGGCATATTTTAAAACTGGATTATTCTTGTCTCTATACTATAGAGGGGTGGTGTGTTAGCTCTGAGCATAGGACACAATCCTAAAATTAGTGTTTAGGTACAATATACAGCACTCTATGCTGTATATAGATTTACTAAAGGGTGGTCTGGTTTTCCGGACATTTTAAAGCACAAACCAGCCAGAATTGACATTTTACAAAACCACTAGTTTACATATCGCCATCCCTATTTTAACAATGATGAACATACAAACTGCTGGACTTACTAATCTGGGGTTTACAAAACCTTCACAAAACCACCATCCAAATGGCCAAAATAAAAGAAGGTGGTTGTTAGTGGTGAGATTGCTCAAACTACATGTTGTCTGAGCTATTTTGTCTTCAGAACATAAAAGGAAGCACCATTCATATTTAAATTATTGGCGCAATCATTATTTATTGATTAAGGGTCACTACTATTGTATTATATTATGGAGGAAATGTGAATATATAATAATATTAACTGACTGTAAATGGTGTATATAATTATTTATGTTGCACAATTTGGCATTACATAGTGCCCGAATAATATAATAATTCCTCTTATGTTTTGAATGGCAAAATAGCTGAAACACCATGTTCGAGCTATCAAGCCATTCTGAAGTAGGTATTAAGACTGTCCTGTCTTTTGGATAGAAGTTTGGACAATTCCACTGAGGGTTTAGCTGTTTTCAATCCACCACACTTCCCCAGCCATTTTACATCACAACCTTAAACCATCCTATAGTAAATGCGGCCTTTTGGACCACTAAACCGCCGGCGATGTGGTTTGGGTAAAACCGCCACCAAGCTTGATTCTTAGTAAATCTAGCACTGTGAGTTCCCAAAATTACTTGCTGCCTGATCAATTAAAAATTTCTCAATTATCTCTAACACACAGGATGCACAGAGACCCCATGGTGTGAATTTAAACAAGGAATTGTAGTGGTCAAGCTAACACCATCTCCCTGTCTGGCCTCAGACCAAATGATTAATGAACATGGGATTTTGTGTCCACTTTACACAACATGCTGTTGGCCAGGGGCGGGCTGGCACGGGGGGCAGGGGGGCATCGGTCCCCCGGGCCGCTCAGTTTATACATTGTTAGGGCCGCTCCCCCTCCCCCTGGCTGCACTATAGCCTAATTATTACCGATGACCACATCACATGACGGCCGCCGGTAAAAATGTCATGTGACGCGCCCGCCTCAGCGCACAGGCGATCGCGTCACATGACACGCAATGCGGCTGCGTCATTGATGACGCGGCCGCATCACGTGTCATGTGACGCGGCCGCCTGTGTGCTCACGCCCCCGGGCAGCGTTTTGCCAGCCCGCGCCTGCTGTTGGCATACTCTCACTCTGTTGCAGACCTGAATTACAGTTAACACAATGAATACATCAATAACAGAAACCAATGTTAAATGTATGCTTAATAAATGCAAAGAGGAAATGTTTGGGAAAAGTGACCACTTTTTTCATCACGCTAATAACTTCCAGTATGACAGGGGTACAGTAAGTAAACTGGGGTTATACTACAATGCATGAAGCTGCCTACCCATTTTTATTTTTTTTTAACTCAAAAGGTTTATATTGAATTATTCTAGAAAAGCATATTACAAACATAGCAGTGGTTGCAGAGTACATACAGCAGATCAGCTATATTGAACAATCCACACTGCTTAGATAAACAATCAAACAAGTAAATAAAAATTAGAAAAAATATTGGTACAGACAACAACACATCTTATGACCCAGTATACATAAGCCGAAGATGGCAAAGAGAACAGACAAGAAAAACAGACGGATAAATGGGGGGAGGGGGGGACAAGACAAGACAAGAGACTATCCGGTTATAGAAAGTGTACCAGTGGGTCTAGCCGAAGTACCCAACTCAACTCAAAAACCATTCCACAGTACTCACGGATCAAAGATTGAGCTGTGATTCGTAAAGTACTCATACCATATAAACCTCTAAACAAGCGGGGAGGAGGCCCCTGTAGACAGATTAAAACCTATGGTTTCCATTTTGTAGCTATGTTGGATCTTGTTAATAATTTTAGGGAGTGCTGGAATTAGAGGTGATTTCCAGTTCTGGGCTATTGCAGCTCTTGCTGCAATGAGAATATGTCCAGTGACATAATGATTGTGTCTCTGGAGATGTTTAGGATACAGATGAAGTAATGCCATATCTGGGGAAGGAGAGATATTATTTTTGGAGACCTGAGAGATTAAATGAAAGATTTCGGTCCACAATGGTTGAAGTTTCAAAACCAAAGACCAAAAGATGTGCATAAGCGTACCAATTTTACCACAATTCCTCCAACAATATTTAGATTCTGATGGCCAGATTTTATGCAGCTTATCTGGAGTAAGATATAACCTGTGAACAATTTTAGTCAACATTTCCGTATGGTTAATATACTTTGACATCTTATATATGTTTAGGAAGACTCTCCCCCATACCTCTTCTGAAATAGTGATATTTAGGTCAGATTCCCAGACAGCTTGAATCGGTAAAACCCGATTGTCAATGGGAGTTAAGAGTGTCCGGTACCATAGGGAAATTCCCTTTACAAGGCAGCGCCGCTTTAAATTTAAGCGCTGAAGACGGCGAACTCGCGGGAGTTCAACAATCCGGGGGTTAATACATTAACCCCCCAGACTTATTCAGTCTGACTCCTCATTATGGCTTTCCCCTCTGTTTTCATCACCAGTCACTCACATTACTTTTTCTCTCTGAGCCATTGCCTAATATTGCCTTTTCTTTTAGTGTAGTTTTCCATAGTGTCCAGTGTCTCTGTTCTCAGTGCCAGTTCGGACTGGTGTTTCATCACTGTGCACTTGCCATAACACCCCTGCTCTCCCTTTCTACTATTTCAGTGTTCATGCTCTTAATCCTGGCTTTATATGCGGTTTATCTGTTGTTGCCTGTACTCTGGGTCTTTTGGGAACGTAACAATATCCCTGCTGCTAGGTTACTATGATTAGTGCATTGAATGCTGGAAATTATTCCTAAATGTAATTAGTAAATCATTAGCAAATCATCACTGTTGAATACATTTTGTTACCTTTATTTACATAAGTGTTACATGTTCTCATTGGAGACTAAAACAAATAACTGTAATATAGATGAATGTAAAAAAATATATAATTTTGTATTTTAGGGATTGTCACTTCAGTCTAAGCCAGTTTATCTGATTCATTCACCTATCATTAAGCACTTTAGTTGGAGCTATACTTTTGTATGTACTCATTTCACCTAACCACACCTGCAAACCTCCAGGATGTCACCTAGACTTCCAATGATTACATTATTTGTCAACATTCTGGACTTATCTTTTATCATACAAACCAGTGCAACGTGTTCACTACATAATGATTCTGAACAGTGTCATTATTAGTCATGTGGTCATATATTGCTTGGTTAGCTGAGATTAATATACATATTTAAGGTAAGTGCATTATTAAAGAATCGATGAGTCACTTTCATAGTTCATCGAGGTGTTTTGGCACCAAAAGCAAAAATACTAAACCGTTCCCCATCCCTGGAGGCCTCCACATATAAACATTGCATAATCTGATGGAGGTTGCATAGCATTGTTGATGGGTCATAGTTAATGCTACTGTGTGTTTGGATAGTCATCATTAATCTATCAAACAATGGAAAAGTTGAAGTTCTTCCTTGACCTCTTTGACCACCTTGTAGATACATAAGTACTTTCACTACAGGTGCTTTCTAGACTAAAGCCTAATTAATGACCCCTCCAAGGACATGTAAAAATCAGTTTGTTTTCCAGAAGGAAAGAGGCTTATCTATCTGGTAATGTCCCACTAAATTATCAATCTCCCCTCCTGGAAGCTCTAGTTTATATTTCCTTCCACGACACAAAATTTATTTTGCATGTGGGCACAATAGTTCACATTCAGCAAGGAACTACCTGATCTGCCAAGCTCTTTCCATCAGCAATAACATTTTGCACCCCTGCAGTTGCCATTATAATTGCATTTGGAGGTGCAAAGCCATGGATTTATCTGTATAAATAGCTGCAATAATGCAAAGACAGACACCACTCCCAACATTACTAATAGTCATAGAAAAACACAGATATAATAAAACACACTTTTCCTTATATTCATAAATATGTATATACTGTATATCTCCACAGACTTTCAGATACAAGTGCACAGTAAACAGAGCTAAATACACCATAACACACCGCAACAGGTAATAATTTATAAAGGAAATAATATTACAAATTTAAGAGAGAGTCAGGTAGTTAAAATGACATTTACTTAAATAAAGAGACACTATGTATACTAACATATGATCAAGCATTTTAATGGAAGTTAAATAAATGTTACAAGCTATAACAAACAAATGTGATAATTCAATGTGACTTCTAGGTGACCAGATTTTCCAACAGCTTTTGAAAGGCATAAGGCTGGAACAGATACAAAACAATTCTGCAGAGAGGTTTCCTTCCATTAACCTGTTGTGCTTGTTATTTTTTTTTTGTGCCACATGATATAAAATCCTTATACACATGTCAGTGGAACCAAAAATAAACAACTAATTTAACTGCGTAACAGAGCCTACCTAAGCTCTAATGAAGTAAGCAGAAATTGCGCAGTTAGAAAAAAATACCCAGGCGCTGGCAGACGTATCTAAGGAATAAACCAATTAATACTAAACTGTGACCTGCAACTGCAGAAGAACCTGTGCACTCTTCTAAAAAATAGAGCAACTATATACCAAAAGCAGTGCTGGAAACAGTAGCTGCTTTTGGTATATAGTTGCGCAGTTATTTCATATAGAGGAAGGAGGGAAACTACATTGTGCAGATTACACTTCCCACCTCCTCTGATTTCAGATGTACTACTGGCACTGCGTGACTATGGGGAACTTCATGTGATGCAGAGAAGGTCACAAGATGCAGAAACATCTGCTCTGAGCAATCTGATGTGTGGTGATTTGCAAACACCTTTATTGCAAGTGGTTTAGGCCAAAACGCATGGTAAAACCAGGAGAGAAACAAAAAAAGTCAACTTACTACATACAGGTTTCAAGTATGGGTTTACGTTACAGAGAGCATTTTCCCCAATGGATAATCATAAAAATCTGAAGATCATCAATGCTCAGCCAAGCATGGTCCAGGAAAAAAATTATCTATGAACTGATGCTGGACCAAATGGCTGACCCATATGACGATCCA
The DNA here is from genome assembly GCF_038048845.1 of Mixophyes fleayi. Taxonomy (NCBI): domain Eukaryota; kingdom Metazoa; phylum Chordata; class Amphibia; order Anura; family Limnodynastidae; genus Mixophyes; species Mixophyes fleayi. The sequence continues at coordinate 227,184,798 of NC_134405.1, forward strand.
TGGTAGAAAATGTAACCTCTTTGCTTTGTGCCCAAAAAGACAGTCGGGAAGTTTAAGCTCATCCAAACTAAATGGAAAATCTTTTTTAGTTCACAGCCTAGAAAAGGTAAAATCCCTGGATTTAATAAAGAGGATCCAGGAGAACATAGTTTGGACACTGAGTGTTGGAGCACTATCTCAAATATCATACCAAGGTCGTCTTGGTGAGGTGTGAGAAGGAGGTCAGGCATTGACAAAATGAGAAAAAGAGTGAACTCAGCCATTAGCAAACTCATTTCCTTTTACAGTGGTGGCAATGGTCACAGCCAGTGGTCACAGCCAGTGGGTGCTTTGGTTCTCATAGGCGAGATCATGAGGACATTGTATGGTAGGGCAAAGCTGTGCAAGACATAGCAATAGGAAAGGGGAGCCAGCAGCAGTTTGCAGAACTACCCTGGGAGGGCAGACGCACGCATGGCTCCAGCTTTAATTGTTGGGGTTGGGCCACCATGGGCCACATGACAGAAACAAGTGAAGGGGTTGTATGCGCCAAGTGCTAGTTTCTGGAGGCATTGTTATGGTGCTTACATGGTTGGCAAAACATGCCCTGGTGGTTTAATCTGGTAAATATATTAGCCATGCTCGTCACTTTTTCTGCAATGTGTTAATTGTTTAAATAAAGCTGTGAACATTTTTTGCCAACAGAAACAATATGGAATAAATAAAGTTGCTATCACCAAAATAATTTGAGTATAATCAGTGCCACCAAATATAAGACCCAAAATTATATGAGTCCAGTGAGGTTCAATTCTCAGTAATACTTCAAAAACCAAAACCCTGTTTTGTTTCCCTTGTGAGTGAGCTTGTTAATCTGCAATCCATGGTATGAAGCAAAAACATATTTCTCATAAATCCAAATAAGGCCAAGGGGTAAATTTATCAAGCTGCGGGTTTGAAAAAGTGGAGATGTTGCCTATAGCAACCAATCAGATTCTAGTTATCATTTATTTAGTAGATTCTACATCTACATTTGGTTGATATACGCAACACCTCCACTTTTTCAAACTCGCAGCTTGATAAATTTACCCCCAAGTCAGGGCCGGCTGAAGTCAAAAGCAAATCCAATAACAAGCTGAGGTTAAGAGCAAAAGAAAGAAGTTGAGTCCAAGGGCTAGATTTACTAAGCTGCGGGTTTGAAAAAGTGGGGATGTTGCCTATAGCAAACAATCAGATTCTAGCTTTCATTTATTTAGTACCTTCTACAAAATGACAGCTAGAATCTGATTGGTTGCTATAGGCAACATCCCCACTTTTTCAAACCCGCAGCTTAGTAAATCTAGCCCCAAGAGTTCGAAACTAGGGATTTGTGCGCATGCGCAGTAGCGAAAAAACATATTACATGCCAAAGATGCAATTTGCTTTCAGTTCTCCATGACCACCTTATTCTTTACATTTGAGGCTCTTCTATAAATAAATGTAGGTTCTTTAGTGATAATATTGATGAAACAAGCTTTTGTTAACAAGGACCAAAGTTTTTTAACTATATTTTCTACTTGTTTATGTTGCTGACTGAATTGTGTAATAAATGAAGTATTATTAAAGAAACTTGCTTCCTCTTCTTTAAATAAATCAATAACCGATTTATTTCCATATTCCCTGCAACTTTAGCTACTTTTTTTTATTTTTTCCTTCATGTATCCTTTGTTTGAAAATCGTGGAATTGTGGTACTAAGTAGTCTACTCTTTAAGTAATACACTAGAGAAGCTTGTTTTTTCCCTTTTTCTGTGACATTTGACCTGGTGAGAAGAAGGAAAAGCTGGAGATGGAGACACCTGAGAAAGTAAAAGGCATTTGAGAAATACTGAGATTGGCACACCCTTACTGAATATTGACTACATGCAGAAGTGTTCTTTGATGAACTGAACGTTGCTGCATTCACTGGTGTATGCTCCAGGTCTGGGCATGCACAGTGCAATTTTATTCAAAATAAGACACTTATCAGCATTTACGTTCCGTGATGAATCAGACTTCTTGTATTTAAGTTGTATGCTTATATTGTTTGGTTGGCTATACAAAACATAAATGTAGTGCCGGAAATAAAAAGGAATTATAAATCAGATTTTTTCATCACTGGAAAATAACTGGAATTCATATGTGGAGTATTATTGAGACTTGGGGCTAGATTTACTAAGCTGTGGTTTTGAAAAAGTGGGGATATTGCCTATAGCAACCAATCAGATTCTAGCTTTCATTTATTTAGTACCTTCTACAAAATGATAGCTAGAATATAATTGGTTGCTATAGGCAACATCCCCACTTTTGCAAACCCGCAGCTTAGTAAATCTAGCCCATGGACTTTATTGGATTTCTGGAAAACATGGATTTGTTTCATGACATGCATTGCCTATTAACCAGTGCCTTTTAATCATTCACCAGTGAAAAAGAGCAGTATTTTGCCTTATGAAGTATTACTGAGACTTGAACCACATTGGACTCCTATTAAGGGTCCTATATTTGGTGATACTGAGTGGACACAATTTATTTTGTTGATAGAGCCATTATTTATTCCATTTTTGTTTTAATGGCTGGTTCTATGAGAAGGTTGATGGCATCCTCTGAGTATTTAGGCAGCAACCTCCAAGGAGCGCTAAAGGAGAGACACATACATCTACGAGTCTTTATTTGATTAGTGTGTGGCACAGGGATGCTTGTCGGTCTGCCTATGTCCCTTTATGTGGGAGGAGAGACTTCTCAGTCAAGCTATACCAGCAACAAGAGCCAGGATGAAGCAGGAAATGGTAGTGACAGTGTATGTGGTTACAACTGAGGGCAGTGGAATCGCAAAAGAGACATATTTACACAACATGTAACACTAGCACATATGTGAACCATGACCAATCCGGTCTGCAGCATACACAATGAGTGGTTTCAGTCAAGAAAGTGTTTTTGAAGGGAAAATTGCATCTATTCTAAATAGCGTTTGTTTTCACACTATAATTCTGACAGAGAAACACAGTCACTAAAAATGATTACAGAAATAGACTTTCTATTGCCTCAGAAATTAAATTTATTTTCTGCAGACTGTACAAGATTAATGGTGCATTAATGAATCAATATGAACTATGCTTTTTAATTTATTGATCTACAGGTTGTTTTTCTCTGTGACTATGAAGCAGCAATAGTTCTTCGGAGAAACATAGAAAAGTGTGATGCATTAGTAGCAGAAACGTACAGAGATATTATCCTCCATTTCTTCTATAATATGAAGTACCGTAATTGTTTTCAAATTCTTCAATTGCTTGAAAAGACATTTTAAAAGCTAGATGCATCACTAAAACACAAATAATGCTGTTTTATTTTGCAATAATATAACAATCACTTTAAGTAACAAGCTTATTTTCTCACAATTCCCATGCCTTATTTTCTTACTGTAGAGTTATATGTTTTATTACATCCCTTCATTGACTTAAATTTAATCTACAACATGTTTGGGAAGTAACCTGCTTAAATGCAACTGAAAACACGAATATAAACTGTAGCTATATAACACCACAAATCATCTGCTTGCTATTTGCACACAAATATTAATAATAATATAATAACAATAATAATAATAGCAACATCTTTAGAGCATTCACTTGAATACAAATATAATATAAATATATAAATTAGTTTGATGTATAAATAATTGAATTAACAGATTTAGTCAGAATAGAAAATAGGACACTTGTCTTTGTCCTATAGTTATGACTCTATGAGTGTCAAAGCCAAGTATTAGGATCATTGATCAATGTGCAAAATAGTAACTCAATGTAACTCATTTTAAAAAAATAGATGTGTAATTAAAAACACCCAAAACTTTGTTAGCTGCTTACTTTGTTATCCACTTTCATTTAAAATGTACATTGAGAATTTACTTTACATAGGGATTAATGAACTTTACCCTACATAGTGCCTTTACTTCATCGCTAGGAAGGAATTGCCCATCTGTGATTTGTGGGAAATACCTCCTACACTATAAAGAACTGTCATTGTGGTCGTGGGTGATTGAGACCTTTATTCATCCAGTGATCCCATCTTTCTGAGGCTAAGAAATACTGTATGTTACCCATCAGGTCTCAGAAAGTCTGCAGGTTCACATGACTCCTAAACAAGGCACATGCACTTCCACCCATCTATGAGAGGTTTTTTTTGTGGAAGAGTACATAAGATAAATACTGAAACCAATAAGTAGTTCTTCTTCATACTATATAAATATTCATAGGTACTGTTACTGATACAGCGCACAATCATCTAGTATAAATTAGCAAATGATACAATAAATAAAATAAAGTCATAGTGATAAAATAAGTCATTAAATCTAATTGTAGAGTTTAGCTTGCCTAGATAGGCATTGCTTTTAGTCCCCATCCCAAAAACCCATTATCTCCTAACAACCTTGTTAATTTATGAAAATATAATAATACAACAGATTTGTGTGCTGAAGTGACAGATGGGCAGATCTGTAATCACTGCAGACCTGATATGACATTATTGGGGTATGGACTGTTCAATAGGCTTAAAAATGAAGAAGAAATCATACTTATAATAACTAATTACATTTATGTATTTATTTATATTTCAGCTTTCAGGAGTAGGGCCTCTTTCCTCTTGTCTGCTCCCATCTCATCAAGATGTACATCCCTGTATTTACTTCTTGTATCTTCCATATTATGCTTTATGTTTAGCTAGTATTTTGTTATTTACTTAGTCCAGTATTTTGCTTGCTGTTCAATCTAGCAACTATGTTTTATGTATAGTATGCAGTTTCCTACTGCAAAATATTGTGGCGTCCTATAAATATATGATAATTATAATACAAAATACCTGTATCATAAAAAAAACTAATAGCAATTTCAAGGTTTGTAAACTTGTGGAGTTTATAATAGAGCTATACATTTTTGTGAACTAAATGGAGGAAGGAAAGGCAAGCAAAACACCATAATGTTAGGAATACTCTGGCAGAAAGAATGAGGATGTGTTACGGTTAAAGGTGGTTTGCTGAGACTCAACAGCAGACAAAGAATCACAGAACTGAACTGGCAATAATGAAATGCAGGATAATAACTGAAGCACAAGAGCAACACAGTGAAAAGCAAAGAGGGATATGGAGATACTTGGAGTAGCAGAAAATCTCTGGCAGTTGACAGTGACTAGTAATGCATAAGCATCTCTAACACTCTGGCAATACAGTAATATTTCTGATACAGATCCAAAATATAGTTATTAAGTGGACTACATAAATATTAAAATATAACTTTTATTGTTAATAAAAATTATATTTTAATATTTATGACGTCCACTTAATAACTATATTCAATTGTTCTCGGGAGAACATGTGCACTTAGTTCGAAAAACAATTTTCTAGTCCTTCTTCTTTACACATATTGGGGGGTATTCAATTGTTGCTCCGGCCGCCGGAAGAACGAGCGCGTTAAAACTATTACCGTTTATACGGTAATTACACATGAAATTCAGCCAGTAAACTACCGTAATAATGTTTTTTACGTGCAAGTTTACCGTATAAACGGTAATAGTTTTAACGCGCTCGTTTTTTTGCGGTCCGGAGCAAAAATCGAATACCCCCCATTGAGTTTAGTTGGTTGCACCCCTTACTTCTTGAATTAGTGGAATTTTGTAAAAAGTAAGAATGTGGGAAAATTCCCCGCAAACAGTGCGATGGAATTTTTCTTTCTTTGTGACAGATCCATAATAGCAAACAGTCTCTGGTATAAATGGAGTCCACGTGAGGCAAGTATACAGACAGGCTGATGATAACACAGTTCAAAAAGCACAAACAGGTGCTCAGGAAGAACTCAGGAAGAAAAGTTGCACTACTGAGACAGGCTCATTAGGCAAACCTGGGTGAATGTCTAGGGTACCAATGTTAGGGGGGTGCATAAAAAAGAAACTGACTGACATAATGTCCCAGAGACCTTGTAAAACAGAGCAAGGGTTCAGGAGTCAGAAGTCAAAAGTCACCATAATGCAGTGCCAAGGACCAGGAGCCAGAAGTCACTGTAATGCAGAGCCAGGGAGCCGGAGCCAGAAATCAACTGGCGCAGAAGGTACAAGACCAGGAAGCTAGCGTGTAAACACTATCACTGTCAATATGAAGCTGGACAGGTGAGGATGAACCTGAGAGATCCCCAGTAGGATTAGAGAGGGGGCATACCTCCAAAGGTGACCGATGTGATCACTTCCACATGTCAATAAAATGTCCAAAATGAACCAGAACACCATGGCAACATGCATGTGAATGTACCAAGCTGGGAAAAGGATAAAAATGATCACATGAAAATCACATGCAGAGTCTAACACCTAAAGCTGGGTACACATTACAGGATTTTCACCTAATTATCAGGCCAATCGCAAGATAAATGACTGTTAGGTTCAATATTGCAGTCATGTGTACGCTTCCATGATCATGTTTTATAGTACCAAAGCACATTGTATGGCTTGATTTGATTTTATAAACTGACTAAAAATCACTATGAGTGATGGAATGATGTCAGGCAAATTCTGAAGTGTGTATGCAGTCACCACCAGCAGTGTAGGCAGATCTCCATAGAGTTTTCAGAGTCACAATCTTTTTAGCAGATGGTTATAACAGATGAAGAGCACAGATGTGAAGGCAAAACATGTAAAATTGTGTAAGTGTGTACGCATAAATTTGAAATGTTTAAACACTCTTTAAAAAACCCACCTTTTTACTAGAATTTATCCAACTCCCACCTATACTACTCACACTGGTAGACCATTGCTGCTGTCTCAGTCTCCACTCCGAGTAACACTCACATCTCTAGTCTTAGCAATTACTTTGCCCACTACATTGTAACCTCTAATAAGCAGACAAGAGAGGTAAAATGATAGATAGCAATGTTTTAAATGGCCAATCTTATATGTACCATTGTTAAGAGCAAACTCAAAAATGGTAGAAAATGGTTACAGAATGATAAATAAACATAAAGGCGTATACAAAGTGCATATGGCCACATCGGAATACGCTTATGCACACATTGTTTCCTCGGTAATATATGATTGGCAGAAAAAAAGCATACGAGTTTAGAAGGTCAGTACACTGTATTGCTGTTTTCCCCTTTGTTAAAATGAACTCCGATAACCCACATTTCTCATACAACATCACTTTCTTACACCTGCGTCATTGATTGCATCTAGATTTTAAGCTCTCACCATTTGGTTATTATTTTTATATGTCATTTTATATGTAGCTATTGTACCAAACAATTGACAGCCATTTTATGGACAAAGCAATCAGCATTGTTCCAACAGATGCATCCTGGAAAGACTGAACTGCATTGTTTCTGTGTGACAAACTGATATACTTTATGGCAGTGGCACCAGCATGGATGATTCACATAGTGCTTATACCACTAAAATTAAGCATAAAGTTCCAAAATTCTGAAATAAAAAAGTAAATGATTAATGCAACTTTATGATAATTTGATTAAAACATAAACGACCATCGCGAAGAGTGATGGTAAACAATATGTATATGTGTGTAGATGCAATAGACAAATGTCTATTAAAAGTTTTAAGATTGGGAGTTTGTGACTTAATGTCAATACCATATAACTAAATAGAATAGTGCATGTTAGTATGAATGTGTGTTTGAGTATAGTGTTTCAATGTTAATTTTGTTCTGTAAAACACCTGAAAAAGAGATTATAGATTTATGTAATAATTATATATTTATTTCTACTTTTTACCTAGAAAAATAACATTATTTACAGTAATTGCTAAAGTTCTTGTTTGTGTATCCAGAAGGTGGAAAGATATTTACATTTTCAATACCAAGTATAGATAAACAGGGAGTTTCATAATATTATTTTTACATTAAAAAATATTTATGGGCACAATAGGGAATCCCCCAATTATGACAAAAAAATCATATGCCCATGGCAGTATCGCGACATGTGGTCCCTTCTAATCACAGTAGCCAGTCTCTGTGTAACCAGTCACTGTGTCACTGTGCTAACCAGCCCCAGTATCTGTTTCCCATATACATTACTTGGTGGTTGTGCATTTGCAGTATATTTTATTCCTTGCTGAACATGAAAGTAAACATTACTGGGGGGCACTACAGGTGTTTTAGCCTAGGGCAACTGGAAACCGTAGACGGGTCCTGTAGTGAATTACGGGAGGATCTAATGCTTAGTACATACTTGCCTGCTCTCCCAGAATTTCTGGGAGGCTCCCAAATTTCGGGGAGTCCTCCCGGACTCCCGGAAGAGTAGGCAAACCTCCCGGACCCTGTAAAATGCCGAAATTCACAGCATTGAATAGTGGGGGGCGGCGCTTAATCATGTCATTAAGCCCTGTATTTCTGTATTTTATGGTAGGAGCGGGGCTATAGTGATGCAATTACGTTGACACCCCCCCTCCTACCCTCTGTCACATGATCTGTACTCTGATCTCCCGGAGTACAGATTTAAAAAGTAGGCAAGTATGGTTTAGCACACACATAAAGCAGTCACAAACAGCAAGTTTTCCAACTTACAAGACCAGGTGCCTCTCTCACGATTAGTATTCCTGATATTCTCTTTAGGTAGTGAGACGCAGATAGAATGAAAATGACTGAAAGAGAGTGATGAAAATGGCAGTGTCAGCGTTAACCGTGCACTGCCACATGTCATCCATAGCTGGTAGTGTGGCGGCTCCAAACACAGTATCATTGTTGACAGGGCACTGCCACGTGTATTCCATGATATGGAATACACGTGTTTGTATATATATATATATATATATATATATATATATATATATATACACACACACACATATTTCAAGTTGTCGTAGAGACAGACAGTTTTAGAAGGAGTACAGGTACAACACTCTGCCTGCAGATAGAGGAGTGTTATGTCTCCTCAAATATCCCTCCACAGATCTACAACTCCCTACACTAATCCATTTAGTAGTGTAACCCTAAAATGAACACATTGCTAGTATTGTCTACTACTGAAAATAAGCTGACCAACAGTCAGTGAGAAAACATGGGGTATGGCAAAGAGGCCAAATTAGTGCCTGGAAATGCACAATGCCATTGTTCATCCTCATGTTTCATATCCTGGAATCATTTAATGTGAGCAATGTATTCTGCCTTTCAGTCTCCCACCACTGGCAGAGGCACTTGCAGCAGGCTGTGTGTCAGGATTCAAACTCAGAGCTTCTGAAAATGTTCATGCAGCCAAAATTGCAGGAGAAGCCTTAATTAAGATAGCTTTTACAAAACTGTCCTTGCAATACATCACAGCCACCAATGCTTGTCATGTACAATGCAACATCATTTGAATTGATTTGGCTTCATTGTTAGGAATCATGTAGAAGTCCCCACACTCTGCCAAATGTGCAAAGTAGTCACAGCACTCCCTGCTGAAACTTCCTATAGGGACTTACTTCCAGGTCTTGAAAGCCAACATTTCTCATTAAAGCCTGAGCCCATTTACTGCAATGAAACTGAACACCAAAGCAACAGGAACCACTACAGCAGACAGGGCCGGACTGGCCATCTGGCAGTTCTGGCATTTGCCAGAAGGGCCGAATGCCAGATGGGCCGGTCCGGCCGCCCGCACCTCTTCCTGCTCAGAGCGCCACCCATCAAGCAGAGCGGAGCTTGATGGGCATTTTCATAGTCGCGCAGCAGCGCGATGGCGTCATGACGTTGCTGACGTCGCGCGTGACGTCACTCGCAAGCGCGTAGTGGTTAGGAGGAGCTGGGTACAGAAGCGCGTGGAGCCGTGGTCTGTGAGTGACGAGAATAAAAAGCAGCAGGCAGCCAGCAAGCAGGTAATTCAATTGTACTTTTTGCATGGTGCTATGGTGATTGTCCTCTCTTTTCTAATTAGCCAACAGCTTAGGATTTGTATATTATTATTGCCTATGTATGATTTTACACTTATTAGATGTTTTTTATTCATTATTCATTATCCATTCTGTGTTGTATTGATATTATATTGATGGATGCGGGGTATCCCTATATGATCACCTACTATGTGGCATCTATTACAGGGTCCACGTAGTAACCACTTTTATTGGTTCACCTTAGACCTTATCACCTATGAGGTCTTGTTATTATCTTTATAGTGTGTTCGTTACTTTACATATATATTTAGAATATTGTGTTTTGTTAATTAATTATGTATGACACTTTTATGGTGTTATTTATTTTTTTCATTTCTCCTCATTATGATAGTAGTACTTCTCATAATTGTGTCACTATGTATTGCAATTATTGGTCTGTGTTAGCTATATTTAACTGAACAATTCAGGCACTCTTACAATGTATTATTATGTTGCACTATGTGTTTCCATACTCTAGGGCTTGGTTGAAAATTTTAGGGTATGCATCCATACATCTATGTTTTATGTATACTGATCGTTTGGTGCTTTAAGATTTATCTTGATTCTGATTCGTTACTCCGATATGAACTATGAGCTCATAGCCTGCTATCACGCATGCGCCGGCTCACGGAGCGCATCATTATACGTCATCACGCAGATGACAGACGCAGCGTGTTTCAGGGAGAGTCCCAACATGGCGACAACTAGTATAAAGTGTGGCTCCGTTATTACATCCATTCTATTGAACTTTCTCCTTCTGATGAAGTCCTTTAATCACATGGATGAAACGCATTGAGGATTATTATTTTCTACACTTGGTTATCGTGGTATGATCGCAGCAAGGCCGCCGTGGAAACTGATTGTTAACTGGCTGTCACAGGTCCCGCGAGGAAGAATGCATGCTAGATGAGTACCACAAAAGATACCTTTATATGCACTACATGTTTGGTTTTATGTATGTTTGATACTTACTTTTAAGTAATAAAATCTGTATCATACAGTATTACACTATTTTAGTTTTTTTGCGCTTATGGTTCTGAGGTTCCAGTTGGATCCAGTGTTCCCTTTTTATGTAGAGTGGTGATATTGGAGACACCTAGCAGTGCTGGAGATACCATCACTTACACAGATAAACCTAAAAGGCTCTATATCTGGTACGCAGACACATTACTAGGGGTGTTCTCACCTGGGATTGGTTGCGACGTGTTTACACGAGTGCTTTCTCTAACCACCATCTTGGTTTTTACTGTGAGAGTCAAAGAATATATTCTTAGAGTGTATCTAATTTACCACATTCCATTTTCTCTCACATTGTGGTATAATATATACTGTGGTAATACACTATGTGGCGCCCTGTTCCCTTTATTTCCTTTTAGATATCCCAGATTCACCGTCTGTTACTGGGACCGGCTGCCTCCTGCAATTTGGACTGGGTGTTTACTATTTTTATATTTAAACAGTATTTTAATACAGTGACTTTTTATACAGAAGTGGGTTACGCGCCCCATTGCTGGTATCTGTTGTTTGTAGATATATATATATATATATATATATATATATATATATATATATAAATAAATTTTATTGTGCTTGTTTGTTTTAGTTTGGAAATAAGCCCCGCTAGAGTATTCTGTCCAAATTTTTGTAATTACAAAGGGTGTTTTTTCTTTGATGTCATTCCTTTGGGAAATATAGGTACAGTAGTTAAAAGCCCGTTACCATGACGGTAAAAAATAATATAAAGATAATATAACAGGGGCAGACCTGATTTCACCGAATTAGACTTTACCCTTGTGGCATCATTGAATGAATAGTTTGTCAAATGGCTGCTCAGCCACAAAATGCTTAGCGTGGCAAAATTCCCAAATACTGTTCATGTGACCACAGTTATGAACAATAATATTTGTTTAATTAAAGTTACCGACATCAAAAATGGCGTGGCATCTTGTCCACCTACTTTGTAGGCGTTGACGTCATATTATCTCTGTCCTGTTAGCACTTTGACTGTTTTCTCTGTTACGGCAATTTGCTGAGGAGTCAGATTTGCATGGCAATGACGAACATGCGTTGTCTTTGGTCATAAGTCATAGTTTGTCACAGGCTTTATCCTGCTCCACCTCACCTTCATCACAAAAGAGTCATTTATCAACGTTGTATCCATTTTTTTGTGTGCATTTAAATGTGTGGAGCAGTGTTACATATATATATAATATATATAATAATTTTTTTTAAAACATTATAGTCTTGTGCATTTTCACGGTGCTCCAGGTGATTTGCACAAGAAGGGAATTGAACAGGGTGGGTAGAAGACAAAGTGTAATACATAATTTTGTGCTGATGCTTCATGTTGGACTGCACCAGCAACGCCACTTCGGCATGCAACAATATTGTGCATGGAGCAGACAGCAGATGGGCCTGTTTGTTCTAAATGCCAGGGCTGATTTTTAGTCCCAGTCCGGCCCTGACAGCAGATGTGGCACTAGGGCTGCTGCTAGTGGTGTCAATGCGCTGGTACTGCCATACCTGCTTATCTGTGGTCACTGCAAACACGAGCTGGAGGAGTAACTAAATGGGAAAAAAAAAAGAAATGTCAAGTAAAACAAATTTATTACAAAACTAAACTAAAAGAAAAACTCTAAAAGCATATTTTGCCACTTTTTGGGTTGGTCACATTCCAACATCAATATTAGTAATTATTTATGCAGTACCCACACAAGTTATACCTTGTTTATTTTGAAGAAAATTTCTGAAAACTTTCAGAAAATACCATTAGCTTGCTTACATCTTATGATGCGGCAAAGAAAATCTACCCAAATGGCCAAAAAAGTGTTTTTTATTGAAATTGCAAGAAAAGGATCTAAAATCAAATGTGTTCCCCTATTGCATACAATGATGCCCCTGAGACTGTAGGTCCCAGGACTCAACATGATTTAGTGCCTGAAATTGTCTGCATTATAGATTTTTTTGAAAAGAAATTATATGGGACTCCTCCTTAGCACATTAGAGGTATATGTGCAGGATGTGTCCCACTCATCCTTATCTATGACAGGGTAAAGCAACCCTCTAACTGTATGTGTTATGATGCCCAAGTCAAATCGCAAGGAACAGAATTTCTGGGGTTTCATACAACCCAAGTTAAACCAGATCAGAGTATGACTTAACTCATGTAATGAAGAAGATAAAAAGATGAAGCATCTGGTTAGTACCAATGTTTCAACTTGCCCTTCTGCTTGCGTCTCAGATTGCACCTCATGACATTTACATGTTATCCATAAAAGCCTTTTTTAACATTATACTGTAGACTCATACTTTGATAAAATTGGCAAATTAATCACTTAGATTCACTGCCTTTGAAGCAGATGTATCCAGCTAAAACCCCAGTGTGAGCTCCATTCCCCTTGTGAGTTTGGGCAAATGTCTCTCTTTTATTGCCTCAAGCACCAGAAAGCCTGTTGTGGAAGCGGCTCTTTGAACCTGCAAAGCATTAATTGTTTCATTAATTATTTTCACCTTAAATTACTGTTTCAGAATTATTTAACTCTTTGGCGTCTTTCACAGCTGTGTTTTGTGTTAAACAGTACCACAGATTAACCAGTTTAGATTTAATTTAAGAACAATCAATCTATGGACCAATGCTGCTTTATATGCACAAGTGCACTTACCTACGTACTGTAAATGTAAAATGTGTGCTGCATAAATGGTGAATTTTCGTGGCTATGTTGTGTTGCACGTATCAACTCAATGTCTTAAATGCATCTGCATGAGGATATGTTTAAACTGCATCAAGAAAAACTTTAAACGTAACTTGATGCAGCTGGATTGCTAGAGACACGTGGATGATGATTGGTGTTTTAATGTATATTTTTTAAAAAAGAAAATCAATTTTAATGCCTTTTCCAAAAAGTGATCTAAGTGATCTTCTTTCTTCTGGTTTTTCCTTGTAATCCAAAGGAATAATAACCCATTTTAATGCCACTGAAGTGCTCCTAGCAGGGCCCCTTCACAAATGATAGGTTGGGCTGCCTATCCACTAATAGCCAATCTAGAGCAGCTTTGGGGCTAGATTTACTAAGCTGCGGGTTTGAAAAAGTGGGGATGTTGCCTATAGCAACCAATCAGATTCTAGCTGTCATTTTGAAGAAGGTACTAAATAAGTGAAAGCTAGAATCTGATTGGTTGCTATAGGCAACATCCTCACTTTTTCAAACCCGCAGCTTAGTAAATCTGTTAAAGTGGCGTTAGTGTGGCTAGATCCCACATGGGGGACTCAATAAACTTCAATTGTTTTAATAAGTTTCATTAATGTCAGCATGCTACTAGTAGTTCTACAAGGACCAACATATCCAAGCAGTTTATGACTGCCCAGGCTTGCTAGGGCCAGTAACGCCACATTTAAGAATTGTACTTTTTAACTTTATCACTTCATTGTATCAACGAGGTTCATTCATAAAATGTATCAATGAGCCTCATTGATTGATTGAAGCTCACTGAGTCTCTATGTGGGTTCTAACTGCAAATGGCCAATCAGAGCAGCTTTCTCACCCTCTAACCAATCAGAGCGAAGGGAGTATTGATGGGTTACTTGTGTTTAGTTCTGTTATTCTCGTTTGCACTCCGCAAAGAGCAGTTCAGCAATGTTAACATGTTTGTTTGTTTTTCTTTTGGAATATAAGGAAAGAGGAGAAGAAAGAAAAGAATCCATTTGTAATTATGTGTATGTAAGAAAGTAGAGAATGGGGGATTTTAATTAAAGGTTTATTTATTTGCTATTTTTTATAGCATTTTTCTGCGTGGCACTACAGGTCCCAGCAGGCCTTGATAGGAAGGCATCCTGGCTCTTGTAGTTCTACAATCAGCAGCATGCTCTGGCAGCTATCCTCCTACAAGGCAGTAAACGCCATTGGAAATACTCCCTCTCCACCCCTTCATCTCATTTCAATAACCCCAGCCTGCAAAATAAAACAGGTGCACCTAATCTGCCCTTAGCAAGAAATGCCTGTCATCTGTCCACCTCCTCCCATTGGCCAGTGCAAACTTTTGCGCAAAAAAAGGCACGTTTAGACACAAATGAGGGTTTATACTATGTTTTCAAACTTTTGTGCTGTAATCTACCTTTAATTTTTTTGTTTAGTTTCTGATATCATCATTATTATCATCATATTCTGTACACTGACTAAAATTTCAGTACAATGTGTACAATGTAATAATTGTGAAACCATATCAATATCATGGATTATGATAAAACTCAAACATAGGAATGTATTGTTATATTTTATTACAAAATGTATATCTTTTACACTGAGAGAATTTGATTAATTTAGTTATTATCTGTATGTAACATGTTTTTAACCTGTTTATTTTCCCTGTGCATTACACTGTATTAAGACCCATATCAAGTTAGTTACTAATATTCTTAATTTATGAATATATTGGTATATACATTATATACATCAGTATGAACATTTTTTAAAATTGTAATTCTGTGCACCAAGCCAAGCATTAAGTGTAATTAACACAAATCAACTTGCCAGACCACAGTGTGACATTCTTATTTGAAGTACTAAAACCAGCTGATACTTCTGAGGTTCAGAGGCTTGAGCAAATCAATAACATCCCCAGACTACTCAAACTATGCCTACCAATGCCCCTGGGATACAATTAAATATCTTTACAAGATTATGAATGTAAATTTGAATACTTTGTATTTACCTTTTCTCAGGGCTTTAAATTTGTTTTGCAAACAAAAACAATTAAAACTAAAATATCATATCTCCAACATCAAAGTTGAACTAAATACAAAAAAGGTAATTATCAAAGAACAGTGTCTGTTCATTAATTTGAAAGTGATACATGAATGATACATACTGGTTTATAGTAGTTGTCCAGACTTAACATCATTTTATTTTGGATTTGCAATGATGACCTCCTGGAAAGCATATGTGAAGACCATAAAATGTTATGGTACAGAGATGCTTTGATATGCTTGTAACTGTAACAGAACAAAGTCTGCTATAGCTTATATGCCATTATGTAATTAAAGTGACACTATACTTCGCATTTTTCTGTGCCTAACACAGTAACCTCTATACAATACACAGAGCATTTTTTTGGACCTCTACATAATATATTGCATTCTAATGATTTACATACAATACAGGGACTGTTCTGATGTCTGATACAGGGCTGCCAAGAGGAATTCAGGGCCCCGGTACAACAAATTCATGGGGCAACATTTTTCGGAGGTGTGGTCATGTATTTGGGGGTGTGGCAAATGCGCCATTGGGGTGTGGCTTACACATAAAAATCACTAGGCTCTCAATTCACCCGAGCGTCACATATGTCCAAGCACTCCTGACTTTCAGGACATCTAGCACCAAAGTGTAGTATAGAAAAAATGCAGTATGTACACAAAGGGGCATATTCAATTCCGATCCGATCACCGCGGAAAATGCGCACTACTGCCGGTAATACGGTATCGCAATAACGCGGATTTTCATATGCAGAGACTTTAAGGCTCATTTTCTTACTTCGCACTTAGGTACAAACTGTGCATTGAACCACAGCAACCAGTCAGCATTTAACTTTTATCTGTGCAGTGAAAGTTAGAGAATTAGAAAAAAAATGTCCAATTGATTGCTATGGTTTCATTTTGTACCTAAATGCATTTTAATGCAAAGGTAAATTAAATTTTTGCGTCTTATTTTACCTATTTTACATATTTTTACTTTATCTAACCTGTGCCTAAATCAGTGTTATCAGCAACCACTACCTGTTTTGAAAATATTATATTTAAATATATGTCTGCATCATACATAGCGACACAAAAGTCCTAAACAATATTATAAAAATATATTGTAGAAAAGCACACAATTTCTGTACAGTCATTCAATAGGAAACGTGTTTGCATAGTAATTTCTCACCCATCCATGACCAGTTTAATTGTACTTTTATAAAGAATATATTTTTTTGAAAAAAGACAATGAACCCGATTAGTGCTTGGTGTAGAACATGACAGTACTCCCCCCTCGTTTTCCTCCCTTCACTTACCTTTTCTTCTCTCTACTTTCTTGGTCTTCTCTGCTGCTCTGTGCTCCATTGCTCCAGACTGACTGAATGCTGGGCATGACATGATGACATCACACCCGGCATTCAGACAATCTGAATGGAGCACAGAGCAGCAGAGATGAGGGATGCCGGCGCCGCGATCAGGTGAGTATGTTTTTTTTTTCAAACGAGCCTGCTCCCCCCACCAGCGACCGAGGCCTCCCCCCTGCCGCAAAAAATAAATAAATAAATAAAAAAAAGAATGGAAAAAAAAAAACGTCTTGAAAAAAAAAAAAAAAAATCAGCAGCGCAAGGGCCCGGGCCGGGCCCCCTGACATGCCCGGGCCCGGGTAATTAGTACCCGCTCCCCCCCACTCTCGGCGGCCCTGGATATATAATACAGAGAACATTCTAATAAGCTCTATACAACAGAGAATATTATATTAACCTATATACAGTACAGACTGCATTCTTGTGACTGGTATACAATAGAGATCATTCCAGCAACATCTGTACAATACAGCAAGCGTTCTAGTGACCTGTATACAATACAACGGTCACTTATCAATAAATAATACACAGAGCATTCTAGTGACTAATTTACAATCCCGAGAACATTCTAGTGACCGCTACACAATACATTGTATTGCATTGTAGTAACATCTATACAAAACATACAGCATCCTAGCGACCAATTTATATAACACAGAGCATTTTGTTGACTGATTTAAGATATGTAGAGCATTATAGTGTTATTAATCAGTTTATATTGTAATCCTCATATAATCCATTAGGGAGATATTTTATTTAAAAAAAGGTTTTAATTATACTATAGACAGAACCAAATGACCTGTATCATACATTAATTCTGCTAAGAAAAGATGCCTGTTGGACAACCTTCTGGTGCAGCTGACACTGATACTGTAAGGGAGATGATGTTCTGCTTTATAATTAGACACATAGGGCCTGATTCATTAAGGAAAGTAAGGCAAAAAAATTAGTATGTTTTCTCCTGGACAAAATCATGTACAATGCAAGGGGTGCATATTAGTTTAGTTTATTTTTACACAGAAATTTAAAGTGTATCTTTGACATGCCCTTTCCCAACTATAAATATGTCTTCACATTTTAAATTTAGCTCCTCCTCCAATGCAACATGGTTTTGCCAAGATGCAAAGTTACTAATTTTTTTGCTTTACTTTCCTTGGTGAATCAACCCATAGTGTTATGTCGATTCAGTCTGCATACACAGAATTATAGTTTATATACATGTAAAAATGTATAGATGACAATATTATTATCCTAATTTAATATGGATGATGTCAGAGAGAGAAAACATGACGACAGAAAGCAAATCCCAGATCTCAGTTGGATTTATAATGCATAGCCCCCTCCCACCCTAATCTCTGTAATAATAAAAACAAATCAAACCCCTGATCTCTGTTGGTATCATTATACATGCCTTCTCCCTAATCTCTATAGTAATAAAAATCAAGCCCAAATTTATGTTGGTATTATAATGCAGTGCCCCTTCCCAATCTCTATAATAATAATAAAACTCCAGACCCAAGCTCATCATCATTTATTTAATGAGAATCACAGATTCCGTAGTGACAGACAATCATTGTACAGATATGACATACATGAACGCAATAAACATAATCATTGTTACAATAAATTAAATACATATAAGCATACTAACACAAACATAGAGTCAGGACTTACTGTAGTTGTATTTTGCATTAGTGCTGCAGTATTTCTGTTTTACCGGTGCTGCCCTTGTGAATTTTTGGACATTTGCACCTCACCTGCAGGAGTAAACTTCATTCAATTGATTGATAACCTGCACCTGCTTCACTGACTTTAATTTTTCACCCCAAACACTACATCTTGCTGGTCATTGTTTTTCATGAACATTATTCTGCTATGTTCAAGTCATTCAGATCTTACGCGCCTGTGTCTTGGATATCCTGCTAACCAGTGTTCTGTTTCCATGTGTCCTTGCAACTGGCTGATTACCATCATTTCTAGCTCACAATTTCACTGCATTTCCTAGAATTAAGTTCACCTGTGTTTACATTTTCCCTGCCTGTGAGTGCTCAGCTTCCCTGCTGTTCTGTGTGTTTAAAGTGACTTTTATTTCATATACATTCTGTCATATCCTGATTGTGTGTTTGTACCCTGCTTTCCATTTTTTACTGTGCTCCAATCTTCAACTTCAGGGCTCCACTATTCCTTTGTGTTTGTACAGTAATAAACTAATAATAAACTAATATTTGCACCTACTTCTGACATTTCAGCAATCATTATAACATACCGCAAACCATAACATTATGACCAGCTCAACTAAAACGGAGTCTGCTGGAAGTTGTTGTTCAGTTTCCAGTTCTTTTCAGCAATCACAAAACAGAAGGTCAGACTCCATTATGGAGTATGATGGGAACTTGAATTTACAACGGTTCTGACCCCGCCACCATTAAACTTCTCTCCCTTTCCTCCTCCCAAGGCCTTACTCAGTGGACCTCTTCCCCCACCCACTGTCTTGGTCACTCCCTTGACCTTGTCTTCTCTCATCTCTGTGATCTTTCTGACTTCTCCAACTCTCCCTTCCCAATATCTGACCACCACCTCCTCTCCTTCACTCTGTCCTCCTCCCCTGCTCCTGCCTCGCCCAAAGCCACCCTCACTAGACGTAACCTGGATGCTATTGACCCCACCTCCTTCTCCTCCTCTATCGAAACTCTCCTTTCATCCCTTCCCTCCCTGGCCTGTCCCGACCAGGCCTCCTCTCTCTACAATCACTCACTCACCACTGCCCTGGACGCTGTTGCCCTGGCCTCTTCTATCCGCCGACGCCGCATTATTCCCCAACCCTGGCACTCAAAACTCCCCCGCTTCCTCCAAAGATGCTCTCGCACTGCTGAACGCCTCTGGAGAAAATCTCTCTCCCTGGCTGACTTCCTCCACTTTAAATTCATACTCTCTTCTTTCTCCTCTGCCCTCTCCCTTGCTAAACAATCCTTCTTTAAGTCCCTCATTTTTTCTCAGTCCTCCAATCCCCGCCCTCTTTGCCACCTTCAGCTCCCTCCTCTCCCCCCCTACCCCTCTGTCCCGCCTTCCCTCTCCGCTTCTGACTTCGCCACTTTCTTCTCTTCCAAAATTGAGGCCATCCGACTGAACATCTCCTCCTCCCCTTCTCCCGCCACCCTTATTACTTCACCTCCCCCCCTCAACCAACTCTGGTGCTCCTTCAGCCCTACAGCCGGTAAAGAAGTTCGCTCCCTTATTCTTTCCTCTCCACCCTCTACCTGCCCTCTCGATCCCATCCCCTCCCACCTCCTTCGCTCTCTCTCTCCAACGGCCTGCTCTTACCTAGCACACCTTTTCAACCTATCACTCTCCTCTGGTGTAGTACCCTCCACTTTTAAACATGCTCTTATCTCTCCTATCCTCAAAAAACCCAATCTTGACCCCACCTCTCTTGCTAATTATCGCCCTATCTCTCTTCTCCTCTATGCCTCCAAATTACTTGAGCGGATTGTCTACAGCTGCCTAACCAGACACCTCATGGACAATTCCCTCCTTGACCCTCTCCAATTTGGCTACTGCCCCCTCCATTCTACCAAAACTGCCCTGGCCAAGGTTACTAATGAGATCCTATCAGCCAAATCCAAGGCTCACTTCTCCATACTCATCCTCCTTGACCTCTCTGCAGCCTTTGACACCGTAGACCACCCCCTCCTGCTGCAAACTCTTCTCTCTCTTTGCCTCTCTGGTTCTGTCCATGCCTGGTTTGCCTCATACCTCGCTAATCGCTCCTTCTCTGTATCCACGTCTGGTTCTTCCTCCTCCCCCTACCCTCTCCCCATAGGAGTCCCGCAGAGCTCTGTTCTTGGCCCTCTACTCTTTTCGCTCTACACTTCTTCCCTTGGTGCTCTCATCTCGTCCTTCGGTCTTCAGTATCACCTTTATGCTGACGACATTCAACTCTATATCTCCTCTCCTGATCTTTCCTCCACCCTCCTCGCTCGGGTATCCGACTGCCTCTCTGCCATCTCCTCCTGGATGTCCGAGCGCTTTCTCAAAATCAATATCTCTAAAACTGAACTCATTGTCTTTCCTCCGCCCAGACACCCATCCCACGATGACATCTCTATTGTTGTCAACAACACCACCATCTCCTCTGTCACCCAACTTCGCTGCCTGGGTGTCACCCTCGACTCCTCTCTCTCTTTTGCCCCCCCATATTCATTCCCTTGCCCAAGCCTGTCGCATCCAAATAGGCAACATCGCCTGCATCCGTCCTTTTCTCTCTCAGGATGCCACCAAAACTATCATCCACGCACTCATCATCTCCCGCCTTGATTATTGTAACCTCCTCCTCACTGGCCTCCCCCACACCCATCTCTCCCCCCTCCGCTCTATACTCAATGCGGCCGCAAGACTCATCTTCCTCTCACGCCGCTCCTCCTCTGCCTCCCCTCTCTGCCTTGCCTTACACTGGCTCCCCTTCCCCTACAGAATCCTTTTCAAACTCCTCACCACCACTTACAAGGCTCTCTCCAACTCTACTGCCCCTTATATCTCTAACCTCCTCTCCATTCACACTCCTGCCCGCTCCCTGCGCTCGGCCAACGACCGCCGCCTCTCCTCCACCCTTATCACCTCTTCCCACTCCAGAATCCAAGACTTTTCCCGTGCAGCCCCCCTTCTCTGGAACGACCTCCCTCGTTCCATCCGTCTCTCTCCTACTCTATGCTCCTTCAAACGTGCACTCAAAACTCACCTCTTCCTCAAAGCCTACCAACCATCTACTTAACCCCCATCTCCTCCCTTTGCTCGTCCTCCCTTCTCTCCTCTTGCCTCAACTGGCTCCTCTTGTACCTGGTCTGTTTACCCTCCCTTAGGATGTAAGCTCGTATGAGCAGGGCCCCCTCCCCTCCTGTCTCCATACCTGTTCTTCCGCTCCGTTTTTACTGCATATGACTAGCCGGAGTATCTGAAATATTGGTACTTTTTGTTCATTGTTCTGTATGGTTTCACCCTGTATAGTCTACTGTAAGTAGTGTGTGTGGCGCTGCGGATACCTTGTGGCGCCTAACAAATAAATGATAATAATAATAATAATAATAATAATAATAATTTACCACCTTTCGATACATATTTAGTGCAGGCATTACAACTAGATATTATCCTGCTCCATTCTCAACTAACTCTTCTCCTGACCCCCAGAAATCTTAAAGTGTTTTTTAACTTCTGCAACAGAAAGCCCAAATTTTTCTGTTTCAGTACCATGCCACCCATGAGTCTTGTTCAACCTGTTGATGGGACTTTGAGTATGCTCCAGATAGTGTTACCTAACCAAAGGACATATTCTGAGGTCCCTGATTCTCCTTCAGCTATCTGTAATGTGGCTGAGGCTTCAACTAAGCAGAAATTAGAACATATAGTAGGTCCATGCACTCGCCTGTCTGAGGAAGAACGCAGTCACAAAAGAATTTACCATCTATGTCTCTACTGTGTCTGTTCTGAGCATTACAGTCTTTAATGTCCTCTGTGAAAGCCTATACCTCCTACAGAAGCAGTTCTTCTTCATTCTATCAATATGTTCCAGAGGGAGTCTAAACTCCCATAATTGTTCATAAGAAGGAAATGACTCCAAGGATTGCTCCATTGACAATAGCTTCACCAAATCCTGCTGAAAAGAAGGTTCTGGCTTTTCAAGCTCTCTTCTGCCCTGAGATTCTGCTTGCTGCCTCCAAGTCTGTCATGTCAATAGTGTCCTTGTGTCCAGAAGTTTCAGAGATGACAGCATGTACAGTGATCCCGAAGATGGCTCCATGTCCAGAGGTTTTGCAAATGACAGCTTGTTCAGATGATCCACAGATAAATACACAGCCTGTGTTAACTAAGAGAACTGCAAAATCTCACCATCTCATCCTTTTCTATTCTCATCTGTGCAACTGTGCTTGTATGTTAAAAAAAAATATGTAACAGGAATGTTTTGATATTGTTTTAACCTGTGCTGGCCTAGTGATCATTGATACATAATTAATGACAGGGTTCTGGTGTTATCTAACCTAATAACACAAATAGATGTTGGGTTTTTTCTCTCTGATCAGCTGACCACTTAACACAGATGTAGTGTATCTTGAAATCAACCTCACTATATCTTAGCATTCACTCTGGTGGAGCCATAGTAGGGGGTCAAATGTGTGTTTTGATAATACAGTTAAACAAGACCATTGAACAAACATTGGACAACATCTAAAGACATCCAGAAATAATCTACATCTGCTGCAGCCTTACTCTGCTACTTCTCCGATTGCACAGGTCATTGCAACTAGGTAATTATTTTAATTCTGTAAATTTTTCCTATTTTACTCTTAAATCCCAATGTTTGCAAAATTGTTTTTCTTATTCTCTTTTCATGGCATTATCTTTAGGACTATATCATCCTTCACCCTTCCTGCAAAACACACATCTGTCCACATTGCCCCTTCATTACTCCACTCACCTCTAGTTAACACTCATGAACTTTTGTTCTATTTAAATTCAATAGTTGTTTACAGCCTCATCCTGTTACCAAAAAGTAAAAGGACACACAACTTACAATCATCTTTCCTATCTTTCTTCCTCCCTGCTTCTATTAGTTGGTGATATATCACCTAATCCAGGTTCCCCTCACTTCTCCCACACACATATATCTGAACACTACCGAAATCCAGAAAACCTCACACGCATCACCTGTCTCACATCTCTTCCAAACTCCTTTAAATGTGCCCTTTGGAAAGCATGCTCTGTTATAACAAGATTACCTCCATACACAGCCTCTTCCCCTTTAAACAACCTCAATCTTCTGTCAATAACAAAAACATGGCTCACGCAATCAGACACTGCCTCACCTGCAGCCCTTTCACATGGTGGCCTCCATTTCACCAGGACCCCCAGACCTGGAGGCAGACAAGGAGGTGGGGTTAAATTACTTCTCTTCCACAGTGCACTTTCACAGTTCAAACAATTGTCCCATCACTCAAGTTCACATCTTTTGAAGTACATACTGTTAGGATTTTTTTTTATTTTTTTTTAACTGAAATAAAGTTTATTGAATTGTCTAAGATAATTGCAAAGGATACAAAAAAAAAGAAATAGTACTGTTAGGATTTTTAACCCATTCGGAGTGTTGCAGTAAACTATTGTCCCCCTGGACCCCACCAACAATTTTTTGAACATTTCTGTGAATGGATCCCTTACTACTTATCTTCCCCTTCATTGCTATGGGTGATTTCAACATCCTTATTGATAATCCATATTCCAATATTGCTTCAAAACTACTCTCTCTAACCTCCTCACTTGACCGCTCCCAGTGGATTGAATCCGCTAGTCATCAGGATGGTCACAGTATTGATCTTGTTTTCTCTATATTATGCTCAGTTTCTGATTTCCTTAACACTCGATTCCCCCTCTCAGATCATCACGTTATTAGATACTCACACACTCCCAGTTTTTTAAACTTTTTGCTGTCAAACTCTTCAAAGTTTCCTCATACCCGCAGGAATATTAACTATTTATTTTCAGCAGTTTTCCACCTCTCTTCAACACCTTGTCTCCCCAATTTCTAATTCTCCTCCCCTGATATGGCAGTGCCTCCTTTTCACCAAACCCTAGCAACTGCCCTTAATCAAGTGGCTCCAGCAACTTTCTATAAGCCGTGTAGACTTTATTGTCAACTGTTGTACACTAAAGTAATATGAAATCTACAAAAACTTTCTCATAAAGTAGAATGTCACTGGCATAAATCTTGTACCTTTAATGATTTCTTCACATATACCGCAATCCACCACTCCGATTGAAATGCTCTGGACACTTTAAAGCAAACATACTTCCAATCTCTTATCTATGCCCAGGCTTCTAACACCAAACACCTTTTTAACACATTTAAATCTCTTCTAAACCCTCAGACACCAAACTCTCTGACTACCATCAGTGCCCAGGATCTTGCTTCCTATTTCAAGGACAAGATTGATAACATACGACTTGAAATGGTATTGTCTCCCTCAACAAGCAATCAGCTCAATTCCTTTGCATCACCCTCTGATATCCTCTTCATTTAATCCCACAAATGAAGAGGAAGTATCTACTCTCTTCTTATCTTCCTACTCTACCTCTTGTCCTCTTGACCCCATAGCCCCATAGCCCCAAAATTTGTAATCTTTCTCTTTCTCTACTGGTAGCTTTCTATCACTATTCAAGCGCACAGTGATTACTTCTATTCTGAAAAACAAAATATTGACACAAACTCTCTCTCAAATTACTGTTCCATCTCGGCGCTCCCATGCCCCTCAAAACTTATAGAGAGAATTGCCTATTGGACTCTCTTCAGTCAGACTTTCTCTCTCAACACTCCACAGAGACTGCGCTGACCAAGGTTGTGGGAGAGAGCCTTGAAGATGAGAGTGAGGAGTTTGAAAAGGATTCTGTAGGGGAAAGTGAGCCAGTGTAATGGAGGGGTGGCAGAGGAAGAGCGGTGTGAAAGGAAGATAAGTCTTGCAACCATGTTGTGTATAGAAAAAAGGGGGGTGAGGTGGGAGCAGGGTAGGCTGGTGAGGAGAAGGTTACAGTAATCAAGATGGGAAATGATGATGAGTTAGAAGGAAGGAAAATAATTAGTTCTGCACTGGCAATGTTGATTTTAAGAAAAGTGAGGACATCCAAGTAGAGATGGTGGAAATGCAGTTAGATATATGAGAGAGGAGGGGGTGGGAAGGTCAGGAGAAGAGATGTAGTGTCATTCTTTAAATCCCTCATCTCCGTGTCATGGTCATCTACCGCCCCCCTGGCCCCACCTCCCTCTTCCTTGACAACTTTGCTGCCTGGCTTCCTCACCACCTCTCCTCCGACTCCCCTCCATCATCCTTGGCGACTTTAACTTCCCCATGGACAATCCCACTGACCCTGCTTCCAGCAAACTGCTTACCCATTCTTCCTCCCTTGGTCTTACCCAATGGACCTCCTCCTCTACCCACTGCCTTGGTCACTCCCTTGACCTTGTCTTCTCCTACCTCTGTAGTCTCTCTGACTTCTCCATCTCTCCCTTTCCTCTATCCGATCACCATCTCCTCTCCTTCTCTCTCTCCTCTTCTCCTGCTCCCCCCCCTGCCAAAACCTACTCTATCCATACGCAACCTTGACGCTCTTAACCCGGCCTCTCAGTCCTCCTCTCTCGATACCCTCCTTTCTCCCCTTTCCTCCCTGGCCTCCCCCAACCAGGCGGTCTCCCTCTACAAAATCACCCTCACCTCTGCTCTGGATGCGGTCGCCCCTGCCCACTCCGTACACCCTCGCTGTTCCAAACCCCAACCCTGGCACTCCAAATTTACCCGCTTCCTCCAAAAATGCTCCCGTACCGCTGAACTCCACTGGAGAAAATCCCGCTCCCTAGCGGACTTCCTCCACTTTAAATTCATCCTTTCATCATACAGCTCTGCCCTCTCTCTTGCTAAACAATCTTTCTTTAAATCCCTCATCTCTTCCCAATCCTCTAACCCCCGCCGCCTCTTTGTCACATTCAGCACTCTCCTGGCCCCACCCCCTCCTCCCACCCCCTCCTCCCTGACTGCCTCTGACTTCGCCTCCTTTTTCTCCTCTAAAATTGAGGCCATCCGACTTGATATCTCCTCCTCCACTCTCTCATCCACCCCCCCTCTTTTCCGTACTTCCCCCCCTAGCCACCTTCCCTTCCACTCCTTCCGCCCCACCACCGGTGAGGAAGTCCACTCTCTCATTTCATCCTCCCCCCCATCTACCTGTCCCCTGGATCCCATCCCCTCCCACCTTCTTCGCTCCCTTTCCCCCACCACCTGCTGCCACCTCGCTCACCTCTTTAATCTTTCCCTCTCCACCGGCATCTTCCCCTCCTCCTTCAAACATGCTCTCGTATCCCCCATCCTTAAGAAACCTAATCTTGACCCTACTTCTCCCTCTAACTATCGCCCCATTTCACTTCTCCCCTTTGCCTCCAAAATCCTCGAGAGGCTCGTCTGCAGCCGTCTCTCCTGCTACCTTTCCGAACACTCCCTCCTTGATCCCCTCCAGTCTGGTTTCCGCCCCCTTCACTCCACTGAAACGGCCCTAGCTAAAGTCACCAACGATCTCCTCTCTGCTAAAGCCAGGGGCCACTTCTCCCTTCTCATCCTCCTTGATCTGTCTGCAGCCTTCGACACCGTCGACCACCCCCTCCTCCTCCCTCCAGTCCTTTGGCCTCTCCGGCCCTGTCTTGTCCTAGTTCACCTCGTACCTTGCTGACCGATATTTCTCTGTCACCACATCTGGTTCTCTCTCCCCCCCGTCCTCCCTTCCAGTCGGGGTCCCTCAGGGCTCTGTCCTGGGACCCTTACTCTTCTCTCTATACACCTCTTCCCTGTGTGAACTCATCAGCTCCTATGGCCTCAACTACCACCTCTATGCTGACGACACTCAACTTTACCTCTCCTCTCCTGATCTCTCTCCCTCCCTCCTCTCTAGGGTGTCCGCCTGCCTCTCTGCCATCTCCTCCTGGATGTCCTCTCGATTCCTCAAACTCAACCTCGCTAAAACAGAACTCATAGTCTTTCCTCCCTCTCATACCTCGCCCCCTGCTGACATCGCTATCACTGTCGACAACACCTCTATCTCCCCTGTCCCCCAACTTCGCTGCCTCGGTGTCATACTCGACTCCTCTCTCTCCCCCGGCCCCCACATTCTCTCTCTTGCAAAATCCTGCCGCTTCCAGCTGCGTAACATCGCTCACATCCGGCCTTTCCTCTCCCAAGATGCCACTAAGTGTCTTATTCACTCTCTAATCATCTCCCGCTTGGACTACTGCAACCTCCTCCTTACTGGCCTGCCCCAATCTCATCTCGCTCCCCTTCGATCTGTTCTTAACGCAGCCGCTAGGCTTATCTTCCTTTATCGCCGCTCCTCGTCTGTCTCCCCCCTCTACCTATCCCTTCACTGACTCCCCTTCCCCTACAGAATCCTCTTCAAGCTTCTCACTCTTACATACAAGGCCCTCGCCAACTCCACTGCACCCTACATCTCCACCCTCCTCTCTATTCATGCTCCTTCCCACCCTCTCCGATCAGCCAATGACCGTCGCCTCTCTTCTCCCCTGATCACCTCCTCCCATGCGCATATCCAAGACTTCGCCCGCGCTGCCCCCCTCCACTGGAACAAGCTCCCTCCCTCTATCAGAACCTGCCCTAATCTGTCCAGTTTCAAACGGGCTCTAAAAACCCATCTTTTTCTTAAAGCCTTCCAGTCTCCCACTTAACTCCCTACCAGATCTTCTGCCTCTTCCCCTTCACTCCCCTTCCCTTATCCTCCTTCTCTCCCTCCCTCGTGTCTCTCTGTCTGTCTACCCCACCCCTTAGATTGTATGCTCCTTGAGCAGGGTCATCTCTCCTCCTGTCTTCACCACTTTTAACTCTGCTCTCCAGCTACCTTGCCCTCCTCCTCCCCATTCCATCTTGCTCCCTCCTCTCCACTCTGGGGGTTTCCCTGCCTTCCGTGCCCTCTTGGGTTCCGCCGTATGTGGGACCTTCCCCTCTCCCTTCCCCGGCCCCTCTAGCTGTGCTTTGAGCTCACGGAGTTACTGTGCGTTTTGTTTACTGTATCGTGCTGTCTCACCTTTGTATTGTAACTTTGTTTGTCCCTGTACGGGGCTACGGATACCTAGTGGCGCCCTATAAATAAAAATTAATAATAATAATAATAATAATAATAGTGTTGAATGTCATCAGCATAAAGGTGATACTGGAGACCGAAGGAAGAGA
This sequence comes from Mixophyes fleayi, assembly GCF_038048845.1. NCBI lineage: Eukaryota > Metazoa > Chordata > Amphibia > Anura > Limnodynastidae > Mixophyes > Mixophyes fleayi. Next base: position 227,213,535 of record NC_134405.1, read on the forward strand.
TTAGATCACCCAGAGAGGTGGTACACAGTGGAAAAAGTAGAGAGCCAAGAACAGAGCCCTGTGGGCAGAGGGAGGTGAGGATGATTCAGCAGTGGAAGTCGAGAAGAAGCGATTGGTGAGGTATGAGGTGAAACATGCAAAGACTGAGCCAGAGAGGCCAAGGGGAAGAAGGGTCTGAAATGGGAGAGGGTGGTCCACGGTGTCGAAAGCTGCGGAGTGATCGAGGATGATGAGCAAGGAGAAGTGACCCCTGGATTTAGCCGAGAAGAAGTCGTTAGCAACTTTGGCCAGGATGGTTTCAGTGGAGTGGATGGGGCGGAGCCATTTTGGAGAGGGTCAAGGAGGGAGTTGTCTGAGAGATGCCTGGTGAGAAGGTTGCAGACAACCCGCTTGAGTAGTTTAAAGGCATAGGGGAGAAATGAAATGGGGCAGTAGTTAGCAAGAGAGGTGATGTCAAGAGTGGGCTTCTTAAGAATGGGGGAGATAAGGGCATGTTTAAAGGAATAGGGAACAATGCCAGTGGAGAGTGATACTTTGAAGAGGTATGCAAGGTAGGAGCAGGTTGTGGGGGAGAGGCAACAAAGGAGGTTAGGAAGGATGGGATTAAGGTGGCAGATAGACAGGGGGAGGAGAGAATGAGGGAGTGAATTTCTTCACCCAAAGTAGGGCGGAAGGAGCTCCAGAGTTGATTGTTGGAAGGTGGGGTGATGAAGATGGCAGGTGGGTGAAGCAAGGAGATGTCAAGCCTGATAGCCTCAATGTTGGAGGAGATAAAGGAAACAACATCGGTAGCAGAGAGAGAGCAGGATAGGAGAAAGGGGAGAGAGAAGTGAATGGTTGCAAAAAGGGGGTGGGATTGAAGGACTGAAAAGAGATGAAGGACTTAAAGAAGGATTGTTTTGCAAGGGAGAGGGCGGAACTGTAGTAGGAGAGGATAAATTTAAATGAAGGAAATCAACTAGGGAGTGATATTTCCTTCAGAAATGTTCAGCAGCACGAGTGCACTTCTGAAGGAAGCGAGTGAAATTGTAGTACCATGGTTGCTGTAGTAAGTGTTGATGGCAGACAGAAGAGGCGGGGGATGTTATGTTATTTAGGTGGAGATGGCAAAATGGTGATTTGATACACAGGATAGCAAAAGAGGGTGAGAGTTCAGGAAGAAAAGGTCATTTGGGTGTCTTCAGCGCAAAGTTGGTAGTGGATCCAAAGCAGTGAATGAATTTGCAGACAGAGGAGGAGGAGAAAAAAGCATTGGGGACACTGATTGAGAGAGGAAGAAGAGATGTGCAAGAGTCAGAGAGACATTGAGGAAGCAATATGAATGGTAAGCGGCATTTCAGGAGAGGACTGTGTGATGAAGGCCAAGAGAGTTAAGGGTGTCAGGGGGATAAGAGTGATCCACAGTTTTGAAAGCTGCAAAAAGTAAATTAAAAGGAAATAGAGATCAGAAACTAGACTGAAGAAGATCAATAGGAAAGTGTAAGGAAACAACTCTGGTGGCATTATAATGCAAAGTGATATCCCTAATCTCTGTAGTAATAAAAAAAAGAGATCCCAGATCTTTGCTGATGTTATAATGCAGAGTCCTTCTCTCTCTCCCTAATCTCTTTTGGTGTAACAATCAAACCTCAGATCTTTGGGGGCAACCCAATTGAATTACTCATCCCTTCTGCGATCCTTTACTGTCTCTCAGCACAATATACAGGCCATTTGTCAGTCTCCTGCATTCTGATTGGTGGATAGTTTCACTCAGTGAGTGGAGTCCTCCCACTTCACATGACCTGGCTGTGCCTGGCGGCTGAGAAGCGAGCAGAGGATGCTGCCTGACCATTAAAATTGTATTTATAACCCAATTGGAGTGTCCAGTGAGCATCCTCTTCCAGCCTCTCAGCCACCAGGCATGTCTTTGTAGTGTAATAAAGGTTTGCTATAAGTCTATGTACGAATATTGTTACCATGGGTGTTTCTATGGACCAGAGTTATCCAGCCACAGAAAACAGAAAGTAAACTGGTAACACCAGGCACTACAGTCGTAGTTTAATGTGTGGGGTACATGTTAGAGATTCTCATGCATGTTTTCCGAAAACAGACCCCCCCCCGAACATCTCCAATCCGAGTGCCAAGCTTAGCCAGCTCAGTACTTTCCCACTTTCCCACTTCCTCAGATCTGAATCGAGGCAAAGCATCATCACTGTGTCCACGGATCTCGCGGGTTGTGGATTCCATAAGTACCTCCCTCCCTAGGAGATCCAGCGCCATTGCCCACACAGAAACAGGGGTAGCAGTGTTCTTGTCACTCTTCAGTCTCCAGTGCCATTACTCACATAGAAACAGGATTAGCAGTGTTCTTATCACTCTCCATTCTCCAGTGACATTGCTCAGTTTCATTGCTCATACAGAAACAGGAGGGGTAGCAGTGTTCTTGTCAATTGACAAAAATTGACTAGAAATGACTGGAAATTAATGTTATTGAGGTTAATAATAATGTAGAAACAATAAAAGAGACAAATTATGTGATTTTACCATGGTTTAACATTTTTTTCTTTTTTAAAAAATAAAGATCCAAAACCTAAACCAAAATACGTGAGGCGGTTTTGCCTAAACCAAAACACGAAGTTAATACAGATCCAAAATCAAAACATGGGGGTCCTTGAATATCCCTAGTATATGTATTATGGATGTTATGAGAGGAACTATTTTCAAGGGCTGTAAGTAGCTATTTAGGATTGTGATAAGAATGAAATAATAGCAAAATGGATAAGGAATATCAGATAATTATGATATAGTGGATATTGGTTGAATTGTCTGCATTTAAAATTGCAAATAAACACATGGTATACCAAATATTTTACCGTTGTGCTGTCTTCAGTGCTTGAATTTAATTAATTAGGTGTAATGAGAACAGGTGTCACTGGTTGATTTATGTGCAGTATCTGTTGTATTGGTGTCACACAATGTTTTTTTGTTCTGTTTCTTATATGGTTTAAGTGTGCTATCTTTAATAAACTCTGTGCTCTGATATTCAATGTAATTACACACCTTCTTGCGTTGCCGGACCTCTAATCCCTCACTTATGGGCACGGTAGTTGTGGAACTCCCTGCACTCCCTATTGTTATGTTCCTACCTAGTGACGAGAAACAAATTCAGCAGAGAAAAACAAGCCAGCATCAAAATCTCATGCATCAAACCACAGGTAACACAACATGGGACAGGGTGCGTTAGCAGTACTGGCAAGATAGACCCCAGCATTCTCCCACCACCTAACCATGCTTTAGCACCAAAGCTGTTCATTACCCCTACTCCTGATATAGTGCTAGCATTTTCTGCCTTGGCCAATCTGGATCCCACACATCTATAACTACTCTTGTATGTTGCCAGCCCAGAGCAGTTCTTGTAAGCATATGACCCTATTCACTTAGGCACCTACTAATCAGCTCTAAGACTATTCATTGGTCACTGACCACAAGAGCTAGCACCAGTTTGACCCACATGATTTGATGGTTTGTCCTCCAACTTTAATCTACCATGCTATGCTACCACCATCCCATGGTTTGGACACGATTTTCCAGGTACCTACTGACCTAATACAATGCCATATTACGCCCTACATCCTTGCCAATCCCCGTTTACCCATTCCCTGAAACCCTAATCCCATCCCTTCCCCCATTGCCTGGCCACACTTCTCATATCCTACCGGGCCACCTTTTCCACAACCAGGGTTAATTTAACAACTCATTCCACCCCTAAGGTTCCTAAGTAAGGTTTTTAGCATGGCAGAAAAACACTGAGGACAGCTATGCCAGTTTACACAATGGCAGCACAATACCTCCTGAGTAAGAGGTGCTGTGCTATGCAAGTAGAGCTGCAAGTTGGGTACAATGGTTATTACACACCATGGGCAGGCTATCTCAGGAGTGTAAAGCAAGTTCACATGGCCTATCCGAAAAAAAGGAAATACTGCATATGATAACTGATCAACTAAAATGTTGTTCTCAAATTCACAAATAGGTCACAGCTTGGAGGCAGAAAAAGAATGTGGTCAGCCATATCAGTTTAAGCAATGCCATGAATGAATTCTAAAAGGCTGACCTGAGCTGCATACTGGGACATAATCATAATTATTTGTTAAATTACTCTAAGTTATAGAAGATAGACTATATAACTCAGTTCATTCCATCAATCCATAATGCTATATGGGAATCTATGTAAATTAAGAACTATCTTACTAATTAAATAAACTGTTGTTCAAGAAAATGTAATATTACAAACTGACAGATATTTGATTATATAAAGCAAAGGAAACAAGTGATTAATGATTAGTGAGAATTTCTCTTTCAAAGAATGCTGTGGTCGTCATAGGACATATTAGACAGCATTGAAATTAGCTCAATACTCTGCATAATATTTAAAAGCGTAATCCACATGTGAATATCCCTTATGTTTACAAGATATTCATAAATTATGGAATAATTTTAAGTATAATAATATAGAGTACTAATACTATTTGCAATAATTTTACCTCCACAAAATTATTAACAACTTATAAGACTTAAAATGAAACCTCTTTATTGTAAGAAAAGGGCACCTAAAATACTAATTTATTGAAAAATAATTAGGTTACATACCAAATTTTAATTCACTAATCATTACTAATATCTATATTTTATTTTTCTGCTTTGAATATGTAAATTGCAGATATACATTGATTTTAAATAAAAAGAATAAAGATTAATGCTTTCAGATAGTTAGTCTGACATGAGCCACAAGACACAGACATATTATGGCTTTCTTTGTTTCTGATTGGTTATTATTAGCTTGCTGGTGGTAGAACCTTCATTACCATAATAAGATATACATAAATGGTCTGACGCTGAGGTGCATAGCGTAAAATCTGCAAATTTGTACTGCTCATGCCCACAAAACAAGCCACATGCATATGCACGTATTTATTACTGACTGACACATTGTACAGATCCACAGGTGGTATAATTATAATGTGTCAGTGATGAATACACCTGTGCTCCAGTAAAGTTATATGGAAAATATGCACTGTTAGGGGTACCTGAGGATTGAGTTTGTGAAACACTGTTCTACAAAATAAATTGTACATATCAACTGTCAAGCATGTGAAGAAAACATGACCTCACATGAATACAATACTTCTGAGGTATGAAAATTAACTTATACCATGCATTACTTCTTTTTGCAGTACAGTATCATTTGAAGGCTTTTTAAGAGCTGACCCCCATATATACTGTGTCATGATCTGCATCCTGCAGCTCCTGTTTGCCAGGAACTATGTTGGACTTTTGTTTATATATATATGTATCCTGCCTATAGGTCCACTGTTCCACCCAATGGGCTACTATGGTACTTAGACTGCTCTCTTATCTGCCAGAGCTGTCTCATTACTCCAGGATGCTTAACACCTGTCCCTGGCCTATAAAAGTCTGCTTGTCCTAGCAGCCTTTGCCAGATCATCTGTTGCCCTTACCTGTGCTGCTGGTCCTGTGTCCTATCCTGATTGATCTCCTGGTATTGACCTCTGCTCATCCCTCTGTTTTTGCACCTCTTCCTGTGACCCCTGACCTGGCTTATCTGTGACTCTATACCTGCTTTCAGCTCTCCAGTGTTTCAGCATCATCCTGCTGCAGAGTATTACCACCAATAGATGCTTTCAACTCTCCAGTGTTACAGAGGACTAACCTGTTGCAGATTGTTACTAGCAGTCTCCACTACCTAGTGTAAAAAAGTCCTGCAGACCATTACATCCTGTGTCCGTTACCTTTCATTGCCTTGCTCCGCATACTGTTGCACCTTGTGTGTCATCTCCCCTACTTCCTGGTAAAGTCCTGCAGATCATCATATTCTGCATCTGTTGTTTACTGAGTGCTCTTGCTATTTCTGCCATACCCTCCCGTACTGCATCCTGAAACCTGTGTAACCGATGTTTAATAAAAACCACTATGCTCTCTCTGTGGTCTTATATTGGGAATCCTGACATACTGTATGTAGCAATTTTATAGTATGAATTTTTTGGCAAGAGGCAGATCTGGAATCTCTCATGTCAAAACCATGCAGTTGTCCCTGCAGTGGAGTCCTGCTAGTACTACTCCAGTACCAGTATTCACCCACTTTTAGATTTAAATTCATTGGTTGGTTATTTAAAATATAATCTATTAATTTCAACATGACACCAGCATGCCTCAATTCTCACAGAGCATGAATTAGGATACTTTCATCATCATTGTTGTTTATAAAGTCTCATAGGTTCCATAAAGCATAAATAAAAGATTACACAAAGATGATAGAAAATAAAGCATTAAAAATCATGAAGACAGCTGTTTTGAGCAGTTGTCCTTAATTGCACTGCATATGTGTATGTATCTAGCAAAATGAAAACATGAGGCATTGGTTCATATTTTGATCAAAACATTTAAGCCTGCATCAAGGGTACCTCATTGTATGCAGGTCCTACACTGACCTATTTACTTCAAACACCATTAAAATGCAGTTAAGTCAAATGCACTAACCTCCCAAGTCTAGGGGTTTAAATCTAGCAAGGACCAGCTTGTGAACCACACCCAAAAAGGCTTGATTGACAGCACAAGACAATATTTTAAAACAAAATCAGAGAAGAAATAAGCTTGCACTTGTTTAATCCCATATTATACATTGTACCAGCTGCTTGGCAATATAAATGCCCTATATATATATATACAAAACAAAAGAAGAAAGTTGTTGACATCGCTTGTCCTTAACATTATTATTATTATTATTATAGATTTGTAAGGTGCCACAGTGTTCCGCTGCGCTGTACAGTGGGGAAAACTGGACATACATAAATCAAGGACATACAAGGCAGACAAAATAAATACAGAACTGAAAAAAAGGGTATGAAGGGCCCTGCTCATTAGAGAGCTTACAATCTAAGTGGAAACAAGAGTGTGGCCTACAGTGGAGATTGGGACAGCTGTGAGGGTGTATTAATGAGAAAGTATCATTAAGAATAAGTTAAGCATTAGAAAAGAGATGGGTTTTTAGAGAATGTCTAAAGATTTAAAGGCTGTGGGAAAGGCTGTGGGAAAGCATGGTAGGAAATTCCATAAGTGGGGAGCAGCACAGGAGCATTCTTGTAGGCGCAAGTAAGAGGTGGTTACCAGAGACAAGACAAGGCGCAGATCAGAGAAAAATCTAAGAAGACAGGAGGGAGAATATTTTGATATGAGATTTGAGATGTATAAAGCGGTGTTGTTGTTGAGGGGTTTTGTAGGTAAAGGTGAGTAATTGAATTGAATTCTGGAGGACACAGGGAGCCAGTGTATGGATTTGCAAAGTGGTGAAGCAGATGTGGAGCAGTGAGAGAGGAAAATCAGTCTTGAAGCAACATTTAGGATGGATTGAAGTGTGGCTATATGAGTGTCGGGAATGCCAAATAGCAGAAGGTTACAGTAGTGAAGACGGGAGATGAGAGAACGGATAAGAGTTTTGGTAGAATATTCAGTAAAAAAAGGGGATATTCTGGCAATGTTTTTAAGGTGGAATCAACAGGACTGGGAGATAGTATGGATATGAGAATAAAGCAAGGGCGGAGTCAAGTGTGACACCAAGGCAGGGGGCTTGGGAGACTGAGAAAATTGTGGTGTTATTGACAGTAAGGGAGATTTAACACTTCATATGTGTGTATATCTAGCAAAATATGTTGTCTTTGCAGCTATCTATCAGGCCTATGGAGGCCTTTTTGAGTGTGGATCACAGGGATGGAGACTAGTGCTGGCTCTCTGTAAAGAGCAAATGTTGCTGCATTGTACTTCTGGGTGTTAGTGAGCTAGATGCCAGGACTGGTGAGGGCTTATGGCTTCTGCTGAACTGACTGAATAATTTAAGTGCTACTGAAGGACTACAAGACTCAGCAAGTCCTTTTTATTCATCTGGATCTCCTATAGGTTGGATGGCACCAAACACAGGGTAACAGTGAATCGGGACCGTTTCCTTTCTGGCATCAACAGGAGAGAAGCTTCTCTAGCCTAGTATCAAGCCTGAAGTGGATACCACAGTGTTCGCCACTGAGAGACCAGAATAGTGTTTCCTCTGTATCCCCTTTTGTGATATATATTTCATTAGCTGTAGTGAGATTGTGTTAACCCATTCTGTAAAGTGCTATAATCACTGTTGGTGTGCTTTGCATTAGTAAATGTAATGCATGCTTGTATCATACATTTGCCTGGGTGTTTAAATATGTTCCCAAGTCTATGATACTGAAGGCAGGCAGTTGGCGCAAGGAAGCCCTGTAAATGCTAATGTGATGCAGAAATCTTCACCAGATAATCTCAGGTACACACTCAGACAGTTGGACAGGGCAGATAGCCTAGAGTGTTTATTGGTTACTCAGCTTTCCAGGAGATGAATAATATTCATCCCTTTTCCAAGCAGAGCCCAACATTCCAGGATGAAAGATCCAGCCAAGCAGCAACTGAACTTATAGACATTTTCTAGTAATGCAAGCTGCACAAACAGGTAGGAGAGAGACTGTATGCCAACTTTCTTTATTGTGGTGGGATTGTCTTGCACATACTATACCAGGGGTAGATTGGGAACCTAAAGTGACCCTGGAAAAAGCCTGAAAGTGTCCTCATGTAGGTGGGGCCAAATAAATGGTAGGCGGGACCCAGTATGTGTGTGTGCCCACTTTGTCTGTTCCTGTGTTTGTGTGTGCCCAGTGTATGTAACAAAGTATGTGTGACTGTATGTGTGTGTCCTGTTCTTGTCGCTTTCTTTACCTGTGGCTGCTGGCGTCTATAGTTCAGTTGCTGCTTGTCTGGCGTCTATAGCTCAGTTGCTGCTTGCCTGGATCCTGGAATGTTGCCCTATTTGGAAAAAAAATGGGTACATAAAATTTAGAAAACTCCAGCCCCAGCATTAAATCAATAACACCCACTTTTAATAATTAGACCTTCCTCCAGACCTAACATTAAAATAATAATATTCACATTTGATAAATAGATCTTTCTCCCTCCAACCTGCCCTGACTTAAAAATAGTATTCTGATTTAATAAATAAACCTATTTCCTTACTTCCAAACAGGCCCAGCAATAAATAGCATTTAAGTTTAATAAATATAACCATTTCCCACAACCATCCTTGGCATTAAATAATGCATATTCACATTTAATAAATAGCCCTCCTCCCCAAACTCAGTCCCACATTCAATTAATAGCCCCAAACCACCCCAGCATTAAATTGAAGTTCTAGACACCTCATTTTAAATTAAAAACCCCCACTATTAAAAAAATAGCCCCACCACCAGCCCACAAATAAATTAATAGCATCCACCATTAAATAATTAGCTCCGACCCAACTATTAAATTAGTAGCCTACCTCTCACCCAAATTACAGTAGCATTTACATTCAATATACCTATTTCCTGCAACCATAACTGTCATTAAATAATTCATATTTAATAAATATACCTCATTCTCCCCAAACTCAGCCCCACATTCAATTAACAGCCCCCAAACCACCCCACCTTAAATTAATAGACTACACTATTAAATTAAATTGCCCCATCATCAACTCATAAATAAAAAGCACCCATTAGCCACCAACTACCGTGCACCCACATTATATTACCATAAGCCCCCCTGTCCTAACCCCCATTTTATTACCATCTGCCCTCACACACATACATTGACTTAAGCCCCCCCCACCATCTAACACATACATTGACTTAAGCCCCCCCAGCCTCACACACATACATTGACATAAGCCCCCCTACCCTCACACACATACATTGACATAAGCCCCCCTCCGCCTTCGCACACATACATTGCAATTATCCCCCACGCTGTCAACACATACATTGACATAAGCCCCCCCACGTCACACACATACATTTACTTAAATGCCCCCACCATCACACACATACATTAACACACACTTACCATGCTGCATCCGTGCTTGCATCTCTCCACACATAGGATGGCACCTGTCACATGGTGCGCGTCTCATGTGACATCTGTTTCTTCTGTGATAGGGCGCGGACAAGCATAGGTGGAGGGAAGGAGGTTACGCATCCACAGCAACTAGAGAGAAGGCTGGTCCTGGGGAAGGGCCAGCTACCAACTACTAGGCTGTCACCACAGCTGGCATTCCTGGCTGGCCACCTGAAAGAGGGGCGCCTCCCCACCCTAGTTCGGTACTGAAGCTGCTCCCAATAATTACAGACTGGAAAAAGATGACACACAAAAAAAAGTAATAAAAACAAAACAAAACACGAGGCTGCCTACGGATGACCTCATTAGGCCACTGGCCTACTGGGAAAATTACCGTTAAGGCCTATTACCAATCTACCCCTGCACTAGACTTTGTCTCAGCTGCAGAGAAGTATGTCCCTCTTCATGCTGGTCTGCTTTTAGGGAAAGCCACATGCTCCTAACAGTGATGCATGGAGTGGAAGTGGTTGAAGGATGGCTTAACACTGTCTAAGCATTAGCTTCAATCTTTGTATGCTGTTCTCGCCCATATCCGGCGGCCTTCCATCAGTTGAATTGACCCCACCATGGTCAAAATAGTTTACAGGGCCACTTTAAAATCCAAATCCTTCCCTGCAGGACACCCAGGATCAGAGTAAGACGTGAGCAGAGGTAGACAAGGATAAAGGGGGAAGGAGAACAGAAAACACACAAGGACAATAACAGATATGGTTCAAATAATGTTTAGCATTTGGGCAGACAACATTTATGGGGCATAGAATAAAGACAGACAAAGGCACGATTGTGGAGCTACTTGGCTCTCCACCTTGGAGCTGCTATCAAAAAATAAAGGATTCACTGGGATTCATAAGTAACCTGCTTCGTTATAGGTTATTAGTACTCTGGGTAATTACTTTGCTAGAAAATTGGATGTCAGTGAATGAAACACAGCCTGAGGTAAAATTAATTATAAAAGCAAAGATTAATGGCAGTTCAATCCTTTAAGTAGCACCACAAGGATTGACTGAGTAATACTAGTGATGTGGCAGCTGTACTATATATTGAGGGCAGAGGAGCGCTACTGTTTACCTGTCATATGTGATGGAACTTTACTGTTTAGAGGGGGCAAGTGACTGTGGGTATGAAAGTTGCATTGTATAGTGTGTGTGTAATACTGAGTGTATAATAACGGTGCTATAAAACAAGGGCATTTATAGCTGCGCTGTTTCTTAGGGCATGGCATCTCTACAGGGGCTTGGGATTTGTCATCATCACCAGAAATATATTACCGCAAAATAAATAATTATTGCCAACCATATATTGCAAAGAAATACTGCAGTATACACATATTAGCTATACAACCTCCTAAGTAAAAAACTAAAAACACAATCAGAGCGGCCAGACAGGATTCACTGTCTGCCTTTCAGCTGACGGGAACTTGTATATATTGTGTGGCTGCAGGCTGGCACTGGCTGGGGTGGGCCAATTGTCCCATTCACCCCTGCCCCCGTCGGATTCACCTCTGCCTTCATAGATGATAAAGATACCCTAGCCGAATGGCCAGAATGTATGACCATTAACCTATGTCTTTGGCATGGTTGTATGATGAGTAGGTCATCATCTGAGAAAATGTATTGCCCCTTCCAATCTGACCATGGGGCTCAATGGTCTTTTTGTGCCCATACAGACTGCAATCTGAGGTTATTTAGGTCTAAAATTAAAATTGACCATTAAAATCACAGCATGTATGGGCATTTTTACACAGATACTAATAAAACCAACCAAATAAGTTAAGCATGTATCAAACAAATGGCTTTCATGACAGATAAGGAGTGGTTAGTGTGCACTCTATCAGAAGATGCAACTTCATAAACAGCCATTAACAACAGAGCAATAACTTTTCCCACTTTAATTGTTTACATGTTTCATTAATGCTTTGCTAATTATGTATTCATGACTTTGTTAAGCAGTTGTATGCCCATTAAATCTTTTTTTAATGTATTTTTTAACTACAGAAAATCCATTTTAGTCATAGATAAAAACAACCATTTTATATGGTAGCGGAAGTGTAAATTTTTGAGTCTTTTGTTTTCTTTCGTTCTCTCATTTTTTTCTGTCTCCAGCAGTAAAGACTGGTTTAATAATATCCTTCCTCAGCCCTCTAGCTGTCTTATCAAGCTTGGGTTGTGTGCTATAAAAATGATAAGAAATAGGAAATGTCACCCAAGGGATGGTCAGGGATTAGTTTGAAGCATTGGTTTTCAGAGGCAGCCAATCAAGTGGAGCCGGGAAATGGCTCTATTGTTCATATACTGGGCAGTTGCTATTCTCCCCTTTATACATGAGCAGAAAGGATGTCTGTTCCATTGTGTGGAGATGGAAATTTTATTATTCACTCTTGAAAGTTCAAGTAGTATTGATTTCCAAAGGAGTGCAATTTCATGTAGCCCTTTTCAAGCTAACCTTATAAGAGGAAAATGTGAAAGAAAGGATTAAACAAGCTGAAAACCCCAAGGAAAAGCTGTATCAATTGTAGGAACCTCTGCCATTTAATGATGATGATTTGTAATAGTAGCTAGTTTAAATCCCTTTACCTGAAACCACATCTCAAATTATGTAGAACTTATTTAGTTTCTTTCTTTTTCTTCAGTAAGTTATCATAATTGTTTTAATGTTTGCATAATATTGCATTATGGATGATTGCTATGTAAAACAAGATCAGAAAGGTATAAAAAAAATAATTTATATGTCCTATATTTTGATGTACCAATTTGGTTCCCTATTGCCCCTGGCAAATATTGTCTAAAGAGTCAGCTGTATGGGGCATCACTCACGCTTCAATTGAAGGTTGATTAAATACAGAACATGGAATTTATTACACAGTTGAGAATGTTTAGTGCAAATATAACATCAGCTTGTATAAACACAACAGATGTGCCACATAAGCTCAAATTGAACTGGATGTTTTCCAGAAACAGTACTTACTCTTCACTAGAGTCAGAATTAATTTGTCAGGATTATGCAGTACTAGTGTGGAGTGATAGAGGCTGCACAGTTTTCAATGGAAAATCATCCTAAAATATACTTTCTTTTATAATAAACTGTATTTCTCAGTGTATCTTTTCTGAACTGGAGCATAAGCTGGGGGATATCTGAACAACAACCCAGGCGCTGTGGTGATAAGAGTAACGTGTCCCACTAATACTATTTTTATTACTGGTATATTACTGGTCTATGCAGAGCAACATTTTTGGGGGGATTCATTATTATATGATGGAATAAGCTGCTTTAGAGAGGTCGCCTTCTCAAGCAAAGGTAAGAGAGAACCGGGGGTTACACACACAAACATATATAAATATGTTGTGATAAAGTGGCTTATCTGACACACCTCTCCTGCATAGGGAAAGATGAGGTTCCAGGGAGTCTGCAGGTACAGGCTGCAGACAGAGTTATATGCTTGCAGAGTAAGACTCCAAAGTGGAACTTACACAGGTGGAAAACAGGGTCTAATAATGTAATTAGATTAAGAGGAGGGGTTTATTGTGTAATATTCATCTTGTCACTATCAATAAATATTGGCCAATGCGATTAATGTGGTTCCAAAGCACAAAGAGATTTAATAGCAAAAGATAGCAGAATAACAGCAAAACATAATGATGCATAAAAGGTATAACATTTTACAGGAAAGTATATCTGAATACATTGTGCAAGCACTCCCTGGGCCAGCTCCAGATTCAGTCTTTCAGACTGCAGTCAAAGAGGATTTAATACTGGCCCAGGGCTTGCTTATGAACAGTTTGAGTTAACATAAACAGTGATAATGTCACGAATATACACAGATAACACTAGAAGAGGTCTTCATTGGTCCAGGGTTAACGATGTTCCAGTAGACTGCCGGTCATAGGTCAGTTCATTTGATTTCTCTCCAAAGGAGGAGGGCCCTATATATATATATATATATATATATATATATATATATATATATATATATGAGTTGTGTGACAGTGGAGGAGGAGCATATCCAATGTGCCTGGATACAGGTCTTGATTGATGTCAAAGCTTTCCAAGAGACTTTGGCTCTAGAACTGGAAGAAAGGAGGAACAATGTGGGAGTGCAGCGAAGGAGGAGTTAGGAGTGACCATTGCTGGGTCGGGCACCATGTCCTGAGAAGCATCAGAAGTGCAGAAACCAGTGCAAGTGCTTCCAAAGAGGCTGTAAAGAGAGAGGAATCACGCATTGATAGTGAGTACTGTACTGTAAAGCCAGGCAGAGAAAGTGCTTTTCAGGAATGATCCACACATCTGCACATCATAGATATTAGATTTCCTTCAATAAAGCACATAAAATACAATAGTGTAATACTATCACAAATATTTGTAATCACAAAATATATTGCACAGATTTTAAAAAATAGTATGTGAGCCTATCTGGATTATTTATACAGTTCTGAGTAATATGGAATCCACAGTGTTTCCCCTACCTCTGGGCACATATGGAAAAGGCAGTGTAATACAGACCACAGCTTCTTGACAGGATACAGCTCAGTTGGCTCACTGTTCTTCTTTTACGTTGTTAGGATAGCAGAAAATGTGAACATTTTGTTTTCAAAAAGACAATCTTGCAATCCTATCACTGACTAACACATCCACACTGTCTAGTCACTGGCCCACTAGTTAGGTATCGGTGGCCCTGCCCCAACAAAAGCACACAACAAAAACCTAACTTACACCCAAGCACTAATCTTATCACCCATAAATCTTAGGACCTCCATCTGAGTGAGTTTACACTCTGTGTATGTCTGTGTAATATTGTCTCACCATACTGCAGCCTGTCACATACCCTTTCCAGCCTCATCTCTCTTGGGGAATGACTCTTTGACACAGCCGGTAAAGAGACACAGATACACCTTTTAGACTTTTGATGCATTTTGTCTTAAACACCCATCTTCACTGGACAAAGTATATCAGGCTAATGAACAGAACAGTGTTTGATCCCCCTCTTTTTATTGTATCTGCATACAAGTAACACATAAGGCTTTGCCCCCTGAAGAATTCTGGTGAAGACAAAATACACTTGGGTCTAAAATGTGTTCAGATAATCTGACTTGAAGCTTAGACATAAAATCAGCAAGAGGGAAATTAAATTCTTGGATCTGACAATTCATATATATGAGAGTGCAAAAATCATGGCAGATCTACAAGAAAACAAAGGGCCACCAATAATGTGCTTCATAAAAATAGATCCAACTTCTCTCCAATATTGAATAGAATCCTCAAAGGTGAAGTTAGAAAAATGTAATCAAAAATCTCAGGAACTTACCAGTAGATTCCTCAAAAGATGATACAAGAAGAGACAAGTGAAAGAAGATAAATACAAAGCTTGTATAATGAATTGTTTATCCTTAATATACCCACCTAATAAAATAGAAAATTACATTAGCATAATTTGTTGTATCAGTGTTAGGAACCCCTCCAGCCAGCACAACACAACCCGGAGTCTACTCTGCCAGTCAGGTGTTCACTGGAGCCCCTGATGGTGGGGACAGACTGGGCTGCAGACTGACAGAGGGTCGTGAAGTGTGTACCGGCTGGGGAGAACCCAGGCAAGAAGAGTCAGGTCCACGCAGCAGGTAACAGTAACAACGAACAAGCTGAGGTCAGAGGTCACAGGCAAAGTAGCAGAACGGGTAAACGAGCCAAGGATCAGGGTCACAGGAAACACAAGCGAAGTCAAATACGAAGCCAAGGGTCATACACAGGAAGTCAAAACGTAGATACAGGAAACAGGAACTGGAACAAGCAGGTCAGCAGACTGGAGCACAGAAGCTATAACCGGCAATGAGGTAGCAGACCTCATTGCCTTAAGTAGTCAGCCCATCCAATCAGAGCCTAGCTCTGATTATCCTCAGCCTTGCCCCTAGATAATTAGGCACCAGGTGTAGTTTTCTTTGAGCGCATGCGCCCGGCTTCTCCCCGCCGGGACGTAGCGCTGCAGCGTCTACCCGTTGCCCCGGCAACGGCCGAGTCATAGGCGGAAGTGATGTCCCGGTCGCTATAGCGACGGACGGGACGCAGGTAGGAGAGTCGCGGCGGCTGGGCACCGCCACGGCTCGAAACAGTACCCCCCCTTGAGGAGGGGTCGAGGGACCCCGACATCCCGGTTTTCTTGGGAATTTTTTGAAGAATTCCTTAAGTCTTCCGGGGGCATGAAGTTGTCTCCGCGGAACCCAAGCCCGCTCTTCTAGTCCGCGGTTCCTCCATTGTACCAAAAAATGCACCTGTCCTTGCACTTTTTTGGAATCCAGGATTTTTTGAACACTGTATCTCTGTGGCTTGCTTGAAGACTGGGCTTGAACTGGATAAAGCACTGGCTTCAACAGAGAACAATGAAAAGTGTTTGGAATTCTTAACGAGCCTGGAATTTTTAACCTAAATGCGACGGGGTTCACCTGCTTGATGATAAGAAACGGCCCGATGAACTTAGGGCCCAATTTCCTGCAAGGTTGTCTGAGCCTGATATTTTTCGTAGACAGCCAGACTTTCTGGCCAACCTTAAGGGAGCAGGCGGTACGGTGTCGGTCCGAATTTTTTTTTGCAACAAGTGAGGCTTGTTTTAAAGATGAATGTACCTTCCTCCAGATAACTCTGAGATCCCTGGCAGTGGAACGGATCTCCTGGATACCAACGGACTGGAGTGAATACAAAGAATTAGATCTGGGGTGGAAACCATAATTGCAAAAAAACGGAGAGGTTTTGGTGGATGAGTGACAGGAGTTGTTACAGGCAAATTCTGCCCAGGACAACAAGGAGGACCAGTTGTCATGGAACTCCGATATGTAGCATCGCAAGAACTTCTCCAAGGACTGGTTAACCCTTTCAGTCTGCCCATTTGACTGAGGGTGGTATGCAGATGATAAACTGACCTTGATTCCCAGGAGGGTACAGAATGATCTCCAGAACTGAGCTATGAACTGGGAACCCCGATCGGAGACTATGTCTGTAGGGAGTCCATGTAGGCGGAAAATGTGTTGAATGAACAAGACGGCCAAATCTCGAGCAGTAGGAAGCCTAGTGAGTGGAATGAAATGCGCCATTTTGCTGAACTGGTCTACCACGACCCAAATGGTATTGTGTCCCGCAGAGGGTGGCAGATCGACTATAAAGTCCATGGACAGATGTGTCCAAGGTTTAGCAGGGGCGGCCAACGGAACTAACTGGCCTACCGGGGCGAGTCCTGGGAACTTTGTTCCTGGCACAAACTTCACAGGACCGGACGTGACTCTTGACGTCAGCAGACAGAGATGGCCACCATACAGTACGGGAAAGGATTTCCAGTGTTTTGTGGACTCCAGGATGTCCAGCAGTCCGACTGTTGTGTGCCTCAGCAAGGACTGTCTTCCTTAGATGAACTGGGACAAATAAACATCCTACCGGAGTGTTATCAGGAGCCAACCTCTGGAACCTTTGTAAGGTACAGCTCAAGTCTTGAGTTAATCCGGCATGAATCATAGACACAGGAACAATAGGCTCTGGGCAGGTGACCGGAGCATGATGTGCCAGGAAACTTCTAGACAGGGCATCCGCTTGAATATTTTTAGAACCAGGACGATAGGAGATAATAAAGTTGAACCGAGTGAAGAACAGCGACCACCGAGCCTGTCGGGGGTTCAGACGTTTGGCTGACTGTATATACTGCAGGTTTTTATGATTCGTTATAACGGAGATCTGGTGTGCAGCGCCTTCCAACCAGTGTCGCCATTCCTCAAAGGCCCATTTAATTGCCAGCAATTCTCGGTTTCCTACGTCATAGTTGGTTTCCGCTGATGAGAACTGACGGGAAAAAAAGGCACATGGATGTAAGCGGTGGGTCTGGGGGTCTTTTTGTGACAAGATGGCCCCAGCACCGACGTCAGAAGCATCTACCTCAAGAACAAACGGTATCCTAGGATCCAGATGTCTGAGAACCTGAGCAGACACAAAAGCTTTCTTCAGGGTTTTGAATGCATTTATTGCCTGTTGTGACCAAACAGTTGGATCACCTCCTTTGCGGGTTAAGGTGACGATAGGAGCCACGATATCAGCAAAGCCGCCAATAAACCTCCTGTAGTAATTGGCGAAACCCAGGAATCTCTGGACCGCCTTGAGGTTATTCGGTTGTATCCAATCCAGAATGGCTTGGACCTTGGCTGGGTCCATGGAGAAACCTTCTGAGGAGATTATATAACCGAGGAAGGATACCTTCTGGACCTCGAACTCGCATTTCTCGAGTTTAGCGTAGAGGTGATGTTCCCGTAATTTCTGTAGGATTTGTCTGACATGACCCTGGTGCACAGACAATGATTTAGAAGATATGAGGATGTCATCTAAATAGACAACAACAAAGTGTCCCAGGAACTCACGTAACACCTCATTAATCAAATCCTGGAATACGGCAGGAGCATTACTAAGACCAAACGGCATGACCAGGTATTCGTAATGGCCCGAGAGCGTGTTGAATGCCGTCTTCCACTCATCACCTGCTCTAGTACGTATGAGATTATAGGCCCCACGAAGATCAATTTTTGTGAAGATGGTGGCTCCTCTTAATTGGTCAAAAAGAACGGAGATGAGGGGAAGGGGATAGGTGTTCTTAGCCGTAATAAGGTTCAGCCCTCGATAATCGATACAGGGTCTGAGTCCACCGTCCTTCTTGGGTACGAAGAAACACCCTGCACCTACTGGGGACTTGGATGGCCTGATGAAGCCCTTCTCCAAGTTTTCGTCAATATACTCCTGCATGGATTTGGTCTCTGGACCGGAGAGAGGATACAAGCGTCCCTTGGGTAATTTAGAGCCCGGAATGAGCTCAATGGCACAGTCGAAATTGCGGTGCGGTGGTAGTGTGTCAGCAGCCTTTTTGGAGAAAACATCCCAGTAGTCATGATACTGAGAAGGGAGCTGCTCCGGAATAGACTGAATAATACGTAGAGGTAGTGTCAAGCAAGACTGTGTACAATGGGGGCTCCACTGGACAATTTCTCCTTTTGCCCAATCCATGACGGGGTTATGGCAGGATAGCCAAGGGTGGCCCAGAATTAAAGGAACCGACGGACATTCGATAGGACGTAAGACTATGGATTCCGAATGGAGAGCGCCAATGTTCAACTGTAGTGGTGGGGTCTCCCAAGTAATCTTGCCGCCTGGCAACGGACTACCATCTAAGCCACATACCGTAATGGCAGATTGGAGATTAATTCCGCGGAATCCCAGCAGAGCGGGCAAACTCGATGTCAAGGAAGTTGCCAGCAGCTCCACTGTCAATGAAGGCTGATAGTTTCGTAGAACGAGCACTGAACGTGAGCTGTGCAAGGACCAATAGTGCATTTTTCGGGGAAACGATCTGCAAACTTAAGTGAACTTTCTCCTCGTTCCCTAGGCATGCTCGTCCCGACTTGTTTGGGCAAGAACGGGAGAAATGGCCCCTTGTGCCACAATACAAACATAAGCCTTGTGACCGTCTCTTTCTTCAGAGGAAAGACGATATGCTCCCAATTGCATTGGTTCCTCACCAACCTGGGAGATAGGAACGAAGGCGGATGGAGGTGATGCTGTTTTCTTTTCAGTTTTCCGCTCCTTATATGTCCTGTCAATTTTAATGGAGAGGTGCATCAGATCCTCCAGAGAGCTAGGAGACGGGTATTGCACCAAAGAATCTTTAATCTGTTCGGATAGGCCAACACGGAACTGACTACGTAAGGCAGGGTCGTTCCATCCACTATCAGGTGACCATCTACGGAAGTCAGCGCAATATTCTTCTACCGACCGTCGGCCTTGTTTCAAAGACCGTAGATGAGCTTCCGCGGAGGCCACTCGATCTGGGTCATCCTACAGTAGACACAATGCCTCAAAGAAGGAGTCTACGGACTGCGTGACAGGACTGGTCTGTGGCAAAGAAAACGCCCAGGACTGGGGGTCACCCTGTAGAAGGGAAATAGTAATCCCAACTCTTTGCTGCTCTGAACCGGAGGAGCGGGGTCTCATCCGAAAATAGAGCTTGCAGCTCTCCCTGAAGTTCCGAAACAGGGTTCTATTTCCGGAGAACTGATCCGGTAAATTCATTTTGGGCTCACAGATGGGATCTAGAGTAGGTTGTGAAGCTTTTGTGGCTTCTTCTTGAACAGACATACGCTCAGCCAATCCCTGCATCCTCTGATACAAGGACTCAACATGGCCTGCTAGGGCTTGTGCCGGAGACGGTGAGGATCCACTTGCATCCATTCCAACCTCGTCTCCTTGAGTGGGCCGGTTATAATGTTAGGAACCCCTCCAGCCAGCACAACACAACCCGGAGTCTACTCTGCCAGCCAGGTGTTCACTGGAGCCCCTGATGGTGGGGACAGACAGGGCTGCAGACTGACAGAGGGTCGTGAAGTGTGTACCGGCTGGGGAGAACCCAGGCAAGAAGAGTCAGGTCCACGCAGAGGTCAAAGGCCGGCAGCAGGTAACAGTAACAACGAACAAGCTGAGGTCAGAGGTCACAGGCAAAGTAGTAGAACGGGTAAACGAGCCAAGGATCAGGGTCACAGGAAACACAAGCGAAGTCAAATACGAAGCTAAGGGTCATACACGGGAAGTCAAAATGTAGATACAGGAAACAGGAACTGGAACAAGCAGGTCAGCAGACTGGAGCACAGAAGCTATAACCAGTAGCAGACCTCATTGCCTTAAGTAGTCAGCCCATCCAATCAGAGCCTAGCTCTGATTATCCTCAGCCTTGCCCCTAGATAGTTAGGCACCAGGTGTAGTTTTCTTTGAGCGCATGCGCCTGGCTTCTCCCCGCCGGGACGTAGCGCTGCAGCGTCTACCCGTTGCCCCGGCAACGGCCGAGTCATAGGCGGAAGTGATGTCTCAGTCGCCATAGCGACGGATGGGACGCAGGTAGGAGAGTCGCGGCGGCTGGGCACCGCCATGGCTCGTAACAATCAGTGACTATTGTCAAGAACGGGGACTAATTAAAGAGATCATCCAGAAACATGGGTCGATTTTATTTCTTGACAGAGACTTGTAAAAACTGTTGGAACCAACGGTCATCCCATTTCAAAAACAAATTGGTTCATAGTCACTTCACAAGGAAAAAAAATAACCACATGTTGCTCATATAAATGTGGTACCTGCAAAGCCTGTCAATGTATGATACCAACTATAAAGTTCCAAGAAAAATTTGGTGAGATTCATAAAATAAAGGATTACATTAATTGTAACACCAAGGTGTTAATAAAATGTACCTGTAACAAGGTTTATAGTGGGATGACAACAAGGCCCTTAAAGCAAAGGTGTCAGAATCTGCCTTCTCTTCTACTGCAGATTTGCTTCAACATGCTGCTTTGTCTTGACAACTCCTGTCTCTTGCACTACTCTGGACCTGATATTATTTGAATGTACCCTGCAGTACCACTGAACCACCAGAGGTGCTGCTATCATGTCTTGCCTTTTCTCTCACTAGCAGGGTTTAACCTGATGCACCTACTAATTATTTGCACCTGTTCTCTCCCTATATACACCTGTTCTCTCCCTATTTATGCCTGCTTCCCTGAGTTTCCACTTGCTGGTCATTGATGTTGCTGTTCCTGATATTGTTGTTCACATTTGTTACACCTGTTACTTCCCCTGTTCCCTGGGACTAATGCAAGCTGCTAGCCGACATCCTGATTTCATTTCAATCAGCCTGTTCACCTGCACCAGCCATATTCTTTGTTACCTGATTTCAACCTCACCCAGAGATCCATTGTTCAGTGTCTGCAATATTTGATTTGTACCATTTTCTGCATTATCTGGAGCATATTTACTCAATAAATGTTATATGCTTTTACCATACTCCGGGCTCCATAGCTGTCATTTCCAGATCTCAGCTTAATCAGGGGAGGGCTGGCAGACTTTAACCCCGGGGGCAAGCATACAGCACTGGCCCACAAGTAGCGGCCCATCCTTAAAAGGTACAATATATATTTTTGGCACAATATATATTGGTTTTTTTGGTACAATATATATTTATCTATATAAAAAGAGGCTATTTTAGTGTTGCTCTGGGGGGCCTGGGCACTTTAGACAGGTTAACCTCCTATGATGTAACATGGTTATCATTTTAGACAAATACACAGACGATACTGTGTGCACTGCTGTTAGGAGCACACAGTTCTGCCTTCACGGGCAGTAGACGGTGAAGCGGGACATACCTTCCAACTGTCCTAAGCGAAACAGTCACCCAAATTCGGAACTGTCCCACCAGATTCAGGACAGTTGGCAGACTGTCCTGCTCTCTCCTACTTGTCTTGTCACTGTCACCACTTGTGGCTGCTGGTTACTTTAGTTCCTTTGCTGGTTGTCTGGATCCTTGGAATATTGGTAAAAAAAAATAAAGAATGGGTAGATAAAATTTACAAAACTTAGAAAACAACAATCCCCAGTATTAAATGAATATATAACCCACGTTTTATAATTAGGTCCCCCATTTATGCCCACATGCTTTAGTCACACATGCCTCCCCCTTCTGCCCACATGCTTTAGTCACACTCCACATCTGCCCAGCACGTTTAGCCACACATGTCCCCCCTCTGCCCCAGCACCTTTAGCCACACATGCTTCTCACCTCATGGTGCCGGCTTTAACCTAAGACTCAGGGACACTCAATGACCTTTGATATGCAGGTGCCCAATAAAGAGGGGAAATTTTATATGAAACCAGCCCGCCAAGGCCACCGCACCACAGAAATCAGTTCAGGCTTAAAAGGCGAAATGCAGCCATATGCTGTTCTTCTGCTTCAGGACAGTAAGATGAGCGATTATGGTTCTTTTTGAACTGGTCCAAACTTGTGCTAGCATGTGGATCTCCAAGTCACCAGAGACCTTGCTACCTTGTCTACCTGCAAAAAACAGGAGGACATCGGTCTTGTTCCCTATCTGGTAGGTACATGTGTACCAGACTGTCTGCCTTATGTGCTCTAAAGCCCAAGGGAGATTATTAGAAAAGAAATCCTGCGTTAGGTTAATACCATACTCAATAGGGTACCAGCTGCATAGCAATAGAAATGCCTTATATGGATACAAATCATAAAGACAGTTTTTGTCAGCAATTGTTCATACTATTGGATAGGATTACAGGATTAGAGCATATATTCTTGTTGTATTGGGTAGTCATCATCCAAGATGACTGTTTGGAAGCTATGTGAAGTCTGATTGAAGAAGAATCCAATTCAACTACAATTCTTCTGCATCCTGAAATACGAATAAGGAGGCCCAGTAGGCAGTTGTGCTCCAGACAAGATGGGCCAGTCAACCAACAAAATATCTAGTTTACCAACATTCTGATTTTCTAGCTGTTGCACTGACACCTTCAAGATGACGCTTACAATTTAATTCTGTTATATTAATAGTCAATAATAGCTGACAAGTTACTGTCACGAGCCGCGGCGGTACGCCGCATCCTGGTGTGATCTAGCGGCAGGGCGTGCTCTAGTTTCTATGCTCTGTTATTATTCTTTGGGATTATTCTTGTGGCATAGATGTAGGAGGGTATAGGGACATCCTCCGACTCCAGGGGGAGCTCTCATATGATTTAAACTGGTTCATTTATATTTTTGTACATGCTTCCTGGTTTTTGTTGTTACCTATGCCAGTTCTAGCTAGTAATTAATTAGCAGCCTCCTGAGGCTGATTGTGAGCCCTGTTCTCCTCTGTCCTGATTGGCTCTTAGTACTATTTAAAGCACTGAGGTCTGAGCCTCACTGCCGGTTGTAGCGTCCAGTTCCCTGTCTGCTAACCTGCTCCTGTGCTGTTTGGTGTATACCTTCTGGATTGAACTTCTGTGTATGACCCCTGCCTATACCTTGGACCTTGCCTGCTTGCCTGTGACCCTGATTCGTTTGCCTGTACCTTGGACCCCGCTGTATTGCCTGTGACCCCGACCTTTGGGGTGTTACCTGATTATTCTGCTTGCTAGTAACCTCTGACCGCTGCTTTCGTCTGACCATCCACTGCCATCTACGCTGCATCCTGACCTGCCGCTACGGTTTTGTATTACAAACTTACACTACATCTGGAGTTAAGTCCTGGGGCATCTGAGTACCGGTGAGCGTATAAAGCTCTATGGGAAAGGCGGCTGCTAAATGTGAAGACCTCCGCCATACTAGTTCTCTGAGTTTGTGAACAGACCATCAGCGTAACAGTTACACAAAAGCAAACAATTATGCCTTAGTGATCCCTAGCAATAATTTAACATTGTTTAATTCAGTATCAGATTTACCAGTTTGTCTAGCATCAATTGCCCACCCAAGGGCATACAAGCCCTATAAACCCTAAGTTCCTCCCTGAGCTCTAGCCTAATTAACAGGTGTCAAACCCATGTCTTCCTGCCCTGAGTTTGACACCTCCCATCTTCCTGAGATAAAAGTGATTAGACAAGGTGCTCTGTTAGGTAGTTTGCCAGAGCTCATTACAGCTACATCCTTGCTCTACCAACTGTAAGTGAAGATTCTCTGCTACACATGTGGTAAGTCAGTCATATTTTCATAAACCACAAACAAGATACCATTTCAGATACCACCAGATGTTCATGGTGGTGCCTAGGATATCATAAGCATATTTGAAGTTGTGCTTTCAGGCTCTTTCTGTTAAAAAATTGAGTAGATAGATTCCCAAATACAGCACCTATAGAAGGCAGACACAGTGATAATTTTGGACAGTAGATAAAAAATCTTATTAATAAGGTCTTTAGAGCCACTGTGATTAATCCTCAGAAGCTCAAAACCTAGCAAAGGACATATGTAGGTCCCAACACCATACTGCTTTTAAAAATTGCCCCATGAAAACATTTTGTGCAACCTTTTGTAAGACTGTGGGTCCAGAAGGAAAAGTGCAAAACACAAACTATAGGAAGTTTAAGATGGCTCTCAATTTCTGCAACTTCCAGAACACCTGTAAAAATGAGGTCTGCTTGTGGTGACAGCAGCCATACGACCACCTATAACCTGGAAATGCCCTGATAATGCACATTCTCCATTTATTTTAGCTCATTCCACAACACAAAATCTTTTTTAGCATTTAAGTACAAATAACCCAAATTTAACTAGGAGCTTCGTAATCTGCAAAGGTCCCTCAACATAAAGTGTACCCTGAAAATGATAATGCACCTAATTGAAAATATAGGCCATTTCAAAAATATGCATAAATCTTTTTACAGAAAGAAAAATATTCTGCACCCCCCTCCTCACATTAAATAGGGATAACCCTTTAAATGCATTTCCACAACCCCTTTAATCTCAATAAAGTAAAGTTGTCCAGTAAAATGAAATTTTGTTTCTGCATGTGGGTGCATAGCCAGACACATTTGGTCAGCAAGGGACACCTCACTTTTCCCATCAGAAGAAACTAATTTTACGCACTAGCTGTAAGAGACAACTTGGCTTACAATTAATGTGCTTATCTGTAAAAACTAATGTATTTGCACAAAAAGAGGTGTATAACATCATAAAATGGCATTTCCGCTGCAGGCCTGCAGTTCTGCCCTTTTGAAAATGGCCCTTAGTCTTATATCTAATATATGAGTTAAAAAGCGATGTTTTTTATAAATTAAAAAACAAACAAACCCAACAATAAGCATGAACAGGTGATAGTAAGTAATAAAAGAACATCTAGGAAAAACTGTCCCTATAGAAAAACTAATCATCTTCAAATTACTTTTAAGCAGAAATTTATTTGGGTCACGTATTGTACATAAGATTCACTAAAGAGTATATAGGACCTGAAATGAAGCTATTACTAAAGACATGCACATTTAGCTAAAGGCCAGGGAAACAAAAGCAACTTCAATTCCTAAGAGCCTAGTTAGTAATTCTGAATTCCACAAATAATGACTTCACCTCATAAAAATGATAAGTACATTTCCATCTATTCCCACTTATCAATTTAAGATGAAATCTTTTTTTAGACATTTCAATTTCATCACTGGATAGAAAAAACTTTTAGAAATCTGAAATTACCTTTCCTCTTTGTTAGATGAAAATGGCTCTTGTACTTGAGAATGTTTGGAGAAAGTACCAGAAGCAAAGAAACAATTCTTTCTATTCACAGAACAATTTGGCATGTTAGAGACAGCTGAAAAAAAGAATGCATTACAACTACACAAAGCCTTTTTTTTCTGATATAATTTCCTTTCTGCACCTATGAATGGATTCTGGTTGCGGTCCAGAATTCATGTGAAAGTAAAGTGCTAGAGCGAACGTCATTCCAGATGAGTGGAACTAGGGGGTGATAGGGGGAGAAAATGCTGCAACATGTTCCCATCAATCATCACCACTCCTGTTGCTCCAACACTGATGAGAGGAAGCCGGCAGTAATTAGTTAGTGAGTGACCCAATCACCAATCACTTCACTCTGTCAATGTATGAGAAGTACTATTTAGCAATATTTACTTATTATTTGTGCCATGCATACCATGAGAAAACACACATCCCAACCCGTTGGAGGATGACCTGAGGTGGTGAATGGCCGAGAAACAGCAATGACTACAGCTAGAACCTTAATTAACCTGCATACATAGTTTTAGTAGTAAGGCAGCATGTGATTGGTTGTGAGCCATACAAGAACCTGGGCATGAATTTTAGTTGCCAAGCTCTACTTCTGCTGTGTTTATAATTATTCCTTTTTTGCATATTTTCGCAAATGTTAATTATTCAGGTATAACATTCATTTCTGAAAGATGCTATTTATTATGATGTTACAATATAAAGTAGTGGTCAGAGTGGAAATTTACAAGTGGCAGTATGGAAATTAAGAAGTGGCGGTAGGACAATGTAAGTGAATGGATTTTGATAGCTTTACAATGAAGGCAGTAGGACAAGTGATTGTATGGCATCACTCGTATCGCTTAAAGGTGCACAGCTACACTGAAATCATTATAGCCAAAAGCTGCCCTAAAATCATAATAACCAATCAGAACTTAGCTAGTCATAGTTAGACATTGAAAGCAAATGTCGGTTATTTGTAGAGATGGGCGGGTCCGGTTCTCCGAGAACCGAACCCACCCGAACTTTGGGTATCCGAGTACCGAGCTGAGCAGCTCGGTACTCTCCCGCCCGTTCAGAATCCAAATCGAGGCCGAACGTCATCGTGACGTCGTCGGATCTCAGGGCTCGGTTCTCGCGATACTTCAACTTTATAAATACACGCCTCCACAGCAATCCATCGCCATTTGACAGAGGGAGAGAGCAGGGTGTAGTCATAGGCTGATTAGAGCAGGGACAGAGAATACAATATTGTTCTTGCAATTGCTCTAACCAAAATCGCTAGTGCAGAGAGGAGGATAGAGGTTTATTATTTTTTCTTAATATTTGGCACTCCCCATCGCCTTTGGGGTGTCCCCCATAATTGTGCATTAATATTTCTGGCTGTCAAAAGTCATATCTGTCAGCAGTATCTACCAAATAATTTTTAGCACTCCTCAGTGCTTTTGGGGTGTCCTCCCTAATTGTGCATTAATATTTCTGGCTGTCAAAAGTCATAACCGTCAGCAGTATCTACTAAATAATTTTTAGCACTCCTCAGTGCTTTTGGGGTGTCCTCCCTAATTGTGCATTAATATTTCTGGCTGTCAAAAGTCATATCTGTCAGCAGTATCTACTAAATAATTTTTAGCACTCCTCAGTGCTTTTGGGGTGTCCTCCCTAATTGTGCATTAATATTTCTGGCTGTCAAAAGTCATATCTGTCAGCAGTATCTACTAAATAATTTTTAGCACTCCTCAGTGCTTTTGGGGTGTCCTCCCTAATTGTGCATTAATATTTCTGGCTGTCAAAAGTCATATCTGTCAGCAGTATCTACTAAATAATTTTTAGCACTCCTCAGTGCTTTTGGGGTGTCCTCCCTAATTGTGCATTAATATTTCTGGCTGTCAAAAGTCATATCTGTCAGCAGTATCTACTAAATAATTTTAGCACTCCTCAGTGCTTTTGGGGTGTCCTCCCTAATTGTGCATTAATATTTCTGGCTGTCAAAAGTCATATCTGTCAGCAGTATCTACTAAATAATTTTTAGCACTCCTCAGTGCTTTTGGGGTGTCCTCCCTAATTGTGCATTAATATTTCTGGCTGTCAAAAGTCATATCTGTCAGCAGTATCTACCAAATAATTTTTAGCACTCCCCAGTGGTTTGCGCTCAGAATGGATTCAAAGCAGTCCACATATGATCTGAATGAGCAACCAGGTTCTGTCACCAGTCCTGATGTTAGTGTTCCCAGTACGTCATCTGGCCAAGGCGATGTCAAACAACAGAGAGTTTCCAAATTAGTGCAAAAAACAAAAACCAAAAAATTTTTTACTGTATTGAAGCGAAAAAGAAGTGTAACTGAGCAAAAAGTTAAGTGACGATAAAAAAAAAATTGCAAGCATACCATTCTACACACGCAGTGGCAAAGAGAGAATGAGGCCTTCACCTTTGGCTATTAGTGGCAGATCCCAAAAAGTTACCCAGCCTACAATTGGTGCACAACTACTGTTACGCGTCAAAGCTGCAAGATAACAGTGAGGCATTACAGGAGAATATTTGCTCTGATTCACAAATGACAACAATCCCTGTGGAGAGTTCATTCAACAGTGGGATGTCTAATCGTGAGCATTCTGCTGATGTGTGCCTTAATAGCCCGAGTGTAGCCGGTGATACACAAATTGAGGATGCCACTTTGGATGCCACTTTGGAATTAGAAGAGGATGAGGGGGAGATTTGTGTAGGCGATGAGGGCGCTAATGATGATGTTGATGATTATGATGCAGACAGATACCAAATTGCCTTTCTCAATTTCTATTTATATTCTAGATTATATAACGGCTGATTAGTTTTCTATTTTACTCCTAGTGGAGAGAGGATCTGATGCAGACAGATACCAAACTGCCTTTGTCCATTTCAATTTATATTGTACAGTATATAACGGCTGAATTTATTAGTATTTTATACAAGTGGAGGGGGGCCTAGAGAGACAGAAACCAAACTGGCTTTCTCCATGTCAATTAATATTGTACAGTCTATAATGGCTGAATTTTTAGTTTTTTTAAAAAAGTGGAGGGGGGCCTATAGAGACAGAAAGCAAACTGTCTTTTTCCATTTCTTAACATATTTAACTATAAGTGTGGGGTGTAATATACATCCAAAGACGATGGCTGCATTGCCAATATGCATAGATGGAGAGGAAGACAATCTGTTTTGTGTGTAGAATAAATGAAGGCATACCAACGAAGAATTAAACTGTTTTTTTGGATGATTTATTACCTCAACAATTAGATTACTTGTCTCTAAAACAGTTGGAGCACTAAATTGGGTTAATTTAGGCCCAAAAACATGGATTTTCCAAAAAAATAGCAAAACAAAACCAAACAAAACCAAAACCAAAACACGCAATGGCGGTTTTGCAAAACCAAAACCAAAACACGACGGTAATCCAGATCCAAAACCGAATCCAAAACCAAAACACGGGGGTCAGTGACCATCTCTAGTTATTTGATATGGCATTAGTGTATGTTTGGACTTTTGCGCAAAGTCATTAAACAACCCTAAACTTATCTCAAGTTTTACGTTGAATGTTTCAGCATAACAACACTGGTAAGATTCAGTGCAGCAACATTTGTACAGTATAGGTGAATACAGGAAGAGTAAAAGAGACATCTGAAGTGACTGTAAAAACAGGATGTGACTGTAAAATGCTTATGTTGGCAAGAATAACAGCTGTTACAGTAGCTGAACATGAAGGTCAACAGCATTGATGTAGAGATATGTGTGTTCTGACAACTGCTCTCCCTGCCAGTCTTCAGTCCTCATAAAAAGGAATTAAAACTAAGTGAAAAACTTTGGTGGTCCATGACAATCAGACATTTGTGAAATGTGCTTTTGTAAGGAACTATTTTCTTTAGAGGCTTGTATTTCAGACCACAGTCTACCCGTAAATGTTTATTTTAAGCTTGTGATGGTTTTAATATGGTGTGATTTCTCTTTTGGATGATCTCCCTGATCTCACTTTAATGAGTAGGTTACAATATAGATTTATTTTAGAGTCTATTAATCTTCTATTTTTCTTTTATACCTATTTATACTCTGTTTCACTGTGACGTTTTACACCTTGGAGAAGGTTGTAGCAGCATTTACATTTCCATTTGTCTACTCTTCTCACATGCACTAAAGAATACGGCCTATGGAGTGCATTAACTTCTGCATATATTATTTGAACTATTTGGATTCAAGTTACAGGTATTTTTATTACTACTTTTACTAATTTAATACCAATGCAGTGAGTATAACTTTGAAACATTCATTTTAATTCATGTTTCCAGCATGTACACTACATGTAGAAATTCCACTGAAATAGATAGGCCCATTGAAATGATTGAGAAAGGTTCCAGTAATAAATAAATAAGAAATAACTTTTTCCCCAAAATCTTAAACCAGCTGCAGTCAGCCTTGTTTTGCAGCGTTAGTGAGAGACTATGTTCTTTTGGTGTTTTGTATGGTGATTTTTCTTCTTTTTTTTTTCTTAAATGCATCATATTTATTAACACAGTCACTAAATCTAAAACGTATGAGTCTCCTGCAAACTACGTGCTACGAAGCAATGGTCAGAAGCTACCTAAAGACATATTAGAAACCTGAGAATGAGTACAATAGTCCCACAAGGTGTATTTGCGGACCATGAGCCAATTTTTCAGATGCATAGATGGAACATGAACTTGACTGATGGACCACCGCATTTTCCTCCTTATTAACTTGTGTAGCAGCACGGGCAGATTGGGAACTTAAAGTGGCCCTTGAAATTATTGAAGTGGCCTCATATGGGAGGGACCAAAGCCACTGTATTTGGTCCCTTTGTCTATAAAGTAGACAGGGTTTTTCCAGGTAAGACCTATGACCAATCCATCCCTGTGATCAGTGATGCTATTCTTGCACATGGACACTCTTCAGCCTTTGCTACTACTCTTTAAGTTAGTACACTAAATTTGAGGTGTTTAATATGAAATAGGTAGCATGCTATTATATTAATTTATTGGTGGCACTTTCTTTTAACCAGTGGTTGAAGTGGGCTGGTATAGGGTGGTATACCATACATTTTCTACTGCCTTCTTTGTAAACCTATTAAATTCCATTCACTTATATTTTCCATACGGCAACTTATAAATTTCCACTTCAACCACAGTGTCCTGAACAGAGAGAACTTACAGTTATTTATAAGGGTTAACCCATCACATAATTGTGGGGAATAAGTGAAAAATCATAACTGCAGTGTAAATATGTTATATCAAATGAATCCATTGATAAATTGAGCTATTAAAGTGTAAAATGGGAAGACAGAAAGTCTGTTGTATGTTCCAGTGTGAGAAGATAGGAGTGTCACCTGGGGCAACTTCAAAGAGCCCCTGCTGTGAGATATAGCCTGGCCTGGGATGGAGTTTGACACCTGAATAGACTTTTAGGAACCGCTCAGCATGTTGTCTGCTAACTTGACTATACTTTATATAGACAAATAGAATTCAGTTTTAAAATATGCCACTTAAAATCAATAAAAGTAGTGATACTACAACTACATATTGCTTCATAGCATGATGAAGGGCAGCTCATATGTCAAAGTCAGAATTCTGCCCCACAAGGAAGTTAAGGAAATGAGTATAAGCTCTACGTTTACACTGTATTTAGGCGTGTTTGAAATCAAAAGATGGACAAGTTCATAGGGGATTTATTAATAAAACTGGATCTGTGTGACGCTCCACAGAGTTAGGTCACATAGTAGAATTGGTTAGTAAATCAGGCAACATGCAAATGGTGATTGAAAAATGTGTCACAGACCACAACCCCCAGGAGATTGGAAGAGGTGTGGAAGTGTCTTTGAAAGGCTGAGACCAGGTACAGCAAATTGTCAGACTTTGGGAAATCAATTCACATTGATAAGCTGTCCAACTTCCAAGTCAATTTTCCTTAGCCAGAATATACCACTTCGAAGTAAGTTATACTCTGAATTTAATCCTTTTTATTTTAAACTGTTTTGCTTGTGTATGTTATGTCTATCTATTTATTGTTTATTAATTATTTTTTATATCTGGATGCCCTGTACTTTTGTATATTAAATCTATAATTTAATATGTTGCGTCCTTAATACTCTAATGAATCCATTAGCCTGTTAAGAATTTATAGCTTGACCAAGTTAACCCTTTGAATGCCAGTGTATGATTTGCTGATACATTTGATTGACAAGCTTATTGTGTGCTTGCATTTACATTTGTGCAACAGTCTGGAGGTGTGAAGAGTTAACCCTTTGTTCGCTGGTGTGGGTCTTGCTAGTCTGTGACCAGCTAGAAGCCTTGTGTGCCAGTGTGGGACAGTAGATTGGGGTCCTATTGCCTGTATTCAATAGGTGGTGGCAAACCTGAAGTGTGTGAGGTGTGGGCGCTGTTTGGGGGCGATTCAGTAGGTCTATAACCTGTGTGATAGGTAGAGAGAGACTGCGGACTGGAATCGTGTACAACCTCATACAGCAAACACCCAAAGTCACGGCAGCTGGGAGCGTATTCTTGACACACAGCTTTTAACCATAATACAGTACTTATATGGAAAGAATACTTGTCAACATTTGAAAACAACATCTAAGCATGCTTTGCTGCTGGGTATCTGAATTTGTACCAGTTGTGTACTAATCTCTTTATGCAGATCAATAAAACTTCAGGCCAAACCAAGATGATTACATTTATCTTTCTTTTTTTTTTTTAATAAAGCTGTTTTTATAAAATTGGCAATAAAAATAAATATTTTCAAAGGTTGATAGGAGCCTTGACAGTTATGAATACTGGTACAAGGGGAAAAGGAGCTGTAACTGCACCGCATCCAAACATTTGAATAATTGCTATAGATAATAGAGAGATAACTATTGGAAGTTATGGAAATCATTTTGTCATCATATATTATAATAGTGGTTATTTTAAAAGCTTGCACATTAATTTGTTAATGCAAACACACAAAAAAACAGTAAAAATGTTCCACATTTATAAACTACATTAGTAACACTGTTACTGTATTGTATAAATATCCACCAATATGTGCCTTACACTGGCCGTGTAGGAAAAGTGTATATGGTTTATAGTCAAATGTATTATTTCTATTTTAACAATATCACGCTGAATTTTGTATGGTAAAACCACACACCCCAATGTCCACAATCGTATTTCATCAGTTTACTAGCTTGTGTCGGCGCAGTTCAGATCTGTGATGCAGGAGACATCTGTCGGGATGGAACTGAAGTAAGGCAGCCTCACAATTCACTGCCAGGACAGCTTCACTGCCGGGAACGCCCCCTTCAGGACAAAAAAAGATAACAGAAACAGATCTCTTCTGATCCCCCTACTGCCCACCACCATCCCCCACGCTGCCGGGAGATAAATAAAAAAGTGCACTGAAAGAAGAAAATACATTGGCCGTGTCCATACAGCCTCATTAGGCCAACAGCCTACCAGGAAAAATTCCCAGTAAGGTCTATGACCAATCCATCCCTGTGTAATAGTGCTCCTAACTGATCCCAGTTATTTATGTACTGTCTTATTTGGGTTTTAGAAGACAGAAATATTTAATGCCTATACATAAATTGTTTTTACATGGATCCAAAAATCAGCAAACCAGAGAATATAATCATCCATAGCAAACTGACTACAAAAACAATGTATGAGTTTCCATTGGAAATGGGATCAAACTGGGTAGGACCATTTTGTGTGATATAGGTTTTAATACAAAAATGCAGAAAATACCTTATCACAAGAAACAATATTTTCACAAATGAACATTGTCTTCATTATAATCTAGCAATGACAACATCATAGTTAAACTCTCTACATGATATGTTTTGCTCATTGAGCTCACAAACTTAAATTTCAGTGCCTGGTATTTTTCTCAATTACTATAGATTATCTGTAGACCGTTACCATGGACCTTCTGTAATTCAGTGTTGTTAAAATACAAATTTTTATCTAAAACATGTTTTTTCTAACTCTGCTCTTATAAATTAATTTTGCATTTGTGTTCTATATTTTACCATGAACTCACGTTAGCTTAGAGCATAACTAAAGGCCAGTATTATTTATGCATGGTGAAGCATGCAAGATAACTCTCACGGGCTATTCCAGAGTTCTGTCAAGGGTAGTGAAAAAGTCTCATAAAATTTAACAAGCACTTAGAATTATCCATTCAAATGATTTTGATTTGCTTTTAATTAAAATATTAATATAAAAGGCAAGATGTTCAATAAAAATACTTGAAAGCAAATAGGGGCATGAATTACTTAAAATAAATAAAATGTTGCACACTAAGACCTTACATGGCATTACATATATTATATAATATATAAATATATTTTATTTAGAATTTTTAAAACTCCTGTAAAACAACCAGGTGAGAATTGAATAGCCCTATTATATGATGCTGCTTTTAACTCCTCACAGGGCTGAATACATCATGTCAACTTAAAGAGATATAGCCCAGAAAATAGTACTGAGAAGTATTATTTTACCAAAACCTGAAAAAACAACTTTTCATCCTTTCCTCTTACATAAGGAGCAACTCTACCACTTTCCAAACTTTCTTCATTCTATCCATTATCAAGTTGTCATGTCTTAGTACATTAAAGACAAATGCTACGACCCAGAGTCCAAGGCTGATGAGGCAAGAGATCTCACAGTAATGGAATAAGTGCAGTGAAGGCTTGGGTATCAACTTGATTGAGTGTGGGCATTTGTCTGATTGGCTCCTCTTTTCTGTCTTTTATACTAGTAGGAACTGTGGTCTGCCAGATTATCATCATTACCATCATTGTTTATTGATAAGGCGCCACAGATTCTGCAACGCCTGTCAATCAGCATATGGATACATGAATACAGCGTAATAAATACATGAACACACATAAATATAATAAAAAATATAATCTAAGCATAATAGCAGATGTGGTAGACATAGGGTAGAGAGGACCCTGTTTATGAAAGCTTACAATGTAGATTATGTAAAAAAAAGTTTATCTACGTAAAGATATAGGAATTTATCTCCTCTTATCCTTTTAATTTGCATTTATCAGAAATGTGAATTATGGGGAAAAAGGCATTGTAAGTAAAAGGATACCTCCATCTTAAGTGGAGCCAATAGTAATTAAATATGTCCCTCAAGGTATAGGGAATAAATAAATAAATAAGGATATCTCCCCTCGAACAAGGCCTGTTGCCCAAAGCCAAGAGCCAGCTCATGCTGCAGTTCTCTGCACTGGAGGACTAGTCAATCTATACTTGTACAATCCAACTCTGAGTCATGAAGAGGTGGTGCAGAGTGGGAAAGTGAGCAAGTGGTGCTGAGAAGAAAAAAGGTATAGCTTGCAACCAAAAAGAAGAGGAGTAAGTATGAGCCAGGCAGAAAGACAGGAAGCAGATAGAGGAGGAGAAAAAGTCTGCTAGAGCAGAATAATAGAGCTGGTAACAGAAGCACAAGGGACAGCGAACAGGAGAGTGGAAGATAAAGTGAAGAGAGGGAGAAAGAGACCACTTGGAGAGGAGTGGATGCAACTGCCAGACTCCATGCTGCCAATGGAAGCTGTAGGCCAGTGAGATAAGTAGAAGCCAATTTCTATCTTATATACTTGAAAGGACTGTTGTCAGACCGGGAACTGGCATGGAGACCTGAAGATCTATTTGTAAAAACCCTTTTGCAGGCGTATGCTTTAATATCAAGGGTGTAGTGCAGGGAGATATAGATTGGAACTTTGAGTATGAGACACTAGAGAGAAAGAGTGGTAAAATCACTAAAAGCAAATCCATTCAAGTGGAAACCATACAAGTGTGAATTGTGACACACGTTAAAGTTGAATAAATAGCATCACAGTAAAAATGAGGGAACAGTGTGCATTTATTACACGTGCTTCTGCATCCATATTGGATTGTTCTTATATGACAGAGGAGTGTTACTCATAGAATCTTCTGAAGCGATCTACTGTTCTATCAGGAAAATATACCCAAAGTGCTATTACCAGAAATACTGTATGCTTTGTCAAGTTAAGTGATTCAGAAAGAATGTGTTATTGATTTGTTCATCCCTGTTATATTCTTGTGTCAGAACTGGGAACAAGTAGAGAGGATCCACATCTCTGCCACTATCTGACATCAAAGACATGAACTTCTATATTTGCTTTTTCAAATTATATTGCATTATGTATGTTATTCTGTTTGAAGCAAGGTTGAGTGTGATAATAGTGCATTATCATAAGAAGTGTTTATGTGATTAGAGTTTTGTGTATGATCAGCTAACTTATAGATAAGTGGGCCAGAGGTTCCTCTTAATGTGATAGAGGAAACGCACAAATGTGTTTAGGTATTCGTAAACATTTTACTGCTATCTTAGGATTTTGCTCTCATAATTCTTGTGCAATGTTTAAACTATTTCATTAAAATATACCTACTTCATAAATAACCTTTTTTCTAT
Organism: Mixophyes fleayi; assembly: GCF_038048845.1. Classification (NCBI taxonomy): domain Eukaryota; kingdom Metazoa; phylum Chordata; class Amphibia; order Anura; family Limnodynastidae; genus Mixophyes; species Mixophyes fleayi. The sequence goes on from NC_134405.1 coordinate 227,250,011, forward strand.
AGTAAAATATATTTTTGATAACAAAACGAAATAAAATTTTTTAGTAGTCGACACCTCAGCAAATAAATGTGCTGCTGTGACTTATAAAGACCAGTTTGGAGTATTGAGATTTCAAATGTGTCTGCGGTCATAAGTAGGTGAGCAGAAGGCTCCTTAATCTCCACCTAGTGTTACAGATTCACTCAACATTACCCACCAAAGATACTACTGAATTCTGACAAAGGGGTGCTACATTATTAAGAGCTATGGATGGCTTCACAGTGTGATTGTTTTTCTGTAGTGACTCTACCATTTGGCAAACTTAGGTGAATGCCTAGGACGCCAATGTTAGGGGGCGCATAAAACCGTGAAGTCCTAAAATAATGTCCCAGAACCTATGTAAAACAGAGCCAGGGATCAGGTGTCAGAATTCACCATAATGCAGAGTCAGGGACCAGGATCCAGGAACCAACTGAAGCAGAAGTTACAAGACCAGCAAGCTAGCATATAAACGTAGTCACAAGCAATATGAAACTTGTCAGGTGAGGACCTACCTCAGAGATACCACCAGAGGGCATACCTCCAACAGTAACTGATCCACTGTTTACCCCAAGATGCCAAGAAAGCAACCAAGATGAACCAGAACACCATGGGAACATGTATATGAAGGTAACAAGCTGAGAAAAAGACAAAAGCGATCACATGCAAATCATATCCAAATACTAACACCTAGCAGGACAAACCTAGAGCCACAACTGCAAAGTCCATCACCTCCATGCTGGTAAAGTCTAGACACTAATTTACGCTCCATTCCTTAGGTGAACCAGTGTCAACCACAGGCTACACTCTCACAGCTACAGCATTGTTTTATTACTGTTTCTTCCCAATTGTAAAGCGCTACTGAATTTGCTGGCACTAAATAAATAAATGTTGATGATGTTGATGATTGATTGGTATTACCATAGGTCAGTGCGATTTTGCCACTTGCCCTGAGAACTTTAGTGAAATAATGAAGCTACCTTCTGACAAGGACTTTGAGACAAAATCAAAGATGAACTGACAGTCCATATTCCAGCATCTTTTAATCAACTGAACACTCTTTGTAGTCAAATTGTTGTTCACTTTGAGAGCATTTTGTGGAAGAGAATGAACCAAGAAGATATACCATTTTCATTTGGCTCCTAATTTGAAAAAATCTCATTTTTTTGTTCTCCCAAAAAGGAACACTAGCACAAACAATCCTTATGTCTCGTGACAGCAAGGGACTTTTTGTCAGCCAATATCCTCTCAAGCCAGAAAACACCAAAGCAACTGTTAGGAACCCCTCCAGCCGGCACAACACAACCCGGAGTCTACTCTGCCAGTCAGATGTTCACTGGAGCCCCTGATGGTGGGGACAGACTGGGCTGCAGACTGACAGAGGGTCGTGAAGTGTGTACCGGCTGGGGAGAACCCAGGCAAGAAGAGTCAGGTCCACGCAGAGGTCAAAAGGTAGGCAGCAGGTAACAGAAACGATGAGCAAGCTGAGGTCAGAGTTCACAGGCAAAGTAGCAGAACGGGTAAACGAGCCAAGGATCAGGGTCACAGGAAACACAAGCGAAGTCAAATACGAAGCCAAGGGTCATACACGGGAAGTCAAAACGTAGATACAGGAACAGGAACTGGAGCAAGCAGGTCAGCAGACTGGAGCACAGGAGCTATAACCGGCAATGAGGCAGCAGACCTCATTGCCTTAAATACAACCCATAACCAATCAGAACCTGCCCCTAGATAAGGCCACACTTGTAGGCTAATTGCCAGCACCTAGCAAGACCAATCAGGGCTTAGCACTGAAATCCACACCTGCAGGCTAATGCCTGCTAATTCAGCCACAGGCTAAATCTGCCTGATTGTCCCTAGAGCGCATGCGCGCCTGGCTGCCAGGACACGGCGCTGAGGAAGCGTCCGACCGTTGCCTTGGCAACGGTCGGGAGTTGGAAGGAAATGACGTCCCGGTCGTCATGGTGACGGCCGGGACGTTGGGACCTACAGGAAGCGAGCCGCGGCGGCTGTGAGTACCGCCGCGGCTCGTGACAGTACCCCCCCCTTGAGGAGGGGTTAAGGAACCCCGACATCATAGTTGGCCTCCGCTGAAGAGAACTGACGGGAGAAATAAGCACATGGGTGCAGACGATTAGTATGAGGATCCTTCTGCGATAGGATGGCACCGGCACCGATGTCAGAGGCGTCGACCTCAAGAATAAATGTCCTAGCTGGATCCGGATGTCTGAGGACCTGAGCGGAGACAAAGGCCCTTTTCAGGCTTTCGAATGAGGCTACTGCTTGGGACGACCAATTAGTTGGATCCATTCCTTTACGGGTCAGAGCGACAATGGGAGCCACAATGTCGGCAAAGTTGTGAATGAATCTCCTATAATAATTGGAGAAGCCCAGGAACCTCTGCACCGCCTTAAGATTGTTGGGTTGCACCCAATCCAGAATAGCCTGGACCTTAGCTGGATCCATGGAGAATCCCTCAGAAGAGATTACATAGCCTAAAAAGGATACTCTCTGTACCTCGAACTCACACTTTTCCAGCTTAGCGTACAGGTGGTTCTCTCGTAATTTCTGTAGAACTTGTTTGACGTGAGTCTGATGGGCGGGCAAAGATCTGGAATAGATGAGGATATCATCTAAATAGACGACCACGGAACAACCAAGGAATTCCCGAAGAACTTCATTGATCAAGTCCTGGAACACTGCAGGTGCATTACTAAGGCCAAACGGCATGACCAGATACTCGTAGTGGCCAGAGTGCGAATTGAATGCCGTCTTCCACTCATCTCCTTCTTTGATACGGATGAGATTATATGCTCCGCGAAGGTCGATTTTAGTGAAGACAGTGGCCCCTCTTAGCTGATCAAACAAAACCGAGATGAGCGGAAGGGGATAGGTGTTCTTGACTGTGATATGATTCAATCCCCGGTAGTCAATACAAGGTCTTAACCCTCCGTCTTTTTTTGATACAAAGAAGCATCCCGCTCCTACGGGAGACTTAGATGGCCTGATGAAGCCTCTCTCCAGGTTTTCATCGATATACTCCTGCATGGATTTTGTTTCTGGAGCAGAAAGGGAATACAAACGCCCCTTAGGTAACTTGGAACCAGGAATAAGTTCGATGGCACAGTCAAAGTCACGATGTGGCGGTAAGGTATCAGCAGCCTTCTTGGAGAACACGTCCCAGAATTCATGATACTGTGAGGGAAGCCGCTCCGGAATAGGCTGAATCATACGCAGAGACAGTGACAAACAAGACTGTGTACAATAAGTACTCCACTTGACAATCTCTCCTTTTACCCAGTCTATGACAGGGTTATGACAGGAAAGCCATGGGTGGCCCAAGATCATAGGAACCGACGAACAATCGATCAGGAAGAAGGTGATTGACTCAGAATGGAGAGCTCCGATCTTCAACTGTAGTGGTGGGGTCTCCCAGGAAATCTTGCCACCAGGCAACGGACCTCCGTCTAAGCCACAGACAGTAATGGCAGAGTTGAGTTTTACCATCGGAATTCCGGCAGAGCGGGCAAACCCAATATCAAGGAAGTTGCCTGCAGCTCCGCTATCAATGAAGGCCGACAGGTCCACAGAGCGAGCCCGGAAGGTGAGCTGTGCAGGGATTAATACAGCATTTTTCGGGGAGATAATTTGCAGACCTAGGTGAACTTTCCCCTCATTCCCTAGGCATGGTCTTTTCCCGACTTATTTGGGCAAGAACGGGAGAAGTGGCCTTTTATGCCACAGTATAGACATAGACCTTGCGAACGTCTCCTGTCTCTCTCTTCCGAAGAGAGACGATATGCTCCTAATTGCATAGGCTCCTCACCATCCTGGGAAACAGGAACGAAGGCGAATGGAGGTGATGATGCTTCCTTTTCAGTTTTCCGCTCCTTATATCTCCTGTCAATTTTAATGGAGAGGTGCATCAGATCCTCCAGAGAACTAGGAGACGGGTATTGCACCAAAGAATCTTTAATCTGTTCAGATAGGCCGAGACGGAACTGACTCCGTAAGGCAGGGTCGTTCCATCCACTATCAGGTGACCATCTACGGAATTCAGCGCAGTATTCTTCTGCCGACCGTCGGCCTTGTTTCAAGGACCGTAGATGAGCTTCCGCGGAGGCCACTCGATCCGGATCATCATACAGTAGACCCAGTGCCTCGAAGAAGGAGTCTACGGACTGCATGGCCGGACTGGTCTGCGGCAAAGAAAACGCCCAGGACTGGGGGTCACCCTGTAGAAGGGAAATAATAATCCCAACTCTTTGCTGCTCTGAACCGGAGGAGCGAGGTCTCATCCGAAAATAGAGCTTGCAGCTCTCCCTGAAGTTCCGAAACAGGGTTCTATTTCCGGAGAACCGATCTGGTAAGTTCATTTTGGGTTCACAGATGGGACCTGGAGTCGGTTGTGAAGCTTTTGTGGCTTCTTCTTGAACAGACATACGCTCAGCCAATCCCTGCATCATCTGATACAAGGACTCAACGTGGCCTGCTAGAGTTTGTGCTGGAGACGGTGTGGATCCACTTGTATCCATCCTAATCTTGTCTCCGTGAGTGGGCCGGTTATAATGTTAGGAACCCCTCCAGCCGGCACAACACAACCCGGAGTCTACTCTGCCAGTCAGGTGTTCACTGGAGCCCCTGATGGTGGGGACAGACTGGGCTGCAGACTGACAGAGGGTCGTGAAGTGTGTACCGGCTGGGGAGAACCCAGGCAAGAAGAGTCAGGTCCACGCAGAGGTCAAAAGGTAGGCAGCAGGTAACAGAAACGATGAGCAAGCTGAGGTCAGAGTTCACAGGCAAAGTAGCAGAACGGGTAAACGAGCCAAGGATCAGGGTCACAGGAAACACAAGCGAAGTCAAATACGAAGCCAAGGGTCATACACGGGAAGTCAAAACGTAGATACAGGAACAGGAACTGGAGCAAGCAGGTCAGCAGACTGGAGCACAGGAGCTATAACCGGCAATGAGGCAGCAGACCTCATTGCCTTAAATACAACCCATAACCAATCAGAACCTGCCCCTAGATAAGGCCACACTTGTAGGCTAATTGCCAGCACCTAGCAAGACCAATCAGGGCTTAGCACTGAAATCCACACCTGCAGGCTAATGCCTGCTAATTCAGCCACAGGCTAAATCTGCCTGATTGTCCCTAGAGCGCATGCGCGCCTGGCTGCCAGGACACGGCGCTGAGGAAGCGTCCGACCGTTGCCTTGGCAACGGTCGGGAGTTGGAAGGAAATGACGTCCCGGTCGTCATGGTGACGGCCGGGACGTTGGGACCTACAGGAAGCGAGCCGCGGCGGCTGTGAGTACCGCCGCGGCTCGTGACAGCAACAAGCCTCCCCGTTCATACTAAATCAGCTGTAATAACGGTAATAGTTTTAGCGCGGCGGTACTTCGGGGGGGAATTGAATTCCACCCTAGCTGTCATTTTGTAGAATGTACTAAATAAATGACAGCTAAAATCTGATTGGTTGGTATTGGCAACATCTCCAGTTTTTCAAACCCGCAGTTTAGTAAATATACCCCTTAGAGTGACTAGCCTGTAGGCCACAACTTCTGTATTCACCACAGCAAAGTCCATCTGTCTATTGCAGGGGTAAAGAGCAGAATTCCCATTAAACTCCACACCCTTGATTTAGCTAATAGCTATTGGCATATTAGGTGTACATCTGGACTTGTTGTGACACACCATTTATACTTCAAAAATCCATTCTGGAAAAACATTTGTCGCCACTGATGGCCCTCCTCTTATTTTGGACTCATAACTCAAAGTGTTTAGGTCATTTTGGCATTAAGACTCTGGAGTTGATCACCAGAACATATTTGTGGCCCAATTTAAAGAAAGATTTCATCAAGTCCTTCTTAATTTCTCATATTTGTGCCCAAAATAAGAATGTGCATAAATTTCTCTCCTGTTCCACTTTTTTCACTACCAGTTACAGCTAAGAAATGGAATGATAATTCTATGGACCTTTACAGACACTACCCTCCAATATTATAAGTCATCTGAGTTGTGGTCGATCGCTTTCTAAGATGTTCCGTTAATTCCTCTCAGAGCACCATCTGTATCTCTCCTTACAAAATTCGTCTGTCTCCATGGGCTGCTTTTTCACATAGAATATAAGTTAGAGGGAAGGGGGTACAAATTGTTTCTCAAAATAAGCCATTAGACATTAATCTGGACTTTCCTTTTGCATACTAGCCGAACTGACAGGAGAGAGTTAATAAAACCATTGAACACTACCTCTGGGCTTATTTCTCTGCTCATCAAGACAACTTTGCATGTAATAATCATGCTCATGAATCTACTAACAAAACTTTGTCAGTTTTCTCTTCTTCTGGATTTCCTGATTTGAATAGCAGTGTCTAAGATCTAAAAAATGCCTGAAAGTAGGCACATGATGCCCTTCTTGAGGTCGCTATATGTCACAAAACTTACACTGAAAATGATCGTGCCTCTTTTACAGCCTAGAAAGTGTAGCTTTTCACAATTTTTTTACCAGACTCAAGGTTCTCTTATACTCCCTGCTTCATCTGGACAAGGTTATGGAATGTTTAAATCCTGTTTCTTTCTTGAAGATACCCCCTAGTTTATGTATTTCCAACATCTTCCATATTTCCCATCTCAAACCTCTGGTAATCTCCACATTACATAGTAGAATTATTATTATAATATCATTATCTTATTTATATAGCATCAATTTTCTTGCAGAGCTGTACAATGTGAAAACTTAATTCAGACACATGTCCCGAAAATTTTGCAAAGCTTACGGCAATAAAGTGCTCAACACAAGGTAGTCTCTGGTTTGTGTACTTAATAAATAAAAAGAAAACATACAGTAAGGCTGCTCCTTTCTTATACACCTGTTTCGAGTGCACATCTAAAATATACTATAAAAGTAAACAGAAGCACCACAACTAGTGTAGTAAACATTGGATACATTTATAACAATAAGTGATTCAACATGTGGCCACACAACAAAAAACATATATATCAAGCTTACTTGAATGAAAGATAAGAGTTCTGGTTGTCCTCTTCAGTTAATCATAGAGGGGACTTCTCCAAACTGTCCAAGCTCCAAACAAAATAGAGTATATCATTGTATCATCATCATCATCAACATTTATTTATAAAGCGCCAGCAAATTCTGTAAAGCTTTTCAATTAGAAACAAACACAGTAATAATACACTACTAGTTTAAACAGACAGACAGACCGAGAAGTAAGAGGGTCCAGCTCACAAGCTTGCAATCTATGGGAAAATGGGAGTTTGATAGATGAGTTTAAGTACTACATATTGTATATAGGTCCAGCCAGATTGCAATGATAAAACGTTCTTAGTGGGCTATATGATCCTGTCACACAGCAAAGTTGATCAGGGGGTCAGATAACTTGTTTTATGTGAGCTGTGTAAATGGTTAAATTAGGGTACCCTGGGAAGGTTAAGAGGGTGGTTGAGGAATTTTATAAGCTTGTCTGAAGAGTTGAGTGTTTAGAGAACACTCGAAGGTTTGAACACTAAAGCAAATTCTTATTGTGTGAGGGAGGGAATTCCAACAAGTGAATGCAGCCTGAAAAATAGTTCTTTAACCGGGAATGGGAGCAAGTAATGAGTGTTGATGAGAGACGCGGATCTTGTGCAGAACAGAGGAGTTAAATTGGGAGCTATTTTAAGACAAGTTAGGAGATGTATGTTTGTTCAGTTTTGTTGATGGCCTTGTTAGAGGACCAGTGTAGAGAATGACAGAGCAGCTCCGCAATGGAAGAACGATTTGCAAGGAAAATCAATCTAGCTGCTGAATGCAAAATAGATTATAGGGTGTTACTGCTTCCAAGTAACTGTTGTAAGCTATTAGAACTAGATGTAGAGAGCTTCACCAATAGCAGCCACCTTTCCCATAGTGTTAGTAGCACTCACAGATACTTGGATGCCCCAAGACTTAACTCAATATAGTAAAAGCTTATGAGCAGGAACCAGTAGCACGGAGATTGGAGGCAGGGAGTCAGATGTTTCAATACACGGATAATCAGGGTCAGGCTGGGTCAGCAGCGAGCAGGGAGCATCCCAAACAGGTCAAAAGGTATGGCAGTAGACAAGGCTAATCCAAAAGACAGAGCCAAAAGGTCAAGGGAAATCAGCAAGCAAGCATGGTCAAGGAAATAAGCCAAGGGTCACAACAGGTATCAGTCAGAGGTCGCCAGAGTAAAAACAGGCACTTGGGGCAGATTAGCTAATACAGGACACAAATGCTATAACCAGCAGGGAGGCTAAGGTCCGAGCTGTACATGGGGCCTTTCGAATAGGCCCATGTGTGGAGGAGTGACTTCGGGGTGAACCTGGTCCTTTATGGCCGTTATATAGATGATTTATTTATTATTTGGGGTGGTGGGGAATTGCAAGCATTATCTTTTGTTTCTACACTTAATGATAATGATTTCAATCTTAAATTTACATATCGTTATCATGAAACGGTTATGGATTATTTGGATCTTCAAATGTCAGTAGGAGGAGGGAGGTTGAAAAAAAAATCCACCTACTAGAAAAGGGTGGATGTGGCCAACTATCTCCACTACAATAGTGCACACTATTCTGTGTGTAAGAAAAAATATACCTAAAGGACAACTTATGCGCTTAAAGAGGAATTGCACAAATTAAGACACTTTGTGGCACAGGCTTTGGAAGTAGTAAAGGATTTTGAGGGAAGAGATTAGAAAAGAATTACTGCAGAATGCAATGAGGGAAGTTTCGAATATGGATAGGAAGGATCTATTATTGGGAAAACAAAATCATAATATTAGGGACAGAAAAACTGAAAAGGAAGTTTCTGTTCCTTTAGCATTCATCTCAAAGTATAATAAACAATCATGGGAGATTAAAAACGTAATTAAGAAAAATTACCCTATCCTCCAACAAGATAATACACTTAAAAATCTATTACCACAAATCCGAGATAGTTTTTAGAAAAGGGAACAATCTTAAAAACATCTTGGCCCCAAGTTTGATTAAAACTAATTTAGTGGAGGCTAGCATTTCTACATCTGTACAAAGCTGGATCCCTCAAAGATTTTGTTACAGATGTGGGGGTAATAGAAGTACCACTTGTACTTATTTAGCACACAGTGTGAAGGAATTTTCTTATGCTGTAATAAAACTACAAAATAAGAGGTTTAATTAATTGCAGCAGTTGCTATGTAATATATGTGTTGAAATGCAGTTGTAATCTGGTTTATGTGGGGAGAACAACAAGAACACTTAAATCCTGATTCATGGAACATAGAAGAAACATCCAAAATAAGAAAGAAAATCACAGTGTTCCACGTCATTTCAATCTGAATCATAATGGAGAAGTTGCAAGTTTATCAATAACTGGGGTGGAACATATTAAAGATACAGTGATAGGTATAAAAAATTACCCACACAACAAGTGTTTTGGATAAATAAGTTGAATGCTCTGAGTCCTGTTGGACTAAATGAAACCGTAGAACTGAATGAGATTCTTTCTTAAAATAACAGTGAATAATTAAAAAATGAATATTGTGATTATTAACAGAGTATATCATATTGGGGGTGATAGATGGTTTATTATTAATGTAAAACATATTATAAATAGGAAGTGGATTTTATTAGTTTTGGAAATGTAGATATTTTGAGTTAGGAATTTTTTTATAGCTTTTCTTTTTTCTTTTATATTCATTTGATTTTTAGCTGTATATATTTCTCTTATACATTTTTTTTATATTATTATATATTTTTTTTTTTTTTTATTATTTTTCATTAGTTGATATGTTAATATGGATTTATCCAAATCAAGAATACAGTATATGCTCATAACAAAAGAAGCATAGAATAAATTGTGAAAATAAGATGAATTGTGAGATTATATAATACCAAATAAAAACATTGATGTTTTAAGAAAGTTTATTTGAATGAAAAAGAAATTATTTTATTTGTCTGGTTGAGAAAGAGAATCGTGGAATGGTGTAAAAAAGTTTTATTTGTACAGAAGAATAAGCTTTTATTGATCGAATAGCTAAATGTCTTTGGAATGCTTTTATGCAATACTGTGAACAAAGTAACACATTTGTCACAGTTGTCAGCTAATTAATTAGATGAAGGAGGTGGACTAAGGTTTAAAAGATGCCCAGGATTAGATATGGATACCTTTTATGATCGGCTCTCTGAAGAAATCACTTATTGTGATGAAATGCGTTAGTAGAAGAATACTCCGGATTGTTCATAATCCCTTGTTTCAATATCTCTGTATTTGCACGATTTAAGAGTTGCCCACTCACAGAAAAGGTAATTAGGCTGCCGGGAACATCGGTTTTCAGTGTGACCGAAACCCACTGATTAAGAGCAGCAAAACGAGTCATCGGGAGAACAGACAGAGAACATACATAGAGAAGACGTGCCACAGATATACATAGAGAAGACGTGCCACGGGTAACAAGATTGCCATATTCAAATATATGGTACCCATTCTCACACTATATGTGGAAGCTGCTTTTTTATGTCAGTTATCCACATCAGTGCAGCTATTGAGATTTTATCAGATGAATGACTATACTGGATTAATGTAAGTTTATCCTTGAATCTTTAATAAAACGCCTGTTTGAACCTACTACACCAGTCATTCCCAACTCCAGTCCTCATGGACCCCTAACAGTGCATGTTTTCCATATCTCTTTGCTGGAGCACAGGTGTAACTATTACTAACTGACACATTTTGAATGATCCACAGGTGGTACTAATAATTTCACTTGTGACCTGGAAAACCTGCACTGTTAGGGGTCCATGAGGACTGGAGTTGGGAAACAGTGTACTAAACTATGCATAATCTTATCCGTCTCTCAAGCCGCTGACCTGCGCATGCGCGAATAGACCAACTCGTCCGGCAGAGGGGAAGAAACAGTCAGACCATTCAGATCTTGATCCAGACACCATACCATCATTGGAGTCGGAAGCTCCAGACTATCACACCCACACGCGAATGGTACACCATTAAGGTAATCATGTAAGCCTCACCTTGATCACAGCTTTCACAGAAATATCTGGAGGCTACACGATGACGTTGAGCGCTCAAGCAGCTCTTTGTCCACAGAAGCACACAGAACACAACAGAACCTCATTGTTACTGGGACTACGTGATAACACCCCCCACAGGGTCGTTATTCACATCACGCATGCCACTGAATTTGCATGATGTTAGTTTGTTGTGTTTTTGCTTTTACTGTGGTCAAGATTGATCTATAACAAGCGGCTCAGCATTGTTAACTGTCTGTCACATTGAGCATGTTACATGTCTACTATGTCATGGTCCTATAAGGAATAGAGCAGGATGCTATCACCACTCAGTCCTCTCTAGAGATGGGCACTGAACCCCGTGTTTTGGTTTTGGATTCGGTTTAGGATCTGGATTACCGTTGTGTTTTGGTTTTGGTTTTGCAAAACCGCAATTGCGTGTTTTGGTTTTGGTTTTGGTTTTGTTTGGTTTTGTTTTGCTATTTTGTTGGAAAATCAATGTTTTTGGGCCTAAAATAACCCAATTTAGTGCTCCAACTGTTTCATAGATAAGTAATCTAATTGTAGTGGTAATAAATCATCCAAAAAACAGTTTAATTTCTGGTAGGTAGGCCTTCATTTATTCTACACACAAAACAGATTGTCTTCCTCTCCATCTATGCATATTGGCAATGCAGCCATCATCTTTGGATGTATATTACACCCTACACTTATAGTTAAATATGAAAAAAAATGGAAAAGGGCAGTTTGCTTACTGTCTCTCTAGGCCCCCCTCCACTTGTTTAAAAAACCAAAAAATTCAGCCGTTAAAGACTGTACAATATTAATTGAAATGGACAAAGCCAGTTTGGTTTCTGGCTCTCTAGGCTCCCCTCCACTTGTCGAAAATACAAAAAAATTCAGGTGCTATAGACTGTACAATATATATATATATATTTTTTTTAAACAAGTGTTTATTAGCAGTCAAAAATAGAAATAACAGTGCAAAAGGATACATGTTATATCAAACAAAATATATTCAGTACATTGGATAGCGAAGTAGAAATCTCCGTGCTTCAGAGATAAAATAGCACAAATTCTATGAAATAAAGACCGGCATTTTTATATTTAAAAGAGAAGAAAGAAAAGAAAAGGAGAAGGAAGAGAAAGAGGCAGATAAAAGAGATGCTGAGAGGTGAAGAAGGGGTGTCACGGGCACTAGGAGTCTTTGCCCAGGATGTCACCAGATGATGATCTTACCAGAGTAGTGTTGGTTACACAGTGGTCCTCTGGTAGCAGGGTGACTAGCGGAACATATGACTCAGCAGATGGTGAGAGGATGCAAATAGAAAAGTCAATGACTAGCAGCAATCTGGTTAATGATTAGGTAGATATGAACACGAGGATCTTTAAGGACGTGAAGAAGTCACAGGAAGGTAACAGGGAAGTTAGTGGTCTGCGTACAGCAAGTTGTACCACTGCTTATGGTGAAGAGACTTGTCCAGGTGCAGGTAGGTAGCGGGGAAGTCAGTGGTCTGCGTATAGCAAGTTGTACCACTGCTTATGGTGAGAGGACTTGTCCAGGTGCAGGTAGGTAGCGGGGAAGTCAGTGGTCTGTGTATAGCAAGTTGTACCACTGCTTATGGTGAGAGGACTTGTCCAGGTGCAGGTAGGTAGCGGGGAAGTCAGTGGTCTGCATATAGCAAGTTGTACCACTGCTTATGGTGAGAAGACTTGTCCAGGTGCAGGTAGGTAGCGGGGAAGTCAGTGGTCTGCGTATTGCAAGTTGTACCACTGCTTAATAGGTGAGGAGATGTACAAGTGTTGATGAGTGGAAAAATAGAATGTAGGCACTGAGAGCACAAGGAACTTGATCCCAAACAATATGCACAAGTCTATGTTGGTGTGGCAGGCGCTGCTTGACAGAGACGAATTCACTACTGGAATCCAGGCTAATAGCAGAAGGTCAATTAGCATATGTATCTCACGACTGAACAAAGAGGTAAACTTCCCAGCAGATATGCGGAGTAATAATACAGTCTCAGGGAGATAGAGGATTCCGTGGGTAAGTGGAGAACAGTCCAAGCGGATATGCAGTAAACGAATACAGTCAATAGAAGGTAAGCATACCGCGGTTCAGTTGAGCAGGCTTGTCCACGATAGGATACAGGAACAACTGAGCGGCTGCAAGCCAGCACGAGTAAAGAAACCACAGGTGAGTGGTAGCGGTAATCAGGGTCCAGGTCAGCACACAGACAGAGAACTTGACACGGGTAGAATAACGATGAGCAATGCAGGAATCACTGGAGATAGCGAACACGAGTAGAACACGGGAGACTTGTAGCGGTCTGGAAACCGGCAGGAATCAGCAGGGAACTGAAGACATTGTAGAACACAGGAGATTTGAAGCGGTCTGGAAACCGGCAATGAGTTGAGCAGGAATCAGCAGGAAGCTGAAGACATAGTAGAACACAGGAGACTTGAAGCGGTCTGGAAACCGGCAATGATTTGAGCATGAATCAGCAGGAAGCTGAAGACATAGTAGAACACAGGAGACTTGAAGCGGTCTGGAGACCGGCAATGAGTTGAGCAGGAATCAGCAGGAAGCTGAAGACACGGAGAAGTACACAGGACCACCTTCAGAGACTCACAGGGAATGAGACTCCAAGATCAGGCAACGAGGTAATGAACACAGGTGCTTTAAATAGGGAGCGTTGCCTGATCAACCAATTAACTAAAGGCAAAGGTCAGAAGAGTTCTTAGGAACTGCGCATGCGCAGACCATCAGGATGGCGGGCGGCCACGGTTCAGGATAGGTGCTGGCAGGAATACTGGAGAGCCACGCACCAGTGAAGAGGCACTCACAGTCCGATGAGTGACAGTACCCCCCCTTTTAAAGGTGGGCACAGAACACATGGAGCCGGGTTTGCCCGGATACTTAGAATAAAATTTTCTTAGAAGAGCTGGGGCGTTGAGATCTTCTGCCCGAATCCACGAACGTTCTTCAGTACCAAAGCCCTTCCAATGAACGAGGAAACGAAGAACTCCTCGCAAAATTTTTGCATCTAATATATGAGTGATCTCAAACTCCTCCTCTTGATGAGTAGAGAAGTTATGAGGTTGAAGTTTAAAATGCACGGAGCATTGATTAAGAAAGCCCCTACAGGTTTTGGGATCTCCATCATATTTAGAAGGAGTAGGCAGGTGTAGCGTGGAAGCAATGGACACCTGGGATGGTACTGGGGAAGGAGATGGAGATACTGGAGGCTCAACGGTTGCTGCTACATTTTGCACAGGGGTTCCTTGGGAGGCTAAAGCCTGACAAAATTGCAACAACTGTTGTTGGCGAACATCTTGTTGTTCGATACGGGTGACCAGATACTGCAGCATCTCTATAGCTGTTGGTTCCGATCCTGGGTCTGTCATGGCCTGATCTTACTGTCACGGGCACTAGGAGTCTTTGCCCAGGATATCACCAGATGATGATCTTACCAGAGTAGTGTGGGTTACACAGTGGTCCTCTGGTAGCAGGGTGACTAGCGGAACATATGACTCAGCAGATGGTGAGAGGATGCAAATAGAAAAGTCAATGACTAGCAGCAATCTGGTTAATGATTAGGTAGATATGAACACGAGGATCTTGATGGACGTGAAGAAGTGCAGAAAGGTAACAGGGAAGTCAGTAGTCTGCGTACAGCAAGTTGTACCACTGCTTATGGTGAAGAGACTTGTCCAGGTGCAGGTAGGTAGCGGGGAAGTCAGTGGTCTGCGTACAGCAAGTTGTACCACTGCTTATGGTGAAGAGACTTGTCCAGGTGCAGGTAGGTAGCGGGGAAGTCAGTGGTCTGCGTATAGCAAGTTGTACCACTGCTTATGGTGAGAAGACTTGTCCAGGTGCAGGTAGGTAGCGGGGAAGTCAGTGGTCTGCGTATAGCAAGTTGTACCACTGCTTATGGTGAGAGGACTTGTCCAGGTGCAGGTAGGTAGCGGGGAAGTCAGTGGTCTGCGTATAGCAAGTTGTACCACTGCTTATGGTGAGAAGACTTGTCCAGGTGCAGGTAGGTAGCGGGGAATTCAGTGGTCTGCATATAGCAAGTTGTACCACTGCTTAATAGGTGAGGAGATGTACAAGTGTTGATGAGTGGAAAAATAGAATGTAGGCACTGAGAGCACAAGGAACTTGATCCCAAACAATATGCACAAGTCTATGTTGGTGTGGCAGGCGCTGCTTGACAGAGACGAATTCACTACTGGAATTCAGGCTAATAGCAGAAGGTCAATTAGCCTATGTATCTCACGACTGAACAAAGAGGTAAACTTCCCAGCAGATATGCGGAGTAATAACACAGTCTCAGGGAGATAGAGGATTCCGTGGGTAAGTGGAGAACAGTCCAAGCGGATATGCAGTAAACGAATACAGTCAATAGAAGGTAAGCATACCGCGGTTCAGTTGAGAAGGCTTGTCCACGAGAGGATACAGGAACAGCTGAGCGGCTGCACGCCAGCACGAGTAAAGAAACCACAGGTGAGTGGTAGCGGTAATCAGGGTCCAGGTCAGCACACAGACCGAGAACTTGACACAGGTAGAATAACGATGAGCAATGCAGGAATCACTGGAGATAGCGAACACGAGTAGAACACGGGAGACTTGAAGCGGTCTGGAAACCGGCAGGAATCAGCAGGGAACTGAAGACATAGTAGAACACAGGAGATTTGAAGCGGTCTGGAAACCGGCAATGAGTTGAGCAGGAATCAGCAGGAAGCTGAAGACATAGTAGAACACAGGAGACTTGAAGCTGTCTGGAAACCGGCAATGAGTTGAGCAAGAATCAGCAGGAAGCTGAAGACATAGTAGAACACAGGAGACTTGAAGCGGTCTGGAAACCGGCAATGAGTTGAGCAGGAATCAGCAGGAAGCTGAAGACACGGAGAAGTACACAGGACCACCTTCAGAGACTCACAGGGAATGAGACTCCAAGATCAGGCAACGAGGTAATGAACACAGGTGCTTTAAATAGGGAGCGTTGCCTGATCAACCAATTAACTAAAAGCAAAGGTCAGAAGAGTTCTTAGGAACTGCGCATGCGCAGACCATCAGGATGGCGGGTGGCCACGGTTCAGGATAGGTTCTGGCAGGAATACTGGAGAGCCACGCACCAGTGAAGAGGCACTCACGGTCCGGTGAGTGACAGTATTCCATCTTATACACATGCCAAATCCTATTAGTCACAGAGGAGATTGAAGGGGGGGCAGCCTGCCTCCAATCTATGGCGATTTGACATGTGGCCGCTGAAATAATGTGGCGAGCAAGTTTATTTTGGTGCCTAATGGCCGTGGGAAACCCAAGGGGTAGAATGAAAAATTTAGGGTCGAAGGGTAAGGGGGTTTGAATTAACATTTCTATCAAAGCTTTAATTTCGCGCCAGAAGGGAATCAGTTTCGGGCAGTCCCACCTTATATGTAAGAAAGAGCCCGCGCCAGAGCATAGACGCCAACATCTGTCGGAGGAATCAGGCCGTATCTTTTGTAGTTGAGTAGGAACATAGTACCATCGATAGAGGAGTTTGTAAACACTTTCCTTTATTCGGACGCATATTGTGCTGGAGGCAGCATTGTCCCGAATTTCTGACCACTCCTCATCATCAAGAGGAGAGCCCAGGTCATGTTCCCATGACATCTCATGAGGGTCTCGAGAAGGAGTAGAGGGAGCAATTAGTTCAAAGTAGATATTAGAAATAAGACCTGACGTCGATGCCTGGCGCAGACACAGTGTTTCTATTGTTGTGAGATGTCGAGAAATAAGACATAGTTTGGAGAAGGAGTGAAAATTGCGAATTTGCAGGAATTGATAAAATATCTGTGTGGGCAGGCCAATTTTAGATTGAATGTCCGTAAATTGGGGAAATGTTATGTCGCGGGTTATGTCATTTAGGAAACGTATCCCTCGGGAATGCTAGACTGTACAATATTAATTGAAATGGACAAAGCCAGTTTGGTTTCTGGCTCTCTAGGCCCCCCTCCACTTGTCGAAAATACAAAAAAATTCAGGCGCTATAGACTGTACAATATATATATTTTTTTTTTAAACAAGTGTTTATTAGCAGTCAAAAATAGAAATAACAGTGCAAAAGGATACATGTTATATCAAACAAAATATATTCAGTACATTGGATAGCGAAGTTCGGTTTCTGGCTCTCTAGGCCCCCCTCCACTTGTCGAAAATACAAAAAAATTCAGCCGTTATAGACTGTACAATATTAATTGAAATGGACAAAGCCAGTTCGGTTTCTGGTTCTCTAGGCCCCCCTCCACTTGTCGAAAATACAAAAAAATTCAGCCGTTATGGACTGCACAATATTAAGAGAAATGGACAAAGCCAGTTTGGGGTCACCCTGTCTATGACACCCTACCCTTGAGGAGAAATTGCCCAAACAGCAGCCTTTCAAGATGGTACGTGATATGGAAATGCCACAAGTCCCTTTTCTCTTTGGGGTTAGATTGCACCCTACACTTACATAGAAAATTTTAAAAAGATGTTATCATCATAATCTTCAGCTTCATCGTCACCCTTATCAGTGTGTACGTCATCATCACAGACTATCAATTCATCGCCGCTTGAATCCGCCATTAGAGAACAGTCAGTGCTTGGATGTCTTGGATGGTGAAGGCCTTCCTCGTGGAAGACGTAGTTCATTTTTATAAACATCATTTTCTCCACATTTTTGGGAAGTAACCTTCTACGGCGATCACTGACTAAGTTCCCTGCTGTGCTGAACACTCGTTCAGAGTACACACTGGAGGGTGGGCAGCTTAAGTATTGCAAAGCAAGTTTGTACATGGGTTTCCAAATGGCCTGCTTTTCTTCCCAGTAAGGAAGGGGACTGTCTGACATTTCCATATCAACTACCTCTTGAAAGTAATCCTCTACCATCCTTTGCATGTTTATACTCGTATTGGATGGAGTTATGGGCAAAGTGACACATTTTTTTGAAAAATCCTTCAAACCAGACCAGATGTTAAATTGTTCTGGTCTGCCCCCTGTGTCTTCCTTGCTTCTTTTTGGGAAATTCAGCGCACAACTTGCTGAGCAATAGCTCCTTGCAAAAGTTCACATCTCGCTCATTTACAAGTAAAGACTCAATGTAGGTTTTAAACCTTGCATCAAGCACAGTGGCGAAAACGTACTGATCCGAGTTCAAGATCTTAATAACTCGAGGCTCAATGTGAAGCGAATTAAGTACTTGATCGACAAGGCCAACATACTTTGCTGAATTGCTTGCTCTCAGCTCCTCCTTCATTTTCTCAAGCTGCTTTTCCAATAGTCTAATTAAAGGAATGACTTGGCTCAAACTAGCAGAGTCTGCCTTAACCTCACACATCACAACTTCAAATGGTTTCAGCACCTTGCACAGCACTGAAAAGATTCCCCACTGTGCAAGAGTGAAATACATCCCCCCTCCTTTCCCAATGTCAAGGCTTGTGCAATATGCTTGGATGGCTTTGCACTGTTCCTCCATCCTCTGAAGCATGTACAGGGTGGAATTCCACCTAGTTACCACCTCTTGCTTAAGTTGGTGGCAGGGCAAGTTAAACTGCTCTTGGAGCTGCTGTAATCTCCTACATGCTGTGGCTGAATGCCTGAAATAGCCTGAAATTTTACGGGTCACCGAAAGCATCTCCTGCACCTCACGGTTATTTCGTAGGAAGCTCTGCACCACCAAGTTGATGGTGTGAGCAAAGGGAATGTGTTGGAAATCACCCAGCTGTAATGCTCGCACTATTTTGTTGGCGTTATCGGAAATGACATACCCTGGGGAGAGTCCAAGTGATATAAGCCATGCATCAATCACATCTCTCAGTTTGCGTAACAAATTGTCAGCCGTATGCCTGTTAGTGAAGCCGGTGATACAAAGAGTGGCCTGCCTGTGACAAATGTTACGTAGTGGTGTACATGCTGCTGCTGTTCCTGCTGGTGAAGGTGAATGACCAACCCAGTGGGCTGTAACAGTCATATAGTCTTTGGTTTGGCCACTTCCACTTGTCCACATATCTGTGGTTAAGTGGACAGTGGGCAGAATGGCATTTTTCAGCGCAATCTCTACATTATTACACACTTTTTGATATAGTTGTGGAATTGCTTTACGGGAGAAATGGTGTTGCGATGGAATTCTGTAACGCGGACACAAAACCTCAATTAACTGTGAAAAACCAGCTGCGTTTATTGTGGAGATTGGACGCAGATCTAACACTAACATTGCAGCCATAGCGTCTGTGATTCGCTTGGTGACTGGGTGATTGCTGTCATATTTGCTTCCTCTCGCAAATGATTGTTTCACAGTTAATTGCTGAAATGTAGGACTGCTCATTTTCTTGACCTGCCTCTGGGATGACGATTCACCCCCAGCAGCAGCAACAGCAGCAGCAGTGGGACTAACGCTTTCTTCAGAGGAATCAATAATAGTGCAGGAGTCATCCAGCCTTAAGTGGGATGCCGGGCTAACTCCGAGCGCTACTGAGGATATTGATGAGGATGGTGTGGTGGGTGTATTTTGTAGCCGTCGGGATGTCGGTGAGCGGAGGGTCTTAGCTGATGATGGAGTGCTTGTAATTTTTTGGGAAGAACTTTCAGCTTTTCCCAACACTTTGCCATGAACTCTCGTTAAATGGCGTTACATAGATGAGGTTCCAAGATGGTTAAGGTCCCTCCCTCGACTACTGTGGCTTGACATACACTACAAATGGCTATACAATTGTTGTCTGGATTTGGGTAGAAATAATTCCACACATAAGAAGTGGATTTTTTTGTTTTATGCCCAGGCATGATAATGGCCTATTTCTTGTCACTGCTGCCACTGGTGCAGGACTTACACAAGCAACCTCATCCTCATCAACATCCTCATTAGCGCCCTCGTCGCCTACACAAATCTCCCCCTCATCCTCTTCTAATTCCAAAGTGGCATCCTTAATTTGTGTATCACCGGCTACACTCGGGCTATTAAGGCACACATCAGCAGAATGCTCACGATTAGACATCCTACTGTTGGATGGACTGTCCACAGGGATTGGTGTCATTTGTGAATCAGAGCAAACATTATACTCTAATGCCTTAATGTTATCTTGCAGCTCAGCTTTGACGCGTAACAGTAGTTGTGCACCAATTGTAGGCTGGGTAACTTTTTGGGATCTGCCACTAATAGCCAAAGGTGAAGGCCTCATTCTCTCTTTGCCACTGCGTGTGTAGAATGGCATGTTGGCAATTTTTAAAAAAAATTTTGCTCAGTAACACTTATTTTTCGCTTCAACACAGTAAAAAAAAAAATTATTTTGTTTTTTGGACTGATTTCGAAACACTGTGTATTTTGACATCGCCTTGCCCAGATGACGTACTGGGAACACTAACATCAGGACTGGTGACAGAACCTGGTTGCTCATTCTGCTCATATGTGGACTGCTTTGAATACATTCTCAGCCCAAAGCACTTGTAGTGCTAAAAATTATTTTGTAAGATACTGCTGACAAATAGTAATTTTGACAGCCAGAAATATTTATGTACAATTAGGGGGGACACCCGAAAAGCACTGGGGAGTGCTAAAAATTAGTTGGTAGATACTGCTGACAGATAGTAATTTTGACAGCAAGAAATATTTATGCACAATTATGGGGAACACCCCAAAAGCACTGGGGAGTGCCAAATATTGAAAAGAAAAAAAACCTCTATCCTCCTCTCTTCTCTAGCGATTTTAGTTTTTGTACAACAATTGGAAAAAGAATATTGGATTTTCTGTCCCTGCTCTAATCAGCCTGTGACTTCACCCTGCTCTCTCACTCTGTCAAATGGCGATGGATTGCTGTGGAGGCGTGTATTTATAATCTTGAAGTATCGCGAGAACCGAGCCCTGAGATCCGACGACGTCACGATGACGTTCGGCCTCGATTTGGATTCGGAGCGGGTGGGAGAGTACCGAGCTACTCAGCTCTGTACTCGGATACCCAAAGTTCGGGTGGGTTCGGTTCTCGGGGAACCGGACCCGCCCATCTCTAGTCCTCTCCACTAAATAAGGGCACATCCATACATATTCCTATACACTTCATAATCCGTATTCCTCCTGACCGTAATTTGAGCGCTTATGTTGCAATTACTTATATCTTATACACTTTGATTATCTATCTGCATGCATTTGAGATTCATTTGCTAAAAGACTAGATATTGTCAGGTGTTGTCAGTCTGTCATCACATCTCTGCGCTGATTGTTTATTGAGTTATATCTACATAGCCACGCTGATATTAACATTTAATTTTGGCATTTGCCTAAGAAAACCATTTGTGAAGACTGTTGTTAATATATTGGTCTCAACCTTATCTGTTTTGAATATAAACAGTAACATACATAGTAACATTGTTGATGAGGTTGAAAAAAAGACACCAGTCCATCAAGTTCAACCTATTTTGGATCTTCTGAGATCCTGCACTTATATTTGAAATTAATCCAGAGTAGGCAACCACCCATCTGTGTCAATTTTGAAAATCCCCCCAGACTCAATATTGCAATCCAATTTTTACCCTATATCCACTACTATCCTTTATTTTAAATTAACGGTCGTATCCCTGGATACACCTTTCCGCTAAAAATTTGTCTAACCCTTTCTTAAACATATCTACTGAATCTGCCATCACAACCTTCCCTGGCAATGAATTCCATATCTTGACTGCCCTTACTGTAAAGAACCCCTTCCTTTGCTGGTTGTGATTGAAGATTTTGGGAATATCTATTGATTAGATGAATACAGTGTATCGTTTATACACTATTAAGAGAAGATCTAACAAGTGGATGTAAGGACAAATAAGGAGACTGTCACACAATAATATCCAATCAAAAGAAAAAGATGTATATATTTAATGATTGAGATTTATTTATTAGATCAGTGCACTGATCAGATCGTTAATATATGAATGTGATCATTTATTTATTTTATTTATTTTTTATTATTTAGTGTTTATATATAATAAAGCATGTTATTTTTTACATAATTCCACGGACTCTTTATCCTATTATTGGAATAGTGGTGATTCAATTTTCAGCGCTGTGAATTTTTCTTTATAAGGCTAATCTCCCCCTGCCTTTTAAATAGATGTGGACCAATAAGATGTGAGGATAACACATTCCTCCCTAGTCTGCACAAGAGTCTGTGATTAATTAAATCAACTAAAGCCACACGGCCTGGCTAGTTGTCAAATGGCCATAAGTGAGAGAGGCCGCTGGGATATAGCGGCAATGAAAGAGGCATCCTGGTTGCCCTGGCAATGGCCAGGACAAGAAGGGCCAGAAGTGACATCCTGCCAGGGCAATGGACAGAATGCAGCTGCAGACTGGAACTACTCAAGCCCCCACGGCGAGAGCTGCATCTCATGACATAGGTGTGAGAGTCTGATTTTGGAAGACTGGTAAGGAAGGGGTTGTAAATGTCAATGCAGAAGATGATGAGTTCATCATTTAACGTTTTTGCAGTGTTTTGTGTGAGATATGTGCATATATTGGATTTTTAGCTGTATGTAACATGATTTAGATAAAGAGCCGATGTGAGAATAAAAGAATAGTTCGGAGTCAAGGCTCAAACCTAGGCAGTGAACTTGTGAGGTGGGATTTATGGTCATGTTGTCAACAGAAATAGAGATGTCACGTTGGTAATTTCTGTCGGCGGGTGGGAATATTTTTTAACTCTTAAAGTCAAGCACCAGGCTCTCAGGTCCTGTTACTAACCCCTCCACTATCTTTCTAAGTTGTCAATGCGGTCCGCAGGTTCTGCTGGTCTCATGTCTCCCTGCAGGGTGCTGCTCAGTTTGTCTCCATTCCAGAGTTCCCTCCAAGAACAGTGCCTGGGTGCCACCATCTTGGATTCAGTCACCTGCTACCTCTAAGCCAGTCAGAGTGCTGCTCCAATTCAACTGACCACTACCTCCAATCATGGCATAGCTGTCACCACTCCAGAGTTCCCTCCAAAACCTGTGCCTGGGTGCAGCCATCTTGGATTCAGTCTCCTGCTCCCTTTCAGCCAGGCAGAGTGCTACTTCATCTCAGCTAGCCACAGCTTCCAATCAGGGGATAGCAGTCCCTATAAAAGGACTTCTTGGAGGCCTAACCTGTTGCCAGTGCAATGTTAATTCCTCAGACACCAACCTGGTTTTCTAGCAGTCTGCAGTCTACTCAGTTGTTTCTTCCCAGACATCACATCCTGCATTCCGGTTCCAGTCTTGTCCAGCAATCCGGTTCCAGTTTGGTTTCTGATTGTATGCATATTGTATTAATGTTTTATTTGGATATTAAAACTTTTTAAAATGTAAAATCTGTCGGTTCACTTTTCAATAATCTTTAATAGTGATACATGCTATATTGAAGTCACACTTCTAGTATGGTTACACATTCACTTCTCTATTCTTAACAGCCACATCTTTATATCACTGTACATACACTTTAGTAATATATTAAAAGTCAGATCAAATCAAGTTGTTTAGTGAAATTGCTTGCAAATGTGCTGAGTAAATAAGTGAAAATCCAAATTCATGCTAAGTATAATTCAGGCATGGAGGATGTTTTTGTAAAATGAACTATATACTGAGTTGAAAATGTGCTATCATGTGCTATGTTATGTTATTTAGAGCACACTAAATTTGTGCCAACCTAGTTTTATGCATTTTGTCTGTTTTCACTTGCATGTTTTGGTAAATAAAACAGTTATCTATGAAAATTCACAGTTAAAAACATTGCCTATAAAACAGTGTTACATTCAATTATGAAAGGAAATCCAGGCATTGATAGCTGGGGAGAACATTTACTGGAAAAAGTATGTTTGATGATACTTGGGAACACTCATGTGAATTTATTTGTAAATGATTGTTCCTATAACAGCAGCTGCCTGCATGATGAGCCAGTCCAAATACATTTCTCTGGGGAGCTTACCAATATGGATGGTATAAAATTAATTCAAAAAACATGTATTGGTTTCTGGCACTATCTTGATCTATAATAAACATTTTAATTAGGAAAATCTCTACTGAGTTGTGTCATGAAGATTTTAATGGTTACAAGTAGGAATGCAAAGACTCGGTTTTCTAAAAACCGAGCCCCCCCCAAACATGACAAATTCGAGTACCGACCTGAGCTGGCTCAGTACTTTCTTGCTTCCTCGGATCTGAAATCGAGGCAAAACGTCATTGTTGCGTCGTCAGATCTTGAGTGTTTTGGATTCCATGAGTACCTCTCTTCACCGGAGATCTGGTGCCATTGCTCAGACAGAAACAGAAGAGGTAGCATTGTCATTGTCACTCTTCAGTCTCCAGTGCCATTTCTCACACAGAAACAGGATTAGCAGTGTTCTTGTCACTCTCCATTCTCCAGTGCCATTGTTCTGTGATATTACTCACACAGAAACATTAGTGGTAACAGCATTCTTGACAGTCTCCAGTGCCATTGTTCAGTTCCATTGCTCACACAGATACAGGAGGGGTAGCAGTGTTCTTGTCACTCTCCAGTATCCAGTGCCATTGTTCAGTTCCATTGTTCACACAGAAACAGGAGGTGTAGCAGTGTTCTTGTCACTGCCCAGTCTCCAGTGCCATTGCTCACACAGAAACAGTATTATTAGGTCGCCAATTCACATGGTAGACAGTATGATTAGGTAGATTATTCAAATGTGGACAGTATTATTATAGCACTAGGGATATGGTGAAGGACAGGTCTAGGGACAGGATAGGGATATGCTTAGGGACAGGCTTAGGGACAGAGTTAGGGACAGGGACAGGTCTAGAGATAGGGACAGGGTTAGCGTTAAGGATAATACTGTCTACATTTGAATTTTAACCTAATAAATACTGTCTACAATTCAATTGTTGTCCTAATAATACTATCAATGTCACTATATAGTCGTATGTATAACCTTTTCTAGTCTGCTGCCCATCAATCATATCATGGCAATCCAACATAGGAGTGGGTGCGAGTCCCGAAGGACAAATCCAACTTGCGCCAATGCTGTGTGGCAATGTTTCCTAGATGTGATAGAAATGGCCACGTGTTTGTGTCATTGCTCTGTCGCTCAGTAACCAGCCAGCTCGTTGCAGTCTTTGGCCTAAACTAGATGAAAATAATATTCTGACCTGTGATGTGGTCAAAATTGTCTGGAAATGACTTGAAATTAATGCTATTGAGGTTAATAATAATAATGTAGGAGCAAAAAAATAGGCAACATTTTATTTTTTTTTAGCATTTTTTAGCATTTTTTGCAAAAAAAACACAGATCGAAAACCAAAACTAAAATACGTGAGAGCAGGTTTGGCAAAACCAAAAGACGAACTTAATACAGATCCAAAATCAAAACTAAAACACGGGGGTCAGTGAACATCCCTAGTTACAAGCAGTACACAGGCTACAAAAATACTGCAGCAGGGCCAGTGACCAGACATTAATGGAGTAAGGTACATTTTCTTTTGGCTCTATTCTCACCTGGGCTTTTATTGGGTTTATACTACACTGTACTCAATTTCTGATAGATGGGTTCTAAATCAAAAGAATGCCTGCCTCTGGTACATCACAACTCTTTTTCGCCTACCTTCAATTTCCTGTGCAAGACGGCAGTAATTCCCACTTTGAAGACTTTGCAGGATTTGTTTGAAGATGCTGATAATCAGAGTTGCAGAATTCCTGGAAGAGATTGCAACTTACAGGTATACCTACCAATGGTGTTTAAGCAGATTCACTCTGATATTTGGAAACTAGAATGGAATCAAAGAGCTCTACGTCAAAATAGAGGAAGATGGGCAAACTGGGAGAGAGAGATGGGGCTCAGTTTTATTAAACAGAAAAAGAAAACTTCAAAATAAACACCTTACCAGTCTGGCACTAACTAAACACACAGGAAGACCCTCTCTCCTGTGAAGAACCTTGTGTCCCACACACATACAAAACTTAGAGTTAATTGCTCACCATTTGCAGAGTCTCTCAGGAGGCATCCAACCTTCTCCCCAGGTCAGAGAGGCTGCATGTTCAGTCTGACTGCTTTTTAATACCCACACGCAGGTGCAGTTGCAAATCAGCCTACACTAAGGCTGGAGGCCCGAAGACCCGGAATGGGCCTAACGAATGTAGCCTGCCCTCTCTCTCCATTCATAACCCCCAGGAACCCTTATCATATTTTCCTACAGCTGAAAAACACTCTTTGGGAAGCTTTTCCCACACACATAAATAATTTTCCTGAGGTTTTAATGTACAGAAGGCAGAAAGCCTGGAACATATACCTCTGCCATTCAGCACTTTCCCAGTGCTTCTGTCACACCTATTACTCTTCAGCTCCGGGACCTCTAAATCAAGTACCAGTGGGGCTTCCTGTTTTGCCTTATTATAGACATAAATGATATCACTAAGAGATGCTTCTTTCCTCCATTCTTTGGGACACACACCTGCTGGACCGTGTTAAAGCATGTGATATGAGAGAACCAACAGAATTTGAGGACTCTTGACGATCTCCACATCTGTAAGCGAAATACATTTTGCTAAACCCTTACATTTGGCTAAAATTAGGATTACTGCAAAGATTGCTTTTCCTGATGCACATGACAGCTAAAATGTACAGCAGAGTCATTACTATTTTGTGTAACACTTACATAAAGTTGATACTCATCTAGATTGATTTTAAAAAGCTTTAACACATATAACATAATGGTTTGAGTCTGGGCATGTTGCACTGGTACTCAACTGTTGAGAACAATAATTCATATGCTAAATTCATATATTCTTACTCTATATACTCTATTTCCTTGTTCCTTTCTTTCTTGCATCATTCTCTCCACAGACCCTCCCCACTTGTTACCCTATATCTCATCCTCTGCTATCTCCTCCAATCCAGACCCAGCTGCCTTGTGGTCAGTCATTAGCCCCCAGATGTTTCCTATTTCTTATATCAGTAGGGAAGGTGGCCCACATGCTCTTTTATTTTCCTGAGAGGACACTTACACAGTCTGACAGGTTTCTTTTCCCGAGACTAGTCTTTTTCTTTTTTTCCAGCCTCTTCTTTTACATCGTTTCTTCCTGTAGAACCCTCTGAAATGTTAAATGGTCACTAAGGAATATAATAGACTTTAATATAATCTTTCTACAAGATATGCAAAACAAGAACCATTTTTAACCTAAATTTTGGCATTAAAAAAGTTCCAAGCCTCCACAATGAACAAAATGAAAGGATTGGCAATATTCCTTCAGAAGAACATTCAGTTCCAATTTACGACTATCATGAAAGTCCAAGGGTCACTTCTTGATATTTTATGGACATCTTCATCACCCGGATCTCATTGTACTAATTTATGTTCCCAATCAAATCCAAGACCCATTCTTTCAAATAGTTGCAGACAAATCAGTAACTCTCCCTATTTCACTGATTTGGAAGGCAGGAGACCTGGGGTAAAATTATTAAGCTGCAAGTTTGAAAAAGTCACCCATAGCAACCAATCAGATTCTAGCTGTCATTTTGTAAAATGTACTAAATAAATGATAACTAGAATCTGATTGGTTGCTATAGGCAGCATCTCCACTTTTTCAAACCCGCAGCATGATAGATTTACCCCCTGGACCGTATTAATTCAAGTTTGGATACATTTTCATCTTAAACTCTCCAAGGTCACTTTCTAACTTTCAAATTCTCTAAAGAATCTACTCCCCAGTTAGTACACCCCACAGATTCAGATTAATAATATACATTTTATTCCCATTCTCATGAAGTATATAGTGAGATTAGTTATAATTATTTGAATGCTATAGAACTTTCTAATATTTTTTAGCAGAAATGTACCTTGTTTCCTGTTCTGACAATGGTATTGTTGAAGCTTAATTTGATAGACTTATATACTTCAAATGTGAATGTTTGCCTAATCCTGATCTATGTCAAGATCATACTAGATTTAAAAAATGTGAAGTATCCCTCCAAGAGCACTTTGATTTGAGTTTCACCTCTGATGTTTCATGAGGCTGCTCATAAGTCAGTGATCAGGGAAATATTAATCAAGGAAGGAGGCAGCCTGAAATGCAAGAGGTTGAGAGAGAGTACCAGTACAAGAACCAATTACTAATAGCTAAAAACCTGCACAAATAGGAAATGCTCCAAATCTCATGGCATCACTTCGCTTAGAGGCATGCTCAGTCTCCCTCTGATGAAAAGGTTGATAAGGCCATGCATTACCTAAGTTTCAAATTCAACAACAAGAAAAATAACTTCCACTACCTCCGTTAATTGCTGTCTTCATAAGCGTTGGTTTGCTAAGGCTTATGAGTTGCAAAAATGATCACTCCAAGCAGAAGTCATATATATATATGAAAAAAAATGTAAATTGTTTTTTAGTGAAGTAAAGTGGACAAAGTCCCCTGGAAAATATTATTAAACCTTTCTTCCTTCTGCACCTGAGAAGTATGGCAAAATTTCTGATAGCAGGCAAACAAACTCTCCTGACTATTGTAGAGCTAAACTAGGCAAAGGCTCCTTGGTGTGCTCCAATTATCAGCCTATATTGTTGATTAATAGAGATGTTAAACTAATTCTTTTAAACTTATACTGGGATCCATTATACATTCTGATCAAACTGGGTTAAATCCTTCTCAAGGGAACCATAAATAATATACTGTATGCAGAGTACTTAACCTTATCTATAAGTTACAACAAGAGTATATTCCACTAACATTGCTAGCCTTCAATGCTGAGAAAGCAATCAACAGAGTAGACTGGCGACATATGAAATTTATTCTATACCATTTTGGATGTCCTCCGAAATTATCATAGCTGTTTCAGCACTTTATAATGGCCCTACAGAACAGATCACCAATGCTGGATGTTATTCCAAGAAAATTAATATCTGTAACAGTACTTAACAAGGATGCCAATGTTTTAAGTTTTATGAAGTAGGTTCATTCAAATCCTCATTACTAGAAAATATCCTTTCCTGACCCAGTATCTCATTACTCTCCCCAAACTCTGCTGTATAATTTCTGAATTCAACACTCTGTCAGGTTTCAATATTAACCACACAAATATAATAATCTTGCATCAACATGTTGAAAACTTATTAGAGATAAATTTTCAATTCATATAGATATGTAATTTGATGCAGTATGCAAACCTTGTTGCAATGCGAGGGGTGCAAATGTGATTTTTTTATTACATTCAGGGAAAATACTGCCTACTTTTGTACTTTTGGATTTGCCATGATTGCACTTTTTAATGTACTCTAAATTAGACCCTCAGTATTAAATCTCTGTCAATTAAACATTTTGACACATCCAGTTAACACACTTTGCTAAAACACTTACATAATCTCTTACTCTATTGGAGAGGCTTTGTTAACATTCCATTTCTAAGGCTAAATTTCAGGAATATATGGGTATGTCTTACCAATTCAAATTCTATGAAAGTTCATTTTAATGCTTTAATGGGATTGATGATTGCAGAAGGAGTTGACAAGCTTGATGCACAGGAATATACTTATCATAAACAGGTACTACACAAGGGGTAAAAGCAAAAAAAAAAAATATGAATAACTTGATTTTAGCACATGGGGTGGGGAAAGGGGCGGCATTAAGGTGAGAACCTCATTTTAGATGATACAATCCTAGTGTTAACAAATACCTCATCTTCTGGTCCTAACTTGATCTGCCCCAGCACTTTAGCCATTTATCTGGTAATAAATGACTAAAGTGTGACATATCTGGTAAAGCAGACAATACATAAGTGCACAATAATAAGTGCATAAATAACTGCTTATGCCACAGCATTCAGGAAATTTAAAGAATGGATACCTGTATGACTGTAAAAACGGTTTAATAGCAAGGCAAATACACTAATGACCATTTAATAAATAATCTCCTTAAATAACCAATTACAAAGGCAGTTGCCAGCTTACCCAACTGTTCCTTTCTGCTGTGAGACATATCTATCAATATATACTATTCACATGTACACCACAGCAGACATCATAGACATGAGACTTACAGTCATATGTACGTTGCACATATAACTTCTTTACAGCCACTTACACACAGATTCTGCTACATATTTATGCAGAATGTATAGATAACCATATATGTTTAAATACACATAACACACCGCAGAGACAATGCTACTTATATCAGGAATGATTGCATGCAGAGCTTCATGTAAGATCATTTATATTCTCATTAACATTTAAGATAGCATACAGTATTTTCTCATTAACATAACAGTCTTCGGTAACAATCTGACACATAATACAAACAAGTTTGACATAAGTAGTACAATACATTACTCAGAATTTCTCATTTTTACAGCTGTGTATAAATACCTTCATCTTGAATGTGTGTGCATGTGTTTGTTTGCATCTGCCAGATTCCATTACAATTCTCATTCCTAGTAACAGTATGTACTACAACTCCCATTCTTACAACACTAACATTATAACCACTAGAGATGCTCAGGCTCGGTACCCCGAGAACCGAACACACCCGAACCTAGCACATCTGAGTACCGAGTCGGCTCGGTACTTTCACGCGCCCTCTGAATTGAAAATGAGGCAAAACATCATTGTTACGTCATTGGGTCTCGGATCTTGCGAGTTTTGCATTCTATAATTACTGCCCTCCATGGCGATCCAGCTCCATTTCACAGAGAGACACACAAGGGGTAGCACAGTTCTTGGCAGTTTCTAGTGCATTGGGCAGCGTCATAGATAGAAAAGAAAGAGGAGGGATAGCAGTGTTCTTCAAAGCCTCCAGGGACATTCAGGAGAGCTCCATTGCTTCATTGCTAATTGTCATTGCTGAAATAGAAATAATAGGTCTGGCAGGCTAGGTCTTCTAAATCTGCAGTCACATTGCACTGTGTTATATAGGTAACATACAAAGAGGAGGGCTCCATTGCTAATTGTCATTGCTGAAATACAAATAATAGGTCTGGCAGGCTTGGTCTTCTAAATCTGCAGTCTTTGTTTGAAAGTGTATGAAAATAATATTGTGACCTGTGAGGTGATCAAAATTGACAGCAAATGACTTGAAATTAATGTTATTGTGGTTAATAATAATGTATGGGGGAAAAAAGTAAAAATATGTGATTTTAGCAAAAATAAATATGGATTTTAAAAAAAAATCAGGATCCAAAACCAAAACACGCAAGGACGGTTTTATCAAAACCAAAACCAAAACACGAAGTTAATCCAGATCCAAAACCAAAACCAGAACACGTGGGTCAGTGAACATCTCTAATTACCACATACAGTATGTACCACATATTCATATATATTACAAACACCAATGTTACTCTCATATGCGTCTACAAATCACACACTCTCATATACTCCCATATATCTCCATATATGCATCACATACTCCTATGTTACCCCATATATATTCACCACATACTCTCAAATTACTCCATATATGCTCTACAACTGTGATTGCCAAGAATAATCAAATTAAATGCTATAGGAACTTTATCAGGCATATTGGAAAATACAGTCACTATTGGGTTCTGTTTGCTGTTATCTTAATCACATACAGGCCCTAATGACCTGGCTCCATGGCCAATAGGTGGAATCAGTGTATTTATGATTGGCTAAACTTTTTTTCACATTCTTAATCACAGAGGGCCTGATTCATTAAGGAACAAAATGCCAATACGTGCCACATTTTTCATAAAATTGCTCTGCACATGTCCAGAACTGGACTATAATCCAGAGAATAGAAGTGCACGCAATCAATCTTTGAACATAAAGGACACTTTCAACAGCCTACAATTTCATGAACACAGCGGGGGAGAGAGCATAGCCAAAGTACAGTAAAGGCGTTCCCAAGCACTTACAAGGGATTCAAGATGGGGTGCATGCAGAAGTACACTCTATTTACTTCTCGTCACCTAATGGGATGAATGAAAATTCACTTGCACACCTGACACACCTCATCCCATTACACAACACTATATAAGACTACTATAGTTGCATTTTTAAAAGTATTTATCCATTTTAAAAGTAAATTCTTTAATATTTAAAAGGCATTACATACTTTAAGCATGTGTGAATGTTTGAAATTGTTTCACTCACCCTTTCAAATCATTTACATATATTTACAATGTACTGTGGGTTTTGAAATGTTATTTTACACATTACCAATGATGTTGTCTGTTTTAAAATGTTATGTCCATGTTCCATATTATCTAGTTTCTACATAGTTTCATATATTTGTAATGTGGTTGTCTGTTTTTAATGAACTTTTTTTTTTTTTAAATTTTCATGTTTAATAAATTTAATGTCATTATTACTTTTCCTTTTTTTTTTTACAGAAACCTTGTGATAAACAAAAATGAATCAATCTAGTTATACGTATGTCTATAATGCGCAATGTCAAAGGACACCCAAAAATCTGCAATGCATTAGGTAATATATAAATATTTTTTTTATCCCCCCATCTTTCTCACATACAGCCAAGCACGAAATCTGGAGGACGACAGTCATCGTCCCCTCCAAAACCAGCTACTGGTACACCATCGCTGGTCGAGAAAGCGTGTCAGCCTCTGTGGGATGTCAGATGCTAAGGTGGTCTGTCGCTATTGGCTTCCACCTCATCATGGACACCCTGCACATTGTGCATCTTGACCTCAAGCCTTTGTGCAACATTCCGACAGCAATACTGCAACTGACTAAACTCTTGGCAGTATTGCACTTCTGTAAATCTGGATCTTTCCAGACCAGAGTGGGTGTTGTGGCAGGATTGTCCCAAGCCACCAGCTGAAGGTTGCCCTGTGGGCTTTCCTGTTGCGCATCCAGCACTTTATCCATATGCCACTTGATGAGGAGTGCCTTGTGCCCATAGAGCAGCAGTTTTCCACCATAGGAAGCTTTCCACACATTATAGGGTCAGTAGATGGTATACATATAGCCCTAGTCCTGTTGGGTGGGAGTACTTCTGTTTATTCAATTGACAGTATTTCCACTCGATCAATGTCCAGGCTATGTGTGATCTCTCCAAATTCGAGGCCTGTTTGCTAAATGGCCAGGAAGCACCCATGACTCCTTTACCATCAGGCAATCAGGCATATGGTGCAGATTGTAACAGAAGCAAGGATGTGAAGGCCACATGGAGACACACAGTTATTAGGTGCTACTTTCAATAATATCATTAGATAAAATTAGGCCTTTAGTGTCCTAAATATATAGGCATGCATTGTACTTTTAAATGATAGGTCTAGCACCTTTGCAAAATATTAACACTTTTTACAATATTGTGTACTTATTTGATCAATTGTCGAATATTGTAGCATTACAATAGCACCATATCATGTAAAAATATCTTCCTAATTGTTTTTATGATTGTGTGATTGATTTTTGGTATGATTTGGTTCACATTACTCTTTTTTTTTTCTATTTTCTTATTATAGGAGACACCGCTTACCCTTTCCACTCTTGGCTCCTTACTCCCATGTTAAATCCACACACTGAGCAAGAAGTTGCATACAATTCAGGGTGCATACTTCCACCAGACCAGTTATAGAGCAGACTTTTGTGCTTTTAAAGGCCAGATTCCGCTGCCTTGGCGAGTCTGGTGGAGCTCTTATGTATGCGCCAAATATTGTGTGCAACATAATTGCTCTAAGTGTGGTATTCCATAGCATCGCTATCTGGAGTGGGGTTATGGCCAGGGTAGGATTACGTTGATCCTAGTTCTCCAGGTTCCCAAGACTATTCTGGCTTTAAAGAAAATGTGATTCCATCATACTTTGCAAGTAAGTACCTTTTGGGCTTAGCTTAAAATGCAATGTTTACGGTAAATGGACAAATAACGAAGCAAAAGTTTTAGCTTTTCAATATTGTGTATTCAATGAAACAAACAGCAGTAAACAATAACACACAAAAAAACGTGAAAAGAAAAAAAAACTGCTTAGACTTGCACTCTCTCTTGCCCCCTGGTTCAACATTGGCTATATTGCTATATCTCATCTTGCTCCGAGTCACCCATGCAGTAGAATTACTATTAATAATTTTGTTTTGCAGCATGAAAGTGTAGGCATTGGAAAGTCTGTGGCTGGTGGGCATCATGGCAGGGGGACCCCCTCCTGCAGGTTCCCCTGCTATAGTGCTACTGGCTAAGCCTAGGACTGGTTGAAGGAGAATTGGGGGAATCCCAAGCTGTTTGTCCCCCCAACTTTCCACTGACCAGCATTAGGGTTAATATGAATGGGGAGGGGGCGCATGCTTTTTTTTTAAATGTATTTATTTATTTTTATGGCTGTTTACTGCTGGCAGCTCCTGTATAGCCACTGGACGCACTGGCATTGCGGATTTAATGTCAGAATTGTGACTGTTGGCATTTTCACTATCAGCAATCACAATGTCAGTATTTTATCAGTGTCAGGCAAATTGAAATACCAACTTTTAGCCTGTCGCCATTTTCCTGTCGGCAGGATAAGTGTCACTATTTCTTTCATCAGAAATATGACTACCACAGAGTAAATGTATGTAAAATACAGGGAACATAAGATGACTGCAAGCTTACAAAGGGGCCCTCTTACCTCTTTTTTTATTTGTTAATACCGAGTCTTGTTTTATTACTGTGCTGCAGTATGCTGGTGCTACATAAGGAAATGTTAGTGAAAACATAATAAATAAGATGCATTATATATTTTATTGCTAGACCTGCTAGATCCTTTAGCAAAAATATCAGCAACAAATAATGCAGTAGAATAAAATAGAGTTGGATGAAATATTTTTACTAATTAATGTTTTTGTTGTTGTTCTCTTAGACTTGCAGCCCATTTCAATGTCAATCAAAAAAAGGATGACTTAAATTACTAATAATACTACTTATAATAATATTTTTAAGTGGGACACAAAATATGGCAACTGAAAAGTGAGCAGACATTTGTCACAGTAGCTTGGCTCCCAACAGGCTTGATAATAAGTAGGAATTCATTACTGTTGATATATTACACACAGCTGTGAGAATATAAAGCTTTTCAGATTACTCAAGCAGTAAACAAGAAGCTAACAAAGGGCCTGGTGTGGACACCTGCTGTACATCACAGATCGATGTGTCAGGTACTGAACAGCTGTAGGGTGTGAATTTGCAGGCTTGTGGATTCTTATGTTACATTTGACTCCATGGCTTGCCACTGGGAGAGCATAGCAACTTTTCAACTTCACAGAGTATTGCTGTGACAATTACACCTGTGCTGTGTTTTTGTAAATGCATGTTGTGTCTACACGTCTCTTAACAAATTTAGTTTAGAAAACAAATGTTGATAATGCTGGAACCTGCCAATCTATACTTCAGTTCTGAAAACAACACAAAGTAAACAGTGACAACAATTTATGGACACAGTTCAACAAGTTGCCATTTTGTAATGGATTATAGGGTTAATTTTAAGTACAAAATTATAACATAAAATGCATTTTGTAATAAAAACAAAAGCGTGGATAAATGGTACCCCAATGAAGGCTACTAAAAGGAATTCAATGACATAGTTCTTCATGTCACCTGATACATTGTGTGAAAAAACGTATCATACACCCCGGCAACCAGAATACTCTATGTCACATAGGTAAGAGGCTATTTTCTACAGATGCGTCATTATGTCGTGATTTGACTCATGAATCTTTTACGTAATGCTTTCTGTGCACTGTATTCAATGTAAGACTAAAAGTATAAAGAACTTCCATAGCCCCCAATGAGTTTATAACAAAAGATTTAACTAAAAAATACTTTAAGAAAAAGCATGAAAAAGCGTGTTATGTTTGTTTTCAATTACATGTACTGTAGCAATTTATTCATGGACAGGACCAAATTTATTTTAGTCCCATTTATGAGAGGGCCTTTGACTACAGTTGACGTGTTAATTAATCTTTGATGACAACTCAATACTTTTAATGTAAAACCAACACAATGGAAATTCATTTTATAATATCCACCACTAATTATAGTAATATTTTTCTGAACAAAAAATATTCTAGTCCTAATCAATATGTGTCCCTTGTTAAAGTGAATTGCCTATATATTTTATAGAAGCAACATTTTAGCATTTTCCACTATAGTTTTCCCAGTTTTTTATTTTTTTTAAAGGATAAAACATTTTTTAATACATTGTCCAGAAAATGGAATGTCTTACAAAAACATATGTGCCGGGAAATTTGGTTTAAACAGCTCTCACATAAAATTTATACTTACTGGTTTATAAATTATGTCAAAATGTATTGCACTGGTGAAAGGGACTGAGCAACATTTGCTTAATATAGCATTGGTACATTGTGTACATCAAGGTCCATATTTATTTTTACCTTTGTTTTTCTAGAGATTCTAATATCCCACTATAGACAGACAAGATTTGTATTTACAAAACCCTACCTAGGTGTATTATATTTATTTATTAGATTTAGTATGTCTTCCTATGCAAACCTTTTGCACAATGCATTTCATTGTGCTCTGTTTTCAAATGAGCAATGTAATGCTGTAAGTGGGCAGAGTCTGTTTATTGAGTACCTGTTGAGGTAAAGTTGGGCCAAGCATGAGAGGAACAAGGGTTTCCTCTGATATAACACTTTTTGTTCATTGTATAACATTGAAAAACAAGGACAACTAATAGAATAAGAGACAGATGATACATCAATATTAGCAATGAATGCAGTAGAGTTTTTGATCAGTGGCATGGAGATTAAATGGACATATCGGTTTCTGTTACGCCTTTTCAGGTAATGTTTTAATTGACGACAAGACTGGCATTGGAACACTTGTGAAAGCAGGAAATTATGTAAATCTACCTGTTTTTCTAGGTCATACAGTTCTTGCTGAACTGGCATTGTCAGTGAGCAGATTTATCTGCCAAGACTATAACAAGTAGAGTACTAATCTTTCCAACAGCAAACAAAGTGTTTCTTCCTTTGTACATCTCTATAAGGACCAAGGTATTGCCCCCCCCCCCTCTCTCTCTCTCTCTCTCTCTCTCTCTCAACAGGTCCTTTTACTTTTGCTTGAGTGTTGAATGGATTCCCTGTAGTGAAGGAAATGTTAAATTTACAGGACGAAAATGTCAAGCATAACATAATGGCCCTAAATTAGGGAACTACATTGGAAGCAGGGTTAGAAACTCATTTTCTCATTATTTTTAATGTTACTGTTGGTTTGAATTTCAGACACTTAACATATAGACTGTGTGCTTTATAAAGAACTGAATAGTTTAATTTGCTCATACAACATTTGAAAAGGGAAGATGTTCTGTTCTGATACCACCTTTGCAAATCAGTTATTTATAGTCTAAAGTATGTGTTTTGTAAAGCCACACTATTTTCAGGCTGCATGTTTTTCAATATGTTGTGTCAGTTTAAATATAATTGAAATGTGCATTATAAATAATTGAGTAGCTTGGATTGGATCGTAATGCCTCTCATATTATGTTGTTGTATATATCTATGCAATGCCCAAGCCCAGGAAGCTAAAGGAGGTAGTGACCTGATTTTTCTGTCCGTACTATACAATCACTAATGGTACATGACAGGCATGTCCATTCTCTTACCTACTGTTTGATGTAGCAATGAAGTCCTAGGAATGAACCATTTGGTCTTATCTATTATCGCTTACAGGTTGACCTATTGTTCTCTATGGTTCAACCAATTCTCTTGCTTTCTTTTGTTGGTTTATTATCTGGACTAAAAATTAAAGCCTTTAAGAAAGAAGATTGTAATATCTTTCTTTAAGTTGCTTTCTACATTCTATACATGTCAGGTTTGCCAAAGAATGGGCTGGATCCTTCTTGGTTCTGCTGGGATTGGTACTACTCCTCCCAGATGCGCGGAGTCTAACAGTGCAGATGATTTTCTCCAGGGACCCCACAAGGAAATTTGGACTTTGCGGCCTCTGCACTGAAGGTTGTGCCCCTCTAGGAAGTACCCAACGAAACCTGGGAGAGCAGAATAACTGCAAGGCACTTAGAAGTAATGCAATAGCAGAGCCGTGCAGAACGATAACTCTGTAGATAGATAAACTTGGAGGTAGTTGAAAGATGATGTGATGGTCTGCAGAGAATTACCATTATTCAGTGGTGATAGTACCAAGATGCATAGTCTGGGGACCAATACACAGGAGACGCTGAGGACAGGATGCAATGGTCTGCGGAGTCTTACCACTGGACAGTGGTGATAGCACACAGGATGCAATAGTCTGCAGACCAATTCACAGGGAATGCTGGAGACCAGGGGCGGGCTGGGCCGGGAGGCAGGGGGGCATCGGCACCCCGGGCCGCTCACAATCACGGCTGTTAGGGCCGGCCGTCCCCCCGGAAGTAATATAAATGTGATGCGGCCGTGCAGGCGGCCGCATCACATGACACGTGTTGCGGCCGCGGCCTCCTGTGCGGCGTGTGCCCCCCGGGCTGACGTCCGTCAGCCCGCGCCTGCTGGAGACACAGGGTGCGATGGTGCTGAGCGTTACCACTTGACAGTGGAGGTAGCACACAGGATGCTATAGTCTGCGGTCCAATTCACAGGGAATGCTGGAGACACAGGGAGCCAAGTCCTAGAGAGACAGGTAACTGACTAAAAGAACTGGCATCTGGAAGATGAGGAGGTGCTAGTTATAGAGCTAGCAATGAATGGGCAGCCAATAACAGAGGGGCAGGAGGATAGAAAGGCAAGCAGTTCTGTGCCGAAGACATGGCCTCCAGGAGCAGCTGCACGGAGCAGGGACAGGAGAGCAGGTAAATGCGTCCAACCTTGGATGGTGAACCAGAGAGTCTGGCGTGTAACAATATAGAATGACATTCAGGTTAAAATGGGGTGGCCCTTAGAAATACTGTCTACAAGTTTACTCTTTTTGTGTGGAGTTTGTTCTACCTGTGTTTGTGTGAGTTTTCTTCGGATGCTCCGGTTTCCTCTCACCCTCCAAAAACATACTAGGTAAATTGACTGCTCTTAAAATTGACCGTTGTCTCTCTCAGTCTGTGTGTGTGTGTTAGGGCATTTAGACTGTAAGCTCCAATGGGGCAGGGACTGATGGGAATGAGTTCTCTGTACAGTGCTGCGGAATTAGTGGTGCTATATAAACAGCTGCTGATGATGATGATGATGATGATTATTGCAAAAGTTGCATAGATATAAATAACTAGCCATTCTTGAATTATCAGGAGCTAGAGAGACCAAGAAAATGACCAATTGAAAAGACAAACACCCAGAAGAAAGTATGATAAACAGAAGTCTGTTAGGATTACCTGCTCCCTGGATATAGCATTAGCAATGGTGTCAAAGCATGGAAATACCAGAAGCAAAGGGCAGCAGTAGATTACATACCATGAGAGTGTGACACTTATACAGTAATATGAAATACAATTCAGTAATATGAAATGCTAGGTAAACAGACAAGTTACATTTAATCATTTGGCTATCTAACAAGTGTCCGCAACAAAAAATACCATGGGGCCAGGACATAGTTTATAACAAAATCATGGGAGGCAGTCAGATATGAAATATGCAATATGAATCTATGAAACTAATAGCAGTATGATCCACATGGACTGGACTTGCTAACTATCCACAGCTGAGCAATCATCAACATCATCATCACCATTTATTTATATAGCGCCACTAATTCCGCAGCGCTGTACAGAGAACTCACTCACATCAGTCCCTGAACCATTGGGGCTTACAGTCTAAATTCTCTAACAAACACACACAGACAGACAGACTAGGGTCAATTTGTTAGCAGCCAATTAACCTACCAGTATGTTTTTGGAGTGTGGGAGGAAACCAGAGCACCCGAGGGAAACCCAGGCAAACAAGGGGAGAACATACAAACTCCTCACAGATAAGACCATGGTCGGGAATTGAACTCATGACCCCAGTGCTGTTAGGCAGAAGTGCTAACCACTTAGCCACCGTGCTTCCCGGAGCTGTTGCAGCTTGCCAGTTAACTTACAGTTTTTCTGGATAAACTTGCACAAGGTTCACAATTTTGCATGATGTATATGGGAGGCTATTAGGAACAATCCATTCCATAAAATGAGATTCCAGTGCTCATATTTATTGTCCCTCTTTGTTTAGTTTGTCCACTCTCATTTATTTAAAAGCACTTCCCAGTAATAGCTAATATATTGAATAAATAATCATCTTAAGAATTCTGAACCATCTAACATTTCTCAGCCCTTATGCAGTTTCATCAATGATATGTGTATCCATTAAAAGGACCTTCTGGTTTTTACATCCAAATTAGCCAATCATGATAGCAATTCAATTCATTGTCAAAATTAACCCATTGTTTTCAAGGTAAGTTACAATTTGATATACAGATCAATCATGATAACAATTTTTTTTATTGGTAAAAATTATCCAATGAATTTGTAGGTGAGTGAGTTTTTCTAATTAATTTTTAATTAAATAATGATATGAATTCCATTATTATTTTTAAAATTTAAATAATATTATATTATATATAATGCATTCTGCTATTCAACACCAAATGAAATCATCATAAATAATAATGTAATAATGTGGAAATTAATATGTAAATATTATTATATTTAATATTACACATGAAATATATATAAATAAATGTGTAAAGATAAAGCAGAATATTGCAATACATTTCAGTAATAACATAAATAATAATTATAAATCAGTAAATAAAAAAATCTATTTTGTGCAATTGGCAAATGAATTAGTGTCTATATATTATATAAATCAGCGTCTCATTAAGTCCTTCTGGAAATAATGTTCTTAGTCTAAAAATCCATCTTCTCATAGGCATAGCTTCTTAAACCTGTATCCTATTGTTAATACTGTAATGATAATCTGAATTCCTTTTACATTCAACCTATTTATATTCCTTTAATGACATGCAGCACAATTTTTGGAATAATGTAAGTGCCCACTTTTTTATAATACTTTATATGTGATTCAAAAATCTTACTTTCAGTTTATGTATTGTGCATCATACATATTGTAGGCCACAAGTACATGCTAAGAGTTAAATGGCAAAATTTCTCTCATAATGAATAAAACATGTCAAATTCCTCTATTTTATTGTGAGAATCACATTTTACAACTTCATTGGATAACAAGTGCTTTTATTACATTTGAAGCATCCCAAAGGTCTAGAACCTGTGGGCTTTTGGTCAAACTACACCCCTGTTTTTCTATCAATTCTTGATGACTTATTTGGCTTTTCAAAAATAATTGTTGGTCTGTAGTTAAAATAAGTTTTTAAATATGATCCTCCTATAAATAGCCCTCCTAATATGAAAAACTAAACACAATTGACATAAATAGAGGCACATTTTCTTCATTATTGGTGAATTCTCACATTTCATCTAGAATTTATTGTCTATCCAATCTCTTGATATCATTAAATCATCTATTAATATAATTATTTTAGATAGCCTTACTTTCTAAAAGAGCCCAATATTTTTTCTGCATATAAAAAAAAAAAAAAAACCTGTTTCTAAAGAGCAATTTTTCTTAACTCATTGGGTTGTTGGTTAACCAGCGTCTAGGATGCTGAATGATCTAATGACTGATATAGTTATATAATGCCTGATATAATGTAAATCTACAACTTTGTGTATCCACTTATTTCTCATGATGGATCAGTATGGATATTTTTATCATCTGTATTTGAGAGGGAAACATCTAAAGAATTAAGAAATTAATTTAGAAATGGTGACAGTGATAAGTATATATTAAATTAATAAAATTAATGGTATTATTATTTAAGTGATTAACAAAATTTAACATATCATAAATATCTCCCTTCCAAATAAACAGACCATAAAGCATGTAATTAAAATAATGGCTATAGAAGAACAGATGCCGTATGAGAACTGTCATACGCCTGAGGTTGGATACCGTTATGCCTTTTTGGCTCTATTACCGGAGACATTGTCCAATTGGCGGTAGCATCTTATGGGAGGTGTGATAGTACTCTAAGTGGCACTGACAGTTTACCGATACCATCTACAGCATCATTGATGAAAGTGGAATTTTTCCCTCGTGATCGGTATGTGAGTATTTTACTGTTTGTGACCATCGCCTCTTGTTATAGACATATAGTACATCAACTGTTTTTTGATCTGCACTGTCTTCAAAAAGGCAAATTTGCATTATATAAGTGCCATACCTTATTGTGATATTGCTGGTATCTTTCAAAGAGGAACTCCCTGTCTGTATTCCTTGATCTTTATGTTTACAACACATTAATTAAAGAGCTGACAGTATTCACACAGTTATCATAGCCTGGAGCTCCATTTTGCATCACAAGTATACGGAGACTTACCAGTTCAATAACTAACCTTGGTCCTTTATCTATGTGTACACATGCCGACCTGATGTTATTTTAATATTTTACTTAAGAGAGGATATAAGTTGATTGCAGTACAACTCTGTTGTTTTATATTTTCATGAGATATTTACTAAAGAACATATTCTGCATATATCTTCTGATATTTGTGTTGGTGTCATATTTGTTAACAGGATGAGTGGCAACTCTCTGCGCTGTACACCTTCTCTTTTTGTTACTGTATATGATTAGGAATTACACATATCCTCTGTATATCATCAGGAGTTGCCCAGCCCATCACATTACATTGAACATGATAATATATTTATATTAAGAATATAATTTTTTACATTGAGACTTACAGGGGTATATTCAATTGACGGCGGGATCGCCGAAAATCCTGCGCTAAATATCTCGTTGGATTTTAGCTCGCAGCTCCCTGAGCGATCCCGCCATCAATTGAATATGCCCCACAGTGTGCCATTAGGAGATTGTGTATTTATTGCATACTTTATTTTATCATTCTTAGGGACCCCTAACAGTACACGTTTTCCAGGTCAGAAGTAAAATAATAAATACCACCCGTGGATCTTTCAAAATGTATCTGTCGGTAATAAATATACCTGTGCTCCAGCAAAGAGATAGGGATCCCTAAGCACTATTAGGGGTCCCTAAGAACTGGGTCTGGGAAACACTGTATTAGAACATCAAA
The DNA here is from genome assembly GCF_038048845.1 of Mixophyes fleayi. Lineage (NCBI taxonomy): Eukaryota > Metazoa > Chordata > Amphibia > Anura > Limnodynastidae > Mixophyes > Mixophyes fleayi. Next base: position 227,293,052 of record NC_134405.1, read on the forward strand.
TAGGATCTCCCTCTGGAAATAGTGGTAACATTTTAGCAGCATTAAGAGGACTTTAGGCAATGAGTGGTAAGCATGTAAGGGAGAACACTGAATGGTGGTTTATCTTATGAAACAAGGAAGCAAACTGGCAACTGCATACAAGTTCAAATGAGCACCTGGCAAGGAGAGTAATGAAATGACAGCAACTGGATAGAGCTATTGAGTCAGGAGCTTTAACCTGAGGGTGCCAATTCCAGCTGAGTATAACAGATGTAATTACACTTGTTTGTTATCCTTCTGCGAGATCCCCATTTCCCTTTACTGATTTCTTGGAAAACATGATCTTAAGAGCAGAAACTAGGCTAACGCTATAGGAAGGGTGGGAGGGCTGCTGCTGCTGGATGGCAAGCCCTTGTTCCATAGAACAAATAGAGTTTGCAGATCATAAATTGCTATGCTTTCCCGTTTTTGTTCTTCACGAGGGCTTGCCACCTAGCAACAGCTAGCGGGTAGAATAGCCAGTACCTGGTGGTTGTTGTGTGGAACTGCAGTCTGTGTAAGTTAGTCTCCAGTAGTGTCTAATGTACATACAGGACAAAGACCAAAGAGCTGAATGCGTTATAATTAGTAAAGAGACACCTTTCTCCATGGCCTTGGCAGCTCCTAGAGCAGTGATGGGCAAACTACGGCCCGCGGGCCCGCCGATATTTAAAAAAAATTCATTAAAATATGCAGAAAATTATTAGGGCCGACCCTGTGTGTCAGAACCTTCATTTTTATGCCTTCCCAGCTATTTCCTCCATTACACTTCATCCTCCTTCCTAAAAGGACACTTCATATGTCAATCACTCAAACACCTGCCCGCCCCCTAATGGCTGAAAGTCATGTGAGAAGAGATGGGCTGGGCCATATACTAAGGCGGATTTCGATTGGCTGCTGTGTTGTCAGTTAGTGGCTCACCAGAAAGACGGATCTGCAACAACCTGCTGAAATAAGTGCTGTGTCTGTACGATCGCTGCACTTATAGAGGTAACACTGCTATATAACACCCTCCCATCCCATTCAAACCATTTGCATTATACATTTCAATATTTGAGTTTTTTAATAAATTATATGGCCCGCCTAAAGTTTTTCTTTTTTTATTTGGCCCGCTTCTGAAAAAGTTTGCCCATCACTGTCCTAGAGTAGGCACCCCGTAGGCCTTTCACATGGATAAAACTTTTAAATTGGGAAGAATCAATCCCGGAATTTGACTTTGCAGATAAAATCCATTTCCTTTAGTTCTGCGATGAGCAGCTCTGTAGGGCTTTCGACATGTAATGAGTAATTGGGAAAATTCATGCCTGTGTGTGGTTGTGAACTGTAAAACATGCCTCTATGCACAATCCCAATTTACCGGTATCTGGAACAAGGTCAAATTTAATAACTGGCTGATTCAGCTTACATGTTTTTTTTCTACCTTTGAGATTAACATGGTAGTCACTGGGAGTCTGGATCATCTGTTGTATACTACTTTAAATTTCATGGACAGTGCGGTGGACCTACTGTGGTGCCTTATAAATAAAAGATAAAAATACAAATAATCCATGGGTTCTTAATATGCATAAAGGATAATTCTGCACCTCTGGAGGACAGTGCAAAGGTCAATAAAGAGGTCAATTTCATAGACAGTATAGATAAAGAGAGGTTGTTGAGGGACTGTGGGGATGACAGTAAAATGTCAATATTCCATGTATTTTATGTTACGAACTCACCTCTCCTCGTTCCAGCAACGTCCCGTTCTCTGCTATCGGATGGCACTTTCGTGTCTCGGTGATCACATAATCACATTTTGGGGCAGGGGATTTAAATCTCTGTGCACATAAAACACTGCTCTGACACTTGTTCTGTGTCAGAGCAACTTGCTTGCATCTTGACACCTGTTCCTGTGTTCTCCTGCTTGTGCCTCCTTGTACCTTTGATTGTCTCCTGTGTACCTGACCCTCTGCTCAGCTGACCATGTTTGCTCCCTCTCCCTTATGTGCTGACTGCTGGCTTGTTAACTATCCCTGTATTCTGCTTTTGCTGCTTGTGTACCAGACCCAGCTCGCCCTGACCCAGATTCTGTCTGCTGACTCTGTACCATGCTGCCAGATTGTGTACCAGACTGGGCTCACCCTAACCAAGTGTCAGGCGCCGCCTCTGCACTGACCCTGGTGCAAGAGATGGCTGCCTGTCTCTGCCGCTCGTCGCATCCTGTTGCCTAGCAATGGGATGCCTCCCCTTACTTCTGGGTTACAGCGCACGAATGCGCAGTCCCCCGGAGGGTCCCGCTGCTAGGCAATGGGATGTCTAAGCACTTCCGCTTGGCGGTCAGCGTTCCTGACCGACCGAAACTCTGCCTCCTATCAGGGGAGACACAGGGGGTGTTAAGGAAGCCTCTGGCACCATTAGGGTTCCAGAGTATTGATCTCACCTTGCTCCAGCTATTTGCCTGCATCTGTTCCTGACATTGTTCTGACCCGGCTTCCCTCTGACCTTCCGTTTGGATTTCACCTTGTACCTCCAGCTCCAGTTTCCTGATATTTGACCTGTCTCTGACTATTCTTTGGTTTCTCCTTTTGTACCTCGCTGCCCGTTGGTTCTGACCCGGTTGATTGACTACACTTCGTCTACTCTGTTACTATACTGGTGACTGTCTTGGAGAACCGCGACCCCTCTTGCAGCAAAGCCCAAACTCCCTTGCGGGTGTCCCTGGTGAATACCAGAGGTGCGTTAGACTCCGCGCCTCCTTGCACGGCTGCGCCAATACCAGCTAGTAACCAGTACATTACACAAAGATTCTGTCTGCTGAGTCTGTAAAGTATTGTCAGATTGTGTATCAGGCCCAGCCTGTCCATCTTGATCATTCATCTGCACTTCCTACATACTGTCTCTACCTCCATCCAGAGTGCTACATCTTGGGGCAGACCAGAGAACCACGACCTGCAAGCTCTTGGCAGCTAGTCCATCCCGCCTTGCGGAAGTTCTTTGTGAACACCGGGGGGCTTGTTAGACTCCGCATTTCACAATTCTGAATAGGGGAACCTAATGGGACCTGTGTAAGCACCCCAGCAGTGCCACCACCCACTATGCATATATATATATATATATATATATATATATACAGTCAAGTCCATAGATATTGGGACATTGACACAATTCTCCTATTTTGGGCTCTATACACCACCACAATGGATTTGAAATGAAACTAACAAGAAGTGCTTTAACTGCAGACTTTCAGTTTTAAATTGAGGGTATTAACATCCAAATCAGGTGAACGGTGTAGCAAGTACAACGGTTTCTATATGTGCCTCCTACTTTTTAAGGGGCCAAAAGTAATGGGACAAACTAAACAATCCTACATCAAACTTTCACTTTTTAATACTTTGTTGCAAACCCCTTTCAGTCAATTACAGCCTGAAGTCTGGAACGCATAGACATCACCAGACGCTGGGTTTCATCCCTGGTGATGCTCTGCCAGGCCTTTACTGCAAATGTCTTTAGTTCCTGCTTGTTCTTGGGGCATTTTCCCTTCAGTTTTGTCTTCATCAAGTGCAATGCATGCTCAATCGGATTCAGGTCAGGTGATTGACTTGACCATTTCATAACATTCCACTTGTTAGCCTTTAAAACCCCTTTGGTTGCTTTTGCAGTATGCTTCGGGTCATTGTCCATTTGCACTGTGAAGCGCCGTCCAATGAGTTCTGAAGCATTTGTCTGAATATGAGCAGATAATATTGCCCGAAACACTTCAGAATTCATCCTGCTGCTTTTGTCAGCAGTCACATCATCAATAAATACAAGGGAACCAGTTCCATTGGCAGCCATACATGCCCACGCCATGACACTACCACCACCATGCTTCACTGATGAGGTGGTATGTTTTGGATCATAAGCAGTTCCTTTCCTTCTCCATACTCTTCTCTTCCCATCACTCTGGTACAAGTTAATCTTTGTCTCATCTGTCCATAGGATGTTGTTCCAGAACTGTAATGGCTTTTTTAGATTTGTTTGGCAAACTCTATTCTGGTCTTCCTGTTTTTGTGGCTCACAAATGGTTTACATCTTGTGGTGAACCCTCTATATTCACTTTTGTGAAGTCTTCTCTTGATTGTTGACTTTGACAGATATACACCTACTTCCTGGAGAGTGTCCTTGATTTGGCCAACTGTTGTGAAGGGGTCTTTCTTCACCAGGGAAAAAATTCTTCTGCGTTCTTTCTTTTTGAGAATGTTCCAAACAGTTAATTTGGCCACACCTAATGTTTTTGCTATCTCTCTGAAGGGTTTGTTTTGATTTTTCAGCCTAATGATGGCTTGCTTCACTGATAGTGACAGCTCTTTGGATCTCATATTGAGAGTCGACAGCAACATATTCCAAATGCAAATGTCACACCTAGAATCAACTCCAGACCTTTTACCTGCTTAATTAATGATGAAATAATGAGGGAATAGCCCACACATGTCCATGAAATAGCTTTTGAGTCGATTGTCCCATTACTTTTGGTCCCTTAAAAAGTGAGAGGCACATATAGAAACCGTTGTACTTCCTACACCGTTTACCTGATTTAGATGTAAATACCCTCAAATTAAAGCTGAAAGTCTGCAGTTAAAGCACATCTTGTTAGTTTCACTTCAAATCCATTGTGGTGGTGTATAGAGCCCAAAATATGAGAATTGTGTTGATGTCCCAATATTTATGGACTTGACTGTGTGTATATATATATATATATATATATATATATATATATATATATGTATATTTTATATATATATATATATATATATATATATATATATATATTCAAGAGGAGGTACATGGAAGGTTATGCACAAAGAAGGTAGAACCATATTCATGAGAAGGACAATGAATCTATCCTCCAAGTATTTGGATGTTTTATTTGGATGCTTTGGCAACGCCCACTTCCAGTGGATCTCTTAGGCTGCAAAGAGTTCTGAACTTCTAATAAACTGATATGGTGAGGGGAGGGTGAGTAGTGGATGTGGAGGGGGAAGAGAAAAGGTCAGCCAACTGCTGAGTTTCTCCCTCACCTGGTTGGTTAATGCTGTATGTGTTGACCAAGAACATTGCTGTCTAAGAAGGCTTCCTTGTAGTAAAGTGGAACACGAAGGAACCTTCGGGACTATACTAGGAACTTTCCCATTTTCTGAACCAGACCTCGAAGAGTTAAATGAGGGCTGTGGAGAAAGCATCTGACCACAACTTTGATACTCTCCAGCTTTCTCTTGGGAACAGATAGAGGGAGGTTGTGTCCAGGATTACTCTAGGAATATAAGGGACAGAGATGTTGTGAGGAAGTACTTTTCTCCATTTTTGTGAACCCTTGGTTTTGTATAAGGACGGTAGTTATGTCTCTGTGAGTACTGAAGCACTGATGGTCGGGATAGACTAATAGGATATGTATCGTCTACAGTATTTATATGAAACAGACTATACCTCACTTGCAGAGGTAAGTGATAATAACCATCATTACTCTTGTGAACCTGTAAGGGCTGATTGACAAACCAAAATCCATTAATGTCCATTGGTATGTCTAGTCCTGCCACCTGAATTTTAGGAATTGTCTGTGGGTAAATGGAAATGGTGTGTAAGACATCTTTCAAGTCTAGTTTTATGTAAGAATAATTCTTCTCTATGAAGTAGAGTACTCTGTGGAATAAATTTTGATTTAGCTTTTATTTTGAGAATTGTTTGTTTAGAGACTTCTGGCTTTTTATGTGAAAAAGGTATCTGATCCAAACCTTGAATGAATCTGCCAGTCAGTTGGAGAAATCCTGTTTCCAATTACTCATTTAACAAGAGACTGCACCTTCTGAGGTTTGGGCAGTTTTTAAATGGACACTCATTCCACCAACTAATTGTCTGAATTTATAACATCCTCTTCCTGAAAGGAGTTGCAATCTTTTCTCTCTTGGCTGGGGCCCAGTGGAGAGAAAATGACACCTGAGGACCTGGACTGACTCCATTTGGGCTGTCATAAGTGGCCAGAATTGTCAAGACTCCGAAGGGCAAATTCAGCATGGCTTTTACAGGCCGTGCCAGGGAAAGTTGTTTGCTTGAATGAGCTTTCCTTTTTTTTCTTTTTTCTCCACACAACCTTCTGTGGCTGCCTCATTAATATATCCTGAATATTACCCTAAACAGGGCTGAGGTGATATGACATTTCTTGATGGAAGTGGATCTGAGTCAGATGAAAGTGAGAACTCCAGAGGAGGAGTCTCTTCTGAGGAAGAGGAAACTCCCTCTTATGGTAATGTGCACTTTAATGCTTTAAATTTCTTCATATAAGCAAGTAGAGAAGATAAAATGCTTTTATCAATAGCCTACTGTCATAGTGACCTCCATCTTCCCCATAAAATCTGACATTCTAAGCACAAGAGATCTTTGTATTGGTTCTGTTGATCACATGACCCTGTGCTTAGAACTCTGTGAACCATAAAAAAAAATTATATAATTTTATAACATTTTTTTCATGTCATCTACCTGCAACACTACCTGTTGCTAGGGGGCAAGCCCTCCAAAATAACATAGTGGATGTCTTGCCCCCTTGTCTGCAATCAACCTCTTGCAGAGACCAAAACCCCAACATATGAATCTGATAATCAGTAAGATAGAACATGTGTGTAATCACATGATCAGGCTATAGGAGCTTTCATAGTGACAACCTAATAACAGTATCTAAGAGGGGATGACACCTGCTAGTTAACCTAGCAACCCACTCTACAACATAGAAAAAGATAAACAGTATCAGAGGCGACAGAAACTAAAACCCACTTGGGGAACACAGTGTGAAAAAATCAATATGCCCCAGAAAAGCCTACCATAGAGATACAATCATAAATATTGGCAAGTTGTGAACTTGCTGCTGCAGGGGCAAAGCATCTGCTCTGTGCAAAATAAGGGTTATATTAAAAACCAAATTTTGAAACTATGGTAATAATAATATAAAACATACTGATAAATATTGTAGAGCATCAAATATAAAACAAACATGCACATATAATAAAACAGAGGTCGTTAAGTCATGTAGCACCAAACAGATCATATTGAACACACAAAACATATTGAAAATACAAAGAATATTGAAAATGGAGACCATATATGTCTCTAAAAGGGTATAGCAAATGCAGAATCATAGCAACTCATAAATAGTTATTGTTTGTCAGTAAGCAGTCAAAACTGCACAATCACTAGCTAGGAGTCATTTGACCAAGTAAAAAATCTATTAGAAAACCATGTACTCTTGTCAAGAGAACCAAAAGCCAGTCAGGTGGTGGAAGCAAGGGCATATTGAACAAACACTGTAGTGGCAATGTGGATACAGGAACCACCTATGCTGGCAAAAAGACATACAAAAGAAACCAAGGAGATCTCATAGAAAACATGATAAATTTAAGTCCTCATTAAGGCCATGAGGAGTCAGGGAATCCAAACGGTTCTGGCCAGCCTGTAATCTCTTGGTTAATTTCAAGCTGGCTTATCCCCATAATAAATAGGGTGCTGAAATACAAGCATCTTTTTTAACTTCAAAGGGAAAAAAACAAATAAAAACAATTCTTTTAGTCCCTAACAAATATAAAATGAGAAAAAATGTAGCAATCCAGTAAGTGGGAGTATAAACTTCCTATTGTGCCTATACAAACATTTTCAGGTGTATTCCACTAGGTAGCATCAGATATTCAGTTTTCCACCATAAAACCTGTAGTCACATGCAGAGAGTATTCCTGTGATACCAATATCAAGATTGAAAGTAGATATCTCCCAGTAATAGGAAACCAATAGGAAACAGACATTGAAAATACACTATACTGCTTACATAAATAAAACACAGGCCTGCCATACACATTGTGTAATCTACAAACCAGGTAAAGTAGTTGTGGAACTGCTCATTCATCAGCAGATGTTGTTATATCTGTGATCCCCATACTTGTGACTGAACAGCAGAGAAACTGCATAGGAGGCTGGTTTTTGACAGTTACAGAGTTACTTTGTATTTCTCTATGAGTTCAACATAGGATTGCATTAGAGCAGGCAGTTGCTGATGGGGAACATCTGATACAATTGTACCAAACATATCTCTATGCTCCATTCATACAAGATCTGCTGACAATAATGTATGTGGTGCAGAGTTTAGCTATGTAAACACAAACTTCAGATGCAATTTCTGCAACGATTTTACCAACGGCTGAAAGTCCCAATGATCATGGCGATTCATGTGTGCACACGCACATGATTTACCGTCAGATCATCATCTGCATCTTTCACAACCATCTGCTGAAAAGATTGTGTCTCCATACACACTCTATAGAGATAGGCCTACCCTGTGTCACGCCTGAGAATCTGTCTCTACCCGGATTGGATTGTGTCTCTCGAGCTGGACTGGTGACTACATGGACATAGCTGGGTGACCTAATAATGTTCCTCTGCATATAGTGAAAGGACTGGTGCCGATGGTGATTGCACTAGCATAGGAGAGCAAACAGGAACTGGATTGCTGGACCAGACTGTAAACAGAATGCTGTAACCGAAATGCTGAAAGAGGATTGCTGTAACTGGAGTTGAACCGGAATGCTGTAACCGGAACGCTGTAACCGGAATGCTGGAAGAGGATTGCTGGAACTGAACTGGAACCGGAATCACTGTTACAGGAATGCTCTAACCAGACTGGAACCGGAATCCAGTAACTGGAATGGAACCAGAGTACTGGAATCAGACTGGAGCCAGAATGCAGACTGTTCTGTCAGAGTTGGATTAATAGCAAGACTGTATCAAGTATTAAAGTAATTCTATCGTTTTAAAATAAGCATTGCCCAATCAATTGAATGTGTGTCCAAAGCACAAAGTGATTTATTTTTAACAGATGTAAATAGTCAATAATTCAATACATTATTATATCATGATAAAGTACAGTACAGCACAGCCAATACCAAAAGATAAGTACATACCAATACAATCGCTTGCGCACCCACGGGACCCGATGGACAATATTCTGTATAGAATATTGTGTCAGAGTTGACTGAGGCCCCAGTGAGATGCAACTAATATATATACAGTCAGTGTTTCATTGTGAACAATAGAGATGACGTAGATTGTTTCTATAGGTCCAGACGTTGGGTGGGTCCAGGCCAGACAGGTAATAGGTTGATTCAATCTAAGGAATCCAAAGGTGGGGGTCTTCTCTCCAGGGGGTCTGCTCCTTTTCATAGCCAGTATCATACAAAGGTTTTACTCTCTAATATCAATAACTAAAGTATGCAATGTGCGATCTCTTCGCCGACTGCACCGGACAGCTGCTGATGATTAGGGCTTCAATATGATATCAGGCATGACACCTTTCCTATTACCTAAACCTTTAATAACACTACAATGTACATATAATCAACATATACATATATATACATATACATATATATATATATATATATATATATACATATATATATATATATATATATATAGACTAATAATAAACCGAATACTATCTGCTCCTGAATTACAGTGTAACAGAACCAATAGGAAATTATATAAATAACTAACTGTTGTAATGTGAGTGTGTGCGTGCGTATTTTACCGTGCGAACGCACCACGTCACGTAACACGTGGCGTACGCTTCGCAATATGCACGGCAAACCAATATTAAACCAATATACTTTCGTTCATCCAATTATACGACTTCAACAGTCCACCCTTTGATAGTACAATAAACTATCACCTTAAAGATGTTAGAAGCAGGATCTCAGTACCACGTTTCATTGTTATGTAATACAAATCCCCTTTGGTGTATGTCCACACTGTTTGTAGATCTAAACAAGTTATCATAAGAGAGAGTCTTAATCCTCTAAACAACTTGTTCTTTTACTATAAACCGTACACTTCTGGAGCTTGGAGATAACTTTTTGTATGCCCTTCGAGGGTGCAATAAAACACTTAATACATTATTTGGAAAGGTACATGGTACAGTAGAACGTGTATCAGCTATACAGAATTCTCTACTACAGTTCTTCAAGTTTAACAGGTTCTTCTGTCCAACGCATGTCTTTAAGCTCAGAATACATTTAAACACTTCATGTTCATCAATAGCATCATCCTATGTCTATCAATAATGTCATATGCAATCTCCTTCAGCTTGCGTTAATATACACACATCTAATAATGTCACCAGTTCTTTTCATCAACACTTGTGGGCGGGCTATTGTCTGTTCGTTCTTCCCAGTCTCCCAATACCCAGATTTAACAGTGATCGGCTTGTAAAGCATTGGGAGACTTCAGACTAAGGGACCTAGGTGTCCTACTTTTTCCCCTAGTGACCTCCCACCCATAGTTCGGGTACCTCAAGAATATTTAGTGGAAAGAGAACTAATCCTACTTGATATAATCACTGAGGCACGCGTGAGCACGCCCAGCACTTTGTTTGGTCTAAAACCTTACCCTCCCAGGAATGATAATCATTCCCAAGGATGCCTGCTCGAGTCCGGATATTACTGGACTGGCATCGCTGGGTGTATCTCTTTTTTTTAACTATGGGGTCGCCGTACTTACGGACGTAATGCTACTCAGACAATAGCCCCTCGCACTTTCTCCAAGCTCCAAGGTTTCCAAATTTTCCTTTACCCCTGAATTGAATAGAGTAATTGACTGGACTAATTATGCTACTAACTTCTTCCTCCCCAATACTTCCTTATCACTACCTGAACCAGTCTCTGTCACCTGCTAATAATTAAAATAATTAACCGCCCTGAGAAGAGAATGAAATGAGAGAACACAAAAGAGGATAAACTACAACTTCATGCTGGACAACAGTCTTAGCCTTTGGCTCAGGCGCTACTAACTGCATTCGAGGCCTTTCAGTACAGACTCATGAGTGCCCTTGGACCCTTCTCTGAGTGTTGGCCCCTCTGCAGTGGGTGGTATGGGCACCAGTGTGTCTCTGCTACCCTTGAAGCCGTGAGGCTGGTAGCCTACACCTGGTACCTGTCTGGCAAATAACCTAAGCTTAAGAAATTACTGCTCCACAACTTACTCTCCTGATCCAACATCCTGACAGTTAGTGTGACCTTTCAGGAAACAGTGTTTTGGACGTTCTCGGTTGCTGTCTCACTATTTACCTTCTCTCAAGGTCTAACCTAGCCTCCCAGTTACAATCTCATCTCACGAGGGGTCGAGAACATTTCAAAAACTGACAGGTTAGGAGTCTGCCCAGGGGTGATCTCTTGGTAGCTGGAAAGGACTAGTGGCACTTCAATCAAGTTCCAACTCTTATTCTATTCAATTCATTCTACCGAGTACCACTACTTTATGTTCACACTGGTTTATGGCTAATTGAAAGTATGTGATTTGTTACCACTACTCATACATTATACATCTATTATCAATAACATGAATACCCCTATCATCTATTATAACTCTAGGACTATCACATTGAATAACAAAAGCTTTGAGTATGATACAGTAATACATTAGACACATTTCAATACACCTCTACCCAGACATTTTTCATTGGTACACCTGTGTATACTTGAGGATCCTGCATGGTGGTAATTGGATGACGTGCATTTGTTTTACCTGGAGGAAAACCCATCAGCAGGAGGGATATGGGATGGCTATATTAGTCTACCTTGTCCATCTCTCTAGAGTCCACCAGACTCCTCACCACATCTCTTCACCTTCCAGACAGTTTATCCTTCAGGTAACACAAATCTTCCTATATTAACCAATATGTGTATGCGTGCATGTGTGTGTGTGTTCACCTTTTTAAAACTAAAACAATACAACAAAAAACAAAACAAAACATAGATTTGTTAGCTGTCACATAAAACCCTGCTGTCTATTTGACAGCTATGTTCTCCCTGGTGTGACAGCCATGTATGGTTGTGCGTGTAAGTGTGGACCTTACTAGCAGCTACTTCCGTTGGTAACTGTGTCCCTGTATAAAGTCCTCTATGTAGTGTCCTAATCATGTGCTAGTATTGCTATAAAACGATTTCTCAGTCACCTCAACATCGCCCTCTAGACTAGAAAAAATGCTAAAGACCAATGTATATCAATCGATTTTCCCTCTGCCAACTCACATGTCATTCTCAGTACCTCATATTCAGCTACTTGACTAAGTGGGAAAAGGCAAAGGGGTCTCTTTCTATAACACTTTCTTCAAATATAACAGTATCCAGTACATGCCTGTCTAACAGTGAAAATTATAAAACATGAAAATTCTACATTTTCTAGGGTTTCACATTATGTCGTATCTTGTGGTAAAAATCCTACTCCAATGTTCTACACAGAGATGCATATCTGTATGCCTATCCTCTAGCAATCTCCTGTCTCCACCCTTTGTGCATCCATAAAAAGGCACATTTTTGTACAGGAGGCACGAGCCAAAACAAAAAAACAAAACAGATATGCAATCTATAACACATGAATCGTATTTCCACAACAGAACCTTTCTGCTTAAAATCAGCAGTTTCTATACACATGAAAACAAAACCCCTGACTGTTTCTGTAACTCATATCAATCTAGTGTGTGTATCTCTGAATTTGTCTTATGTAAAAACATAAAAATATGTTTTAGCCCCATTGTTGAGACTGTGTCTGATTTTATCTCTACCAGAGCAGAGAGAGAGAGAGAGAGAGAGAGAGAGAGAGAGAGAGAGAAAGAGAGAGGGAGAGAGAGAGGTAGAGAGAGAGAGAGGGAGCGGGAGAGAGAGAGATAGGTAGAGAGAGAGAGGGAAAGAGAGAGAGAGAGAGAGAGAGACTAGCGTTTGTGTAAAGAATGAGAAATAGGAAAGCAATGAATGATGGGAATACAAAGGTTTGAATACAAACATACATGTAGAAAGGGAGATTTTTTTTACAACAAAATGACAGCTGGATTGGACTCTGACTCTATGGGGAAATGGCTGTATTCATTCCACTGTTCCCCTTAGCTATTTGCTAACTATGACCCCTCCCCATACTTGACTAGGGGTTCTTAACAGTGCAATCCAGTGTTGTCCGTCATTTGTTCATTAAGAACTCGGTATCTCATTGACTACATACCTTTTCAACGGACTTTTCTAACTTATAATAGAGAAATGTGAAAATGTACTCTTAGTGACTCATATTTTCTCTGAAATACATAAAACGATATTTTGGAGCAAAGTATGTACATACTTCATTGTTGGATAATGATTCTCAGCCAAACAAATTATCATGAGTCACTGCAGCCTAAAACAAAAGAGTGTTCCAATTGTCTATTGTTAATTAGTCTTTCAAGAGTAATTCTTCTATTTCTCTATCTCACCCCTTTTAAACACTTGTCTATACTTCTTTTGTGTCCCTTTTATCTGTGAAAAGAAAAACAAGATAGTTATCTTAAAACAGCAAACAAAACAAACATTTCTATTCTTTGCCGTCGGCTAGCGATTTAGGAAAACAAACATGTGACAACATAAAACGAACAAACAAAATCAACAAAGATTACTTTTAAAAAAATAAGTTTCTTTCTACATTTTGCACCTTAATGCTCACCACAGATTAACTCTAGAGTCGGCTATATTTCTCCCCAGAATATTAGTTGTTACAGAGTGTGCAATCAATTAAAGGGGAACCTCTGAGAGAAGTGTACGCCTCCTTTGTGGATGTCTATGTGATTTCCAACCCAGGTATTCATTCTTCTCTCTACACAGTTCCTACTCATGTGTCCCTTCTTATGGCAGTAGAAGCACGTCCCTGTCATGTCTGCACAATGTTTTGCTAGGTGTCCTATTTTATTGCCTTGAAAACACTTCCTCAACTCGTGTTGTTTCTCTTCCTTTTTACAATCTTTCCTAATGTGTCCTTCTTCTCTGCAATTGTAACATCTCACTATTCTGGGTTTCCTGTTATGTGGGTTGTATTCTGGTGGTCGTGTGTGCAGTCCCTCTAGTGCTGGGATACTTATCATCATTACCCTATCACTTAGTGTCTCTTTCTGTTTGTTTATACTTTTATCATGTTCTATAGCTGACTCCCTGAGAGCACTTACAGTGGTTCCTTTCCAGTATGGTAATGAAGTTTGCACCCTTCTTTTTAAGTTTTCCCTGAGGCCATCCATTAGAACTTTAACAGCAACCTCTCTGTAATATGGATTATCTTTTATGTCTGGTACCCCAGTATATTTGCCCATTGCTATCAAAGCTCTGCAAAAATAGTCTGCTGCATTTTCACTATCTTTTTGCTGGATACTAAAAATTTTACTCCAGTCCACTATCACTGGGAAATATGTGGCCAACTGTGTGATTATATGTCTAATATTGTCCTGATTATCATCCTCAGTTAAGGATTCATCCTCCTCCAACATACAATCCTTAATGAACTTTTGTATGTCAGTATTGAGAGGAAGACAGGTCTTCAATAATACTCGCCAATCGTTATTAGTTGGCTCATACACATTACCATAATATCTAATAAACTGCTGACATTTGGTCAAATCTTTCCTAGGATCAGGGAAATCAGACAAAATTGAAAATGTTTCAGACCTAGTGCATGGATCATGCTTTGCTACATGTTTTAAGGGCACATCACTATTCCTGTCTGCTTTCCCATTGGGAACTGCTGCTGTGCAGACAGGATGTAAGTCTACCAAATCACTGAAACTAGTTGCTGAAATTGCTGCTGCAGTAAAATGGATGTCTCCCCCTGTGTTAACCTTTTCATTACTCTCACCACTTTCAGCAGCTGCCCCTGCTGGTGGGACCGTTCCTCTTCTTTGTCCTGAAACATTACTTTTAACGTTACTTAAAACAACATACAAGTTACTAGTTACAGTTTTTACATTTTTGGTATTGGCTGTACTGCCCGCCCCGACCGAATTTATCGGGGGCGTGTTTGCGCTCAGTTCGCCACGCTTTGCAACGCACACTTCCGGAATGCTTGTTTCCGGTACGCTTACTTCCGCTGAACACGTGTTTTTCCTTACACTCACTTCCGCTGTGCGTTCGCTGCTCTGCCACGTGTTACCTTCCATTTGCCACGATTTTAAACAATGATTATGTGCATTTCTCACTTTCGTTGACTTAATCAACCGTACTTTATCTTTTACGGTATTTAGCACCTCTGCATTAAAACTCCCTGTTGTTGGGAAAGGCCTATCACATTCTTTGGTCATTTCGACCCACGTGTCACAATACACAGTTGCGTATGCACCATATTTTGCACACATAAGAAACCTCGCTGACTCAATAAGACCTTCCTTAGGCAGTAAACTGGCAATCTCTAGCGTATGCCTAGCACCCATGTTGCACAATATACTTTCTACCCGGAACACAGACACACCGCAATGCTCTGTTCCTTCCGGCCAAATGTGAAACACAGACACACTGCAATGCTCTGTTCTTTCCACCAAATAATTTCAACTCTGTTGCTATACTCACCGCTAGAGATCTATAATCCTCGGTGAACGTATTTCCTTTAGCCGCGCTCACTCGCTTTTCTCGCCCCTGGCGAGGGTCCCTAATACAGAAATATCACTGTGGGCCCCAAGGGCTATCAGCTCCTCGATACCCTGGCTCAACCACAAAAATCTGCTGAGTTTATTATCGCTGGGAGCGCAAAGTCGATACAATCAACCTGCCTTTCCAGTATAATTCCTCCTAGCTGCTTCACCAATTCGCACTAACGGTGCGACCGGATCGCACTGCCTACCAATACTAATTATTAGCAAACCTTGCGATCTATTGGTAGCGCTTTGCGAAAACCCAGTTTTCGCATTCGGTATACCTGCCCTGTATACCGTCCTTCAGTTGGGCAATCCGCCTCGTCAGACAGCAACTGAGCACCTCAACAATAAAACAGTGTATCTACGTTACAACATCACACACTATACACCTTTTCTGCGCAGAAAATCAAAAGTTCCCAACAATAGTAATAATGTCTCAGAGGCTTTCACAAGTAATTATACTATGCATGTATAATAACTATCAAAACAATTGTTCAACCACGTGGCAAATCTACCGGAAGTTTGCGTACGCACAGCAGGAAGTACACATACGCACAGCAATGCAATACACTTTAAACCATTAAAACGACAATAAAAAGAAACATTTTTCTTTCTTGTCCCTAGATTCTAATTAGCGTTCCTTCAGTCTATGCAACAACGGACATTCGGTTTCGCAACACACAGTGAACCACAGGTATTAGACGTATTACGTTCTTTCCTGCTTTATACGACGCGTCCGTCCATCCACCCTTTGTTGAGGAACCGAATATCGTAAGCGTTGCATACCTGCCGGTAACGTAATTCCTAACTCACGAGCCCCCATATTATTAAAGTAATTCTATCGTTTTAAAATAAGCATTGCCCAATCAATTGAATGTGTGTCCAAAGCACAAAGTGATTTATTTTTAACAGATGTAAATAGTCAATAATTCAATACATTATTATATCATGATAAAGTACAGTACAGCACAGCCAATACCAAAAGATAAGTACATACCAATACAATCGCTTGCGCTCGCTTGCGCACCCACGGGACCCGATGGACAATATTCTGTATAGAATATTGTGTCAGAGTTGACTGAGGCCCCAGTGAGATGCAACTAATATATATACAGTCAGTGTTTCATTGTGAACAATAGAGATGACGTAGATTGTTTCTATAGGTCCAGACGTTGGGTGGGTCCAGGCCAGACAGGTAATAGGTTGATTCAATCTAAGGAATCCAAAGGTGGGGGTCTTCTCTCCAGGGGGTCTGCTCCTTTTCATAGCCAGTATCATACAAAGGTTTTACTCTCTAATATCAATAACTAAAGTATGCAATGTGCGATCTCTTCGCCGACTGCACTGGACAGCTGCTGATGATTAGGGCTTCAATATGATATCAGGCATGACACCTTTCCTATTACCTAAACCTTTAATAACACTACAATGTACATATAATCAACATATACATATATATACATATACATATATATATATATATATATATATATATATATATAGACTAATAATAAACCGAATACTATCTGCTCCTGAATTACAGTGTAACAGAACCAATATGAAATTATATAAATAACTAACTGTTGTAATGCGAGTGTGTGCGTGCGTATTTTACCGTGCGAACGCACCACGTCACGTAACACGTGGCGTACGCTTCGCAATATGCACGGCAAACCAATATTAAACCAATATACTTTCGTTCATCCAATTATACGACTTCAACACAAGATAGATAGCAAGACTGCATACTGCAGGGAACAAGGTCGGCATCTGAAATCCAACGTTGCACTGGCAACAGGTGAGGGGTCCAGGAAGTCCTTTAATAGTTGTTGTTGATTCCTGATTTTGAGACTGCATTCAGCTGGGCAGAAGCAGTACTCTGAGTTGCTGAGATTGATCAGGTGACTATATCCAAGATGGCAGCTCCCATTAGCTGGTTTTGGAGGGAATGTGAACTGGAGGCTGTTATCACCTGACTGGCTGAGAGGAATCATGTGACTGAATCCAAGATGGCCACAACCATACTCTGATTCTGGAGGGATCTCTGGAGTGAAGACAGACTGGACATCATCTTACAGAGAGGTCTGAAACCAGCAGAGCCTGAGGACTGCAGGGGCAACTTGGAAAGACAGTGAAGAGGTAAGTGACAGAACCTGAGAGCCTGGTGTGAGAGACCCTGCAGCAATATGCAAATCTAACGTAAATAATGGCCTGAACCTCACCGCATACAAATACACACACACAGACATCCAGGAGAAAGAAATTGCATCATTGCCATTCATTGCATTTATTGCTTTGTGTCTAGTTTATGTTCAGAAACTCCCGGAAGAACTGTATACGAGGTTGGCTTTATTGTTAGAATAATCTTGCCGTATAAAATAAAATTGCATACTTGTTTGCTTGTCGGCATAAAAGGAGTTGTTGATCCAAGGACTGGTTGCTGGTTGTCTTTTTCACATATACCACTACTACAGGAGATACTGGAGAATAATCCTGAGGACTTCAGGACTTTCCTGTGGATGAATGATCCTACTTTGCAGGAGCTGCTGCAACTGGTCACCTCACTCATACAAAAGGAGGACACATATTTAAGGAGACCGATATTAGAGCATAGACTGGTTACTACCCTGAGATTTTGGCTTCTGGAAGGATCTCAATTGCATCACAGCTGTTTCATCTTATTACCTTAAAAAATGAACTTATATATTCGGATGCTTGACCATTACACCAACAGGGACTGTAATGATATTGTATTCAAATACATATACTTTAATTTGGAGTTGGTCCCCCTGTTCCAGCGATAACAGCTTCCACTCTTCTTGGAAGGCTTCCTAAAAGATGTTGGAGTATTTCTGTGGGAATTTGTGTCCATTCATACTGTAGAGCATTTATGAGGTCAGGCCCTGATGTTGGACGAAAAGGCCTGGCTCTCAATCTCCGTTCCAGTTCATCCCAAAGGTGTTCAATGGGGTTGAGGTCAGGGCTCTGTGCGGGCCAGTCAAGTTCTTCCACACCAAATTCAACAAACCATGTCTTTGTAGTCCTTACTTTGTGCACTGGGGCACGGTCATGTTGGAATAGAAAAGGGCTTTCCCCAAGCTGTTGCTACAAAGTTGGAAGCATAGCATTGTCCAAAATGACTTGGTATGCTAAAGCATTAAGATTGCCCTTCACTGTAGATAAGAAGCCTACCCCAAAACCTGAAAAACAGCCCCATGCCATTATCACTCCTTCACCAAACTTCAAAGTTAGCATAATGCTGTATGGCAGGTAACATTATCCTGGCATCCATCAAACCCAGACTCGCCCATTTGACTGCCAAACAGAGGAGCGTGATTCGTCACTCCGCATAATACGTTTCCACTGCTGCACAGTCCAGTGTCGGTGTGCTTTACACCCCTCCATCTGATGCTTGCCATTGGTCTAGGTGATGTGGGGCTTGCATGCAGCTGCTCTGCCATGAAAAACCATTCCACTAAGCTCCCGCCACACAGTTTTTGTGCTTACATTAATGCCATTGGAAGTTCATAACTCTTCAGCTATGGAATCAACAAAGTGTTGGTGATTATTACGCAGCATGCACCTTAGCAATCGATGACCCCGCTCTGAGATTTTACCTGGTCTTCCACTTCATTGCTATTGTTCCTAAATGCTTCCACTTTCTAATAATTTCACTTACAATTGACCGTGGAATATCCAGCAGGGATGAAATTTCACGAACCGTCTTATTGCAAAGGTGGCCTCCTATCACAGTACCACACTTGAAGGCACTGAGCTCTTTAGAACGACCCATTTTGTATCACAAATGTTTGCAAATGGAAACTGCATAGCTAGCTGCTTGATTTTATACAACTCCGAAACGGGTCTGATTGAAACACCTCAATTCAATAATTAACAGGTGTGGACAAATAAATTTGGCCATATAGTCTATGTATATGCCTCCTTAATGGAACCAAGATCAACTGTTGGAATAAACGTTTCTTCAAAAATGTTTCTGAAAATTAAACTGATATTCAATGATTAAGTATTCACAGAATTCGAGATCAATCCCACAGATAATCAAATGGTATTAAAGTCAATCCGTTTTAGGCAACAATTAGAAGTCACATGGAAAGGTTTCTAAAGTAGCAAAAATGATTATTTATTTGCTGTACCTTAGTCCAGAGGAAGGTTTCCCTTGATCTAGGTTAGGTTGGAACATCTGTATACATGTGTACCCTCAGACAGATTGTATTTCTATGTGCTTACATTGTACATTTACACAACAGGAGATAAAATTATAGATTTAAATATACACTCCCACAAAGGCATTTCTGTTGGAGGAACTAATGGCAGAATTGTTGGAAAGACGGTCATGAGTACTTACATACTTCCAGATTTCCATGACTTCGTTCCATCGTTGATCGTGATTTTTAGGCAGTTTTGAAAAAACATATCAAACAATACGATGTGCATTGGTAAAATAAAACATGATCGTGGGAGCGTACACACTAATGCAATATCGTTTATCTTGTGATCTGCACAATAATTGCATAAGTGTGTACCCAGCTTTAGTGTTCAAAGAAACACAGCTGACGTGTGACAATGAGGATATTTTCCATTAGATTATATTACATTGGAAAATATACTCATTGATATACCTGTCAGCGCTGTTTCTTTGAATGCACACTAACTCTGCACTACATACATTATTTTCAGTAGATCTGTGTTTGCATGAATGACACATAGTGAATGTCAGCACCTCTCATGTTCTTGCTGCTGTTCCTTATCTGTAATGAGTAGTGGAGAGAAGTATCGGGATGGTATACTACTCTGTGCCGGGCCACTTCAACTACTAGATATTTTGGATAAAACATATTGCAGGATACAGGGGCGCACGCAGGATTTTTAAGGGGGGTTCCATCCAAAAAAAAAAAGCGCAAGAGCTGCTGCGCATGCGCCCGCACATGCGCAGTTTCGACAGCACTGTACTATACAGCAGCCGCGGCGCTGTCAAAGAAGCGTCCGCGGCGGTGCTAAAGAAGTGCCCCTACATAGCGGCACTGTACTATATAGCAGCCACGGCACTGTCAAAGAAGCGTCCGCGGCGGTGCTGTATGTTAGCGGAGGGGAGAAGTTTTTGGAGACCCAGAAATCCCCCCTGCGTGCGCCCCTGGGATACACTTCTGTTTATTCATAGTTCACTAAATTGTCAGACTTTGCAGAAGGTCCAAGTATTATTTCCATTTTAGGTTTTCAATGTCTTTCAATTTTTTTATATCTGTAAAGGGAAGTTTGAAAAGAGAGTTCTGAAAACGAACACACTTATAATCCCAAGCGTGCTTCTCTGATAGCCAACAGCATCTGAATGGTTTAACATTCCTCACCCAGGTCAGCCAATTGCTGGTAAGGAGGAGTGCCTATATCATAGATATATACACTGTATGTCTGTGGGCTGCCTCTCCTTCTGCAAAGAAACCTGCCCACCTACTCCATTTGTTTTCATAATAGGAGCTCAGTTCTGTTCCCTTTGTCACATAGAAGGTACAGCTTGGTAGGCAAGCACTGTGATCAGCATCTGATACATACGTTGATTGACTGCAGGTCACTGTCCCCTTTGAGGTAAAGGTGGCTCTTGGTCTTTTAGTGAGGAAGACCCCTTGATCAGCTTAGTGAGGGCAGGTCATTGTGAGTCTAGAGGGGGTGTGACGCCAGATTGTATACAGCACCACCGCGGACGCTTCTTTGACAGCGCCGCGGCTGCTGTATAGGACAGCGCTGCCGAAACGGAGCTGCTGCGCATGCGCAGCAGCTCTCTCTCGTGTTTTTTTTTTTTGGGGGGGGGTCAGGGGGGGAAACCCCTGACATTCCTGCGTGCGCCCCTGGCTATACAGTAAGGCATAACATCCTTGGTTAAGTGGATTCAGGGTCAGTTGGCCATTCACAGTATGGTTCAGTCATCAGTCATTAGCTGTTCCGCAGAGTGCTTTCTCTGCCACCAATTTTTACAATTGATATAAATAAATTGTGACCTATTAATTTACCACCTCAAGAAAGTGTTCTTGTCTTTATTTACTTATATTATAAAAGTTCAATTTATAGGGTGATGTGTAGAAGTAAGAGACATCCACTATTTGCAGTTTATGTGTTTCTGAAATCACAATGCATGGCTTTTGGTAAGACTTTGCTTTTCAGATTGAATCTTTTCATGTAAGCCTTTCAGAGATATTTATAATTGATGTGCCTCTGTGGCTTCTCCCTTCCTAAACAATTCACATTTTAAAATATTTAGTAGTCCCTTTGTAATTCATGGATTGTTGTCTTTCACTGGGACAAATATAAAGGAATGTGAGTCACCTTTTCCTACAGACTGTACTGATCATGGTGTGACATGTCTACACAGATATCATATTTATAACATCCTTTATTCCAAAATTAAACTAATTTAGGGCACACTCACAATCATGACAATTTTGATGGAGGCCAAGTCCTTTTCCTGGTAAGTGATGACCCTTTTAGATAGTGGAAATCAGGACTGTCTCTTGGAAATCAGGACCATTTGCTTGTTATGGAGATATAAATACATTAAGGGCAGGGCCGGATTAAGGGGGGGGCACAGGGGGCATGTGCCCCGGGCCCCCCTCTCTCAGGGGGCCCCCCGGGACCAGCTGTGGCTCTTTTTGCTGCCCCCAAATGTCAGTCTACAAGGGGCAGCACAGGGTTCCGTTTTTAAGTGCTCTCTTGGCACTATAAGCACAAGCATGCTTTTGCTTTTTTTTTTTTGAGTGTTCTGGGCTTCCTTAGCTGCCGTGTAGATGACAGTGTGAGGAGGAGCAGAGAAGATCTGCCCTGCCTGTCTGTGGGGGATAAGGTAAGTTAAGATCTGCAGTGTGTGTGACTTTCTGTGTGTGTGACTGTGTGTGTGTTTGTGTTTGTGTGACTGTGTGAGACTTTCTGTGTGTGTGTGACTGTGTCTGTGTGTGTTTCAGCCAGAGGAGGAGGCAATTATGAAAATGAAGGGGATAATTGTGGACAAGGAAGGGGTGATTTATGGACAAGGAGGGGGTGATTTATGGACAAGGAGAGGGGGTGATTTATGGACAAGGAGGGGGTGATTTATGGACAAGGAGGGGGTGATTTATGGACAAGGAGAAGGGGTGATTTATAGACAAGGAGAGGGGGTGATTTATAGACAAGGAGAGGGGGTGATTTATGGACAAGGAAGGGGTGATTTATGGACAAGGAGGGGGTGATTTATGGACAAGGAGGGGGTGATTTATGGACAAGGAGAAGGGGTGATTTATAGACAAGGAGAGGGGGTGATTTATGGACAAGGAAGGGGTGATTTATGGACAAGGAGGGGGTGATTTATGGACAAGGAGGGGGTGATTTATGGACAAGGAGGGAATGATTTATGGACAAGGAAAAGGGGTGATTTATGGACAAGGAAAGGGGGTGATTATGGACAAGGAGGGGGTGAATATACAAATAGAGGGGGTTGCAGAGTGACAACCCAGGAAGGGAAACCAACGCTGATGAGAAGGGGGTTGAAGATGCTAAGTAGGTGGGGAATGAGGAGTGAGAGGGAAGATAGAGAATTAAGATGAAGAGGATTGAGGAGTGGGATGTTGGGGATATAAATGGAGAACAGAGAAGTACGATGTGCTCAGACCTAGATTGTCTATTTATTGTGGACCCTCTCTCCATGCCCCAGGGAAGTAGCTTTTCTAAAAGTGGGCATTATGGTAAAAATTACAAAATTATGGCATAATGTACAAAATGTAATATGCCTCCATGCTAGCTCTGTTGCCTTGCAACAAATCAGTCCTGCTAGTGCTTAGCTGGACTAGGCTGTTAGGGATAACCAATATATACTTACATATAGTAAGGTTATTTTGTTAATTATTTGTGGAGTGATTGTGAGGTATTTAATGTGTGCTTGAGTTTGGGGAGGAGTGCTATTTATTAAATGTGAATATGAATTATAAAATGTTGGCAATGGTTTTGAAAAATAGGTTTATTTATTACATGTAAACTCTATTCATTTATACCAGGCTGTTTGGTGGGGAGGGAAATAAGTTTATTAAATGTGTACGCTATTAATTTAATGTCGGGGCTGCTTGGGGAAAATAGTTCTATTATTAAAAGTGAATAGTATTAATTTAATTCCAAATTTGGGGCTGGTTGCAGGGAGGGAGGCCTAATTATTAAAGGGGGTGCTATTGATTTATTAACAGGACTCTTTGGGGACTCCTAAACTTTATGTACCTGTTTTTGATTCAAAATAGGGCCCCGACATCCCAGAATCTACACAAACGGCAACTGAGCTTAAGACACCAGCAGCCACAGGTGGTGAAAGCGACAACAGCAGGTAGGGGAGACCAGGACCATCTTCCAACTGTTCTCAATATGGTGGGACTGTCCAGAATTTGGGTGACTGTCTCACTTAGTCAGGATTTGGTCTGACTACAAGGATAGTTGGGAGATATGTCCTACTTCACACTGTTATGCTTGTAAAGGCAGAGTTGTGTGCATCTAACAGTAGTGCACATAGCATTGCCTGTTTATTTGTTTAAAATTAATATCATATTCGACAATATGGGGCCCCCCTGTCTTAAGTGCCCCGGGCCCCCCAGAACCTTAATCCAGCTCTGATTAAGGGACATTTTTGTAATACTGATGTGCCAGCAAGAGCATTTCAAGATGTATATTCACTTACAAATCTTTGGCACCTATTTTTCTGGGTTTGTAGATAGTCTGAAAAACGCACATGGTGGTAAAAACTAGAGATGGGCGGGTCCGGTTCCCCGAGAACCGAACCCACCCGATTTTTGGGTATTTGAGTACCGAGCTGAGTAGCTCGGTACTCTCCCGCCCGCTCCGAATCCAAATCGAGGCCGAACGTCATCGTGACGTCGTCGGATCTCGGGGCTAAGTTCTCGCGATACTTCAAGATAATAAATACACGCCTCCACAGCAATCCATCGCCATTTGACAGAGGGAGAGAGCAGGGTGTAGTCACAGGCTGATTAGAGCAGGGACAGATAATCCAATATTCTTATTCCAATTGTTGTAACAAAAATCGCTAGAGAAGAGAGGGAAATAGAGGTTTTTTTCTTTTCAATATTTGGCACTCCCCAGTGCTTTTGAGGTGTCCCCCATAATTGTGCATACATATTTCTGGCTGTCAAAATTACTATCTGTTAGCAGTATCTACCAACTAATTTTTAGCACTCCCCAGTGCTTTTGGGGTGTCCCCCATAATTGTGCATAAATATTTCTGGCTGTCAAAATTACTATCTGTCAGCTGTATCTACCAACTAATTTTTAGCACTCCCCAGTGCTTTTGGGGTGTCCCCCCTAATTGTGCATACATATTTCTGGCTGTCAAAATTACTATCTGTCAGCAGTATCTACCAACTTATTTTTACCACTCCCCAGTGCTTTTGGGGTGTCCCCCCTAATTGTGCATAAATATTTCTGGCTGTCAAAATTACTATCTGTCAGCAGTATCTACCAACTAATTTTTAGCACTCCCCAGTGCTTTTGGAGTGTCCCCCCTAATTGTGCATAAATATTTCTGGCTGTCAAAATTACTATCTGTCAGCAGTATCTACCAAATAATTTTTAGCACTCCCCAGTGCTTTTGGGGTGTCCCCCATAATTGTGCATAAATATTTCTGGCTGTCAAAATTACTATCTGTCAGCAGTATCTACCAAATAA
This sequence comes from Mixophyes fleayi, assembly GCF_038048845.1. Taxonomy (NCBI): domain Eukaryota; kingdom Metazoa; phylum Chordata; class Amphibia; order Anura; family Limnodynastidae; genus Mixophyes; species Mixophyes fleayi. The sequence goes on from NC_134405.1 coordinate 227,318,227, forward strand.
TTTTTAGCACTCCACAGTGCTTTTGGGGTGTCCCCCATAATTGTGCATAAATATTTCTGGCTGTCAAAAGTCATAATTGTCAGCAGTATCTAAAACAATTTGTAGCACTACAAGTGCTTTGGGCTCAGAATGGATTCAAAGCAGTCCACATATGAGCAGAATGAGCAACCAGGTTCTGTCACCAGTCCTGATGGTAGTGTTCCCAGTACGTCATCTGGGCAAGGTGATGTCAAACTACACAGTGTTTCGAAATCAGTCCAAAAAGCACACACCAAAAAAATTTTGACGGTGTTGAAGCGAAAAAGAAGTGTAACTGAGGAAAAGTTAAGTGCCGATAAAAAAAAAATTGCCAACATGCCATTCTACACACCCAGTGGCAAAGAGAGAATGACGCCTTCGCCTTTCTCTATTAGTGGCAGATCCAAAAATGTTACCGAGCCTACAAGTGGTGCACAACTACTGTTACGCGTCAAAGCCGAGCTGCAAGATAACAGTAAGGCATTAGAGGATAATGTTTTCTCTGAATCAGAAATGACACCAATCCCTGTGGAGAGTCCATCCAACAGTGGTATGTCTAATCGTGAGCATTCTGATAATGTACCCATAAAGAAGAGCCCTTTCAGCAGTTCTGCTGATGTGTGCCTGAACAGCCCGAGTGTAGCCGGTGATACACAAATTGAGGATGCCACTTTGGAATTAGAAGAGAATGAGGGGGAGATTTGTGTAGGCGATGAGGGCGCTAATGATGATGTGGATGATTAGGATGCAGACAGATACCAAACTGGCTTTGTCCATTTCTTTTAATATTCTAATTCGACAGTCTATGCAGGCTGCTTCTTTTCTATTTTAATACAAGTGGATGGGGGGGGGGGGGTCTGATGCAGACAAATACCAAACTGCCTTGGTCCATTTATATTTTATATTGTTCAGTCTATCCAGGCTGCTTTTTTTCTATTTTACTCCTAGTGGAGAGGGGATCTGATGCAGACAGATACCAAACTGCCTTGGTCCATTTATTTTTTTATATTGTTCAGTCTATCCAGGCTGCTTTTTTTCTATTCAACTACAAGTGGAGGGCGGGGGGGCTATAGAGACAGAAACCAAACTGCCTTTGTCCATTTCTTTACATATTTAACTATAAGTGTAGGGTGTAATATACACCCAAAGTCGATGGCTGCATTGCCAATATGCAAAGATGGAGAGGAAGACAATCTGGTTTGTGTGTAGAATTAATGAAGGTCTACCTACCAGGAATTAAACAGTTTTTTGGATAATTTATTACCTTTACAATTACATTACTTATCCAAGAAACAGGTGGAGCACTAAATTTGGTTATTTTAGGCCCAAAAACATTGATTTTCCAACAAAATAGCAAAACAAAACCAAACAAAACCAAAACCAAAACACGCAATGGTGGTTTTGCAAAACCAAAACCAAAACCAAAACACGACGGTAATCCAGATCCAAAACCGAATACAAAACCAAAACACGGGGGTCAGTGACCATCTCTAGTAAAAACATCCCTACAAAGTACAACCTACTCCACTTCATTCATTCCAATTAAACTTGTAAGTCATTTTTCCTAAATTACTGTTCAGTTAACCTCCTATATGTCTCAACTTAATCTTGAGAGTGAGAGGATATCTGGACTACTTTATTACATGTTTTAGTTACGTGTGTTTGAATTATTTTATTATATTACTCAATGTGCATCTACAAATACACATTCCCACAAAAGTGCCACTGGAATGTGCAAAAAGCATCCAATTAAACATATAGAGATGAGGCTGGGCTTCTGGAACTGCTAAAGAATCCAAGTCCTTTTGCAGGTAGGCAAAGGCTGTTCATCTGCCTGTAAAACAGGGAACACCTCCCTAAATGTGCCTCCACCACCCTGCTAGCTCATTTAAATAATTGCATCCTGCAAATGCAAACTTTCATACACCCATAGATGCAGTCATATTGCAGCAGGCTAAGGCTTTCAACACTTAACCTGCAGGGTCCAGACATTGCCACTTTAAATGAACATTGCTGTAGAGCACCCTGACATCAAACTGTAGTTCCGGAGTGCTGTGTGTTCGGAATCACAGCCTGTCAGCATGCCGGTGCCATTGGAAATGTGGATCTTCGTTCTTCAGGTAGGTCTGTGTATATTCTATTTGGTTTTTGCTGCAATTGCTTTTTTGGTAGGTCTCATGTGTGTCGGAATTATCCTCATAGTTAATACGTACCCAACCCAGTCATACATTAGTGCTATACTGCAGGTTTGACTCATCTGTTGGAGCTCATGTACAGGTGGACATATTTCTGCCTTGAATATATGTGGGGAAAAACACGTACAAGAAAAAGCGTATATGTTCAGTCACACACATCTTATAATGTGTCCTGCTCACTTTCTAGTTACTCAAAAACTCCCCTTTCTCTAATCATGGAACCTCCCATTTAATAGGTATATTAAATGTACTATAACACATTGGCTGCAGCCTAGGAAACATTTCCATGAGCATCTGCATATATTTTCATGAACATTGGCCTCAACAAAATGGCCACCATCACTTTTGTCTCTACTGTATTATTTTTATAGTTTTTTATCTAGTGCTCTAGTGTTTGTCTGACATAGAAAATATAGAATAGTTTTTATTTTAATTGTGTGTGAGGGGGGATTAATATTAGTTTTGTAGAGTAATACACAGTACAGTACCACTTCTCTTTATGTAACTTCCATTCTATCAGGCCCAGCGCTCCCATTAGGCAAGGTTAGGCAGTTGCTTTAAAACTGTGCGGCGACCGCTGACCATAGCTTTCACGGCCGCCGCACAGCTTCAGATACATCCACAGGGAGTGGGGGAGGGACTATTGATCATCACCACCGTCGCCTCTCTGCTCCGTCTCCTCCCCTCCACTCACTGACTGTCGGGCCGTAACATCATCATCACGGCCCGACAGTGTCAGTGAGTGGAGGGGAGCAGACGGAGCAGAGAGGAGGCAAGTTAAGGTAAGAAAAGACGGGGGGGGGGGGGGCGCCGATCTTAAAAATGTGCCGGGGGGCGCCGATTTTGAAAATGTGCCTAGCGTGCCAAGGACCCTAGCACCAGCCCTGCATTCTATACATATATACATTGCACAGTACCACTTCTATTTATGTCATATCCATGCTGTACATACAGACTCTCTACAGTACCACTTCACTTCATACAATTCTTCTGCTGCACATATGGACACTGCACAGTACCACTTCTCCTTGTGTAATTTTCATGCTGTACATTTAAGAAAATCTCCTTTGCCCTTGCACTGCTAAAAATCTCAGAATCCCAGTGGTGGACATGTTTTTTTAAGAATAAATTAAAGTTAAACTTAAAATATTAAAATAAGTTATAATTACTGGTATTTCACAAAGATTTCTTGATCAGGGTCAAATTTCCAGAAAACCTGGAATAAAACCAGCAAGTGAAAACAGTGGATGAAACGCCTCTCAGTTACTTCTTCTGCACCAGTTGTTATTAGATTATGTCTTACACTCTGTGACACTGCTTATTTACAGTTAAGCAATTTAACTGCATAAAAGTGTCTTTCGCCCGTTTATTGCAGCAAGTTTGTTTTTCTTTTGTTTTTGCTCCAAAATCAAACATTTGGATACCCTCTCTAGAAATTCTGCATTTGACCCTGGAGATGTACTGTCAGGTCTTAAATGACTTCCAGAATCTCTAATTTCATTCATTTTGTAATCTTTGTGTTTTGACAGATAAAATACATACTCAGTTTTCTAATAAAATAATTAAATATATCAGCAAGTCAGCCTAACAGATATACCTCTTTTTAAAGCATTTACATTATTAAAAATGTCACCAGCAACCATCTTTTTAGTTACATCAAGTAGCTAAATATTTTTGCATATAACCAAACAGATTACTACAGAGCTGGCAGTTTGGTTATGGGGACAGTTTTGCAGTCTACTTAGTATTTTATCATACAGTAAAATCACTGATTAATTATTACAGTAAAATCTTAATTTCAACTTCATTCAAAATGACAGTACCCAGAACACATGCTCCATAAATTTGTCAGGGACTAAAGAAGGTTTTTTGTAATGTCTAATCATATCTACTAAATGCAATTAGAGAGAAAATTGACAGCAATAGCAATACCATGCGTTTCAGGATAAAAACATTTCTGTTTACCAAAGACCTAATTATGGCATGAATAATGCTTTGATTTTTGCATTCGAAACTGCCAGCTGCTTGTCATGTATTGAGAGACGCAGACAGTTCTTTACATGCAAAACACAGTTTGAAAAAAAACTAGGAAGATAATACGATCGAATATAAGGCTTTTATAAAAGGTTTTAACAGAGACTTTTAATGTGTTTAGAGTTTGGAGCCAATCACCAGTTTGAAGTGGACATAGAATGAAGTTTACAGACTGCAGCTAAAGGCAGATTAAATTCATTACACATTGAATGGCGACTGGTTTAAATCTAACCTAGTCCAGATGGAGTGGAGAAGGCAAACAAGCCAAGAATCTGATGCCTATGACTGGAACTTAATAAATAATTCTATGCGGCTGTAAAAAGCTTCAGTGTTTGTGTTAATTTATTAATCAATTTGGTAATTCCAGACATAAAATATTGCATAGGGCAGCAAAAAGGGGATAGCTGGTAAATTTTAGCCAGGGGACTAGAATCGACTCAGCAGCCTATTAGGAACATTTTAAAGGAAAAAAAAATGCAGATGACCCAGCCCAAGGTAGCCCACTACGGGGCCAGCCAGAGGAGCAGTTACCCCCTGCACCCCAGCCCAGCCTGCCCCTGGCAGTAAACTATATTTCAACTGGCTAATGAGAGCTATATCAATTAGAATATATCAGCGGTTAACCAAATGCAGACACTAAATAGTTTTATGTGGTCTTAAAGATTTTGTAGACCTTCCAAAGATTTTATTTCTATTACTATTATTATTATTATTATTATTATTATTAATAATAATAATAATAATAATAATAATAATAATAATAATAATAATAATAAAATGTATTTATAAAGCACCAACATACTACATAGAGCTGTTCACTGAGGGGATCATAATATAAATGTGTTTAAAGAAGGTGCTGCCAAAATGAGCTTACAATGTAAGAGGTGTGGGGACCAATTGATACATAAGATACTGGAATGGCAATTGTAACTGTTTGTAGGCAGAGTGTGTGGCTAATTTAAAACAGAAGCATTGTTAGCTACTAATATTAAAGCCATAAATATAGAAATCTTAAGACAGCCTGCTGCTAGCAACCATGACTGTTATCTTATATTAACTGAAACTTCTTCATCTTCTGGTTCTGGAAAAGGTTTTTGGTCTTCTGCCAGCTCGGAGTAGCTGTATGCCCAGTATTTTTCTTTGGAATCATGCTCACTGCTGGTTACACAACCAGGACACTTGTTCCCCATTGTTCACAGAAGTTGTGGCGTCAGCTGCAGCCACTAAGGACGCTCCAGAGATCACCAGAGGAGAAACAGATATAGAAACAGTAATGAAAGTTAAACTCACAAGGTCCAGCAGCTGAGCTGAGAAGTATTCCAGGAGATTTTCAAAAACAACCCTGTCTTTCGTGTGATCACACTCCTCAGCATCACCTTGTAATTTCCCACTGCCTTTACAATTTTTCTAACAGTTTTATATTTGTGAGAAGATGATTTTCCGGTAGGTAGGGCACAGATCTATTCTAAAGTGCAGCTGTCTCTAGCTGCTCTCTGCATGTATATAGCCTTTGGTAAAATAGTGACATTGAACATATACTGTATGCAGCACATTAAAAAAGTTGAATTTTCTGGAGGCATAAACATGGAGTAACTGGGAACAACCAGTAAAATTTAAAAAACTTAAGTGTTCCCTGTCCAATAACTACCACACTACACAGCAGAATTAATTGACTGTTGCTGTCCCAGGTCCATTCATAGTCTATAAATTCCATAAAAAATGGATTTGCAAACACAATGTGGAATGATATTTTACAGAAATGCAACAGAAGCAGAACTCAAAGATTGTATTACCGGCAATTAGCACCTCTGCAAAATGGCCTGAATCACTCAATTCCTATAACATTTTGCCATGATTTGACTCCTCTCCAGAAACATTTTTTATATTTGTTAATATGTACATCTTTTATTAATTAATATTTTATTTATATTACTTAGTATTTTATTCCTTACTATACTTACATTTACATACATTTATCAAGTGATCAATAATTGATATTTTAGATAAAAACAAAAATACAGCAAGCGCAGGTGTAGAATCAAATAGAGGTGTAATATGTCTACTATGTTTTGCTCAATGTGCAATTTCTTATCAGTTTGATTTTGACTAGCATGTTCTTTTTTTCTCCCCATACATACATTTGAGAAATTGCAGTTGGATTGCAGGTTTGCATCAATTCTGTTGCCAGAATTTTGTATTCATTGCATGTTACCCTGTATATTTATGTCATATCCTCAGTGCACTGGGTTTTATTTATTTTATCATATTGTCATTGATTCTCATAAACATAACATTTACGATTTTCACCTAACTCTATCTGTTGGCTCTAACAAAGACATACCACACACACCAACGCTTTAGGATTCCAAAGTTTCACCTTTGGAACCTAGCACGCCTGCACATGAATTACAAACCTTTGGTGGAAACAGGCAGACCACAATCTACATTTCCCCTTCAGACCACTATCAAAGATATAAAGGTATTCTTTATGGACATACATATAGCATATGATAGACTGTTGAAAAGAGAAGAACATGACCTCCGCATAAAATTTGCAGCCAGTTCACTTGCTAGCCCAACTCCAACTCCTATATTTATCCTCATACCTCTCAATATTTAGTTTTTTAAACATCGGGGCATGTTAGGACAAGTCCAGTTTACACCTCTAATCTGCTTTGATCACAATTCTCAATGGGCTAACCCACAAACAATTTTGACAGCAGTAAAACTGGATCATTGAGTTCATCGATCCATTGCAAAGTCCTGTAATTTTAGAGTGGATTTAAGTACTGTTTATGCTTTAATAAAAACTACTCTAAGCCATTGTTTTCCCACCTTTGGAGAACCTAGCACGCCTGCACATAGTACTTTCAAAATACTTTGTTTGAAAGTAAAGTTCTTGCATACTCAGTTCTAAGTTTTGTGTGTATTTTCCACAAGGTTGAATTGAGCTTTTCTCCTCCATTTATATATGCTCACTGATCTTAATAACAGGAACAAGGTCAAGATCTATTGGTATATGCTCTAGCCTTAAAACACATGCAGTGTCACTGACTATAACTTAATTAGAACATCTTTGGAAATGGTACATCTGCCGGTTGTCTGACGGTAGTAGTCGCCTTATTAACAGACTTTGAGAAAAAAAAATAAACAATAAATAATATATATATATATATATAAGCTAACCCGTGCATGATACTCATGCATTCTAGCCAAATCAAGCTACTAAAGGTGTTAAAAAGGTTCTTGTCATGCATTTGGCCCATAACCCAGGCCTCAACCACCAACCACTCCCCACTGTCACCCCCGGCAACCACCAACCAATCCCAACTGTCACTTCTCCTTCAAGAAATATATATATATTTTTTTTAAATCTTTACAAACACTTTTAACAATTAACAAATTAAATTAACAAATTAAAAACATCTTAGTATACCAAATTTCAGCCCTTTCTGAATTTTTTTTCCACACACTAAGAATTTAGTAGGTCAGTGTATAACTCCGCCCAGCAGGTGGCGATGCAGCTTGGTTTTATTTTTTCCACACACACACACAGACAAACTAACACACGCCACTAGACATTTATATTCCAGATATATATATATATATATATATATATATATATATATATATAAATATAAATATATATATATATTATTATTATTATTATTATCCTTTATTTGTTAGGCGCCACAAGGTTTCCGCGGCGCCGTACACAGTACAAAACAGTCGACTATACAGGGTGAAACAGTACAAAACAATAACCAAAAATACCAATACTTCAGAAACTCCAGGCAGGCTGATGCAAAAAACGGAGCAGAAGAACAGGTAGGGAGACATGAGGGAAGAGGGCCCTGCTCAAGTGAGCTTACATCCTAAGGGAGGGAGAACAGAACAGGCACAGGGGGAGCCAGAAAGGTAAGGGGGAGAGCGAGTTGAGAGCGAGTGGCAGGGTTATGTGGATGGTTGGTATGCTTTGAGGAAGAGGTGGGTTTTCAGCGCACGTTTGAAGGAGCACAGAGTAGGAGAGAGACGGATGGAACGAGGGAGTTCATTCCAGTGAAGGGGGGCAGCGCGGGAAAAGTCTTGGATTCTGGAGTGGGAAGAGGTGATAAGAGTTGAGGAGAGGCGTCGATCGTTGGCCGAGCGCAGGGAGTGGGCAGGAGTGTGAATGGAGAGGAGGCTAGAGATATAAGGGGCAGTAGAGTTGGAGAGAGCCTTGTAAGTGGTGGTGAGGAGTTTGAAAAGGATTCTGTAGGGGAAGGGGAGCCAGTGTAAGGCAAGGCAGAGAGGGGAGGCCGAGGAGGAGCGGCGTGAGAGGAAGATGAGTCTCGCGGCCGCATTGAGTATAGAGCGGAGGGGGGAGAGATGGGAGTGGGGGAGGCCGGTGAGGAGGAGGTTGCCAGTAATCCAGGCGGGAGATGATGAGTGCAAGGATGATAGTCTTCCTGAGAGAGAAAGGGACAGATGCGGGCGATGTTGCGTAGTTGGAAACGACAGGCTTGGGCAAGGGCATGAATATGGGGGGCAAAAGAGAGAGAGGAGTCGAGGGTGACACCCAGGCAGCGGAGTTGGGTGACAGAGGAGATGATGGTGTTGTTGACGACAATAGAGAGGTCGTGGTGGGATGGGAGTCTGGACGGAGGAAAGACAATGAGTTCCGTCTTAGAGATAATAATTTTGAGAAAACGCTCGGACATCCAGGAGGAGATGGCGGAGAGGCAGTCAGATATACGAGAGAGGAGGGTAGAAGAAAGATCAGGAGAAGAGGTGTAGAGTTGAATGTCGTCAGCATACAGGTGATATTGAAGACCGAAGGAGGAGATGAGAGCATCAAGGGAGGAAGTGTAGAGCAAGAAGAGAAGAGGGCCGAGGACAGAGCCCTGCGGGACTCCTACAGGGAGAGGGCAGGGGGAGGAGGAAGAGCCGGATGTGGATACAGAGAAGGAGCGGTTAGCAAGGTATGAGGTGAACCATGCGTGGACAGATCCGGAGAGGCCGAAAGAGAGAAGGGTTTGCAGCAAGAGGGGGTGGTCCACGGTGTCAAAGGCTGCAGAGAGGTCAAGGAGGATTAGTAGGGAGAAGTGACCCTTGGATTTGGCCGATAGGAGGTCATTAGTAACCTTGGCCAGTGCAGTTTCGGTGGAGTGAAGAGGACGGTAGCCGGATTGTAGGGGGTCAAGGAGGGAAAAGACCGAGAGGTGCCTGGTTAGGCGGATGCAGACAATCCGAAGGAGGTGGGAGGGGATGGGATCGATAGGACAGGTCGAGGGAGGAGAGGAAAGAATGAGGGAGCTAACTTCTTCCCCTGTTGTGGGGCAAAAGGAGCACCAGAGTTGATTGTTGGCGGGAGGAGAGGCGATGAGGGTGGTGGGAGAAGGGGAAGAGGAGATGTTCAGTCTGATGGCCTCAATTTTGGAAGAGAAAAAGGTGGCAAAGTCCGAAGCGGAGAGGGAGGGCGGGACGGGAGAGGTAGGAGGAGAGAGGAGGGAGTTGAAGGTGGCAAAGAGGCGGCGGGGGTTGGAGGATTATATCTAGTGCAGATAAGTCTAGCTTTGACAAATCTTAGTGAACAAAGCAAAGATGACTATGTATTTATTCTTTCATTAAAGGACATCGCTTATAACATAATTAGCACTGAAAATTACTTTGATGACATCTCAACAAATACAATGTTTCAGCAGCAACAATTGTTTTTTTTTCGATAAAGTATATTTTTTTATTTTAAAAACATATAACACCTACATTTTGAATCTAACTAACTAAACATAGTTTATCTACTAAGACATAATCAGGCCATGAGAACTTTCTTAAGCAAAGGAAACATAAAAGCTATAAGCAGGCAAAAGTTCCAGTTTTTAAAGGTATAAATTCATATATATATATATGTGTGTGTGTATATGTGTGTGTATATATATATATATATATATATATATATATATATATAGTGAACAGCGTGCAAACAGATGGCTCCTCACACAGGATTTTCTGAAGCACTTTGACATTTATTTACTTGCTTTACAGGATGAATAAAAAGTCGTGGCAGTGTCTTCAGCAGTCATACGAAACATTCACAGAAATAAACAGTCTCATAGCATTAAACTCTGGCTATCTGTTACGGATTACTGGATACACTACTAATCTTGATTAACACTGGCTTACCTGAGGTGCAGAGTCTAACGATCTACCCGGTATGGGCTTTGCTGCCAGGAGTCGCAGGTCGCGGTCCTCAGGTTTGCCCCAAGATGTAGTACAGCGGAATAGGAGCAAGATGAGAATAGTCGGAAGTGCGGCTTCCGGGTCCGACAGACTGGCAAGGGAATGCGGAGGGGTAAGAATTTGTGACACTATCACAGTTAGATCTCTAACTGGTCACTGGCCACTTGTTGGCTTTAGTCTCCCACCCACAACACAAGCTAGCTATTTATGCCTCCTCCCCAGCGCTACTCTAGCTGATTCCTTGATTGCTTAGGCCCAGATGCTCCTCCTGATCTGCTCTGCGGTGTGTGTGTGTATTCGTGCAGATTTAACCTTCTCTGCATCTATAGGATCTATAGGAAACCATCACTCTTTCCTCCACTAGAAGGTATCCCAATTGCCACATACCCCTCCACTTAGCTTCGTCCAGCTACACGAAGCAGACTCCGCGGGGAGCGTAAAACTGCCCTCTTTGTCATACACCCATCTCTTCAGCTTCATCAACCCCAGTGAAGCAGATACTGTGGGGAGCGCATGTTTACGGGAGAGAGCATCCGCATTTTTATGCATGGCTCTTGGCCTATGCTCTATACTGAAATAAAAGGGCTGCAATGCCAAGAACCAGCGGATCACTCTGGCATTGACCTCCTTATTTACCTGCATCCACTTAAATGGAGCATGGTCCATTACTAATATGAACTCCCTACCCAATAGGTAGTATCAAAGGGGTTCCACAGGCCCTTTGATAACGAGGAACTCCTATTCAACAGTTGCATATTTCTTTACTCTTGGTAAGAGTTTGCAACTTAGATACAGGACAGGTTTTTCCTCTCCTTCTACTTTTTGTGACAACAACGTGCCCAGACCCACTCCCGAGGCATTGGTTTGCAGATAAAATTTCTTAGTGAAATCGGGTGCTTGTAACACTGGTGCTGTACACAAAACCATCCTTAGGACTTCCCAAGCAGCTTTTGCAGCCTCAGACCAGCTTAGCCTGTTGAGAAGCTCTGTCAGTGGTGTAGCCCGAGTAGCAAAGCTCTCTATAAATTGATGGTAGTATCCTACCAAGCCCAGAAATGTCATCAACTGGGTTTTCCTCTCTGGCTTCTTTACGGACTTCACCATGTCGATCTGGGGTTTGACTTTCCCACGTCCAACTATATATCCCAGGTATTTTGCCTCTAGCATGGCTAATGCACATTTTTCCTGATTGGCAGTAAGGCCATGTGCCCTCAAAGACTTCAACACCGCTTCCACTTTAGGAAGATGTGAGTCCCAATCACAAGTATAGATAACTATGTCATCCAAATACGCAGTGGCATATGCTTTATGGGGTTTCAAGAGTTTATCCATAGCCATCTGGAATGTGACAGGTGTCCCATTCAGCCCAAAAGACACACTTTGTACTGAAATAAGCCTTTAGGCATAGTTTTTGCCTTGGCAGAGGCTGTTAGGGGTATTTGCCAATAACCCTTAGTGAGGTCTAATGTGGACATTACATATTCCCGGCTAAATTCTCTAACAATTAATCTATTTGTGGCATGAGATACGTGTCAAACTGGGAGAACTTATTTAACTGTCTAAAGTCATTGCAAAAATGTATCGGCATTGTGACCAACACTATAGGACTATTACACTCACTAGCAGGCCCGGCGCTACCATTAGGCAGCGTTAGGCAGCTGCCTAGGGCGCCGGGCTTGCGGGGGCGCCACTGAGGCGGCCATCGGGTCGGGCATTAAGCAGGCATTGATTGGGCATTGTACTCCATACAGGGAGCAGCCGCTGCTCTAAAGTAACATCTAAAGCTGCCGCACAGTTGTGTTAGTTTCAGCCATAATTACAATGTCAGGCTGACATTCACATTTATCGAGAGTCTCAGCAGCACTCCTACAACCCGATAAGCTCCGCCCCTTCCACCCGATAAGCTCCGCCCCCCGATGAGGCAAAGATAAACTATGGAGGGCTGCAGGATCAGACAGGCGTGGATACTTTTACCTGCTGACACCCACATGGAAGAAGGTAAGTGTCAGGGAGGAGAGAGGGAGGGCTATTAATGTTTTGGGAAAAAGGTCTGGGCTATTAATTTAATAGTAGGGTGATGCTGCTCAAAATAAAATATAGTTGTATGTTATAAAACAAGTTTTGCATTTCTGCAGTATTTAATGCCTTAGTGAGTGTTTCTGATATTTTATTTAAGTACTTACTGTATGCAATTATACATTACATTTCTATTTAATGGTAAAAAAACAATGATAAATTAGGTGTTATATTTTTCCACATTGCACGGTGTTAATCATTTAATGGTGGGTGGGAACTATTAATTTGTGGGTAGGGGCTATTTATTTGGGGGTATTTAATATAAAAGTGTTGGTGCCTATTTAATATGGGACTATAAATGTATAGTACTGGGATGATTTGGGGGCTATCAATTGAATGGGAGCAGGCAGAGTTTGTAGAGAAAAAGGGCTATTTATTAAATGTGAATACTACTTATTAAAGGTCGGGACTTTTGGGATGGAAGTAGGTCAATTTATTAAATGTGAAAACTATTAATTTAATGTTGGAGCTCATAGGACGGAAATAAGTTGATTATTAAATGGAAATTCTATTAATTTAATGTCAGGGATGTTTGGAGAAATAGGTCTATTTATTAAATCGGAATTATATTAATTAAAGGTCTGTGCTGCTTGCAGGGAGGGAGGCCTAATTATTAAACTTGGGTGCTCTTGATTTGGGGGAGGAAGGCCCAGAGGGTTCTCTCATTGCTAAATTTTCCATAATTCATGTACCTATCCTTTTTTCCAAACAGGGCAACAACATCCCAAGATCCAGACAAGCAGCATTTGAGTTTAAGCCACCAGCAGCTGCAGGTAAGGAAAGCTTCAAGAACAGGTAGGAGAAAACAGGACAGTCTGCCAACAGTCCTGAATATGATGGGGCAGTCCTGATTTTGGATTCGCTTATTTTGCTCAGTCAGGACTTTGTCCCCGCTGCAAAGACAATTGGGAGGTATGTCCTGCTACACACTGCTCTGCTAGTGAAGGGTAAACTGCATGCACCTAATAGTAGTGTACGCAGCATTGCCTGTCTATTTGATGAGCATAGGTGGGGGTTGTAGAGCAGCCTAGCGCTGTATAAAATTATAGCAGCTCCCCTTACGTGCTGGTCATGCCCACTCTGGTGGCATGGAATGGAAACTCCTCCCTACAAATCCTGTGTTTGTTCCTAAACAATAAATGCAGAATTTATATTCGTTTATTTTCAAAAGTCAAGTGTGTGTGTGAGTGGCTGAGAAGATCGTTTTGGGGCGAGCAGGGGCGGTAGGCTGAAGTTTTGCCTAGGGTGCTGTGAAACCTGGCACCGGCCCTGCTCACTAGTGAATTCTTCCACAACTCCAAATTGAAGCATGGTTTCCACTTTCTTCTTTACCGCAGCTCGTCTGGCCTCGGGTATACGGTTTGGCCACTGTTTAACTACCACCCCTGAGGGTGTGACTATATCATGCTTTATCAGAGCGGTTTATCAGAGCAACAGTCACCCAAATGCCCAAATATTTGAACTTAGTAGACCATAGGAGGGAATGGCAGGAAGTGACGTACACCTTTATAAAGTATTTTATATATTTATATCAGGGAGAAACAGGATTTATTTATGCTTTATTTTACTTTTTTTTTCTTATTGGTGACCTTCAGGTTTCACAGAACAGTACTGTTGCTCTCTGTAATGCCAACATTTATATCCAATATAAAATGTGTCGAACAGTAATTGGTATTATTATTTGATGGAAGTCTTTCTCTGACACAGCTTGTATTTTTTTTACTATAGTGCATAATAAATTATATAGTTGGTTGTTATGGAGATATGTACATATACTAATATATATATATATATATATATATATATATATATATGTTTTTGTGATCGTGTGAGGGGATTAGGTACCATTATCTGGGGTAGATGGAAGCAAACACCACCAATAAAGTCATACAAGTCCATTATATTCGGTGTAACTGACCTCAGCCAGTTTTATTAGCACATTCAAATAAACAAAAAAAAACAAACACCTTGCCTATCCGACACTCATTACACATTTCATGTAGACCCTCTCTCAAGGGAGGGGGAGGGCTGGAAATTTTAGCCCAGGGGGCAAGACTTGACTCAACTGCCTATTTTAAATGGAAAAAAATGCAGGTGGCCCAGTGACTCAGCCCAAGTTACCACACTATGGGACCAGCCCAGGGGGCAGATGCCCCCTTGCCCCCAGCCCAGCCTCCCCCTGCTCAAGGGTGAAGGACATTATGTCCCATACACAAATCAAATATGTGTTATTGTTCACCACAGCAGAGTTTCTCAATAGGCAACTAACTTCCTCCCCAGGTCTGAGAGAGGGATTGAGGGAAGGCTGCAGCCTTTTACAGCTATCACTCAGGTGCAGCTCCTAATTAGACTGCTGTGAGCCTGCAGAATAGAAGACCTGGACTGGGCCTTTTGCATGGAACCCACCTTGCTCTCTCCATACAGAACAACAGAGACCCCTATCAGCTTTTTCTAAAGCTGCGAAACACACTTTGAGAAGCTTCTCCTCAGTCGCAATGTTTTAAAACACAAATGACAGGAATCTAGGACTCATGCAACTGCTAATCACTTCTTTCCCAGCGCTTCAGTTATAATATATATATATATATATACATATATATATATCTACTATATAAATGCCTAGTGCCGTGTGTGAAAAAAAAAAAACAAGCTGCAGCGCCACCTGCTGGGCAGAGTTATACACTGACCTATATATTTCTTGAAGGAGAAGTGACAGTTGGGAGTGGTTGGTGGTTGCCGGGGGTGACAGTGGGGAGTTTTTAACACCTTAAGTCAGAGCCGGATTTAGACCTCATAGGGCCCTAGGCAGGATACTGTTTTTGGGCCCCCTCCCTGAAACAATCCATAGCACTATATTTTTGCAGCCTACCATATACCCCTATAGTTACGTAGAAGTGAAAGCATGTGCCGCCGCATGCCTACCATATACCCCTATAGTTAAGTAGATACTGTGCGGCGGCACGCCACCAAAGGAGGTGAGGGCATGGCTTGCATCTTTGGGGGCGTACCTAACATGTAAAAAGAGCAAGGCCACCCTGCTGCAGAAAAAGGCACCCCTAAATAATTACCAAGCAGTCCCGTTTTTTTAAGTAGTTGGGTCAAAACAACTTAATAAATATTGAAGTCAGGGCAGAAATACTTACTTAACTTGTTTGCAAAAATAATAATACGCATAAATCCAAGTATGTGCTCTTGTCACTTTTGTCCCTGTATCATCACACTGTGCCCCTTCATTGTCACTTTTGCCCCTTCACAATATCACATGTGCCCTTTCACCATCACCTCTGTGCCCATCACCATCACCGTGCCAATCACCATCACCACCTCTGTGCCAATCACCATCAACACCTCTCTGCCCATCACCACCTCTGTGCCCTTCACCATCACCACTTCTGTGCCAATCACCATCACCACCTCTGTGCCCATCACCACCTCTGTGCCTCTTCACCATCACCACCTCTGTGCCCTTCACCATCACCACTTCTGTGCCAATCACCATCACCACTTCTGTGCCAATCACCGTCTCTGTGCCCTTCACCATCACCACTTCTGTGGCAATCACCATCACCACTTCTGTGCCAATCACCATCTCTGTGCCCTTCACCATCACCACCTCTGTGCCCTTCACCATCACCACCTCTGTGCCCATCACCACCTCTGTGCCCATCACCACCTCTGTGCCAATCACCATCACCAATTCTGTGCCCCTTCACCATCACCACCTCTGTGCCCTTCACCATCACCACCTCTGCGCCAATCACTATCACCAATTCTGTGCCCCTTCACCATCATCACCTCTGTGCCCTTCACCATCACCACTTCTGTGCCAATCACCATCACCACTTCTGTGCCAATCACCATCACCACTTCTGTGCCAATCACCATCTCTGTGCCCTTCACCATCACCACCTCTGTGCCCATCACCACCTCTGTGCCCATCACCATCACCAATAATGTGCCCCTTCACCATCACCACCTCTGTGCCCTTCACCATCACCACCTCTGTGCCAATCACTATCACCAATTCTGTGCCCCTTCACCATCACCACCTCTGTGCCCTTCACCATCACCACTTCTGTGCCAATCACCATCACCACTTCTGTGCCAATCACCATCACCACTTCTGTGCCAATCACCATCTCTGTGTCCTTCACCATCACCACTTCTGTGCCCCTTCACCATCACCACCTCTGTCCCTCCGTTGTTTTACTTACCTTTCTATTGCCTTTCTTCTCCGGCGCACTGCTCCTCCTCGGTGAGTCCAGATTAAAAAAAAAAAAAAAGAATCATGTGATCGCTCGTCGGGTCCCGGCAGCCTCTCCTCCTCTCTCTTTATCACTGAGACACTGAGAGGAGAAGAGGCTGCCGGGACCCGATTCGTGGCACCCGACCCCCCATCCCCCCCCCCCGCACTAGGCGGGGGCAGAGCCGCGAGTCGGGGGAGGGGCCGATTTTTTTTTTTATTTTTTTTTTTAAAAAATGCTCCTGTCCCCCCCAGATGTGCCCCCCGAGAGCTGCTAGGCCCTAGGCAGGTGCCTAGGTTGCCTAGCGGTAAATCCAGCCCTGCCTTAAGTAGCTTGATGAAGGATGTGGCGATGAAGATGAAGGAAGAGGTGATGGAGAAAAATGATGAGGTGGTGACATGTGGACAAAACCACGTTAAAAAAGGGCTCTTGCGTCGGGAAGTAACGCTCTTTCCCTGAGGAGGCCTGGCCTATCCCCAAATGCATGACAAGAACCTTTTTAACACCTTAAGTAGCTTGATTTGACTGGAATGCATGAGTATCATGCACGGGTTAACTTGTATGTATATATATATATATATATATATATATATATATACATTATATATATATATATATATATATATATACATACACAATATATGTACAATTAATTTCATTACATTTTTGCATGTGTACTTTCGTTATTGTGTCTTTTGGAATTTGCCCAGCTGCCCAGCGCCAGCCTCAGAGCAACCACAAATCCAGTCATACTTAGAAACCACACAGGAATATGGCCTATTACTGTATGCATTTCAACAAATCCATGTAATAGATCTTATACTAGTCATGCACTGGTCACAGACGTGCAGTGACCTTCATAGATAACATGAAAAGTGTAAATTTCAAGGTAAAACAAAAGATAGATACATTTGTACTAGGGATGTGCACGGGCGACTTTTGAGGTCTCGTGTTTTGTGTTTTGGATCCGGATTTTCTCAATGTTTTGGGTTCGGATTTGTTTCGCAAAACACCTGCCGAAAGGTTTTGGTTCGGATTTAAGGTTTTGGATTCGGATTTTTTTTGAAAAAAGCATAAAAAGTAAAAAAAAACAATTTTTTGGGCTTATTTTCACTCCTACGCTATTATTGACCTCAATAACATTCAATAACAAGCATTTCCACTAATTTACCGTGTATTCTGAACACCTCACAATATAGTTCTTAGTCCAAAACGTTGCAACGAGCTATCTTTCTGGACTGCGTAGTGGAGTGGTCCCCACAATATAATAAGAAAACCATCAACTGGTCTTAATCGCACCAAAACATGTACCTGGACTGCGTAGAGGAGATGGTCACCACAATATAAATTAAAAACCCTGAACTTGTATGATTCGCACCTATAATGTACCTGGACTGCGTAGAGGAGTGGGTCACCACAATATATATAAAAGGAAAACCATCAACTGGTAGGAATCGCACCGAATAATGTACCTGGACTGCGTAGAGGAGTGGTCACCACAATATAAATTAAAAACCCTGAACTTGTATGATTCGCACCAATAATGTACCTGGACTGCGTAGAGGAGTGGGTCACCACAATATATATAATTAGAAAACCATCAACTTGTATGATTCGCACCAATAATGTACCTGGACTGCGTAGAGGAGTGGGTCACCACAATATATATAATAAGAAAACCATCAACTTGTATGATTCGCACCAATAATGTACCTGGACTGCGTAGAGGAGTGGGTCACCACAATATAAATTAAAAACCCTGAACTTGTATGATTCGCACCAATAATGTACCTGGACTGCGTAGAGGAGTGGGTCACCACAATATAAATTAAAAACCCTGAACTTGTATGATTCGCTCCAATAATGTACCTGGACTGCGTAGAGGAGTGGGTCACCACAATATATATAATAAGAAAACCATCAACTTGTATGATTCGCACCAATAATGTACCTGGACTGCATAGAGGAGTGGGTCACCACAATATAAATTAAAAACCCTGAACTTGTATGATTCGCACCAATAATGTACCTGGACTGCGTAGAGGAGTGGGTCACCACAATATTATTAAAAAACCCTACACAGGTCTGAATTCCACCCAAAAAGTTTATGGACTGCGTAGTGTAGTGTTCCCCACAATATTATTTAAAATTTTTGCAGCAACAGTCAACGTTGTTTAATATCTGATACACCTCTATCTGGACTGCATAGTGGAGTGGCCCCGGTACCCAATTTGGTACCGGGGCCACAATACCTCCTCCAAACATGGTACAGACCATTCGTCATTGAGATCCCATCAAGTATGTTAAAGACAGACAGGGTCGAAGTGTTATTGGTTGACTTAGTAAACCAAAAAACTGTCCCTGTTGCACATAGTCGTGCAATGAAGACTGACTTTTTCATTTAAAGGCACCATCTTTCAAGTGTAGTGTTTGTAAGTCATATTATACTTTTGGTAAAATTTGTTTATTTTGTTCCTCTTTATGGTAACTACTAATAGAATTAAAGTATTAAATAGAAGCGGCAGTTCCTCTTTATGGGAATTAGTAATAGAATTAAAGTATTAAATAGAATTAAAGTATTAAATAGAGTGGTATAGAGTGGTAGTGTGGTATAGAGTGGTCCCCACAATATAATAATAAAACCCTCAACTGGTCTGAATTCCACCAAACAAGTATCTGGACTGCGTAGTGGGGTGGCCCCGGTACCCAATTTGATACCGGGGCCACAATAAAATAAATACACCCTCAACTGGTCTGAATTCCACCAAACAAGTATCTGGACTGTGTAGTGGGGTGGCCCCGGTACCCAATTTGATACCGGGGCCACAATAAAATAAATACACCCTCAACTGGTCTGAATTCCACCAAACAAGTATCTGGACTGCATAGAGGACTGGCCACTGGGCACCACAATAAAAAATATATAGAAAACCTTCAATAGGTCTGAATTAAACCTAAAAATAGTATCTGGACTGCATAGAGGA
This sequence comes from Mixophyes fleayi, assembly GCF_038048845.1. Taxonomy (NCBI): domain Eukaryota; kingdom Metazoa; phylum Chordata; class Amphibia; order Anura; family Limnodynastidae; genus Mixophyes; species Mixophyes fleayi. The sequence continues at coordinate 227,337,997 of NC_134405.1, forward strand.
CTGGCCACTGGCCACCACAATATAGTATATAGAAAACCTTCAACAGGTCAGAATTACACCCAAAAATAGTATCTGGACTGCGTAGAGTAGTGGGCACTGGGCACCACAATAAAAAATATATAGAAAACCTTCAACAGGTCTGAATTAAACCCAAAAATAGTATCTGGACTGCATAGAGGACTGACCACTGGTCACCACAATATAATATATAGAAAACCTTCAACAGGTCAGAATTACACCCAAAAATAGTATCTGGACTGCGTAGAGTAGTGGGCACTGGGCACCACAATAAAAAATATATAGAAAACCTTCAATAGGTCTGAATTAAACCCAAAAATAGTATCTGGACTGCGTAGAGTAGTGGGCACTGGGCACCACAATAAAATATATAAAAAAACCTTCAACAGGTCTGCATTACACTGCACATACGGCTGCTCCTCCATCCTCTCCATCATATACATGTTGGAGCTTCAGCGTGTGAAAACCTCTTGTTTTTGATAATGTCAGTGCATTTAGAATATTTTTCAATTTGCCCCACACCACTGAATGTACTTTATCTATGATACGCATCTATCTATCTTGACTGCGTAGTGTGGTGGCCCCGGTACACAATTTGGTACCGAGGCCACAATATAATTAAAAAACCCTCCACGGGTCAGAATTCCACCAAAAAAGGGTATGGACTGCGTAGTGTGGTGTGCCCGGAACACAATTTTTTACAGCGCCAACAATATAATTAAAAAATTGGGCATCAACTGTCACCGTTGTTTAATATCTGATACACCGAAATATGGACTGCACAGTGGAGTGGCCCCGGTAGTAAATTTGGTGCCGGGGCCACAATACCTCCTCCAACTTCCAAGTGTAGTGTTTATAAGGACAGACAGCGTCGAAGTGTTATTAGTTGACTTTCTTAACCCTAAAATTGTCCCTGTTGCAAATATTCGTGTAATGGACAGTTACTTTTTCATTGAAAGACTCAAGCTTTCAAGTGTAGTGTTTATAAAATATAAACAACAATACAGTAGTTTTAGAGCACGTCAATACCTCTTGTTTTAAATTATGACAGGGCATTTTACTTTTGGTTTAATTTCTTGAATTTGTTTAAATTTGGTTTTACTTTTTGAACATGTCAAACGACTGTTGGTTGGTCATATAATGCAAAAAAAAAAGTTCCAAGATGGAATTGTCCTTGGGCCCTCACACCCACCCTTATGTTGTTGAAATAGGACATGCACACTTTAACAAACCAATCATTTCAGCGACAGGGCCTACCAAACAACTTTGGCTGAAATGATTGGTTTGTTTAGGCCCCCACACCAAAAAAGCTATTCATCTCTCCCTGTACAGACTAAACAGGCTCTACTGAGGCAAGATGTCGTCCTCATCCTCAACCTCTGATTCCTCTCCCCCTTCAGTGTGTACTTCCTCCTCATCACACATTATCAATTCGTCCCCGCTGGACTCCACAACCACAGGTCCCTCTGTATTATCTGGAGGGCAGTGCTGTACTTCATTGAGGAATTGATTATTCATTTTTATAAACATCATTTTTTCAACGTTATGAGGAAGCAACCTCCTTCGCCGCTCACTGACCAGGTTCCCTGCTGCACTAAAAACTCTTTCCGAGTACACACTGGAGGGGGGACAACTCAGGTAAAATAGAGCCAGTTTGTACAGGGGCTTCCAAACTGCCTTTTTTTCCTGCCAGTAACAATATGGACTGTCTGACATGTCTACTTGGATGGTGTCAGCAAAGTAATCATCCACAATTTTTTCTATTGTGACAGCATCCAATGCAGCGAGAGTAGACATGTCTGCAATGGTTGGCAGGTCCTTCAGTCCGGACCAGATGTTATCAGCATCCCCGCCAGCGCCTCTTTTAGGAAAACTGAGCTTTTTCCTCGCAGCCATAGATGTGGAAGAAAATGAGGGTTTCCTATGTCGTAGGTGGCTGTGTAGGCTTGAATGGCCTTTTGATGCTCCTCTATCCTCTGCAGCATATAGAGGGTGGAGTTCTAGCACGTCACTACCTCTTGTTAATTTAGATTGCAAGGCTTGTAAATACTTTCAAGATAAAAAAAAGCAGGCTGCACAAACTGTGGAGCTAGAAAGTTAAATTAAATAGACCACGTTTTTTTGGTGTTTTGGTGGCTAGTATCTATGCCCCCCCCCCCCCGCCCTACACTTGTAGTTGAATATAAAAAAAGCAGCCTGCATAGACTGTAGAACTAGAAATTCAAATATACAAAGAAATGGACAAAGGCAGTTTGGTATCTGTCTGCATCAGATCCCCTCTCCACTAGGAGTAAAATAGAAAACTATTCAGCCGTTATATAATCTAGAATATAAATAGAAATTGAGAAAGGCAATTTGGTATCTGTCTGCATCATAATCATCAACATCCTCCTCACCCCCAGCTACATCAATATCCTCCTCCCGGTGTACAACATTCACACCTTCATTAGCCAAATCTGTAACTGGACTGTGGGTGATCCTTCCAGCATATGCAGAGGGTGTGCTGCAAATGGAGGAAGGAGTCACCTCTTCCCGTACAGTGATGGGAAGGTCAAGCTTCGCAACCACCAACAGCCTTGGACTCGCTTTGGGGATTTGTGATAAATTCTTTTTAGAAGGCAGAGTTGTTTGCTGTTTTGTTGCTGACACCATAACTCTCTTCAATTTTTTGTAGGGGGGGGGGAGGAGGAGGGCTAAGATCCTTGGGTGAAGCTGAACCACGAGTCATGAACACGGGCCAGGGCCTAAGCCGTTCCTTGCCACTCCGTGTCGTAAATGGCATATTGGCAACTTTACGTTTCTCCGCAGATGATTTTAAGTTTCTCTTTTTGCTACTTTTACTTAACTTGGGCTTTTTGGATTGTACATGCCCTGTACTAGGAGATTGGGCATCGGGCTTGGAAGACGACGTTGATGGCATTTCATCGTCTATGTCATGACTAGTGGCAGCAGCTTCAGCATTAGGAGGAAGTGGGTCTTGATCTTTCCCTACTTTATCCTCCAAATTTTTGGTCTCCATTATATGTAGCACAAGATACTGCAGAATGTGTGAACTTGGTAATATTGCAGTACCAATGGGCTTATACTGCTGGATTGGTTTTGTAAATTTGGTTATAATTATATATTTTTTTTTAATTTTTAATTTTTTTTTTTTTTTTTACTTTTTTTTTATTTTTTAAAAACTTGGGAATAATGGGGAAATAACTATGCCCTTAGAAGCACAGAGCACAGGACACAGCACCACTGGACTGAACAGGACACAGCACAGGACCCAGCAGCACTACGGAACTCAGCAGGACAGAGCACAGGACACAGCACCACTGGACTTTTACTGCTGAATGTGTGAACTTGGTAATATTGCAGTACCAATGGGCTTATACTGCAGGATTGGTTGTGCAAATTTTGTGGTAATTAAAAAAAAATTTAATTAGTTTTTGGTAATTTTTTAAATAACTTTTTTTTATTTTTTTAAACACAGGGGAATATTGGGGAAATAACTATGCCCTTAGAAGCACAGAGCACAGGACACAGCACCACTGGACTGAACAGGACACAGCACAGGACCCAGCAGCACCACTGACCTCAGAAGGACAGAGCACAGCACACAGCACCACTGGACTGATACTGCAGAACACAGCACAGCACAGCACAGCACAGAACTAAACAGCACAGCACAGAACTAAACAGCACAGCACGAGATCTACCAGGACAGAGGACCACCTAACACACCCTCCCTCTACCCTGATCAATGCCCGAGTGAAGATAGCGGCGACTAGCGGGGAATTTATAGGATCCGAGTATCGCCAGATCCGACAACGGGATTATGAGTCAGAGCCTCAGTTTCAGATTTGAATTTGGCGCCAGTACCCGGATCTGTCTCGGATCTGACTCGGATCGGCAACGTTCGGGTGGGCTCGGATTTCAGAAATCCGAGTGCGCTCATCTCTAATTTGTACATAGATATATTTGAAGGTATTTTAATACTAGGGACACATAGAGTTTTGAGGAAAAGAACAAGATATAAATTGAATACGCTGCTTTAGATGGCACTTGCTTTATTGTTTATCACTAGTGTGCTTTCACTCTTCCTACAACTTTCATTCTTCCATGTAGTAAAATGTAGATTTGTTTGTTATTTGTTTTATTTTCCAGTGGTTCATTATATTTTAGGTCTTGAAAATAAGATTTAATTCTAATATTGATTAGTAGACCCTGCGGATATTTAAAGTACTGAATTTGAAGTGGTTGGGTGTATCCAATTCCATATTAATTCTGCATGTTCTGTATTATTGTTCTTTGAACCTAACCCTCCATATCTATTTTGCTTGTTTCATTTATTTCCCCAAAGTCTTTCAACATCACTAATTTATAAACTTTAGAGATTATACTTACATAAAATTTGTAAAAAGGACACTTATGAAAAATGGAGTCATTTCATACAGCTTAACAGTCATGATTTTTGTAGGTTATGGTCAAAGCTTGGGAAAGTGGTTTGGGTGGATTTAGAGCATACTTACCAACTTTAAGAGGCAGCTGTCCGGGAGGGGGTCCGTTGAGGGGGCGTGGCCTCGTGCGGTGCGCCCTTAGGCTCCATTCTTAGCCCATTTCAGCCAATCGCAGCAGGGGGCGGGGCCACAATGGCGCATTTAGCCCCGCCTCCCGCTATCTTCAACAGCGGCGACTTCGGGATCCGGGGTTTTTGCCTGCTCTCTTTTGGGAGCCCGGGAGAACTCCCAAAAATTCGGGAGAGTAGGCAACTATGATTTAGAGTAACCTGGGCAAATCAGAGGGGTGGCTTAAAGTTAAATGTATTAAAATTGTAAATCTAGAAGTGACAGTATGGAAATTTAGAAGTGGCGGTAAGGAAAATGTAAGTGCATGGAATTTGCTAGTTTTTCAATGGAAGCAATAGGAAAAGTGGTGGTATAGCATTCCACCATATACCAGCCCTAGTCAACCACCGAATAGTAATGTGTAATAAGCCTACACATGAAATATGGTGAAACTTGAGATCTGGGTGAAAAGAGGTTGTGAACATTTTATTGTTGTGGTTGATTTATGTAATAATACGTTTTTAGGGAGGTAGGGGTGCCAAACACATACACATACGTATATATATATATTGTAATTTGCATATATCAATAAGTGGAGTGGCCCATTGTATACATGTGAGGCAGCACCTACGTGTGCACTTGGGAAGAATGCTTTTGTGATTTAAAATTATTATACTAATTCCATGTTAGTAAAATATTGTGATTGTAAAACTGACAGAATAAATACGTCATATGTTGATTTTTAAAGTAAGTATTTTTGTTTTCTACTGGCATTGATTGCAAATCAGAGCACCAGGATCTGATAGCTAGTTGTTAATGGCAACTGCCATTGGTGCATCTATCAAATAGCAGCAATTGAGGCCCAGTTCAGGTATGAATACTAAATTTGGGAACTGCTTTTATATATAGAGCAAGCCTTCATACTTCAGATCTGCTTTAACTTCTAGATTTGAGGTTTGCTTTAACTACTAGTCTGAAATATGCTTTGCCCACTAGCCACCTGAGCAATGGCCTGCTATGCCTACTAGTCACCAGAATGCAGGACTTCTTTGTATATAGAACAACCGATTGCATGTCACCTTTTTATATTAGCCCCATTCTATTTCCATCAATGTAGCAGTGCATTTTATTTATTGTGATAGCGGATCTCTGCTCACCTGCTGCTGTAATGCTGTAGGAGAACCAAATAGCACATCACATAGATAGAAATGTGAGGCTTCATTTTGCTCCTTGCATTGGATCTGCTCCATGGCTCTGACACCCCATTGTTACAACAGTGGTCCAGGAGAGCTCTGCAGTCACAGTAAGACACAGTAAGTATCAGGTCCCTGTGATAGAGAAAACAGTGGGAAGTACCCTCACTAATGTACTAGTGTGGGGTAAGTGTATACCCTTGTGTAACCATCCCTAATTGTGGAAACACATTTTATACCTAGCAATTTGTTGCAGTGTAGCTCAAGGCAAAAGTACCTAGAGTGTTACATAAAACTTTTAGAAAGGGTACTGTCCAAAGTGCCGTCCCAGATAGTGAGTCTGGTCACATCAGATTCGGGTGTGGCTTATTGGATGCTACATTGGTGTATGATGGGCATGACTTTTCTATGGATTTCTTTCTTTAGTAATGTAGAAGTTAATGCTGTTTACATTTAGAAAAAAGAACGAGACATAAGGTGAGAGAAGTGGCTGAGCATATGGTGCAGCCATTATATCCTTTCTGCTTCCATATTCATCTAGTCTGCAAATCAAAATCTCATTAAACTGTAAAGAGGAAAAACAGCCAGACAGCAGGGAACCACATTATCACTTTATTAATGAAGTCATGTCATGATATGTCCACTAATGTAAAAGTCAAGGCAGTTTGAGAAATTGCTAAACATTCAGAGCCTGATTTACACAAAAGGGACGTATTGTGCGTTCTTTTTCAAAACAGATATAACTTTGACATACACATGTCCGTATTCAACTGCAAACGGCTCTGAACAAAAATCTGTTCTTAAATACGGATGTAGTTACGTTCTGCTTATATGGCACTTGCCATATAGAGTCAGACGCAACACACTGCTGGATACATACAATGCATATGTGCAATATAAAGTCTCAGTAGAACGCATTATAGAAAATAGAAGAATAGAAAATATTCAATAATTGTCACCTGTTAATAACATATGGCCTGATTCATTAAGGAAAGTTAAGTAAAAAATTGAGTAAGTAATCTCCTGGACAAAACCATGTTACAATGCAAGGGCTGCAAATTAACTTTCTATTTTACACATAAGTTAAACACTGTCTGTTTTTTCATTACTTTCCTTCATGAATCAGGCCCATAGTCTTTAATGTAATAACATTATAAAAAATATTTGTTTTTGAATCAGCTGATGCTGCGTGCGCTGGAGCTTGGCACGCCCTTAACGTACATTGACTATGTGCATATGCCCCTTCCAATTCCACCCTTCAAATTGTAGGCAGTCGGTAGTGTCATTTAAGTGCGAACATGAATTGTGGTTTTTGGCGTATGTTTCGGTTTTGCAAATACGCCGAGGGAAAATACGCAAAATGCACCACGTAAATGGACTTAAGCTCCTTAATGTAACAGCCCTTTAGGTTGAAGGTCGTGCTTATATTCCATCTCTCAGTGATTGCTTTGTATCAGAAATTGAACCCCTGGAATTAAATATACCATGGACACATGTTGTTCGCATATATTTTTCTAAGTCATGTTGTTTTATATCTTCTATTTCTTTTTCTTTTCTAATCTAGGAAAAATTCCAGGCAGGAAATAACACCAGTTTTATTGACTCTCTTTCATATGCAGTGTGTGATTTCTTTATATCTTATTTCCAGGCAACCTCAGGATTTTAAAATCTATAAGTGAGTTTGTATGTTTTGGAGGAAACATCAATGATAATTCACATATGTGGTGTAACACACCCTTCAATGTAAAGTTGACTTAAGGAAAAAGAGACAGACAGCCTTTACATCCTGTTAGTTGGCATGGCAATTTATATTACATGCCTGTATAGTTCATTGATGGTAAAACACAGGGACTTCACTATGACTGAAGCTTTCTGCTACTGAGTAATGCCAGGTGTGTTTTCAATGCAGTATATTCACCAAGTGCTAAAATGGAGCACTGGCATAATAATATTTGTACCATAATAAAAGTTTTGTCTTAAGTGGACTGGTGAGGTGTTGTTTTGCCGTTTTTAAAACATTGTGAAATCCAGCTGTTTCTATCACAGCTCAGATGGGTGCAAAAACAAGTAACAGGAACCGTGAATTAAGAAATAGAATTAACTGGACTCACCATCAGTCTCCAGAGGGCCTGTGTAAAAGATTAAAATAGAAAGTGAGACAAAGTAAGTGAAAAAAAAATCTACCATGTGTTTGCAATTGAGGATTTGTTCTGGAATGAGTCTGTCGAAATAGATAGGTCTGAGTCACATGGAAAAAAACAGTTCAGTATCTTACTCAGATCTGATGCATAAAGTGCATGTTAGTGTGAAGCCAGTCTTCTGCTATGTCACGTTTATGTTCCCAACTGTGATGTTTATTCACAAGTTTCTTTTAGAAGCATTTACTAGTTTAAGGGATGATTTGGTAAATATTAAAGGACTAGTTAGTTTACGAAACAACATCCATGTGTTGGTGGTCTTTCTTAGTAAATGAGTTTATTGGTTAAAAATGATTAATACATAATACTAATAATGTAAGGGAAAAAGGTCAGCTTAGCTCTTACTTTGCTTACCTATGTAAAATGGTGTACTATGTTTTCCTGTCGTAGGCACCATAATAAATAAATACAGTGTGGTGCAAAAATTCCAAAAAAGATCTTATCTGAAATATTTACTGTAATTTGTGCCCTCTGGTATACACTTGGTGGGCAATATAATATTTTCACAAGGGACACTTTCAGAAGCAGAACTAGCGAGTTGTGGGCCTTGGTCCCCGACCACTGCCAACATTTTGTTTTGTTTACTTCAAAATTCAAGTATAAGAAATATAAACATATAACGTGCCCCTTCTGCATCACACTGTGCCCCTTCTGTCTCACACTCGCCCCCTTCTGTATCACACTGTGCCCCTTCTTCATCACATTGTGCCCCTTCTCAATCACACTGTGTCCCTGGCCCCCCTCTGTATTACACTACCCCCATTCTGTACCACACTGTGCACCCTTTGTGTACCACACTGTGCCCCCTTCTGTACCACATTGTGCCCCCCATGTGTAACACACTGTGCTCTCTTTTGTACAATACTGTGCAATCCTTGTGTACCACACTGTGCCCCCTTCTGTATGATACTGTGTCCCCCTTGTCTACCACACTGTGCCCCCCTTCTGTAACACACTTTGCTACTTCTTCCGTTTCTTTACTTACCGTTTACCTGGCCTTCTTTCCCCTCTTTTTCTTCTGTCTTCTTTTGTCTTTCTTGAAGATTCTCTGCGTCACTCCTCACTGACAGTGTCGGACGTGATAATGTCATGCCCGACATGCAGGGAGGAGAATGCTGGGTCCCGGATACCGCCGTATTGGTGAGTATATATATATATATATATATATATATATATATATATTTATTTTATTTATTTTTTACTTAAATTGAAACCGGCGGTATAGGCCCCAGTGCCGTGCACCAGCTGGACCGTCAGTAGTTCTTCCACGGTCCCCTTTGCCTTTGAACTGCGCATGCGCTGTAGAAGAATCATATCTTGTCTGCTCTCAAACGGAAATATATCTCCCCCTTCAGACTCTCTGCTTACAGAGGCGGAACGGGAGAGGTATTGGGCAGACAGGCATAGGCAAAGTACATTAAGAGTGTATTAATGCTCCATACGTACTATGCTGAGGGGGAAGTAGGTACAGATATGCTTTTAAGAGGCTTATCTCCTGCAGCTGCTTTCCCTCTGGTGTTAGATTCATGGTTATGATGATGATGATGACCATCAGCACGGATCTTAGTGTGTATGAGATAAATAAATAACATAAATATTTTTTAAAAAACTGTATATGTAAGTGTCCCAAAAAAAACAACTTATGCAGCAATAGTGCCGCCAGCCTAAGCTGAAACTGGTAAAATTGTGAGGACAGAAAAAGTGATGTCCCTCCAACTTGGTGTTGGGCATGCTGGTGCTTGATGCACTATGCAAGCACCAGTGAGAACTGTAGTGCCTAGAGAAAAATTTAAATAAACACCAATGCACTGTTTAAAAAAAAACATTAATTTGAAATAAACACTCACCTAAACTTCCTTTTTTTACCCTCTTTATTATCTCACCTAGATCCATGTGACATACTTGGCATCCTCTTCATGTATTAGAGATCCTGGTATTGTCAAGAAAAAGCTATATAGGCAATGCAGTACTAGGTCGTTCTCACTGCGAATGAGCTATTAATGGCAGTACAGTCATATGTATAACTCCAGTATTTCCCATGAACTGAAAACAAGCCCTGTCTTAGAAGGTGACATACAGGTGTGCAGGAACCTAGAGGAATAGACTAGGAAAAGGTCAGTTAGGCTGAGCCACCAGATACAGTATATAATGGACAGAAAAACTGTCCAAAAAGTAGAAGCACCCAAAAAGAGAAGCATGTCTGTTAGAAGATGTTTGCCTTGTACTAAAAAACCCTTTCTCACCTTTTTGTCTATAGGACCACTAATAATGGGCACAAATACATAATCTGATAGTTTCCATATCTTTACAGAGTGTAAGATATTGTCTGTGCATTTGCTAAATATTTTGCTAAGTACAAGCCATTGTTTTCTGCTCTCATATATCAGAGTGGAGAGCAAAATGTCTGCTATGCAGTACAAAAGAAGCTTGGACCCGCCATATATCTCAATCTGCGCAAGTGGGCCTAGATTAGCGCAGAGGCACTTAGGTTTATAGAGCAAGATAGTGGTGTTTGCAGATCAGCAGATATTCTCATAGGCAGAGAGGAAAAATTGTTCAAAGTGGCAGCATATCTAGCAAGGTAAAATGTAGGAGCAATGGTGCACTTTGTTTTTAGAGCAGTGCACAACTAAGATTTCCATTTTCAAAGTGATGTTGTCGAAATCAGGCAAATGGCTGTAGAGGTTGCATTTTTATGGGTTTTACTTATAGTACAAAGGTGCATTTCCAATATGCAAAAAGACTCAGAGCTGGGTTCTTTCACTTCTTTGGGCTTCGTTCTGTACTTTTAATGAGACTTGTTTAGCTGCTGTTCGGCAGACTTTGATGTGACACTTACACTATTGAACACTGTGCCTCTGGAGATTTTTGCACCTCCCCACATATATAGGTGCACTTCTATGCTGCAGAGCCATGTCCTTAGAGTGAAGAGAAGGTGTGCACCTTCAAATGCGCATCTAGGCACACTGGTGCAAAACCAGAACGTGTTACATAATGATCTCCATAGTATTTTATTTAATATAAAGACAGTTAGTCTTTCCCTATAACCACATCCTCATGTTAAACATCTTTAGTTCTGATACATTTGTTAAATGTACATCTACAGTATATTTGTGAACCTTACTTAAAGCTAATATTCTAGACATTATGTATAAATTCTGAATTATTAATGGCTTACAATGTACTTGAAAATTATATAGAGAAGTAGCTTTTGAACCGGAAACTTCCAGTGCATTTACTTGTAGACAAACTTTTCATTACCTCATTTGAAAGAAATAATCTACGGGGTTGCAAATGCATAACAACTGAAATACAATTTTCTCTGCAAGCCACATGAGATACTTCAGTAAAATCCAGAATAATGCATGTGTTTAGCCCAGGGGTAAGACACAAGCTTTCTTGGCAATTTAATACATATAAGCATGCAGTATTTTCCATGCTGTGATACAAATCACTCAAGATACTTTAATGCCAGCACAATGAAATTCTATGTTCTTATTTCTTTTCTCAAAGCCTGTGGCCAACCGTTGCTTGAATTGTGCTCCTCATACATGAATAGTAAATGAAACAATTATGTGTTCTGAGGCAATCTGCTAATGTGCTGTCACATTTCCAGGTCAGTAAGTATATTGATGTGGTGACTTTTCTCATTTAAGCTATTTAAAGTTCATCTTTATATTTTGCCGATAGCCCTCTAAATTGCTAATAAACTCTCCTTCCCGTAGAATACACTGAAATTAATGTGGAACTTGCAAAGCTTTAATAATTCCCTAAATTATTGATCAGGCGAGTAAAGATAAATAAACATGACAGAGATGTTTTATTTACAAAAAGGTACACAGAGAAGGTAACGGATCCTCTTTAAGTGTATAATAAAGGTTTGGTTCTGGTTGTTCAGGGTTTTTTATTTTGAGACACTCAAAAGTGTTTTTTTGCCGACAGTTTGACCAGCAGTGGATTCCTACTAATTTCCTTTCCGTTATCAATATAATACTGCTATGAGAGCCTGGAAATCAGACACACCTGTATCAAATGAAAGGTGGTACATGATTTTACAATTGCTGTGGTCATTCATTCAATGTCGCCATTTATTTGACCATACACTGGATCTCTGGCTTTAGAGTGAGATATGAGGAGAACACTATGAGGCTTCTTTAGAATTGGACAAAAGCGCAGACATAAAATAGGTCGTGTAAAAAGGTGCTTTTACGTGCTTATATTGAGTTGCACATATCTTACGATACACAATTCAAAATAAACATGTAAATGTATTCATATTGCGGGGCAGCAGCATGCTCGAGAGATCAATCATCATCATTATCAATTAGATAATGAATGACGTTTTTGTTTAAAAAATAGGTTTCAATAAATATTAAAAATAAAAATAGAACTATGTGTCCCCCTCCCTACACAAAGTGAAGAATTCAAAACCATATAGATGGTGCTTATTACTTCTTGCTGAGCTCCATTGCTAATAATAACTCTAAATGAAGACCTATAGTGCTAATAACAGAGTTACCAGGAGATGGGTCTATGATACTTTATTAGTCTGGGGATAGGAAGATTTGTGCTAACAGCCAATTAAATAGTTTTAATCCTTTAATTCTTTTTACTTTAATTTTACAGCAAACATTCAAGCTTTGTACTATTAAAATGTCTTGTGTGCAAGCAGGGCAGTAAATATAGTGGTTGCAAGTGGTGTGGCAGCTTTATTACCCATGAGTAAAGGGTGTCAGGTGATGGTGATCCATATGCTGCAGGGACCCTTGCTCTGTTCGTGTTTTCAAAGTCAAATGATTTAGGGATATAAAGTCATTAAGGAAATAAAACTTTCTGCATACAATGTTATCGCCTGCGATAGCAAATTACAGTATATCTAGATAAATTTTGCAATTACATTTAGCAACTGTATATATACACTATATGGACAAACGTATTTGTACGCTTGACCCTTACACCAACATGGACTGTAATGACATTGTATTCAAATACATATACTTTAATATAGAGTTGGTCCCCCTTTTGCAGCGCTAACAGCTTCCACTCTTCTTGGAAGACTTTCCACAAGACGTTGGAGTGTTTCTGTGGGAATTTGTGCCCACTCATTCTGTAGCGCATTTATGAGGTCAGGCACTGATGTTGGACAAGAAGGCCTGGCTCGCAATCTCCGTTCCAGTTCATCTCAAAGGTGTTCGATGGGGTTGAGGTCAAGACTCTGTGTGGGTCAATCAAGTTCTTCAAAACAGCACTCATCAAACCATGTTTTTTCAGTCCTTGCTTTGTGCACTGGGGCACAGTCATGTTGGAATAGAAAAGGGCCTTCCGCAAATTGTTACCGCAAAGTTGGAAGCATAGCATTGTCAAAAATGACTTGGTATTGTTAAGATTACTAGCGAATTCAGGAAATGGCAACAGAAGTATAAAAACCAAATGTTTTTATTCAGGCAAAATATATGAATTCAGTTTGTGGAATATGCAGATTTCAAGTAGCAGGATAAACAGGTATACTCCAATACACAATTATGAACATAAATAACAGGTTCCAAGGAATGACAAATACAGTTTGGATGCAGGAAAAAGTATATTGCGTTACCCAATTGCCAGGAGGCACGAGGCAGTCCAGGGAAGAGTAGCTGAGTCCAGTATCTAGGCAGAGGTCAGGGCAACAGGAGTTCAAGCAGAATCCAGTATCCAGGCAGAGTTCAGGGTCACAAGCAAACAAGCATAATCCAGAAATCAGGCAGAGGTCACAATGGGAGATCAAACAGCAGAAGAACAAAACTAGAACAGGGAGAAATAAGCAGCAGCCAGAGATAAACGATGAACTGCACATAGCACAGATTGAGACAGGTATTTGAAGCTGTGAGACAGATGCAGTTCTAATCAGGTAAGGAGATTAACTCCTACAGCCATGGTGTGAAGTTCAGGGGCAGAACAGCAGAACCTCTGGTGGATTTGATGTACTGCTGCCATATGCGAAGTATAGGCAGAGTCGTAATAGGTATGCTGAGGCACTAAGATGCCCTTCACTGGAGAGAAGAGGCCTAGCCCAAGCCCTGAAAAACAGCTCCATACCATTATACCATTATCCCTTCTCCACCAAACTTCACGGTTTGCATAATGCAGTCAGGCAGGTAACTTTCTTCTGGAATCCACCAAACCCAGACTTGCCCATCTGTCTGCCAAACAGAGAAGCGTGATTCGTCACTCCACAGAACATGTTTCCACTGCTCCACAGTCCAGTGTCGGTGTGCTTTACACCAGTCCATCCGACGCTTGGCATTGGTCTTGGTATTGTGAGGCTTGCATGCAGTTGCTCGGCCATGGAAACTCATACCATTAAGCTCCCGCAGTTTTTGTGCTTATGTTAATGCCAGTGAAAGTTTGGAACTCTTCAGCTATGAAATCAGCAGAGGGTTGGTGACTTTTACACACGATGCGTCTTAGCAGTCGTTGACTCCGCTCTGTGATTTCACGTGGTCTTCCATTTCATGGCTGAGTTGCTGTTGTTACTAAACGCTTCCACTTTCTTATAATATCGCTTACAGTTGACCGTGGAATATTCAGCAGGGATGAAATTTCACAAACCGTCTTACTGCAAAGATGGCATCCTATCACAGTACCACGCTTGAAGTCACTGAGCTCTTTAGAACAATCCATTTTGTATCACAAATGTTTTCAAATGGAGAATGCATGGCTAGGTGCTTGATTTTATACACCCCTGGCTATTGACTATTGAAACACCTCAATTCAATAATTAACAGGTGTGGCCAAATACTTTTGTCCATATAGTGAATCTAGTTACTGCAATGGTATGCATAGGAAATACTTAGTTAAATGTTTAGTTATGAGTTAGTTTAGATATCACCATGGTAATAAGTGTAAGCTTCACAATAAAAGTACCGTATGTTTGAATATGACCCAGTGGCGGGAGCCTGAAGGTATATACATCTGAAGACAAGGAAGACCAACTGTAACATGTTATAGAATGAGAGACTGACCTATTGAACGTTGAGTTATTAAGAGGTCTCGACCTATTGACCAATACCCTGTATCCGTATTGTAATTGACTGTATTGCACTTTATAAATCCCCACAATTTGGACTTTGCGGGAGCATTTTTATTGAAGCTATCTTGCTAGTACTAGCCACATTTGCACACTGTATTGGTAGTACTTTTGAACTTACTTTTGTTTGCAAAATAAACCTTTTGTGTTTTGGAACCACACTACTGGATCAGACAACTAGTTATCTTATCTTTTAACAGTGTGAGCATGCATGGGAGCCTTTTTTAAACACAATAGTTTAGGTTATCAATAAGCTGCACTATAAATCAATAAAATAATAATCATTCGAAAAATGTAAGTGAACATGGTCACAGTGCTTTCCCCTGATTCTAGGCTCTAGCAATGTGCCTGCTTAGTGCTTACATTAGAAATTTCTATCTCTTGTCTGTTCCTAAATATTTGTTAAGGAAATAACATTGCACATTATAATCCTCCCTTAATTTGTGGATAAAACTGGTAGCTCAACCTATTAAATAGGCTATAGTGAATCATAGCAACAAATCTCTCTTCTATGCAGCTGCACATTTGATAAGACTTTAGTGCACAAATATTTCAGTTCCTTAATTTATATGAATTAAATTTTACTAGGCTTTTCTCCTATTGCTGGAAAATGAGGCTGTGTGCTTATCAAGGCCGTTATGTAAGATGCTTCTTTTTTAAACCAGTTCACCCTTGGCAGTTTAGGAAACTAGGTCATTGTTGACGTCATATAAGCATTCATCCGTCAAGAAGTTGGTGATATTTGCATGACTTTACCTTGGCGATTAGGAGACTTTGATAAGCTCACTGGTTACATAAATAGAAGTAAATCGTTCAGATAAAATTTCTTGACATTTGTATGTGACTAACATAATAGCAGTGTTTTAAAGGCTGATTTCAAAAAGAGCCATGACTTAAGCAAAATTGCAATAATAATGTATTCATTTTATATTTTATTTATATTATTACAGAACTGTAGCACTGTGGGTTTGAATCCAAGAAGGGTGCTATCTGCATAGAGTTTGTGTGTTCTCCTCATGTCCTCATGGGTTTTCTCTGAGTGCTTCAGTTTCCTCCCTTGGTCCAAAACATATTGGTTGATTAATTGGCTTATAACTAAACTGACGTGTGGGTGTGTATTTATTTGTGCCCATTTGTGAGCCTGTAATAGGAAAATTAGATTGTAAACAAAAACTTTTCCAGTTATTTCTGAATTTGTCAATTAAAAATGACAATTTTTCAGTATATTTGCCTTTATTATTATTATTATTATTATCATAGATTTCTAAGGCGCTACAATGCTCTGAAGCGCCGCAGAGTAGGGAAAACAGTACATACATAAAACAGGAACATACATGGTAGACAAAAAATAAATAAAAAATGCAGAAATAAAAACAAAACGTATGAAGGACAATGCTCATTAGAGAGCTTCCATTCTAAGTGGAAGAGGGCATAGCTGAAACAAGAGGAATAAATGTGTCTCAGAGTGGAAATTGGGATAGTTGGGAGAATGCATCAGTGTGAATAGTGTTTTTGAGGATAAAGTCACCTCTAAATAAGAGAGAGTTTTCAAAGAGCATCTAAAGATTTGAGGACTGGGGGCAGGAGAGTATTTTGATATAAGATTTGAGATGTATGCAGGGGTAGTGTTGTTGAGGGCTTTGTAGGCAAGGGTGAGTAATTTGAATTTGATTCTGGAGGACACAGGGGTAGGGATTTGAATAGTGGTGCAGCAGATGTGGAGTGGTGAGAGAGGAAGTTCAGTCTTGCAGCAGCATTTAGGATGGATTGAAGTGTGGATATATGGGTTTCAGGAATGCCTGATAGCAGGAGGTTGCAATAGTCAATACGGGAGATGATAAGAGAATAGATAAGAGTTTTTGTAGAATGTTGAGTTAGAAAAGGGGATATTCTGGCAATGTTTTTAAGGTGGAGTCGACATTAATGGGAGAGAGTCTGGATGTCAGTAATAAACCAGAGGGCAGAGTCAAGTGTGACACCAAGGCAGTGGGCTTGGGAAAGTGAGGAAATTGTTGTGTTATTGACAGTGAGGGGGATTTGAGGGCAGGTGGTGACTCTGGCAGGAGGGCATAGCCGGATTAAGGGGGGGGCACAGGGGGCACGTGCCCCGGGCCCCCCTCTCTCTGAGGGCCCCCCGCCGCCAGTATCACTTCATCTGCTGTCAGTTGCTGTCTGACAGCAACTGACAGCAATCGCACCAGACATCCCTCTCTCCATGCCGTCTCCGCACGCGGGGGGGCCCCCCACGCTGCCCGCATTACCTGTTCTGTATCAAACAGCTGTCAGTAGCTGTTTGACAGCAACTGACAGCTGACGCATGCGCGATGTGCGGCCACTCTTAGCAGCACCGTGGCTGCTACCTAAAATGTCCGAAATGGAGCTGCTGCGCATGTGCAGCTGCAGCAGCTCCTCCTCTGCATGAAGATTTGAGAGATACAGTCGGACGGTGAGTGACCAAAAAATTATACTTAAACTTAATTTTATATAGAAAACCCTTGGGTATTTATTGAGTAAATATGTAAAATGCAGCCACATATAACAGTAAGAGTACAATATATATATATATATTCTGGCTACATTTTACATATTTAGTCAGGCTATCAAGTAATAATCATACTGTGTGGCGTCTTCTTAAATATGATTACTTATTTTATCAGTAGTGTTTCAATAAATATACATTACACATTAATATTAGGCTGGTAGAGCAAATTGAGTGGCAGATTATATTTTATTAATCATTAGTAAAGTAATTACTGAAGCCGTATAGTTATATTAAAGTTTGTACATTATGTATAATTTATATTTATATTTATTTATATATATATATATATATATATATATATATATAATATATAAACATATTTATGTCATCTAATTAAAGCTTTAATATAAGTGGCAGACTTCGATAATAACTTTAATAATGATTAATAAAATGGAGGGTCCTGCATGATTATTACACACACATATATATATATATATATATATATATATATATATATATATATATATATATATATATAACACATAGATATGCACATATACATAGCTACACACACACATATATGAATATAGACATATATAGTCAAAATTTGTGTTACGTTAACATTTTTATGTTAGTTTAAATGTGCGGTATCATTGCTAGCTTTAATGTGCATTTTCAATGTTATTTTTAATTTGTGGTATCATTGCTATTTTTAATGTGCATTATAAATTGTATTTTTAAAGTGCGGTATCATTGCTAGTTTTAGCTTGCGGTATAATTGTTAGTTTTAGTGTACGTTATCAATGGTATTTTTAATGTGCGGTTTCAATGCTAGTTTTAATGTGTGGTGTCAATACCCATTTTAATGTAACCTTTTGATGATTGTTTTAATGTACAGTATTTTAGTTTTGTGTAAGTAATGATTTGTCTTATGCAGACAACCTAGGCGAGCCCCTCTGGGAGAGCTGTAAGTGTCCTACTGTGGGCTGTAGGTGATGTAGGTGTGTCAATGCTTATAGCCTTATACCCAATGGCGTTATTTTACATGCGATTTATACAGAGGTGCTTGTACATTTTACAAGTACCTGTACTAATATTAATATATATCTATATATAGATATATATTACATCCAGCCATCATACCTTCAAATCTTTGTGGACCGAACCAGCTTCCCAGAAGGAGATTATTGGATCGGAGTAGAGGCAGGCAGCTGTAAGTAGTTTTAACATACCGTATATATATATATATATATATATATATATATACACACATGTGTATATATATATATATCTATATATATATATATATATGTATATATATATATATATATATATATATATATATATATGTATGTATACATATGTAAAGTACCTGTACTAATATTAATATATATATATAAAAATCATCCTGAGTTATAAAAGTGCAATAACTGTGTAATAGCGGAGGAAATCAGGATGTGGTGTAATACTTTTTCATGGCACTGTTTATATGTGTATGTATAGAAATATATATAATATACAAAACTTTTTTTCACTATTATGTTTGGATACATGTTAAATAAATATTCCTTTTATGATAGAATTGGTCTGATTGTCTCTTTAATATTCACCACCTACTTGTAACTCTCTCTCCTGCATGATGACACTATGCACTTAATTCCTAGGTTCCCAAAGTGTGCGCTGCAGCGCTGGCACTTGGGTGCTGTGGCCAGGAAAAGAAAAAAAAAAATTGAATGTTGAGCGTGACGGCATCATGCCCGACATTCAGTGACAAGCTGCAGGAGAGAGGATTCTGGGTCCCGGGCACTGCCGAATTGGAAGGAAGATAGAAGAAAAGACAGAAGAAAGAAGGTCAAGTATGTAAGTAATGAAATGGAGGGGAATGGTGATAGGAAACAGCAATGGAGGGGCAAAAGAGTGAAGGAGGGGCCAGTGTGTGGATGCAGAGGGGCACAGAGTGTGTGGATGCAGAGTGTGTGGATGCAGAGGGGGCACAGAGTGTGTGGATGCAGAGAGTGTGGATGCAGAGGGGGCACAGAGAGTGAGGATGCAGAGAGTGTGGATGCAGAGGGGGCACAGAGAGTGTGAATGCAGAGGGGGCACAGAGTGTGTGGATGCAGAGAGTGTGAATGCAGAGGGGGCACAGAGAGTGTAGATGCAGAGTGTGTGGATGCAGAGGGGGCACAGAGTGTGTGGATGCAGAGAGTGTGAATGCAGAGGGGGCACAGAGAGTGTAGATGCAGAGTGTGTGGATGCAGAGGGGGCACAGAGTGTGTGGATGCAGAGAGTGTGGATGCAGAGGGGGCACAGAGAGTGAGGATGCAGAGAGTGTGGATGCAGAGGGGGCACAGAGAGTGTGGATGCAGAGGGGGCACAGAGTGTGTGGATGCAGAGAGTGTGAATGCAGAGGGGGCACAGAGAGTGTGGATGCAGAGAGTGTGGATGCAAAGGGGGCACAGAGAGTGTGGATGCAGAGGGGCACAGAGTGTGTGGCGATGACGCAGAGGGGCACAGAGTGTGTGGATGCAGAGGGGGCACAGAGTGTGTGGGTGCAGAGAGTGTGGATGCAGAGGGGCACAGAGTGTGTGGAGCTGACGCAGAGGGGGCACAGAGTGTGTGGATGCAGAGGGGGCACAGAGTGTGTGGATGCAGAGGGGGCACAGAGTGTGTGGATGCAGAGGGGGCACAGAGAGTGTAGATGCAGAGAGACACAGAGAGTGTGGATGCAGAGGGACACAGAGTGTGTGGAGATGATGCAGGGGCACAGAGTGAGTTAGCTGTAAATTATTCTTTGACAGAAATATAATAGAAAAAACAATATAAAAGTATTCTTTTCCCTTGGATTTATGTGTATTGTTTTTGCAAACAACTTACTAAGTATGTCCGTCCTGACCTAAATACTTATTACATTATTTTGACCAAACTACTTATAAAACGGGACTGATAGGTAATTATTTTGGAGGGGTGCCTTGAAATAATTATGGAGACACTAAGGGTGCCGCAAACTTGAAAAGTTTGGGAACCACTGCCTTAATTTTTGATCTTAGGGGCCCCCCTGTCTGAAGTGCCCCGGGCCCCCCAAAGCCTTAATCCAGCTCTGCAGGAGGGAAGATAATAAGCTCTATTTTGGACATGTTGAGCTTTAGGTAGTGTTGGGACATCCATGTGGAGTTAGCAGAAAGACAGTTGTTACACAAGATAATACAGGAGAAGAGAGATCAGAGGAAGTGATATAGATTTGGGTGTCATCAGCGTAGAGGTGGTACTGGAGGCCGAATGAGCGAATTAGTGCCACAAGAGAACAAGAGAAGAGGTGTACAATGAAAAAAGTAAATGGCCAAGAACAGAGCCTTGTAGGACCCCAACAGATAGTGGGAGTGGAGGAGGGAATGTGCCAGCGGTAGAAACACTAAAGAAGCGGTTTGATAAGTAGGAAGTGAACCAGGAAAGACTGTCACAAAGGCCAACGGAGTGAAGGGTGTGTAAGTGAAGAGGGTGATCAACAGTGTCAAAAGCAGCAGAGAGGTTCAGGAGAATGAGTATGAAGAAATTACCCTTAAATTTTGCAGTAAGTAGATCATTTGTCACTTTTGTGAGAGCAGTTTCAGTGGAATGTTGGGGGCGGAAGTCTGATTTCAGAGAGTCGAGAATGGAATGAGAGGAGAGAAACTGAGATAGGTGTTTGTTCACTAATCCAAAAGTAGTTTGGAGGCAAAGGGGAGGAAAGAAATAGGGCAGTAGTTGAAGAGAGAGGCTGGATTGAGAGATGATTTCTTTAGAATAGGTGAGAGGAGCGCATGTTTAAATGAGGATGGAAATGTACTATTGGAGAGAGACAGGTGGAAGAGATGAGTTAGAGGAGGGCATGCAGTGGAGGAAAGGGAGCAGAGTTTGGAAGGGAATAGGGTCGAGTGGACAGGTTGTAGGGTGAAATGATAAGATGAGTGCAGAGACTTCATCTTCAGTTACTTGGTGATAATGAATTAAGGGTAGATTTGGGAGGGTAGGTAAAGGTGGGTATAGTGAGTGGAGTGAGGTGAATTTGGCATGAGAAAATATCTTGTCGAATGGTGTCAATTTTGTCTTTTAAATAGGTGACAAAATCATGGGCAGAAAGGGAGGAAAGAAAAGGAGGTGCAGGTGGGCAGAGAAGTGAGTTGAAGGTGGCAAAAAGGCAACATGGGTTAGAAAACTAGGTGGATATTAGAGATTTGAAGAATGTTTGGCAATTGAAAGAGTAGTGCTGTAAGATGAAAGAATGAATTCATAGTGGAGGAAATCGGCATAGGAACAAGATTTCCTCCTTTGGTGCTCTGTGGAGCACTTTTGCAGGTAGCGGGTCTGTTTGTTGTGCCATGGCTGGGGTTTGGATTATCAGAAATAATATGTATTAGCTGGAACTGCATTGTCTAGGGCTGAAGTGACTATTTTGTTATAGAAAGAGGCAGACTGATTAGGACAGGAGACAATGCAGTCATTGGAGAAAATTGTTGTTTTAATGAAAAGGAGAAGTGGATTGCGTTAAGAGTACTTGGGTTTTGTTGTGTATGTGTGTATTTAGGTCCAGGGGGAAGGGCATGAGTTAATGTGAGGCTGAAGGAAAGGAGGTTGTATTCGGGGAGTGGTAAGAATAAATTGAAGAAACTAGAGATGGAACAGTAGCGGGAAAAGACAATGTCAAGGGAGTGCTCACCACAGTGGGTGGGAGATGAGGTCTATTGAGAGAGACCAAAGGAGGAAGTAAGTGAAAGACGTTTAGTGGTAGAAGAGACAGTGCAATTATCACTGGTAATGTTGAATTTTCCTAGTATGAGTGTAGGCAGGTCAAAGGATAGAAAATAAGTGAGCCAATGACAGCAACACGAAGGAGGAGAGGATACAATAGACAGATTGTGAGGACTTCAAAGGAAGAGCATGAGAGGCAGGGCTCAGAGGATATGACTTGGAAGGTGCAGCTTGGAGAGAGTAGAATGCCTACTCACCACCTTGTCTGTTTCCGAGTCTGGGAGTGTGGCTGATGGAGAGTCCCGCATAGGAGAGAGCTGCAGGAGATGTAGTGTCAGAGAATGTGAGCTAAGTTTCTGTAATGTAAAGGAGGTTGAGAGATTTAGAAATTAATAGATCATGGATTGACGTAAGTTTGTAACAAACAGATCTGGCATTCCATAGTGCACAGGAGAAGGGAAGCGAAGGTAGTGGAGATATGTGGATAAAGTTGGCAGGATTGAATATATGGGATGGATGGAAAGGTTTAGGGTGGAGCGAGTAGCGTGAGGAGATAATGAGGATTGTACGGGGCCCAGGGTTAGGCAAGATATCACCAGTAGCCATGAGAAGGAGCAGGGTGAGAAAGAGGACATGCAAGGAGGATTTGTGGATACGAGGTTTATTTCTGATTATGTAGGCTGGTGAGTGTGGTGGGTGCAGGAAACAAAACAGTTCATGTGTACAGACTAGCGAGGAGGGAAGTAATGAAGGGGACATCATAATCGGGTAGGAAGAAATAGAATGATGGAGAAAGAAGAGGAGTTTGGAGAGAAGTATGGTGACAGTAAATAGGAGAGACTGTATATTGAGTAGGTGCGTGATGGCGAGATGTGCATGAATGTGTATTAGCTAGGGCAGTCAATGTGAGAGTAGAAAGGAACAATTGATCCAAATTGTGTGGGACAATGGAAGAGGTGAAGGATACTTCACCGCCCCCTGGCTGGGGTTAATGGAGTAGGCAGTTTTTGCTGCTCTGACACGACGAGGTCCAGGATGCTGACAGTTGGGTGCAGAGGGTCCAGCAGCCAAACATAAATGGTAACAGCAAACACAATTGAGCTCAGTGAGTAGCTGAACAGATGTTGAAACAGCAATGACAGTTGAGCTCTGTGGGTGCCCCAGCTGGACAGAGATGGTAGTTCTGTAGATCCTAAAACAGCCTTGTTTTTCGGTATGAAGTCGATCCTCAGCACTGCTGTGACGTTTTCTAACAGTATTCAGAAATATCCAAAGCATTATATTTGTGAGAACAAAGAAAAGTGGGAACTTGGGCTAAGACAAAAAGGCTTTGCAATGTATTGCATCAACAATAATTATTATACACCCAATAAGCAATTTACCATATATTAAGTAAAAATTGTGACCTAGGTTACCTTGAGGGTCTTAGGGAAACTGTCTTCATTGTATTATACAAATTCCACCCTGCAATTATTATATAATATGCTAATTAGCGTGGCTGTGTTATAAATAGCTCCAATATGGTGCACATGTATGTTTTATGCTCCTGATGAAGTCTTGAGTTGTGCAAGACGAAACGCGTTGAGCTGTATCCAGTGTGTTTTCCAGTACCTCATGTAAGTGCTTTTATTACATTTTATTAAAAAAATTTATAAGCATACCGAAATATCTTCCTTTTTTTCAATCTTATGCATCTTCGCCATTAGGATGAGGTTGTGACTGTGAAGTCATTGGTGTTGCACTGTTTTAATATTCTTCAGAAGTGGGATACTTCATGATATCTGGTACGCAGATTTAAACGTTTTTGCACTTATATGGGTGTCATTTATATTGGTAATTTTGGGATACCATTCCCACACACCCCATAGGATAGTGGGGTTATTGGTGATATTGCCCTCACTAACAATACTACAGAGCTATACTATGTTTGCTTTTTCTGCATTTTTGTACTGATCGGTGGAGATCTGGAGTACTACAAGTACAGCAAAGACTACTCCACTATCTCCTAAAAGACTCGTCGCTGTTTACCTCACGGTACGCATGTTATTGCTCTACTCCACGTTGTATATTTGATATATTACTGAGAGGCGCCCTGCTTGTTCTTCTGTTGCAGTAATCCAATCCGTCCGGACTAACCATCTGGCTTCAGGCTATCGAGGCTGCCACTCTTATAAGAGTCAAGTGTGTTTTTTATGTATTGTGGATACGGGACTCAATTGTTATATATTATATATGTACAAATTTCATCTTACTAATTTGAAGTTGTTACGCTGTGGTGATTAGCGCCAGATATATCTTTTATTTGTGTATAATATATATATATATATATATATATATATATATATATATATATATATATATATATATATATATATTTGTATAACCCCACCAATGGGAATACTGGGAGAAGATGCAAACTTGTCACATATAGTGCCCTGTTCGGAATTGAACCCATAGCCCCGGAAAGCCTATTAGCCAATCATGTATAGACTCATACAATAAAAGAAGTCAGGGATGCATGGGACAAAAATATTGTTATTGTTAAGAAAATATCAAAACAAAAAACCATGCAAACAAAAAAGAGCATACTAGATAAAACAGTAGGTTCTTTTCTGCAATACAATTCAGTGTTGCTATCATTATATGGGCTAATTAATGCTCAGTCCTAACGAAAGTAAATTTATAGCACTGACGGTCATTTGTAAGAGATCCTGATTTTAAGGATTACCTTGTGCCCTGTGACCTGAGCCCCACATAAAAGAGGACAACGGCCAAGCACTCCAGCTCACCTGCAATGTGGTACGTTGCCATGAGCTTCACTCACAAAAAGCAAATACAACTTCCCAAAATAGAACAAAAATGTCTTCTGTCTTCTGGTCTATCTTGTGTTTAAAGCCAATTCTGTAAGTCCTGGCAGTGCAGTCCTCATACTGATCAAAAAACTGTCTATGCTGCATTCATCTCCAGGTGTCAAACACCTATCAAATTTCATGTTCATATATAAATTTATATAATGCTTGACACTCAGCTTAATATAGTTAAAGTGACCCTGTTGCTCACCTCCAGCAAGAAGACTTTGCTGTGCTGTAAATGTATCAATATAGATATATACTTTATATATATATATATATATATATATATATATATATATATATATATTCAAATATTGCCTGCAAGTTATGCAACACATTGAAACAAAGTGGTCTATTCATGTCCAAAAAGGGTTGCCACTGTATTTTAAACCAGTATCTTAAGCGAGTGCTTTTCATTATTTTTAAATTTGAATGTCTGAGCCAGAGGATTTTTCTTGATGCTGGAAATATATGAAAATAAATGCTTTCTGTATTTAACTGGGTGGGATGTTTTGCTATAACTAATATTGAGAATTGCAAGTTTCAAGTTTCACATTTTTGTATGATCTCTAGTGTTCTAGACAGGTTGGCACTCCTGTCATATTTTATGACAATCTAAGAATAGATTACATTTATTCTCTTATCAGGTATGCCACAGACTCACGTTTGCTAAAGTAATTTAAATATTTTACAAATCCTTTTCTGTCCTGACTGACTAAAGAAAAAGGAATAAAGAAAAAAATTAAAATACTAAAAGTATACTGTAACAAAATAAAAGGATTATATTTGTAATGCAAATGAAGACTATTTAAAAGCTTAACAACCGTAATACACAGTAGAGCCAGTGAGACTGCTAGGATATGCAGGAGATTCCACAGGGGCCATAGGCAACACAAATGTTTGTAGAAACATGATATAATAGATATTTCAAAATGTCATAGTTAAATTAGTGAAATAATTTTTAGTGTACTCTCCCCACCCCCAAAACAAAAAGTAAGAAATAACCTTTTCTTAAAGTACACCAATTAATTTTCATTAGTGAATGGATAATTGCTCAACATACTGAAAATTTGCTAATTAATTTGTGACTTTCACATGTTTCAAAAAAAGAAATCCTGCATATTAATTGACTCTGCTTGCCTCAATTTTTGGTTGTAAATAAACTCTTTTTTTAGAGCACATTTGAAGAATGTTGACACTTGTAAATCAAATTTCCCTTCATTTGAATAGGATTGTAAACAAAAAAGCTCAAATGTCTAGTTTTTATGTCTAGTTTTTATATAGACAGCAACATTTTCCATGCTTCATATTGCAGTCACATGAAAAACAATGCCTATAGTGTATGCAGAAAAATTAAAGCTAGTCCAGTACACATAGATTGCCTAAAAAGCATAGTGTTGATTACCCTTCTCATGTAACTCCCTCTTACTGGTAATAATGTCCAACACTTACAAACCATAAAATAAAGACACGGACACCGACTTAAGTTTGGAATGAAAAGGTCCTTTTATTTTTGTTATTATTATTATTTTTATAAATTATTTTATTTATTCTAATTTTATTTTATTTTATTTCTATCAAAAACTATCAAAAGTTTCTATCAACAATTTGGACCTTTTTCCTTAATTAGGTGGCGAAGAGCAGGGCAGCCAGCTAAAACAACATAAACCAATAAAGTGGAAGATCATCTCCTTTCCACCAACCCAGGTTAAAACCTTATCTATTGGCCGGTACTATCGACTATAAATTAACTCAATACCCTCTGGACTCAAACTATTTAAGCCCTTTCAAGGCAAAACCTGATACTCCTTACTAGAGCATCAACGAGTCTGATAACGACGAGGGAACCAAGGCTACATCGCCAACACTTCAGTACCGTATGTTTAACAACCATCTGACTGCCATGCTCTCCCACCACAGCCGTGTGTTCTATGGACCGCGCGGCCCGCCACCTAAAGAAAAAACTAACCCCTTCACTCTGAAAAAATACTTTCTATGAACAAAGCCGTTCCTTCTGCCGACAAATGAACCCCATCCGCTCTGAAAAGATGTTTCTTGTCCACTGTTAACCCAAGATGACTTATAACTACCCCCTGCATGCTTTTAACATTCTGCCTCGCATATCCGTTTAACTTTTAAAACCACCCTTATCAATGTGGCTGGGGGAATAGATGACCTCCAAGACAAATGCGGTATTATGCTGGACCAACAAACCTTCATTGAAGGCCATCGGGCATGTATGTGCGCAAGACCCTCACAAATGTTTATTATTAGATCCAGGGATTTACTTCTACCCACGTCATTCCTTCCCAAATGGATCACCACTATATCGGGGGTACCGTGATCTTCTATTTCCTTAGCTAACGTGGGAATCAACTCCGCCCATACCATGCCCCTGTTACCCAACCACCGCATGTCAACTGGGTGCTTGAAACCGGACCACCTATCTGCTATTCTGTGTTTCGCTGCCAAAAAAAATTAACGAATGCCCCACGACCAATATTCGCGTCATCTTAACCGTAGAACCTAGAACAAAGTAAATCGTCTCGTCAAATCATACCTATATCCGAAACGAAACGACCATCAACAAAAGGAAACATATTGCAATCTGTTATCAACTTGCTGAAATAGCCCCTCCATACTAGAGGGGCCACCCCGGCTCAATTGGAGTACTTGAAACGAAAAAACTCACTTCATTAGCTTCACATTAATACTCTCTATGAGGGTCATCAGTTCAAAAATTTATATTTATTTTATTTTAAATTCTATTTTATTTTATTTATTTTATTTCATTTTATTTCTCAAATAACTATTTTATTTTGACTCTTAAACAACCTGGA
The DNA here is from genome assembly GCF_038048845.1 of Mixophyes fleayi. Lineage (NCBI taxonomy): Eukaryota > Metazoa > Chordata > Amphibia > Anura > Limnodynastidae > Mixophyes > Mixophyes fleayi. The sequence goes on from NC_134405.1 coordinate 227,365,924, forward strand.
AAAGGAAAATTGGTAACCCACATGAAGGTAAAAAAAACCCTTATAACCCTGGGAGGCACACACACTAATCAGGTCTTGTCAAGGAAATAAGAGGAGAAAAACCCCTTCACGCCCCCGTTCAACACAGCGAGCAGCATAGCCTTGGGTCACCAAGTGATAGAAGAGACAAGCTAAGATGAAAGCGATAGATAATACTGAAAGACATGAAGAGATGCAAGACTGTGTATAAGAGCCCCTTTCAAAGGCTCATTTGTCAGGCCGGATATATTTCTTATAGGTCTGCGACTTCCATCTCTCCAGCGCTTGAATCTCAGTGCAGATGCACCTCTAACTTCAGCAGCAGTGGCAGCCCCTTATCAAGAAGGAAAGTATACCATGGCCCCCTGGGTTCAGGCCTATCTCTCCTAGGGCCTGTTTTAACAAGGCGTTAAACTGAAATTTGGTTAATGGGGTGTTATCCATATGAATTAAACACAAACCCTCCCCTGGGGGCCAGAGACTAGCGAATTTATTGGCCAACATGACCGGGCATATAGATGTTCCTTGCTGCCCCGTAATTGCTAACCAATGGCCTCTGAATAACTGATCTGTCTTTGACCAACATGTTAAGTTGTAAAAACACATTTCTAGACAAAACTCCACCTATGTCGTTCTTAGATCTGGCTACTAGCCTGCTAATTCTAAAAGCACCGTGAAACGCTACTGAGAAAGCTAAACCAAAAAGCAAAGCCTCGTAATCATCCATAGCTAAATTATGCAAGACCTCAATCAAGCTAGCCAAAATTTGGCCATCAATAGGCCGACGAGTGTCATTCGTTATCGGCTGTATTCTGGACCAACCTTTCAAAGCCTTAGCTATAATAAATGACTTTGTGGGATCTTGTGTACCATTTAGTCCAGCCATAAATGAAATACCAGCTAACAGGGACCCCATCCAAGCTTTAGAAACCCCCTCGTTATAATGATTCCACATAAAGCCCATAATAGAGGGAAGCTGACCTGAAGAGCTGTTGTTGCCAGACGCCTGGTAACCCAACCAACATTCCCATGCCCCTTGATAACACTTTCTAGATGCCGGAGCCAGGGGCGCTTCCGCTAGCCACCTTATCCCTATCGGGTCATCTACCAAACACAAGGGGGACCCTGTAAGCCAGTTAAGCGGGCATGTGGGGCCAGAGATCTAAAAACGTTGCCATTCAAACAGAGAACGAGCGTCCACTATCTGGTTATCCGCGCCAGGAACGCGTCGTGCGCGAAAACAAATGTCAAACTCTCGACATCTCAACACCAAGACTCGCGACAAGTTGATTGCCGGGCGTGATGAGGTGCTCTGCTTGTTGATAGCCTGGACCACACCTAAGTTGTCACACCAAAAAACTACACTCCTACCGCGCAACCGGTCAGACCACAACTCTAAGGCTACCACTTTGGGGAACAACTCTAACGCTGACAAGTTCCGAACCAACCCCTTATACTTCCATGACTGCGGCTAAGGCGCGGCACACCACTCCCCTTGAAAAAAACGCACCAAAACCTTTCGAGCCTGAGGCGTCTGTGTGCAAGTCTAAAGATGTACTAGAAACTGGGAGTGCTGGCCAAACTCGTATACCGTTGAAAACTGTTAGAAAAGCGTCTCCATATACACAAATCCTCCTTAATGTCTACAGACCGCCGAATCTGGGAATGGGGACTACGAAAAACTGCTGTCGCTAGTTGGAATCTCCTGCAAAATACCCGGCCCATAGGTATCACTCTGCAAGCAAAATTAAACGATCCTAACAGAGATTGAACTTTACGCAGGGAGCAGGCCGGTGACGCCATAACTTCTTCAATCAGGGTCTGTAATTTAACAATTTTATCAGCGGGTAAACGACAACCTTCCCTTGTGTTAATTTCTATGCCTAAAAATGCCAAGCATGTGGCCGGGCCCTCTGTTTTATCCGCAGGTACAGGTACACCCATCACCCGAAATAGCGCTTGCGCTGTATAGTGTGTCCTTACAACAAGGGGAATCCGCTGGGCCTATGAACAGGAAGTCATCCAAATAATGCGCTATGCCGTGGTGCCCCGTCCCCGCCCCGACACACCAGTGAAGGAAGGAACCGAAAGCCTCAAAGTATGCATATGAAACTGAACAACCCATTGGCAGGTATCGATCTACATAGCATTCGTTATCTATTTTAAAACCCAGAAATTTAAAGGACTCGGGGTGTAGAGGGAGGAGACGGAATGCAGATTCAATGTCTAATTTAGCCATCAGCGCTCCTATGCCAAATTCTCTCACTATGGTCAATGCCTCGTCAAAGGACTGGTAAACTACTGAACTAATACTGGGGTCAATCGCATCATTAACTGACTTGCCCGCCGGATGAGATAAATGCTGAAACAACCTAAATTTTCCTGGGGTCTTTTTGGGCACTATTCCCACCGGGGAAATAACTAGATCTGGAATGGGTGGGGAAGAAAAGGGGGCCTGCCATGCGCCCCAAACCTATCTCTTTCCAACTTTTTCCGCCAGAATGTCAGGGTGCACATAAGCGGAACTAAGGTTCCTGGCCGCGGTACCCGAAACCCCACTTGAAATGGGAAGGCAAAAACCGAGGCGAAAACCCTCTCTAAGAAACGAGGCCTGCGACGCATCAGGGTAAAGGGCTAACCACTTACAAAGAACTGGGAATATGATGGGGGAATTTGCCTTAGACAGCACCCCCTGCCCCTCCCCGTCCCCGACCAATGCCAACGGTGTTCCTAGGGCAGTCCTTGAGGGAATGAGCCCCTCTACAATTGGAGCAGGCGTGTTTGTATCGGCATGCCTCCCCCCTCCTGAATGAGGAGTTATTAAATGCAAAGCACCGGTTCCTTGAAGACTGGGGAGCACCACGTCTCCCCCCGAACTGAAACCTAGCTAACTGTGGAGGGCCGAAACCCATGTGAACCCCCCCCACATTTGGGCTCTATTCAATCTCATCCAGATTTCAACATCTTTATAGGCATGGGGCATATAACGTTGGCCATGCACCTTCTCACGGAAAAACTTATCATACAACCTCCAGGTCCCTGGACGCTCACAACTATGCATCTCCTTAGACAAATGAAGATACTTCCAGACATCTATAATAGCGTCAGGTCTAGTTTCCACATAACAGGCCGAAAAAACACAGTAACCCGTTAACCAGTTGGAAAAATTTCTATAAATGTCCTCACCAACTCCCCCTCGTGCGCATGCAGCCACCAACTCTTTTTGTATGTCCGCTGTCAGCTCAAATATATCACATAGTAACCCCATTTTATCTTATGTCTCATGCTGCGCCTAATCCCTATCAACAACGCTGTGTTCTCACTTTACTAGCGTGCCTCCTGTCGATGTGGGAGAAGCGGTTTCTAACCGGTCCCTCTGTTTCCTCTTACTCCCTCCAAAATTATTACTGAGTATCTTAATAAGCTTGCGCTGGCCCTGTCTAGGGGAAGATGAATCTGATTCATCACTGGTGGTAGAAATGCTAGAACTAGACATGTGTGTATCAGTTACAATGGAACTCTCATACTCACTGACTGCTCCCTGCTCCTCCTGGTGAATTGCTCCCGCTCCGCCCTCATCCACCAACCCGACCTGCTGGGCACTTCGTTGCGCTGCCTGGCCCGACTCCTCTCCACTTTGCCTCATAGCCGCTGGTCCGTCCTCCCTTGCCTGCGCTGCCGCTGGAGCCGGCTGCATCTGTGGAGCTGGATGCAAAGACACGTTAGCCCCCGGAGGAGATGAAAGGTGCGAGGTCTGAGCCGGGGTCCCTACCGAAGAGGCTGCAGGGGGGTGCGTCCTTGAGGTGACTCACAAAACCTGCGAGGGGAGGCGCACCTTGATCCCTGCCACCCTGCCTTACAAGCAGTGAGGGCTGTGAAACTGTATTCGTGACAACAGCTGGATAATAAAAGAGGGGTGTAGGATAGGAGTGACGGTATTGCTCAGCAAAATTAGGGTAGGGGCCGACCAAGCAACTCTTCCCTGAGCCACAGGAATATAACTTCTAGGCGGGTAAGGCAGAGAACCTAAGATGTCCGCCGTGCCTGCCGGCGGGCTGGTTGAAAAGTGGCGGCGGGAAAGGCCAGCTGGCCGATGCATCAGGTACGCCCTGAAAACGCCTGACTGGTGCGTATGCCGGGGGGGTGCTGCTCAACTGCTACCCGGCTCCCCGGGAGAAAAAACCTAGGTGCCGGTCCCAGCAGCCCAGGGGCCTGATTAAAAGAGGCACCCGCACCTGATTGGATGGATGCCTATAGGGAAAATAAAAGAGGAGAGGACACCGGGGGGGGGGTTATCCCTAGACCGGGACAAAGGAGGGGGGAATGAGCTGCCCAAACTAATACCGTGGAGGGGGGGGCAAGAGGGGGGACAAAAGGTAACCGATGGAGCTTTGAGGTGGGGGTGAAGAGGTCAAGAACCTCCTACCCGGGAGGGGAAAGTGCGCCACCATAGGATGACCCGTGAAAGGCACCAGACTGAGAGGATGGGGGAGGGGGGACAAAATTACCGGCCCCAGCCCCCTGCATGGGGGAATATGCCCAGAGGAGGGAGGAACCCCAAAACTGCCTCCCGCTACCTACTCCCTGCCCTCCCGAAACATGAGTCTGCTGTGACTGGTGGCCGGGGAAACCAGCGCCTGGGGGCCCGGACGAAGCGCAGCTTCGACTACAGCTGCTGCCCCGCCTACTATATTGGTGCCAGTAAGAGGCGCCGGGGAAAGGGATCCCCTGCCCTGACCTTTGCCCGCCAACTTAGCCTGCCTGGAACCTCAGGACGCGCGCGGCCTCGCGGCCCGTTCCGGAGCTCTGGCTCTCCTAGCCTGGCTCGGGCCTGACCCGCGAGCTACTCTCGCGGCGCCCGAGCCGCGTGGTGTCCGGTCGCCAGCGGGCCCCGCCCCTCGTGAGGCACCGCCGGACGGACCCGGGGTGCCAATCTCCCGCACCGAGCGGGCTGGGACGTCAGAGGTGCTGGGAATGGGGGCTGTAGGGAGGGAAGCAGAGGGAGGGGGAGGGGAAGAAGGGAACCTGGCGGGAATGGACCTGGAGCGTCTGGGGCGAGAAGTGGCCATGGCGGGGGAGAGACCGAAGAGGGAACAGGATAAGAAAGCAGTAGAGGAAAAAGAAAATAAAAGAGGAAAAGAAAAAGAGAATAAACACAGATAGATACAACCAAGAGCAAGATACTAAGCCTGCTGCTGCTGCTGCTGCTGCTGCTCGATATCCGGATCCAGGAAACAGGAAGCTCTCTCCTCCTCCACTGCTGGATATATTCTTTCCACGACCACTCCTACCTCATTCCAATTGGCTGATTCCATCACAGACTTAACCCCTAATGGTAAGTAACATTATCAGCTCACAACACATGTTTTTAAACTCCTTCGGCTTAATGGCCTCTCTCATACTTTTTAACCCTCTCCAACCATATACAGCCCACTTTTTCAGCACACAACTGGATCAAATGACCTCTCCACATGCTATAATTTCTAAAATAACAGCTGAGAACAGGAGGGAAGGATTTTGAAAACATGCGAGATCATACATTTTCTCAGAAATTATCTTTTGCCTTGTTCTGAGATTCAAATTTGGTGGAAGAGACTGATCATGGCTCGGTTCAACACGGTACCCCAAAATTTGCATCTGTTGGATTTCTCTGAATCAGAACCGCTCGTCTCTAGTTTTAAGTTTATACTGGTATTATATATTAATGTGTGTATATACCATGTCTTCATGTTAAATTCAACAATATGCCAGGTAAACAGCTGTAGCTATCCTGGATAAGAGTGATCATCTGCAAACTAGCAAGAAAGGGGTTGCCCATTTAACCCATGATAACTGACCTCAGTGGGTCTTGTGAATCTGTGTGTATGCCAAAGACTGAGTGTCGGTGAAGCAGGGCCACTGCCTCCTACTTGGCAGCATTAGGGAACATGCCTCCACAAAGCTGCTACAAGCCCAGATTGACTACCCAGCAGGCTAATAGAACACCAGTATAATGTTGCATTTTTATGATATGTGTCCATATCTGCCATAGTGCTATAATTGCTGTTGGTGTTTTTTATTAAGAAATCGGATACATATTTTTAGTCAGATATTTGCCTGGCTGTGAATGTTTGTTCCCACTGCCATAGATCAGAAGTAGTCAGAAGATGGCGATTGAAAAAGTGTCAGTGGGGGTTGCGGGTGAGGAGAAGATGTCAGTGGGGGTTGCAGCTATAGAGATGGAGACAGAGTCAGAGATGGTGCTGGAAGGGCCAAACAATTTTGGAAAAGTTAAGGTGGGGGATGGAGATGCTCAAGAAGAGCAAAGAGCAAATCCAAATCCAATGAGCCCAAGAGAGGTGGAGATGATGGTCAAAGTACTGGACCAGGACGACAACGACATTAAAAAAAGGCGAGTAGCACGTGTATAGTCTACCTGCTAGAAGGACTTTATTTCATTCTAGTTTCACACGAAGCAATGTAAACTAATTTGTAACCTAATTTTTTATGTCAGAACGAAGAATTAACGGTGAGACGGCCTGTTTAGATACCACTGATACCACTAATGTTACACCAGTTATAGCAAACAAGAAAAAATTGAAAAAGAAAAATATACAAAATAAGTTCTACACAAAGGTATTTCAGTGAACATGTGTAGACAACTAAATGCTTTGGGCGGTACATACCTGTACTGTTATAATAACCAAAATGGCGCCTGTTTTCCAGAATGTATGGAGGTAAAGCCCGCTATTATTGCGATTTCGCCACATGGACCAAAATATAAACTGATCTTGAGCAGTGTTAAATGTGAGAAAATTAGAATATTTATGTCGTTGAATATAAATTTCAAATATAGAAGTTAAATGGTAAACATTTTTTTATTTCCTTGTATCGTAGATAAAGAAATCAAAGGGAATAGAAACCCAAGCGACATCAAGACCTGTTCTGCCACAAACCAGTAGCACCTTTAAAAATACTAAATACTAAAAATAATACTCTGCAGTACTCTGTGCTCTAATTGGTTTGGGCGCGCTCACTTCTCATGCGGATCTTACAGACAGCTGTGTGTGTTAAAATTTTTGTACCTTTTTCCTGCAATAAAAATGTTGCTTGAACACTGTGTGGTTTATTCTGGGTACTTCACAATTATAAGTTAATAAAGGTTAATATAACTTTAATAGGTTATAAAGGTATAAGTGTAAATATGAATACATTGCCGACATAGACGCAAAGGGTAATAACACACGTGCTTTATACACATGTAATGGTCTGCAGCCAGACAGGTGCAATATACATCGATACAAAACACAAATCAGTGATGTGCGGATTCCGCACCACGTGGGACTGAGACAGACCTCAAAAAATTTACATATACACGCCCCCCAGGTCGAGGAAGTATCGGAGGATTGTCGTGGATCGGTCAGAAGTTTATACACACTACAGAGCGGAAACGAGATTGGAACGAAAAAATTAAACGGTACGACCAACCAAATGAGGCGACAATCGTCCATTTGGCCAGACTTTCGACCATCGTGTCACTGCACACACTGACCCGACTTTTGAACGAGCGGTCGTATGTCGGCTGCTTGAGCCGATTATTGGACGAAAACAGTGTAGTGTGTACCCAGCTTAAGGTAGAAAGCAAGGTTGTAAAACTCTCTTATCTGGCATCTCAAATGTTTTTTGTGATTGCAATTGGTTTTCCTTATCACTTCCATGGCAGTCATAACTATTTGGCTAACTACTTGGTCAGAGTATTACAGATAGTAAAAAAAATGCCACTGAAAGGTAAATAGTGTGACTCTTCCATTACCTGGTGGATTTTTCCTGTCTCTCAGCTGAGTACGCAGTATGTAAATATAGTCTAGTAGTATGTTGTTTTACTTTATTAGGGGCTTACCTTTTCCTGGTGATTCCCTGTGACGTATCACTGAGAGTGCAAGCAGGGACAGGGGTGTCTTCCCTGGGGATGCTAGTTGCTACAATGCTGTAGAAAACATGGTGCCTCGCTTTTGGACATTCTTTTAGGGTGCTTGACATCACTTGTGGTTCAGAGGTCACAGGCCGGCCTGATGCCTAAAATAGCATGCTGAAATTTCGGAATTGTTTACTGTTCTTGGTACCTTTCATGAGTACTGTCTATGGAATATTTTGCTGTTATAGCGCCTAAGCCCACCTCCAAAAAGCTGAAGAGCATCCATTCCAGGCAAGCTCCTTAATTAGGGGTACATTCTACATTTATTTTATTAGTGAGTTAGTTTGTTATTCTTCCTTCTCCATACTATTTCAGTTGAATTAACAAAAAGCATTTCCATCCCAATGTTTGTGGAGCATGTGACAAAACTTTGTCTGAGAACTGTGAACGGGCTTTTGTGTACACTGTATTCCTCAGCCCAAAAGGCCCACTGCTCAGCCTCCTAAACAGTTTTTGGAATGAATTTCCAAAATGATAAAAGCAACCAGGGACACTTTTGTCAGAAAGGAAGATTTATATGCCATGCAATGGCTTAAAAGGGCCAGACCACAGATATGTTACATCTATCTATGGGTTATTTGGTTCTGTGAGTGATATTGAAGGGTCATCTGGCAGTGAGTGACCTTGGATCAGAGAAGAACCCAGGTTATTTAACCTGAAGTTTTGACTATCCTACTCAGACATATTAATAGAACCATGGGGATTGATGATACACCAGCTCCTTTCTCTCTCCAAGATTAAATTTTTGAGGATCATCAGCATAAAAGCAGAGTGTTCCAAGTGCATATGGCTGTTAAGGATCTAATTAATAATGAATTGGAATAGCTGGACAGACATCAGCCTAAGCAAGACATAATATCATGTACCCTTTTTATCTCTGTCTAGCTCCTATAACTTGTCTGCAATCACTGAAGCCTGGTTATGTTGTCCCACATGCCCAGACCTATGGGCTGGTAAGTTTGTGGAGTTGGAATTCTTCTTTTCTACTCTGCTCTTTCTGGAATATTCCCCCAGATTCCCCCCCCCCTCTTTCTCCTTATTCAAGGTATACTCCATCGTCATCTTCCACCCAGCCCACCACCATGTTGTCATTATTTACTGTCCTTCTGGTCCCGTGTCTCAAGTCCTTGATCACTTATCCAGCTTGCTCCCTCACTTTCTCTCCTCTGACCTTTCCGCCTTCATCTTAGGGGAAATTTAACATTCCTATAGACAATAGCTCAGACCTGGGTTCTTCCAAACTTTCTCCCTCTTCTTCTCCCTTGGTCTCTCTTTCAATGGACTTCCTACTTTCTTCCTCACACCACAGTGGCCACTCCCTTGATCTGGTCTTTTCTCACCTCTGTGCTGTCTCTAACTTGAGCAATTCATATTTCCCTCTCTCTGACCACCATCTCCTCTCTTTTAGCATCTTCCCAACCCTCTCACCTTCCGGATCCCATAAAGTTACTCTCACCAGCTGTAACCTGGACAGCACGGATCACAATTTAAAAACCTCGCTCGCACTAACAGTGACAAAGCACCATCAGAAAAACGTGCATCAGCGTCTGCTGAGCGCATTTGATCTTACATTTTTTCAACATTCCTCAAGCAACATTAGTATCTTATTAAGGTTTGATAGTAGACTTCCATTTAAACTATCATTCTTTGGATTAACAATGAGATAAAATAACTATACCCAAACCTCTACTATCAGTGTACAGCTAGGCAGATAGCAAATCACCTCCTCCATAACAGTCTATTGAGAGAAACGTATGCCATTATCGGCTCAAATCTGTGATAATTATTAGGCAGGAAATAAGAATTAAATTATCTGTATATGCGGTTCTTATAAGAACAAGTAGTTTGAATTAGTTCTACAGCCAATACACTAAGGGAAAGGGAAACTTCCCATTACAAGGCAGCTTTAAATTTAAGCTGTGAAGACGCCGAACTCGCGGGAGTTGACAAAACCGGGGTATGATACATTTACCCCTAAGTCTGATAAATATTATTGATCAGCACATTTTAATATCAAAAGCTGAAGTGATAAGTATAGGAGCTATGATTTTGTTGGGAGATATGGATAGCAGGATCCACACACTAACTATGGCATGATTAAAATTGAGTTTCCTGAGAACTGAAAATATCCGACAACTCACTAATACAACTGAAGATTAATCCTGAGGGATGCAAGATTGATAAATACAGATAAGGAGATCAAAAAGTAAACTCAGCTATTATAAATTCACTTTATTCAAATTAACATTTTATGATTTTGCTGCATATTATATTTTGAATTTAAACAAAATTGTTAATAAAAGTTACATTTAAATGTAACTATTTGATTACACGTTCAGTGTGCTTATAAGGGCATCTAGGAACAGAAACAAATGGCTAACAAATGCAAAATTTAAAACATTGAGTAACAGTCTCCCAATATAATACTTGTGTGGCAAAATATTTTTACAGCATGGATCCTACAAGCTTCTCCTCCTCCCTGATCTCACTCCTCACCCAAATCAATTTCTTGCCAAATCAGGCTGCCTTCTTCTTTCATCACACCCTTACTACTGCAATTGACTCTGTCAAACAGTTTGTCACTATCAAGTTTCGTTGGTCCCCTCCTCAATCATGGCACTCTTAACTTACTGTCTTCAAAAAAATGCTCCTGTAGCGGAGAATGACTCTGGAGGAATTCACACACTCATGCAGACTTCCTTCACTTCAAGTTCATTCTCTTTTCTTACAGTTCAACCCTATCACTGTTCTAAACAGTCCTACTTCCCGGTTCTCATTTCCCCCCAATCCTATAACCTCTCCCGCCTTTTTTCCACATTCAACTCTCTCCTCTTCCATCTCCCCCTCCAACACACTCCTCGCTATCTCCTCTTGACTTTTCTTGATTGCTACCCACTTCACCTCTAACACTGATTAAATACATTGTGACATCTCCTCACATAGTCCTTTCTTACCCACCCACCCCCCCCTCCATAGCCACCTTGTTCCCCTCCCATCCTCCCCTGTGGATGCTATCTCCATCCTGTTTCCCACTGTCACCCCCACTTGCTTGCCCAGTCACCTTTTCTTCCTTCACTCGGTATCTGCAGATGAAGTCTGCACTCTTCTATCCTCCTAACCACCTCCACCTGCCCACTTGACCCAGTCCACTCTCACCTCCTTCGTTCCCTTTCTCTTGAGGCCTGCTTCCACCTTGCCCACCTCCTCAATCTATCTACTTCTTCTGGTATCCTTCCCTCTTCCTTTAAACATGCTCTTGTCTCACCGATGCTCACAAAAAGTCAATTGTCCCTGCTTCTATCTCTAATTACTGCCCTATCTCCTTGCTTCTTTTTTCCTCAAAACTTCTCGAGCGGGTTCAGCACACTTGGAAACACTAAACAGTGTTTCCAAGTGTGTTTGACAACTTTCTTTTGATAGATACAGTAACCATTTTGAGGAAAGGATAGCCTCATTTCAGGTTTGAGCTGCACTTACACACATTATAGAAAGCACAAAGAGGATTAGAAACCTAGCAACTCTCAAGCGGGTTGTCCTTCTCTTTGCTAAATCTAGGGACACTTCTCCCTTCTTATCCTTCTTGACCACTCTGCTGCCTTTGATACCACTGACCGCTCCCTCCTTGTGCAAACAATCCAATCATTAGGCCTATGTAACACTGTCCTTTCCTGGATTTCCTCTTACTTCACCAAGCACTTCTTTTTAGTCTCTACACCTATCTCCTCCCCCCCCCCCATCCATCTCCCCCCTCTTCCTTTACCTGTCCGAGTTTCCCAAGAATCTGTTCTTGGCCGTTTCTGCTCTTCTCCCTCTACACCCCCTTACTTGGTGACCTCATCAGCTCATTTGGCCTCCTGTACTATCTGTTTGCTGCTGACACCCAAATCTATCTTTCCTCCCAGACCTTTCCCCATCCTTTATGTCTCGTGTTTCCTACTGACTCTCTGCCATCTCATCTTGGATGTCCAGCGCTTCCTTAAACTCAATATTTCTAAGTCTGAAATAATCATCTTCCCACCGCAAGAGCTCCCTCACTTACCCATTCTCTTTTTCTGTCCCTCAAGTCCACTGACTATGGGTCATCCTTGACTCCTGCCTCTCCTTCAAACCCCACATTCAGTCCCTCTACAAATCCTAATAACTCCACATATGAAATATATCCAAGATCCTGCTCTGTTTCACCATGGAAGCCATAAAACCTCTTACTCACTCCCTTGTAATCTCTTTATACTCAATGCTGCTGCCCACCTTATATTTCTCTCTCATCACTCTACCTCTGATGCCCCTCTCTGCCAGTACCTACATAGACTCCCTGTAGCCTAAATAATTAAATTTAAACTCCTCTTCTACAAATCTCTCAACCAATCCACACCCCCTGCATCTCCAACCTCATCTCTACCCACACTTCTTCCCATCCCCTCTGCTTTGCCAATGACCGCCACCTGAAGTCACTAGGAGAGCTCTATTGCTGTGTCCTTGCGTGGTGAAACCACAATTAAAGAGCTTTTTGTCCACGCTTCCATTTGAAAGCACTTTTCTATTCTGGGATAAACTTGATTCGATGATTCAAAAATTACAGGGGGCAAATGTTATTATTTACCTAACAACCAGAGAACAAGAGGTTTCCCTTTTTTCTTCCTGTCAACAGAACTTCAAGGAAGCATAGAGCTTTTGGCCTCAGTATTCTAGGCACTATGTTGCCAGTTTTTATAGACAACCTTTTTGTAATTTCGGGAGTAAGGAACAGAGGTCTGTGCCAAAGCCGTCTCAATGACTCTTTCTCGGCTCAACCTCAGTAGATTCCAGTGGAAGGTAGAATTTCAGGTATGCTAGTAGTTTGCATGGCTGCTTTCAAGAAAAGAGGAGTTGCTCTCTGGCTTCCAAGACCAAGCTGGCATAAGAAGAACCTTCAGCTGGGTCCATTCACATGACTACTAAGAAAAAGCAGCAACACACATACATTATGGAGATAAGGGCAGAAGACAACGCAGTAGGAAAAGACAACAGGATAGCAGATTATCTCAGCAGATCCCATGTACATATAGAGAATTAGTTTAACTGCAACATCTCAGGAAACCAAAGCTCGTCATCTATGGTTTGCAATAGCTTAGTAAGTGTTCCAAAAATAGCATTGGATTTGGACACTGAAATCAGTTCTAATGCACCAGGGACCAGCTCTGCATCCAAGTCCAGACATCCTTTGTGGCACAATGGTGGCTAAGTGGTTAGCACTTCTGCCTCCCAGCACTGGGGTCATGAGTTCAATTCCCGACCATGGCCTTATGTGTGTGAAGTTTGTATGTTCTCCCCGTGTTTACGTGGGTTTCCTCTGGGTGCTCCGGTTTCTTTCCACAGTCCAAAAACATACTAGTAGATTAATTGGCTGCTATCAAAATTGACCCTAGTCTCTGTCTGTCTGTGTGTGTATTTTAGGGAATTTAGACTGTAAGCTCCAATGAGGCAGGGACCAGGGCCGGACTGGCCATCTGGCAATCCTGGCAAATGCCAGAAGGGCTGATGGCTGGATGGGCCGGCCTGACTCCTCCTGTCTTTGTGGTGGCTGGTTCCTCCCCGGAAACCAGCCACCTATGTTGTGGGCTCCTCAGCTCCCTCCCCCATTATGCTGTGCACTGGTGCACTGTTACACTGGTGAGTTTCCTGTTTTTGTTTTTACTGAAGGGGGGGTGGTAGGGGTGCCGCGATTTTCATGGATGGGGGTTGCGGGGGTGCCGCGATTTTCACAGGGGGGGGTGCTCGGGGGTGCAGCAATTTTCACAGGAGGGGCGGGTCGCGGAGGTGCCATCATTCTCGCGGGGGGGGGTCAACAGTGTGAGAGAGCCAGGGGTAGGGGGTGCTGGGAAAGGGGGTGAGAGAGCCAAAGGGGAAGGGGTGCTGTGAGAGTGGTGAGAGAGCCAGGAGTTAGGGGGTGCTGGGAGAGGGGGTGAGAGATCTAAAGGGGAAGGGGTGCTGGGAGAGGGGTGAGAGAGCCAAAGGGGAAGGGGTGCTGTGAGATGGGTGAGAGAGCCAAGGAGAACGGGGTGCTGTGAGAGGGGGTGAGAGAGCCAGGGGGTGCTGGGAGAGGGGGTGAGAGAGCCAGGGGGTAGGGGGTGCTGGGAGAGGGGGTGAGAGAGCCAGGGGGTGCTGAGAGAGGGGGTGAGAGAGCCAAAGGGGAAGGGGTACTGTGAGAGGGGGTGAGAGAGCCAGGGGGTGCTGGGAGAGGGGGTGAAAGAGCTAAAGGGGAAGGGGGTGCTGGGAGAGGGGGTGAGAGAGTTGAAGGGGGTGCTGGGAAAGGGGTGAGAGAGCCAGGGGGAAGGGGGTGCTGGGAGAGGGGGTGAGAGAGCCAGGGGGTGCTGGGAGAGGGGGTGAGAGAGTCAGGGGGTGCTGAGAGAGGGGGTGAGAGAGCCAGGGGGTGCTGAGAGAGGGGGTGAGAGAGCCAGGGGGTAGGGGGTGCTGGGAGAGGGGGTGAGAGAGCCAGTGGGAGCTGAGAGGGGGTGAGAGAGCCAAAGGGGAAGGGGTACTGTGAGAGGGGGTGAGAGAGCCAGGGGGTGCTGGGAGAGGGGGTGAGAGATCCAAAGGGGAAGGGGTGTTGGGAGAGGGGTGAGAGAGCCAAAGGGGAAGGGGAGCTGTGAGAGGGGTGAGAGAGCCAGGGGGAAGGGGGTGCTGGGAGAGGGGGTGAGAGAGCCAGGGGGTGCTGGGAGAGGGGGTGAGAGAGTCAGGGGGTGCTGAGAGAGGGGGTGAGAGAGCCAGGGGGTGCTGAGAGAGGGGGTGAGAGAGCCAGGGGGTAGGGGGTGCTGGGAGAGGGGGTGAGAGAGCCAGTGGGAGCTGAGAGAGGGGGTGAGAGAGCCAAAGGGGAAGGGGTACTGTGAGAGGGGGTGAGAGAGCCAGGGGGTGCTGGGAGAGGGGGTGAGAGAGCCAGGGGGTAGGGGGTGCTGGGAGAGGGGGTGAGAGAGCCAGGGGGTGCTGAGAGAGGGGGTGAGAGAGCCAAAGGGGAAGGGGTACTGTGAGAGGGGGTGAGAGAGCCAGGGGGTGCTGGGAGAGGGGGTGAGAGAGCCAGGGGGTGCTGGGAGAGGGGGTGAGAGAGCCAGGGGCTGCTGAGAGAGGGGGTGAGAGAGCCAAAGGGGAAGGGGTACTGTGAGAGGGGGTGAGAGAGCCAGGGGTTAGGGGGTGCTGGGAGAGGGGGTGAGAGATCCAAAGGGGAAGGGGTGCTGGGAGAGGGGTGAGAGAGCCAAAGGGAAAGGAGTGCTGTGAGAGGGGTGAGAGAGACAGGGGGTAGGGGGTGCTGGGATAGGGGTGAGAGATCCAAAGGGGAAGGGGTGCTGGGAGAGGGGTGAGAGAGCCAGGAGGAAGGGGTGCTGGGAGAGGGGGTGAGAGAGCCAGGGGGTGCAGTGAGAGGGGATGAGAGGGGTAGGAGGTGCTGGGAGAGGGGGTGAGAGAGCCAGGGGGTGCTGGGAGAGGGTGTGAGAGAGCCAAATGGGAAGGGGTGCTGGGAGAGGGGTGAGAGAGCCAAAGGGGAAGGGGGGGCTGTGAGAGGGGTGAGAGAGCCAGGGGGAAGGGGGTGCTGGGAGAGGGAGTGAGAGAGGCAGGGGTTGGGGGTGCTGGGAGAGGGGGTGAGAGAGCCAGGGGGTGCTAGGAGAGGGAGTGAGAGAGCCAAATGGGAAGGGGGTGCTGGGAGAGGGGGTGAGAGAGTCGAAGGGGGTGCTGGGAAAGGGGGTGAGAGAGCCAAAGGGGTAGCGGTGCTGTGAGAGTGGTGAGAGAGCCAGTAGTTAGGGTGTGCTGGGAGAGGGGGTGAGAGATCTAAAGAGGAAGGGGTGCTGGGAGAGGGGTGAGAGAGCCAAAGGGGAAGGGGTGTGGTGAGAGGGGTGAGAGAGCCAAGGAGAAGGGGGTGCTGGGATAAGGGGTGAGAGAGCCAGGGGGTAGGGGGTGCTGGGAGAGGGGGTGAGAGAGCCAGGGGGTGCTGAGAGAGGGGGTGAGAGAGCCAAAGGGGAAGGGGTACTGTGAGAGGGGGTGAGAGAGCCAGGGGGTGCTGGGAGAGGGGGTGAGAGAGCCAAAGGGGAAGGGGGTGCTGGGAGAGGGGGTGAGAGAGTTGAAGGGGGTGCTGGGAAAGGGGGTGAGAGATCCAAAGGGGAAGGGGTGCTGGGAGAGGGGTGAGAGAGCCAAAGGGGAAGGGGTGCTGTGAGAGGGGTGAGAGAGCCAGGGGGAAGGGGTTGCTGGGAGAGGGGGAGAGAGAGCCAGGGGGTGCTGGGAGAGGGGGTGAGAGATCCAGGGGGTGCTGAGAGAGGGGGTGAGAGAGCCAAAGGGGAAGGGGTACTGTGAGAGGGGGTGAGAGAGCCAGGGGTTAGGGGGTGCTGGGAGAGGGGGTGAGAGATCCAAAGGGGAAGGGGTGCTGGGAGAGGGGTGAGAGAGCCAAAGGGAAAGGAGTGCTGTGAGAGGGGTGAGAGAGACAGGGGGTAGGGGGTGCTAGTAGAGGGGGTGAGAGAGCCACAGGGTGCTGGGAGAGGGGGTGAGAGAGCCAAAGGGGAATGGGGTGCTGGGAGAGGGGGTGTGAGAGCTGAAGGGGGTGCTGGGAAAGGGGGTGAGAGAGCCAAAGGGGAAGGGGGTGCTGGGAGAGGGGGTGAGAGAGTCAAAGGGGAGGGGGTGCTGGGAGAGGGGGTGAGAGAGCCAAGGGGGAAGGTGTTGTTGGGAGAGGGAGTGAGAGAGCCAAAGGTGAAAGGGGCACTGAGAGTGAGAGAGTCAGGGTGGTAGGGGGTGCAGGAAGAGGGGTGAGAGAGCCGTGGGGTAGAGGGTGCAGGAAGACGTGTGAGTGCCAGTGGGGTAAACGGTGCAGGAAGACGTGTGAGAGAACCAGGGGAGTAGGTGGTGCAGGAAGATGTGTGAGAGCCAGCGGAGAAGGTGGTGCAGGGGGTTAAGTGAGAGGGACAAAGGAGAAGATGGTGCAGGGGCATAGGTAAAAGAAAGTGTGAAGGGAGAGACATCTTAAGAATGGGAATGTCAGGGATGCAGCCATTATAAAACACAAGTAGTAATGAAGAATGGAAATGCACAGAGGGGACAAGTGTTAAAAAAATACAAAATCAAGCCTTCATACTCCATTTACTTATATTTTCCATACCCCCACTTCTAAATTTCTGCTTCGACCACTGCCCTCTGTTCCTGCTCCCGACTTCCTGTGTGAGCTGACAGCTGCTGATCCCTCCTTGCCCAGCGCCCAGTAGTAGAATAGAACACAGGATGCCATAATCAGGTAAGTTCATATATTTTCTCGTGTGCAATATGTTTTTAACCATCCTTTCTTGAACTGGGGACACTACAGCATATCCAATAATGTTTAACACTATGTATTGCTCATTATTGCGCTGTAATGTTTGTTGCATATTTATCTGTACAGAGATTTTTAATTAAGAGGAAAACACATTGCTTGTCATAAATTTTATCTGTGATTGTGTCAATATATCTATTTTTGTTTGCATTGTAAATGATGTATTAAGCTGCTCCTGGGATTTACACTCAGTATATGATATGCTGTACCAATTTTTATTTGTGAATGAGTTTTTGTCTGGGCACTACTAATGATTTGGGGGCACTACTATGGCATAATGTTATTTGGGGGCACTATTGTGGCATAATATGATTTGGAGGCACTGTTGTGACATAATATGATTTGGGGTCACTACTGTATGGTATATGTTTTGGGGGCACTACTATGCCATAATATGATTTGTGGGCACTTCTGCATGACCAAATATGAATTTAGGGTAATACTATGTGGCATAATATGACCATGGGGCACTACGGTGTGGCATAACATGAACTGGGCACACTACGGTGTGGCATCATATGAACTTCTGCCAAAGGCAAGTCTTTCATTGTTGAATATGATGGGAGCCCAAAGAAGTTGCTGTATCAGGGCCCAAAATTCCTCTTGTCAGCCCTGCCTGTGAGTCAAGGGGGTAGACGTCACCAGGTAAATAATCTAAATGTTTCCTATCTAATCAAACTGATGGATCACATCCAATTATCTCTCACCCACCTCCTCTATCCCCCTTAATTTATATACTGTGCTATTTAAAATGAATAGAAAAGACGCATATCCAGTTACTGTAGTAAAAAAATATATTTTTCTCTGACATTTTGCTATAGATGGAAATACTTGTAATGCGGCCGTGTGGGTTCAAATGATCATTCAATAGTTATGTGTTTTTTTAGATATATGTTAGAGTTTTATTTCATATGGAATGATTCATGAAAATTCTGCCATTACTATTTAATTGAGGGAAAAGGGTACCTGTTACCTATATGTGTGTAAGTATTCTGTTCGTTTTTGCTATTTTGTGGGAGACTTGAAAAAAGCAAAACATTGGTTTCCTACAGTGGCGTTTGTATAATTGGTGGTATTGCTGTGGTAAGGGGTGGCGTGCTGGTGGCAATGTTGTAGTGTGTTTGGGGCTTAGTATTGCTAATAAGTAGGAGAGGGTATTGCTATAATGTGGGAGGTGATGCTGGATGCTGTAATGTGGGAGTGATGCCGGTTGCTGTAATGTGGGGGGTCATGCATAACGATGTAATGTGGAGGGAGATGCTGGACGCTGTAATGTGGGGGGTGATGCCGTACGCTGTAATGTGGGGGGTGATGCCGGTTGCTGTAATGTTGAGGGTGATGCCGGTTGCTGTAATGTGGGGGTGATGCCGGTTGCTGTAATGTGGGGGTGATGCCGGTTGCTGTAATGTGGGTGGATATCGATGTAGTATGAGTGTGTGGGGGGGTTATTTATTGCTGTAATTTGGGTACTAATAATGTATTGTCATGGTATTTATTGATGTAATATGGGTGCTAACAATGTAATGTTGAGGGTCATTAGAAGAAATAAATACCCCCCACACACACACTCATACTACTTCATGTTGTACTGCACCAGCAACGTGCACTGCGCCAGCATCAGTGTGCAACAATATAGTGCATGGAGCCCACAACCCGTTGGCCTATGTGCTTTAAATTCCAGGGCTGATTTTTAGCCCCAGTCCGGCCCTGGCAGGGACTGATGTGTGTTCTCTGTACTGCGTTGTGGAATCAGTGGCGCTATAGAAATAGATGATCCTTTTTTTAATGGTGTAGAGATTGAGCGGTCACAGTTGAGATGCAATGGATACTCTGACAAGCTGATTGAAGTACTTCTTCAAGTTTGAACACAAATTACTTCCTCTGTTTATTATAGGATTTGGAGGAGAGTCATTCTATGATGAAAGTCCAAAATGAAGGCTCTTACTTCAGCTAGAATTCCACATATTCATGATTTTCTTAACGATTTCTTCAACAAGGCCTTGCCCTTACCACTCTAACAGTTCATGCTTTAGTGTTTTTCTGAACACTAGATTAGCATTGGAGGATCTTATTTTTCAATTTTTTCCCATTTATATTGTCTGCTTAGATTTTTAAGGAACATCTTGGGATGTTTCTCTAAGACACCAGGGGTTTGGAGGTGTCACGCTATATATCTACCTTTTTTTTTTCTGTGTCTACTCGCTGACAGTAAGAAGTTAACACATTCGCTATGATTGCTATGCAGTATCTCAATTAAATATAATTAACGGTATTAATTCTCTCATTTAAAAACAGGGGCCCTTAATTTTCATTACAAGAAAACTAGTGTGCTTAGTAATAATAACACCCATATGCCACAAGCTGTCTCCATAAATGTTGTATGTTTCAAGTGGATCTTTCATAGGGGTTAGTGGTCCATTTTACTCTGTGTGATATATATGTCAGCTTCACTGGAAATAATGTTAATTTCCTATGTTGTTTAAGCAAATTTCATATATCTGTATAATATTTTTTAGATGGATTTTCTTTTGCTAACATATGTTTTTGTTTTTCTGTTTAAAGGTGTGCCTGGCTTTACAAGATGCTGCAGGGCTTTATGAGCCTTATTATGTGTACATACTGATTTTAACCAGAATTAGAAACTAAATTGCAATGTATGTCAAAGTGTAAGTAATTCAGAATCTGCAGGAGTATAAGCAAGTACACCCAGACATTCCAAGTTTATATATTTCACATATAAAATGCAGGAAGCTCACTTTCATGAGTTACATTATAGTAAAAAAAAATAGCATGAAACAAGCTACATCTTAGGAGAAAAACAAAAAAGTTAAAATTTAGGAGGCCTTTACACAATGTATTTATTTCCTCACACAATTAGAAAGCAAAACAATACAGCGGGTAAAGTGCGTGCACAAATCTATAAACGTTAGCACAATTGTGCAAAGGTTTATGCTCTGCACAGTGTAATATTTTACAGTTTGTAAACTGCTCTTAATGTGTCAGTTTACTAGACAGGCTGAGGTCAGAGTTCTGACAGATAACACAATGGGGGTGCATTTAAAAAAAAGTGAAAATGTTGCATTGGCTAGCAATCAAACATTTGTTTTCATATTCAAAACTGTACTACAAAAATAGCACATTTGTGACTCTATGGCCATTTACTGTGTTTAACAGGGCCAACAGAGAAAAAATGAACATGTCCCTTGACCCACTGGGACAGAGGGCCCAGCATTAGGCTTTCCAGTAATGGAGACTAGAGGTCCAAAGAGAGCTTAGCCCTTTGGTGTCCCAGAAAGACAAGAGACCCTTTTACTCAAATAGGATACTTTCTCCTTTCATGTGAATTATTTAATAAAGCTTATTTAAAGATCTCCTACGGAAAAAAAAAGTGAAAAAGCACCCTAAAACTGTTGACTAATATCTAAATCTCATGGTTTTAGTCTGTAAGTTTATATAGCCTTGACTTGTCCTAAATCTGATCCTACTCCTAATTTGACATCTAGACCTACCCCTAACTTTGTTTTGTACTGCTATCTTGATATTTTATGTTGGTGATACAATTACAAGTTACTCATAATATATTGCTCAAAGGTATTGGGACCCCATATTGTGATCTGTGCTCTGGGCTCACGAAGTGTCTCGTTCCTTCCTATAGCTGCTTGATAATGTTAATGTGTTTACTATAGACCATTTGTATCAATAATAATTTGTGTTAGCTAGAACTGTGCATCCTAGAGGAATACATCTCAGTGGATAGGGAACATTTGCATTTAGTTAAAACAAGCCGACTAATATTTACCATTATTGTTTTCTTATCTATTCCTAGCTCTACCTTTTCTACGGCAATACAAGTTGCAGAGAGATCCTAAGATCCTAAAGATGTTGACTATTGCAGTAAGTTATGCAGTGGATAAAACAATATATAAGTATAATAAATATGTAATGGCTTTTTTCATGGAACCCTGATATTTACAAATATTGCTAGAATTTTATATTTGTTAATAAGTGGTTTAATCAGATGCTTTTCCATCAGACAGCATCTGGATTTTATTACAGCTACTTGGATTCCTGCCTCATTAAATTGTGAGGCAGTTCTTCATATGCAGGTTACAAGGAGCCCAAATAAAAATAGTGTGTTGCTGTCCAAATAACACATTAGGATGTAGATTTCCCAGGGACAATGCACTTTCTTTAAGCAAAACTTTCTCTTTTGACATTTAAGCAAAATAATTTGTCTGCAACAGATAGAAATTACTCCAGGACATTATTCCAATAAGATTCCTTCTTAAAATAAAAATGGATTTTGTTGCCTATAAGGGTTTAAACTAGATATAACCGAAATCAATACAGAAGTTCGCACAATTTTCACATAGGTGCCATTCCACAATGTATTTGTAAAACTAGCACTTTGCAGAAATCATAAGTAGAGCTGGGACAACAGTAGTCAATTCAATCTGCTGTGTGGTCTGTAAGGGGTAGGATCAGAAAGTAAATGCAAAGTTTCACAGTCAAATATCACTGAACAGGTCTGAAAACGTTGGTCTTCTGTAGTATAAATGTACTGGGGCTGATTTAAAGTTGGATGCAAAAGATGCCCTTTTGGGTATACGCATATGTATTTTGGGTAAGACACCTGTTTGACATGCAGCCTTAACTATATGCAACCAACAAAGTTGCAAGGTGCACATTTTGTACCCACCTTGTGCATAATTTTTGCTTTGTAAGTAACATTTTCAAAGTTATGAGAAAAACAAAATATCAATGTATTTCAAAGGGTGTAGTTAAAGTACATCTCCTCGCCCTTACGTTACTTCACTTGCACATGAACACCCCTGATTCCCCTCTCGAAGCTCAAGGGGCTGCATGTGTCATTAATATGTGCAAATGCACTTGCGTTCTTTCTAAATCAGCCCAATACTCATTTACATTTCTTTATACCTTACCATTGTAATTGTTCCTTTAAAGGATGTTTAATCCCTGCTGAATTTCCACATAAGGATCTTATGATTACTTTGTGATTTAACGATTTGTTTGCATAAGGCCTTTGGTACAATGTTAAGATTTTACATTGATTCCACGTCTCCTTTTTTATTATTTATATTTGTTTTATATATCACACTGAATTATTCACGCTTTGAGTGGTATTGAAACCTCTAGTGGTAGCTTAAGTGCATATTTTTACTGTGTCTAGTAACATTAGTAATGTAATTATATAATTTTGGTGCTGGTTCGGACGTTTTTCTGTAGTTGTGGTGAGTATATATGATTGTATTCAATGTGGGTGGTAGGGACCCTTTTGGGAGGGCTTACCTTGGACGTCTGCGCTTTGTTTCGTTGTTATGAGGGTTGGTGCTGCCTTGACGGATGCTCCGGATGTTCCAGTTCCGGTTTTTGTTAGTTGCTTCCTTGTTTTTTCCGTGGCGCGACCTGTGGGGAGATATGATGGGGATAGGGAGGGAGAGAGGGGGGGAAAAAGAGAGAGAACAGGCGAGACAGTATACACGATATCGGCCGTTCGTGGCTCTTCTAGAGTGGGAGATGTTTATAGCTCCTTTTGCAGTATTGTTTATAGCTGTTTTGCCTAGTTTATAGCTCTAATGCCGTGTATACTGGGGCGACTATATGGGTAAGCAGA
Source organism: Mixophyes fleayi (assembly GCF_038048845.1). Classification (NCBI taxonomy): domain Eukaryota; kingdom Metazoa; phylum Chordata; class Amphibia; order Anura; family Limnodynastidae; genus Mixophyes; species Mixophyes fleayi. Next base: position 227,388,847 of record NC_134405.1, read on the forward strand.
GTAGTAGACTCTTGGGGGTGGGCCGGGCAGTGGGATTACGGTGCCCGGTTCAAGCCTCTTGGGTAAGAGCTTTGCAGTTAATCTGCTAATTATTGCATATGCTTGCTTATTCTGGAATGGTATAGTGTGGATGGAGGGTGAGGGGGTGGTGCAAGCTTTATATTTAAAAATAAATTTGGATGTGTTCCCTTTTCAAAGGGAGAAGCGGTGTGTGTGTATTTAGTTAAATTATGTATCGGTGGATAAGGGGAGAAGTATGTGGGGAGTTAACAAATAACAGGACAGTATTATGTTGTGGGTGCTATGTAATGTTAAGGTGGATGGGTGAAAGTAGTAGCGTTTTTGCTGAGATGCTCTAAAAAGAGCAGTTCTGTGTACAGGGTACCTGGAGTGGGAGGGTTGGCTCCTGCTCAGGATTCTGGATCGTAGCGCTGGACGAGCGGTCGGGGTGGCTGCGGCCCAGCGGCTTCCTTCCTGTGCTCTTGGAACGCAGGATCGCTCCAGACGCCTTACTTCCGGTTTTCTTCTGGAACGCACAGGCGCCTGTGTGTTCCACTGCAGAGATTGATTCTCCGCTCGTGGGTTTCCTTCTTGCGGTATGGAGTTACTTTCTCCTGGGGTCTTGATGCTTGGTGGATCTTCGACGGGAGGCAAGTACTTCTGTGTGGGTGGGTGTTGTGGGGTAGTTGAAACCAACGCGTTTCGTCCGGGCGGACTTCGTCAGGGATATGTCTTGTCTCTGTGAGTGGGTCTTCTTATATGTGTCCTTCAGTGTTTCAGCCAATGGGATTCGTGATGGGAGTCGGGGGAGGGATTGTGGAGGTGGATAAGGAATTCTCTGTTGTTGTTTATTATGTATATTAATTTCATATTGGTGTTTACTTCCATGTTATAAACGTCTACTCTTGTGTTGTTCTTTATTTTTATTGTTATTACAAGCTTGGGTAGCGGGTAGGGCACGGGGACGGGGGTTAAGTATCTTATGGGGCGGGGGGAGGGATTGTGGAGGTGGATAAGGAATTCTCTGCTGTTGTTTATTATGTATATTAATTTCATGTTGGTGTTTGCTTTCATGTTATAAACGTCTACTCTTGTGTTGCTCTTTATTTTTATTACATGCCTGGGTAGCGGGTAGGGCACGGGGACGGGGGTTAAGTGTCTTATGGGGCGGGACTGATGTGGGTTTGTGGATTAAGGGCGCTGATGGGGCATATAGAATGTGGGCTCCTAAATGTGTGTGGGGATAATTATTCTAAGTAGGGTATTAAGTGGACTTCATATTTGTTGGTACCCATGGATAGCTGCTAAGGGCACGGTGGTGTGGCTATTATGTGGTGGGAGCGGGGCTTAATAGCTATATCGTGATGCTGATCTATGTAGGGGGGGCATGGCGGAATATCTATATATATATATATATATCTATAAATATATATATGGGTGTGTAGGCTCTGGATTAAGTAGTAAAATGGGGGGGGGGCATAAATTCCAAAGATGGAATAGTGATATTTATGTGGCGATTTAGGGGTCTGCCATGTTAGCTTAGGGGGGCGCTATGCCTAGGTTTATTGGGGTCTAGTTTGGCAGGGTTAGATGGGGGGAGGGGGGAGATTAAAGGTAGAGTTAAGTATGTGATTAATAGGGAGTGAAACTGGCATTGGGAGGCGAAATGGGGGGGGGGGGGAGGGCTGGCTGAGTTATGTATAGGATAATTTTGGACTGGTTATGATATATTTGGTTGGGTGGTATTTAAGAAAAAGGGGGGGGGTGATGATTATACGTTTTGTGTTTGCTTGGGAGTGTATTGGGGATGAGTGGGACAGATTGAGGGTATGCGGATAGGCGGATTAAAACTTACTTACAGGAAACTTCCCAGGTCGAAGTCGATGTTGAGGCCTCTTGGTGTCATGGTTCCTAGTTTGTGAATCCATTTTGCTTCTTCCTGTGAGATGAGTTTAATGTAATCTCCTCCTCTCCACGGTTTAGGGATTTGTTTGATGCCCATGAACTTCAAACCTGCAGGGTCTTGCTCGTGGGTCACTCTGAAGTGTTCAGATACGCTGTGGTTCTGTACTCCTTTTCTTATATTCCTTATGTGTTCTGGGATCCGTGTTTTGAGGTTTCGGATGGTTCTTCCTACGTACTGGAGCCCACAGGGGCATTCTAGGAGATATATTATTCCCGTGGAGTCACATGTCATTTTCTCTTTTATCTTGTGTTTGCTGTCGTTTGAGTTTGAGGTGAAGTTGGTCGATGGTTTTGTGGAGCTGTGTCTTGTGGTTTTGCATGCCGTGCATCGGTTGCAGTGGTAGAAACCTTTTTTGCCTTCTTTAATCCAGGTTTCTTTGTTTCTTTTTTCTTTGCTGTCTGTTGGGATGAAGCTGGCCGTTAGTATGCTCTTTAGGTTCTTTGCTTTCCTGTATATCACCCGCGGTTTTTCCTGTAGATATTCTTTTATTTGTTTGTCTTCTCGGAGGATGTGCCAGTGTTTCTTCAGGATGTTTTCAAATTTGCTGTGGTTGCTATGGTAGTTCGTGATGAACAGTGGTGTATTTTCTTCTTTTGTTGTTTTCTTTTTGTAGGTAAGGAGTTCTTCTCTTTCCGTTTTCTCTACTTTTTCGATTTCTTGGTTTAGAAGTGTTTCGTCGTATTTCTTCTCCAGGAACTTTTGTTTCATAGTATCTGCTTGTTCCTTAAAAACTTCCATGGAGGAGCAGTTTCTTCTTATTCTCCTGAATTGTCCTCCTGGGATGTTTTTCAGCCAGGTTCTGTGGTGATTGCTGCTGATTGGAATGTAGCTGTTGCAGTCTACTGGCTTCATGTAGGTCATAGTCTTTATCCTGTTGTTTTCTACGTAAATCATGAGGTCCAGGAATTCTACTTGTATTTTACTCGAGTTGGAGGTGAACTTTAGATTGAGGTTGTTTGTGTTGATGTGCTGTAGGAAGGAGCATAGGTCTGTGTCGTTTCCTCTCCATATGAATAGGATATCGTCTATGTACCTTTTCCAGGTGACCAAGTCTCTGTGGTGGGGGTTGTTGTTCCAGATGTTGTCATCTTCCCATTTTGCCATGTATAGGTTTGCGTAACTTGGTGCGAATTTCATCCCCATCGCGGTGCCTGTGATTTGTTTGTAGTAATTGTCTTCGAACCAGAAGTAGTTGTGGTCTAGGATGAAGGAGATGGCTTCTATGATGAAGTTGGACTGGGTGCTGGGTATGTCCGGGTTTTTTTCTAGGTAGTGGTTGCTGTGTTCGCACCCTAGACATACCGATAGAAGAAAATTTCTGCACCAAGTTCCTGAGACTAGAGAAACTACTATCAACCGAATTCAAACTCTGGTGGGACCAATCGACCCTAAGCAAATACCTAGAACAGGACAGACTACCAAGAGGTTTATGAATCCAAAAAAAACCCACCTTCACACCCTGCAGCAACCACTTCGAAAAAGAATGGAACAACACTCTAGACACATGCTCAAAGAAGCTTATAAAGCTCATCATACAAGACAGAAAAGAGTCACTAGCAGGAATAGAAAGAGAGATTACAGGAATACAAGAAGAATTCACACCTCTAGCAAATCTAGAAGACTACAAAAAACTTCAGACACTCACCCAGAGCAAACTCAACAAACTAGAGGACAATGTCATCATGATAAAACAGAAGAAATTCTACAGAGACTACAAAGATTACGAAGAAGGTCAAACACACAACCAACCTCCACACCAGCAAGCGCCACACACCGAAAGAAGAAAAAGAACACCAACCACAACACCTTACCCCACCCGCCAGAATACAGTAATACCACAAAGAAACCAAAGACCACCACTTATCACAACACTACCAAAGAACAACAACCAGAGAAGACTCTACCAACCACCGAACGAAAGGAATTTCACCTACGGGACCCAGTACAGAGACATGGCAAGAAACCAATACAAAGAGGGAAAGAGAACCTACGAAAACTCGGAGAAATCAGAACAAGAGAAAATAATGAGCACAATTCAAAACCTGAACATCACAACCCACACAAGCCAGACTCAAGAAGTAGAAGAATCGCTGGAACATTTTTTAGAATTTCTCCAGAAACATCCAGATCCGCCGGACCATCCCAACCACACGCAAACAACAAAAAGGAAAGCTATATCCACAGACTCAGAAGAGGAAAAAGAGGAGGAGTCCTCGCAAAAAGAAGAACCAGAAAACGTACAGAAAAAGAAAAGATAAGACCAGAAGGAATATTCAACCTAAGCAGCCTACCCCTGACCATCCACATGACCACACTCCTGAACAAAGGCCTTAAGTTTACACCAAAGAACAGAATAGACATCTTTGACACATACGTCGACCTTCATAGATTCACGAGAAAACTCTGCCTGAAAAAATTCTTCAAAAAATGCAGCAAGGAAAACAAAGAAGACAACACAATAAAAAAAGACCAAGAAAATACTCCCACATGCGTCCACACATACCTCACCACCAAGTCTAATTTCTTCCCACAACACATGAAAGGATCATACATCAAAACCTTCGAAACCTTAGTCGAGAAAGACCTCAACAAGCTTAAAGAAAATAAGGTAAGATTACCTAACCTTTCTCCACAGGAAAAACAAGTGCTCAAAAACCTTAAAGAAAATAAGGACATCATACTCAAACCAGCCGACAAGGGAGGAGGAATAGTCATCTTGAACAAGGCAGACTACCTGGAAGAAGCAATAAGACTCCTCAGCGATAAAACAACATACAACAGAATGAAACACGACCCCACCAGCAAATACCAAAAGGACCTTCAGAAACTACTCAACAGAGGCCTGAAAGATGGAATCCTTAACAAAAAAGAGCACAACTACATCTACAAAACACACCCTAAAATACCAGTATTCTACTACCTACCGAAAATCCACAAGAACTCAGAAAAACCACCTGGAAGACCGATAGTATCAGGCATCGAATCCCTCACAAGCAATCTCTCAGAATACATCAACAAATTCCTACAACCACTAGAAAACACACAAAGAAGCCATCTAAGAGACACAACACAGATTCTGAAGGTTTTAAGCGAGATCGAATGGGAAAGTCACTATACTCTAGTAACATGCGACGTGACCTCCCTCTACACCATCATAGACCACAACAAAGGATGCGAGCACAGCAACCACTACCTAGAAAAAAACCCGGAAATACCCAGCACCCAGTCCAACTTCATCATAGAAGCCATCTCCTTCATCCTAGACCACAACTACTTCTGGTTCGAAGACAATTACTACAAACAAATCACAGGCACCGCGATGGGGACGAAATTCGCACCAAGTTACGCAAACCTATACATGGCAAAATGGGAAGACGACAACATCTGGAACAACAACCCCCACCACAGAGACTTGGTCATCTGGAAAAGGTACATAGACGATATCCTATTCATATGGAGAGGAAACGACACAGACCTATGCTCCTTCCTACAGCACATCAACACAAACAACCTCAATCTAAAGTTCACCTCCAACTCGAGTAAAATACAAGTAGAATTCCTGGACCTCATGATTTACGTAGAAAACAACAGGATAAAGACTAGGACCTACATGAAGCCAGTAGACTGCAACAGCTACATTCCAATCAGCAGCAATCACCACAGAACCTGGCTGAAAAACATCCCAGGAGGACAATTCAGGAGAATAAGAAGAAACTGCTCCTCCATGGAAGTTTTTAAGGAACAAGCAGATACTATGAAACAAAAGTTCCTGGAGAAGAAATACGACGAAACACTTCTAAACCAAGAAATCGAAAAAGTAGAGAAAACGGAAAGAGAAGAACTCCTTACCTACAAAAAGAAAACAACAAAAGAAGAAAATACACCACTGTTCATCACGAACTACCATAGCAACCACAGCAAATTTGAAAACATCCTGAAGAAACACTGGCACATCCTCCGAGAAGACAAACAAATAAAAGAATATCTACAGGAAAAACCGCGGGTGATATACAGGAAAGCAAAGAACCTAAAGAGCATACTAACGGCCAGCTTCATCCCAACAGACAGCAAAGAAAAAAGAAACAAAGAAACCTGGATTAAAGAAGGCAAAAAAGGTTTCTACCACTGCAACCGATGCACGGCATGCAAAACCACAAGACACAGCTCCACAAAACCATCGACCAACTTCACCTCAAACTCAAACGACAGCAAACACAAGATAAAAGAGAAAATGACATGTGACTCCACGGGAATAATATATCTCCTAGAATGCCCCTGTGGGCTCCAGTACGTAGGAAGAACCATCCGAAACCTCAAAACACGGATCCCAGAACACATAAGGAATATAAGAAAAGGAGTACAGAACCACAGCGTATCTGAACACTTCAGAGTGACCCACGAGCAAGACCCTGCAGGTTTGAAGTTCATGGGCATCAAACAAATCCCTAAACCGTGGAGAGGAGGAGATTACATTAAACTCATCTCACAGGAAGAAGCAAAATGGATTCACAAACTAGGAACCATGACACCAAGAGGCCTCAACATCGACTTCGACCTGGGAAGTTTCCTGTAAGTAAGTTTTAATCCGCCTATCCGCATACCCTCAATCTGTCCCACTCATCCCCAATACACTCCCAAGCAAACACAAAACGTATAATCATCACCATCCCCCTTTTTCTTAAATACCACCCAACCAAATATATCATAACCAGTCCAAAATTATCCTATACATAACTCAGCCAGCCCTCCCCCCCCCATTTCGCCTCCCAATGCCAGTTTCACTCCCTATTAAACACATACTTAACTCTACCTTTAATCCCCCCCCTCCCCCCATCTAACCCTGCCAAACTAGACCCCAATAAACCTAGGCATAGCGCCCCCCCTAAGCTAACATGGCAGACCCCCAAATCACCACATAAATATCACTATTCCATCTTTGGAATTTATGCCCCCCCCCCCCCATTTTACTACTTAATCCAGAGCCTACACACACATATATATATTTATAGATATATATATATATAGATAGATATTCCGCCATGCCCCCCCCTACATAGATCAGCACCACGATATAGCTATTAAGCCCCACCCCCCACCACATAATAGCCACACCCCCGTGCCCTTAGCAGCTATCCATGGGTACCAACAAATATGAAGTCCACTTAATACCCTACTTAGAATAATTATCCCCACACACATTTAGGAGCCCACATTCTATATGCCCCATCAGCGCCCTTAATCCACAAACCCACATCAGTCCCGCCCCATAAGACACTTAACCCCCGTCCCCGTGCCCTACCCGCTACCCAGGCATGTAATAAAAATAAAGAGCAACACAAGAGTAGACGTTTATAACATGAAAGCAAACACCAACATGAAATTAATATACATAATAAACAACAACAGAGAATTCCTTATCCACCTCCACAATCCCTCCCCCCGCCCCATAAGACACTTAACCCCCGTCCCCGTGCCCTACCCGCTACCCAAGCTTGTAATAACAATAAAAATAAAGAACAACACAAGAGTAGACGTTTATAACATGGAAGTAAACACAAACATGAAATTAATATACATAATAAACAACAACAGAGAATTCCTTATCCACCTCAGCAATCCCTCCCCCCGACTCCCATCACGAATCCCATTGGCTGAAACACTGAAGGACACATATAAGAAGACCCACTCACAGAGACAAGACATATCCCTGACGAAGTCCACCCGGACGAAACGCGTTGGTTTCAACTACCCCACAACACCCACCCACACAGAAGTACTTGCCTCCCGTCGAAGATCCACCAAGCATCAAGACCCCAGGAGAAAGTAACTCCATACCGCAAGAAGGAAACCCACGAGCGGAGAATCAATCTCTGCAGTGGAACACACAGGCGCCTGTGCGTTCCAGAAGAAAACCGGAAGTAAGGCGTCTGGAGCGCTCCTGCGTTCCAAGAGCACAGGAAGGAAGCCGCTGGGCCGCAGCCACCCCGACCGCTCGTCCAGCGCTACGATCCAGAATCCTGAGCAGGAGCCAACCCGCCCACTCCAGGTATCCTGTACACAGAACTGCTCTTTTTAGAGCATCTCAGCAAAAACGCTACTACTTTCACCCATCCACCTTAACATTACATAGCACCCACAACATAATACTGTCCTGTTAATTGTTAACTCCCCACATACTTCTCCCCTTATCCACCGATACATAATTTAACTAAATACACACACACCGCTTCTCCCTTTGAAAAGGGAACACATCCAAATTTATTTTTAAATATAAAGTTTCCACCACCCCCTCACCCTCCATCCACACTATACCATTCCAGAATAAGCAAGCATATGCAATAATTAGCAGATTAACTGCAAAGCTCTTACCCAAAAGGCTTGAACCGGGCACCGTAATGCCACTGCCCGGCCCACCCCCAAGAGTCTACTACTCTGCTTACCCATATAGTCGCCCCAGTATACACGGCATTAGAGCTATAAACTAGGCAAAACAGCTATAAACAATACTGCAAAAGGAGCTATAAACATCTCCCACTCTAGAAGAGCCACCGAACGGCCGATATCGTGTATACTGTCTCGCCTGTTCTCTCTCTTTTTCCCCCCCTCTCTCCCTCCCTATCCCCATCATATCTCCCCACAGGTCGCACCACGGAAAAAACAAGGAAGATTGTATTCAATGCTTGTATGTTGTACTTAATAATTGTGTTTCACTTCTGTTGATACATACATAATTTTGCTTAAAAGCCTTCCTTATGCTTGATTGACTTTTGCTTGTTTTTTTTTTTTTGCGTTTTTTTTATTTTATTTTTTTTAATGGACTGTTGGACAACCAGGGGAGGGCTGGAAAATTTCAGCCCAGGGGGCAAGACTTGAAACAGTAGCCTATTTGGAACATTTTAAAGGAAAACAAATGCAGGTGGCCCAGCAGTGAACCAGCCCAAGGTAGCCCACTATGGGACTGGCCCAGGGGGCAGATACCCTCTGCCCCTGTGAACAACCTCTACTATTTAGTGCCTCTGTATACCCCTTAGGTGTGGACTCTCCTGTCCCAGCATCTATCATCCAAGAGAGGAGAGAGCAATCAGCATGGGTGGACTCAGCCCATCCTAAGTGTTAAAGCAACTAAGGTGACAGTGGGTAATAATATTGCTCTTGAATGAAATTGCTGCAGCATCACTTCAATCATAAGCCACACTTTCTGTCCAGATAACTAGTGGGTGTTTTAACATCTTCTCATTTTTCACTGACACTGATAAAAACTCTCTCCTCTGGCAGCTGGCAGCACTGTTGATGAACTGTGTGAGGTAGATTTGGGTAGACCCTAATAAAGGGGGAACTTTTGGCGAGGATTGGATAGACTAATATGCATTATGTGGCACTTAATATCATATATCAAACTCCTATTTTCCTATAGAATTATATCTTGTGAGTGGGGCTCTCTTACCTCTTTGTCTGTTAATACCCAGTATTGATATATTACTGTGATTTGTTGTGGAGTATAGTGGCACTATGTAAATAAATATTTATAAACAAGGTGTGCTTTACAAGAGTCCGAGCACGTCCTTGTTATCATCTACTGTTTGTCATGTGTATACTGTTTTTTGAAGTTGGTTACATTTTGTTCTATTCCTGCTCATCAGGTGACATAATGCTGCGGGAGGAGATGGATGTGCTGACTTTGTGGAAGGCAGTGACCTATCCACTCATGTAATTATGTTAGTGAGGTCAGGGCTGCATGTGACAGGTGTAGTTTCATGGTCTGAGAAGTGTAATTGAGGCAAGTGGACTCATTGACAGAGATTAATCTAAAAAGCCAGAAATAATGATTAAAATCGCAATCTTTTTTTTTCTCCAGTGATTACAGATCAGTTTCCTAATCACTGAATCTATTAAAGGCAAATCGACCTATAAATCACCAGTTTTACAAAAATAAAGTTGCCACACATTTCAAAATCTCTGAGATTGTCATACCATCATGTGTAGAAAAGGGAAATCTATTACAGAAAAAATGAGATGTGGAAAAAAATGGCCCCATTAATGTCAATGTTCCAACATGTGTGCTGATATCCACTGCAATAAATAGACACATTGAAATTAAAGTGCAAAAACTCTATCTATCTAGCTTTCCATTACAAGCAATGAAACTAGTTATATAATAGTCTAATATTTGGACACCCTCCTAGATTTGTTGTGTGAATTCCTCATGATCCTGCCTTTTATTGTTATTTTCCTATCTGAACCAGAACCCCCACCCCCAGGGGCAAATGCAGGATTTGCAGAGGGGGGTTTCCACACCACGCCGCCAGTGGGTGTGACCAGCATGCATGGGGGTGTGGCTATAATTTTAGACAGTGCTTGGCTGCTCTGCAACTCTTCCTATTCCCATAATAAACGTGGGCAATGCTGCGTGCACTACTTTTAGGTGCACTAAGCTCTCCCTTTTCAAGCAGAGCTGTGTGAACCTGGAGTAGGGTCCAGCCACCTCAATTATACAGAGCCCCAGTCTTGGAGGGGGGTTTCTGGGCACTAGGAACCCCCCCTCAGTTTGCCTATGACCCCACCCCACACCACATATACACACACACACACACACATCAATAGAGATTCAGAAATCTTTGAGTGGTTAATTCATTTGATAACACTTTGATTCTGCACAGTATTGAACGTTTACGACTATTTTATTATTAGAATTCAAGTGAAAGCTTTCAATATCGAGCAAAACCCAAAATTTCTAAACATGGCTGGTGAGTTCACCTTTTTTAAATTGATGGACATTGCTAAACATCACTGCTTCATGGATTAGAGAGTTGGGGCAAAGGATTCCTGTTGTCTGGGATTGTTGTTTGTGATTTATAGCGATTTTGATCAATTTAAAAAAGTTGTAAAATCTACCTTTAATAAATTCAATGAATACCCCTGATATGCCTAGCTCCTCCTGTTGGCAGGTGTAATGATTTGCAGGCACCACCATCCTGGCCTTCAAAATATATGTACTTCCCTTTAGGGGTGAATGCACTTGTTAAAGAGTTCTCTGGGCAAAAAAGGATGATCCCAAGAAATAAGACACACACCATACTTGCAAACTCTCCCGCAATGTCCAAGAGACTCCCAAAGTAGTTGATAATCTCCCAGACTCCAGAGTCTGACAATCTCTCAGAAGCCGATCTGGACAGAGAAGTGTGTAGAGCTCAGCGAGATGATGGTGATATGCATGTCTCAGCCCACCACAGATGAAATACTAGAAAAAACAAGTAAGAATTATTACATCTGTGTACTGGAGAGCTGCAACCATATTTTCGTTGCACAGCTCCTCTTGGTAGATAAAGTTTATTTACCAGGAGGTGTGATAGAAGCAATTGTCCACCGCCCTACAGCACACGCATGTAGTCATTATTTATCCTTATCCCCAGTGTTTTCTCAGTATAACTGGCCAGGGAGACTGCCCTGCAGGGTGAGATTCAACTTTATTTAATAAAGAGAATATCCTGTATACAGTATAGATCTGGAGCCAAATCTTACTGTTATATCTGCCTATTCTCCTGGAATATTGGGAGACCTTCCAGGACTTCCGAACGATAGGATAATCTCCAAGATCTGCGCTGTAACTCTCAAACTACTGAGAAGGCACAGCAATGTCACTCACATGACACAATGTCCCATCATTCCCAGTGCCCTGCCATTACAATTCACTGGACTCTGATTGAATTATCAGTGGAGAAAAGGAAATGAGTGAGAGTCAATGCGGTGAGGGGAGGTGGGGAGAGAGAGAGAGTGACAAATGGCGGAGAAGGGCTGAGAGAGAGGAGGTTGGGTGTAAGCGGGTCTGTAGATGAGGTAGAGAGAAAGTGGGGGAAAAGTGAAAATGGCTAGGGGGAGAGGAGAGGTGTGAGCGAGGCCTGTGTTCTATACATATATATATATATATATATATATATATATATATATATATATATATATATATATATATACATATATATGTATATATATATATATATATATATATATATATATATGTATATATATTTTTATTTATATGTTACACACCTAGGTGTTCCTTGCACAATCCCCCTGAAATGATTTTTCCTGTTTAATGATCCTTTGCTGATGTACAACACTACAAAACACAACAGAGGTCAGTGAAACATGTCTATTGAATCACATGGACACCAAGGTTATCATGTTTAAAGGGAATCTTGTTTCATGTGCCTCAATAGTAATTTGATTTGTTAATGTATTCAATTTTCCTGGAGAGCACTAGGTTTAAATGATCAAATTACTTATGTAGAGTCATAAAATAGCAGTTTCTACAGTGTAGAATTTCTCCAAGTATAATTTGGATTGCAGCAGCACAAACTCATCAGCTGTCAATTCATTAACTGTGCTTTTCTATTCCATTTTCTTAAAGACTTAGGGCTAGATTTACTAAACTGCGGGTTTGAAGAAGTGGAGATGTTGCCTATAGCAACCAATCATATTCTAGTTATCATTTATTTAGTGCATTCTACAAAATGAAAGCTAGAATCTGATTGGTTGCTATAGGCAACATCTCCACTTCTTCAAACCCGCAGTTTAGTAAATCTAGCCCCTAGCATGATTTTCATGCAACTCAAAACTTATGAATTTGGAACAAGACTTTGTCAATAGTGATAAAAGAGTAGCAGTACAGATTGCTGTTTTAAAATAGCATGGTAATTTAAGAATACTCCTACTAAAACACAGTAAGCAAGTCAACACAGATAGTGGCTGCCTGAGAAACCATTAGAGACATCCAACCACCAGTACTGGAATACCACCAGAATCTGAAAGGCTGTAATGGCATTCTGCAGCCCAAGCATGTCTGCTCTGAGATTTAAACTTACATCCTACGGAAAATGTATAATTCTTGCTTAATTTATGGTTAGAGATGATCAGATGTACTGTATTGTTGAGATTATTGAAAATGTTATGATTCATATGAAGGGCCTTGTAACTTGTATGCTCTGAAAGGGCAAATTGGAGTGAATTTCAAAGTCATAACAGTCTTTCAGCAAGCTGAACATATTCATGGGCAATGAGTGCTTGTCAGGCCTGTTTTTTTTTTTATAATGAATAGATAATATGTGCCTGAATGGGTGTGATAATGTGGCTAGTGTGACTGCTGGGCACTCAAATGACGCATACAGCACATTTGCTACTGGATGACGTAGGAGACAGTCATTAACCAAAAAGAATAAGAGTAAGTGACATCTTAATACACACCTTTTACACATATTTTTTGTGCGTGTATGTAATCTTTAATTACAATGGTTTTCTTGTGCCAGAATTGCCACAATATTTATTTTGCATTTAGGATTACAAAAAACTTTATTATTGCCTTGGATGTTTGTTAAAAAGTTATTGATTGATTATGTGAGCCTTCTACTGTGGTACAAACTATAACAGTATATCGGTATATCGGGTTCTGGCAATTCTTTTTAATAAAATATAACTGCTTGCTTTTGAGCATGAAGTGTTTACATACATTTGGAACAGACCAGGATTCCTTATCAACTCCATGGCAGCCATGACAAATGAGTTGACTTTGATAAAATAACCAAGGAGCCCAAACCAGATTAAAGGTGTTGTTCTTGTTTGTCAGCTTCTTCAAGAGCTTTGTTGCGTTCTGCTCCACGGGAGGTTTCTGTCCTCCTTGAGCTCGCCTTAGGACACCTGCGTTACGGTTGGACAGTTTGACGGTTTGATAGGAGGAAGGACCATGGATTTTTAAGAACTTGTAGACATCCTCTTTTTAATGATACAGAAATTAAGCAGTTGCAGTTGAGGGTCAAGAGAGTCTCTGACAAGGTGAAGGAGTGCATCTTCAAGCTAGAAAATAAAACACTTCCTCTCTTAGTTATAGGATTTGGAGAAAATTCATTCTATTGTGCAAGTCCAAATTGGAGGATTCTATTTCTGCTAGCATGTCGCATATTCTTGATTTTTTTTCACAATGTCTTCAACAGGGGCCTTTCCCTCACCATTCTAAAAGTTCATGCCTCTGTGCTTCGTTTTTTAGCATAGAAGGATCTTTTTTTTTTATTTTGTTTTTTTTTAGCAGTAAAGTTGACTTTTCCTTGTATGAACCACTTTGTGGCACCTTGGAAACTCAAAATTGTCCTGGACGCCTTAATGTCTAATCCATTTGAGTTTTTACAAGAGGTCACACTGAAGTGTCTCACATTTAAGGTGTTGTTTTTGGTAGCATTCATATATGCCAGATGAGTGGGGAAATTGCATGACCTATGGTGTAATAAGCCATTTCTGAATATCTATACGGACAAGGTGTTACAAACTAATCCTACCATACAAAGTAGTTTCCAATTTTCATATATATCAGGATACTTCCATCTCTCTAACCATAACTAACTATTGACAAGGAGGAAAGATTACATACACTGGATCTTCTCAGGGCAACAAAGGTATTCAGAATACAGATCACGCTCCATCCAAACATACTCCTGCAGGATGAACCATGGAAGACATTGCACAGACTTATAAGAGTAAAGAACATGAGGTGCACACTCTATAAGAATAGGGGCTTTTATTAAATAAGGTGTATGTTACATTTTTGCCTGAGATTTGCACTATAAACACTGTATAGCATAAGGTGGTAAATTTATCAAGCTGTGAGTTTCCGGCAGGTTTGCTGTAGGTTTACTGTAGGCAACATCTCCACTTTTCAAACCTGCCGGAAAATCACAGGTTGATAAATTTATCTGAAGGTGTTAAAGAGTCATAGGCAAGCTCATATGCATGAACAGCCTTTTAGCCTGCAAAAGAGCCACAAGTTACCCTTAATGTCAGTAATAAATTAAAACAATACATTTAGTTAAAGAAAGAGACATCTATATGAAATAATATTTCAGTAGTCGTTTTAAACAAGTGTTACAAGCAAATTAGAAACAAATCTAAAAATAATGCAGAAAGGAGCTTGGGGCCTTAGGTGAAGGTTCAGAGAGGTTTAACTTGAGGTTAACATAGTGACATATGCATAGATGCCAACATTGGCAGCTTGTGTCCCGGGAGGTCCGGGGGGCAGGTGGGTGTGTGGGGACGGGGCTCGAAGAATCTCGCCGTTAGCCCTACCCCCAATGCTGTCAGTCACCACCCTTTTCGTCCAATAAAACTAGGGGGCGGGCCACAATGACGCGTCCATGATGCTGGTAAGCCCCTCCCCCTCCATTTACTTTTCCACAGTCGGTCGGGAATCGGGAGAATTGCCCTCTCTCCTGGGAGTCTGGGAGACTGACCCAGATTGCGGGAGTCTCCCGGATATTCCTGGAGAGTTGGCAAGTATGGACATATGTAAAAGTGCAACAGTTATAGAAAGTCCATCTAAACTGACTATGGTATATAACTAAACTTCAGCAATCTGGGTAGTGGGTTTTGCTGAAAAAATCCTATTTAAGAAATACAGGATTAAATTATTATGTGCTTTGATGCAAGTTCAAATAAAAACTTCTAGTGAAAGAAATCTTAGCCATTACACTAAAAAAAAATATCTAGGATGTACAATATACAGGGTTCAGTAGATTCAAAAATTTACAAGGAAATGAAAATAATAAAATGTATCTTACTGAAAATATGCATTCTTCCATATCTCCAAGCATTTCACTACAAAAAAAAATGTGATAGGGAGTATGAACAAACCTAGCAGCCTAAGTCATGCCTATATTTGATGTCTGATCTCCAAATAGCTTAACACTGATCCATACAGGTTCCAAAAATTGGGACTGTCCTGCAGAAATCGGGACTGTTGTGGTGTATGCTTCTTCTAGTAAAGTAACCTGTGGCTTTCCAGTACAGGTCCACATACTACAAAGTAGAGATGAGCGCACTCGGATTTCCTGAATCCGAGCCCACCCGAACGTTGTCGATCCGAGTCGGATCCGAGACAGATCCGGGTATTGGCGCCAAATGAAAACTTGAAACCGAGGCTCGGAGTCATAATCCCGCTGTCGGATCTCGCGATACTCGGAACCTATAAATTCCCCGCTAGTCGCCGCCATCTTCACTCGGGCATTGAGGGAGGGTGTGTTAGGTGGTCCTCTGTCCTGGTAGATCTCGTGCTGTGCTGTTTAGTTCTGTGCTGTGCTGTTTAGTTCTGTGCTGTGCTGTGCTGTGCTGTGCTGTGCTGTGCTGTGTTCTGCAGTATCAGTCCAGTGGTGTTGTGTGCTGTGCTCTGTCCATTTTGAGTTCAGTGGCGCTGCTGGGTCCTGTGCTGTGTCCTGTTCAGTCCAGTGGTCCTGTGTCCTGTGCTCTGTGCTTCTAAGGGCATAGTTATTTCCCCATTATTCCCAAGTGTTTAAAAAATTTGAAAAAAGTTATAAAAAAAAATACAAAGAAATAATTTAAAAAAAAATTAAATTACAACAAAATTTGCAAAACCAATCCTGCAGTATAAGCCCATTTATACTGCAATATTACCAAGTTCACTGATTCAGCAGTATAAGTCCAGTGGTACTGCTATTACCAAGTTCACTGATTCAGCAGTATAAGTCCAGTGGTACTGCTATTACAAAGTTCACTGATTCAGCAGTATAAGTCCAGTGGTACTGCTATTACAAAGTTCACTGATTCAGCAGTATAAGTCCAGTGGTACTGCTATTACAAAGTTCACTGATTCAGCAGTATAAGTCCAGTGGTACTGATATATTACAAAGTTCACTGATTCAGCAGTATAAGTCCAGTGGTACTGATATATTACAAAGTTCACTGATTCAGCAGTATAAGTCCAGTGGTACTGCTTTTACAAAGTTCACTGATTCAGCAGTATAAGTCCAGTGGTACTGATATATTACAAAGTTCACTGATTCAGCAGTATAAGTCCAGTGGTACTGCTTTTACAAAGTTCACTGATTCAGCAGTATAAGTCCAGTGGTACTGATATATTACAAAGTTCACTGATTCAGCAGTATAAGTCCAGTGGTACTGCTTTTACAAAGTTCACTGATTCAGCAGTATAAGTCCAGTGGTACTGATATATTACAAAGTTCACTGATTCAGCAGTATAAGTCCAGTGGTACTGATATATTACAAAGTTCACTGATTGAGCAGTATAAGTCCAGTGGTACTGCTATTACAAAGTTCACTGATTCAGCAGTATAAGTCCAGTTGTACTGCTATTACAAAGTTCACTGATTCAGCAGTATAAGTCCAGTGGTACTGCTATTACAAAGTTCACTGATTCAGCAGTATAAGTCCAGTGGTACTGATATATTACAAAGTTCACTGATTCAGCAGTATAAGTCCAGTGGTACTGATATATTACAAAGTTCACTGATTCAGCAGTATAAGTCCAGTGGTACTGCTATTACAAAGTTCACTGATTCAGCAGTATAAGTCCAGTGGTACTGATATATTACAAAGTTCACTGATTCAGCAGTATAAGTCCAGTGGTACTGCTATTACAAAGTTCACTGATTCAGCAGTATAAGTCCAGTGGTACTGCTATTACAAAGTTCACTGATTCAGCAGTATAAGTCCAGTGGTACTGATATATTACAAAGTTCACTGATTCAGCAGTATAAGTCCAGTGGTACTGATATATTACAAAGTTCACTGATTCAGCAGTATAAGTCCAGTGGTACTGCTATTACAAAGTTCACTGATTCAGCAGTATAAGTCCAGTGGTACTGATATATTACAAAGTTCACTGATTCAGCAGTATAAGTCCAGTGGTACTGCTTTTACAAAGTTCACTGATTCAGCAGTATAAGTCCAGTGGTACTGATATATTACAAAGTTCACTGATTCAGCAGTATAAGTCCAGTGGTACTGCTTTTACAAAGTTCACTGATTCAGCAGTATAAGTCCAGTGGTACTGATATATTACAAAGTTCACTGATTGAGCAGTATAAGTCCAGTGGTACTGATATATTACAAAGTTCACTGATTCAGCAGTATAAGTCCAGTGGTACTGATATATTACAAAGTTCACTGATTCAGCAGTATAAGTCCAGTTGTACTGCTATTACAAAGTTCACTGATTCAGCAGTATAAGTCCAGTGGTACTGCTATTACAAAGTTCACTGATTCAGCAGTATAAGTCCAGTGGTACTGATATATTACAAAGTTCACTGATTCAGCAGTATAAGTCCAGTGCTACTGCTATTACAAAGTTCACTGATTCAGCAGTATAAGTCCAGTAGTACTGATATATTACAAAGTTCACTGATTCAGCAGTATAAGTCCAGTGGTACTGATATATTACAAAGTTCACTGATTCAGCAGTATAAGTCCAGTGGTACTGCTATTACAAAGTTCACTGATTCAGCAGTATAAGTCCAGTGGTACTCTCCTGTGCCGCATATAATTTTTAAAGGCTTTGCCGAGTGTGTGTGGCTTAGGGGTACGCTCTCTTGTGCTACATATAATGGAAAACCAAAATTTGGAGTATAAAGTAGGGAAAGATCAAGACCCACTTCCTCCTAATGCTGAAGCTGCTGCCACTAGTCATGACATAGACGATAAAATGCCATCAACGTCGTCTTCCAAGCCCGATGCCCAATCTCCTAGTACAGGGCATGTAAAATCCAAAAAGCCCAAGTTCTCAAAAATAGCAAAAAGAGAAACTTAAAATCTTCTGAGGAGAAACGTAAAGTTGGCAATATGCCATTTACGACACGCAGTGGCAAGGAACAGCTTAGGCCCTGGCCCGTGTTCATGACTAGTGGTCCAGCTTCACTCAAGGATCTAAGCCCTCCTCCTCCCCCCCCCTACAAAAAATTTAAGAGAGTTATGCTGTCAGCAACAACAACAAAACAGCAAAGAACTCTGCCTTCTAAACAGATGACGTCATAAATCCCCAAGGCGAGTCCAAGGGTGTTGTTGGTTGTGAACCCTGACCTTCCCATCACTGTACGGGAAGAGGTGACTCCATCCAACATTTGCAGCACGCCCTCTTCATATGCTGGAAGGATCACCCACAGTCCAGTTACAGATTTGGCTAATGAAGGTGTGAATGTTGTACACCGGGAGGAGGATATTGATGTAGCTGGCGCTGAGGAGGATGTTGATGATTATGATGCAGACAGATACCAAATTGCCTTTCTCAATTTCTATTTATATTCTAGATTATATAACGGCTGAATAGTTTTCTATTTCACTCCTAGTGGAGAGGGGATCTGATGCAGACAGATGCCAAAATGCCTTGGTCAATTTCTTTGTATATTTGAATCTCTAGTTCTACAGTCTATGCAGGCTGCTTTTTTTGTATTCAACTACAAGTGTAGGGCAGGGGGGGGGGGGGGGGTGCATAGATAGCCACCAAAGTAACGTGGTCCATTTAATTTCACTTTCTAGCTCCACAGTCTGTGCAGCCTGCTTTTTTTATCTTCAAAGTATTTACAAGCCTTGCAATCTAAATTAACTAGAGGTAGTGACGTGGTAGAACTCCAAAAGGCAGTTTGGAAGCCCCTGTACAAACTGGCTCTATTTTACCTGAGTTGTCCCCCCTCCAGTGTGTACTCGGAAAGAGTTTTTAGTGCAGCGGGGAACCTGGTCAGTGAGCGGCGAAGGAGGTTGCTTCCTCACAACGTTGAAAAAATGATGTTTATAAAAATGAATAATAACTTCCTCAATGAAGTACAGCACTGCCCTCCAGATAGTACAGAGGGACCTGTGGTTGTAGAGTCCAGCAGGGACGAATTGATAATGTGTGAGGAGGAGAAAGTACACACTGTAGGGGGAGAGGAATCAGAGGTTGAGGATGAGGACGACATCTTTCCTCAGTAGAGCCTGTTTAGTTTGTACAGGGAGAGATGAATTGTTATTTTGGTGTGGGGGCCCAAACATACCAATCATTTCAGCCACAGTTGTTTGGTAGGCCCTGTTGCTGAAATGATTGGTTTGTTAAAGTGTGCATGTCCTATTTCAACAACATAAGGGTGGGTGGGAGGGCCCAAGGACAATTACATCTTGCAACTATTTTTTTGGCATTATGTGACCATTCAACAGTCGTCTGCCATGTTCAAAAACTAATAGAAAATGACAACAAATTCAAAAAATTTAATCAAAAGTTAAATGCCCTGTCATTATTTAAAACAAGAGGGTTTGACGTGCTAGAATTAGTGTAGTGTTAATATGTTATAAACACTACACTTGGAACTTGGAGGAGGTATTGTGGCCCTGGTATCAAATTTAGTACCGGGGCCACCCCACTATGCAGTCCAGATACTTGTTTGGTGGAATTCTGAACAGTTGAGGGTGTAACTATTTATTATATTGTGGCCCCGGTATCAAATTTAGTACCGGGGCCACCCCACTACGCAGTCCAGATATTTAATAAATCAAAAATAAAACAGCGCTGAAAAATGATTCCAGAGTAGTGAATCTCCCTCAATGATTTATCTGAGTGATAAATAAATAACTATCCAGGGCAATATGGAATACAGTACAACGTTTTATTACACAATAAAAAATCACATTCTTCAATAAAAAGGGGTATAAAACTTCAGAAATGAACAGTAGAGAGATGTATGTATTAATTGAGAACCATTATTCGTTACATCAAGTGCAACGCCAATAGAAATATTAAGGTTGTAAGGACCATCAATCCCATTAGCAATAGACCACTAATGAAAATCGGTAGTGGGAATAAAGTAAAACTCTTTGATTTTATGAGCATAGACAGATCTTAGCTAATTCCCATTTCAAGGGAAAAGCGTTTAGAATATCATGATTCTACTGTAGACATTTAGGATTGGTATATTAATTCCTCCACAAGACAAATAACGTTCCAGGTAGATTGTGTATGATAGCCGTAGATGAAGCAAATATAATAAACGGAGCTTAGGAGATATTTCTAAAGGTTCAATCAAGTGTGTAGTGTAGCAGGAGAAACTCCCCGCAGTAACTCCGATATCTCTCCTCCAGATAACTGACACTATGTGTCTACTGAAATATACACGTAGCCATCCAGACAAATAAAACTACTGAAGCCACGGAGATTTGCCAGTAATTGAGATGGATCGGGAGAAATTAGCAAATTATGCACTCACAGTCTCTCTGTTGTCGCTCCACGCAGACCACAAACTCACGCTGGCTCTCCGCTGGCTCTCCAATTCACGTTTGGCTATAATGAGCTCCTAATGGTGATGCAGGTGCGCACCTGTATAAATTCCATGTAGCAGAAAAACGGCTGAAAAGAGTTCCTGTTGTAAATCGTCTAGTTCATTCAGAAGACAATCAAGATTGATTGTCTTCTGAATGAACTAGACGATTTACAACAGGAACTCTTTTCAGCCGTTTTTCTGCTACATGGAATTTATACAGGTGCGCACCTGCAACACCATTAGGAGCTCATTATAGCCAAACGTGAATTGGAGAGCCAGCGGAGAGCCAGCGTGAGTTTGTGGTCTGCGTGGAGCGACAACAGAGAGACTGTGAGTGCATAATTTGCTAATTTCTCCCGATCCATCTCAATTACTGGCAAATCTCCGTGGCTTCAGTAGTTTTATTTGTCTGGATGGCTACGTGTATATTTCAGTAGACACATAGTGTCAGTTATCTGGAGGAGAGATATCGGAGTTACTGCGGGGAGTTTCTCCTGCTACACTACACACTTGATTGAACCTTTAGAAATATCTCCTAAGCTCCGTTTATTATATTTGCTTCATCTACGGCTATCATACACAATCTACCTGGAACGTTATTTGTCTTGTGGAGGAATTAATATACCAATCCTAAATGTCTACAGTAGAATCATGATATTCTAAACGCTTTTCCCTTGAAATGGGAATTAGCTAAGATCTGTCTATGCTCATAAAATCAAAGAGTTTTACTTTATTCCCACTACCGATTTTCATTAGTGGTCTATTGCTAATGGGATTGATGGTCCTTACAACGCTAATATTTCTATTGGCGTTGCACTTGATGTAACGAATAATGGTTCTCAATTAATACATACATCTCTCTACTGTTCATTTCTGAAGTTTTATACCCCTTTTTATTGAAGAATGTGATTTTTTATTGTGTAATAAAACGTTGTACTGTATTCCATATTGCCCTGGATAGTTATTTACTTATCACTCAGATAAATCATTGAGGGAGACACTACTCTGGAATCATTTTTCAGCGCTGTTTTATTTTTGATTTATTTGATATCCTCTGTTTTGGGATGTGACACCATCCTTGTACAGCTGCGTTATTTGATTCCACTGAGTGTTTTCTAATTTTTAAATGAAACTTTCTTAGCGCCAGGTGACTGTTTTGTTGGTTGCAGTCCAGATATTTGTTTGGTGGAATCCTGACCAGTTGAGGGTGTAACTATTTATTATATTGTGGCCCCGGGATCAAATTTAGTACCGGGTCCACCCCACTACGCAGTCCAGATACTTGTTTGGTGGAATTCTGACCAGTTGAGGGTGTAACTATTTATTATATTGTGGCCCCAGTATCAAATTTAGTAGCGGGGCCACCCCACTACGCAGTCCAGAATTTTTTTTGGGGAAATTCAGAGCCGTGGAGGGTTTTTTATTAATTATATTGTGGAGGGCCCAAGGACAATTCCATCTTGCAACTATTTTTTGGGCATTATGTGACCATTCAACAGTCGTTTGCCATGTTCAAAAACTAAAAGAAAATGTCAACAAATTCATAAAATGTAATCAAAAGTTAAATGCCCTGTCATTATTTAAACAAGAGGATTTGACGTGCTAGAATTAGTGTAGTGTTAATATGTTATAAACATTACACTTGGAACTTGGAGGAGGTATTGTGGCCCCGGTTTCAAATTTAGTACCGGGGCCACCCCACTACGCAGTCCAGAATTTTTTTGGGGGAAATTCAGAGCCGTGGAGGGTTTTTTAATAATTATATTGTGGTGACCACTCCTCTACGCAGTCCAGGTACATTATTCGGTGCGATTCAGACCAGTTGATGTTTTTTTTATTATATTGTGGTGACCACTCCTCTACGCAGTCCAGATACATTTATTGGTGCGAATCAGACCAGTTGATGGTTTTCTTATTATATTGTGGTGACCACTCCTCTATGCAGTCCAGGTACATTTTTTGGTGCGATTCATACCAGTTGATGGTTTTCTTACTATATATATTGTGGTGACCACTCCTCTATGCAGTCCAGATACATTTATTGGTGCGAATCATACAAGTTCAGGGTTTTTAAATTATATTGTGGTGACCACTCCTCTACGCAGTCCAGGTACATTATTCGGTGCGATTCAGACCAGTTGATGGTTTTCTTATTATATTGTGGTGACCACTCCTCTACGCAGTCCAGATACATTTATTGGTGCGAATCAGACCAGTTGATGGTCTTCTTATTATATTGTGGTGACCACTCCTCTACGCAGTCCAGATACATTTATTGGTGCGATTCATACAAGTTCAGGGTTTTTAATTTATATTGTGGTGAGTGACCACTCCTCTACGCAGTCCAGGTACATTTTTTGGTGCGATTCATACCAGTTGATGGTTTTCTTATTATATATATTGTGGTGACCACTCCTCTACGCAGTCCAGATACATTTATTGGTGCGAATCATACAAGTTCAGGGTTTTTAAATTATATTGTGGTGACCACTCCTCTACGCAGTCCAGGTACATTATTCGGTGCGATTCAGACCAGTTGATGGTTTTCTTATTATATTGTGGTGACCACTCCTCTACGCAGTCCAGATACATTTATTGGTGCGAATCAGACCAGTTGATGGTTTTCTTATTATATTGTGGTGACCACTCCTCTATGCAGTCCAGATACATTTATTGGTGCGATTCATACAAGTTCAGGGTTTTTAATTTATATTGTGGCGACCACTCCTCTACGCAGTCCAGGTACATTATTCGGTCCGATTCAGACCAGCTGATGGTTTTCTTATTATATTGTGGGGACCACTCCACTACGCAGTCCAGAAAGATACCTCGTTGCAACGTTTTGGACTAATAACTATATTGTGAGGTGTTCAGAATACACTGGAAATTAGTGGAAATGCTTGTTATTGAATGTTATTGAGGTTAATAATAGCGTAGGAGTGAAAATAAGCCCAAAAACTTGATTTTTGAACTTTTTATGCTTTTTTCAAAAAAAATCCGAATCCAAAACCTTAAATCCAAACCAAAACCTTTCGGCAGGTGTTTTTTGCGAAACAAATCTGAACCCAAAACATCACGAAAATCCGAATCCAAAACACAAAACACGAGACACCAAAAGTCGCCGGTGCACATCCCTACTACAAAGCAGCGACTGCTGTAGTAAAAAGACTAACAAACTGCACCGATCATCCTCTCAGTTGCAACTGCATGTGTTTTGGCTTTCTGTGTGTTTTTTATTGTTTTTAAGCAGTGTTCTTAAGTTATTAAAGAAAAATAAGTTATATAATTAACCCATTATGTAACAGTGGTCCTTTCAACAAATGTACTATGGAAAGCTAATTACTTCCACAGTAGTGTGTGTGGGCCTTGACAAGAACATAGTTGTTTACAAATGTTTTCATGTTTATGTGGATTAAATATTTGCCTTTTGTAAAGAACTGCCAATTTATACTCTTCACTGATAAAAACACGAACCTATAAATGCCAAATGCACATAGCAACTACCTAGAATACATATATAAATTCCTCCCTGAACGATTTACAAGGCACAGTGGACACTAAAAAGCTATTAGAACTTTGCAACAGGGGTTGTTTTTTTGCTTTTCCCCAACATTCCAGACACTATTTCTTAGCTCAGAGGCTTCCAGTAATCTGTAACTCAGACATACATTTAATTAATCCTAATACACACGGTGCCTTATGCAAAACAGGATGTTATGTCAAGTTTGGAAAGTTACTATTAGTAAATTGCTCTGTTGTTGTATGTAAACTATTGTTATCACTTATTTCTTAGAGGAAATCTCTCTCCTTATGATTACAAGTTTGACCTATAGGGGGGTATTCAATTGTTAGGGGGGTATTCAATTGTTAGCGTTAATGAAAAAAAACGAGCGCTCAAAAAATATTACCGTTTATACAGTAATATTGCGCGCGAAAAGCGTTAATACGGTAGTTTACTCGCGGAATTTCAGCTCGCCGCTGATGGTATGAATTTCATATAATGTTGGAAAAAATTCCAAAAAAAAAAGAAAATTGTGCATGTACTCCTATTTGTTTGGTTAAGTTTAGGATAATCTAACCCCACTCAAACATGTATGAATAATAATTACATTGCATAAATGTTTTTCTGTATTGAGGCCGAATGTTACCAGAATTTAATTTAATTTAAGAATAATCATTTCAGGAGTGAGAGCTGCCATACTTATTGGTTGTCAAGTTAATGCATACAGAGCAGTCCCACCTTACCTAATTATGATGAACAATTACAGACTGCTAACATTTCATATCCAGCAACAGAGAGAGATAAACATGTTTAAAATTAATGCATATACTTCTATTAACCAAGGTTAGTACAAGCTACTTTCTTGAAGATTTTGTATAGCCTAGCCAGAAAGCAAACAAGAGCCCATTTTAGTCTCTGGTAATAGATACAGCAGCAAGCAATTCATTTGGGGGTTGTAATGTGTTTATCAGCATCCATGCTGCTTCTTGAGAATGACAGCTGGGATGTAAGCCATGTCTGACCTCTTTTTTCTGAGGCTCTGCCCAGTATAAAGTTTTATGTGCGTGGTACATCTGCTTACCATGTCTGCATTGCTTTCATGCTCCGGAGTCCAGTCTTGAGCACGTGACTTCTTGATCACCCTGTTCTAAACAGGAATAATACTGGCAAACAGCATCCTTTTGTCTGCTCCGGACAGAAAAACAATGGAGAGCAGGTGGTGCTGAGACCAGTGTCATTGCAATTTCATGATGTCTTTGTCAGTAGAATTAGTGTTTTCTGCGACTTCAGAGTTCTCTTATTACTTAACAGAAAATGTATGCATGAAAAAATCTATTGGAAAAGAAACAGAAAACACTGTATTTAGCAGGGTCAAATAATAAAAATACTGCAAAATATCAGTGATTGGATTTTATGCCCCGACAATTTTAGTCTCAGATGGACAGTTTTGCTATGCATTCCTATACTCCCTTATTACCGAAACTCTACTTGGTGCCAACCGTACTTCATGTCACCTATAGAAGATAAGTACATGGTAATAATTGATCCCTAATAGAGCTAATGGTAAAATGGTAATAACATGCAAATAGCCACCCTGTCAACTCTTATTCCATGGGCCCAAATCTATATGACCTTTCCACCAATTTGGTTTGGTAATCCTCAATGTAATCTTAGAACCTGCCTGGGAGAGATAAGAACATCTGACTATGCTTACATTAGGGGGGAGACCTATTGTGAAGATACCGGGTTTATCTGGCCCAATGCTACCCACTTCACGCTGGCTGGCCACCCACGGGTGCCTTTCTATGCCAGGGAAGTCTACCCAGTACCTTCTAGGATTCGTATAGTCACTCAGGCAAATGCAGTTATAAAAATACAACAGTATATTTATTGTCATACAAACAACACTAGAATATTATGTACACACAGTAAACAAATGCCAGGCTGGTTTACCACATCATCTGTCCCTTACCCCACTAGCTTAAGGAGTTATAGTCACCTGGCTGTCCAGACTTCACAACCCATGGATCTCTCTCAGCTGCATATATAGACTCTAGTTAGAAAACGACAACTCAAAACTAGGTCTTGCACTCTTTATTAATGAAATCCCAGAATGAACACCCTTCCCCCCTGGAGTCGTTCCTTATATCTCAGGTCTAATTTTCACAGTCTTTCCCCTCCCTGGGCAAACCCCTGGGTCTATTCTTCTTAACCATTGGTCAGTGCAGGACTAGGGGGTTTGGACAGGGCAGTGAAGATGAGCTGTCCTTTCACAGAAGCGCCCTGCTGGGATGCAGACAGAACGTCTGGACTAGTCCTAAGGAAAACAATTGATGCTAATTGGCTTCCCCTACTTCCAAGGATAAGGTAGCAGTGAGCCCTCCTAAAATTAACCCCTTACACTACTTTGTGATGTCACAGGGTCCCTAGCTGTTCCATGCTTCCTGTAGAGGAAGGAGGGGGGAGAAGGAATACAGCTCCAGCCATCTCACCTGTATCCTGGACACCACCTGATCTTTACCCATAAACCTCCTGGCTTCAGTTTAAGGACAATGAATAACATTACTGCAAGTCATCAATATATAATACACAATATACATATTTACATTGAAGTACAATGTCCCCTTAACCACATGTAATACAATGCAGTTGTAGACTGGTGAGCTGGGGAACAAAAGCAAGGGCTATAAAAAGTACTATAATCCATATTATGAGAGAAACGAGACACAGAATGGTTAGCGTATCACACTCGTTTCGTCACACCTACTAATGCCATCTGAAGAAGGCGTTAGCTAACAGAGGCAGTCTCCAAAAAGCTAAGCTTATCGGAGCTTGTTAAAGTAGACAAGACCGCAGTTCCCATAGAGAATATGGGGACTGTGATACTAAAGAGATAATTTAGTAAACACTGGAGATATCTGGGATATCTCTGGCTATTGTCAGGAGCCGCCGCGGCCGTGGGCATCGCCGCGACTCACTTCCTGTTCCGACGAGCGTCCCGGTCGTCATGGAGATGGCCGGGACGTCATTTCCTGTTACTCGGGCCCAGCCGTTGTCTATGCAACGGCCGGACGCCGAGTGTATGAAGCGCTGTGCCCCGGCAAGTGCTGAAGCCAGGTGCATGCGTTAATTGTCTAGCCTGCGGGCTAATTAATAAAGCTTTGTTTATTTGGCCCCCATTCTGTCAACCATCACAGGGCTAAGCCCTGATTGGCCCAGGTCACTATATAAGGCAGGGAGGGGTTAGCCTCCCTGCCGGTTATAGTGTCTGTGTAGTGCACTTGCTGACCTGCTCTCTGTTTCTGCTGGATTGCTGTTGTGACCATTGCCTGTTTACTGGACTTCGCCTTCTTGCCTGTGTGCCTGATCTTTTGGCCTGTACTTTGGATTTTGCTGACCTGCTCGTGACCCTGACCCTTTGGCGTGTTCTGACTATTCTTCTTTGCAAGTGACCCCTGACCTCGGCTAGTTTACTGGTTTCGTTGTCTGCCATTACTCCTCATTCCTGGGTTCTCCGCAGCCGCTACTTATCACACGACCCTCCGTTTGTCTGCAGCCAAGTCTGTCCCCACCACTAAGGGCAACAGTGAACACCAGACTTTCGGAGCAGACTCCGGGTTTTGTGGTATTGGCTGCTGGAGTTCCTAACAGTTATCTTTACTGTTGGTAAATCATAATCATCATCAACATTTATTTATATAGCGCCAGCAAATTCCGTAGCGCTTTGGTAAATGGCCCATATACTAAAAATTTACTTTATTTATGGCAAAATAATGAATCATAAATTGGCCTCACAGACGTTAAAGTGGTTTCTAAATAATGGTTATAATGAATAATAAAAAATATATTAACTGCACACAAAGACTAACTCCACATATGCCATTTAAAAATAAAATCTATGACAAAAGGTGGTACCCGCTTCCTTTACTCCCTAAACATTAACATTCCTAGGCAAATATAATTCTCCAAATCCATAGATACAATTGGGGATTTACTGGTAGCTGTCAGTCTAGCTACTTTCAAATCAAGAATCCACTGAATCTATTAAGGAGTGTAAATTCTATGTAGATAGCAGAGGGTCTACAGAATTGTGTAGGATGTGACAGTGAAATTCTTGGGGGTTGGAGCAAGCCTAAAACGTGCCTTGTGGCGTATGGTCCTTTACATTATGTCACTGCTTATAGGTCTAAAGCCTGCTACCTCTAACCAGAACCATCCGTTTGTTCTCATGAACTGTGACTTGCACCTATACTGTAGGACCTGTATGGATTTGTGTTTACATCCTTTAACAGAGATCATCATGGCTATATCACCACTGCTTTACTCTGGTTCCTAAAAGCAATGTAAAATTTTTAAGATGGCAAATGCAGTAAGAGGCATATGAATATATTACCTCTAAGCTCCTTAATCCTGAAAATTGTAACTGTCACCGTTTATATAAGAAATCCAGAATTTTAATCACAAAACAAATGTAGAATAAGTTATTAACATTTACAAATCAATAGTGTATCGAGTATATATTTATATTGAATTATTGTAACTAGAAGTGTGGTTAAGCATACTTGCCAACTCTCCCGGAAAGACTGGGAGACTCCCGAAATACGGGTCAGTCTCCTGGCATTTCTCCCGCATCCCGAAATTCTGTTGTTAAAATGACACGATTCACAGAGAATCGCGTCATTTTGTCCCCCCCCCCCCCCCCCCCCCCCCGTGTCAAAAGTCATTTTACTCGTGGGAGCAGGGCCAAAATGACGTGAATCGAGGTGCCCCGCCCCCCTCCCAACCATTAGTCACGCCCCTCTCCCGGAGGCAAGTATGTGGTTAAGTATACCTTGCAGATCAACATTATTTAAAGGCATTAAGAGTCATTAACAAACCTGCTCTTTTGTAATGCTGTGGGCCTATTTTTGTAGAAATGGGCCCTCTTATTTGAAAATTAATCTCATAATTTAAAGATAGAAATAAGGCTGAAATGTGCAATATTTTAGGAGAAACCTATAAACATTACAAATACGAGGGTGGTCCAAAAGTGATTATAAACAGGATGTTGAAGTAATATTTTTACTTTTGCTCTCAGCACATCCCATCTCGGACCACAATCCTGCAAATGGTCCCACAATGCATCTGCATGGAAGCACCATGGGTATTGTGTAATTAGTGAAGGAGGTACTGGAAGGCTGGACTTTGACGTGGCGTTTTTACAATTTCCACCAAGTTATTTACCACAATGGGATTTTGGGTTGATATTAAAGGTGGACACCTACAGTGTTTATAAAATATATCTTACATCTTGGTTAATGCATTTATATTATTTGCATTTCTGACTTGTGTTCTTCATATAAAATGTCATATATTATTTCCATCCTATATAATCAGTATAGTATGTTTTGTAGTTGTAATGGTGAAAATACAAAGGTGGAGTCACATCTGGAGACATGCTTGTTAAAAAGTAATTAAACGAAGGTTTGTTGCTATCAGGCTAGCTGGAAATTAATAGTTTCAATAGTACAATTCTAAAGGGCCCCTTTCCTCCAAGCTACATCTCAGATTTTCTTAATCAGTAAACTCGCACCCACTGAGAATCTGCTCCATCCCAAATCAATCATTTTGTTTTTAATAGTGCAGGCTCAACTCTGTTAATATCATTCTCTAATCTAAACAATAATTGGTAGAAGCATTGGGATGGAGACTATAGCTGGGGTCCTATTTGCCCTTCTTCTAGTGCCAAACCTGTTCACATGTGCCTGAAATATAAAAAACAAAACAAAAAAAAAAACCTTGATATATATAAATATATATAAAACAGAGTGGATGTATTTATGTCTAAAAATGTTAAACTTCCTTGCAGAAGACCTAGAAAGTTAAAATTTGGCATACTAATAGCTTTTAGGCTACAACTGACAGGAAAAATCACCAAAACCCCTTGACTGGAGCATAGGTTCCAGTCTATGGAACATTCACTGTTTGTCTATAAGGAAATGTGTGAATCCTTACATTCAGTGGTGAAATACAGGCAGGTTGAGAGGTGTAACAGCTGACTAGGTTGATCATGTGACTGACTTACATCATATACAGCCTTTGTGATGTCACTCAGATTTGATATGAAAATCAGTGCTTGGTATAGAACAGTCATTATCAGCCAAGTGTGAGCTGAATACACACACATTGTCTATTGATCTGGCTGTTGTCTGCTGATATGATATTCTAAGGTAAGTTTCTTTTAACCTAAATGTTATTTTAAAATAATGTTAAAATTAACATCAGTCACACATTTGCAATATGTATCCCTGCTCAGACCACAAAGGAGTGTTACTAGTGAGGGATTAATGGCTTAATTGCTGTGGTTATGTTTTATATTATGTTTAATATTTATTTATATCATAATTATGTTTGTTATATTTAGTGTGACTGTGTCACCACTTCCACCGGAGCTTTACACCAGGCTCCACACTGTGTCTATTGGGTAAATAAATATATATCACACAGGTCAGCAGTTATATTTCAAGATCACAGGCATCCAGGAATAATTGTACCCACCATCCTATGGGCATTTTCAGCAGTATAGGGGCAGAATTCATCCTTGCTGCCTACAACCCTGCATGGAGTATGGGTGGTGTAATGTTTAGCCAGTGCAGACTGACCAGAGCCGGATTTAGACCTCATAGGGCCCTAGGCAGGATACTGTTTTTGGGGCCCCTCCCTGCAACAATCCATAGCACTATATATAGCACGCCGCCAAAGGAGGTGAGGGCGTGGCTTGCATCTTTGGGGGCGTACCTAACATGTGAAAAGAGCAAGGCCACCCTGCTGCAGAAAAAGGCACCCCTAAATAATTACCAAGCAGTCCCGTTTTTTTAAGTAGTTGGGTCAAAACAACATAATAAATATTGAAGTCAGGGCAGAAATACTTACTTAAGTTGTTTGCAAAAATAATACGCATAAATCCAAGTATGTGCTCTTGTCACTTTTGTCCCTCTATCATCACACTGTGCCCCTTCATTGTCACTTTTGCCCCTTCACAATATCACATGTGCCCTTTCACCATCACCTCTGTGCCCATCACCATCACCACCTCTGTGCCAATCACCATCACCACCACTGTGCCAATCACCATCACCACCTCTGTGCCCATTACCACCTCTGTGCCCTTCACCATCACCACTTCTGTGCCAATCACCATCACCACCTCTGTGACTCTTCACCATCACCACCTCTGTGCCCTTCACCATCACCACCTCTGTGCCAATCACCATCACCAATTCTGTGCCCCTTCACCATCACCACCTCTGTGCCCTTCACCATCACCACCTCTGTGCCCATCACCACTTCTGTGCCAATCACCATCACCACTTCTGTGCCAATCACCATCTCTGTGCCCTTCACCATCACCACCTCTGTGCCCTTCACCATCACCACTTCTGTGCCAATCACCATCACCACTTCTGTGCCAATCACCATCTCTGTGCCCTTCCCCACCTCTGTGCCCATCACCATCACCACTTCTGTGCCCCTTCACCATCACCACTTCTGTGCCCCTTCACCACCTCTGTGCCCATCACCATCACCACTTCTGTGCCCCTTCACCATCACCACTTCTGTGCCCCTTCACCATCACCACTTCTGTCCCTTGTTTTACTTACCTTTCTATTGCGCGCTGCTCCTCCTCCGTCAGTCCAGATGAAAAAAAGAAAAAAAAAAAAAAGAAAGAGTCATGTGATCGCTCGTCGGGTCCGGCAGCCTCTCCTCCTCTCTCTATCACTGAGAGGAGAAGAGGCTGCCGGGACCCTTCCCCCGACTCGCGGCACAAGCCCCCCCCCCCCCCCCCGCGACTCGGGGGAGGGGCCGAATTTTTTTTTTTTTCATTTTTTTTTTAATTACTCCTGTCCCCCCCAGCTGTGCCCCCCCCCAGAGCCTAGGTTGCCTAGCGGTAAATCCGGCCCTGAGACTGACAGTCCCTGGTTGTTTGCGCTATAGAGTAATGAGAGATCCGATTAGTGCTCTTAGAATAATGTTCCATTACTCTCTTTGCCCAATGAGATTGTTTTTTCAGTTTTTGTAACATACTTTTTAAGTTCTATTCAAATATCTATAAAACAAAAATAGTCCCTACTTATAAGTAAGCTATAGCTTTTGTTTCAATTCTGTTTTATTCATTCATTTATATATACATATACAAAAAGCCTTCCCACTGATGAGAAAAACAGCTGAACATTAGTGTTCCAACTGTAGGACTGCTGCAACAGCACTTAATAATGAATTCTTTTTGGCTGGATGAGGTCATTCAACCAATATGTGCAGATCCAAGTGGACCTGCATCTGACTAGCAGTGATATTACATACTAAGCTATATTAGCATTAACATTTAGCATCAATATACTGGGAATTCAATATGCATTAAACTAACGGAAAATACATCATAGTCTATTTTTACTCAAGGTCAGAATCTACAAAACAATGCCACTTAACAGTACAGTAATATGATAGAGTTGGTTTTCAAGAGATTGATCTTGAGCAGTTTCATTTGCTAGGTTTTAATATTACTGTAGAGAACCATTAGTGTGTGAGTGCCTTCTTTGAATCTAGACAAAGCTAATCAGAGGTTTGATAATCCTTTTCGTTCAGTTCCCAAGAGCATGACGTATTCTGTTTAACTGTAACTGACCACACTCTGGCCTGTATATCATTGTATAGTTTATTTGGAAGCAAGCACAGGGATTGATGTGTTGATAATCAAAACTGACACATGCACAGTAATGAAATCATGCAACTCACATCTTGCTTTTAAATTAAATTGCCAAAACATCTTTAAAAAAAATTCTACCCTGACACTAAATTATAGAGTACATCTCCTGATCACCATAACTAGCAGAATGGTGGGGTCCTACGGTCTGGACTTCTGCTGTATGTCAAATACTCATCCCATTGGTGTCTTTGTAATGGCCAATTCTCCTGCTGGAGGGGAATCCGAATTATAAATGAGACAGCTGCTGCAGCATCCACATGCTGCTTTGGACACTAGACCGCTCATTCTGAATTCTCCTGCCTTCTCTGATAAGAGAACTGACTCTAAAAAGAGCCAGATGAGTATCTCTAATACTGGGTGTCCCAGAAACAGGACCACAGCTCTTATGCTAGTCTAGAGAAGAGAGTTTTACGTGTAATTTAAATGTCACTACAAAAAAACAGTTCAACAATTTTGCAGATGGTTTGCCATCTGTATATATTGTATATTGTCCATTTCCTTAGCAGAGTGTTTCCTGCTGTCCTATGCTTATGGTCAAACTATTTCTCTGCAACCTGATTCAATTCACTGTTGTCAGGCTTGATGCACTGCTGTCTTCCTGCTTCTGGCAGTGCCTGTTACGCACCAGGTCTGGAGCTGGCAGCATGATAGACGTTAGGTTCAGGATGACACCAATTTCACTTCCACTTATAATCATTTGTGCCTGATATATAGGGGGGAATTCAATTGGCCGCGTTACTGTAAAAAGTAACACGGCCTGCGCACTATTACCGACGTTACGGTAATAGTGCACATAATTACCGTTAACGCTTGCTCTTTGCTTGCGGTTCAGGGAGCCACGAGCAGAAAGCAGGCTTAAAATTACCGTACTAATGGTAATAGATTTAGTGATGTGCTACTAGCGGCTGAATTGAATGACCCCAATAATATTAGACTTTTAACATTTATAGCAGTAACTAAATCTAAACAATCTGATGCTCTTTATGAAGGGAAAAAAAACAAAACAAATAGTGATGTGTAGGTGTACATTCATATACTGATATTAAGGACCAAACATTGTTTTACCCTAGAAAAGATTCATGTAGCTCCTCCACCTCAGCGACGGGAGGAGAGGTGGTAAATTAACCATTAGTTTCATCTAGTCTTTTTTCAAACGCAGTATCTTCACCTGAGGTGTGTTCTCTCTTTTGGGTTGTAGATCTTGGCAAGGTCTACCAGGGGTTGACTCAGGAAACCCCAGCCCCACTTACAATAAGTGACTGGTGGTGACTCTCACGCGCACATACCGGGAAAAAAAGGGAAAATCACTTGGCATACTTATTAAATGGCCTAATAACTGTAAAGTCAGTAACTTAGTAAATAATGAAGACAGAAAAAGGACTTGGCAGAGATTTAATGGCTGAGATGACTATGAAATACAAATTACATTTTACAAGACAATAATGCAATTTCAATGCAAAAGATTAGCTGATATATAATGTGAGGACATAATGAATAATGTGAAGACATGGCATTCAGTAATAACATTCAATAGAAGAATCAGCAATAACATTAGTGACAATGGTAGAATCGGCAATGACAATAATGACAATGGCATGTAATTAACAATGATGACTAATTATGATACTTCACCATGTTAAGGAACATGGTGGCAAAGAAACAGCACAGCAAATGCCAGCTCCAGCCTATAGAGTGACCACAACCACTTGGGGGCAGTCACCTGCCACTGGCGGTAAAGACCTGGAAATGCCACCCACTTTCCCATGACTTTGCATAAAGGACCCCCTCCCCACAAGGATGGTGTCATGCACTTCAGCCGCAAGCCTGATGGAGATGTCCCCATGACCATTGCTCCTATATTCCTCTCATACCCAACCCCCTCACACTCGCTTACTGCTATCCTACTGGCTGTTCCTAACTCTTCCCTCTTCCAACACCTGTTCCTTTTGTTTTAGTTGTTCTTCTAACCCTTCCCTCCTTCAACATCTTTAATCATGTGGCTGCCCCCTTGCTGACTCACTCCCTTACCATTCTTTGTATAACTAAGGCTGTTTCCACCTCCTACTGCCACTATATGCTACCACACTCATCTCATACAGAGAAAGGGGGATTTCAGTCCCAACCTCTGCATTTACCATACCTTGGACCTATTCAGCCCTCTGTCTACTTAAGTCACCTAACGGTTGTTGCCCCCCCCCCCTCTCCCCTTTTCTATGCCAAAACCCCTGTTTTTACCAAATAAAGGCAAAAGACACGTGCGAAGAAAAAAGGTCACTGCTTTATTTAAGAATTTCAGTAACATTGCGACAAAGGAATAGCGTTTCAAATGCCAACTCCAGCCTGTACTGTAACCATAACTATATGGAAGCGGCTATCTGCTCCCAGTGCTTAGGCTATGGAGATCCCACCCACTTTCCCCTGGCTTTGCATAAAGGACCCCTCACAAGGGTGATGTCATGCGTTTCAGTCAAAACCTGAAGGGGGCATTCCATATGGCCATTCCTTGCACCACCCAAAAGCCACTGTTCCCCATGGAATTACAGCCCTCCAACACTGCTCTGACTCGTAACAAACTTGCTTACCCCCTCATCTGCCCTATACAAGTGTACATGCTCAAACTGAATTTGTTCATGTTTGTTCACACAGCCACCTTCCATGACTATGAGCTTACACACTGCCGCTTTAACCTATCTACAAGCCTCACCTAATGCTGGTCCGCTAAATGGGTCATGCCATTTCCCCACCTGTCCAAAATATCAGCGTTTATGATCATAATCAACGTTATATTTTACCTCTTCTCTATATCATTACCCCCAAGTAGATAAATACCACCACAGGAAACCCAAAATTTCTAACTGCCCTCTCAATTGCCAGCCTAAAGTTATCCCATCTCATTCCCCCATTACTTAACTGACAAATGCTTCTCGAGTTACAGTAGATAACTGTATCTCTTGCCCATTGATATTTTGCTGTTGAGCAAATGAAAGAATGCCCCACTATCTAAACATCCCAGGGACCATTTTCTCCAGCACCTGAGATGATATTGTAACTCTTAGGATGGAATTCAATTGCCTGCGTTGTTCAAAAGAACAACGAGGGGTGGGCACAATTACCATTAGTACTGTCAACTTGCCATTGATAGTAACCAGTGCAAGAAATCCGGGGGCTCTTGAAATTCGGATCCAAGGCCTGAGTTCTCTGTACAGCGCTGCGGAATTAGTTGCGCTATATAAATAGCTGCTGCTGCTGATGATGATGAAAGGCCTCTATGGGTACCAGGCTGTAATCCTCATAGGATGTAAAATAGAAATAGCAGCAAAAAGAGCCAGCTGGAAGAAATCAGAACACTCTGCAAACAAGAGCCTACCTGTAATGATGTTTACCTCTCTGATTTTGCCTTTCTCTGCAGTACCCTTCTCCTTAGTACTGACTCTCCTAGTGGCTCTTATGCTCCCTAGCTGGCTCAATGAATGCAAAGTTTCTCTCCCTCCATTGGTTCCACTTAGGTAAGCTGCAGCCCCAGCGATAGCCACACCTCCCACTCTCTTCCTCGAATTCCTGCGTTTATCCTTCTTTGGAATGAACCTTTCCACAACTGGCAGGCTCTGACATCACTTCCATCTTCTCAGGCTTGGAAGTGTCGGAGGAAGCCTTGGTTTGCCTGCGGCCAGCGGCTCCTCCTTCACTATCTCTATACTCATAGGTGCCAGCCTCCCGGGACATGTGATCACTGGGTCTGGAGGGGGGGATGTTACACTTGAAGCACAAATATTGGTCAATAAAGGTAATGAGTCTGTTCTAGTAAATAGCCCCTATGTGCCTTTATGCACTCACCAAGCAGATATTTAAATCCATAAACCAATCCATCATTTTTGTGCTCAGGAAATCATTTCCAAATATATCTGGGCAATGTATGTTCAGTTTCTGTTTCTTTCCCTGGTAGGCAGCCTTGGTGAATAATATTAGTACATTCATTACCATGAGGTTGTTATGAACACTTTGATGCAATTGTTTTCCACATGTCCTTTTCTCCATTATTGTCAGAAGTAACATTTCCAATATTTGGGTGTCTAGTGGACAAATGTATAAATATTTGTGCCAGCAAGGAAATCATTAGCTACAGTGGTTGAAGTGGGCTGGTATACAGTGGTATGTCATATACACTTCTCTTACTGCCGTCATTGTAAAATGATAAAATACCATTCACTTACATTTTCCATACTGCCCCTTTAAAAAAAAAAGAAAAAGATTAGAGAGCATGACAGTATAGGATTATGACTGCAATAAGCCTGTATTTTTGTAAAAAGGTCTGTCTTCTGTTATAGTAAGACAAAGGATGGGATGAAGCAAAAATTGATATAACAGGTTTTCTTTCCTTTTAATACAAAACAACAGCAAAATATTCAATGAGATTTTAAAAATGCAGAGAGATGCTAAATCATCACCAGGTAGGTGCCAGGGAGGACAGGCAACCTCAACACACATCCATGCAGGCGGGCATCACATTGGTAAATGCATACAAAGATGATTGTGTGCAGTCCTATTCCAACAATATGAAAAAGGCCCCAGTTATGCAGTAAGTGATCACTTAGAGCAGCTAAATGACCCGATGATCTCCAGTTTAACAATCTATCATCTGCATAGTCCCAACATGTCAGTCCCTGGCAGCGGGATAGGGGAAGCGGCCACATCACGATGGTTACATGGCCACGGTGGTAGTCAGCGTATTGATGCTGACTACCACCAGTCAGCATATTGATGCTGACTACCCCGACAAGACTTACCCTGACATCTTGACTCCGAACTCTTCCTTCCTATTGAGTATCGATGACAACTGTTCTGCAAAGCGACTTGAACCAATCCTGATGAAGGAAGAAGCAACTTCATGACATCACTGACAACGGTGACAGCATTAATGTTGCTGTTAAGGGGGTAATGTAAGTATTCGCCCATGTACAATGTACAAATCTTTGTAAACTACATTGTACATGGGCGCATACTTACATTACCCCTTAACAGCAGCGATAATACCGTCGCCTTTGTCAGTGACGTCATGAAGTGGCGCCGGCTTCTTCCTTCATTGGGATTGGTTCAAGTCGCTTTGCAGAACAGTCGTCATCGATGCTCGTTGGGAAGGAGGCGTTCGGAGTCAAGATGTTGGGGTAAGTCTTGCCAGTGTACTCAGCATCGATATGCCGTACCCCATCCCGTGGCTATGTCACAATGGGGGCGTGACCACTGCCCCAGAGGGCTGCAGCGCTAGGCTGCTCATTATATATCTCCCTTCCCCCAACATTCCCTCCCACGGGACAAACATATTCCCATGTGGGAAAATCAGGACTGTCCCACTGAAATCAGAACAGTTGTGTGGTATGCATCTGCCTGTGCATGGCTGGCTTTATAATCACTCAGAACTCAATTAGATTATTTGTTTGTTTATACCACCATCTCTTTCTGCTGATCTAAGTTTATTATTCTGTGAGTAGTTTACATTAAACACTGCTCTAGAGAAAATTCTGAGGTCTCAACATTTTAAACTGATTTCCATTTGCCATGTGTTCCTGTTCAGCAGGAAAGGTTTTCATAACAGCCTATACACTCCTTTCTGGAAAGAGCTGGCATTGCTCCAGTATAAACCTATTTTGCAATTCTTCTCTATGAAGTCTACATTCTAAGAATTGTTTAAAAAAAAAAAAAATAAACAACTGCACTCCTCCCTTGTTTCCTGCAAATAGATTGTAAAGTCCTCTGTGTGCTGTGAATTGCTGTTACAGTCTGCCCTTTTAATCCTGATGTTAGATACTTCTGTTAAAAAGTCTGTTGAAGAAGTTTTTCCAGGACAACTTGATATGGCAACTTGATATGACAAATTGATATACCTTACAGACTAACTATAGCTGCCACAATTTCAGTAGATTTACTGTACTGATTCATGTTTTGTAAAATAATGCATTTTTACATATACTGATGTATGAATTTTGCTTTATATATGATGTATATGTGTAATATATATATATATATATATATATATATATATATATATATATATATATAATCAATCAGCCAGAACATTACAACCATCTGCCTAATATTGTGTAGGTCCCCTTGTGCCGCCAAAACAGCATGGCATGAGGCTTGGACTCCACAAAACCTCTGAATGTGTACCTGGCACCAAGACAGTAGCAACAGATCCTTTTAGTCCTGTAAGCTGCAAGAGGGGCCTCCATGGCTCAGACTTGATTTTCCAGCACATCCCACAGATGCTTGATTGGGTTGAGATCTGGGTAATTTGGAGGCCTAGGCAACACTTTGAACTCTTTGTCATGTTCCTCAAACCATTTCTGAACAATTTTGGCAAAGTGGCAGGGCACACTTTTCTGATGACAGAGCCAATGCCATCAGGCAATACCGTTGCCATGAAGGAGCGTACTTGGTCTGCAACAATGTTTAGGTAGGTGGTACATGCCCAAGTAACATCCACATGAATGCCAGGACACAAGGTTTCCCAGCAGAACATTGCCCAGAGCATCATACTGCCTCAGTCAGCTTGGCTTCTTCCCATAGTGCATCCTGGTGCCATGTAAACAAAGCACACATACCCGGACGTCCAAATGATGTAAAAGAAAATGTGTTTCATCAGACCATTACACCTTCCATTGCCCCATGGTCGAGTTCTGGCATTCACATACCCATTGTAGAAGCTTTCAGTTGAGGACAGGGGTCAGCATGGGCACTCTGGTCGGTGTGTAGCTATGTAACCCCATACGTAGCAAGCTGAGATGCACAGGGTTTTCTCTCACCTTTCATAGACAGTATTAACAATTTGTGCTACACTAGCTCTTCTGTGGGATTGGATCAGACAGGCTAGCCTTCGCTCCCGAAGTGAATCAATGAGCCTTGGGCTCCCCTAACCCTGTCGCAGATTCACCAGTTGTCCTTCCTTGGACCACTTTTGGTAGGTACTAACCACTGCATACCAGAAACACTGCACAAGAACTACCGTTTTGGAGATGGTCTGACCTAGTCATGTAGCCATCACAATTTGGTCAAAGTCACTCAGATACTTACACTTGCCCATTTTTCCTGCTTCCAAGACATCAACTTCAAGAACTGACTGTTCACTTGCTGCCTGATATATCTCACCCCTTGACAGGTGCAATTGTAACGAGATAATCAGTGTTATTCACTTCACTTTTTAGTGGCTTAATGTTGTGGCTTATATTGTATATAAATACATACAGTACTTACTTACATACACACAAACACAAACCCCCTGTGTTTAGGGAAATCCTGCAGTGTGGCCCCATCTATGAAAAACTACCAGCCCCTGCCTGT
This sequence comes from Mixophyes fleayi, assembly GCF_038048845.1. Classification (NCBI taxonomy): domain Eukaryota; kingdom Metazoa; phylum Chordata; class Amphibia; order Anura; family Limnodynastidae; genus Mixophyes; species Mixophyes fleayi. Next base: position 227,429,466 of record NC_134405.1, read on the forward strand.
AAAGCATAGTGATGCTTCCAGGCCAGGCCCTGAGCAATGCCAGAGATGGGTATTATGCCTTTTCGTGTGCCCAGTACCACACAATCTTGTCTATATGCTACCATTGCTTACAAATCTTCCCAAACAAAGGTCCAAATAAAAAAAACATTCAGTATTCCTTGTTATTTCAATACAGTCAGGGTTTTGTTTTTGGTGGGACACTCTGTATTATTGGGTAACACTCTGTAGTGGATTGGGAATTATCAGGTTCTATGTTGGAAGGCCTGTGTATTGTGTTGCTGTACCAAGAGAATTATTCTTTTTATCTGATGTTACAACTGCTACTTGTGTACATACATGTCATGATTTTTCTGTCTCAGGAAGCACCTGAATAGAGATGCCACTATGCTGTAATAAATAGCTACCCACTGAAATTTGATGAAGGCCAGGAGAAGGGCGCCACCTAGTGGATAATTTAATAGATCAAGGATGTGAAAGGGCCACACACTTAATTTGAACAAAATGAATTTATACCGATTTCATTCGGAATAAGCTTAGTCAGTGGAACTGGCTCTGACACAAGGGCGCTGACAAGCTGTTAGAGGGGTGCAGCAGATGATTCACTTTCACTAACCTCTATGTTAGCAAATGGAATGTAGTCTAAATACCCCCATCTTTATTTACTACCTCAAACAAATTCCTGTGGATTACAGCTTAAACAAAGCATGCGTACATCATATGTGACTTCTAAAGTTAAATGGAAAGGGTAATTGTGAGCATGTTACTTACAATGGCACTTTATCAAACTTATGAATAAGTCAAAAGCAGCTGTTCGACCTTAATTACAATTCTCCTTTTACCCAGCTCTGGTGCAAATTATCACCCATAGAATAACCCCTTCATTTTACAAGTGTCTTTTGTTCTATGCTCAAAGGTAATGGATATCTGTAACGCTTTGCAGCTCTGCTTAAATCTCTGCCTGAATCATTTTTACAGCCTTGGGGTGTTTTGACGCAGGATAAGGTTTCAGAGTGTATTGGCTCTGCTCGTTGCCTCTGGGATTGGCTGGTTGATCTTAGCTTCCAACCAATCACAGGCTGGTTGTTAGGCTGCCCAGTCTATTTTTAGCTGTTCTGTATACACACACACTAGCACACCCGCCCTGTGAGAGTTGTAGCAGGATACAATGAATGGCTTTAAAGAGAGAAGATTTCAGTGAATCCTTTTAAAGCTGAATGTATTTATAGTGTTATAAATGAGTGCATTAAATAGATAATATAATATAAAATACCACTGGGTTAGCAATGAGAGACACAAAAACACATTTTCTTGCAGTCACCAATATATTGACAAGTCCTGAAAAGCTTTTTAACAATGTCTGAGTGTACTAAATATTAGTGGATGGCACAGGAATGCAGGGATCTGACCTTTACTAGTCTTCCTTACACATGTACAACTTTATTTGAAATACCTTTACAAATTAGCAAGTTATTATATATTATGATGTTTTCTTGTATGTATAAGGACAGCTGACTGGTCTAACTAGGCTTCCAGGTAAACTGGCCACTCTGCCAAGCTTGGGGCTACATCTTACTTCTCTGTCTGTCTGTATTGTTTTATGCCTGTGTTTGTTCTCAATTGTAAGGCACCACGGAATATGCTGGCGCTATATAAATAAATGATGATGATGATGATCCTGATACTGATTCAGGCCCAGAGGCATGATTGGCCCATATGTCAACAGCATAAACATCTTTGACAGGAAGAGAGCAGAGAACAATAGGTTTTACACAGCTGCTATGTGAAACATCTCACGTTCTATCAAGATATGATAAGTTGTATGTTTCCCATACCCTGACCTTATGTATGGTAATAATAATATTGTTTTTAATTTACAGCATGGAGTACATAATTTCACATAATACATAAGTTCCAATTTGAAACAAAGCACGTTGCCTGTATGAGAGGATGATCATATTTATATATATTTTACCTTCACTGTTATACATCCTATCATCAAACGCTTTCAAAATGAGTTATATGATAAGTAACATTAAATATCATTTATATTTTACAGGAGTGACATCATATAACTGATGACATCACTGCTCACATTTATGAGCTAGAGATGACATCTATCAAGTGACTTTGAAAATATTGCCAAAGGCAAAAGCAATTGTTATTAATATGGCAGAACTTGGAAAGCAGCCACTACTACTGTTACTACTGTAATTTTACTTTATTGTAGCAATATTGCAGTGCTGCAAGGAAGGTAATAAGCTTAAATGCTGTTATTTCCCAGATGTTGTTTTGTAGGCAGGTTAATTAAAATGAGATACGCAGGCTGGAAATGGCGCACTTAAAGCAGCATTCCCTGGTTGGTATGTGAGGAGTGCTAAGGAAGACAGAGCCACACAGACTACAATCCCATTCCCTACACCCCAGTTACTCACCCGATCCTGAGGGAACCCTATGGAGCACACCGCACTATCTATGACCGGTTCAACCGAAGATCAACCCTCGTCCTTTCCCTTTAGCACGTCTGCCTGCCGTGGCGCCTGGGGAAGAAATCAAATGTGAGGATCCACTTGCACCAGGTGACGATATGTCCGAGGCCATGACAAGGGGCAGAGACACTCACTCTACTCCACCTGCCGACATCTCGTTTTAGTCTGGGCGAAACCCGGCACTACGAATACTAGGGACTAGGAACAATCCCGCCCAAGTACTCTATTCACCACTAGGTGAGGGCCCGCTCACAAGAATCGAAAACCTAGTAGCTATACTCACCGAGCAACTCCCACTTCTGACTCCCACTCCCACGCGTTCCTACGTCACCTGCAATAATAACACAAAACACAGCCTCCCACCTACACTAACCGTGAGACTATAATCGACCACCCACAAGATGCTACCAGCTAAACAACAGGAGCCCTGATCCTACAACAACTAATAGCCAGTCAGCGCAACTCTGCTAGAAGCGGTATGTGGTGTACTACCTAAGCCCCCGCCCTTTTCCTGGGTAGCACCAGCCGGTACTTACCCTCTACTCTGAGATATAGGCTAAACCCAAATTCCAGGACTTATCAAGGAGACTGTTGCAGATGCTGAACCGGGGCCTACTGGAGCAGCGTTCCATCTGGCTAGACGCCTCTGCCTGGAACTGTCAGTGGCCACTGCTGGCATGCAGACCTGACACGCCCAACCCTGTAGTAACACTGCCTGCACTGGAACCGCCAGGCAGAGCTGCCGGAACTCAGAGTCGGGCACCCCAGTAGAACCGAAGGAAGAACCCCCGGAACTCAAAAGGGCTGGGCTGCACTGCCAATGGGGTACCCTATCACTGCATCTGTAACTCTGCGTGACCCAGGGGACTACGGGTAAGGAAATCTAACTTGTATCCTACACCTAACCATATGTGATGTGATGTAACTCTCTACTCCCACAAAGGAATGGATAAACGCAAGGGAGAGGACAGGAAAACAAAAGCGTACCTTTAATGGGGGCCTGACGTCTTGCTCCTGCAAAGAGACTCACAAAACACACCACAGCACAATGCACAATATTTTATCACAGCACTTGCTATAACAATACAGTAATGATGCTGAGCATGGATTGAACAATCACAGATCCTAAGTCTGACTTGTTACACCAACGATTCAGCAGGAATCACCTACAAAGCTCTCAACTCTATAATGACTGCTGTCCTGGAAAAGAGATGGGCCTGGCGGCCGGACTAACTCAGCGACCTGTGACTCTATACACCTCTGGGCCTGGTGCCCTGCCTCAATTTCATGATAAGTGTGCCCACTCTAGTTCTAGCGCTTTGTGCCCTGCCTCTACCTATTGAGCCGGTGCCTAAGTACTACTACTGGGGACCTATGCCCCAGTCTAACTATGGGGCCTATGGCCCAAGAAAACCCTGCCTATACCCTAACTGCACCAGGGCCTTGTGCCCACTAACTGTGCCAATAAGCCTAATGCCCCGAATCGCCCACGGGCCTTGTGCCCGACCTAAAAGCAGGGAATATAATCACCTGCTCTGCGCAGGATTCTCAGCTTGCCCCAACATCTTCATCTCCGGGTGTACCAGACCCTCCAGCCGGCGGCGCCTCTTCCCCTCTTCCAGCGCGCTGTCTCCTGCTGTCTTCCCCGCGAGGTTGCTTTTGGCCCTTACAAGGGCTCCCCGCCGATGATCAGTTCTTCCTCTTCATCTCGGCATCTTCTGTCTTCCGCACCGTCTTCTCTGTTGTCTTCGCATGGCAGGGAAGCTCCTTGCTCTGACCAAGGCTCCCTGCCACCGGTGTCTTCTAGTTTTCCTCTGCTGGAAGTTCCACGATGTCCCATCCTGTCTGTTCCGCTGGTGCACTACACATAAAATGGTGGCTATTTAAGCCGCCATGACGCACTGACGTCATTCGGCGCGATTGGCTCGCCGCTGCGCCAAGAATTGGAACATCCAGGGGTAAGCCAGGATTGGCTCACCTAATCGGCCGCCGATTGGCCAGCAGGGGAAGGTGAGCCCAGATTGGCTGACTTGCCCTCTGCTGCCGGGACCTGCAAAAGAAGATGGAGACTTACCAGCGCTGGAATGCAGGTATAATGAGTTGTCTTCTTTCTTCTTGGGTTCCAACTTCACCCTCTTGACGGGCACCTCGGTGGCTGGGCACACCTCCACAGGTAGATGGCTGCCTTTCTCCCTGCAAAAGGACTGTGGGGTTTTGTTTTGTTTTTTTTGTTTGTTTGTTTGCTTTAAAGGGTAGTCCAGAGGTGCAGGTAGTTAGGAGTCTTCTTTTATTTTTAATGGGATGGGGTTTTTTTCTTACCATCCAGGCTGATCTATGTATGCATGTGCAGAAATACCCATGTAGAGAGAGAGAGAACAACACGCAAGTACCCAACTTACAATACCACTCTTCAAGATTGTTTGAGGGTTTTCTTAGAACAACACTGAGCGCACTTGTACCTACTCAGAAACAAGAGGTTACTTTGTATACTGCCATAAAGGGTGTCCGAGTTACCCGACCTAGACGAGGGAAGAAGACCTTCACCCGTGGACTTGGGAGCTGGATAGATGGAAAACAGCACTCAGCTTGTGAATGGCTACCTCCAAACACCGTCCTACATGGATAATTTGGGACGTCCATAGGGTGTGTACACTGTAATAAATTACCTCTCCAGTGACAGTTCTATGTCTGTCTTGGCTAATCCCTCTTTCTTGGACTTTGTGTGCAGGATCTTCCAATATTCCCATCCACAAGTTAGTTGGTGCCCCACAGCATTCATTTGCTGGTGTTATCGTCTGATACCTGCGAGCAGAACACACCTCCCTGTCTAATCTATCTCTATCCTACCTAAGGTAAAACTCCCTAGAACTGCTCGCACAGAGGTCCTGAAAACTATCCTGCATGCAACCAATTTACACAGGTGGTAATACAGAACACCAATATACAATAATAACTTCAAAATCACAGGCTGACTTTTTCTCTATTTTTCCTGGTCTCTCCAGCTGTTTCAAGTTAAACAGTTTTTTTCCCGTCTTTCACGTTTTAGTCCCTCGTTTTTCAGGAAAAACAGGTCAAGACCAGGAAATCTGGAATTTGAAAGTGGAAACACTGCTTATAATACAAATCACTACCCCATAGAAACACTGGTTGTGGGTGCAGCCTACTTAGATGAAGAGCTAGGAGTTGTGGGGCCTGAGGTTGGATAAGGCCTGAGGCTTTTGAGGCCTGGTGGCTGGTCAGGCCCAAGGCTGAGGAATGGTTGAGGCCTTGGGCGGACTGAGACCTAGTGCCTAGGGCTGGCTTGAGTCTTGTGCCTGGTTGAGAACTGGGACTTGTCCATGTGTATGCCTTTGTTTCACAATATCCATTAAAAATAGAAATGCTCACTGACCCCCGTGTTTTGGTTTCGGTTTTGGATTTGGATTACCGGCGTGTTTTGGTTTTGGTTTTGGATTTGCCAAACCGCCCTTGCGTGTTTTGGTTTTGATTTTGTTTGGTTTTGTTTTGCAATTTTGTTTAAAAATCAATGTTTTTGGTATAAAAAAACCTAATTTAGTGCTCCACCTGTTTCTTGGATAAGTAAGGTAATTCTAAAGCTAATAAATTAGGAAGAAAACAGTTTAATCCCTAGTAGGCCGTCCTTAATTCTGCACACAAACCTGGTTGTCTTCCTCTTCATCTTAGCCTATGGGCAATGCAGCCTTCATCTTTCAGTGTATATTACACCCTCCACTTATAGTTGAATAGAAAAAAAGCAGCCTGCATAGACTGTAGAATTAGAAAGTAAAAATAAATGGACCAAGGCAGTTTGGTATCTGTCTGCATCAGCCCCCCGCCCATCCACTTGTAGTAAACTAGAACAAAAGCAGCCTGCAGAGACTGTAGAACTAGAATATAAAAAGGAATGGACAAAGGCAGTTTGGTATCTGTCTGCATCAGCCCCCCCCCCCTCCATCCACTTGTGGTAAAATAGAAAAAAAGCAGCCTGCATAGACTGTAGAATTAGAATATACAAAGAAATGGACAAAGGAAGTTTTGGTATCTGTCTGCATCAGATCCCCTCTCCAATAGGAGTAAAATAGAAAACTATTCAGCCGTTATATAATCTAGAATATAAATAGAAATTGAGAAAGGCAATTTGGTATCTGTCTGCATCTTAATCATCAACATCATCATTAGCGCCCTCACAAATCTCCCCCTCTTCTTATTCTAAAGTGGCATCCTCAATTTGTGTATCAGCGGCTAAACTCGGGCTGTTCAGGCACACATCAGCAGAACTGCTGAAACGGACCCTCTTTATGGGTACACTAACAGAATGCTCACGATTAGCCATCGCACTGTTGGATGGACTCTCCACAGGGATTGGTGTCATTTCTGATTCAGAGCAAACATTATCCTCTAATGCCTTACTGTTATCTTGCAGCTCGGCTTTGACGCGTAACAGTAGTTGTGCACCACTTGTAGGCTCGGTAACATTTTTGGATCTGCCACTAATAGAGAAAGGTGAAGGCCTCATTCTCTCTTTGCCACTGAGTGTGTAGAATGGCATGTTGGCAATTTTTTTTTTATCGGCACTTAACTTTTCCTCAGTTACACTTCTTTTTCGCTTCAACACGGTAAAAATTTTTTGGGGTGTGTGTTTTTTTGACTGATTTCAAAAGACTGTGTAGTTTGACATCGCCTATCCCAGATGACGTACTGGGACACTACAATCAGGACTGGTGACAGATCCTGGTTGCTCATTCTGCTCATATGTGGACTGCTTTGAATCCATTCTGAGCCCAAAGCACTTGTAGTGTTACAAATTGTTTTAGATACTGCTGACAAACAGGACTTTTGACAGCCAAAAATATTAATGCAAAAGAATGGGGGACACCCCAAAAGCACTTGGGAGTGCTAAAAATAATTATTTTAGACTGCTGACAAATAGGACTTTTGACAGCCAGAAATATTAATGCAAAAGAATGGGGGACACCTCAAAAGCACTTGTAGTGCCAAATATTGAAAAAAAAGACTCCTCTATCCTCCTCTCTTCTCTATCAATTGTTATCAGAATTGTAATCAGAATTGTTATCACAATTGTTATCACAATTGTTATCAGAATTGGATGAAGAATAAGGTATATTCTCTGTCCCTGCTCTAATCAGCCTGTGAATATACCCTGCTCTGTCCCTCTGTCAAAAGGCGATGGATTGCTGTGGAGGCAGGTATTTAAAATTTTCAATTATCACGAGAACCGAGCCCCGAGATCCGACGACGTCACGTTGACGTTTGGCCTCGATTTGGAATCTGAGCGGGCGGGAGAGTACCGAGCCTGCTCCGCTCAGTACTCGGATAGGCAAAGTTCGGGTGGGTTCGGTTCTCGGAGAACCGAGCCCGCCCATCTCTAATTAAAAACACAAAACAAAATAATATTATGTTTTAGAGAAATTTCTTACAGCATTCTACTGTTGGCATACATTGCTTTTAGATTTACAGTTCTGTACATCCAGCCTTTACATTCAAAGTATCATTATCACACCTCTGTGCTTTCATTACATTTCCCCTGGGCTCCATCTTTTATGATCTAATTAGAAGTTCCCCACAATCTGCCTTTTATGAACCACTGTAAAATTCTATGGCGCTAGAGGGATCTCAGCTTTCTGCGGTTTTGTGACTAACTACACTAAATGTAATATTTTTTATCATTTTCATGATTGCATGTTGTTGTAGCCAGTGTGTAAATGCATTTAACCAGACAAAGAATTTTTCAATGTTAGCTTTTTTCAAAAATCTCTTTTTAGTGACTTTTCCATCTATATGAAGTCAGTATACATGGTGGTAATATGTGTAACAATCTTATATAGAATTGCACATGTTATACAGTATATGCAGGATATGATCATTGGTATGCCCTCTCTTTTATGCATATGCCATTGATATGTACTAATATTAGGAGTACATTTAAAGGGTATTCATATTTTGCTGTCGTTCTGACACCTGTGACCAATGCAGCCAGGTTCTGTTCTTGCTAGTAGAGGTGACCTCTGCTGAGGCTTCAGTACAGATGTACCCACATTGTCAGGAGGATGACTGGATTTATATGTGGAATAGGGGATATTAGAAGTTTACTATTTTTCTGTGATTAAAGATAAATGAGAGGTATCAGTGCCTATGTTTTAAGAAAGATAAAAGATCTTGGCCTGGAAGAATGAGAGTTGTATTCCTGTCTCTGTCAAGTGCAATTCCTTGGATTGCAGGTCAGCACCTTTTCTTCTTCTTCTACCTCTTCTTTTATTTATATAGCGCCAACCATATTATGCAGCGCTGTACAGGTAATATGTAGTCATTCATATCAGTCCTTGCCACACACACAGATTAGGCTCCAGGTTTTCTTTCCATTTCTTTTTATTGATATCTACCTACAGACACGGGTACTGCCACGTGAGACAGATGGTAATATGTATGTAGTGACCCTTAAGAGGTAGTTAGTAGCATGTATTATGTGTCCCATAAAAGGTAGTTGGTAAAACGTGTGCATTTTTCACCTTCAGGTTGCAAAAAAAGCACTCCTAGACCAGGCATATAACACTCAACAAGTCTAAGGGCTAGATTTACTATCAGGCGTGATGCATGGCGGCTTCAAACCGCCATGCATCGCGGCGGTTTTCCGGCGTGTTTGCATTGCAAACAGCCGGATTTACTAATGGGCGCATTTCAGCTTCAATTTGAAGCCGCCGGCGATGTAACGGCGGGATGTAATGCTCAAAGCCGCCGGCGGCTTTGAATAGAACATGGCGCTTTTGCTTTAAATGACGGCGCTTTTGTGTAAAGGCGGTTTTTTTGAAAATTACACCTGTCTCCTGACCTGTTACTATTGGCTATTTTCAAACTCAGGAGATTTGACATCACAAGCCCTATATAAACCACTGGCCTGACACTTTTTTCTCTGATAGGGTTTAGAGGAGTTTTGTGAGAGGAGTTTGGAGGATAGTGGTTTGCTGAGAGTTGGTGTTTGGTGGATTGGTGGAGCGATATCTGATTGAAGTGTGAGTAGTCCTGTGGTTTTTTCCTGTTTTGTACATTTATTTTCTCATTTATTTTCTGTCTTGTATTTTTTGTATTTGACTTGTCCTCTGTCTGTGTTACTTGTGTGTGACTGTGTGGAGAGTGTGTCTGTAGGCAGTGTAGTTTGTTCTTTGTGTTTGTAAGTCCTTCAGTGTTTTGTGTTTTTCTGTCTTCTGGGTAAAAATGTCCAGAGATAGGAGGGGAGCAGAGGCTGAGGAGAGGGAGATGGAGGTTGAGGGGTCAGAGGAGGGAGAGGGAGAGGTTGAGGAGACAGGACAGAGCAGGAAGACCAAGACAGGGAGGAATGTGCGCTTCTCACATGATGAGAATTGTGTGTTGGTGCACAATATCATTCCCTGCTACGAGGTGATCTTGGGGAACCTGGCAGCCCGGACTCCGCTAAGGCGGCGCCACCAATTGTGGGGGAGAGTGTGCGACGCTGTTAACGCGGTGGGCCCACTAAAGAGGACAGTGGCGCACTGCCGCAAGAGATTTTCGGACATTAAGAGGAGGTTGAAGGAAAAAATGGCCCAGGAAAGGAGGTCCACAAGACGCACGGGTGGTGGCCCCCCTCTTCGCGTTGAATATACCAGCTATGAGGAGGAGCTGCGGCAGATAATGCCCCGTGAAATAGTGGAGGGAATTAATGTGCAAGACACAGATTCGCCCTCGTTTGCCCAAGGAGTTGGTGAGTGATTTGTCCTTTTTAAGCTAACAATATTGAAAATGTTTTTTTATTGCAAAAGTGTCTTTTTTACTCAATCAGTATGTAAAGGGCAATAATTTTGTTTATAACTGTTTTTTAATGTGCAAACACATGTCTTCCAAAGATTTATTATTTGTAAAAGGCTTTTTGCTGCAAATACATTGTATGCTTTTTCTAATACATCCAGATTCACCTGGACCACAGTTGAGTCCCATTCCTACAGCTACACCTCCACCTTCAGTCAGTGATTCGGCCACAGAAGAGCAAGCAGGTGTGTGATTTATGTTTTTGTGCTAAATAATGGAGTTAATTGTTTTTCTGTGGAAATGTTGCTGGCAAATTTTTTTTAATTAAAATATGGTGTGCTATGCGACCTTAGGGCTACATTTACTAAACTGAGATGTTGGCTAGAGCAACCAATCTGAATATACCTTTACTTTATTTATTGCATTCTACAAAAAGAGAGCTCAAATCTGATTGGTTGCTATAGGCAACGTCTTCACTTTTTTACACACGCAGTTAAGTCAAAATACCCAGCATGTACTACACAGAGGGAGGACTGAAATAGGATTTGTGTACCCCAAGGCACGGTCTAGCCAGATATTATAAATCACAATATTTGTAGGTTACAAATACTATGCTTTTTTAGCCCCCTCAACCATACATAGTTCATATGATACTGGGTATTAAAAGGATAATATGTGCATCCTTAAGCAGGTAGCATAGGACAATAAATCATTAATGCAAAAATTGTGAAACAATCTGTAGTTTGTAAAGATTATTCTTTCCTATCAAGTGTTCAGAATGCAATATACAAACATATTATATCCTATATACTTACCGTCATTTTCATACACAGGGCCCTCTTCATACCAGGCACCTCAGGTGGAGTCCCTCCAAATGTCCCCTGAGCCAGATGAGCAAACCATAATCACCCTGGAAACAGTGGATGCCCCTGTGTCTGGTTTCCAGGATGTTGCACCTGGCCCTGCTGAAGCCCCAGCACACCAGCAGCCGGCACCTCAGAGTATGGACCCAGCCCGTGAAATGGCGCAGTCTATTGGTGCTTTCCAGCAGCAGCAATCAGTCTTCATGGAGAGCCAAACTCACAACATTTCCCAAATTGCGGCCCAGTTGAGGCGGATACACCGCACAAATAGCCAAATTCCTGCTGCAATCAATCGTCTGGCTAATGCCTGGGAGCAATCCAATCTGCAGATGGCCCAAATGACTGGGGCTGTGGAGGCATTAAATTCCTCCGTTCGCGAGGGGAATGCGAACCTGACCCGGCTGGCAGGCCAACTGCAGCAAGAACTCATTGCCCGCTTGCCTGCACCCTTTTCCTCGGCCACCACAAGTACCGCTAGTACGCCAAGCACATCGGCACAGAGTACTCCTCCAAGGAGAGGTGCTCGCACCAGGGGTGGGCCAGGGAGAGGACAGAGTGGGGCAAAACATAGCGATATGCAAGCAAAAAGGCGTCGCTAGCGCTAACACATGACTATTGCCTCATGCTTTTTTTACTTTGTATAAGCATTATCCTTTATTATTTATTGTGTTGTACTGCAATAAATGCAGTTAAATTTCTATGGTGTCAGTGTTTATTTTCTGCTAATTAAACAAGAGTATAGTGATGTTTTAAAAAACTAGGCACTCAAATCATTTACACATTGCGCTCTGACTGTCACAAACATTGCACTCACATCAAACACATTTTAGAGAAATAAATGTTTTTCCTATTGTGTAGTAGTTTGTAATCTGCCTTCCGCCCTCTGTGCTCTGCACATCACCAGATGTGACACAGACCCCTTCTGCTTCAGTGTGTACTGCACTAATCGGTGGGGTAAATTGATGTAATGCTAGATTATGTATAAAACAGCCAGCCAGGATAATATCAGACCCCTTTTCAGGTGCATACATAACCACCCCACCAGATTATTCTAGTAAGCTGAACCTGGTTTACCAAAGTACAAATGTACGCTATAACACACCTCTACTAGTGGGTTTGTGCCTGAATTTGTGCTGTGCAGATGTGTGAGGATGCAGCAGAGGAGTCATCAGCCAGAAACCCATTCTTTATTGAGTACAGTTAAAATTGCTTTTACACTCTGTTAAGGGATTTGTTGCAATATTAAACAAATGTTGAACTTAGTAAAAAAATTGCATCGTGGGAAAACAGAAGAGAAAAAGAAACCCAAATTACACTGCCATTACAAGACACTGGCCTTTTAACATATACAATCCCAAAGGGACAAACTTTGCACATGAAATGGCCCTTTCCCTTCTGTTCAGATTGACCAAATACCTCAAACAGCACACTGTTTGAACAATCTCGCCGCTCACAAGCAGCGCTTTCATTTTGGTCTTTTGAATGGCGGTTTTCCGGCGCCTTTATAAACCCCCTAATAGTAAATCCGGCTGTTTGTATGTGGAGCATTGTTGAAACCGTCACGGCGCTTTATACAGAGGCGGGTTTGAAAACATCATTTCTGGCCGTTTGGATGGCGGGTTTAGCGTTAGTAAATCCGGCGATGGCTAAACCGCCGGCAAACCCGCCGAAAGTCGGCGGCTTTACAAACACGCCTGATAGTAAATCTAGCCCTAAGATTGTGTGGGCCCCAAGAAAAAGAAAAAGTCTCATATACAATTTTGTAAGATTTCTTATTAAAAAACAAAACAAAAATAAAGTTTAATGTTTTCTTTCTGATTCTTGGCACTGTGCCCTCCATGCTGCTTTTGCTCCCCTTCATCTGTCTCCTCTGTTTCACACTGTGCCCTCCATGTTGCTTTTGCTCCCCTTCATCTGTCTCCTCAGTTTCACACTGTGCCCTCCATGTTGCTTTTGCTCCGCGTAGTCTATCTCCTCAGTTAAACACCGTGCCGTCCATGCTGCTTTTGCTCCCCTTCACCTGTCTCCCTGTATCACACTATGCCCTTCATTCTGCTTTTGCTCCCCTTCACCTGTCTCCTCTGTTTCACACTGTGCCCTCCATGTTGCTTTTGCTCCTCGTAGTCTATCTCCTCAGTTAAACACCGTGCCGTCCATGCTGCTTTTGCTCCCCTTCACCTGTCTCCCTGTTTCACACTATGCCCTTCATGCTGCCTTTGCTCCCCTTCACCTGTCTCCCTGTTTCACACTGTGCCCTTCATGCTGCCTTTGCTCCCCTTCACCTGTCTCCCAGGGCCGGTGCAAAGTTTCTCGGTACCCTGGGCAAATTTTCAAACTACTGGTTAACCCCCCCCCCCCACACGCACGCATGCACACACACCCACACACACACACCTACCTACCTCTCGCACACCAGCTACCCACTTTCCAGGCCCTCGCACACTTTTAAAGTAAAAGAAAAAACAAAATTAGCCTTACCTCCTCCAGCAGTCTGGATGCAGTGATGTTTCATGCAGAATGCTGTCCAGACTCCACTGATGCCCTGGGAAAAACGCAGGATTTCTATATAGGAGGTATCCAGGTGTTAGACTGCAGTACAAAAAATTATAAGCTTACAACAGACAATTTTTAGTGATGATTTGAGTCCTAACATGTCCCTGCATCACACTCCTGCCCCCTGCGTCAAACTCCTGCCCCCTGCATCACACTCCTGCCCCACTTCCATCGCACTGCCCCCCCCCCCTCAGCACACTGCCTCAAATCCCCCCTTGCAGCCCAATCCCCACTCTTGCAGCACAAAATCCCCACGCCCCGGCAGCACAAAATCCCCCTATGCAGCACAAAATCCCCCCCTATGCAGCACAATCCCCCCTTGCAGCACAATCCCCCCCCTGAAGCATACTGTCCCCCCTTCAGAACAATGCCCCCCTATGTATTACACTGTCCCCCTCTTGTAGCACAATCGCCCTCCTTGAAGCAAACTGTCCCCTCCCTGCTGCACACTGTCGCCCATGTATCAAAATGTCCCCCCTCTTGCAGCACAATCCCCCCCTTGAATCACACTGCCCCCCCCACCTTGAGTCACACTGCCGCCCCCCACCATGAATCACACTGGCCCCCTCACCTTGAATCACACCGCTCCCCCCCATGCTGCTTTTGCTCCCCATCATCTATCTCCTCTGTTTCACACTGTGCCGTTCATGCTGTTTTTGCTCCCCTTCATCATCATCATCATCATCATTTATTTATCTGTTTCCCCTGTTTCACACTATGTCCTTCATGCTGCTTTTGCTCCCCTTCGTCTGTCTCCTCTGTTTCATACTGTGCCCTCCATGCTGCTTTTGCTCCCCTTCACTTACCTCCCTATTGCCTTCTTTCTTGCCTTCTGTCTTCTTTTCTCCTGTTTTCTTCTCTTCTTCTCATTGCTGCTCTCTGTGCGCTCCTCACAGCAAATGTTGGGTACGATGATGTCATGCCCAACATTCAGTGTTAGGGGAGGAGGGCGCCTGACACTTCCATGTCAGATAAGTATTTTAAAAAATATGCATTTGGGCCACATGAGAAACTTACAATTGTTAACAAAACATGGGCATTATTGGACACAATTTTTTTATTTTTTATTTTTTAAAGTATTTTATCACCAAACTGCAGTGAAATGTTTGTGCAGTGTGTAGTAAAGCCTAGCTAAATGTTAGGATATTTCTAATAAAAAAAATTATACTGTACATATGTGAAAGGCTAACACTCCTATGTAAAGAATTAATAACAATTAAAGAAAACAGCTTTACTAAGTAGGAAAATCTATATGTAGACCACAACAAAACCTGTAATCTACTTGACAGGTGTAAAGTTATGAGTAAGTATTGTCATTGCAATGTTCTTCTAATGCAGTTAATTTGAAAGCTAAAATCCTATGTAATGTGCAATGATGATTATCAACTTTTTTATGCAACACTCTCTTATGAAAACACACCTGAATAACCTCATTCAAACTCAAGCATTATGTAAACACTTTTTGGGTGAATAAATCCATGAATGTCTGCATAGATAGATATAACGCTGATCTATAAACTGCTCTGAAAAACACAGATTTAGTATTGCATGCCATTTAATAGACATTGTAAAATCAAAGGGGTGTTAAATTCTGAGATGAAAGTTGATGTAATGCTCATTCAAAGAACATTTCTCTTTGGACTGAATGCCACCTTGTGGTGAAATGTTTCTTTAACAAGCACACTTTTTTACTTCAAGGAAAGAGGTGTATTCTTGAGTTCTAGAGACTTTAAGGGGACCATTTATTAATTAATAGGGTATTGCCCTGTTAATTATTGCCTGTCATCGCAATGCAGCAGCTCTGAGCTGGTGGAGATCGTATTTTATCCTATGATTTTAATTAGACCCATTTTGCATCTTTCAGTTGGACATCAACAGAGAAGTTCATTGTCCAATGTAGAATACACACCACCTACACCCTTTCTGTTTGTATCTCTCTGTCTCCACATTGTGCGTATCTGTCCTTTCCTTCTCCCCCTTTGTGTGTCTGTCTCCCTTTGCCCCTATTATCAAATCCATCTCTCCACCTTCTTCTACCATTTCCCTAGCATCTACTTTTCCCCTGCGCATAACTATATCCAATGCCACCTCTCACTCCCGCCTACAAGACTTTTCCTGTGCTGCTCCCCACTTATGATATTCTCTACTACGCCCAATCTGGCTTTCCCATAGTCTTCAAATCTTTAGACACACTCTGAAAACCCATCTATTTTATAGAGCTTACCTTTTCCCCAATGATTATATTCACACTAAAACACCTTCACACTACCTACTCCCAGCTATGCTATTCACACTAGTGCATCCTCACACCAATCCCAATCTCCAATCTCAGCCACACTCGCTCCTCATTTCAGCTGTGCTATCTTCCACTTAAGCTGGGTACACACTACAGAAATTTCGACCAACTTTATATGCCGTGCGATTTTACATGCGACCGATGGTCCGATCGCTCGGTCCATGGACTGCATACACACTAGACTTGTTTAGGACGATAAAGGGAAGAGCTGACGTCCCTTTAGCGACTTTTTACAGCCATGTTGTCGTGAGCAATGACTGTAATTTCATACTCACCGTTGTGGATCGGTCGGAAGTTTATACACACTACACAGCGGAAACGAGATTGGAACGAAAATATTAAACGGTACGACCAACCGAATGAGGCGATAATCATCCATTTGGGCAGACTTTCGACCATCGTGTCACTGTACACACTGACCCGACTTTTGAACGAGCGGTTGTATGTCGGCTGATTTAGCCGATTATTGGATAAAAACTGTGTAGTGTGTACCCAGATTTAGAAAGTATGCTCTCTAATGAGCAGGGTCCTACCCTTTGTTTTCATGTCTTTATTTATTTTGTCTACTTTGTATGTCCCTGTTTTATGTATGTACTATTTTCCCTACTGTATGGCGCTGTGGAACATTGTGGCTCCTTACAAATCTACGATAATAAATAATAATAATAAGGATGCCACCGAAGTGAACCTGAAGATGGCAGTTAATCTCAATATTCTGATTTTAATTATTTTTGCTGAGCGACTGAATGGTAAAGTTTTGATACATTACGAGTTAGTTACTAACTCTCTCTTTCATGAACTATGATACTATGCTCTTAATTTTAGAATATAGAGTACCCCTGCCTTAAATGCCCCAGGCCCCCCAAAGCCTTAATCCAGCTCTGCGGGAGCTGTGCATAGACAGTGTATAATGACAGTGTGTACCATCGTCCAGTAACCTACAGAGCAAGCCTGGACTTCCAAATCTCCTGAGACTAAGAGATTGCCTCCTCACTGTGCAGGACGTTTCTACTCTGCTGTCAGCAGCATAGGTAAGTATAGTGGGCTGGCGTGGTGTCAGAATGTGTCTGGGGGGTTATAATGTGTCTTGGTGAAGGTCATATTATGCCTTGCGGGTGGCATAATAATGTGACTGAGGGGTGGCCTGATGTTTCTGAGGGGTTGCATGGTGTGATGTGGCAGGGGGTGATGTGATGCGTGATGTGTCTGGGGGGTGGCGTGATGCGTAATGTGGCTGAGGGGTGGCATGATGTGGCTAGGGAGGGTGTATTAAATGTAATATTTTATTACAATTTCTGTATTATATACTGTGTGATCTGTTATGTATGGTTTTCCATATTTCCATTTTCTAACAGGCACCAACATTCCAGGATCCATGCAAGAATACAGTACCAGGTACCAGGTTGTGAAAGCTGCAATAACAGGTAGGTGAGAACAACACCATTTTAATCCATAATGGGGGAATTCAAAAAATGCTGGCCTCACACAGCGAGCCCCTTGGTCAGTCCAAGCCCCATACACTGATACTTCCCATACACCCCTGATGGTGGTGCCCATAGTAGCCAATCAGATGTTGGTTTTCATTACAAGTGACCATCCGACTTGCCTCAGGGTGGGATTCTCCATTAAGCTATTAATGTGGCCCTCTGTTTACTAATCAGGGGTTAGTCAAGGGGTGCCACGTGTACAAAAATATAACTAATTGGTATGTTAATTCTACTGAGGCACTGATACATTTAAAAATGTGTATCTCCTCATGTTATTTGAATGTTTTTTTCCAAACATTGGCTTCAAAATATTGTATGTCATGTTAAATACGCTTATTTAATTTGCGTATTTTGCGAATCTCTAAATAATTACATGCAAAAAATGCCAAAACTATTGTTAAAAATAGACCATTGGTAAAACTCAGACTTCTAGGGGTAAATGTATCAAGTTTCCGGTAGGTTTGAAAAGTGGAGATGCTGCATACAGCAACCAGTTATCTAGTTATCATTTATTTAGTACATTCTACAAAATGTAGAGATGAGCGGGCTCGGATATCTGAAATCCGAGCCCACCCGAACGTTGCCGATCCGAGCCGGATCCAAGACAGATCCGGGTATTCCCGCCAATTGCAAAACTTAAACCGAGGCTCTGAGTCATAATCCCGCTGTCGGATCTCGCGATACTTGGATCCTATAAATTCCCCGCTAGTCGCCGCCATCTTCACTCGGGCATTGATCAGGGTAGAGGGAGGTTGTGTTAGGTGGTCCTCTGTCCTGCTATATCTCGTGCTGTGCTGTGCTGTGCTGTGCTGTTCAGTTCTGTGCTGTGCAGTGCTGTGCTGTGCTGTGCTGTGTCCTTCTGCGTTCAGTGGTGCTGCTGGGTCCTGTGCTGTGTCCTGTTCAGTCCAGTGGTGCTGTATCCTGTGCTCTGTCCTTCTGAGTTCAGTGGTGCTGCTGGGTCCTGTGCTGTGTCCTGTTCAGTCCAGTGGTGCTGTGTCCTGTGCTCTGTCCTTCTAAGGGCATTGTTATTTCCCCATTATTCCCAAATTATAAAAAAATTTCAAAAAAAGTTATAAAAAAAATTACAAAAAAAATAATTATAAAAAAAAAAAAAAAAAAATATCTCAAAACAATGCTGCAGTATAAGTCCATTGGTACTGCTATATTACAAAGTTCACTGATTCAGCAGTATAAGTCCAGTGGTACTGATATATTACAAAGTTCACTGATTCAGCAGTATAAGTCCAGTGGTACTGATATGTTACAAAGTTCACTGATTCAGCAGTATAAGTCCAGTGCTACTGATATATTACAAAGTTCACTGATTCAGCAGTATAAGTCCAGTGGTACTGATATATTACAAAGTTCACTGATTCAGCAGTATAAGTCCAGTGGTACTGCTATTACAAAGTTCCCTGATTCAGCAGTATAAGTCCAGTGGTACTGATATATTACAAAGTTCACTGATTCAGCAGTATAAGTCCAGTGGTACTGATATATTACAAAGTTCACTGATTCAGCAGTATAAGTCCAGTGCTACTGATATATTACAAAGTTCACTGATTCAGCAGTATAAGTCCAGTGGTACTGATATTTTACAAAGTTCACTGATTCAGCAGTATAAGTCCAGTGGTACTGCTATTACAAAGTTCACTGATTCAGCAGTATAAGTCCAGTGGTACTGATATATTACAAAGTTCACTGATTCAGCAGTATAAGTCCAGTGGTACTGCTATATTACAAAGTTCACTGATTCAGCAGTATAATTCCAGTGGTACTGCTATATTACAAAGTTCACTGATTCAGCAGTATAAGTCCAGTGGTACTCTCCTGTGCCGCATATAATTTTTAAAGGCTTTGCCGAGTGTGTGTGGCTTAGGGGTACGCTCTCTTGTGCTACATATAATGGAAAACAAAAATTTGGAGGATAAAGTAGGGAAAGATCAAGACCCACTTCC